>NC_136059.1:1605360036-1606774950 GCF_964261635.1 Lissotriton helveticus | reverse complement strand
TATAGTCATGCCTTGACTTTGTTCAGCCTACATATAAGTACAGGCACTGTAAGATTGCCAGATGTCTTTCTCTGTCCTTGTACTCACCCATATAACGTTTGATGAAGCACTATCATTCCTTATAGCACTACTCTTCTCATTACAGGATGGTAGAGCGCTTTTAGTAACATGCACATTATACATGTACAACACATGGCGTAAGTGGGTAATCACAGCAGTATACATAGTGTCATGTGACGGCGAGGGTCACAAGGTACAGGAGTCCCATACCCTTCATAGTCCACGATGGTACGTTAGAAAGTTTCTAGTTATGAGCTGCAAGTAAAGCTATAACAAATACTAACTAATCAGTCATCTGTTGATACATGATGGCTTTTCACTGCAGGTATTAACGTTATGCCTGCCATACCCATCTCTTTGGTATCAGCGGTCTTCCATTAGCATCCAATAAAATGTTGCAAATAACATGCAGAATGCAACAGAGAAGCAGGGACCTAGCAAGGATGTGGGCCCCTCTTGTAGATATTGACAGCTAATGCCAAACAGCTTAATTCAAACTGCAGGATTCACAAGAGGTGGAGGGCCCTGGGCCAGGTACATATTAAGAGGGCTCCCTGAGTCAGTAAATTATGGGTTATTCAAGTCCCAAGGTGGCGAGAGCAATGTTGTGGTAACCAGTCCTGTGTGAGTGGGACCTACCCTTGTAGCATAAGTAAGTGCGTGCATGTTCGATGGGGCGTTACCATGCGACAACTGGGTATCCAGTATGTAATAAGGCACTTTGAGGCTCAAACAAGAACAGCACCCTGTGTACAAAGGTGTCTTCTACCTGTACCTACGCATCTCAGGTGCGGCTTCTTTAACCAAGGGCGTGTCTACGCAATCCTCAATAGAGGTGCGGCTTATGGAACTAAGGGCGTGACCTAAGAACGGTTGTTAAAATATCTCCATAGTGGTGTGGCAAAGGGGACTATGATAGAGGTGCATGAAACAAAAGGGGAAGATGATAGAGGTTCACGAAACAGTGTCAGAAAATAGATAGGTGGGTGGGGGGCTCTGTCATCGACGGAGGCCTCCTCCAGAGCTGTGGCGGAGTACAGGGCGATCTGGAAGCAGATGGACAGTAGGGGTACCTCTGCGGCAGAAGGATACAGTCTAAATACCTCTGCCTGGCACAGTAGGGTGCCCGAGCCAAGAAACTGGAGCCGAGGGGGTTCCAGGAAACAGCGTCGGCGCCCCGTTAGTCCTTCGGGCGGTCGGGGGGCCTGAACCGACCGGGGGTGTGCCTCATCTCCCGCCCTGACAGGGGGGGCGGGAGTCTAACGAAATAAAGTGATAATGTACTGCACCGTCAGAGCATCGCCTCGCCGTGCAAGATGGCTCCTTGGGCATGCGGGTCAGCGAGAGGCTGCTGCATTGGATCGCCTGTAAGATGACCCACCTATCAGTACCTGTGTTGTACGCAAATAAACCTGCATCACTGGTTTCCCACAAATATGTCTCATGAGTTTCCTTGGTATGTAAGTGTAATGTGTGCAGGGCGAAGCAAGCACTGATGGTGTGGGCACTATGCCGCTGGCACCGCAACACGAAGGGGAGCATGGGGGGACAGCGCCCTAGTCCCACACGTCTGGCGAGCGTAGCCTGCAGCGCGCCCTCCTGTGCCGCCCCCCCCGGCCAACAGCCAATGGGGAGGGCTCTTCTGGGGACGGGGGAGGGCACGTCCAAAGGGTATATGACCTGGCCAGCAGCTAGGCTCGGCCTTTCTTCCCGCGCCGAGGCTGCTCTGCGCTGTAACCCACCCTGACCCTGACCCAGCTGCAGAGCGGCTGGCACAGTTGTTGAATACCTTAATGATCATGTCTTATGTTGCAGGCGGAGTCACAGGGCGATCTGGAAGCAGATGGACAGTAGGGGTACCTCTGCGGCAGAAGGATACAGTCTAAATACCTCTGCCTGGCACAGTAGGGTGCCCGAGCCAAGAACCTGGAGCCGAGGGGGTTCCAGGAAACAGCGTCGGCGCCCCGTTAGTCCTTCGGGCGGTCGGGGAGCCTGAACCGACCGGGGGTGTGCCTCATCTCCCGCCCTGACAGGGGGGGCGGGAGTCTAACGAAATAAAGTGATAATGTACTGCACCATTAGAGCATCGCCTCGCCGTGCAAGATGGCTCCTTGGGCATGCGGGTCAGCGAGAGGCTGCTGCATTGGATCGCCTGTAAGATGACCCATCTATCAGTACCTGTGTTGTACGCAAATAAACCTGCATCACTGGTTTCCCACAAATATGTCTCATGAGTTTCCTTGGTATGTAAGTGTAATGTGTGCAGGGCGAAGCAAGCACTGATGGTGTGGGCACTATGCGAATCGGGCCCTATGATTCTGTTTAAAAGAAACGCACCAGAGACAGTGACAAGACAACACTCAATGCTCAGCTGTATAAAACAGTGCAGACCTCAGCCGGGACTGTTCAAAGTCGTGGGTCGATGACACATGGGTTCCAAGGCACGGTGAGGGTGCAGTAGGAGCCCAGACACTATCAATACAATTTCTATTTGATCACAGGAAATGCTATATTCATGCAAATAGATTTTGTAACGCATTAAGTGTTTTACGATGGCTTTTTATACCATTCCAGTCCAAACCCAGTTCTGCTGCCAATGATGTATGTCCCAGAGGAACAGTCGGAATTATTCACGGCGGCTTCTTCGTTCTTGGCTGAGCAGTCTTCTTTTATTCAAGAGAGCTGAGTGCATTTTGCAGTGGCCAAAGCAGTTTGGCACTCATCCATCTGAGGAAGCTGTGTCCTGAATGTACTGCACAAAAAAAATGTACAGTCTGCACCCGAAATAAGGCATAGCTATTCGCTCTGGGGTGCTTCATACAGTAGTATGTATTTAAAAAAAATCGCTTACATTTATAAATGTGGTTTCTGGGCTCCGCATGCGTATAAAACACACAAAGCACTTGGAATAGGCCAATTTTCAGTGTGAAAAATAACTTTTTCCAACAAGGTTTCAGTACGCCGTGTACGCAACAGTTCTATTTTCATATATATATTTTTTTTAACGGCAGAAGAAAAAAGAATCCACTGGAGTTAATCAAGGGGAGCATTTTAGGAAAAGTAGTTGTGCCAATTGTGAGCGCTTTTCAGCGGCAAAATGTTCTATATACAAAATAAAAAGCTGTAGGTCTTTCATTCTCTTCATAGTGCTAAGACAGGGAAAGTCGTGGTCGGTATCACCATATGATGCATGTTGGCACCTAAACAGGAGCCATGAAATCGCTCTCTTTACTGTTCAAAATGGGACAGTCTTCCATGAATGATGAGCTTCTTCGGTCTGGCTACAGAAAGCTTTAGTCTTCCATGATCTTATACAATAATTTTTTCACATAAGTACAACAGGAAATACAGAGAGTGTATGGGCTTTGGGTAAGCTCTCTTCATCATTAACGTTCATTTTTCTTCATGTTTTGCTACTGGTTGCGTGGGTTTTCCATTAGGCCAGGCCATTTTGTACTATTTCTCATTGTCCCATTTGTAACCCAACTAGGTTTTTTTAAAGAGACATCAAAATTTGCAGGGGTTTATTTAGGAAAATAGTCGCATCGCTGTGTGAAACCAGCAATGCAAAGGTGTTCACTGCGCTCTCCTATCAACATGATAGATGCGTCATATTTACTGTATTAAGCATCATGTTGCAAGGAGTTACAGGTATATCAGTATTTCTGCTGTATCTGTAGGCGCAAAAGTGACGCATTGCTGGGGTGAGTATGAAAACAGATACAGATGTGTCCTTTTGCACGGGGCATGGCCTGCATCCATCTTACTCCTGCTTTGAAACAACCGTAAGATATTGACACAATGGCTTCCTAGAAGTGGTGCACTGAAATCTCATAGATTTTAATTCACCACTTCTATGAGGCTTTTTGCGAGGGAATGCCCCCGCTGCATTCATCATACCTGATGCAGGTATAATGTGGAGCAGGGCTTTACAAAGTGACGCATCTGCCTAGATGCGTCATTTAGTAAATAGGGCGCAGCACAGTATGTATTTTACGCCGCCGGTGCATCACAAAAAGTGACGCAACGGCAGGTCAAAAGTGACACAGGGGCTCATAAATAAGCCCCGTATTTTTTTGTTGTGTTTGTGGCATAGTGTTCGCATTTGTTGAGATAATGCTAGATACAACACAGTATTTGTTGTACGCTAACATTGTCATTGTATGTTGAATGAACGGGAGTGAATGGAGTATTGCAGCCTACAATGCAGGCTTTTACTAGTTTAATAGGTACATGTGTTCAATGGGCATCTCTTTTTTTAATCCTCATAATTAGGAGCCACAGGAGGTGCTTTCAATTCTCTGCATCTCTTTATACTTCACAGTAGCTAAAAATCTGCCTGCAGGTATGAGTGACCTTGTCTTCATTCCATGCTGAGGGCACACAGCAGCTTTCACGTGCTTCTTAGAAGTCAATAGAGGCATTATTCACTATCCTATACAGCGGATGCAGGAACAGAGTCTGATCAGCCCCCCCAGGGCTGGAACACATGCTCCTGCAGCCCCTTTGGTTACTGACTCAGAGAAATATCAGAATTAAATGAATTTGCTTTGCACATTGTAGACACATAAATTCAAGTGCATATCACTGTGCTGAACCCGTTCAGACCATAATGACATGGCCTCTGACCTTCCTCCTCTGTGCACCTTTGTTATTTTCCCCAACTTCCTTCTTGTGTTACCCCCGCATTTGTGTACTTCTGGTTTTGTGCTATTACATTTGTTTTCCAACAGTGCTTTGCAGCTGACCTGAAATAGGCTGGAGACCTTCTCTGCCTGGTTATTTGCCCCTTGGGAAAACAGGAGGGGTGAGTGCATATCCTGATTGTGAATATGACTGTTTATTCCAAAATGTTGTATAGTCAATGCATGTAATTGTACTTCTACATCTTTAACTTTTTATAGCTCTACTCCTTTAGTGGCCAGCATCTGATAACACTCCCTCTTCCTTTGTTTTGTTCCCCTGTGTTGGACCTGGCCCTCTTTGCAGTGCCACCCCCACTCCTTCTGTCTTTTGCCCTCCACTTTTTGCTGTATTTGTTTTTGTTGGCCATAGCTCTCTGCACTTTACCAATCCCGACCAGTGATAAAGTTCTTCAGCTCACTCCCCTAAAACATGGTTAAATTGACTTATAGCCAATTGGCATATTTAATTTACTTGTAAGTCCCTTGTAGAGTGGTGTACCAGATATACAGGGTCTGTAAATTAAATACTACTAGGGGGTTCCAGCACTTATTGTGCCACCCACTTAAGTAGTGCTTTAAAACATGTCCCAGACCTGCCATTGCAACCTGAATGTAGTTTTAAACTGCCATGTCGACTTCCCATTTAAACCCCCTTGCAAAGCCTTAAACTCCCCTTTTATTACATATGTCACCACTAAGGTGGGTCCTTGGTAGGCCATAGAGCAGGGTGATGTGTAATTAAAAGGTGTGGCGTGAACTTTTAAATTTTACATTTCCTTGAAGTAATAACCTTCTAAATTCATTTTTTTCACTGTTGGGAGGCCTACCCCTCATATAGGACAACATTGGGAATTTCTTAATACATTTAATAAGATGTAATTTCCAATTGGGAGCAGATCGTTAATTCATGTTTGGTCTCTTTGTCATTGGAATGAAGAACCATATTTAAAGTTGAGTTATGTATAACACTTTTGTAAGTGCCACTTTTTGAAAGTTAAAGACACACAATTAATGGAACCCCGAAACCAGTCCTAGGATGCTTGTTTCCAGTCCAGGGAGGACCTGGCCTGACAGTTCCGGCTGGACTGTTCCCATTGGGCACAGGGTCAAGAATGATTTGCATATGGCTGGGTTCAAACTGGAATGGCAGGCTGAGCAACAAAATGATGGATGTAGGTCCAGATCTCTGTAATGGGGTGAATATATGACATTGCTCTGCATTCTGTCCATCAATTGTTCTTTTTGCATTTGTCACCATGAGTGGGACAGGTATGCCCAAATGTGGGTCCCGTGCTCTCGTTGCCACTGGAGTCAAGCTATCCTGGCTTATGAGGGGTGAATGCCCGAAACTGGTCCTATGATGCTTTTTTCCAGTCCACGGAGGACCTGGTCTGGCAGTTCAGGCTGGACTGTTCTCATTGGGCACAGGGTAAAGACTGATTTGCATATGGCTGGGTTGAAACTGGAATGGCATGGTGAGCAAACAAATGATAGATTTAGGCCCAGATCTATGTACTGGGGTGAATGTATGACATTGTTCTGCATTATGTCCAATAATTGTTCTTTTTGCTCTTTCTGAAAGTTGGTATTTTTCAGTCCTTAGCTCTCTCTCATGTGCCTGTAGCCTGTCTTGGGTCACATAACTGGGTGTAACTGAAAGTTAGACTTTTTGAATTATTCCCAGCCAGTCACACAACAGAGGGATTAGGTCTGCTTGAATGATTTAAAATAGTCTAAGGGGTACTGGGCCCTTAGACCATTTTAAATCCTGTATTACACCACCCTACACATACATCCTCACTTGCACTCTTCAATACAGCAAAAATCAGAAGATCTCTGATAAAGAGCCCCCTCGAGAGGGGCTCAATGAGGGGTAGCCCAATGATAAAGCATGACACCCATTGGGATGTGTGAAGGCAATCACTTCTGATCATTTGGATCTCTGGATTCAATTGATCAGCCCCAAGTCCCCACCAACAGCTTCATATCCTTTATCCCTTCTTCTATCTTTCCTGGAGGAATGGCATTCCCCTGTTGCGTAACTAGGATAATTTAGAAGTGTGGGTTCTGCAACTTATAATCAGCTCATATTCCAGCCCTGGTTTTACTACTGTGGATACTATGCCGGGAAGAAGGACTGCTGTGCTTCTGAAAGGACTGCCACTGTGCTGCCTGCTGACCTGCTGCTTCCTTGCTGATTTGTTGCTTTTCTGCCCTGCTGCTCCCTTGCCTTTGGAATAAGAACTGGTTCTGTAACTTCATCTTGAATCCAGGGCTACCAGAGTGACTCCATGGGCTAGTCTTCTAGCCTTCTGATCTGAGCGTCAAGGACATAAAAGGATCCCCAACATCCTGCACCAGCACCTGGATCCAGCTTAATGAGTTCCTGACCCCCAAGTTGTTCCTTCCAGACCTGTATTCTGGGTGTGGCCTCAGAGAGATTTATTGATTTTTTTGTTTCTTTCCAACCACAAATGGGCCAGTTTGCGCCAGAACCTTCTTTCCTGCACTGCCATTCAATGCATATCTCCAGCAGCTGCCTCTTCGCACTACAGCTTGCAGAGACCCCCAACGCGAAGCTTCAGCAATGCCCATCTGCGGCACCTGACCTAATCTTCACGCCACGCTGTCAGCTTCCCGCAATATTTCCCCTGTTCCTTGCGGCCCCCTCCATCTCAAAGACGACTCTTTGCACCGATTTGAGAAGGTAAACTTTCAGCTGGACTAATCTGGTGGCTGTAGCTGACCTGCACTCCAACTAGGTCAGTCTGAATTTGAGACTTTGATCCAATCCAGAGCTAACAGATTACCCTAGTTTGTGTTTTGAACTTTTTCGCACTATTTTCACAAATATCTTTATAAATTCATTACTCTGGTTTTAGTGTTTGGGTTTTCGTTGTTTTGGTGTAAAATATTTCATGAAAGTTTACTCTATTTTTCTATATTGGTTTGGGATTTTTCTTGTGTTGTGTTTTGCTTGACTGCTTTTGTGATAAGCTACCAGAAGGTTAAGCAAAGGTTAATTTTGTAACTTTCTGTGGTTCATCCTGCAGAAGATTGTGGCTGTTGTTTGACCAGGGCTCACTATCTAGCCAGCAAACAACCCAATTTCTCACACTATGTTTCTCTAAAATCTTTGGAACCTGTTACAGTGTATACATCAGTCCCTGACTAGAGGATAATTGGGAGACAAGGGTTGAGCAACCAGTCCTTTCCACACTTTATGTTTGCCTGATTCCTGCACAGCAAACTCCCCCCTTATGGTGAGCCAGAGAAATTATATTTGTATCAGTTGAGATATACTCATACCTGGTACAGGTGAGATTCATTTCTGCCTCGTTGTACCTGAGATCGGATGAACAGCAGCATTATAGACCTATTGTAATTGATGTAGATTATTTTCCACATAGAAGCTGTAGATTTTGAAGCTAAGGGCCATATGTATGAAGCTAATTTTCTGTCGCAAATGCTGCGATTTGGTAAAAATAGCGTTTGTGACAGAAAATTCGCAAATCCCAATGTATGAAGCCGAAAATGCACGCAAAATATGGAATCACTATTTAGCGAGTTCCAAACTTTGCGAAAGTGTTAAACTGCGAATTCCATAGCGATTTCACAATTAGCGCAGAAACCGGTTAATGAAAATCGCTAATCTGGAAATCGCAGTTAAGAATTCGCAATGATATGTATCAACCATTCGCAAATAGCGAATTAATGAAAATCGCTTTTTAAGGAATCGCAATTACCATCAAGTGGGAGCAGGTGGTCACCAGGTGCAAAGTATAAAATGAAGCCCAGAATGCAATACACTCTTTTCCACAATGTCTGGGCTCTACATGATAGTGAGGAGGCGAAGACTGAGAGCTGTGGCGCAGAGGAGGAGATGGCAGGAGAGGATATTCCGTGCGCGCACCACCATCTTCCAGCGCACTGAGGAGGACATCTACACCCATTACAGACTGGAGGAAGAGAGCATACTTGATTTAATAGAGGAACTCAGACCCTACCTAGAACACCCCACCCGCAGGACACAAGCCATACCCACACATATCCAGGTCCTGTGTTCACTACACCTGCTGGCCTCAGGTAGTTTTCAGGGGGTCATAGCCTCAGCAGGAGGGGTGTCACAAAGGGCCCTGTCGCGCTTCTCCATGCGTTCCTCGACGCAATGACACATAGGATGCAACACCACATACACTTCCCCAGCACCCCACAGGAACTAGCACAGACCAAGCAGGACTTTTACAACATTGCCCAATTCCCCCACGTCATAGGATGTATAGATGGGACACATGTTGCCATTTCACCCCCCTCAAACGTGGAGTATGTATTCAGGAACAGGAAATGCTACCACTCACTTAACATACAGATGGTGTGTGAATCCAAAAACATCATCACAGACATAGTGGCTAAGTATCCGGGAAGCACACATGACGCCTTTATCTTCCGTCACAGTGGGCTATACCGTAGACTCTCAAGAGGTGATTTCGGAGAGGGATACCTACTAGGTAAAAGCACACACACACACATAGGCCACATTTCCACTGACTACCATGTACATTACAGTGACTGACCGTTAACATTTCCACCCACAGGGGACAGTGCTTATGCAGTCCGGGATTTCATCCTGACACCCTACCTAAATCCTGCCACTGCTGGGGAGCGGCGCTACAACCGGGCACACATTTCAACAAGAGGCACCATCGAGAGAACCTTTGGCATATTGAAGAGCAGATTCAGATGCATCCATAAAAGTGGAGGAGCTCTCCAATACAGCCCTGAAACGTGCTGCAAAATTGTTGTAGCTTGTGCCATGCAGCACAACATCGCAACCAGGAAAGGGACACCAATGGAGTTGAGTGACTCAGAATCCTCCAACGTGGAGGGACCTGGACCTGTACACATGGAAGCTGGCGTAGCTGTTGCTGCAGCTGGGCGACAGAGGCGTGATGAGATCATGCGCAACTACTTCTAGGTGAGTAATAATAAGACAATGACTACTTAAATCTTTGCCAATGTGTTTTATTTGCTAATGCAACAATGTCACACTTCAAAATAGTCAAAATGAAATACTCCCAATGCAATGCACATGTTGAAATTACAGTGCAACTATTTGAGTGTAATGGCAGCAAAGTCAACACTGTTGATGGCCCTATTTAGCCCCTGTAAGTAATTGTCATTTGGCTGCAGATCCTATTGGTGTGTGGCAGGCCTGCCACTATGGCGCCTCTCAACAGTGGGTGGTGGGGTGTTGGAGCTCCGCACTGACTGGGAGTCCTCCTCACAGGGGGTCAGCACTCCTGGACCAGCGGTATGCAGGGCACGCAGCTCATCCAGGGCAGAAGTGGACTGCACTACAACAGTGGCGATATCCTGAATGCCGTGAGAGAACATAACGCTGGGTCTCTATAGTACGCCTTGCCAGCATATTGGTAGATGAGGCCAGCCGGTTTATTGCACGCATGTAGTGGTCCATGCGGGCCATCTCTTTGCGCCTGGCTGCGCGTTCTGCACGCAACTCGGCAGTTAGCTCTTGCACAGCACCCCTGATTTATTCACGCATTCCCCTGTACCCTGCCCTAATTTCACGTTGAATTGCCTTCATATGTTTTGCTTGTAGGCGGTGTACTTGGAGCATGTGCATTTACAGCCCAGCAAAAACAGATTGTTCATGATGCTCAATGGAGCTGAAGCCCGTGCGGGGTCTACGCCTGCCTGTGACCTGTGGACCCTGGCTGTGCTGTGGTCTTGACTCCTGCTGCTGGGAAACTGGTGCATCAGACTGCACTATCTCATTGTTGTCCTCATCCTCTTCCTCCATGATTCTTAATGGCCTCACGTTCCTCCTTCGGTGTCCCTGTGGTGGAATGAAAGGATTGTCCTCCCCATCTGTGTCCTGCCCCTGGCTAGCTTCTCCTGAGGCTTGGGGTCCTGTGTCACTTGCACTGGCTGTGGCCTTTTTAGTTGCAGGTGCTGTGGATAGAACAGCACACATTCATTTTATTTGCTGTCATATGATGTGGAAATAAAATATTTCACAGTTTTCCCTTACTTTACTTCTGTCATTCACCTTTCCTGACCTGCACATGTGAAAATTGCATGAGATGGATGCTACTTCCAACATTACTGACTATTGTGACTACATCTCCCACAATGCATTGCTGTGACTGCCTGTGTACTTGCTCTAGCGTGACATGTGGTTCCCCTTATCCCTAGGTCGCTGCAGGGGGTTACTGGGGGTGGTTTAGGGTGGGAAGGCATGCTTCTTACCTGGTCTTGCAGCTGGTTGGTCTGGGCTGTCTAGCACGGACACACCCGCAACACTCTCTGGAGGCAGTGTGCCCTCAAGCGGTGTTGAATCAGAGACATTGGAGGTTCCCCCACCGGTGAGCTGAGACTGCTCCAGCCTGGCTGCCAATTTTTCTTTAGAGCGCTGGCGCAGGTCGTACCAGCGCTTGCGCAAAACTTCAACACCCCTGTGTGTTACTCCAAGGGCATTTACTTTTGCTTGTATGCCTTCCCAGATGCGTCTCTTTCGTGCTTCAGTCACCTTGTGTGAGCTCCTCCCAAATAAAGTGTCATGGTTTGGCACCATCTCTGTGATGCGGGTTTCAAGTTCTGCCTCTGAGAACTTCAGCTTTCTCCTCCTGGCTGTTTCCCCTTCTTGCTGCTCCTGCTGGCTTGCAGGCAAATCCTTATTTCCACTTTCAGCCATGGCTCCTGAATTGCAAACAACACTCTCACACTCTCTCACAATCAATGCTGTTGCCCCATGGGTAATCAGTCACTTCCTGGATGGTGATGTCATCAAAAAGCATCAGGATTGCGATTGGATGTTTCCAGAAAATCGCAATTTGGCGTTTTTTTCCGATGGAAAATCGCTAAATTGCGATTTTCTCGATGCGACCTCGCAGTTTTGCGATTTTTTGGGGTTAAGGAATCGCTGTTGACTTTCACGCAAATATTTAGCGATTCTGGGCGAATCGCTAAATATTTGCAATTGTATTGATACATGCCGATTTGCGATTCGGATTTAGCGATTCGGTAAAATTCGCAAATTCCGAATCGCAAATCAACTTCTTCAAACATATGCCCCATAAACTTGTTAGGACTGTATATGAGCACTCATGATGTGAAAATGTAATTGACATTCAATGAAAGATGAACCTTTTAAGACTACTCAGCTTAATTAAACAGATTTAAATCACCTTTGGTACTTGTGCATCTAGTTCAAGCCTGTAGTGAATTACGACACTGAATTCTCAAGCTACTTTGTCCCAAACAGGCCAATGACCTATCATTTCTTGCCACTCAAAGCTGCACTCAGAAGTCACATGTGGAAAAGTGAGCAAAGTGTCTGTCTATGTAATTCAATTTTGGAAATTCTTTAGAAATCCACCTCTGAGTATTGCCAAATAGTTGATCAAGACTTCAAAACTGTTATTGGGATTTATGTGATGGACAAGATTAGCCACAAATGAGTTGTGTCTCCCACTGATTTTTTAAAACTCAACCCTTACTTGATAAAACACTCTAGCAAGGAGTTGTGCATACAGGTTGAGAGATTGACTCAATTCTTGTGTGCCTTCCCAGATGCGTCTCTTTCGTGCTTCAGTCACCTTGTGTGAGCTCCTCCCAAATAAAGTGTCATGGTTTGGCACCATCTCTGTGATGCGGGTTTCAAGTTCTGCCTCTGAGAACTTCAGATTTCTCCTCCTGGCTGTTTCCCCTTCTTGCTGCTCCTGCTGGCTTGCAGGCAAATCCTTATTTCCACTTTCAGCCATGGCTCCTGAATTGCAAACAACACTCTCACACTCTCTCACAATCAATGCTGTTGCCCCATGGGTAATCAGTCACTTCCTGGATGGTGATGTCATCAAAAAGCATCAGGATTGCGATTGGATGTTTCCAGAAAATCGCAATTTGGCGTTTTTTTCCGATGGAAAATCGCTAAATTGCGATTTTCTCGATGCGACCTCGCAGTTTTGCGATTTTTTGGGGTTAAGGAATCGCTATTGACTTTCACGCAAATATTTAGCGATTCTGGGCGAATCGCTAAATATTTGCAATTGTATTGATACATGCCGATTTGCGATTGGGATTTAGCGATTCGGTAAAATTCGCAAATTCCGAATCGCAAATCAACTTCTTCAAACATATGCCCCATAAACTTGTTAGGACTGTATATGAGCACTCATGATGTGAAAATGTAATTGACATTCAATGAAAGATGAACCTTTTAAGACTACTCAGCTTAATTAAACAGATTTAAATCACCTTTGGTACTTGTGCATCTAGTTCAAGCCTGTAGTGAATTACGACACTGAATTCTCAAGCTACTTTGTCCCAAACAGGCCAATGACCTATCATTTCTTGCCACTCAAAGCTGCACTCAGAAGTCACATGTGGAAAAGTGAGCAAAGTGTCTGTCTATGTAATTCAATTTTGGAAATTCTTTAGAAATCCACCTCTGAGTATTGCCAAATAGTTGATCAAGACTTCAAAACTGTTATTGGGATTTATGTGATGGACAAGATTAGCCACAAATGAGTTGTGTCTCCCACTGATTTTTAAAACTCAACCCTTACTTGATAAAACACTCTAGCAAGGAGTTGTGCATACAGGTTGAGAGATTGACTCAATTCTTGTGTGCCTTCCCAGATGCGTCTCTTTCGTGCTTCAGTCACCTTGTGTGAGCTCCTCCCAAATAAAGTGTCATGGTTTGGCACCATCTCTGTGATGCGGGTTTCAAGTTCTGCCTCTGAGAACTTCAGCTTTCTCCTCCTGGCTGTTTCCCCTTCTTGCTGCTCCTGCTGGCTTGCAGGCAAATCCTTATTTCCACTTTCAGCCATGGCTCCTGAATTGCAAACAACACTCTCACACTCTCTCACAATCAATGCTGTTGCCCCATGGGTAATCAGTCACTTCCTGGATGGTGATGTCATCAAAAAGCATCAGGATTGCGATTGGATGTTTCCAGAAAATCGCAATTTGGCGTTTTTTTCCGATGGAAAATCGCTAAATTGCGATTTTCTCGATGCGACCTCGCAGTTTTGCGATTTTTTGGGGTTAAGGAATCGCTATTGACTTTCACGCAAATATTTAGCGATTCTGGGCGAATCGCTAAATATTTGCAATTGTATTGATACATGCCGATTTGCGATTGGGATTTAGCGATTCGGTAAAATTCGCAAATTCCGAATCGCAAATCAACTTCTTCAAACATATGCCCCATAAACTTGTTAGGACTGTATATGAGCACTCATGATGTGAAAATGTAATTGACATTCAATGAAAGATGAACCTTTTAAGACTACTCAGCTTAATTAAACAGATTTAAATCACCTTTGGTACTTGTGCATCTAGTTCAAGCCTGTAGTGAATTACGACACTGAATTCTCAAGCTACTTTGTCCCAAACAGGCCAATGACCTATCATTTCTTGCCACTCAAAGCTGCACTCAGAAGTCACATGTGGAAAAGTGAGCAAAGTGTCTGTCTATGTAATTCAATTTTGGAAATTCTTTAGAAATCCACCTCTGAGTATTGCCAAATAGTTGATCAAGACTTCAAAACTGTTATTGGGATTTATGTGATGGACAAGATTAGCCACAAATGAGTTGTGTCTCCCACTGATTTTTAAAACTCAACCCTTACTTGATAAAACACTCTAGCAAGGAGTTGTGCATACAGGTTGAGAGATTGACTCAATTCTTGTGTGCCTTCCCAGATGCGTCTCTTTCGTGCTTCAGTCACCTTGTGTGAGCTCCTCCCAAATAAAGTGTCATGGTTTGGCACCATCTCTGTGATGCGGGTTTCAAGTTCTGCCTCTGAGAACTTCAGCTTTCTCCTCCTGGCTGTTTCCCCTTCTTGCTGCTCCTGCTGGCTTGCAGGCAAATCCTTATTTCCACTTTCAGCCATGGCTCCTGAATTGCAAACAACACTCTCACACTCTCTCACAATCAATGCTGTTGCCCCATGGGTAATCAGTCACTTCCTGGATGGTGATGTCATCAAAAAGCATCAGGATTGCGATTGGATGTTTCCAGAAAATCGCAATTTGGCGTTTTTTTCCGATGGAAAATCGCTAAATTGCGATTTTCTCGATGCGACCTCGCAGTTTTGCGATTTTTTGGGGTTAAGGAATCGCTATTGACTTTCACGCAAATATTTAGCGATTCTGGGCGAATCGCTAAATATTTGCAATTGTATTGATACATGCCGATTTGCGATTCGGATTTAGCGATTCGGTAAAATTCGCAAATTCCGAATCGCAAATCAACTTCTTCAAACATATGCCCCATAAACTTGTTAGGACTGTATATGAGCACTCATGATGTGAAAATGTAATTGACATTCAATGAAAGATGAACCTTTTAAGACTACTCAGCTTAATTAAACAGATTTAAATCACCTTTGGTACTTGTGCATCTAGTTCAAGCCTGTAGTGAATTACGACACTGAATTCTCAAGCTACTTTGTCCCAAACAGGCCAATGACCTATCATTTCTTGCCACTCAAAGCTGCACTCAGAAGTCACATGTGGAAAAGTGAGCAAAGTGTCTGTCTATGTAATTCAATTTTGGAAATTCTTTAGAAATCCACCTCTGAGTATTGCCAAATAGTTGATCAAGACTTCAAAACTGTTATTGGGATTTATGTGATGGACAAGATTAGCCACAAATGAGTTGTGTCTCCCACTGATTTTTAAAACTCAACCCTTACTTGATAAAACACTCTAGCAAGGAGTTGTGCATACAGGTTGAGAGATTGACTCAATTCTTGTGGTTCACCGCAGCACAAAACCTTGGCTTTTGAGGAAAGAGTTGATAGCATGACCACTTGATCTCTTTCCTTTAGGGAAACTGTATCCAATCTAAAACTGAGCCAGAAAGAACTGATTTAAACAATGCAATAATCATCAATCGTTGGTCAATGGTGTGTAAAGCAGCTGATTGATGTAATAAACGCAGAGTCTGTCTACCAACCACTGCAGGGCATCCAATACATATATTACCATTATTGCAGTTTTGTGGCTGGGCAGGAAGTCTTCTTGAAAATTACCTAACATCTTGTTAGCCTCTGCAAAATCTTCACATTATTTTAAATTGTTGCATTTAGTTCAGTGTTGGAATCTTGATTGTTCTAGCCTCTTTATGTTGAATAACAGATTAGATCTGTTATTGAAACATTTCCATTGTCTGAATATTAATTGATATACTACATAATGAATTTCCCAGTTAGCAATATCACAATCCAACCAATCTACATCTAGCATACCTCATTTAAGGATGATCTAAAAAACAACTGAAAACTGTGGTGCACGCACTGATACAAATTCTTGCTTTGATTGGTGATTCACCAATTATTAATCGATTTCATGTTAAATAAAATCTCTCAGTTACAGCTGAAAGTTATTATGCTGACTGAAAATCATACATTTCTAAGCTTATTCAAGGTGTTAATATAACTTGTTCCTAATGCTAACAAATGCATGTTTATAATTCTCTCCTCAATTTAGCTGAAAATGCTAATAAGTGCGACACATTGGAAATATGAAACCAGCAAAATAGGGGCAGCCATTGAAGAGCTCAACAAACCACAAACCAGAGGGCCAACTCACCAGGAAAGATAAGAGATGAATGGTAGGTACCACATGGGGAATTGAGGCAAGCGGACACTTGCCCATCCTGCCAAATTCCCAAAAGGTTCCTCTGTCCAGGGATTTGTCACACCTATCAAAGAGTAGTATAATGGATTTGGCACCCAGGTAAGTACATCAAACCAAGCACATGTCTTCCAAAACCCATTTCTTAGCCACACTTCAAAAGGAGGCACAAGAAACATGGAAGCTCATATGACACATCCATTATGAAAGATGCCTTTAAAGGAACAGTTACCAATGTAGAGATTAGCGTGACTTGAAACTATTCCTTAGGACAGACAGCGCAGTATGTTCCATTTATGAAACGAGAGCTACAGGGCCCCACTAGAAGATGCATATTCAGTAAATAAAACCCTCTGAAATTGCCCCTATAACTGTGCACCTGAGAGATGGACTTTTATTTAGGGCCTCCTTTAGAGTTTGGAGGACTATTTATTTCATTACACATGTGATTGATATCCCGTCTGTCTTATTACAAGTGCCATGAGATATAATCCACTTGTGATAAGGTGGCGGGATATCCATTGGGTTTGTGACAGAGTGACACCCAATCATAAACATTTCTATCATATTTGGAAAGGATGCACAGAGCAATATTAAGCTCCAGCCACAGGCAGCAATCTGTTTAAACATCTCCCTATTGCCCCCTGCTAGCTGTGTGATAGCAGGGGGCATGATTTCGGTGCTCGCACTGTGTTTATGTTTTAAAACTTCACTTACCTTTTCCTGTGATTATTGTGTCTGACTCATACTCCCCGTTCCACCCCGAGCCTTGCTCGTTTGTTGTGGAGGGAGTTCCTTTCTATCACTTTGCTCTGCATCTCCTCACACTTCCGGCGGAAGGGGGGAGCGGTCTAGTCGTCATACCGCTGCTACCCTTCAAAACGCAGGGCTGAACTCGAGCAGCGGACCATACGCTTGAGGGTACGATTGATGTGCCGCGCTGCTTATATCAGACCATTAACGCTAATTTTGTAATAGCAGGGGGCACGATTTAGGTGCTCGCACTGTGTTTGTATTTTAAATAACTTTACTTCTTAGTTGTATTAGTGTGCTGCTTTGTTCCAGAACATTTGCGCTAGCTGTGTGAGAGCAGGGGGCACGATTTCAGTGCTCGCACTGTGTTTATGTTTTAAAACTTCACTTACCTTCTCCTGTGATTATTGTGTCTGACTCATACTCCCCGTTCCACCCCGAGCCTAGCTCGTTTGTTGCGGAGGGAGTTCCTTTCTATCACTTTCTCTGCATCTCCTCACACTTCTGGCGGAAGGGGGGAGTGGTCTAGTCGTCATACCGCCGCTACCCTTCTTAACCGATGTGTTGGCCGACGCGCAGCGGGCGCGCCGATGGCGCGCCTAAGGCAAGCCAGTCTGCGCCCGTCCGCGCCTGTACATCGCCTCTCGCCAGGGCCCCTGACCCACTTCAGTCTGGCCCCATTGGTTATGGTAGGGATGAACTCCTGGCTCTGAACACTGGTTCAGCGCTCTGAATGGCTTTTACTAGGAATCTTGGGGACGCCCCGTGGGATTGCCCTGTTTGCGATTCCTTCAGTATTCCGGCACCTGCCCTCCCTACCTGTGGCCATTTCATTAAACCCCAGACTCAGCTGAGACTCCTACAACTTAATGTCAGATCTCTGACAAAACACCATACTGAGATGTTCGATCTAATCTCTGACGAACAGCCAGATATATTTTTCTTGTGTGAAACCTGGCTAAAAGATGACACAGTAGCACTATCGAACCTGGCGTTACCCTTGGGTTATTCCATGTGTACTATTAACAGAGACTCCAGGGGTGGCGGCCTAGCGGTTGTCTTTAAATCTCAGTACACCTGCTTATTTAATAAAGTTAATGTAGCAGAATGTGAAGCGGCGAGTTTCCAGGTGTCAGTCAGCCCACAGTTTACTTTATCAGGCCTTTTAATATATCGTCCTCCTGGACCGGCTGTTAAGTTTAAAGAAGCGCTCCCAGACATAGTTAGCGAGCTTGCTGCGGGTTCAGCAAATTTTAGCATCTGCGGAGACCTTAATCTTCATCTGGATCTCAACCAACACAATGCCATCTGCAGCTTTATCTCCGACCTAGCCGCTTTCCAGCTGGAACAATTAGTTTCCGGACCCATGCACTCTGCAGGTCATCTGCTGAATCCCCTATTTACCAACCTTTAATCGGTAAATATGGATTCGCCTATTCCTATGGACTGGACTGACCACTTCTTGGTTAAGTGGTCCATCTCACTCATGGACTGCCCCAATTCTGTGATGCCGAGATTGGTTTTTAAGCGCTCGTGGCATAAACTAAAGTTAGAGGATTTCCATCGCTTTCTTAGTGCCAATCCTCCAGACAATTGTCTTGATTATGACTTGTTCTGTGATTGGATCCTGCGAGGTTTAGATGCTGTAATCCCCGCTAAATGGACCAAAGGGCGCGTTTCTACCACCAACCCTTAGTATAACGATTCCTTAACCACTCTGAGGATAGCCTGCAAACAGGCAGAGCGCGATTGGAGGAAAGATTTCGCCCCGGAGAAAAAAAGACTCTACCAGACGAAAGTAAAACACTATCATAGAGAGATCTGTAAAACACGCGCAGCTTACTATGCCATGGAGATCAGCTCCAGTCCTAATCTCACCAAACGTATCATTAAAATCCTTAAGGATCTTAGATCCAGGAAACGAGATACCCCTGCTGTATCATCTACACGTCATTGCGAGGAATTAGCGACTTTTTTTGTCAATAAAGTGCGTACCATCTATCTCTCCTTTCCTGATCCTAGTACCTTTTTGGCCGAGGTGAGGCCTAGTGGGAGACCCAGGGTCACCCTGACATCCATTTCGCCTCTCTCTGAGTTGGAATTTACCAGGTTGAGTGTCAAAATCAGATTGGGTTCCACACTGGACCCCCTACAGCCTTCACAATTTAAGGAATCTATCTCCATCCTTAGGGAACCCCTACGCAAAATAATTAATTTCTCTTTATCCTCCGGGACCGTTCCTACTCTCTGGAAACAAGCCTGGGTTTCCCACATTCTGAAAAAACCCAATCTGGACCCTACTAAACCTGAGAGCTTTCGGCCTATATCCCTTCTCCCTTGGGTAGCTAAAATCGCGGAAGCACATGTTAACAACGTGCTAACACAGTTTGTGAACTCCCATAACATCTTGGATCCTTCCCAGAATGGGTTTCGTCCGGGCCATAGCACGGAAACTGCCCTTCTGGCCACTACTGAGCACCTACGATTTATCTTGGACAGAGGTCAAAGTGCGGCGCTGTTGCTGTTAGATCTCAGCGCTGCCTTTGATACTGTGTCCCATGAGATTCTACTCCATAGGCTTGAGGAGATAGGGATAGAAGGCTCAGCCCAGGGCTGGCTTCGTTCTTTCTTGGCCAATAGGTCTTTCTGAGTCTCAGTCCCCCCCTTCTCCTCTCATATCCACACTGTTGATCAGGGGGTGCCTCAGGGCTCAGCCCTAAGTCCACTGCTCTTCAACTTATACGTCCAGCCACTGGCTGCGGTCGCCAAGCGGTGGGACCTCACTTTGGTTCTCATATGCCGACGACACGCAGCTGGGGATCACCTTGGCGGATGGCTCCTCCCCCGCTGCCTCCAGATTTAAAGATGGTATGACTGATGTAGCCGATTGGATGGCAACCAATTGTCTGCAGCTAAACACCGGGAAAACTGAGGTTCTGCTGGTGGGTAAGAATGCCAACCTATGGAACGAGCAGTGGTGGCCGACAGCCTCAGGATCAATACCATCTCCCAAGAGCGTGGTAAAGAAACTTGGTGTACTGATGGAATCCTCGCTTTCCTTTCAGGCCCACACTAAACATCTGGCCGCCACGTGTTTTTGCACCCTGCGAGGCCTTAGACCCATCCTGAAATACTTTGATCCTCCGATACGACAACTTATCGTGCAGGCTACCATTCTCTCTTGCCTTGATTACGCTAGCTTACTTCTCCTGGGGGCTAACAAGGTGGAACTGCACAGAATGCAGCGCATTCAAAATGCTGCCGCCAAAGCTCTGGTGGGCCTGCCGCGCTTCTGTTCTGCGACTAGCACCATTCGGAGGCTGCATTGGCTTCCGGTCGATAGACGCATTCAATTCAAGACACTATGTCTTTCTTTTAAAATCCTGAAACTCTCGAGTCCCACCTTGTTGAGCAATTTGATCACACACTATGTTCCTTCTCGTCCTCTCCACTCGACAGAGCAACATCTGGCCGTCGTGCCCAAAATTAGGCTTTCCAGGACCGGTGGCCGTGCTTTTAGATACCTCGCGCCCAAATTGTGGAACTCTCTTCCAGTGCATATTTGTGCCATCGATTGTCTGTCTGCCTTCAGAAAAACTATTAAGACTTTCCTGTTCCCCTCATGTTAGACTTTGTAAGCCCTTTTTCTTTTTCAGCTGTTTCATATCTGTGTGCCACTCTTGGTTAGCGCCGGGACGCCTCTTTGCTGGGGCAGCTGCGCGCTTTATAAAATGGTTAACATAACATAACATAACATACTGCAAGAGGGATGTGGGTGGTGGGTGAGAATTGGGGAATGGAAGTTAGATGAACTTGCAGCTAATTATTAGATCATTTTCAGTGAAATTTGGAGAAAAACCAGTTTTAGCTATATTTTGCAGGGTTTGAGTGACTGTTTTGTTCCGCTCGAGGCTTTTGACCTTGAGGAGCAGCTTGTTACTTGACTCTGGGGCTCTCCATGAGAAACGCGACGAGGGGCAGAGGAGGACTGCTACTGCATACGGGACTGCGAGGGCCAGGCTGCATAGCGGCGAGTGACCGGCCACACCTGGCTCCTCTTCCCGCCCCGCCTCTCCCCACTTAATAGCGCCTCGCGGCCCCCGCTCCGCGGGTGCCGCTCGAGGCTTTTGACCATGAGGAGCAGCTTGTTACTTGACTCTGGGGCTCTCCATCAGAAACGCGATGAGGGGCAGAGGAGGACTGCTGCTGCATACGGGACTGCGAGGGCCAGGCTGCATAGCGGCGAGTGACCGGCCGCACCTGGCTCCCCTTCCTGCCCCGCCTCTCTCCACATTACCATCTCCTATTTAGCCTCACCCACCGACGCGCACGCGGGACGCGCACCGGGCGAAGCCCGGGCCAAGGGCAGGCCCATTTGTGCCCGTTCGTGCCCGGCTGTGACCGGACCGGGCCCCCCCTCTTAACCTCTTATTCCAACCATCTGCACGCTCCACTGTGATAACGGCGGGCCGCTGGAGGATTTGAAGCTGCAAGTATGGAAAAATTTCTCGTCAGAGCTAACACCATTATTGACACTGAAATCAATATTCTGGAGAAACGCTTGTCCAAAGAACTGTTGGCCATTAAGAGATCCTCCCTGGGGACCATAGCTAATGCCAAAACCCCCGAAAGAACTGTTGATACTGCTAGCTCGGTTATGGCTAACCAAGCACCCCTGACCGAAACTGACCATCAAGCTTCAGAGGACCTGGACATTTTGGTCAACGAAATACTCCCTGAAATTAACTTAGTTCTTGATATTAATAATGTATCCATTGTCTCTGAACCTGAGGATACTGCTAATAATATAATATCACAGGGGGTTAGAGAAGGGGCTGCTCCTAAACGTAAAAGGTCGTACAACAAGAAAGTTGGTAGAAAATCGAAAACTGCTAAGTTGAATCACGATCCTGCACCTCCTCCAATAAACCAATTCCAATCTCTGCCCAGTAGCGAGGTTTCCATTGAAAGCTTGGGTGCCCTTCTTAAATCGATCATATTCCCTCTTGAGGCCAAAATGGAAAGGATTGAACTGAGACTGTCTATTATAGAGAAAGCTACAGCTACCATTTTAGCCAATTCTAACAAAATTAATAGCCCGAGTACCCAGCAAATCACCCCTACCATTTCTGGCCCCATACAAGTCAATAAGGCTGTTAATCCATCCACCGTCCCCATAGGCCCCCCTGTAGCCCACCAAGATTCCAACCAGTGTAGTAATGCACCCCCACAACATACATCTGGGCCGCAAATCTTCAATACTAATTCAAACGGGCTCACGGTCGATGGTACACAGAGCCCCCCAGCTAAAGCACTAGGGGCCAGATGTAGGTAAAACTTATTTACCGATTCTTAATTACCGAATTTTACCGATTCGGTAATTAAGAATCGGTAAATAAGAAGTGGGGGTATGTAGGAACATCCAGATGTTCCATTTACCGAATCGTTAAGAATCGGTATTTACCGATTCGGTAAATACCGACCGGTAATGCTCCATTCATTCCTATGGGCTTTGAAGCCCATAGGAATGAATGGGGCATTACTGGTCGGTATTTACCGATCGGTAAATACCGATTTTTGGCAAGGGTGCAGGGGGTGTCACTTTGACACCCTCTAGCACCCCCAAAAAAGGTTCGGGGGCCATATGGCAGGCATACCTGCCCTAAGGGCAGGTCTGCCTGTCATATGGCACAGGTGTGCATGCACACATGTGCATGCACACCTGAATCGGTATTTCACCATCAAATTGAATTTGATGGTAAAATACCGATTTCTTAGGCCTTGTGGGACTCAGAAGAGTCCCACCTACATATCAATTTTACCGATTCTGTAAAAATACCGGTCGGTAAATTTACCGACCGGTATATTTACAGATTCGGTAAAATTACCGATTTGCCCAGTTTACCTGCCCCTACATCTCGGTAGCCAAATACCGGTCGGTAACGGCCGAATTCGGCCGTTACCGACCGGTATTTGGCTACCTACATCTGGCCCCTAAACCCCATAGACTACGTTTGCCCGACCTTCCACCTGAAACAAGCTGCTACATGGTTGTTTTAGTGGGAGTACCCACACTGGAGACTGGGGAGACCGAAACCTTTAGTTCCCTGAAAGGTAAAGTTGTTAAGTGGCTTAACTGGAATAGACCACTCCCGGCCCACTTCCACAACAAAATTATTATGGTAAGAAGGGTGCCCTGGCTCGGCAAGACGGCTAAGACCATAAATGGGGACTGTATTATGGTCAGTTTCAGAGATCCTAGAACTGTGTCACATATTTGTGCAGGTTTTAATAGGTCTTCTGACTCCACCATCCAAAAACTTCCAGTGTCCTTCTTTTTTCCACCTAATTCTATAACCCATGGCAGAGGTAGGGATGACTGGATAAGGGTCGAACGGAGGGGGAGACATATGAGATATGATGCTAGACCGGCTAGGCTGCCGCAAAACACTCCCTTCCATGGTACTAACCGGTACAGCTGTCTAGATGGTTTAGAGGGAGTCGATTGACTAACCTCTATACCTGATTCAAGGTCCCTCCTAACTGAGATGGTTAATGGCCTATTCGATAGTGAAGCTGTGACTATTGTAGTGTGCCCATACAAGTGCCTACTAATCACCCCAACATCTAAAAGGTTGCCTAAGGAGCCCTCCTTGCATGATGGCTTAGTGGACACCAACCATCTATCTTCTGCTTTGGATATGCCAGGGGAGTTGCTACCCACTCCGATTAACCATGCGTTGGTGGAGTCTGTACCAGAACTTAGCACCCCAGGTTTTAAAATCGCGAGCTGGAATATTTCCGGTTGGCGGCAGAGGATGTCATCCCTGGGCTGGAGGGAATCCATCTCCGGGTTTGACATACTCTGTCTACAAGAGACCTGGGCCACGACAGATATCCAGTTTGATGGTTTTGTGTCTTACAATTGCTTAGCACAAGATTCCTCCATGGGTATGGCAAAAGGAGGGCTGGTAATTCTTCTATCTGTCCACTTCCCAGTTCGTGTAAGATCCCATACTATCGTAGGTCCACACTCCCAAATACTTAGGTTGGAACATAGAGGGGGTTGGGACACTTTGTTAATCAATCACTACAATAACTTGTTCGACCATACGAGCACCCTTGTTGTGGATGAACTCGAGTCAGCTGTAAACAAAATTTGTAGAGACTCTCACAAGCCATGTGACATCATGTGGGGGGGTGGGCGATTTTAACATTCGAACCTGTCCACATTCATATAGTAATGTATGCGGGTTTGATGGGGATAATGGGGAGAACCGGGCTCATTTCACCCACACTGCTTATGGTGACTCCCTTAACATCCTCCTGTTAAATTTTGACCTGCTCATCCACCAACCTGCTTTGGATAATGAGGGTAATATCGTTCCAACGTTCATTGGGAGAAATTCAGCCTCTGTCATTGATCATTTACTGATATCGGCACATATTGCCTCCCTTTGTACGATTCCCATCATTGTGGATTTGGGAACTAGCGATCATAATGCTATCACTATGTCAACACTCATCTGGGGCCCCGTGACCGGCTTTAATGGCAGGATTGTTGATGAGGTTATTCCCGGCAGGCAAAATGGTATTCGAATTAAATGGTGTGGGGATAATTCTGATAAACTGTTACGGAATATTGTGGGAGCTGGCTCTGAGGTGCTACTACGCTGCCTTGTAGTTGATGCCACCCCAAGCTGCATCATTGTCGATTTTGAGGAGCTTGGCGATATAATTAAATCGTCTCTTACCATCGCCAAGGGAAAATCTAAGCGGGCATCGCTAGGTTAGTTTGATAGAGCCTGTACGTCATTACAAGACCTTAAGAGGGCACTGTCTAGCCACCCCAGAGATAGGGATGCTATAGCCCTCCTCAGGGCTGCTTATAAAACCCAGCTGAACCGTAGGAAACAGGAACTCAGGGAACAAGCCTGGGAGGATCTGACAATGGCGGCTGAACTGCGGGACAGCAAATTATTCTAGTGCACTGTCAACAGCCCATTCCTCCAAAAAGAGGAATTCCCAGTCTTAACTGCCCAGGTTAGGGAGGACAGTTGGGTCCAATACTTTACAGGAATTTTCGACCCAAAAAGTGAGGTACTGGATAGTCCTGGTGCCTACACTACCAGACCTATTCAACCCCTGGGGATTACACTCCTAGAAGTAGGCAATGCCATCCGAAACAGCAAAGGGGGGAAGGCCCCAGGACCAGACGGCGTTCCGGTAGATCTATATAAAACTGATCTGGCCCTCTGGAGCCCCCTTATGACCCAGGTGTTTAATGCTGCTGTTACCGACACTACTCCCTCTACCTGAGTGAATCCGTAATCCTGCCAATTTACAAGAAGGGAGATAGAGGAGAGGCCAAGAACTACCGCCCTATCTCCCTTCTGGATTCCTCGTTAAAAATTATGAGCAGGGTTTTATTGCTACGTCTAGAGGAATGGGCCGAAACCAATAATATCCTTGCAGTATCCCAATATGGCTTTAGGAAGGGCCTTGGCACCATTGAGCAGTGTATTAATTTAGATCTTCTTATAGGAAAATACACTAAAGCTAAACAGGGCTCCTTGTTCCTTTGTTTTGCAGATCTCTCTAGTGCCTTCGATCTGGTTGACCATAATCTGCTGTGGTCAACCCTATTAGATATGGGAGCACCGGCCGCTATAATTTACTTCCTGGCTAGACTCTATAGCAAGCTAACTGCCCAAATTCGTTACGGGCACAAGGGGGAATGTACTAGGAAGATCAGGATTAAATCTGGCATTAGACAAGGTTGTGTCCTGGCCCCACTACTCTTCTCCCTTTTTATAAATTCCATGGAATCCGTTTTGAAGAATGTTCAAGCAGATGCTCCCCAAGTTGAGGGACAACCAATCCCGGTACTGCTATATGCAGATGACACGGTTTTATTATCTAGAACACCCATAGGTCTCCAGAAACTTATGAATCATTTCTACGATTTTATACAGGGTAAGTAAGTAAGTAAATGCTTTATTGTACAGTTAATAAAAACCATTACAAATAGCTATTAGCAGTAAAATAAAATGGTCAGTTAAAAGAAAACGGTTAAAAAGGTCGGTCTAAGACCATTAAAAAAATGGGACAATGATCATCCAGCATTAAGTACAGATACATTTTTTTAGGTAAAAAATTGTGTATATGTCCTCGCACTTGCTTTCGGCAAGTGGGTTATTCTATCTCCTCCGCTCCCCTTCAGACCGGCATCTCCCAGAGTGTTCGTGCTTCTTGGGAAAAGTACTTTAATGTTCTTGGTCAGTGTGGGTCTCTTGCCCGGTCTGAGGGCTGGAGGTGGATGATATTGTATAGGTGATGTCAGTGTCCGCTTGTGCTCTCGTCGTTTTGAGCCTGGATTCTGCCAATCCGAGATATTTTACCAGTCGGCAGGCCATTTGCACGTCGTCTCCTCTAAAGCAGCTCAAAACTGCTTCTCTGCAGGACCTGATTCCTTTGTTTAAAAATAAGGGTCTCAGTAGGTACTTCCGGTCTTGCTGCAGCTCTTTGCAGATGGTTATGAGGTGTATGATATTTTCCTCGTGCATTCCGCACAGGCGGCATTTTGCTGGTTTTGTTCACTTCCATATGTGATAGATGGAATCAGCTTTGCTTGGATCACTTGTAGGAGCGGTGCGAGGTTTAGGCCAACAATTTTGTTTTTGACGTTCCTAAGTGATGCTGCTATCATTAGGCCTCTCCTCTTAATCTCCTCCAGTTGTGGTTTAAAGCTACCCCTTTCGTCTATAATCACTCCCAGGTAACAATATTTGTTTGTGGTTTCCAGTTTGTTCGAATCCAAGTACCATCTAAATGGTAGTTTTTGCTTGCGATAATTCAGGGGCATGATTTTTGTTTTACTGTAGTAGATACAGAGTTTATTAGCTTTGGAGTAGTCCGCAGTGATGTTAAGGAGCCGCTGTAGCCCAATCTGGGTCCGACTAATCAGAACCAGGTCATCGGCGTAGAATAGGCAGGAAAGCTGTTTGCCCCCTAGTTTTGGAGCATGCGAGTTGTTAGCGTCAAGTTTTATGGAAAGGTCGGCCATAAAGAGGTTGAATAGGGTGGGCGCTAACACACAGCCTTGTTTTACTACTGTGTAGGTTTGAATTTTCTTAGTTAGGAACTCTCCAGGGCCTAGTTTGACCTGGACCCACGTGTCGCTGTGCAGGAGAATTAGCTGATTCAGTAGGACGTCAGGGATGTTCATTCTTTTCAGTTTTTTCCACAACAGGTTTCTGTCTACCTGGTCGAATGCAGCGCTATAGTCTATGAAACACAGGTACAAGGGATAGTTTTCCTCTTGGGCTGAGTCGATCAGTAGTGACAGGGCTAGGATGTTGGTAGATGTCCCCATGTTTTTCCTGAAGCCGGTTTGGTTAAACGGGATTGTTGAAGTTTCTTCTACCCATAGAGTTAGTTCCTGAAGTAGGAGGCCTGCATAGTACTTTGCCTCGTTGTCTAGAAGGGCTATTAGCCGATAACTTTTGGGATCTTTTCTATCTCCTTTTTTATAGATTGGGGATATTATTGCCCCCCTCCATGATTGTGGGATTGTGGGTGATTGCCAGATTTTTTCGAACATTGGTTTGAGGTTAGTTGCCCAGTATTTTGGGTCCTGCTTAAATATTATTGGTGGTATTCCATTTGGACCAGGGGCTCCGTCTCTTCTACCTTTTGCGATCCTTTTAATTATTTGTTTCGTCGTGATTATTACGGCTTGTAGGGGCGGATGTTCGTCTATCTTTCCATTGTCGGTGCCTGTTTCTTTCCCCCGTTCTTTAGTCTCACTAAAGTGAGTGCTGAAGTGGATTATCCAGTCGTCTTCTGTCACCTGGGAATCAATCCCTCGGTTTTTCCCATTGATCTGAGCGTTGATCTTTTGCCAGAACTGAGCACTGCGATTTGTTTTGACGTCATGTAGGAGTTTTCCCCAAAATGCCTCTTCCTCTTCCCTTTTTTGCTGCCATATTAATTTCTTGCGCTCTCCTTTTAACTGTCTGAGCTCTTGGGGAAGGGACGGATCTGTTTTTACTCTTCGTAGAGTCCGGTTAATCGTTGTCTTCAGTGTTTTTAGCCTACTGGTGTTTCGGAAGTAATTGCATCTTTTCTGTTTCGTGTTACAGCTATTTCTTGTTCGTGTTACAGGCTCTTTTCTCAGCGCGTTATCTCTCATTTGTTTTACAAACGCTTCCCAGCTTGTTATCGGGTTATGCGTGATGCGTTGAGCTTCGTTGAGTGAGCGTATCGCTTGCTCTACTAATTTTTCTGGGTTGGAGACTTTGCATTGTACCCGTCTTTCATTTGATGTAAAGTCTATGCCTACGTTGTTCGTGCTGGGAGGTTTTAGTATCGCTGATGTGTTCATTACTGTTTCCTGAGGCAGGTGATCGCTGCAGTCAGTGAGACCGATTCTAAAGTCTACAACACGATGGTATAGACTGCGAGATACAAAGGTAAAGTCAATGGTGGAACTTGCCTGGGTACTGTGAAATGTTGCTGACTGCGGTTGATCCCCTGGAAATCTTCCATTAAGTGCCCTAAGTCCTAGCTCCTCTAGTGTAGCCAGCAGGGTCCTTGTGGTTTTTGTGCTTCTGCCCCCCGAGGTGCGGTCTTGGCGAATAGGTTCCCAGGCGAATGGGTCCTCGTCGTATTTGGTGCCCGTGACTGCTTCGCTCAGCAAATTTATATTAAAGTCCCCTGAGATAATGATGTTGTTCGTGAGCTCGGACTTCACCAGTTTCACAAGTTCTTCCTTCAGTTGTCTAACTCCCTTCTTTTTCTCCCTGGGATGCAGATAGAGGTTTATAAAGATTATATTCTCGTTTGGATCTTGCACACGGGGTGACAGTCGTAGAGCTAACATTGCGTTTGGGGCAGATAAGTTGTAATCTAGCTGGTCTACTTTTAGTATCATTGTTAATGTGGTATAAGTGGCAAGGCCTCCTTTCTTGTGGCCGAAAAGCGAGCTCTGGGTAGGCGGTAGGAGGTTCAGTGTATACCCCGACAGAGTTGGAGGTGATTCAGTCCAAGCTTCTTGTAAGGCGATGATGTCAAATTTTGTCAGGTGATTGCCTAGGTCAGTGTCTGAAAACTTATCGCCGGTACCATTGATGTTCCATGAACATATGCTTAGGGTATTAAGTTTGTTGACTTTTTTTTTTTTGTTTGTCATTGGCTTGTCTCTTTCGCATTTAGGGACTTTGCGAGCCAGCTCCAATTGGGTGAAGCACTCTTGTCATTAGTCAGTGATCTTGTTTCTTCCAGACTCAAGTGCGATTGCCTCTCTGGCGTTTTGCTTCGAGCTCTTCTTAAGACTGTTCTTTTGAAAGTCGTCTCCTTGGGCTTCTTTTGGAGACTGTCATGTAAGAGGGTCTCCGGGTATCTTGTAGGCGAGAGAGTTTGAAGTTCTATACCCCAAGAGTCAAATCTTTCCTTTTCTTTTAGTATTCTCTCCGGAAATTCTCCTGTGGTCCATATGGTTTTTGTCGACTCTACCCCGGGGTGACTCCGAGATTCAATAAATTCGACGGATTCCAGGTCTGCCGATGTTATAGTTTTAAGGCTCTCTACTGTTTTTAATAGCCGCAAGATGTTTCCCCTGTTTAAAAAGTCCATTGAACCTCTAGAGTGGTATTCAGGATGGAATATTATATACAGGGGAAGAAACTAAAAATCAACAACTCCAAAACCTTCATTATGGCCTGCGGAAAAAAGGTGAAACAACTTAAAGCTTTTTATTTTAAGGAAAATCAAATTGAGGTTGTGAACAATTTCTGTTATCTGGGTATAACCTTTAACAAAAGCGGGTCCTGGGCCCCGGAATTACTTAACGTCAAGGCTAAGATGGGCAAGAGCGCTTCGGGGGTATTCCGATTCGCTGCTAAATTAGGTAGCCGTCGTATCCCCGACATGTTGCATGTCTATTGGCACAGGTGTGTTTCAATTGCCCTCTACGGCTCGGGAGTTTGGGGACACTGGAACCAGGGTGATTTGCAAGTTGCTGAAAATATATTCCTAAAGAGACTCCTTTGCCTTCCACCTTCGGCATCTACCGAACTGATTCACAACGAGGTAGGGCTGGACTATCTAACTGACCTAACAGGATTGAGACCCCTTATGGTCTGGAGGTCTATTTGGTCCAAAGACGAAACAGGTTTTACCAGGCGAATAATCCAAGACTGTCTACGCCTGGACAATGCCCGCCAGATCCCGTGGTTGAACTATGTCTTAACTTCTTTTAAGGATCTCTTTGACCTGGATGTCCATTGTGATCCCCTATGTGCCATTGACCTATCGAAGCAAGAGGTTAAAGGAGTTTTTCTGGGGCATAAATATAACAGTCGTAAAGATCTATGTAGCCACTATCCAACTCATGTTTACTATTATTCTAACAAACAGGAAGAGTATGGCATGCCCATGTACTTAAAAGTTATCCCAAGACAGTCTCATCAATACGTACTTACAAGGTTGAGACTAGGCATTGTACATAACCTGGTGGCATTCCCGAGAATGGGAAGCTACACCTCTACCCCCTGTCCGTGTGATGGAATTACTAAACAATGCACGCTGCACTTTATGCTACTATGCCCACTGTTTAAGCATCTGCGCATCTGTTACCTCAAACCACTGTTTAAAATCAACTATGTGTTCAGTACTGTTAATGCTATGAGATTTCTTTTTGCTCTTGCTACCCCAGATATTTGTTTTTTTATCGCAACTTTTAATTTAAAATCTATATCTGTTAGAAAAAGCCTGGTCATTTAATACAGTACTAGTCCAATCTAGTTACGGTTAAACTCTTGATGTTGCCCTTCTGAGTTGTATCAACCTCTTTGTACTGAAATCATTCGTTCTGTAACCTTTTAACTGTGTCTTTTCTTTTTAAAATTGTACGCTTTTATGATTGTTTTTTTACGAATAATCGAATAAAATTTAAGAACTGAACTGAACTGACTGTTTTGTTCCTGCTGAACAATTAGCAATTTCTAGATTGACAGTGAATACTGTCACAATAACAAAAGGTATGAATCGAAATAGGACAGACAGTTCCAACAATATTCCTAAATTCAAAATGATCAAGTAACCAGAATAATGAGCTCAGCTACTTCATTACTTGAGGTACTGGATATTTCAGGTGGTAAGTATTCACAAAACTTCAAATTGGTGAAAAGTGAGACATATTATTCTGAAAGGTGATAGAGGGAATCTAGAAGCATACGGGCATATATCCTTACTGGAATTGCCTGCAAAGGTCTTTGCATGAAATTTTTTGAGGTGTTTGCGTGACTGGGTATATGAGGGAAAAAACTATTTTTTTTACCCTGCAGGTTTTAAGGTAGACAATGCAACAATAATCCAGAGTTTCGACCTGAGGTACTTTACGAAGAAGGCAATTGGCATTGCAGGGAAATCCTGTTATTGTTACATCGCCTTCTGAGATATCGTAGGGAGGAGAGGCCAATGTTTCGGCTATGTGACATAAAATGTAAATGCTAGAAAAGTTACTAGGAATCATAACGAACTTGCCATTGAGACCAGATTGCAAGTGAACATTGTGCCAACAAAACCACAGAGAAAAATTCTACTTTACAGTTTAGGTTCGGAAGAGGAGAAATTATATCATGAACATATCACATAAACTCCCGCTCAACATGTTTTGCTTCTAGAATGAATCTATTAACGATCCATGCTATGTGATACAAAAGTGACAAACACATTTTATTTTTTCTCATCCAAAAATATTAAGGATCAGGTTTACTAACCTTGAACGCAACACAGTGTAGCAAGGTAACTTGTTGTGCTGCGTTGTGTGAAAGAGAGAGAGCAGAAATGCACCATATCTACTAAGATAAAGGGGCATATTATCAAGGACGGTGCTAAAATTATCGCCGGTTTAGCGGCAGAAAACTGCTGCTAAAGCGGCGATAATGGGCTTGATAATATGCCCTGGAGAATTCCAATATAAGCCCATGTTCACAACAGAATATGGACTTCTATTGGAATTTTCAAGGGCATATTATCAAGCCCATTATCGCCACTTTAGCAGCAGTTTTCTGCCGCTAAACTGGCGATAATTTTTAACACCGTTCTTGATAATATGCCCCATGGTGAATTTCTGCTCTCTCAAAGAACTGGAGCACTTCAGGCAGCTTGGCTCCAATGCAGGCAGCCTTGCACCATTGGATTGCTCAGCAGTAGAGAGTGAAAATAGTTCATCCTTCAAAGCTGGTGGGAATACAAAGAACGAGGGATGAATTACCTGAGTAAAAACTATAGGTTGGAGTCTCTATACAGCAGTAGTTTAACTTAGGGTCTGATTTAGATACTGGCGGTACCATGACGGACTGGCCTTTTTTGCCACTCTTCCCACCTGCCACCCTGGCCATTGGTCTTCCCAATTTAGATGCTGGCTGTCTGTGGGAGAGACGAATATTGCAGCCGGACCCAATCCACCAGGACTTTGCTTCCTGCCCCTACGGCTTGATGGGCTGCAGCAGGCAGCAGCGGGACGCAGGCTAGGATATCCGCCCTTCAGAACTGGATGTGGGCTGTTTCTAAGGGAATTCTGGAGGGAATCTCTATTACTTCAAGTCACCGCAATGGGACAAAAAGGGATGAAAACTCAAAGTCCCCTACTCCTTCGCCCTGGTCCTCCCTTACCTGCTACACATTGACCATAAAGTACTGGCATCCCATTTTGACAGACCCGAAGATAGGTGTTCGTGGTGTGCGGGTGTACATTGCATGGTATGTGTAGGTTGGTGGGGCACAATGCAGAGTGTACAAAATATGCTCACTACACATAACCTACATACACATATGTATACTTAAACAACATATATGTTTTTTACATGAATAAAAATATTTTGCTTATCTGTCTCCCCACCACTAGAGTCGCCCCATCAGTATTCTGCCGACAAGACACTGCCAGTCCAACAGGGACATCCAAATCTTCTCAGCAGGACCCAGCTGTTGAGACGGCAATGGCGGGCAGTTCACCAGCACAGAAGTCCACCCCACGGCGGTCTTCTGTGTATCATGTATACATCTAAATACGGCAGGCAGAAGACCATGAGATCGGTGGAGGACTCAGTCCAGCAGCCTCGGCGGACGACAGGAAGACCGCCAAGATCTAAATCAGGCCCTTAGACAAAATTTGGGATTGGCTGAGGTAGGAAATGTGAATCTATCTATTTTTGCATGTGTTCCTGGAATTTGTTCTAAATATACACAGGGATTGGTGGTGTTTCTAGCCTCTGGGCAGTGAGGAACTACCAAACATCACCTCACAGCAATTGCCTTTACCTAAACAATCATAATCATTTGGCTAAATTAATTGGAATATCAGTTTTTTTTTAAGTAACTCATACTTATGCATAACCGATGTAGACACTGAAAAAGGCTAATGCCCTATGAGGGCTACAGTAAGACTTTTGCCACCTACAGGCCATATTATACTATGGGCAGGCAGCAGTATTGTAGTTCAGTACTAAATTTGATATTATGTAAATAGGCAGTCAGTCTGACTGATAACACTGCATTATGTTCAACATTAAAACAGATACACTGTACCAAGTTGCATATTGAAATGTAGGGGCTAAAACTGCCAAGTTCATTGTGAGCCTATAGCAAGTTTACTCTGGTAAACGTGTACACTGTAAAAGGTGTACAATTTTAATTCTAACTATGGCTTGGGAGCAGATATGGATGACAGTCATGACACCAATAGCCAATTGTAGTATTGAATCAGGAACACAGGCAAAGTTGTGGTAGAAATTGTAGCTCTATTCAGCGTTGAGTAGACACAGCGACACAAGAGAGCTCCAGGCTTAAACTGCCAACAGCTAACATGCTACTCAAAAGCCCTAGAATACTCAAGGCACAGAGTTCTATCTACAGGCGCCAGTGAGGCACAACACAGAACACTACATTATCCTCTTTCCTATAAAACAAAAGAAGAAGACTTAGAGAAGAAAAGAAAAGAGAAAACCAGAGGAAGAAAAGAGAAGAAAGGAGGGAAAAGTAGAAAAGGGAATAACAGTGGGGATGAGCAAAGCAAGCACCCACAACACAGAAAACTGGAAACAGAGTGGTTACCTAAACCTGGCAGGAATCCTAGACACTCTCAAACTCCTGCGAAGTCCAGGGAACACGCCACCATCATTAATCATGTTATTAGAACATTTGGGATCAGGACGAGAATCAGACAGAAGGTCGTGGTTATCAGAGTCAAGATCCCTGACATTGACTTTAACAACTTTACAGACATTCCACCAGTGATTGCTGTTGACACGCACAGCATTGCCGCAAACCTTATCAACAACTAAAGGCTCAGAGAATTTACTTCTTCCCTTGGTGACGTGAACAGGGCTCTTAATACGAACAACATCTCCAGCACGAATATTGTGCGGTACAGCCCTTTTCCTTACATCAAAATAAGCTTTCTGTTTTGCTTGTACTTTAGTAACATTGTCCCTTACAAATCCATCTATGCCGTCCATTACATTCATCTTGACCCATTTTGACATCCAGCCTGGACAAATTTTTGTGGAGGGTTTTCTCCCTCTTAGAAGTTCGAACGGGGACACACCAGTTGACGAATGTACAGTGGTGTGATAAAACCATAACATGAAACAAACAGCATTTTCAAGAACACACTTGCTGGCAATAGCCCATTGCACACAATTGTTCAACACACGGTTCATCCTCTCAACAAGGCCATTAGCCTGAGGGTGATAAAAGGAACTCTTCTTGTGAGAAACGCCACCTTGTCTAAGAAAACACTCAAATTCAGAACTCACAAATTGCACACCATTGTCTGTCATGACAACTGAAGGGAACCCTTCCCTAAGGAAAACATCCTTTAGAAAAGAAATGACATTGGCTGAGGAAGGCTCACTGATAAACCGAACCTCTGGCCATTTGGAATAGTAATCAATGGCAACAATGGCAAAACGTGAAGAAGAAGGTAAGAGATTAAAAGGACCAACTAAATCAACACCAATTCTTTCCCACGCTCTCTCAGGAAAATGAATAGGCTCCAAAGGGGGTGTCCTAATTTTGTGGCTCTTGTCAGAGGATTTACAAATAACACAACTATCAACTAAAGCATCAACACACACATCCATTTGCGGCCACCAAAACACACCCCGCAGTCTACGTTTGGTGAATGTTTTCCCTAAATGACCTTCATGCGCACCATCTACGAGACATTTTCTTAAACTCTCAGGAGGAATAAGTCTACCACACCGCATAAGGATGCCATCCTCAACCGTGAGTTCATCAGCGACCTTAACAAAAGTCTGGAATTGCCCTGAGACATTTTTCTCCTTAGGCCAACCAGATTTAAAATAACTGATGACCTGGACAAGTACTTCATCTTTCAACAACTCCCTTCTCAATTCGGCTTCATTGACAGCACACATTCCCTCAAGATCCAAAGCGGCAACAAAACAATCTTCTTGATCATCTTCCTTCTCAAAGTCAGAATCATTACCAGAAATGGGAAAACGTGAAAAATAATCCGCTCTGACATTCTTCGCACCTGGCAAATGGACAACATCAAAATTGTACTGGAGTAACTTTGTTGACAACCTAGCAATCCTGGGAGTGTGCTCCTTAATTTTTTCGCCAGATAAAATTGAGACTAAAGGACTATGATCAGTACGTATTACAAAGTGACTACCCCAGAGATAGGAGTTGAATTTCCTCACAGCCCACCAACAGGCTAAAAGCTCTTTCTCTATGACAGAGAAAGTCACTTCAGCACCACGCAACACCCTTGAAGCATACGCAATGGTGTTGTCAACCTGACCACTCTTTTGAGTGAGAATAGCTCCAAGACCAAATCCACTTGCATCCACAGTCACAACCCACTCTTTATTGGGATGAAACGCTTTGAGAATACTGTCACTCACTAACTGAGACTTAATCCATTGGAAGATTTCTTGACAGTTATTATCCCAAACAAAAGGCACATTCTTCTTTAACATATTAGTAAGTGGCTGAACCTTTGATGCATAATCCTTGATAAACCTGGAGTAGAACTCACTGAGTCCTATGAAAGATTTCAAACCAGCTTTATCGACAGGAGGAGATGCATCCACAATTGCTTTTACCAACCCGGGACATGGCTCTACCCCATTGTGTGAGACCACATGTCCAAGGAATTCCATTTTTTCTTTTAAGAAAACACACTTTTCTCGTTTAAGTACAACCCCTTTATCCTGCATAATTTCCAAAACTCGATTCAAGGAATTGCTATCATCCTCTTTGTTTTCGCCAAAAATTAAAACATCATCCTGGAAGACAATTACTCCATGAGTATCTTTAAACATTTGACTCATTAATCTTTGAAAAACAGCTGCCGCCGACGCAAGGTCGAACGGCATTCTGCAGTACTGGAAACTGCCAAAAGGAGAAACAAATGCAGTCAAATGTTTAGAGGATTCACTCAACACCACTTGATGGTACGCAGAAGCTAAGTCCAACTTTTTGAACCATTTCGCACCTCTAGTAAGAGACAACAAATCAGTGATTTTGGGCAAAGGGTGTGAGTCAATCCAGATGTTCTTATTAAGACTGCGCAAATCCACACAGACGCGCAAATCGCCATTTTTGTTTCTGGCGACAACAAGAGGAGACAACCACAAGGATGACTCGATTGGTTCAATGATCCCTTTCTTGCATAGCTCGAACAGTTCGGCTTCTAGACTATCCCTTACACTAAAAGGGACACCCCTGACCTTATGTTTGATAGGGATGGCTCCATCTTTTACTCTGATCTCATGGCTAAAGTCCTTAATCATCCCAAGTCCCTTCCCAAAAACAGTGGGAAACTTGCGAGCTAAACTCTCAACGTAGTCATTAGAATCTACAACAGCAAGATTATCAATACAGTTGTCAGGTTCAGCTATGCCAACCTGTTCTTTTGCGCCCGGTCTTAGGATCAATCGGAACAAACCCATATGAAACCAACCCAAGATATTCAACCCCTTTATTGAGACATAAATCTTTCCAAAAATGTTCCTGCCCCTGAAATGTAGGACATCCTCAAAATAACCAAGTAGAGCTATTCTGCGTCCTTCATAAGAAACAGGAGCTCTATCAGGAGGTTCAAGTTTTCTTTCAGGCCAAGTCTCCTCAAATAATTCTTGGGTAATCATGGTTACTCTTGCACCTGAATCTACTAACAGGGAAATTACTTTATCACCCACACCGAAATTTTCATAAGGATCAACACATTCGGAAGGGTCACCAATGACGACACCATCTTCACGCACAACTACAATCATTCCCTTAGCACCACCTTTGACGTTATCACTAAAGTCTGAATTTTCTTGTACCACCACAACCATATCTCTGAGATCGTCTTGGATGCTGTTAATTGGACTGGAACCCATACCTGTATTATCAAGGAGCTCAGAAACATTTCCTACCCCAGTGACATTGCTTAGACCCTGAGACCTATTGACAAAGGAAGAATTTCCCTGTCTAGGATTCTGACAAATTTTTGCAAAATGACCATATTTTCCACAATTTCGACAAACAGAACTTCTGGCAGGACAAAATTTGTTATTCTTGTTGTGTGAAAGATTTCCACATCTGTAGCAAATGTCACTCCTAGAAAACGAATTTCTTTCGAAACGTTGAGAATTAGGAAAATTGTTCTTCTCAAAACGTTGTTGACCGGGAACTGATCTGATGTCCTTATTCTCTTTAGTTCTAACTACAGAAACTGCTTCGTCACTCTTCTTTTCAAGCTCCTTAACTTCTTTCTTAGAAAGCTCAATACTTTTGGCAGTTCGGATAGTCTCTTCAAGTGTAGGATTTCCTAAAGTAAGCAGTTTTTGTTGGATCGACTTGTCAGTACATTTACATATATACTGGTCTCTGATTAATTGTTCTCTGAAGCCCTCAAATTCGCATTCTGCGCTCAACAGCCTTAGGCTAGATATGTAGGTTTCAACGTCTTCTCCAGGCAGTTGCTCTCTTTTGAAGAACTTATGTCTAATTATGACAAGACTGGGTTTGACATCGAATCTTAACTCCAGTCTCATCCTTGCCTCAACATATTCATCCACATCTTCCTCTGCGTTGTTCCTTATAAGAGGGGGTAAATGTTTATAAATCTCTCTACCTTCGAAACCTAATGAATGTAATAATAGACATTTCTTTCTTTCCGCGCGATATCTTGATGCGCCAATTGCTCCTAAATAGGTTTCGAAAGCGTCAAACCACTTCCTCCAAACTATTGGTGGATTACCCGGTGTCTCGAAAAAAGGAGGAGGAGGAGAGACCGACTGCATGGTGCACTTGAGAAGTTGAGAAAAGCACTTATCCCAAATCAATAATTCATATGTGTCGCTGTGTAGAATGGAAAGATTTGGGATGGACTCAAAGCAACCTGTGTATACTGTATTTGTGACTCTGCAGTTGTTTACACAGATGAAGAAAACGTTGGTCTTCTAAAAATTAGAAGTTTTGCAGAACCAAGAAATCATTGAATGTCTTTTCCTTTTTTTTTTTTTACCAAAAAAAAAAAAATGAACTAAATTGGTCCATTTGATTCTGCACAACACTGTCTGCCAACACGTTACATGAAGGAAGTTTTGTCAACGTTGTCGTGGTAACGTTAATTCATGAGAAGTCTTAATGCGGCGGATGAAAGACTGTGACGCACGCTGCCAACCGATGCGCACATTGAATTTATTTGCCATACGCTGCCAACCAATGCGTGCACCAGATCCAAGAAAGATGCGTGGGGAGCACAAAATGGCCGACCTTGACGTCAATGACGTGAGTCAACGCTTCCAACCATGCGCGTCCTCTGCAATGCCAATCACGCAGACGGTTTCTCTCTCTTTCGCTACCCAGAAGTAAATGGCGTGTAGTACAGAAAAACGGCGCGGAGAGCGCGGAACACTTATCTTATAATTCCGCTCGAAACTAAGCAATTCTCCGCAGCCTTGAGGAGGAACATCTGCCGATTTCCGCTTCTTGGGATGCGCTTCTCTTGAAAGCTACGAGGTGAGTCACGGGGTTCTTCATTCAGTCACAACCATCGTCGCCAACAATTTTGTAGTATTGAAGCAGGAACACAGGCAAAGTTGTGGTAGAAATTGTAGCTTTATTCAGCGTTGAGTAGACACAGCGACACAAGAGAGCTCCAGGCTTAAACTGCCAACAGCTAACATTCTACTCAAAAGCCCTAGAATACTCAAGGCACAGAGTTCTATCTACAGGCGCCAGTGAGGCACAACACAGAACACTACACCAATTAGTGAAGATACATATTATTAGTCAACATGGAGTTTTATTAGATAATTTGCAAGATTTACTTTTTGTGAGGTACTTATATTTAGTTTTTTTTATAACCAGTTTAAAACTGGTGTCATGTGGCTGTTGCCTAGCTGGGTTCTCTAGAGAGCTCCTGTCGCCACTTTTCCTTACACTTGGCTCTAGGCTAGTAAAGTTGTGAAGAAGTGACAGCGAGTCACAGATCCGAGGTTCCTCTAGAACAATATGTTCCTCAGCTTCAGATCAATCTGCTTTGACAGCCATCTCTCAAAAACAGAATGGCAGTGATCAAAAACCTGGTCAGAACTAATTTCTGATAGCTTGCCCCTACCTAGTGCTCTGAATGCATCATGAAAGGGGGAGGTTGACACTTTTCAAAAGCCAACATTTAGACAGTGCATTGTACTTCTGTTTTAGAAATTAAATGCCAAAAAGGGAACCACAACAGGAGACTGCCTTAAAGCACTGAGGTCGAACAGACAACCACAAGGCATTCTTCATAGGAGGGGTGCCTACATGGGGTGTGTTTCAGTTTGGTCAAAATTGGGATGGAAGGGATGGGTTTTTTAGTTGACTAAGGAAGTATGGAATGACAATTTAACACAAGTGCCCAATATGCCACCATGGAAATTTGGACAATGAAGACTTGAGGGGGAGAAGATTTCCATGAAATATTACAGGATCTGGATCACATTGTTCTGGTATATGGAGACATTGTGAAAAAATTACTGTGATTTATTTAGCGAATTCCACAAATCACCACTGGATGAGTCTGTAAAACACTGCTTCCATCTTTCGCAACTCAGACCATTTACCAGCATTTGGGTGACAGCCTGCTTTTTACCAAAACAATCCCATCTGCCTTCATTCTGTAGATCTTCAGTCACTGTGGATGGTAGAATTGCAAAAGATCTAAATGGCAGACATAGAAGTGAACTCTTCAAGAAAAAACAGCAAGGCCATGGAGACTAAAAGTCTGTCTGTTTTGACTGTGAGTGTGGAAAAAAAATCTAATGTGAACCTAGTGGTGGACACTCAAAAAGCACTTCCTGGTGATTTGAGAACTCTAGGAACATCAGGCAAAAATATATAACTTTTTCCAGACGTTCTTAAATGTTTGCCATCATTTCAATTGTTCAATGTGTTTATAGTGACTGAATCACTGAACCATAAAAAAATAAATAGAAATATTCATAAACAAGCACAATACAGTTCATTAATATAATATATCCACATATATTATATTGATTTCCACTGTGAACTTTGCTTCCACTTACCTACTTCCTTAATCTTTCTCCTGCCCCGGTCCGCCGCGTCCATTGTGGGCGTTTGTGCGGAGGGCGAGGAATTCTACACTTCCTGACGACGCTGCGCTCGGGTTAGCGCTCTAGTTTCTGTGGGGCTGAGGGGATATAGGGAGGAACATGTGGGCTTGCGCGTTTGATGTGCAATCTGTCTGTGGCAGGGACAGAGAGTCCAACGCTTATTTTGCTAATAATCACCACGACGTGGGGGGTGAAAGGGAGGTTTATGCGGTGAAGGGTACCCGCAATTTTAAAATAAAACTGCTACTTTGATTTTTATAATATTGTGTTGTCAAAATGTATTGAGAGCACTTTTAATTGATTTCCACTGTGTACTTTGCTTCCACTTACCTACTTCCTTAATCTTTCTCCTGCCCCTGTCCGCCGCGTCCATTGTGGCCGTTTGTGCGGAGGGCGAGGAATTCTACACTTCCTGACGACGCTGCGCTCGGGTTAGCGCTCAAGTTTATTCTCTCCTGTCCCCGATAACATGACGTCTGGGTTGCAACCGCGCAGCGGACGCGTGCAGCGGGCGCGCACAAGGCAAGCCCGTCTGCACCCGTCCGCGACCGAACGCGGCTAGGGGCTAGGAGTCCTACTACCATTACCTCGAGGATACCGACTAAAACCATTAGATATACAGGTGAGCAATTGCTCAATCTGCGCACTCCTATTAAGGCCACTTGTAACCACAGTATTGCACCGGGAAGTGGGGTGTTGAAGTGTATGACCTGTCATCTTAATTATGCTCCTGCCTCGACAATTGGGAACAACAAGGAGCTATTAAAGGGGCTCCTACTTAATTGTCGTTCTTTTAAAAAACATAGTTTAGACATCCACGATGTCCTTATAGATTATCTGGCAGATTTTATGTTTCTAACTGAAACATGGTTAGACGACTCATCGTCACCTGAGATCCTGGAGGCCCTTCCTCTAGAATACAGTGTATTGAGAATTTATAGAGGAGTCCAAAGAGGGGGGGCGGTATTGCTATGATATTTAAAACCAAGTTTGAGTGCTCTTTGGAGCCTTTAAAAATGAGTAATTGTGAAGGTGGTCTTTTCTCCGTTAAAATCTCACCTGAATGTACAATCATGGGATATCTCATCTATCGCCCCCCTGGGGGCTCTTCATTGTTCGCCGACAGCCTAATGGAATTGGTGACACAACCGGCCCTACGCTACAATAAATTTGTTTTATTAGGGGATCTTAATCTTCATTTTGAGGATGTGAAATGCGTAGAGGCACAATGCATGATATCCTCTTTGAAATCCCTTATGCTGACTCTTTTGGATGGGATGCCTACGCATCAGGCGGGCCATTTATTGGAACCCATATTTTCTAATTGGGATGGCATCAGGGTGCTCCCTCCTATCAGAGTACCATGGTCGGATCATTACCTTATTCCATTTAACATAACTAGCAGATCTAAAGGGTATTCACCTAAGCGGCCTATTGTAAGCAAGTGCAGAAAAAGGAACAATTTTAGTCAGGAAACATTTGAATCCATGCTTGTGCTAGGAAAACCGCCTCTCAGTAAAACTCTCAAGGAAGCATGGAAGGAGTATGAGGATTGGGTATCAAAAGCCTTAGACGAGGTGGCCCCTTGGACCTATAAAGCTCCAGCTCCCAGGACAAAGTCCTCCCCTTGGTATAACGAGGATCTATGTGCCGAAAAAGACAGATGTAAAAGACTTGAACGTCTGTGGCGTAAAGACTATGACGCTGGCTTGAAAGAGCTATACATGAGTAGTCTGAAGGAGTACCATAGGAGTATCAATAAGGCGAAAGGATTATTTTTTAAAGAGAGGATAGAATCCGCTGATAACTCCTCAAAGGAGCTTTTCTCTATCTACAAGGAGCTTACGGTTCCCACTAGGACGGAGACCAAAGACCATATCTCCACGGAAATATGCGAATCCATCGCTGATCATTTTGTACATAAGGTGGAGAGGATTAATGTGTCTTTTTTGAAGGGTACACCTGATAAAACATCGGCTAGGGATATTACCATTGGATTGGATACTAACTCAGGTCTTAGCGAGTTTATGGTCCCCCCGCAGGAGGAACTGACTAAGTTAACCTTGACCATTCAGTCAGGTTCCCCTCTGGACGTGGCACCACCGAGGATCCTTAAGAATCATGTTCATCTCCTAACAAATTATATAGGTAATCTGGCTTCGCTTTCTTTTCAAGAAAATCTAGTGCCAGCGGAATGGAAACTTGCACAGGTTGTACCAATTAAAAAGAAGCCCGCTTTGAGCATTTCTAACCTGGATAATCATAGGCCCATTACTCTTCTGCCTTTCTGTGCCAAAGTGGTGGAAAAACTGGTGACCAATCAGTTGGTTAAATATGTGGAAGATAACCAGCTTCTACACCCCTCCTAGTCTGACTTTAGGGCTAGGTATTCGACTGAAACTGCCCTCCTGTTTTCCACTGAATTGCTTCGTCAGAAAGCGGATGAAGGTCAGACGGCCGCCTTGTTATTGCTGGACTTAAGTGCGGCATTTGATACCGTGTCGCACCCGAGACTGCTAGCTCGTCTGAGGGAAATTGGAGTGGCCGGCCCGGCATATGAATGGATGGCTTCCTTCCTAGCGGACCGACAATTCCAAATACATTGTCCCCCCTTCAAATCCACTCCCCGAATTCTCAATCAACGGGTCCCGAAGGGTTCCATCTTAAGTCCTGTATTGTTTAATCTCTACATGGAACCTGTGGCCAGGTTGGTGGAATCGTATGGGGTGGATATCGTATCATATGCAGATGATACGCAACTGGTGGTTATTCTATCTCATAACCCAGTTGAGACGGCCGGTAAGTTTACGGAATGTCTTGCGGCATTAGCAAGTTGGATGAAGCATAACTGCCTTCGCCTTAACGGCAATAAGACGGAACTGCTTGTGATTGGCCCCTCACCTTCAATCTGGTCATCAGCTTGGTGGCCTACTGACCTGGGTCCAACTCCGATTCCCTCGGACACAGTGAAGAACTTGGGTGTTCTTCTGGATTCCAAGCTTACTTACTCCCAACACATAGGTAAGATAGCGGGGAGATGCTATTGCATCTTGAAAATCCTGCGGAAGATCTTGGATCTCTTACCTATGAAAGTTAGGAAAACTTTGGTCCACGCATTGGTTACGTCCCATCTTGATTATGGGAACGTCCTACTTTGTGGCCTCAGTAAAAGGGGATTGACCCAACTACAATGCGTTCAAAACGCCGCGGCCAGGCTGGTGCTGAAGCTACCGAGAAGGTCTTCAGGCAAACGGACGCTCCGGCGCCTGCACTGGCTCCCTATGAGGGAACGCATTAGGTTTAAGACCTTGTGCTTTGGTCATCGTATTGCACATGGCAGGGGCCCAGCCTATCTTCAAAAGCTGCTAACCATCCATCGCCCTAGGCGACTTCTGAGATCTATGGGCAGCATGCAGTTCACGATACCTCGCATATATAAAACACGGATGGGAGGTCGCTCTTTTAGATTCCTGGCCAGCAAACTATGGAATGACCTTCCTGTCGAATTGCGTATGGAGCCGTCGGAACCCAGGTTCAGGCAGAAGCTAAAGACTCATTTATTTCCGGAAGAATAGCTTTTTTTCTCTGAGTCCCCCCCCTCTCCGTGGCCTGCTGTTGGCTCTCTGTGTTGGACCGCATCTTAGCGCGGAGACGCACTGTTCTATTGTATTCAGGCGCTTAATAAATGTTTTTATTATTTTTATTATTGGAAAAATCACAGACATAAACTCTGATCCTTAAAGTATCCATAGAATGTAAATCATTGCAAAATATTTGTAAATATTTCAAAACGAATTAAATTAGCAACATGCTAACTAAAATTAAGCCATCATAATATTCAACACATACAAATATTCAATTATCATATGAATTGATAAACTAATTTTGAAATGTAACTACTGCTGTTTAAAACTTCTCTTTTGTATCGCACACCAAGGGTGGCAGTAGTAGAAGAAGGTGTAAAAATGCGGTATGGCATATTCTAAAATAGCTTTAGTTTAACACCAGAACAATATATCTCTTTTGAATCATACCATACAATTTACAAAAGAATAAAAAGTGCATGGAAAGTTTGCAAGATAAGTTATCACAAATACAAAGTGCCCTATAAAGGGAATGCTACTGAGTGAGAGATAGTCTCGGAGTAATATTACCAAATCTACAGTTAATCAAAAGAGTTTGTTCATAACAAATAGAGCTCTATTTTTTTCAGGGAGTGATAGGCTTTAACTGAGTTTTCAATTGTACCTCAGTCATCTTCACTTGTCTCTTGTCCAGAAATACACCTGATAACCATGTTTTGACTCTTTTCAATATAATATCAGGAGTATTAAGATAATCTAGGCATTCCATATCCTTGTTACATTGTTTTTATATGTATGAGCTATGTTAACCTATCCCAGCTCTCTATAGAAAAGCCAGTCACTCTTGATTTCCTTGTTCAGTTTAGCTGTTGGGTTGCTCCATACTTACATCAATAGGAGCAAAGGTGATAACCTGATCGAGATCTTCATAACCCCTACACAACTCCTGGAAGAAAATAGTGTCAACCGAGTTAATCCTAATGGATGCTCAATTAATTTATTTTCTATTATTTTTATAGGACCTGTCGGAATGTCCATCTTTTGCGTTGTGTCTCCTCCAATTTTTCCTTGACTGTTTTTGCTAATTGTAGAACTCCATGCACCTTCCCCTGCTAACAAGTAGTAAAGTTCTCATGGACTCCCTATCTACATTAAGAATTTGTCATAATCCTAAGTGGCATCTTTACCTTACCTAGATGTCCCTAGTACTTGGTAGCCAAATTGTGTTAAGGACCTGCCTGTTAAAGGCCACCAGTGGGAAGCAGCACCAATTGTGCCATCCACTGCAATAAAAATGCAAATATGACTGCAGACCCTGCCATGCACCTGGCTGTGCAGGTTTAAACAGCAATTTGACCAGTCAAATAACTTCTTTTGATAGACCTAAACCTCTTTTTTTTAAATATTAATAAGTAACCACTAAATAGGACTTACTGCCCATAAGGCAGGGTGCACAGTATTCAAAAGTAGGACATATAGAGGTTTAATGTTCAACATGTCGTTACAGTGAAAAAGCACAAAAACTATTGTCAAAGTAGTAGGGTTGGCAGGTCCATAGGAAAGCACTGGTATACAACGTCAAGTTTAATATTGCTATTTGTAGCTACGAAGTAGCTACAGAGTTCATTTTCATACTTTTTGAATTATTTATTACAAGCACAATTCACTGGTGAAGTTGAATTTGTTGTAAATATTTTGGCAAAGGTACTTTCAGAGAATTGCATTTGCCCTTTCTAAAGCCTCCAGATGCCCATTTGCATAAGCTACAACTGTCACCCAGGAGCTGATCAGTTCCCTTAATGTGGTGTGAACATGCTCCCAGAGCTGAGAAAAAGGCCTTTGGAGATGTTCTGTTCCTCTGGTATTCTGACCATTTAGGCTGTTCTCAGGAACTTAATTAACTTCAAAGAGGCCTACAGTGTCAATATCTGATGTAATATTTGTCCATGCCCCATTCTTTGTCCCTTTACTCAGCCAAGCACCAATACCAGTGGGAGAAGATCTGCCCCCAGAACTGGTTTGGAGGGATCACAAAGGAGGGGTGCTCATTTTCTTGCCACACCTCTAGGGTGAGTATGGGTGCTCTGCAGAGGGGAAAAAGGATTCTGCTATTTTGGTTTTAGGTTGAGAGGTGAATTCTGGTATAGTTTGCATGAGGGCTCACAGGAGATGCTGCAAATTGGGTAGGATTACTCTTGGAAAGATTTACTCCATTGTTTAGGAAGTGGCCAGGAGTTCCCCTTGCCCACGGGTTGGTACCAGGCATGAATGTGGCATCTCCAGTACCCTTCTCAGAATAGTTTCTGGGACCTGTGGAGGAAATTAATTGGGACTGGGCCAGCGGTGTGTGGCCTGAGAAGTGCACTGAAGGCTGGACCTGCTCCACCTTATGTACCTTGGGCACTTAAGAGCACCCCAAGGATCATATGTCTGACCTCCTGTTGAAGCTACAGGGACACAAAAAGCCACAAGAGGCCTTTTCTACAACGGTTGAGCAGTACAGTTCCAAGTGTACCTGTACTGGAACCTCATTCTAGCTTCTGCTGGAGTGAGACTTGACCCGCAAGTGCTGTCCCCAAGGTCCTGGACCCTTTGCTGGTGTCAGAGTGTACTCCTTCTAAAAAAATCCTGAAACTTGGGACATAGAAACTTATTGGCTTCAAAGACCTTGAGAGGACCAAGACAACCTGCCAAACAGATATGACGAAGATAGGTTGCAGTTGAGTCAAAGATTCAGGTTGTTCCTTCTCTGGTGTTGTCTTACAGCAGCAAATCTGAGTCAGCGGGGCACGTGGAGAAGGTATCTGACCATGTGGAGCCCCTTTCGGTTACAGCTAGCACCCTTGCCCTGCAGGAGGAATCTGGACTCTGAAAAAGTGACTAAGTCAGAAGCTAGAAATCTTCACTAAGTGAAGGTGCAAACAATATCCCAAAAGCAAGGGAACATCTCAGGGCCTAAATTCAAATTTCTCCAGCTCTGAGCTTTCCCACCAAAAATCAACAGCCTCACTTGGAGGCTATCCAACCAAATGGAGCCCTTTTTGACCACAGCCTGCTGCTTGCCCTGCTTAAGATTTTTTACCTCCATTTCAGAGAGTAAGTCTAAAGGTAAAGATTCTGACGGGGGCAAACCTGGTTTTTGGAGCTAACCCATGCTGCCATGCCATCAGCCTTAATATGCATGAAGGTCCTGATCAAACAAAAATAGATGACAGCATGTGGTGCTTAATGGGTTGTGACGATATTTTCACATTTATGGCCTGATTCGTAAAAGTAAGTAGTAAAATTCCACTAGTAGTTTGGGAATACCAAAACAGTAGTAAAGTTACTACAGCAAGTGTAAACTTAGAAGTCTAAGTTTACTACTGTTTTGGTATTCACAAACTATGAGTGTTATTTTACTTGTGATGAATCAAAGTTGCTACGCAAGTACAAACGTACACAACTGTAAGTTCACTTTTGTGAATCAGGCCCATAAACTTTAAAAATTCACAACTCTGGTTTCCATTTTTGTATTATTGTTTTTGGTGTCATTTTATTTATTAACCCCTCCATGCTGCCGTCGGCCATTGGTTGACGGCAGCACTACCTCGCTGGTGCTGCCGTCGGCCAATGGCCGACGTGGCCCCACCCGTTTTGCGGAAGTGCAGCACTTCCGCAAAACGGGCGGCGCAGCCAACGGGTTAAACTTGATTCTATTTTTGTTTTTATTCTACGTGGCATTTTTTTGTGGTGTGTTTTGACTCTATTACCGTTTAAATACTGCATAAATACTTTACACATTGCCTCTTCATTAAACCTGTCTGCTTTGAGACATAGATACCAGAGCGATGAGCTCAGGTTAATTTATTGATTTTAAAGGTTCACGCTGACAAGGATTGTTGATATTATTTAAGGTGTGCACTTAACCCCTTCAACTACTACTCCAATGTATTACAGAACATGTATTAGCATAACCCAAACTTTTAGTAACTTAGATCACAGAAGATAAACTGTTATAAGCTTGTCCAATAATGACTGGAGAACTTTAGCAGTCCTTGTCAACAGGACTGGATTTTCAGCATAATGTAAAAAGAGCATGTTTCCCATCAGGCCTGGGATTAGCATGTACTCTGGCCCTCAAAGCGTCTTCAATATCGCTGGTGTATATGATAAAATGAAAAGGGGCAAGAGCATGCATTGAAAGACACCTCTTACGGAAGAAAAGGTATCAGAACTCTCCTCACTGAGACTTTATTGAACTTTTAGCAGACTGATCTTTAAGCAGATGTTGTAACAACTTATAATATCTACTGTCATATCTGCTGGTTGTGAGCAATATTGGCTGCAACTGTTGCAGTTGAAAGCCCAGCTTAAGTCCATAAAGGCTAGATTTAGTGATCCCTTCTGAACCATCACAAATATCAGAAAAACATTGCTCAAGTGTACCCATTTCTAGGCAAAAGCCATAGTGGGTATGAACAAGAATCCCTTTTCTCCTCTGCAGAACCTTGAAGCCTGTACAAAGACAGTCCCTTCTGGACTGTTATAAACTGAGGGATCATTAGATAAACATTTTTCAATTGTGCCCACTACTAATCAAAATCAAATCAAATCAAATAGTTTATTGTGGTGATTATTTAAAATCTTACAATATTACACATCTCAAACAAGGACTAAAAACTTTATTCATGAGTAAAAACACTTAAAATGTCATTGCATCGGTTTGTAGGTGATTAAATATTTAAAATAGATATAACACTTAGTTTCCTTTTGACTATCATTAAAAACTTTACAAAGATAGCATTTAAAATGATGTCGTTCGAGTTCATGCAATTAATCAAGGCCTGCCTACATGTCCTTATGCCACGTACTTTAAAGGGAAACTTTAATAATGATTTTCTCTCCTGTAAAAGTTCGGGGCAAGTACACAGAAGATGAAGCATATCCTCCTCACCATTATTACACAGTCTGCATTTCCTTTGAGTTTCCGGTCTCTCCCACGGGGGAAGATGACACAGACCTGGCATTGTTCCAAATCTGGCTTTAAGGAGCACCTGCTTGTTTTTTTCCGTCCAGGGTGTTACCAGATATTGTTGGATTTCCTTCTTTTTATATCCGTTAATTATCGCCCATGCATGTTTTCTTTTGGTAAGGATAGCTTTATCGTTTAAGATAGATAGATGGTTTACAGTTTTATTAATTATTTTCTTAAACGATGTCTTGATTATATTGTTTTCCCATATTGACGTGATTGCAAAATCTTTTATTGCTTCCCTAAGGTAGATCCCCGCAGTAGAGTTTATGTCCTTATTTATTTCTCTCCATAACAGTTGCGATATCTCATTTTGATGTTCATTTTTTATTTGATTCCATACTTTTATAAAGTGGCCCTGCCTTGAATATTGCTGATTGATCAATCCAAACTCCAACCTTACTTAGGCCGGGGACGCGTTCGCTGGCAGATGAAATAGGGCCCGATATGCTCTGGTTATGATGTTTTTCAGAGTTTCGCTAACCTTGCCCATTACCACTTCACTACCATATGTGATAGTCGGTAGGAGTTTTGCGCCAATTACACTACTAGTTGGAAGCTGCATTGTGTATCAACAAGGATCCTTATATCCTCTGCCCAACCTCGAAGCCAGGACTAGTGTATTATTTCTTTGATGGTCACTAGGGAGTCAATAAAGGAAAATGTAAAATAATTCTTAGAATCAGTTCGGCCACATTGTGTAAAAAGAGCAATTATAATCATTAGTCACCAAATATCTGGAATAGATTTTGAGACTGAAAGCTTTAAAACCACAGATAACAAAGGACTCCAGTAACCGGCATTAAACCTGTAAATCTCTTTTGGAACTCCCTCAGGACCCCAAGATTTGTTGCTTGGTCTGTATTCATTTTAATTGTTTCTACATCTCCTATAGAAAGTATCAAACATTTGCTGCAAACCTCCTGGGGTGCCAAGACCAATATAAGATTTAAAATGGGTGATTGATTACACTGCCTGGGCTATGGCCAAGAAGGCTGAGAGAATTTCATGACCAGTGGCTTTAACTTCCAAGCAGGCCACAATGCTATGTAATGATGTATCAGTTACAATATTTGTCCTCACAGGGGTTCAGTCTTGTTCCCATTTCCCTCTAAGGCCATGACTGGTGCCACGTTCTCTTCTAGGGATTTTAATGCTCAATTATGTAACAAACATTTGCGAGTTAAACAAAAAAACATCATGGGATTTAGTCATTCCAAGGGCAGAAAAGTATTGTAAAATCAACAACCTTACAGAAAAGATCGGATGAAAATAAAACATAATCAATTGTAGTAGGAGCACCGCGGGTTTTTTATAAGTCATCCTGGATAAGACAAGAGTTAACATCAACAGCATTGTGTGTTGCTATGATGTCTAATATTGCTCGCCTGTGGGCATCTACATTTCTACGGCTTTGGACATTGGGCTGGATGGCACCCGTTAGACCTATTGCAAGCATCATCTTATCACATTTTGTGTGTTTGATGCAACTCCCTAAGTGGTACGGGTGTGCCCAGATGTGGGTCCTCTGCTCACCGTGCCACTGAAACAAAGGTACACTCAACTGTCGAGCCCATCAGTGTGAAACTGGTCTTGGGTTCCTTGTGTTCCGGTACAGAAATCACCTGGCTTGGCAGCTTGGACTGGACTATTGCTATTGGAGCAAGGTCAGGACTGATTTGCATATCGCTGGATCTAATCTGAAGGGGCATGGTGGGCAAAAGAACAAAGTGTTGCAATGCTACCCTGAGCAATTGCCAGTGGTTAGACTTATTGCTAGCATCCTCCTATTACCTTTTGAGTGTTTCATTATAATACAGTGCCCTGAGACAGACTTTAAAGAGTTACCAATACAGTCTCACTGTCTAGTCTTAAAATGTCTGAAGCACATTGTGATGTATCAAGTGAACCATCTTGTTTAAATCTCCATCCATAGTCTTCCTTTGATTCAAGTAGTTGTGATGTCAATCTGTTTTTAATAATATCAAGATACATCAGATTTGTTTCATTTTACTGTGATTTTCATTTAAAAAAGTTATTTTTTACTAAAATGGTCTAGAAATTGTATTGTGATTCATGACTCCAATGCTGTTTTCCAGTTGCTGTTGCTAAACCTGAATCACAAACACTTTTCTCTGGGAAAGTCCTTGCTGTTTATCTCAAGCTCCTGAAGATCAGCTCAGAATTCCCAGTACTACACACAGAAACTTGCTTTTACATTTAAGCACTAGATTATCATGGGAGGTCAGACCCAGCTCACATCATGACTATGACCTAACTAGTCCCATGTATGCCAATTAGATTTACTGCACTACTAAACAGTGGTTTGGAGATGATGAGAGAAAAAGATGTCTCTTAATTGTCGGTAGATTTGTTTTCCACCAGAAAAAGTATTGAGTATTCAAGTGTTTTATACGTTAGCGATGTATGATCTATGCTGAGACCAAAATTGTTAAAATGTAGCCTAGCATCGAAAATTGGTGGTTTCACTTAAAATCTCTAAAAAATCGATACCTTTGTGAGTTTGGGGTGGGTAAGAGGGATAGCTGGTGGTAAATGACAAAAGGCGCACTGCCGTCCCTCCCGGGGGGAGAATAAGAGGATAAAAAAGAAGAAATGACCAGATGCTGCTTTCTGCACAATCCGCATGTCGAGACTGGTCGAGGTCTTCCTCGTCCTGGGGGCATAAACCTTGGCCAGTGATGACAAGTTGTGAGCGTGGTAAGTTTTTCATTCTGGGTATAGGCATTCATATGGGAAGGAGGAAGGAGTCCAGTATAGCTTTGCTTGAGGCAAAGTACCTGGGTCTGTGTAGAGACTCTAAGGCGTTATGTTTTTTACTTTTTCACCAGTACAGGTTCAGCTAGGGATCAGCTGTACCACTTGATTTTAGAGGCCTATTGAATGGTTTGTATGAGTCTAATCCTCTATCAGACTCTGCATTTGATTATATTCGCAGTAGACTGCTGCCGGAGCTGACCCTGCTGCTTAGTGCTAGGACAGGCCTCCTGCGCTTACTAACCTGAGCCAGTATTGCTGCCACGGAGGATGACAGATTGATTGTCATTCCGTCAATTCAGGCACTCCACTTGACACACAGTACACCGAAATTTCACTGGGAAATTGAATTTGCAGTTTGATTGGTGAGTCTGAGTCAATGCCAAAGCAAGCAGACCATTCCTATAGTCTGACTTGAACTTTGCTTTGTGCCTTTTTTTTGTAAGTGGCAGGCACCTCTACCTTATCTCACGAAGAGACACAATAGAGGAATTTTCTGTGCTCTGTTGTGGACACGTGAAAAATCCACCAAGCAGGATCTATCAGTTTCATGGTTGGTGTAAAGTCTAGTGTTGGCCTCTAACCTCCACGTTGGTGTGGAGCAGGGGTAGCCCCTCCGCTAAGGTGGAGCAGCATCACCCCACTGCCTTTCAGCACTGCAAAAAAGGAAAAATAAAAGGATAATACAACAAGATTATTATAATGTAATCTTTCCGTGCTGAGGTATATTTGCTGGGCGGGGCGGGGCTAGGCTGGGCAGTGCAGTGGGGAGGAGTGGTGGAACTCTCGTAGTGCCCATGACTTTTTGGCAGCACGCTTGGGCCGGCCAAACAGTCATGCACACTATGCATGTTCTCCACTCAGGCTATATTACAGCCTGGGTGGAGAATAGGCCCAGGCTTCCATTCCCTGTCTGAGCGCTGAGCCACGGCGCTTAGACCAATCACAAGGAGACTGGGGACTTCCTGTTCGCAGAGGAGCCAGGAAGAGGAAGGTGAGGACACTGACCGCCAGCCATTCGACAAGTGAAGGTAAGAGATCTTATTTTCTTATCTCTCCTCCCTCCACTCACCCTGCCCCCTACCGATTTGCAGTAGAAGCAGCCACTGTATTCATATATAAAATGTGTCATTTAAAATAAAAACCTCTCAATGCAGTATTATAATCTGATGTACTAAGGTGAAACACTGTAGCATGTTAAATTCTTTATGTATGTGTGTTTTCTACAGTGCTTAATGCATGTGTATGTGTGTATTATATTATATATATATTATATATATTATATTATATATATATATATATATATATATATAAATATATATATAATACATTACTTTCTGTGGGAAAGTGTATAAACGTTCTGTTAGTCCATGATCATCCAGGAAGCCCTCAGAGCCTGTGTGCATCCAGAGCACTGTATTGCTTTGGCATTTCTGCATGTTATTTTATTTTGCTTAGATTAAGAAAATCTCTCAATTCCTGGTTGTTGGACCAGTAATTCTACATTCAATTCACGCTGGCCTATCTGCACTGAACCCCATTGTTGAGTAGGTGAACCCCCTCTGCCCTCCCAGACTCCCCAACTTCAGTTTTAGCTCACTTGCCACGTTCTCTTGCATATTATACGCTGGTCTCAATTTCCACTCCACCTCTTTTAAAATTCACCAGCCGCCCCTTTTGAGTTTAGCATTGCACCCCTAATGCCAACGTAGCCATGGTATCCCACTGTTTGTAGGTTCAAATAATGACATTCATATCCCATCATCAATAGAAATGAAACAATGAATCTGCTGTTAATGTTCAAATACTAGGAAATGGTGTGGGGTGTCAGAATTTGTTAGTAAAAAAATTAGCAAATGATGATGCAAATAGCCTGTTAAATGCTTAAATTATTTGAATTGGTTAAAGATTTGAAAAGTTCGTTGAATGTTGTTTTATGGACTTCTGTAGTCTAATAAGCTATTTAAATCAACTCATCCTGACATTTGCAGGTAAAACCATGAAGAAGTACATGGAGATGCCAAATGATTAAATGAAAAAATATTTCCTACAGATCCGCCAACGTAGAAGGAACAGAGAGACAAGAACAGGCACCAAAATATGCAAACATTGCCTGACACCAGACCCAGCAGAAACAGCCAGAGTAAGAATACAAAAATATGACCTACAACAGCACACACTGATAGAGGAAAATGCCTCTCAGGATTGCTTTTGTGCAGGAAGTTGCCCCTACCTTCACAAAAACAATCCTGCATGCAACGTGAGCAACCATGCACCATGGTGCAAGGGAGCCTGCATTGGCGCTAGGCTGCCAAAAGGGCACCAGGGTAGAGGAAAAGGCAGGAATGTGTCATATTGACTTACATATGGCACATTCCTTCCTTTTCCCTGTCACGCAGTGCAGCACAGCAAGGTGACTTGCTGTGGTGCTGCACTGAGTGACCTTTTCATAAATAGGCCCCATGTAGTACGCTAATGTTCTCAAAGTAAAAAATTAGAAAGTTTGAGTAGTCCTACCTCTATTGCACCCAAACTGTAACTGACAGCACACTGATATCAGCAGTAGGTGTGCAGCCCATTGAGCTAACCGCACGGCTGTGCTAGATTTTCATCTAAGTAGTTGCACACACTTATTTGTTTTCCTTATCATCATGGATGTATTTTAACCATCTATACCGTCAGTGTTGAGCTGCATGGTCTTACTGTCTTTCAATGTATGGGAAACGGGTAAAAACCTATAATGGAAAACTAGATTCTTATACAGCTGCAAAAGTGTGCGGTAGAATTCTGTTGCTTTTGCTTCAGAGTTCTAATGCTAAACTCTAAAATAAATGTTTGCAGGAGCTTTAATCCAAGACCGGTTATAAGCAAGGCCATTTGTCTTAATCACATGCGCATCTGGTGCCGACTTTGTTTATCAGATACATTAAACTAGAACAGCTTATTTGGAAATCAAGCAAAAAATGTTTACTTTGTTAGGTTAAAAATGTAATCTTCAGTTTGCTGTGGCTTTCCCAGAGGAACCTAAAACCTTTTGCTGAACTCTTCAAAAATAACACATTCAAGATAAAATACTGTGTGTACTTTAAAAAGTAATTTAAATAGTATTTTGTATCTGAGTGCTTCTTATTCAGTCTCGCTCAGTGGGTGTGACTTATTCTGAAGCTGTCATGCTCCCCTGAGAGCTGCCTACAGGAAATATATTTTGTCTGCGTCCACAAACAGTAGACATTCTAGAAGTACCATTATACAGTTCAGTGTGTGGTGGCTAGAATGTGGCTGGAACACACTTTTCCTGATTACGTCATATGGCCTTGATTATGACTGGCTCACGGTTTTCGAAATTCATGTTGGCTCAAGGTTCGGATTTCCGAGTTGGGTGTTAATTAACGTATCCAGAAATCACTGGCTCCCATATTTATTAAGGTTTTGCATCGCCCTTGTTCCCCCAAGGGGAAGCAAGGGCAACACAAAATCTAAATGAGATTGACTAACCCACCTTGCGTGGCCCTGCGTGGCTTGATAAATCTAGAGCAACGCAAGGCAGTGCAAATTTCTCCCTTGCATTACTCTGCAGCAGGGAGGCATGCCATGGCTGCAACACTCGTGTTCCCACCCATTTTTCTATGCCTTCTGACACATTCCCAGATTTACCAACATTGGTAGAACTGGGAATGGGTCAGAATTATACGTCGTCCCACCAGAGGTGCAACAAGGAGAAATATCTTTATTTCTCCTTGGTGTTTCCTCTTTCTGAGTATGCTGCATGGTGCAGCACATGTAGAAAGAAGAAAAATCCTAAGGGCATTGGGGCATATTAGCAAGGGCCATATCGCCGCTTTAGCAGCACTTTTTGCTGCTAAAGCGGCAATATTTTTATCGCCCTATCAGCAAGCTGTCGCTAACAGCAGTTAGCGACAGCTTTTAGGCACTAGCGACCGGTTTGGGGCCCGCTTTGCATGTCAGCGATGTTTATCACTAATGACATGCAAAGTGGCCGTACCCAAACTGTTAGCGAATGAAAGCAGTCGCTAACACAGCTATCACCTATTAGCAAGGCAGACTTAGCGATAAAACAATTTGCGCTAAGCGCGATTATCGCTATAATTTAAAACCTGCTAAAACCATGACTTACTGTTCATCCAACGGGAGGTGGATTGTCAGGTTAAGTCCCCATTGGCGCTAATGCGTGAATATCGCTGGATATTCAGCGATATTCATGCATTTCGCCGCTATTGCTGGATATTTTAGCACTATGGAGGAAAGCGTTGCTAATAGCATGTTTTCTCCGCTAACGTATCCAGCGATAGGCAGCGATGAAAAAAAATTTTGCGATAAATATCGCTATTCCTTGCTAATATGCCCCATTGTTTTTGTGCAGAAAGGTGTTCATTCTTGCACCAAAAGCAACCCTGTCTGCAACGCAGGCATCCTTGCAAAAATACCTTCTGGAATGAAGGTGAGAAAGTGTGGCGTAGTAGCCTGAGCGTCCGACTATGGAGCCGGTGAAACCCAGTTTCAGGTCTCGGCGTCAATATGATGCTGGGTATATCACTTAATCTCCCCGTGCCTACAATACAATTCAGCGCCTTGAGACCCTGACAAGTAATTTGCTGTGCTTTACAAATCCTGGATAATTGTTTGCACCATGGTGCAAGAGTGACTGAGTTGGCAATAGGCAGCAATGTGTGTGCCAGCGCAGACAAAGAACAGTAATATTAAATACGGTGCATTCCTGCCCTTTTCCTTTCACGCAACACAGCACAGAAAGTTGGCTTGCATGGTTGCATTGTGTGAAATATTGCCGAATATGGGCCTGGATGTGTGAAATACCTTACCCTTCATTAAACCTGGACAGGTCAAGCCTGTCAAAATGTAATAACGGAAAAGTATGTCACAGTGCTTCCCAAAATTTCTATAACCACAACCCAATTTTTAAAAGGGCAAACTTTGCTAAACCCCTAGATTTAATGGACATGAGGAGGGGAGATTTTTTTATGCAACTAAAGTGTCACGTGGTAGTGCACTGCCATTTATAGATAACATGTTTTCCATGAAATTGCCACTAAATTTGCACAGACATAGATTTGCATGATAAAACTAAATTGCACACAAATGATAATGTGTGGAAATCCAGTTTCACAAAGTAGTGTCTTGAGTTCACACTTCAGAATTACAAAGTAATGTGCTTCAATTTTTGCTTTACTAACAACTGAATGCATACAGTTCATTTATAGGTATTTTCATTTTATTGTGTGTTGCTAAAATGACATCCCATAATTTACCTCACTTTATTTTTTTTTCTTTGACTGCGACATGTGAGGAGTTTGCAAACACCAATCCCCTTGTTGAAAAACGTGAGCAGCATTTTGTCAGAAGACATAGCCTGACATTTGACCTCTGTATTTGAAGTGTAGCAAATGTGACAAGATAAATACAGAATTTAGAGACATCTTTATTTATTGCTTGAACTTTCACAACCGACCACAAATTGACTACTGTACCATAAGATGTTTTGGTCAGTAAGCATCAAAATCCGCGTTATTCCCACAAAACACGGATTAGGTGCTATTTATTGCACCTGATACATAATGTGTTCTGGGGTATCGATATTTATGAGTTGCAAGAAATAGCACCTTGATTCCGACAAACTCAGAATAAGGACCTAAGTGTCCAATTGCCCTTACATTAGATGAAAGAATGCTCAGCAAGAGGGAGAAACAAGTCCCAATAGTTTTGACCATAGTTGTGAGCACCCCAACAATATTACCATGAGGTCATCAGTTGTTCCTTACACAAAGTTTTATTCAGATTCTCATACAGTATATGCTAACCAGCCATCACGTGTTTCCTCCTCTGGAAATTACCAATGCCATCCTCAGGGCGTAAAGGCTATTCAGAAAATAGATGCCCAAATGCTATGGTCCGAATAGTTGTGTGCTGTGATTTGCAGGTTAAAGAGTATCACTGTGATGTGATGTTTCGTGTGGGCTGGAGAGTAGCCATTCTCACATGTGAGAGTTTAGAACTGTTGTGCATCATGGTGTTCTGTAGAAATACTCTATTGCATGCAGGGCACATCAAAGCCTTAGTGTAGCATACCTCAAAAGTTAGCAATTTCTATTACATTGTACATTTCTTTACAGTTTCAGAATGAAATTAAACAATGACGCATTGTGCTCCTGAATGGTTATATGTCATTCTAGTAAGGTTGATGACATTGACCTGCAATACAATCACATCCACCACATCACCTACAGTTACATCATCAGGACAAGTATATTATTACTTGTCCTACCTATACATATTCTTATTTTGTGATCTAGTAGTTATTAGGTCTATGTAGTACAAGCAAATGTATGGTTGTGTGTATATGTCTTCAGTATATCTTATATATCTCCCAAAAGATATTTCAAGATTAAGGCTATGGTTACACCTAAAAGGAGTGGATTTTACGTGGTTTAAAAAAATAACAAAAAACCTTTTACATTTTCAAATAGATTTGATTTTCTCTTTCCACGATGCATCATTTTGATGTTCCAAATGGGTAAGAGTTACTTCTTGCTCATTGCTATATTTGCAGCTGTAATTTTGGTATTTAATTTACAAGTGCCTAAACCTATTCACAAATTTGTTCAAAAATTTTTTCTCTCAATATTAACTTTATTCCCTCAATAAATGTATCACATCACTCCATACACCTTCTGCACCTTCCAACATGTTTGGCTCCTCTTTCAATGTATAGATGGCTTTGCCTTTAGCGTTAGGAATCTTAAATTTCTCATTTAAGTGAAGGTAATAGATATACAGTTCAAATACAGGATAGTAAGTAAGTATTTTTATTTGCACAATTAATTAAAATCGTTGCAATTCATGCAAAACACAGTTAAAAACACTGCCCATATTATGCTTTTTTTAAAAAAAAAGTATTAATGGGATTAAGGTGGTTTATAGCATGAATTTAACAAAGCGGGCGGCCATATGAGCTGAGTCGCCCCTCATACACTCCTCTAGAGCTTCTTGGCATGTCCGGACATTCAGTGTCCGCCAAATTGGACGCAACAAAAAAGTTTGTAAAGGAAGTAAGTTTCTGCAGATGCACAGGACGTGGATTAAGTTCTCTTCCCCGCTCTTACAGAAACGGCACTGAGTGGACACATCTTCCTTGAATGTACGGCCATACTTATACGCCCTCAGCGGGATTAGGCCAAATCATAATCTCATTAGATGATGTTTCACTTGTAGTTTCATGGATGACGACAAATAGTGGGGTAGAGTTTTAGGGCCATATAGTTTTGAGGCCCAAGTGCCAAGGGAGAGATTCTTCATGGTTAGAGCATCATGTTTGAGTGACAAGATCTTTGCTTGTTTGGTTAAGATTTTTGTGATTGGCCCTATAGGCAGCAAACTTGTCCATATGTCTTGAGCCTCTAGTGCATCCAGGCAAAATGTTAAAAATTGGTTCCAGGGAGTGCTAGGGTTGTTTAACAGAGACCATATGCAGCTTTTTAGTGTAAGATCATGGGCCTTTTTGTTTTAAAAAAAATAGGCAATGAATTGTGCCTTTATTACCCAATGTTGGGATGACAAAGAGAACTCCATGCGGATTTGGGCATGAGAGGTCGAGTTGGGTAGATGGAACACTCTACGAAACACATTGACTGGGCTCCGTCAAGCCAGGTGAGCAATTTGGCTTTAAAGGTTATGGCGCCAAAGGCTATCTTTGGCAAAAATGTGGCGCCTTTCCCCCTAATTAGCGGTGAAAAGGGCTTTCTTGGTTCTTACAAAAGCCCCCTCCAGGCTGCGGGCCACTCCCTGCATTGCAGTGATATGCTGCGCTGGTCTCCCTTTGTGATCTATCCAAATTCCCAGATACTTGTATGCAGTCACTATCTCTATTGGCTTCCCTTCACTGTACCAGGACAGCTTTCCGGCTCGTGAGTGCAAAACTATCATTGCCTTAATTTTGGTGATGTTGATCTCCAAATCATTTGTTTTGCAATACTGGGCCAAGGAATCGAAAAGTCTTTGAAGTCCCACCTGGGTTTGATCGAGGAGGATCATGTCGTCAGCATATTGCATTGATTGAATTTTGGTAGATTCAATTTGTGGTGGAAATGCTCGAGAGAGAGGGCCAGGCACTCGGGCAGGTCTGCTAAATATAGATTGAAAAGTAAAGGAAACAATATGCATCCCTGCATTAAGCCTCGGTTAGTCATGATTTTATTGGTGGTTGACCATCTCGAGGAAACTTATTTTTACCCAGGTGTCAGTATATAGGGCTATGAGAGCTTTCCCAAGGGGCTGCGGGATGCCCCATTTTGTTAACTTTTCCCAAAGTTTGGGGCGAACTACACTGTCAAAGGCTTTTTGGAAATCAATGAAACCCAGATATAGCGATTTTCCTATGGTAGCGAGTGTGCTTTCAATCATGTGAACTAGACAGATCAAATTATCTTCGATGTGGCAGCCCTTTTGGAATACGGTTTGTGTGAAAGGTATTAATTTACGATCTTCCACCCAGGTTGTCAGTTCTTGCAGTAGGACACTTGCATATGCCTTCCCTTCTACGTCAAGAAGGGCTATCATCCGATAATTGTTGGGGTAAGCCCGCAAGCCTTTTTTGTGGATGGGGACGAGAAGCGATCCTCGCCAAGAATCCGGAATGTACCCACCCATTCTGGTTGCCTCTAATAAAGTGGCCAGCAGAGTGGCCCACTTGTGTGTGGATACTTTATGTATCTGTGTTGGTATGCCATTTGGTCCTGGTGATCCTCCTGGGGGCATTTTCTTTTATTATAAGTGCAACTTGGTTTGAGTTTAATTTTATAGTGGGTTCCGCTTCAAGATTGGAGTTAGTGTGATTGAAACTAAGGAGGTTTGGCCGTTTGGGACTTGCTGGTTCTACATAGAGTGCTTCAATGTGGGCCTCCCATTCAGCAGAAGAGATATTAGTCACTGTGGGGGGTTGGGCAGAACTAACAGCTTTGTTTACCCAACTCCAGAATCGTCTTTGTTCCTTTGATTTTATAATTTCATGGCCTTTTGCCCAGTACATTCTTCTTTCATCCTCTGAGAAATGAACCTTGCTTTCCTATATTCCTTTCGAGTGATCGATATTTTATCTTGCAAGGATTTGTAATCTGTGTCATTATAGGAACGCCTGCGCAGTAAGTTATTTAATTTGTGCTTAATACTTGTTGTAAGTTGCTTGTGTTCAGAGAGACAAGATGTAATTCTAGTGCAATTTTTTGGTCTTTCGATTATCTTCGTGGACAGGTTTTCTCTGAGGTCCAACACTGCTGTTTCCCAAGACAATGCGGTCAATTGATCACTGTGCTCTTGTTTCAATTTGACCAAAAAATCATCCAACTTCTCTTCCATTGTTTCCTGGTTATCGACAGTCCACCCTAGCTGTCTTATGATCTCGAGATTAGATTCTTTCCTGAGCAGATTATGTGTTGGACGATGACAGTGCCGGGATGAAAATGTGCACGTTAAAACAGTGTGATCACTTTCCGGTGAAGGAATTACCTCAAAATCCTGGACAAGATGGAAGTGGGCAACTGAAATCCATATGTAGTCAAGAGTGGCCATTCTAGCGAAAGACACATGGGTGTATGCAGTGGGCAAGTCTGTATTGAGTCTTCCATTTAAGATGCGGAGACCTAATTCCTTTAAGAACACTACCATCTTTGTCCCTTGACTCTCCTTCCGTTGGTACTGAGACCTTATCTACAGAATGGCCCACATTTGGTTGTCCAAGGTGAACTGAAGGGAGAGATCCAGGCCTGCCTCCATTAGATTGTCATTAAAATCGCCCATTATTAACCATATAACGTTTGGATAGTGGGAGGAGAGGTCTCTCATGGCTCGAAGCATTTTACTTAATGTAGCCTCTCGCTTGGTTTTGGAGGGATGCAGGTAGACACAGCCAAGGATCATTATTCGTTGTTTCAATTTGTTCTTTTCCAAGCACTGGGTCAGAATTTCAACAAAGATATAATCTCCCTGCCGTGCACACAGTCGGGAGGATTTTGCGACGAGCTTGTTCTGCACGGCGATTAACACTCCTCCCAAGGCATGGCCACCTATTTGAGATGCTGTTGCGTGGAATTCAAACACGGTGAAGTCCTCCCAGGCAATTTTCTCCAAGGACCATGTTTCTTGCAAGGCAATGATATCTTGATTCTTCATGAAATGAGTGGTTGGACATTCTATTTTTTCCTTTGTTAACCCGCGGATGTTCCAGGAACAGATTCTAAAGTGGTGCATAACATCCGTGTTGGGCTTCTGTTCGACTGAGATGCTCTGTATTTTATCCTAAGGCCTGGGATAGCCAAGACCAGTCTTGGGAGTTCTGCCGTTTGCAGAGCATATTGAAAAGGACCTCCCACTCTGGATGTCGTTATTTGCAACGGGTTCTCTTTCCAGGATGCTGTTAAGGTTCCTGCTTGGAAGCCACACAAAACTGAAATAGGCTGCTGAGTAATTATGTTGTTGTTAGACACATTTTTATTATTATGAGCCGTTGAAATATTGACTACTATGTCCTTTAAGAAAACTGGGTACTTGGCTTTGGTGATGAAACTAATCTGGATGCCCCAGTCGTTCAATCGATTTTTGTTGTTCATTAGGGCATAAGCCATGTCTTTGTTTTTTAAGGTCACTACTGTTGCCTCGTTCGTCTGACCCTGTTCTGGGGCGACAAAAGCTACACTTTCGATGTCTGTGGTTTTTATATTTTCTAATCCCGGAAGGTGCTGACACAGCTTTAGAATATTTCCTCTATTGAGGATGTCCCATTTCCCTTGAGATACTTACTCTGGGTACAGTAATAATTTGGTGCTTTTTTGAGTCAACTTAGTTACTTCTCCTGTGTTGAAGGAGATTTTATTCTGCTGTTGGTTAAGATTTACCATTAGTGTTTCGCAGGGCATCTTTTCCTTGAGTGATTGGTTTAAGCCTTCTGATCTACTTACTTTAGAGATTAAAATAGAGGTCTTCCACTCTTGCACTGTCTTGATCGGGCTGCAGCCTATGTACGGCTATCTCGGGAGTGGTCAAGGCTTTCCCGTTTTATTTTGTTTCCAACTCGTCCCTCAAGTTATTTTGTGTTGCTCTCTCCTCTGTGTATGTTTTAGGTTTGATACCTTCCTCCTTGCATTCGAGTGGTTGTACTAGGTCATGGTTATGTATGACTTTGTTCGTGGAACCCCGGCCCCTTGGGCTTTTCTGTGCCTTTTTTGAACAAGGGACAATTGCTGGGAGGTTTTATTGATTTATCCAGGGTGTTAAAAGATTTTTTACTGCATTTTTTAGGGTTTCTCTTTTTCCCTTCAGTTTCTCAAGAATCTGCTCCTGGTCTTGCAATGTGCATCAGTTGGTGTCGACCTTAATTTAGCCCATGCCTTGTGTTTCAATGGTATCTTCCAAAGAGTAAATGGTTAAAGTTCTTTTTCCATGGGTTTTGTCGCTAGGAACTTCGGTTGAGCTGGCTGTTTCACTGTGTTCTGTTTTAAGCCAACGTAATATTATATATATATATATATATATATATATATATATATATATATATATATATATATATATATATATATATATATATATTATATATATATTGCCACTCCAAGCGTAGCCTGTAGAAGGCCTGCAACATTCGGCTGGGGTCGACTGGGTGACCCGATCGGAGCTCCCGGGTCATAACAAGACCCGCCTGACCGGGGTCGACTGATCGAGCTAACCGGAGCTCCCAGACCGAGGGCTGCTGGCAGAGGGTTTTTTAAGCCCTCTAAAATCTTGGCAGTCTTCTCCTCAAATATAATATATATATTTGTGCCTCGTTCTTCAGGTCTTCAATTAAAGAGGACATTACTTCCGGGAGTGTTTCTAATTTTTTTTATATCGAGTTACAGGTGCATCCACTATAGCATTGGTTTTGACTTTGATTTTTGTTTGTTTCTACGTTGTTTTGGGCTCTGCGTATCAATGAGTTTATTTGGTCAAGTTTTGTGTCAATTCTGGTTATTGAATCCGCTACCAAGTGTAAAATGTTTATCTGAGCATCTAATTTATCTGCGTGCATATGAGCAGCACTGGCCATTGAGGTCATGGCTTGATTAATATCTGAAACCCGTACCTCAACCTTGTGCATGGCTGAAGTGTCGAATGACTCCCTAGACCAGAGTTCTATTTTTGAGAGGTTGTTGTCCTGAATTTGAGGATGTAATAGAGGTGATATTACATCTGAATATTTACTAATTGACAAGAGTCATTTCTTTTGAAGACTCTTGTTTAGATATTTTTGTGAGTTAGGGGCTTTATTGCCGGCACGGCTGTAATTGGTGTCCATCAAAGAGGCATTAACTTTTGTCTCAAACTGGTGTAGGTCCTTGGAACAAGTGTGGCTAGAGTGCATATGAGGGGCGAGAAATGGAGTAGAGGCGAGTGAGGGAAAGTCAAATCTCAGCGTTTGAGTATGAGACTCCAATGCTCCTTTTGATTGATTTCCTTCTGTTTCAAGTGACAGCAGGCTTCGTAGGTGCAGTAGTTTCAATGCTGGGCTCGCTGAACTAGCAGACAAGATCCATATTGTTGATTTGAGTATTGAGACAATCTCTGATGTCGCGACACTTCCATTTGGCTGACGATAGAGTATAAATTATAATCTGATTGGGCTTCCTGCTGAACTTCTTGCCTATTTTTGCAACTACTGTGGCTGTCCAGTTTAATACCCTTATGCACATCCAGGGTTCCTACAGGTCGAGTTCCTTTGATTTGGGGGGATATCTGGCTCCCCCGCGTTCCGGGTTGAGGATACAGCATCTTGGCCTTCTGTTGTTTAGCTGTCTTGTGTGGGCAATGGGAGCTTTGCAGCTGCATGGAGTTCCTTGTTCGTATTTTGCTCTCTTGGTTGTGAATGAGGACGATTTTCTTTCTCTTTCGCTGGGGGTGCTTTGATTGTTTATTTATTTATTTAATTAATTAATTTTTTGCCCTGCTCCACTTCATTCCACCTTGTTCCTCTTTCACCCAAATAGGGTGGTGGCTGAGCTCTGTTTAGGTTCCTGTAGGTAGGCGCACAATGAGCAAGGTCTTTGATGTTACTACAAGGTGGGGAGGGGGTAGGACAGAGGGAAGGAGGGAGAGAACTGAGCGCGAGTGCACAAAGCCGGCCACAAACTCTAGCTGGGCCACCTCAACCACCTGCCTCTACCCCTGCGTGGCTTCAGGGCACAATGCAGCAGCGCTGGACTCATTGAGCTATCGCCACGCCACAGGGGACCTGCTCAACGTCGCCCGCCAACAACAGCCCACCGCGGCAAAGACAAAGAATGCAGAAGTTACGCAGAAGTTTTTTTTTTCCCTTTGCGGCTCCTGCCGCATCGGCAATTGACTCGCGGCAACTGACTCGTGGCTCCTGTGAGTCAGCAGTTACCTCAGCAGTTATCTCGCAGCTCCCGCCGCATTAGGCAAAAACATGCGGTGCCTGCCGCACACAGGCAACCTGGCAGGCACCGGAACGAGAGTCAACTAGACGGGCAGCCCACCGCGGGTCTCGGTGTTTCCACCTGATCACAACCACGGTTCAAAGCTCAGAGGCAGCAATGCCATGTGGTGCGGTTAGGTGTGGTGCTGCGGCTCGCCGACTCTTGCTCTGCTGTGCACCGCACACCGCTGCTCCTCCGGGTTGCCTGCCTTCCTCCCAACTCGTTCCCCTGACATCCGGATAAAAAAGAGTTTGACAGATAAAGCATTTCAGAATGCTTTTCATCTGTGAGTTCATCAGGCACTAGATGAAATAAGAATTATGTTTAAGTGGCCATTTTAAAGTTTAAAAGAGGAGGATCTTTAGTATGAACATGCTTTAACTGTGTTGGACGATAGTAAGTTATTTTGATGTGGCCAATTAGAGAACTACATCTACAATGCTTTTTGGACTTGGATCCCCACATATGGGATATTTGGTGGTGGTGGAGGGGAGTTCAAAATGTAATGCCATTGGGCCTCACAGAGTGAGTATGGGATCAGTACAGCAGTGGAAAGACCAATTGCCACGGGCTGGGAGGACGACCACATTGATATATGACTTAAGGCCTTTAGAACACTTGTCCAATATCCTCTCCTCCCCACATTTAATACCTTACCTCTCCCAAACACAGACTCCTGGCCCAAAAGGATGAAGACCTATCTCGCATATAAAGACATCAAGGATCTACTCTCTTTTCACTCCCTTAACTTAGACACCAACAAGACTCCTCTCGGTCAAATTCAAGCCATTCACCCGGTAAACAACCTTTACAACGAAACTTTTACAACAAACTACCATTACAACGCAACTTTTACAATGCAAACTATTACAACGCATTGCTCTGGGGGGCGCTCTAGGATAGGGAATAGGTTAATTTACTATCCAATAACCTTCCCTACTATCCACGGGGACTGGAGTTGGAATAGTAAATTAAACTATTCACTATCCAGCGCCTAAAAGCATTATGCGTTTTAATGGTATGTGTTGTAAAAAACGCGTTGTAAAGGTAGGCGTTGTAAAAGTATGCGTTGTAACGTCATACATCCTTTCCCCCAACCGAGAACCCCCACTCCACCCCAGAGTCATAAATAATGACAACCTCAAAACATCACACAAACGCCCCCCCCCCCCCTTCGCCGGGATGACTCAAATGCGTACTTCTCAAATGCAGATCAGCCAGTAAACATGCCTCTGATATCTTCGGCCTCATTCAATACCAGGAGATAGCCATCATCATCCTCACCGAAACTTCGTTGAATTCCGCTCCCTCTCCTATTCTAGACCTCCTAGTGCCCCCTTCCCGTGACATAATTCGTCTCGACAGAGTGAAAAAGTAGGGCAGTGGCCTGGCTTGTATTCATCGGAGAACTCTTTCGGTCTCTCACTCCGAGACCTCTACACCCTCCCCAAGAGAATACCTCTGTGTCAACATTTTAAGTAACCACCTCCCAATATTCAAACAACATACTTTCTATCACCCCCCTCGGGTACAATATCTCCTTCATCAAAGAATTACTGGAAATCATCTCCAGTAATGTCGATTCCGCAATACCCCAAATCTTCCTCAGTGATTTCAACCTTCATTGGTCTAACCCCAATGACCAAGCTGTTACATGCCTTAAATCATTTTTAACTGATCACGAGCTGTCCAACTGAATGCTCTAGCATCAGAATTCGGATTAAGGGCTGTCAATAAGCGCACGCTTTCGGATGTTTTGGGAGCTAACACTTTTAACAGGGTTTCATGTCCCACAATAATTGACTATATACTGGTTGATAGGAGACTCTGGAGACATGTGATTGATCTGACTTGCGGTGTGGCCACATTTCTTAGCTACAAACATATGGGGAGAGCTTCATCGGCTCTCCACACCCAAACGCACTGCGTTATATGGATACCAGATCCAGTCGTTTTTTTCTCCATTTCACCATTGTTCAAATTAATCCAATTTTAGATCCAAATTTTTAACAAGCTTTAGCCAATTCTTCTCCTCCATGTTATGCCATATTTTGTTTAGGAAAACTTCTCATATTTTCGTATGTCCATCCGGACCTTTTCGGAAATACGATCCCAAACCAAACAAGTGTTCAAAGCAGCATTTCTTTATTTTGAAAAACCCAATGCATTTCGGGCTTATTACGAGCCCTTCGTCAGGGGTAACTGTAAGGCAACAATTTCAGAAAAATACATTATTACTAGGTTTGTTGAGTGCGTAGTTAAATCACTAATTTGTTATACGCATGCGACATTATTAAAAATATATATATATTTAGAATGACATTTTATGAGAATTGAGTTCAACGTGATACAAAATCCCTATTGCCCGTAAAAAATACATTATTTTTCACCACCCTTAGTATATAAACATGAACAGCGGCAGATTATATCGAATATTTATCGGACTTTCTTTCCTTTCACATCCGTTTGCTTCAACCTATTTAATTGTACAATCGTGCTGTGTTGCCGAATCTTTAAAGCAAAATGCGTGTTTCTATGCGAATTTTCCAAATGTAAACAACTTCAACGCTTTCTATTGCATGCTTACATTAATGTTCAAATATATTTTAACGTGCCTGCATTTTGCTTTAAAGATTCAGCATTTTTTACGGGCAATAGGGAGTTTGTATCACGTTGAACTCAATTCTCATAAAATGTCATTCTAAATATATATATATTTTTAATAATGTCGCATGCGTATAACAAATTAGTGATTTAACTACGCACTCAACAAAGATTCTGATTTTGGATTGTCGTGATGTGCCGTTTTGGCTGATTTGACCACAGAACTTGGCAGTTGGACCTTGGACATTTGAAAATAGTTGGTAAGCTTTTGATTGGTGAGGTAGTCTACTGACATTTACTGTGGCTTCTTGAATTTTGAATTTGAATTTGAATTTGTTTGAAGTTAGCTAACGTTTGAATCTTTGAATTTGAATTTGAATATGTGAAGTGCACCTCACATAGGCAGGCATGTAGGGATATTTCTCTGATTTATTTGATTTGAACGATACACCGTGTTAGGTGCCATTTTGTGTAGTATCGCGCTTTCGTGGTACTTTTTGAACATGCCTGTTTTTAGCACACTCCGAAGGATGTGCTGTTTTGAAAATGGTACCAATTATCGATTAAATGAATCACAGCCGGCTCCCCCAGAGGGGACTCCAAATCGTGAGATGTATGTCAAATTCGGTATTCCACCAATAATGTACAGCACGTTATGGCATAAGTATACTAAAACTGATCGTGAATTACAGTGGCCACTATATGGGTCGTTTGACCTTCGAAAGGTTCAATATGTAGAGCAGTGTTTGTTTCAGCGAAGGTCTAGACAAGATATGTTTGATTGCGTGCGTATGTGGGAGAAAGAGGTGCGTGAACGAGTGAAGCGTGAGGAAGCCTTGGCGGAGAAGGTGCAGCGGAAGGCTGCACATGATAAAGCTTTACAGCTACAGGAGAAGGAATTACAGGAAAAGAAAGAGAGAGAGACGCGAGAAAATAATTTACAGGTTAATGGTCAATTCCCTATCAGGCGTCCTCTTTATCCGGTCCTTACTAATGAAACAGATGATTTTTCATTACTAGATCGCTGTCCGCCTCCGTACGTCGTCCCTACGGCTCCGAACGAGGAATCAGACGAGGATAGTGATCGTACACAGCGTACAAGGTTACATGCGGAACGAACTGCGGAATTACGTTCGTTTGCACGAAAGCTAAATATTAATACTGTTACTGTTTCTGAAATTACTGCGCAAATGGAACAGTGGTCTGATCAGGAGCGACTGTATTTTTTAGATCATTTTGGAGATGAGGTTGTTGACCGGTTCAGAAAATATTCTCTAGAGTTAGAACCCAAGGATATATCCAAGGGTCGTGAGAATTTTCGTAAAGGTCTTTTTGTTCTTTCAGATGCGGATGAATTCTTCAAACGTTTGATTCATCTACGGAATGAGGCGACACGACTACGGGAGTTGGAAAAGTCGAAGAATCCGCCTGCGTCCGGAGCGACGGGGGTATCCAAAGAATGCCCTATCTTTGGAACAGATAAGATCGCTGCGATTAATGTTAGACCTATGCGAGAAGCTGCGCCTTTATATGTCCCTCATAAAGGGGATGGCACAGATGATGATAAAAGATCCAAAGACGCGAAAGGGTATTTTGTATATAACTGGGTTTATACGCCTTGGAATAGAGCAGATGTTATGGCGCTTAAGAATGCTTTGCCTGATCCCCGTAAAAATCCAGCGGCTTTTTATGAAAGCGTTGAAAGTGCAATTTCTTCGTGTATTATGACATTAGTTGATATTGATCTGTTTTTCGGGTTGATATTGCCCCCTGATATGTGGAGAGCGATTCGTAAGTTTGATGACCACACGACTCTCGGGGCCACTTGGAAAGATCTTGTTCAAGCTGATTTGTTTGGGAACCAGCATGTAAGCCGTGTCAATTAATATTAGACCTTCCAGGGGCCATACTAACAAAATTAAAGACTCTTGCTCCCGCTAAAAAGATTGATTGGACTATATTAGCCTCTTGTAAGCAGAAGACAGATGAATCGGTTTCCGATTTTTTCTCTCGCTTTGAGGAAGCGTTCCATGATTACAGTGGTCAATCATTGACAGAAGATACAGGCAGGCATTTATTCGTTGATAAGTATGTGGCTAATCTCCTACCGGAGATTGTGAAACGATTAAAAGCGAGTGAAAGTTCATGGACCACAGCAACCCCTGCTTCTTTATTGACTACGGCTCAATATTATGAACGACAGGAATTGGAGGCAAAAGAAAGTAGTGAAAAGAAAGCGAAGGATTTGAAGACGAAGGTAATGTTAGCTCAGGTTCAGGCTACGAGGGGAAACAACAGAGGAGGGCGAGGATCATACAATAATGCTCCTCCCCCTCGTTCTGACATTTCTGTGAATCAATGTGCATACTGCAAACAGTTTGGGCATTGGATTGCAGACTGTCCGGTGTTTCGAGAGCAGTGTAATTTGAGGGGGCGAGGAAGTGGAAGGTCTAGGAATAATTATGGAGGGCAAAGAGGATGGGGAACGAATGATCGAGGAGGTTATGGAACGCATGATCGAGGAGGTTATGGCACGAATGATCGCGGAGGATATGGAGCAAGGGGTCGTGGTCAGACAGATTATAATACGTTTGATAATCGCAATCAATATCAGATAAATGAGGGTGGTTCTGCTGAGCCACGGGATGAGCACTATGCATAGGATTGCGTAGGATGGGGTGTGGAATCGGTTGAGGTACCAGTTGATCAAAGGGGTCCATATATAGAAGCACATGTTTTGGGTTCCACTGATCAATTTCTGGTCGATACAGGAGCTACTCGTAGCGCTTTGTCCAAATACTTGGTTCCAAGGGCTCCCCTGTCTGGCGAGGTGATTACAGCTATAGGGTTCGATGGAACACCTACTTCTAGCCCACTGTCTCAACCAGTTGCATTTCATGTTGATAAATTTGCTGCCCCTTGTCCCTTTTTGTTGTCTCCAAATACACCAGATAATATTATGGGACTCGATATGTTAAAACACTTTCGAGCTACTATTCGCTGTGCCCCAGAAGGAGTGCGAGTTGTGTTGAATGAGAATTACCCAGAATTTGAGCGAGTGTGTTTTCTTCATGAATCTGAAGTATTGGCCTCCTTACCAAAAACGTTGTGGGCCACTTCTGACACGGATGTAGGGCAGATGATAATTCCTCCAGTACGTATCACTGTAAAGGAGGGAGTGTCTCTGCCACGTGTCCCACAATATAAGATTTCGAGAGAAGGTGAACTTGCTTTGATACACATTGTGAACGATTTGATTTTGGCAGGAGTAGTTGAGGAAGTCCCCTACAATGTTTGCAATAGCCCAATTTTACCGATCCTTAAAAGAGATACAGATGCTAAGGTCTACCGTTTCATTATTGATTTGAGGGAAATAAACAAGATAGTAGTGCCTCAGTACCCGGTGGTGTCTGACATCACCACGTTGCTTACGTTGGTTCCATCGACGGCAACTACCTTTACAGTCATCGATTTGAAGAATGCCTTCTTTTCAATCCCTGTACATCCTGACAGTCGATATTTATTCGGCTTTACATTAAATAATAAATCGTACAGATTTTGTCGAGTTCCTCAAGGCTATACCGAAAGTCCTAGCATTTATAGTCAGGCATTAAAAAGACAGCTTGATTCCTTTGAATTACAAGATGGAGTGGCTCTTATTCAATATGTAGATGATATCTTACTTGCTGCAGACACACCAGAACAATGTGAGAAGAATACCTTTTCCTTGCTTTCCTTCCTAGCCAAACATAATCATAAGGTTTCGAAGAAAAAGCTGCAATATTGTAGACCCAAGGTGACCTACCTCGGTCATCTTTTGTCTAAGGAGGGCCGTGCATTGACACCAGATCGAATTCAAGCAGTTTTAGATACACCAGTTCCTCGCACTCAGAAGGATGTTCGTGCCTTTATAGGTTTGACGTATTTTTGTAGGCAATGGATATTGGGTTTTTCACACATTGTTAAACCATTGTTGGCATTGTTGTCTAAAGATACACCGATCCCCATTGAATGGACGGATGAATGTCAGAATGCTTTTGAACAATTGAGACAAGCTCTTTGTTCTGCACCAGTGTTAGGTACACCTGATTACACGAAGATTTTCACATTATATTTGCACGAGAAGGATGGGTGCGCATTGTCAGTGTTAGTGCAGACACACGGAGACAAACAGAGGCCTTGTGCATACTTCTCGACCCTGTGGCTCGAGGATTGCCTGGATGTTTTCGAGCAGTTGCAGCAACAGCAGTAGCGATACGACAAAGTGAGGGAATAGTTTTGTCACACAAATTGTTGGTGTTAGTTCCCCATGCGGTAGATGCGTTATTGAATCAAACGAAAACACAGCATCTAACCAGTGCCCGTCTGACAGGATATGAGCTAACGTTGTTGGCGCCGCACATCACACTAAAACGATGCGCGACACTGAATCCTGCTACTTTACTGCCGGATCCTGTTGCTGAGACCCAGAAGGAAGAACAACATGATTGTGTTTTTCTGACTGAGGAACAGACAAAGGGTCGTATCGATTTACAGGATACACCATTTCCAGATGTAGATGGGGAACTGTGGGTTGATGGATCGTAAGTGAGGTTACCAGATGGTACGACTTCCGAAGCCTACGCGATCACGACACTTAAGACAGTGGTAGAAGCAGCACGAATACCCCAGAAATCGGCTCAAGCAGCTGAATTGATAGCCTTAACGAAAGCATGTGAGTTAAGTGCTGGACTATGTGTGAACATTTACACGGATAGTCGTTACGCTTTTGGAGTAGTGCATGATTTTGGCCTACTCTGGAAGGAACGAGGATTCTTGACTTCACACGGAGTACACATCATGCATGGAGAATTGGTACGCGATCTCCTGAATGCACTATTATGTCCAAAGAAAGTAGCAATAGTCAAATGCAGTGCACACAAAAAGGTGACGGATAAAATAGGACAAGGCAATGCTTTCGCAGATCGCATTGCGAGAGAGACTGCTATGCTACAAAATAATTCCCCCATGTACGTGGTGAAATCACAAGCCGAGCGGTGGCATGATGCTAGAGAAGAAATACTAGATATACAGAAGTCAGCATCTGAGGCAGAACTTACGAAATGGGCCACTGAAGGAGTATTGGATGATGAGGGTTGCTGGCGTAGTAAAGATATGGAGAGATGGAAACTACCCATGGCCTATTTACAAACAATGGTGCAAATGGCACACGGGCTGGCACACATTGGAGCTTTTGCAATTACTAAATTGCTTACACGAGTTTGGGAAAATGCTGACATTGCTAGCACGGCTAAGAGAGTAGTGCAGAGCTGTCTGATATGTTTACAGCACAATCCTGGACAAGGGACTCATACTCCTAAAGGAGGGTTTGTTCCACCTACTGCACCATTCGAAGTACTACAAATGGATTACATCCAGCTGGAGCGCTGTAATAATCTCAAGTATGTCCTAGTGGTGGTGTGTGCCTTCAGTAAATGGATTGAGGCTTACCCTACGAAAGACAATACAGCATTGACAACAGCTAAGGTGTTACTGAAAGAGTACTTCCCGCGCTATGGTGTTTGTAAAATTATGTGGAGTGATAATGGTCCTCATTTCATTGGGAAAGTAGTGGAGTACGTCCTGAAAGGATTGGGAATCAAGCAACGATTCCACGCTGTCTTTCATCCGCAATCAGCAGGTTTGGTAGAAAGGTACAATGCAACTCTGAAGCTGAAGCTAGCAAAGATAGTGGCATCCACATCTCTGAAATGGCCGGATGCTTTGCCTCTGGCATTGCTGTCCATTCGATCAGTGCCACATTCTCGATCTGGCCTCACACCCTATGAAGTGGTGTTTGGAAGGCCGATGAATATTTGGGGAGTTCCAAAACCTCGTTTAATACATGATGTGCCTTGTATAATGATGAACGATTATTTGGCACGATTAACAAATGATTTATTTTCTATTCATCAACAGGTTCGAGAGGCGCTCCCTGATAACTCCACTGGTGAGGCTCACGATCTTCGTCCTGGTGACCATGTTATGATCCGGGTGTTCGAGCGCTCCAGCAGCTTGGAACCGAGATGGCATGGCCCTGAGCAAGTGCTGCTGGCGACGCGGACTGCTGTGAGAGTCACCAATAAGAAGCGGTGGATACATTCAACGCACTGCCGACGTGTTTCTCCGGATCTGGTGAGCCCTGTGGTGCTATCCGACTACAGAAAGATTTTGGATACAGAAAAGAGCCCAGCTGTCACGCCTGATGAATTGGAGGGAGCCTTCCCGGACCATGTTGTTTCTGATAAAGTGAAGTACAATCTACGTCCCAGGAAATAAGATTCCTTTTTGTATTTTTGAACTGGTTGGTAACCGCTCTGAGGTTTGTGAAACGGAAGCCGGGAATATCAAGGGGGGGGATCAGTTCTGCCCAGTGTAGCGACACCCGTCTTGAATCCCGGAGAACAAATCAACGGCAGCCTCGGTCCAGAACCATCGTTTTATTTTTTCGCTTAGTGTTGCTTTTGAAGAGTATTGTTTTGTGAACTATGGCATCTCCTTCGATACGAAAAGGGAGAATTCTTGGTGCTGTTTTGTTTGTCTTGACCGTAGTGGTGATCGCAGTATTAGCTTGGACTATAGAACTATTGTTTCCTGTACGAGAACATTTGCTGCCCACCACTCCAAGTCAATCTGAACATTTTCATTTTACTTTGCCTTTTCACGAAGAAAGACATAGGCAGACTTATTTGAATAACAGCTTTATTCAGATTTTGCATCATACTCATAACATGACCAACACGTCCAATTGTTGGGTATGTGGAATGTTGCCCGGACATCAGAAGAGGGGAGGAACTCCACTCATTCCTCTCCCGTTTTCTCATAATGGTTCTTGTCATGCTTGGTACACTCTTCTTTTCACCCTGCGATGGCCAACGAAAGGTGGACTACTTTTTCGATTGAATAAAATATGCTATAACGACAAAGATGGTTATCCACACGCTGAAGGAACTAAATTTGAATGGGAAGAGTATCGTCCGGACAATGTCTCTACACCTCGTGTATATACGAATCAAAGACTTATAAATGTGACGAGCTTGCATATGATAACAGTCATTGATACAAAAGCAGATTTGTGTATTAGAAATAAAGGTACAATCCCTGTAGGCCGCAGTGAATGTAATATTACACTTACCTTTGATACACCAACTGGAATTGCATTCGTAGCTTCACGTAACACATATTTCATTTGTGGAAATAAGGGATACCATCGTCTACCATTGGGATGGTTAGGAACATGTTACATAGCTTTTGTATTACCACCTGTATTTATTGCTCCTCCCATGTACCACAATGATTACGTTCTGTACCATGATTTCATACTGAACAGAGTTAAACGAACATTAGATCTTGATGAAATTGACCAGACTGATACCACTTTACAACAATATGTAGATTTCAACTTGGGGTTATTTTCATTTGTAGGAGCTGCACTGAATAGCAGGAAGATAAGGCGGCTTACACGTGTGGTGGAAGCTGTCGCTAATGAAACTGCCTCTGCTTTAGGGAATATTACTGAGGAATTGCAAATTACCAGAATTGTAGCGCTCCAGAATCGAATGGTTCTAGATGTGATACTAGCTGATAGGGGCGGAGCATGCCGCGTCATCGGAAGTAGTTGTTGCATGTACGTACCAGATAACTCACCTTCCGTGTATGATTCGATTACGAAATTACATAAGATAGCTGCTGAGATCCACCCAGAAAATGGAACATGGACCTTTTCTGGTTGGTTCTGGACCCTGCTTAGTACTTGGGGTTGGAAATTATTAACGATTCTCTGTGTTTTCATTGGAGTACTATTTTCCCTTTGTCTATGTATTCAATGTGGCCCTACATTATGTTCTGTATGTATCACAGCCTGTATTCCGTCTAAACGAGCTATTGTTAAGCAAGAGAAACTGGTCAATGATGAAGTATTGAAAATAATGGCTATTAACATTGATGATGAACATTCTGATTACGTTCACTATGAGGTAGCTTTTGCTAAATGCTAAAAGGGCCGTCTGTCGTGTTTTGGCAGCTCCTGAGTTAGCGTTTAGCACAGCTACACGGTCTTTTTGTTAACTTGACCAAAACGAACGGGGGCCATTTTGAATCCTTCTGGCTTCCATTTTCTATGAACACACTGCCTCGTGGTCAGTGTGCCCTTTTGTCCTTCCTCGATACCCATGGTCACCTATTCTGCTTGGCAACAGGCTATTTTTAGTACTGGTCAAGCACACATGCGCACTATGCATCAACTGGTCACTCTTTAGGAATGTTAGCACTAACTGACCAGTGCTATTGAACTCCTCCCACATGCTGGCTGTGTTCCAAAAATGACCTTATATGTACCGAAAATGTGTAACTTGTAACCGCCTATCTTTTTATTGCTATTAAACTGTATAAAAGAGGTCGCGCACCGATGTTCGGTGTGCTACTTCTTACATTGCCGAAGGGTGTTGTGGGAATGTATCACCACCCCATGGGGTCTTAATAAACTTGTCTTTTGCCTTTTCCAGTGTCCGTGCCAACTTCTATACTAAGGTGTTCGAGAGTTTAGCAGAGTATGTAGGCCTGATTTGAACCCAACACCACAGGCATGGGTGATAAGATCAAAAGTGTTATGTTCTGGTTGAAGATTCTTCTTAAACTCTGTTTTTATTCCGCTTCAAAGCTGAGTTAGTTTAATTAATTTTTAACCTTGCCTTGGGTTTTTTTATCTCTAATAATTCGTTATTTATTGATGGTACGATTATGTAAAAAAATAAAAAAGGAAGATTTTTTCAGGTTTGGGTATGTTGCTTACTAACTATTAAATACCCAGAACAAGTATGGTATTATTCCTGTAGAGCAATTTGCCTCCCTCAACTGTGTTTTTAAGATTTTTTAACTTGGTATCTTTGTTCAAATCTTATAATTTGTACTTTCTCTACATAATTTGTAAAATGCTTTTATGATATATTTATATCGAAATAAAGCTTTGATTGATTGATTGATCACGAGCTGACCCAATACTGTGACAGGCCAACGCATAATAAAGGAGAAATTCTGGATCTCATCATCTCCAAAAGAAACCCCATATCACTGGATAACATCTCCTCTTGTGACTGGTCTGACCATCAAATCATCCTTTTTTACATTAACTGGGAGTTGCCCACGAGGAAGACTCAATCGAAGAAGCTAAAGGTATTGAAAAGGGGCCTTAGACATATCGATACAGCTGAACTAGCAACCCAATGAAAACTTACCCTTTCCGCCCAAGTTGTCAAGCCAGAGGTTCACTTACTCACGGACTTTTACAACTATACTATCTCAAGTATCATGGATTCCGTTGCACCAATCCAACAAAAAAATGCATCAACAAAAATCACCAACCCATGGTTTAACAACAACCTAAACTCCGAATGACGCAACCTAAGGGCAACTGAACGATCATGAAAATCCAATCCTTCCTCGAATCAGCCAAAAGTCCTCAGAACGGTAAGGAGCTCTTATAACAAACAAATCAAGAGCTCCAAGGCGGACTACCTCAGATCTCAACTTAACCAAGCCTCAAATCGTCCCAAGAAACTCTTTGAAATTGTTAAACAGCAATCGTGTGACACACCCACACGGTCTGACCCAGGACGCAGCCCATCCTTTTGCGACGCTTTGGCTACGTTTTTCTCTGAGAAATCAAGACTCATCAATATCGAATTGGAATCTAAACAGGCCTCTCTACCATCCCATTGGCTTGCGGACCCTCCATCCCCCGCAGAACAGCCGGAACCAGCTAGCCTGAGCACCAAAAACAATGCTTCTTGGGACAACTTCACCACTGTTAGCGAAAGAGACTGTTGCAAGGAATTCTGCTCATACACAGAACAGTGCACAGAGACCTAGGACATTAGGGAATTGTGGTGTAGCAGAAACTCACCTCAGTACCTAGAAACCCCAACCAGCTAGCAATCAGTTTCACATTAGCCCTTCGTCCTATAGCAAAGTAGCCAATGATTAGACAACCTAGAACATGCGACTTAGGACAATCTCAGGAATAGTGGGAAGTGAGAACACTCTTTTTTTATACTCTCATACCAGTCCACAACAGGAGTAAAAAAGAGACGCAGTAAGGCCAAGCTAACTCCCTCACACAGTGATGGGTCTGAGACCAGCGACAACCTTCAGTGGGACTATGCACAGGCAGCGATAAGCCTAACAGGCTCAGGGGGCTCAAGGGCGCGAGGAGGTGATCGTAAGGGATCTAGGGGCGAATCTCACTCACCGCCATCAAATACTCTCATATATGAGATGCTTAAATCAATCCAAAGTGAGGCAAGACAAGAGCACAAGAGGGCACAAATGGCGACTATGAAGATACAGGGGGCCATAAGGAAGAACACGAAGGCCTGCTCAGAAGTCATTGCCAGAACTGCAGCCTTGGAAGAGAGGATTGTTGAGCTTGAGTCTGGGCTTCAGAGTACTGTCAACAAAACCACTGCTAATGATGATAAGCTAGCGGACATAATGTGGAAACTCGAGGACTCCGAAAATAGGTTACGGCGGAATAACCTCCGCCTCCTCGGGATTGAGGAGAAAGTAGAGGGCCAGGATATCAGAGGTTTTGTCATTAAGCTGTTTCAAGCCGCGTTCCCGGAGCTCTCTCATTGGTCTTGGGAAAGCGAGATCCAAAGAGTTCATCGCTTTCCTCTAATGTTGAAAAAAAACCCGGACCCCGGAGCTAAACCAAGGGCCATTCTGATTTTTTTGGGAAATGTTTTGCTAAGGCAAGCCATTTTTGAGAAAGCCCGACCTGAGGCTAAGCGATCGGCAGAGGGACATGTATTTTTCGTCCGCGCGGACTTTTGCCACGCAACTGTTATACTCTCATACCAGTCCACAACAGGAGTAAAAAAGAGACACAGTAAGGTTAAAATATTTATTTTAACGACGTGATCTCATGCACAGTATTTTAGTCAACATAAGCAGACATATGATTAAAAATAATATGGTCAGCATGGTTACAACTCCCAAAAATTCAAAAGGAGGAATCATATTACAATGATAGTGCAAACAGGTGATATAGTACCTAGTTTAAACACCCTCCCTATATAGGAACCATGTATTATAAGCTATAGCAGGTCTCTTGAGCTTGTTTTGGGGAACCCCATTACCTGTCCGCTCAGTAATAGTAAATTAAATCTGGATCGCTAGTCTCTCTGCATCTCTGGAATATTCCAAGTGTGTGAAATTATGGCAAGTGTGCTATGATAAAGGCGCCAGAATCTTGTTGTCTCGCAGCTGCCAAAATGTTGTGTCTAGAATGTGTTACATGGACATGCCGAAAAACAGGCTCACATGTTATGATAACTTTGGTGGCTCAGCACTCACTGTACAGACTGGGGGCACGATGTATGTCTGGAGATGTCGAGGAACAAACCTTTTCTCATGTATAGACCTTCGTGAAAGCTAACTTGCAAAAACAGCTAAGCAGTGTCATGTCCAAAAAGCAGCAAAAGGTAAAATGGCATTTAAACTTCTAATAAGCCATGCTAACATAACATGCACGCAACAAGAGGCCCTACACCATACTACAAGACATTAACAAGACTCTTCAGAGTATCAACCCATCCAATCACTTTAATGACCCTCTACCACCCTATGTCTTCAAACAAATCAAGAAAGTCATCACCCCTCTTTGGATAAAGATTGTCAATGCCTCACTGTCTCAAGGTATGATCCCTGACTGCCTAAAAGCAGCTCAGGTTTCCCCTATTTAAAAAAACCTAATGCTGATAGTGCAGACCATAACAACTTCCACCCTATCTCCAACATCACTACCCTGGCCAAACTCTTTGAAAAATGTGTCCAATTCCAACTTTGTGCTCACATTGAAAATGTCCAATTCTTAAACCATCACCAATCCGGCTTTCGGAGTGGACACAGCACTGAATCGGCTCTTATTCATGTTTTCAATGACATCTTTAAAATTCTCGACCACAACAAATCCTGCCTCCTGATCTTTGTTGACCTTTCCTCTGCATTTGACACTGTAAATCACAACAACCAATTATCTGTTCTGGAACACAGAATGGGTCTCTCTGGTCAGGTGCTGCTATGGTTCTCGTCCTTCCTCCACCACAGATCCCAAAGAATAAAGGTGAACCACTCCCTATCCCAGCCCATGCCTGTATCCTTGGGTGTCCCACAGGGGGCCGCCTTATCCCCCATACTATTCAACCTATTCTTGTTACCACTTGCAAATGCTCCAAACTCAATGAACTTTCTCTTCCACATGTACGCAGACGACAAGCAACTTTACCCGAAAAACTCCTCCCCTGACAATCTTACATCACTCAACACTTCCCTCATGAACACTCAAAACTGGCTAAAGGAGAACCACATCCTACTCAACACTTCCAAAACCGAATTCTTGCTCATTTCTCCTCCAAATCATACCCCCAAGGTAGACCTCTGGATGAACCACCTTACTGCCTTCAACTGCCCCCCCCCTACATCATTGATTTAGCCACATCACATGGAATCACCCTGGACAAACACATACATTTGAAGAACTACATTAGTAAGGTTTGCAAGGGAGTGAATCACACAATGAGACTACTCAGGAATCTCAAACCTTTCCTCCCACAAGCTGACTTCAAGCAGGTGGTTCAAGCACTGGTTTTGCCGAGACTAGACCATGGCAGTGCTACACTATGTGGCCTCCCGAAATATACCTTGCCCCCAATTAGGGCTGTTTTGAATGCGGCGGCCAGGATGATCATGGGTACAAAAAGATCTGCACACATTTTCCCAGTCCTAAATTCTCTAAATTGGCTGCCTTTTAAAGCAAGAAAACAGCTAAAAATCGCCTGCCTGACTCACAGAGCTCTCCATCTTAAAACTCCCAATTATCTATGCCAAAAGCTAGAACTATCTGGAGGTGGTAGACACTCAAGAAGTGCTAACACCTTCTTTGTGAAACCACAGATATTTCGCAAAAAAGAGAACTTGTCTAAGAGCTTTCTCCAGCTCCGCTCCACGGATCTGGAACTCCCCCCCCTACTGAAGTTCACAGACTCACCTCCATGGTTGCCTTCAAAGTGGAAGTAAAACGATTCTTTATGTGCAAGCTCTTATCTTAATTGGGCCGCTATCACTTGCTTGAAGATACTGGACCTACACCTTTATCTCTTGTACAGATGTATTATATCCCCTTGCTTAATCTTTTCTTCCCCTCCCAGTCCTGCTATTTTTTATTTTTTGTTAACTTTTGTGATGCTGTGTTGCACCCGTTGTAACTGTTTCCTTTGATATGTATTTGACGCCTGCCAAACCCTGTTCATCCCTAATTGTGAAGCGCTCTGATATCCCTCGAGATCATGTTCGCGCTATATAAAACTTTATAAATAAATAAAAATAAATAAATGGAAGGATATAGAATCAAAAGTAGGGCAATGAGTGGGGCTGCAAATCTGTGAAACACATAGGAGGAGTACACCAATGCAGGGCACGTAGTGAAAGGGGCAAGTTGGAGGAGAAATTGGAACGTGATGCATGTGAGAAGAAAAGAGCAAGTGGATAATGAGTAAGCATGGGCGTTAAGTCAAGAAGTATAGAATAATAAACCGAAAGTGATTTAAGTGTGGAAAGGGAAAACTTGCGGAGATTTGACTTCACTCACCTTTATTATCCTAGCAGCTAGAGCTGCCGCTTTTGAAACTGGAGGACCATGTTCGAACCCCTGCCTTGACTCTGCATCCTCTGATTCTGAGGTCTGGCTCTTGAATCAACTACTCTAATGTCCTTCAGTGAAGCTCATGCTAAATAAATTGCAAAAAAAGCAGCCCTTTTTAAAGTAGCAGTTTTGCTCTTTAAGTTTGAAACAACCTAAAACAGGAGAGGAAAGCAAAATGTTTTCTTTAGTCATACTGTCAGGCAAAATTAAGAAACTTTGGGGCATATTAGCCAGGGCACTGTCGCCGCTTTAGCGGGACTTTTTCCCACTGAAGCGGCGATAATTTTATCGTCCTATTAGCAAGCTGTCGCTAACAGCAGTTAGCGACAGCTTGTAGGCGAGAGCTGCAGGTTTGGGGCCTGCTTTGCATGTCAGCTATATTTATTGCTAATGACAGGCAAAGTGGGCGTACCCAACCTGTTAGCGACTGAAAGCAGTCGCTAACACAGCTATCTCCTATTAGCAAGGCAGGTGAAGCGATAAAAAGAATTGCCTGCTCAGACCATGACTTAACCTGAATATCCAATGGGAGGTGGATATTCAGGTTAAGTCCCCATTAGCGTTAATGTCTGAATATCGCTGGATTTCCAGCGATATTCACGCATTGAGCCGCTATCGCCGGATATTTCATTGCTTTAGAGATAAACGATGCTAATAGCACGTTATCTCTGTGATAATATCCGGCGATAGGCTGCAATAAAAAGAAATAAGCTAAGCGCATTTAGCGATAATTATCGCTATTTGTTGCTAATATGCCCCTTTGTTCATCGCAAAGAAAAGTGACATTTTACAGCTTTATCCAACTTTGCACTAGGATAAGTAAATCCTACTTTCTCTGGTGCCAATCACAATTTTCTGCTTCCATGGTCTGGAAATAACTTCACAAAGTTGAGAGTCACCAAGCTTTGCATCTTCGCACATTCCTATTAATGATTTTCAAATGTTATTTCTAGGGTGAGAGGGGATCTGGGGAAGGTTTAAGGCCTTAGGACAGGGGGGCCGGTAGGGGATATGAAGCTTAGGGCGGGCTAGGGAGGAGGGAGGGAGTAGTGGCGACCTTAGCCACGCATACCCCTTTACCATTCATGACTTTACCACGAAAATGCATGGTAAAGGCATGCGTGGTAAAGGAATGTGTGGTTAAGACACATTCATGGTTTGGGCTACATGATAGAGGCACGCGCGGTTTAGCCATACATGCCTCAATCATACAACCGGTCGAAGTGCATTAGAAAATGAATGTGAACTGCAATACAGTTTGCTAGTGGGAGTTGGTAGGGTGAGTGAGGGTGTGGGCATGGCTAAAAAACTAAATATTTTGTAACTTTTTACAGTCTTTTATCTTGCGGTAACTACATATAAAATAAAACACAGCTTAAATAAAAAATATTATGTTAGTCAGTGGGAAATAGACTATTCTACACTATGAAAGCTCTATTAGTCAATGCACCGCACCAAATCTTGATTGATGCATTGGAGCATGGTGACTTGTGTACGTTTAGTGCTACAAGGTCCTAGTCTGTGACAGAAAGTACTGTGAACATGCAAGTCATTATTAAACTTGCATTACACACAGTATAAGATAGGCTGCTACAAAATGTGCAAAAAGGTTTACAATAAAAAGTGTTTCCAAAATATAGATTTTATGCAGGTTATGCATGTGCAGTTTTTTTTATGACTGTCTTTTAAAAGCACACACTTCACATCTTAGCAGGTAGCTCCTTTATAATACCTCTCAAAATGAATAACTGTGTGTCACCAGGAAGCTTCAAGTGATTCCATCAGTTAAACTCAACCCCGACTTCCAGGAGCCCTTTACATTTGCAGATTGAGCATTTGTGCACATTTACATTTCTTTGCCACTTCTTTCTTTACACTTCACATCACCTGCCAAGAAGGCGTGTTTAGGTCTCTGACCCTCTTTCAGTTTCACAGCTCAGGAGGCACCCTGAATAACACTTCAAATGAAGCTTTGCTAACTCCTGGAATTAACCGTCCCGGGACCGATGACCTTTGACAAAAAGTAGGGAAACTGATGTTCTAAAATTAAAAAGGCATGGGCATGCTGTGCCCTCAGACCCTGACCCCCAGCCGCGGCTGGTAGTGGGCGTACCGGCCGGGCGGTGACGTGAGGAGGGGGAGGGGCAGGGTGGCGGGTAGTAATGTATGGATTACGGACTTTATCAGGTAAGTAAACATAAAAATAAATAAAACAAATTTTGTTGCTTGCACTGCATCACCAAATGCGATGCAGTGCGCGCAACGAAATTCGTTTTATTTATTTTTCTGTTTACTTACCTGTTAAAGTCTGTAATCCATACATTACTACCCCCACTCTGCCCCTCCCCATCCCCACGTCACCGCCCGGCCGGTACTCCCACTATCGGCCACGGCTGCCGACCCCATCACCACCTCTGCTCTAAGGCCAAGTAAAAATGAGCCTCTGTTTACGATCCCTGATTGGGTAATGCTAGGCTTTCTTTTCTGGCCACAGCCACACTCCTATTAACAAAAGAAATGCAGCAAGTCTAAAACTACAATGTCCGCTTTCTGATAATTCTGAAAGCACATGTTGTGCTTCTAGACTTGCTGCATTCCTTTTGTTAATAGAGCGCAGCTGCGGGGTGATTGTATGCCTTTGTGAAAGTCTTCATGTTAATTACTGCTGAACGCATGCTCCTCCTTAATCCAACAGGCTGTAAGGGGGACCCTTAGCTGCATGGTCTCGCACAGGATGTGGGCACTTCATGCAAGACATTGCGTGCTCGAGGGAGCATAGGTGCACACGTGTGCAACTTACAGGGAATAGTAGATGGGACCCTTAACACTGTTGTGTTAAGTTAAAAAGAACTTTCTTTGCGAAATTCCTTTTTTAATTTTCAGAGTCTTTTCCATGCTTTAAAAAATACTGTGTGCACGTTTTGACCCAATGAGTTAGGAATAAAATACATTTTTATGAGGTCTTCCTCATTAGTACCCATCCACCACTGCAGTGTGTGTCTCAGTCGTTTGATAGTAGGCTTTCTTGGCACCTATTAGTTTTCTTTCAGCTTGGGGTAATTTTTAACTTGTGGTTTTCTCAGGGGCTTTTTCATCACACTATTTCTCTTGTGAATGGCGTTGTGATTTGCTTGGTAATTTGGACTCAACTGGAATTAAATGCACACACACACCTCTAAAGTGTTTCTGCTCCATTCTTCAGTTGCAGGCTTCTTGTTCTACAAACACCAAAAATTGTGTGTCCGCACACATTCTGGTTATGAATCTAGATGCAGAGAGCTGCCAGTGCACTGACAGTCGCTGTGAAAGAGCAGCTTTCAGAGTGGCCTACAATCCTGGCAGCGTAAGACTGCACAGACCTGCACAGGCATATGCTGACAGGGAAGACCGTGGTTGGGATCCTCCTGCCTCTCTCGGTTCTGCAGGTATAAGCTTTTGGCTCAGCGTCCCCTCTCCCACTAGCAGGGGCATTCACAACCAACATAACTCATGGGTCATGAACAACACCAGCCAAAGTGTATGTCACAAAGGGAGTTACAGGGATGCTGATCAGTTGTCAGACAGCAGAGTGCTTAAAGCTGGTATTGTTTGTATTCAGTGTGCACTCAACCAAAGTTGAGGTATTGTTGGATGAAATTGGACTTTTCTCTGATAGCGCCAGATGCCTCAAGGATTGCATGGTACATATCAACATTGACAAATCAATCCAGCCTGTCGCCCTGGTGTGTGTCTTTCCACCAACGCCCTAATGTGGAGGAAGAACTGCATAAACGTGAGGAAGCACACATCATTGACAAAGTGAAAGGCCACACTCCATGGGTGTCCCCTATAGCGGTTGCTAGAAAATCCATGCAGCCCAGCGAGGTGAGGATTTGTGTTGGCATATACCTGCTGAAACTGTCAATCAGGCTCAAGAGACATTTACCCTGGGCGGTGAACTATACTCCGTTCGTAGAGTTTGCAGGGTTTTCCGCACTCTGAGCTCCACGAAGAGTTTTTTTCCTTGCTCGTGCTCGCAAAGGTGTAGTTGGCGAGCTCAAGTGAGGAAAATCAACCTCCTGGCAAGGTTTCTCAACGTGGTGGTCAGATTTCTCAATGCAAGTGGTCGTGGCAGGTTGCGACCACTCACTTCGAGAAATCTTCCGTTTGCATTGAGAAAGCTCCTACTCGAGTAGAAAATCTACTTGAGTAATAGAAAGGAAACTCCGCCCTCTTGCACTGCATTGAGTGCCATTCATGATGATTTTAAAGCATGGGACAAACACCTGGTGCTTAAAAACACAACGAACAGCAGAGCTTGTTTATCACTTCACCAAGGCTACCCACAGTGAATGGTATAGTGGCAGGAGTATCCAGTTCTAAATGGTTCTTAAAAATTGACCTAGGGGCTGAGTATCATCAACTCATGTTAGCACCTGAGCCAGAGCAATCACCACTTTTTCCACTCACTTGGGTCCCCGAAGATGCAAGCGCCTCAGCTTTGGGATATCCAGGACTGTGGAAGTCTTTATAGACACAATTCGTGGGGTGATGGCAGCACTTCCAGGTGTCATTAATGTCAGCAATGACATCTTTATGCACACCGCCGGCCTCAAAGAATACAACAACAGGCTCAGTGCAACTGTTGGAGAATGGGCGCACTCTCCATTGGGAAACAATGTGTGTTCCTTCAAAATAAAATCTACTTCTTCGGTTACTGTTTCTCTGAAAATTGGGTCATGCCAGATCCTACAAAACTCAGAGACATTCAGTCAGCCTCTGCCACCACCAGTGTCACCATGATACAGAGTTTTCTGGGAATGGTAATATATTGTGGGAGATTCATTAAAATCTAAATATACATACTGGCCCACTCCAAGAGTTACCAAAGGTGAATGCAGTATGCGTTTGGGCTCCCACCCAGGAAGATGTGTTTTATGCAACCAAGAGGGCCCTTTCGGAACACACTATTTTGGTCTACTTTGATCCACATAAGGACACAGAGCTATCCATTGATGCAGGTTTGCCAGCACTTGAAAAGGACTCCTTGTCCCAGGGACGACAGTGCCAGGAGGTGTTCAACCGGTGCTGCAGGGGGGAGGGGCCAAGGTGGGGAATGCACTCTAATATATCTGACTTTGAATTGAGACAAGGTGTAGAAAAACTCCTCATATATATATATATAGAGGCAGTCTCACTCACCTTTCCCGGCAAACCCACTCTCTTGATCATAAATGTCTACAAAACAAATTGTTACACCCCTCACTCTGATGCAATCACCTCACTGGGCAAGGGAAATATAAGAACCCATTCTTGATGCATAGGTTATGATCCACTCTCTATACTCCAGTTGTGATCCTTGGTGACTTTAACACCCACCCCTGTCATAAGGCGTGCCAGCGTCTCTTTCTGGAGAACTATCAACCACCCCTTCTTGGCAGCTGAGAACACCTCCTCACTTATCTCAGCAATCAACAACGCAAGTGGTTTGAGCACTATTCCTATATCTAGTCCTTCAAATGTGTGTCAGAGCTCACAACCAAATTAGACGGCACAGAGGCAATGGGTGATTTGAGTCTCACCTTTAAAATCAATGAAGTGGCCAGTGCTATCGGGCTGTGATGGAGTGTGCACAGACATCTTTAAAAGGGGTGTTGCTATTTGAGCCATATTGTTCATCATGGTTTTAAATACTGCTGAAATTCTGGGCCCTCCTCACTCATGGTTCCATTCTATCATCGTCCCTATTTTCAAAAAGGGAGACTGGGCAGACCCAAGATGCTACCGTCCCATCTCCCTGATTAACACCATTAAGGTGTAGGGCCAGAAAATCCTGTAAACGACTGTCGTCATGGACCAAGGCAGGCAACATCTACTCTGACCTGCTTTACAGCTTCAGGCCCTGCCTTACCACTATAGACAAGAGCCTAAACCTGCATTAATAATTTAAAAATATACCGTGGCCAAATGGGGCATGCTTTTCTTGAGCGTCATGAACCTCACTTTAGCCTTCCATCAAGTGAACAGGGCTAAGCTCTGATCCATGATGATGTTTTTGGAAGTTGAAACCAGTCCTGGTTTCATTTCTGACTGACATCCACAGTGCTATTTCTACATCTGTGACGTTTGGGGTGGATGGATCCTGCACCAAGCCTTTCTTTATTAGCTGGGGTGTCAGGCAGGGATGTATCTTGGCCCCTTTTTTTTCACCATTTATATAAATTGTCTAGAGGAGCTTCTGGGAAAACAATGTGATGCCATCGCATTGACACCCACAAATTACCAGCTCTGCTACACGCAGATGGCTCCGTCCTAATGTCAACAGCTGCAGGGTATCAGTCATTACCTAATTTCATTTCTGAATTCATGACTAGCCTTGACCTCTCTATTAAGAATTCTAAATCTTACTTTAAGGTCACTATTAAGCAGAAGTCCCTTTTCTGTATTAACTCAAGGGTTACACAAACTCACATCTTTCATTATTTGGGTATCTGGCCAGATGACAGAAAGTCATGGGGTCCCTTACCTACCTCCAAAGACTCTTGCTTGCTCACTATTGGAGGACAGTTCTGGACTTCTGGGCCAGACTGGGGAAGAAACCATTAATGGCCCTTCACCTTTATTAGGCCAAATGTATCGCTGCCACATGGTAGTGACATTTGGGGGTACTGGGACTGCTTGGCCATTCAGCTCGAGGAGAATAGGTTTGACAGGCACCTGTTGGGCATCCTAAAAAGTACCTGAACATACGCCATTCATGAGGATCTGGGCCTCAAGCATATCCTAGATACAATCAGACTAAGGCCGCTGCTGCAGTGGATTTTAATGTGGTCCAAGAGTGAGCCAACCTTGAATAGGCTGATAGTTAAGAACTGTCTCTTTCTGGACATTGTTCAAGTGACCCCTTGGCTGAACCACTTTTTCCTCCTTTCTTTGAATCTTCCTCTAAGCCACCTCTGAGGTTTCTCCAACTGTAGGAGTACTGATTTTCAGTGGAATATTGGCAGGTGACCCAGAATACTGCAGACTATCTCTCCTGACATGCGAGGCCGCCAACCATATAAAAGGAGTCAGAGGCTGACAAAGTAGAGGAGTATGTAAGGCTCATGGTGGAAAGGTCACGACCACTGCCAATCTCGCTGGATAATATTGTGGACACCACAAAAGTGGATGAGTTCCTCCAGCTGGCTCTTTTGGCAATAACCACAGGAAACTGGAAACTGCTGACACTGAGTTTGTCCCATTAAAGTGCTGAAGCAAGAAACACTCAACTATCGCTCCACCATGTCGCCATGAGATGGCTACATCTCCTGAAGGCTGTCTGCTGAGCGGACCACAGTAAGTGATACCAGGGCATTTGCAACAGCACATGGTAGATCTGTTCCATGTCAAGGGTTATTAAAAATGAAGTCCAGACTCAGGTGCAAAGTCTGGATCTCTGGGCTAGTTAAACAAGTTGAACAAACAGTGCAGCAGTTCCCCCTATGTCAGGCCACTCCATTCCTTCTGTGGCATTGAAGCAATGCTGACTTCGGGAATCTACCTAATGGAAGACACATGCTGGTATTGACTGGTGACTTTTCCAAATATCACAAGGTTGAAATCATGGACTCAATGACTGCAAGTCAAACTGTGCCCTGCTTGGAAAAGATCGTGACTACACAAGGGTTACTGAAAGAACTCCACACGGACAACGGCCCCCCTTTTTCAAGCCGGAAATTTGCAAAGTATCTGCAGTCCAGAGTGAGCACTCATTGGCGTATTACTCTTCAATGGCCTCAAGCCTATGGGGAGGCACAACGTTTCATGCAGACTCTCAATAAGGTCAAACGAATAGCGCTAGCTGATAGCCAGAACATGGACTGTGCCATGTATTAATTCCTACGAGAATACGAATGCCCACCAAAAGCTTCGACAAAAGTGATCGCCAGTGCTCTCTACATCACTAGAACTATAAGCAATGCTATTCCTTATGTGTCTCAGCCTTCAGTGTCCAGAGATGTTGTGGCGAAGACACTGCACCAGCATAAGGTACAAAGCATCTATGAAAAGGAGGGCCTGGGCAAAGAATTTACAGGTTGGGGGACTGGTATTCGTCAAGGCTCGCCTGCTGGAAGCAAATTTCCTTCCATTTGGGGTTAAACCCTGATGGGTCAGTGTCACTCAAGGGGCAATGATAGCTGCTAAAAGAGGTGATGAAACTATCACCAGAATTTAGCATTCTTCAAATGGTAGAAGCCAACATCTAATACCTGGGACTTGAACAATCAGTCGTCCAATGTCGAGGAAGGAGGCCGTGATGAAGACAACTGGGCTGTCATCTGAGGTCAATATTACAGTTCCAGATGACGTATCACATGACCCTAATGAGGACAAGACTGAAAGCAATGTAGTAGGTGGTGTATCCAGAGATATCCCTCTGCAAGATGATGGGGTGGTGGAGGTCAGTCTTGTGGTTCATCGAAAAGGAATGGCCAGATACCATCTCAGACTGCACCAGTCGGTTCCAAAAATTTCAGGATTTTGTGTTGAGCCGATCCTGACAGGCATTGCAACCTACGAGCCTCGGAAGCTGATTACAGACCAAATGGAGTTTGTCCCACAAGCATTAACAGGAGTCTCATGGTTTGTGTTAGTGGGCTTGTGTTTTTTCATGTATGTTTTGTTCATCACTCACTGTTTTATCTGTTAGGGTTGATGAGAAATGTGATGTTGGGATTTGGTTTGTCCCAACAAGGTGGAGATGGGAGGGGTGTTTGACAAGTTTAGCCCTTAGAACGAACAAGGTAGTAATGCACCCGAAGTTAATAAAGTAAAGCGAGGCCCGGACCTTGTGTTTAATAGTGCATTCACTGTGTCAGAAACCTTGGGCCCAGCACTTCACAAGGACTGCCAGTAGGTCTAACGCAACTGTTGGACTTTGGCCCTTAGGGCAGGTTCACCCCTAGACTTTTTGCTTGAAATGGTGACCTGGAGATGGTGATTTAGGGATTCTGCGCACTTTCACTGTGTCCCAGTGGAAAGTGCGTGCGCACTCTGAGTGCATGTGCTGAGCTAGGCCTGCCCGCCCATAGGAATGCATGGGGAATGTATGTGTCCCTGGTAGTTCCTGATGCGTGGGGTGTACAGGCTTGAGTCTGGTATGTGTGAACTCGTGAGAGTGAATGCTGCGAGATGGTGTATGCAGCATGTATGTGTCTAGTAGCGAAGCGCCATTTCTAGACATGGCTGTACGTGTGCTGTGAGGGTGCTGGCGTGTGATTGGCTGGAGCTGGCTGGCATGCCAGGCTCCAGGAAGTCTGGATGGGTCTGCCCGGTGGTGAGTGGGAGATTTGCATGAGTAATGTGTGGGAGGAGTGTACCTGTGTCCTGGATGGGCTGGGTTTTCCCCACACAATGCTGGCTCCGCCCCCCTGTGGTGTGTCTAATGAAACAAGCCCTGCCAGTGAATAGAGAGGGTGGTTGAGGTAAACAGAGTACTCAAGAACCAGCTGCGACTGGTTCCGCCCCCACTCTACACCCTTGAACAAAGGAATGCACTGTATAAAAATGGGGCTGTGTCCCCACAGAAGTTGTTCTCTTCCAGGATCCTGAGGGGGCTGCTGCTGCTGCTGCTGGGCCAGAGGACCGCCACTTGGACTGTCTCCCTGCCTGGAGACCCAGTGTGCTGGCTCTGGGCCCAGCCTTGCCCCCCCCTGCCTGGCTGAAGGACTGTGGGGGTCTGAACTTTCCTCTAGCGCTTGATTTCGGCCCCGAGCGCTTAATAGCGCTTTATTTGCATTTAGCGCAGGGAGCGCTGCATTTGTTGCCCTGTAGCGCTTGGGAGCGCTGTGGTCACCCCTCTAGCGCTGAGAGCGCTTTGTCTTCAGAGGCCGGTGCCCACCCGGCATTGTCCGTCCCAAGCGAGTGCCACCTCGCTTATTTTTGATTAATTTGCCCCTGGCAGGAGCCCACCCTGCCAGGGACCTTGCCGCTGTATTTTGAGTTTACCTCGAGGGAGCCCACCCCTCGGTAAACTCACCCCCCGCCTAGAAGTGCTGGACACGGGCCGCCGCGCTGCCCGCGACGACCCGGAAGTGTTCGGCGTGCCGGCCAATCACAGCGCGGCCCCGGGAGAAGAAACCGGAAGTCCCGCCTCGCCGCCGGGAGAGGAGAGCCCAGCAGCGAGGAGAGGCGGCGGAAAGGTGCAGGCGGGGCCCCGTGGCGGAGAGGAGAGCCCCGCCGCCCACAAGAGGAGAAGTGTGGTAAAGGAGCCCCCGAGGAGCGGGAGCTCCCGTGAAGAGCCGCCGGGCAGAGGAGGCCCCCGCGTCACGTCCCGGTGAGTGCTGGTGCTGGGAAAGAGGAGAGGGGGGGCGTCGGGACACTTTGCCGGTGTCCGCCCCGCCCCCTCTCCATAGCGCGACCTCGCGCCTGTGATGATTGAGAGCCTGTGAGGCTCTTGGCAGCCAGTTATAGTCTAAAGCCCTGAGGGGCTCCGGGAGCATTTCGGAGAGCTCGAGTCCCCCGAGTGGGACTCCGGCGACCTGGGCATATCTGTCACGAGCCCAGAGAGGCTCAGGGGGCATTTGGTGTCTGTGGTGGAGTGGCCCCAGAAGGCCCCACCTTGCCCCCACCTGGTTGTGAGCCCTGAGAGAAGGCTCAAGGGGCACATCTTCAGTTAGGAGCCCAGAGAGGCTCAGAGGGACCAGACCTTTGCTAGAGCCCAGAGGGGCTCAGGGGGACATTTATTTCTGCAGAGCCTGTGAGGCTCCCCCAGCGTGTTGGCCCCATCAATTGCTACCCAGTTGCCCAGCACTTTGTGGGCAACTGCTCCGTTTAGGCCCCCCTGGACTTTGGACACAGGGCGTCCTAGCCCTAGAGAGGCCAGTTGGCCTAGGGACAGTCACAGGTGGTGACTTACGTGAGTTTGGCGCAATTGTACTTTCTATGCACCTCTGAATGTATTGTTTATGCGTCATGTGCCTTTACACCTCTGAATGAATGTTGTGCATTGCATCATGTGTTTTCCTCTTACACCCCTACAGGTATTGTAATACATAGGTGGTTGTTTTCTCCCTAGTACAGGTGGTGCTAGTGAGATCCTGGTTACCAGTAGTGACTGGTTGTGTGCTCTATTTTTATTGTGTGCTAAAGTAATTTTACTTTCTGAAAGTGCTATTTCTGATTCCTGACAGTGGTCCAGGTGGCCCTGTCTTGTCAATAATCCCTTGTAAATTCTGCCCGTGCCCCTGGCACATTGTAAAGTGTGTGTTTTATCTAATGTGTTTTGGTGTAATACAAAGGCTATTTTTATATAACCTTGTGTGGAGTTTCCTTTGTGGTGGGCCTTTGGTTGTTGTTGCTGGGGTGCGTGCGCAAATACTTAGCCTACATCGCCTCCAAGTTTAGCCTTGCTGCTCGCGCCACGTTACCTAGAGGGTGAGTAGGGGTTATCTTGGCGTGTAACTCCCTTGCCCTGACTTGGGTGTGGTGGTCTCTGACTGACTTTGGCGAAAGCCCTGGCCAGCCGGGGATCCCATTTCCAACGTTGGCGGCAAGCGGCGGGATAAGGATTTGTGTTTGCCTTGTACCTTAGTAGCAGCTGGCTGCACCACAAAACTCTGCATTTTAGATGACCACATTTTAAGGGGATTGTGTTTTTTAAATTCCATTGTTTCTTCTCCTGAAGAGTGTCATTTGATTGTGTTCAGTACATTTGTCCCCCGCCCTGCTTCCAGAGTTTGGTACCTGTGTCGCTTTTGGTCAGGTTGAGAAGTCAGGGGTGGTAGAAACTGCCTTACCGATCCGAGGGGAGGGTGTGTGTGGATGAATGGTGTGTTTTCCTGGACGCATGAGTATGAGTTCTCTTTGATAAGGAGATTGTTGAAGTTTTGGAATTGTGTACTTTTACTTCAGATTGTTAAGTCCCCTGTGTTGCACGTGTCTGTGATCATCCTGCCAAGATGGAGTCTGCTTTTAATGTCTGGGGTCTGTTTTTGCATGAACTGAGAGAGTTTTGCGAAGAGAGAGACATTGCAGTGAATGAGTCAGACACCCAGTCCCAACTTAGGGGTAACCTGATCCAATGGCAGAAGGATGACTGGGAGCGTGAGCACAGTGAGGAGAGGGCCCGGGTCTCACACCATGAGGGTGGTGGGTCAGAGGGGAGCCCTGAAGAGTCTGAGGAGGAGGAAGATGATAGCACAGGGACGCCAGCAGATAGTGAGGACCCCATAGATAGGGAGTCCCTTGCTGGGTCCAGTTTAGGAGGCAGCGCCTCATCCCTTTCCCTGTCCCCAGAGGAGCTGGAAGATAGGAGGAGAGAAAGGGAGCACCAGCTGGCTTTAGAAAAGCTCAGGTTGGAGCATGCCCAGGCTATGGCACAGCTGGGCATTAGAAAGCAACAGCTGGAGGTTAAGAAGCAACAGCTGGAGACCGAGAGGGCCTTAGCGCAGGAAAGGATAGAGGAGGCTGAGAGGGCCTCCACCAGAGGCGAAGTAGCTCTGGAGGGTAGACTATCCCCTGCGCGCAGTGTTGAGTTTCTGGATCCCCCAGGGAGGGTTGGGTCCAGTGGTGGCAGCTATTTAAATCTCAGTCTAGAAAGTCCCAGTTCCCAGAGTATGGTTCCTGTTTCCCCAGAGGAGGAGAATAGGTTGAGGTTTAGGAACCTTAGGAAACCGTCTCATCAGTCTTGGGAAGACTTTGAGGATGACTGTTGTGAAGCCCTGTGTGATTGGGTACGGGAGCCCACGAAATGTGATTGGGACCTATTGTTCGATATGTTTCTCAGAGAGCAGTTGCTCAGTTGTTGTTCACCAGGGTTGCGCCAACACCTGTTAGGGTGTGGATTGTCTGAACCATGTGAGCTGGCAGAGGAAGCAGACCGCTGGGAAGGGACCAGAGGTTCTGTAGAGTCATTGGTGAGTGACTCCAAAAGTAGTGGGTCAGGGATCTTCCAGCCCAGCGTGGTGGAAGAGGCTCAGTGTAGCCCAGCTAGGTCCCTGGTTAGTGAGAAGGCTGTAGGGGCTGACTGCCTGGCTCAGTGGAGCAGGAGTCAGTGGGTGGCTGAGAGCCCCCAGAGGCCCGAAGCCCTGTCTCAGAACCTGGGTGGTTTCTTGAGGGAACACCAGGTTGGGGACCTAGGCTGTCCTGTTAGCCCATTTGAGGAGGATCTCCTAGTGAGTAGAGGACCTGGAGCGTCTGTAACCAGAGCTCCTGTGGTTCTAGAAGCTGGCAGTACCGCTCCGGTAGGGAGGGTACAGGAGTCCAGCGTGAGGAGTGATTGGGGGATGAGTGTCCCAGTGGATGCACCAGTGGACCAGGGACTAGCCAGTTGGGCTAGATCTTCTTGGAGGGACCCGGGTGGCGCCACTTCTGGTCTGGGGGATCGTCACGCACTGTCAGGTGGACAGAGGGCGGGAGATCTGCGCCAGACAGACAGTCACACAACAGATGTGTCATTTGTTAGCCTCAGGGGGATTGTGTGTGAGTCCCCAGAAGTCCTGGAGTGCCAGGCAATTGTTCCACCGAAGGTTTTAGACCAAAGGTTGGAAGGCCAGGTTCAGGATCAGCCTGACCTGAAGGGTAGGACGACTGTAACCAGTGTCCTGACCGGTTCTTCTTCCAGAGGAACTTCTCCAGGTGGGAGAGGGCAGACCTCTGGAAGGGGGTGCAGAGGGTGGGAGAGCCCACCTCTGACCCCGGTGCAACCTGAGTGGATAAGTCCTGGGTTGGAATGGCGTTCTAGGGGTACCCCTCACAGAGGGAGGAGGAACCCTAGGAGAAGAGGTAGGGGGAGGAGAGCCTTCCCTGAGACTCCTGGTCCGCCTGAGGTTGTAGGCCTTAGGCTGGAGAACCAGTGGCAGTCTAGTCCTGTCTTGCAGACAGGAAGAGTGGAGAATGGCTCCTATGTGCCAGGGGTTACTACCCCCCGCTCTGCGAATTGGCATGGACCAGTGGCACCTGGGTGGCCCAGGGCCTGGTCCTGGCCGCGGACAACTTGGGAGTACCAGTGGGGTAGCCCAGTTGGTCCAGACAGTGTGTTTAGAAGGAATCCCATGGGTTCACCGTGGCGTAGAACAGGAGGGTGTCCCTGCAGTTGCGGGCCTGCGTCCGTGTTCTATCGCCCCAAGCAGGAAAGTCCATCACGGTGGTGATTGGTCTCCCCTGCGTTTTGGCTGGAAGGGGGTTATGTTGGACTTTGGCCCTTAGGGCAGGTTCACCCCTAGACTTTTTGCTTGAAATGGTGACCTGGAGATGGTGATTTAGGGATTCTGCGCACTTTCACTGTGTCCCAGTGGAAAGTGCGTGCGCACTCTGAGTGCATGTGCTGAGCTAGGCCTGCCCGCCCATAGGAATGCATGGGGAATGTATGTGTCCCTGGTAGTTCCTGATGCGTGGGGTGTACAGGCTTGAGTCTGGTATGTGTGAACTCGTGAGAGTGAATGCTGCGAGATGGTGTATGCAGCATGTATGTGTCTAGTAGCGAAGCGCCATTTCTAGACATGGCTGTACGTGTGCTGTGAGGGTGCTGGCGTGTGATTGGCTGGAGCTGGCTGGCATGCCAGGCTCCAGGAAGTCTGGATGGGTCTGCCCGGTGGTGAGTGGGAGATTTGCATGAGTAATGTGTGGGAGGAGTGTACCTGTGTCCTGGATGGGCTGGGTTTTCCCCACACAATGCTGGCTCCGCCCCCCTGTGGTGTGTCTAATGACCCAAGCCCTGCCAGTGAATAGAGAGGGTGGTTGAGGTAAACAGAGTACTCAAGAACCAGCTGCGACTGGTTCCGCCCCCACTCTACACCCTTGAACAAAGGAATGCACTGTATAAAAATGGGGCTGTGTCCCCACAGAAGTTGTTCTCTTCCAGGATCCTGAGGGGGCTGCTGCTGCTGCTGCTGGGCCAGAGGACCGCCACTTGGACTGTCTCCCTGCCTGGAGACCCAGTGTGCTGGCTCTGGGCCCAGCCTTGCCCCCCCCCCTGCCTGGCTGAAGGACTGTGGGGGTCTGAACTTTCCTCTAGCGCTTGATTTCGGCCCCGAGCGCTTAATAGCGCTTTATTTGCATTTAGCGCAGGGAGCGCTGCATTTGTTGCCCTGTAGCGCTTGGGAGCGCTGTGGTCACCCCTCTAGCGCTGAGAGCGCTTTGTCTTCAGAGGCCGGTGCCCACCCGGCATTGTCCGTCCCAAGCGAGTGCCACCTCGCTTATTTTTGATTAATTTGCCCCTGGCAGGAGCCCACCCTGCCAGGGACCTTGCCGCTGTATTTTGAGTTTACCTCGAGGGAGCCCACCCCTCGGTAAACTCACCCCCGCCTAGAAGTGCTGGACACGGGCCGCCGCGCTGGCCGCGACGACCCGGAAGTGTTCGGCGTGCCGGCCAATCACAGCGCGGCCCCGGGAGAAGAAACCGGAAGTCCCGCCTCGCCGCCGGGAGAGGAGAGCCCAGCAGCGAGGAGAGGCGGCGGAAAGGTGCAGGCGGGGCCCCGTGGCGGAGAGGAGAGCCCCGCCGCCCACAAGAGGAGAAGTGTGGTAAAGGAGCCCCCGAGGAGCGGGAGCTCCCGTGAAGAGCCGCCGGGCAGAGGAGGCCCCCGCGTCACGTCCCGGTGAGTGCTGGTGCTGGGAAAGAGGAGAGGGGGGGCGTCGGGACACTTTGCCGGTGTCCGCCCCGCCCCCTCTCCATAGCGCGACCTCGCGCCTGTGATGATTGAGAGCCTGTGAGGCTCTTGGCAGCCAGTTATAGTCTAAAGCCCTGAGGGGCTCCGGGAGCATTTCGGAGAGCTCGAGTCCCCCGAGTGGGACTCCGGCGACCTGGGCATATCTGTCACGAGCCCAGAGAGGCTCAGGGGGCATTTGGTGTCTGTGGTGGAGTGGCCCCAGAAGGCCCCACCTTGCCCCCACCTGGTTGTGAGCCCTGAGAGAAGGCTCAAGGGGCACATCTTCAGTTAGGAGCCCAGAGAGGCTCAGAGGGACCAGACCTTTGCTAGAGCCCAGAGGGGCTCAGGGGGACATTTATTTCTGCAGAGCCTGTGAGGCTCCCCCAGCGTGTTGGCCCCATCAATTGCTACCCAGTTGCCCAGCACTTTGTGGGCAACTGCTCTGTTTAGGCCCCCCTGGACTTTGGACACAGGGCGTCCTAGCCCTAGAGAGGCCAGTTGGCCTAGGGACAGTCACAGGTGGTGACTTACGTGAGTTTGGCGCAATTGTACTTTCTATGCACCTCTGAATGTATTGTTTATGCGTCATGTGCCTTTACACCTCTGAATGAATGTTGTGCATTGCATCATGTGTTTTCCTCTTACACCCCTACAGGTATTGTAATACATAGGTGGTTGTTTTCTCCCTAGTACAGGTGGTGCTAGTGAGATCCTGGTTACCAGTAGTGACTGGTTGTGTGCTCTATTTTTATTGTGTGCTAAAGTAATTTTACTTTCTGAAAGTGCTATTTCTGATTCCTGACAGTGGTCCAGGTGGCCCTGTCTTGTCAATAATCCCTTGTAAATTCTGCCCGTGCCCCTGGCACATTGTAAAGTGTGTGTTTTATCTAATGTGTTTTGGTGTAATACAAAGGCTATTTTTATATAACCTTGTGTGGAGTTTCCTTTGTGGTGGGCCTTTGGTTGTTGTTGCTGGGGTGCGTGCGCAAATACTTAGCCTACATCGCCTCCAAGTTTAGCCTTGCTGCTCGCGCCACGTTACCTAGAGGGTGAGTAGGGGTTATCTTGGCGTGTAACTCCCTTGCCCTGACTTGGGTGTGGTGGTCTCTGACTGACTTTGGCGAAAGCCCTGGCCAGCCGGGGATCCCATTTCCAACATTCAACGCATTACCATATGTAGCAACACTAAGCACAGTTATTCCGGAAGTAGTTGCAAACCATAGGCTGCTTAGCACACTGAGGTAGATTTACAAGGAACTTGCGCCACGTTTACGCCGCCATTGCGTGACGCAACGTCAGAGTAACCGTGGCGCATCCCTGTGACCCATTTACAACGTGATGCATCTAGGCAGATGCGCCACGTTGCAAAGCCCTGCGCCACATGTGGGCATTCCAGTGCAGGGTGGGCATTCCGGGGCAGGTGCGCCTTGCAAAAGTGCCTGCGTGAAATCTACAAGATTTCACGCAGGCACTTGTGCGACGCTGCTACGTCAATTCCTTACGCCTGCTTGAAGCAGGCGTAAGGACTGACCCAGCACATTAAGTATAGGGCACACCCGAGAATTGCTGGAGTCGTGTCACGCTTGCGACGCAACTCCAGCGATGCGCCGCCCTTTCGTCACGAGATGCGTCACGCATCTGCCTACCTTTGCGCCACAGCGTGTCGCATTGTAAATGCGGCGCATCCGCCGTGATGCAAGGGTAGTTTTGCGTGACGCATTTGTTCTGGCGCATCCCTGCTGATTTCCAGAGATGCGCCAGAACTCATAAATATGCCCCACTGTATATAAGTTATAGTATCACACATCCATAAAATGGCATTAGCACTGTATTATGCTTGATTCACTCAACCTCACTCTGACTGCTAATGCATTGTATGTGAGTCTTCCGGGCTATCTCATGGATAAGTTGCAGTGTGCAGAATGCCGCTGTGCGGCTGTTGCTGGACTTACCCAAACACACTAGTGTGAGACGGCATCTACGCAAGTTGCATTGGCTGCCGATAAAAGCTAGGGTCATGTTCAAGGCTTTGGTTATAGCCCATGCAGTGCTCTACGAGTATGGCCCGGCATATCTAAGGAACTGTTTCTCGTTTTATGTCCCTGGCAGACTCGTGCGCTCCTCGAACATGTGCCTGGCTTCCATACCCAAAATTCGTCTGAAAAGAAAGGGGGCAATTCCCTGTCCTATCTAGCTGCTAGGTCCTGGAACTCTCCTCCCCGGATCTCCGTAGCCTTCAAAAACCCTACTCAGTTTTGGAAAAAACTCAAAACTTTCCTATTTGATTAAGCTTGTTTTCATTTGCCTCCTATTCTATTTGGGCTCGCGCCAGGACACTCTTCCGAGTAGCCGTGCACGTTATAAATCACTGCTAACATAACATAACATAACATAACATGTTAGCTATTTGCATTCTCATTCACTCCACTCAGATCATCAGATCATCAGTCCATGTTTCTTCTTAAGTAAGACACCGGCCATTCTGCCAAACGTCTGGACAGACAGACTCTGCACTAGAGGGCAATACATTATTAAAGAAAAACTGCATGATTTAGGAATCCACATAGGAGTTTTTTTAGAATAGCAATAGTGGCTATGCACTGGGTATCTTTCACAAAGATAGTAAGTTCAGTCATAGCAGCATGCGATCATATTCTTGCTAATATTATACCATCACTGGCAAAAGGGGGCTTTTAACTGACTTGGTGATTTTTTCTTCCTCTTTTTCTTTATCTCTTTTAATGTTTGTTTTATTCTTGAACTACTTTCTGAGTTGTTGGTCACTTAAATATGAAGCTTTTATCAAGAGTTAACATATCCTAAGTATAATGTTTTTTCAGGAGAGACGGTATACATATGTGTTCTTGCTTATATTTACAGAGAGTGCCTGTATCAGCTGGGGCTTTTCCTGGAGAAGGCATTGTTATGCCGAAACGCATGTAGAAACCATCCAGGATTTGCAGCCACTCTATGACACAGATACATACCTGTGAAGCCTACATACAAGGCCCGTCTATAAAAAATGTTTAAATAAATATCATGAACATAATACAAAAAACTGCTTATCATTTACATAATGTTTTGATATATGAAATTCAGGTGTCAAAAATACCTGTACTGTATACATTATGAATCTTGAGTATGAATGAAGAGATATATGTGGAATATATGTGGTTTGTTTTTGTTGTAGTTTTAATGATGAAATATTGAATACATCACTAGCAATAAATAACTATTTTTGTATTTTTGAATATACACGTCTACTTGTCTCTCCTTTAATTAGAAGTGTTATCATTCACTGTGACATTTATCTTGAAGTTGCCCTTGGAAATTACACTGTGTCTTATTTCGCTGCCTATTGGGACGTCCTATTAGTAGCAGGGGGCACTTTATCTTTAAACTAGCTTAGAGAAGAAAAGCCAGGCAGTATATTGCAAGATTAACTAAAAGGGGATTGAATAGATTTAGAAAATTGACCCCTAAATCAAGAACATTAATAAAGTTTACCAAGTAAGGTGATATGAAGTATAAAGAACCCAAATCCTGGCGCTATAGTGTAACAGGACTAAGTAATGTGTGGAAAATAGAATATTGTCGTTATGTATGTCCCATTATACACCCTCTTTCACGTCCCGAGCTAATCATGACGGTAACTAGAAAACCCGGAATATACACGCAAGGTTGCATGCAAACACATCTCTTCCTCAATCTGCAACTGCACATTCTCATGGTCAAGCCGATTCCGAGAAACGAGCCCCCGTTGTAACCACCCCCGCTTATGGTCAGGCCGATTCCGAGAAATAAGCCCCCGTTTGCCAAGACACGACAACCAATTCCGAGAAACCAGCTCCTGTTTGCTAAACACATGACACCAGAATCCTGTCACGACCATTTCTCTATTTCTTATCTAAGGAACCAGCCTAGGGTTATTTCTCAACACTCTGCCTTTCCGTGACTTCCTCATGATTATGACACAGTTACGCCGCTACTGCCATGATCTCTGTATGATTGCCACATTTTCGTACCTGAACATTACTCAAGGGAAGCTCCTTCCTCTTTTTTGTGTATAATTGCCATTCTTTCTGTGATTAAAGTAGAGACCATTCCCGAGCCTCCTTAGGTGACGAAGCTCTCCCTTAACTCGAGTTACTGAATAAAGACCCTGAATTCTAACCACCACGGACTCTGCTCTTCATGCTTAACCTTATTGATAATATAGAAATTCCGATCAAGGTAAATTACTAAAATATTTACCACAGCAAATTGGCGCCCGAACAGGAACTTCCCTTTCTCCCCACACGCCGGTGATGCGGACCCGAACCTGTCTCTCCAGACACCGACGGACTTCCAAGTGCACACTGCAGGGTATTCCTGCATGAACTCCTTCGTGTCAAAGAGGGACCGTGCCGCGGCCTAGCCATCCACACGAGGCGGTGAGGACGACAGCGGAAGTCTCGACCCAGAGCCCAAACATTGTGAAGTTGCTGAGTTCGAGGTCTTCAGAACCCCGACCTGTCCCTGATCAAGAGCGCAGCGCAACAAGTCCAGTGACCTGGTTTCCAAGGTCTTCAAGTTCTCTGCACCTCGTGAGTACTGCTGGGGGTGTATCAAGACGGGTTCTGATTTTTCAGAGCACGGTCAAGACAGGTTCTGATTTTCAGAGCACGGTCAAGAAGGGTTCTAGGATTCTAGAAAACGGTATGTTTGTACTCTGATACTCAGGATATATCAAGTTATAACGTGTAAATTTTTGTTTTATTTATTGACGAAAATGCCTTTGTTTTCCAAACTGTGTAAACTGGGTACCCGGAAAGGGTTACTGGAACAAACTGTACCAGTCCCCCCGAAGGATACTCCTGGTTACTTCATGTATACGAAATATGAATTGATGTCATCTTGTATTTGGATCTTTGGGAAGGTTACACTAAAGATTTAGAAATTGCGATTAGATGGCCAAAGGTTGGCACATGGGATTTGAATTGTATCATGGCGGTTGAAAAGAAATGTTGGGAAAAGAAAGCAAGACCCTCGATGTTAGAGAGTGTCGAAATATGGCGAAAGGAAGCACATCGAAGGGAACAGAAAGAGCAAGGGAAAGTGGAGAAAGCAAAGAGAATGTCAGAAGAAAGTAAGATGAGAAAGTTACAGGATTAGAATGATGATATTTGTTTTGAACAAAAGAAAAGGGAGGTCTCGGCCTCTGTGACAGGTATATATCCCGTCCTCTCGCAAAAGACAGGGTCCGATGGCAGTTCAGACCCCAACATTCCCACTGCACCTCCACGTCCAAAGGTTCCTTCCGTGCCCGAAGACTTCATTACCACCTATTTAATGGAACCACCTCTTGCTTATACTAATCAAATAGCAGCTAGACGAGTAGTTACCCAGACGGAACCCATCCCTGACACTTCGAGTGGTGTTCTACCTATGTTAGAATGTGAATATGACCCTACTCCAGGGGAAGGTCCACAACCAGATGTCTCCTACCGCTTACGGGAAGCTCTAGAAAGCATATGGGAGGTACTGAATATCACAAATTGCCTAAATAAAATTTACGAGGCTATCCGAACAGGAGAAAATTTAGAAGTCCTACAAGAGGCTATTAAAAACAGACCTATCGCTCATAGAAATTGCCTCTCACGATTTATGATTACCTGCTTCATCCGCATGATCTCAAGTGCTGGAAAAAAGGTTCCCGACGACCTACTTCAGCTAGATCAAGCAGTAGTAGCGGGAAGTTATAATAAAATAAAAGAAATAGATCTCTTCATTCCTCTCTTTACTAGTAAGGTTTCCGACTCTCACCAAAAAGATGCCCCTACCCAGGAGACCGAGAATGAGGGTACAGACGAAGATAGGGAAGAAGGAGCTGCTTTTCACGGAGCAGTACGTTCCCGTATCCCTCGCTCCCTAGGTAGCGGACAACTCAGGAATAAGACTAAAAAATGGTCAGCTTCCTCAGATAAATTGTTCCAACAAACGCAGGAAGCCTTGGATGATTGGATAGATGACGAGCCTCCACTCACCACACAAGAAAAAGAACTCGCTCAATCAAGCGCTCATTGGGTGTCTCAATACTCCATATATGGCCCTGACATAGTTGCTCAAATGTTTTTATTACTACCTATGACAGCTCAAAGACTAGCCAGCATATATATGATTCAGCACCTCATTACCTTGTACGAAGACACTGGCTACCCGCCCAAAATGTTACGTCCTCTCTTACGGGATTGTCTAGAAGGGAGGTGGGTGGCAAGGGGACAAGAATTCCTCAATATTTTCCTGGATCAGCGACAGCGCTATGTCCAATGCTTTTCTGATATACATGACTCAAATTCCCCACAGTACGGTCAAGGTGAATTTCCCCTTCGAGAAGTACACCCTGTCATAGATTCTGCAGGAAAGCTAGAGCAGACATTTGTCTATACTCCCTTGACAAAATTAGAAATATTAGAGATGAAGAAAATGGTCCCTTCTCATGACAAAGTTCCTACAGGATTCCATAGGGAACTCAAGGATATTCTTCAAATGGGCTCCTTTACTTATAAGGACCTGAATATTCTCCTCAAAGTCCTGCTACCTCAAGGAACATACGACAAACTAAAAGGAAAAGATTGGGAGGTTGAAGGGAAAAAGGTAGCATGGGCAGATTTAGAGAAAGAAGACATTACTCGTGATCCTGGACAAGGCCTTGGACCTCTAGTTCTGGAACTCCCTCGCCTTCTTCCAAAAATACTCTGTCAGTTGTTGGCCACTAAGAAAGAAGATTAGGATGCTATCTCTGCATGCAAACAAAAACCAGATGAGGATGTAGGGGACTATTATACAAGATTAGAGAAATGTTTTCTTATCAATAGCGGTCTTTCCTCAGGTGGTGATGCCTATAGCCGATTGTTTGTCTCAAAAGTCGTAGAAAATGCTTTACCTATGATCAAAAATAGAGTATTAAAGGTTGAAAGTACTTGGCAAGCTAGTTCCCCTTCACAAGCACTTCGGATGCTCCAGTACCATCAGAACAGAATTAAGGACGAACAAGAACAGGAGAAAAGAAGGACAAAAGAAACTAAAATGAAGGTATTGGTAGCGCAGACTAATACAATTCCTCAGACCCATAAGCAAACTCCAGTATCACAAGAAAGGGTTACCTGTAACTATTTCAAAAAGCCTGCTCACTTTGTACGTGACTCTCCAGTCTTACAACACAATATTGCTACTGGAAAGACACAACCTCGCACCTATACCACTCGTCCCTCTGCTTCAACATCAGCTACCCCAGCTGATACTAAATTAGCCACACAACTCTATCAGTATCCAGTGTCATCCTATCCTGAATTCCCCACGATTTCATGAGACAGCTGGGAGGAACACGAAAGTAGTCCACTGATCCCGGTCCCGGTAGACCAAAAGGGTCCCTATGTACACGCTAAACTCCTAGGTAAAGAAACAAACTTTCTGATTGACACCAGGGCTAGTAGGGCGACAGTGCAACACAACGAAGTTCCCAAGGTACCCCTCTCTGGCTCAAATAGTATTTCCTTGGGTTTTTCAGGTACACCAGTCATCAACAAAGTTTCTGAACCAGTATCACTTCAGGTTGGTCCTCTTACAGCTTCCACCGATTTGGTACTTACTAAGTCCTGTCCCGAAAATCTACTTGGCATCCAGACATAAAAAGAACTGGGTGCTGTGATATGCTATTCCCCGGAAGGAGTCCGACTATTTCTCCGAGATTTCAAAGGTCATTTCACCACACGAGAATTAGATGTCAGATTAAGGGACATTCCTGTTACGTTATGGGCTACTGATCCAACTGACGTAGGATTCATGGATATTACACCACACCTAGTCACGTTAAAAGAAGGTGTTGTCCTATCTTGTGTCCGCCAATACAAACTACCTCCAGATGTGGAACAAGCCCTTATTCAGATTATCGATGACTTGATTAAAAAAGGAGTAGTCAGAGAAGTACCTTCCAACATATGTAATTCGCCAGTTCTGCCAGTCCGAAAGAAAACTGATGACGGTGCACCACCAGTTTACAGACTCGTGGTTGCCTTACGCGAGCTAAATAAATGTGTGGAACCACAATACCTTGTGGTCTCAGACATAAGTACTCTGCTAACAGCTATAGATCCTGATGCCACACATTTTACCGTGATTGACCTGAAAAATGCCTTCTTCAGTATACCCATACAACCAGACAGTCAGTACCTATTTGGATTCTACCTACAAGGTCGTAGTTTCTGGTTTACAAGAGCTCCTCAAGGGTATACAGAAAGTCCCAGAATCTACAGTCAGGCACTTAAAAGACAGTTGGACGACATTGTTCTGTCCTCCAATACGACATTATTACAATATGTCGATGACTTGCTGATCACCGCACGTTCCGAACCAGAATGTGAACAGGCCTCACGAATTGTCCTAATGTTCCTTGCACAACATGGCCACAAAGTATCACCCTCTAAATTGCAATTGTGTTTACAGCAGGTGGCATACTTAGGACACCTCCTGTCAAAGGAGGGTAGGGCACTCACACCTGAAAGAATCCAACTCATTTTTAACATTCCTATCCCTAAGACACAGAAAGAAGTCTGTGCCTTTATTGGCCTCACTTCCTATTGTAGGCAGTGGATTCCCCAGTTCACCTATTTGGCCAAAACCCTGATGCAATTAACGACCTCTAATTTGGCCACCTCTTCTCCATTGCCATGGACACCTGATCATACCTTTGCTTTTGACACCCTGAAACAAGCATTATGCTCTGCCCCTGTCCTAGCTACACCAGATTATGCCAAACCGTTTGTCCTCTTTGTCACGGAACGGGAAGGTACAGCCTTGTCAGTGCTCACACAAACACAGGCCAATAAACACCGTCCCTGTGCTTATTTCTCCAGTACTCTCGACCCCGTTGCACAAGGCTTGCCTGCCTGTTTAAAATCCGTTGCAGCTACGGCTCTGGCAATACGACAAAGTGATTCCATCGTCCTAGGACTTCCCCATGAAGTACAAGTCCCATTTGCAGTAGAATTACTTTTGAATAGGACACAGAAACAACACTTGACCATAGCTCGTCTCACAGGTTATGAAGTTACATTATTCCAACCCCACATTATCATCAAACGATGCAATATCCTCAACCCAGCTACGCTATTGCCCACTGTCCCAATAGACAACCAAACTCACGACTGCCTAGAGATAGTCGAATTAGTCACAAAGCCCCGGTCTGATCTTGTAGAGGTACCTTTAAATGCGCCAGAACACACACTGTTTATAGATGGTTCCTGTATGCGCCTCCAAACAGGCAAACTTTCTGCAGCTTATGCTGTTACTACAGAAAATACAGTCCTTCTGGCAGCTAGAATACCCATACATTGAGCACAAGCAGCAGAACTCCTAGCTCTTACACAAGCATGTGAATGGTCAAAAGGAAAACGAGTCAATATCTACACCGATTCACAATACGCATTCGGGGTAGTCCATAATTTCGGTACTTTATGGAAGGAAAGAGGTTTCCTAACCTCTCATGGAACTAAGATACAGCATGGAGATCTTATTCTTCAGCTACTGGAATCAATACACAAACCCGCAGGAATAGCTATACTGAAATGCAAGGCACACACAAAGGTCATAGACTCTGTCACTAGAGGTAATGCTCTGGCGGATGCCACAGCTAAACACGCTGCTCAGACAGGAACACTGAACACTGAAATTTCCATCCAGACTGTTTGTCCAGTTATCGATCCTACAAAAGATGGAGTAGACATCCAAAACCAAGCTACAGAGACCGAAAAGAGGAAATGGGAAGAAGAGGGAGGTTCTCGAACAGATCAGGGTTGGGTAACAAAGGATAGGTCCAAATGGTTTGTCCCTGACATAATGGTTCTTGTAATCATAGAAACTGCTCACGGTCCCGCACATCTAGGTGAAAAAGGGATGTTAGACAGTCTAAATTTGGTATGGCATAACAAGCATCTGCGCTCAGCAGCCAAACAAAAAGTACGAACCTGCATGATTTGCTGTCAGTTCAATCCAGGGAAGAGTGTCTCAGTTGAACAAGGAGGGTTCCATCCTCCAAATCACCCATTCGAAGTCCTCCAAATGGACTACATACAAATGGAAAGATGTCGGGGACATAAATATGTCCTCATAGTAGTCTGTATCTTAACTCGATGGACTGAAGCATACCCCATCCCAGACTATGGAGCCCAGATGACAGCTAAACAATTGGTGAGGGAATTTTTTCCACGATATGGGTTGCCAAGAGTCATATACTCTGACAACGGACAACCATTCTCCTCCAAACTGATGGAGGCTGTTTCCTTACTGTTATGATACACCTGGAAATTCCACTGTGTCCGACACCCCCAAGCCGCAGGTCTAGTCGAACGACATAATCAGACTTTAAAGACTAAGTTAGCTAAAATATGTACGGATAAACAAATAGGCTGAGTTACAGCCCTTCCGGTTGCTCTCTTCTACATGCGAATGGTGGCACATTCCCGGATGGGTCTGTTGCCATACGAGATTACATTTGGAAGACCTCCGAATATCTGGGGTGTCCCATCCCCTAAAAAGTTAACTGACATTGATTCTAATATACTGACAGATTACCTAGCTTCCTTGATGTCTGCACTACGTTCTTGTCGTTCACAGGTGGCTGCAGCCTTTCCAGACAAAACAACGCCCGAGGAACACACCATCCAACCTGGCACTTGGGTCCTGGTGAGGAACTTTGATCGCGCCAGTCCCCTAGAAAGAAGGTGGACGTCTCCCAAGCTGGTGCTACTCACGACGAGGACTGCAATCAAAGTGGAAGGACGAAAAGGGTGGCTCCACGCAAGCCACTGCAAGAAATTCTTCGGACCAACTCCTACTGACATTGTTGCTAATCCCAAGGACATTGAGACAACAGACTTTATTTCACCCCTTCCTGAACTTTCCCCTCAAGAAGAGTACAGATCGCGGCTGCGATCCCACCAGAAACAAGCTAGAGACATTGCATCTGACCTCAACCTACCGGTGGCTATTTAAGTCCAGGACGTAGTTTTGGTGAAGCGGTTGCTGGGAAGTGTCCGGTCACGTATGCAAAATTTGACACAGACTAGCCGCCCAAAAACATGGAAAATTTATTTAAAAATGTCAAATTACTGCATAACAAAGTTTCTATCTTCCTACTCTTCATGATTTCTATCTTTTGTATCACGGCTTGCCTAGGTTGGTTCCTTCATTTAGATTTTCCCCCGTCTTCCCCCACGCCTTTGAACAACACAGCTGTGCACTCACATGTAGATCTTCCTCCACATCTCGAGAATAGAAGAAGAGAATTCTTAAATAACACATTCATCTCCATGCTCCACCAACATCAAATGGTTATTAACAAAACCAACTGTTGGGTCTGTGGTCTAATGCCACATTCCGTACAAGGAGGAATGCCTTTGATCGCTCTCCCTTTCGGCTATGCTGGATCTACCTATGCCCTCTCTATGATATCCTCCGCTTCTGTTAGAAACATTCCTGAGACCAAGGCTAAGAACACTAGTACCTGGAACGAGATAAAAACAAAGATAGTGCAAGCTGTTCAAAAGATGGTAAATTTCACAGCAACTTGGGGACGAGCAGAAAATAACGAAAACACCAGTTATTCCCTTTTTAATGACACTACCTCCTTTAGGGAAACGTTTTCAGTCCAGAAGAGACAGACAGAACAGGGAGGATGGGCCGTACCCCATAAGGGCCTATTCTGTGTAAGAGGAAAGGGCAAGGGTCAGAAAATGGGAGACAGTGAGTGTAACAAGACATACACCCTACCTGACCTAAATTTCCCAACGATGGCCACTGCCCCCAACACCTATTTCATCTGTGGACCTCACGCACGTACTTGGCTACCCCAAGGCTGGTCCGGGAAGTGCTACATTGCATTTCTCCTCACCCCTACCTACACCGCCCCAGCAGATAACCATCTAAGTGACCCTCCGACTGTAATCAATAGACGGCGAAGGGGGGCCATAGATGCTGAAGATACAGCGGACCAAGAGGCTGGCGATTTCTTTAAAGGAATCATCCCATTCTGGGGGCCCATGATCAACAGCCGCCACATAAGACAAGTGACTTGTGTAGTCCAGGGAGCCGTAAACGAAACAGCTGGTGCATTAAGTAACATCACCGCTGAGATGGCTGCCGACAGACTCATGACCTTACAGAACCGTATGGTTCTCGACATCTTATTGGCTGACCGTGGTGGCGTATGTGAATTGATCGGGTCCAGCTGCTGTATATTTATTCTAGATAATGCACCCTCGGTGTATTCCGCTATTTCCCACCTTCATGTACTTTCCAGAAAAGTAGATGCAGACACTGATGCCTGGTCCCTGACGGGTTGGCTCTGGGGCCTCCTGTCCTCATGGGGATGGAAGGCACTTACAGTTATAAGTCTTGCTCTAGCCATTCTCTTCACCTGTTGCCTCTGTATTCAATGTGGCCCAGCACTTTGTAGTTTCTGTATCACTACCTGCATTCCCAGACCCAAAACTAGAAAGAAAAACAAAGAAAAGATTATGTTACAGGAACAAGTGGACAGCCTAATGAACATAGAGGTAGATTAAGAAAGACAATGTTAAAAGGGTATATTATGGGACAAGGAGGGAATGTGGAAAATAGAATATTGTCGTTATGTATGTCCCATTATACACCCTCTTTCTCGTCCCGAGCTAATCATGACGGTAACTAGAAAACCCGGGCACAGAAACGTAAGGTTGCACGCAAACACATCTCTTCCTCAAACTGCAACTGCACATTCTCATGGTCAAGCCGATTCCGAGAAACGAGCCCCCGTTGTAACCACCCCCGCTTATGGTCAGGCCGATTCCGAGAAATAAGCCCCCGTTTGCCAAGACACGACAACCAATTCCGAGAAACCAGCTCCTGTTTGCTAAACACATGACACCAGACATCCTGTCACGACCATTTCTCTATTTCTTATCTAAGGAACCAGCCTAGGGTTATTTCTCAACACTCTGCCTCTCCGTGACTTCCTCATGATTATGACACAGTTACGTCGCTAATGCCATGATCTCTGTATGATTGCGACATTTTCGTAACTGAACATTACTCAAGGGAAGCTCCTTCCTCTTTTTTGTGTATAATTGCCATGCTTTCTGTGATTAAAGTAGAGACCATTCCCGAGCCTCCTTAGGTGACGGAGCTCTCCCTTAACTCGAGTTACTGAATAAAGACCCTGAATTCTAACCACCACGGACTCTGCTCTTCATGCTTGACCTTATTGATAATATAGAAATTCCGATCAAGGTAAATTACTCAAATATTTACCACAAAGGTTCCCCAATAAATAGAAAAAACTGTGTAAATAGAAGCATTGGTTGAAATAATATTGTTATGTAAACAATAGTACATCTAGAGGAAGTTATAGCACACAGGTCTTCCTTTATGGTCTCAAAGTGAATAGGTCTCAAAGTGAAAATGAATGGGTCTCAAAGTAAAAATTCTTTGTGTATTACCAATCGAAGTAGTCCATTGTAAGCTCCAATCTATAATGTAAATAGGTAACATACATATAAACTAATGGTACTATTGCACACATGATTTTAGAATGTGGAACATAGGGCCATATTATCAAGCAAGGACGATACATTATCGCCGCTTTTATCGGCAGGAAACTGCCGCTAAAGTGGCGATAATGGGCTTGATAATATACCCTTGTGAATTCCCATAGAAGCCCAAGTTAACACCAGAACCTGGGCTTCTATGGGAATTCACAAGGGCATATTATCAAGCCCATTATCGCCGGTTTAGCGGCAGTTTCCTGCCGATAAAAGCGGTGATAATGTATCGCCCTTGCTTGATTATATGGTCCCAAGTCTTTGCCATCTGAAAAGTCTAATAATATTCATGCGCAAACATGGACCTATGATCCATTCATACAGTGAAGAACATATTCTGCAAAATGATGTGAATTGTAAAAAAGGGTTCCAATCACTTGTAGGTTAAACTGTGACGAGCAACAAGTGCTTGGGAAAACATATAAACATCACTATGAGTACTAGTCAATGAAATCCGCCCCACTGCAATTCTTAACTGATGCCTACTGCTTCTCCGTCACATTCTGGTAAGCATTAAAATGTGATAAAACATGCATAAATTAACCATGAATAGAGTAAAATGCTCATTATTAGGAAAAAACATGAGTGGATGTGAGACCTCATATTGATAATCACGTGGTGTGCCCCCTTGTTGACAAGTAAGGTTAAACTACATGTACATAGAATAATATATTGTTTGGATTAGACATCTATGATATGTGGTACCCCGCACGAAAACGGCTTAGTCCAAAGTGCTTACCTAATCAAAGTCTTGTCTATGTCTCTGCAAGAAGACAACCGCCATTTTGTGCGTCTAATTTAACGGAGTGCATGAGGATTGAATGTGTTGTTAAAAAGAAGAAATCCATGAAACGTCATGGTCACTGATAAGCACAATGAGTACATAAAGATGATAGATGCATCGCTGTATGAAAGGAATCATAATTTGTGTTCAGAGTAGTGTGTGCAAATGGAACACCGATTATTAGAAATCTAAAAATTCCAGTTATTATTCGTTGAAGATTGGAGAATAAAGAGTAAAGCATATGAGAATATAAGGAGATTAGACAAAGTACATGTAAGCATTTGTACATCATAGTGCGAAGTCAAGCTAGTTTTTCTCATACACCTAGTAAATTTGTCATCATATTTTACATACCAAAATATTCCAGCCACATATAGGTGTGCAATGTCTTGGTATGGGTTATTCACAATATGTGTACTCAATCAATCAATCGATCAATCAATAAATCTGTATTCAGTAAATAAAATCCCCATTAAGGAGTCGAAATCAAAAGTCAGTAATATCAATTTCATACCTCATAAAAACAGACAGTAAAATTACTCAAAATACTAAAGCACTAATCCAGTCTCTATTTTTTTGGACACCCAGACAGCTTGAAGAAAAGATAAAACAGAGATAAAACAGTAAAAATCAACCGCTCAGTGGGAAGCATATGACGGTACATCAGGGCAAGCCTGACTTGTTTAAAATTCAATGATTTCAGAAAAAAAACACTTCCTAGGCCAGCCATTGTCGCTGCCGCAGGGTGCCCTTACCTCAGACTGAACCCAGCCACATGGGGACACCAAAACATGATGCAATTGGTTAAACCTGAACCTGGCCAAACAGAACCTGTTGTCCTGTGAGAGAACCAATCGCAAATACGGTTCCATCCTTTGCACAGTTTTTATAAGCATGTGACCTCTAACTGAAAGCTTCTGGAGTTCAAGACCTTCTCTCTCCAAGAGTGAGCGTTCCAAAAACAACCTTTTGGCAATCCCCAGTTCCTGGACAGAGATAGAGGTATGGGTAGTGAACCTGTCAGGCTGACCTATAGAGAAAAAGGCAGCCTTAACATGCAAAAACCAACGTATACTAGAAACCCGATCCAAAGCCAAGCAGTCCTCAAGAATCAACAAGCTTAACTTCAGCTCTGCCCTGCTCCAGATCTTAATCCGATACAAAATCCAGCACAAGAGCGGGTTTAGGTATATCTGGTGTGAAACATAATCCTCAGTTCCTCGTGTACAGAAAATGCTGTGGTTGACTGAGAGACAAGAACCAACTTACGCAAAGAATTATTCTCCATTGCTTGAATCCGATCCAACTTAATGTACCCCCAGACCTCACTTCCATACTGGAGCTGTGCAATACACTTGGCCTTATAGATTTTTAGGAGATCTCTTGGTACCCTGGACCCAAGCCTATGTGCAAAACTAAAAACTGCCCCCATAGTTTTAACAGACTCTGATCTTTTTACTTCAATCAGGGGTTTCTAACAATTATTAACGGTATACAACCTTTACAACGCAACTTTTACAATGCACTACCATTACAACGAAACGTTTACAACGCAAAAACTATTACAACGCATACATTTACAACACATACATTTACAACGCATGTTTTTGCCACGCAGATACCTTTACAACGCATACCATTACAACGTAAGTATTGGTAAGTATATCATTATATTTAAAATGTTATAGTTTTGGGTTTTTTGGGTAAAGGGGTATTTTTAGGGTTCAGGGTCAGTTTTTAGTTTTTGGGTAAGGGGGTATTTTTAGGGTTCAGGTCAGTTTTGGGTTTTTGGGTAAAGGGGTATTTTTAGGGTTCAGGGTCAGTTTTTGGTTTTTGGGTAAAGAGGTATTTTTAGGGTTCAGGGTAAGTTTTTAGTTTTTGGGTAAAGGGGTATTTTTAGGGTTCAGGGTCAGTTTTTGTTTTTTGGGTAAAGGGGTATTTTTAGGGTTCAGGGTCAGTTTTTAGTTTTTGGGTAAGGGGGTATTTTTAGGGTTCAGGGTCAGTTTTTGGTTTTTGGGTAAAGGGGTATTTTTAGGGTTCAGGGTCAGTTTTGGGTTTTTGGGTAAAGGGGTATTTTTAGGGTTCAGGGTCAGTTTGGGGTTTTTGGGTAAAGGGGTATTTTTAGGGTTCAGGGTCAGTTTTTAGTTTTTGGGTAAGGAGGTATTTTTAGGGTTCAGGGTCAGTTTTTGGTTTTTGGGTGAAGGGGTATTTTTAGGGTTCAGTGTAAGTTTTGGGTTTTTGGGGTACAGGGGTACAGTGTAAAAATAAAATAAAATTAAATTTAAATTAAATTAATTTAAAGAAATTAAATTAAATAAAATAATATTATATCAATTTTAATTAATTTACATGAAAAAAATTAATATATACTTACCAATACTTACGTTGTAATGGTATGCGTTGTAAAGGTATATGTGTTGTAAAAAATTGCGTTGTAAAATTTTGCGTCGTAATAGATTTTGCGTTGTAAAAATTTCGTTGTAAAGGTAGGCGTTGTAAAAGTATGCGTTGTAACGTCATACATCCATTATTAACATCAAATAAAACACCCAAGAAGGGGAAGACCTTAACTTTACTCAGGGTAAAATTAGATACCTTGAAGGTCTTCCTACTTATTGATTTTGCAGCCAACTACCATTACGTGCACTTCAAAGAGTTAACCGACAAGTCCAGGAACCCCATAAAATACACATACTTGACCAGCAACAAATCCAACCCCTATGCAGTCCGAGCCATCAGGACTGCGTCTCCTGCGTGTAATAAAACAGGGTGAAACCTGTCACCAATCTTACGACAGTCAGCCAAAACTGATAGAAGCACAGACTCCAGCCCATTCACATACAAGGTGAACAAAAAAGGGGCCAGTAAGCAACCCTGCAGAACCTCACTACTTGAAGAAAATTATTGAGTACATGTGGCACCTTGAGAAAAGCGCATTGAGGCTGAGGTAATTAAGTAGAGATCAGCTGAAAGAACCGTAATGCTGGGGTCAACCCCTTACTTGCTGAGCAAAGCCCAGAGTTTCCCTCGGTTCACCCTATCAAAAGCAGACTCTAAGTCCATTAATGCAAGATGTAAAAGATTCAGACTGTACCACTGTATATTTATTAATAATTAAAATGGAGGTTCAGACATTGGTCTGAAGTCAACCTCCCCTCCCTTAAGCAATACTGGACATCCCTCAGAATATTATTAATCTCTGCCCGGTCACACAGCCTATTTAAAATCACCCTCCCAAGACCTTAACTGTAGAATCCAATAGAAATAATTGGGTGGAGCATTGTGGGTTCTCTTTGTCCCTCTTCTTAAAAATGGGGACAATCACAGCGGTAGATCAAGAGGATAGCAGCACCTCCTCTGCAGCTGCATTTAGGACCTGCAATAATAAAGGGGCGCAGACTTCCATATTGTCTTTGAACAGGTCTGGCGGTATACTGTCCAGGCTCGGGTCTTGTTGCTAGTCAAGGCAAGAATACCTGGTACAACTTCATCTAAAGTGAAGACCATTTGGTTACCAATGGACACTGGTGCAGTCTGAATATTAACACATACCCACCAGCCCCCTGGTTATAAATGCCCTCTAAATGATCCACCCACTGCTGCTCTGAAATATGACGGCATAAGGGAGGGCCAGAACCCTCTGCAAAACAAGGCCTGGTAACAATGAGTCAGAAGAGAGAGCTGTCCCCAGTTTCACTGGCTTAACAAAGCCACCCAGAATTTCTGATCAACTGTACATCCCTCGGTGATTGCTTCAAGCCCACGTTCAGATGCCAGAGGGTTCTCGAGAAAACCCTATCAAACCATTTAGGGTTTTGTGCCACCTGATTGATAGGAGCCTTCAGTCAAAAGTTTACAGACTATGCCTTTTAAAGCTTCCAGTACCTCCCCCACAACTGCCTCAGTTTTCAGACAAATATTAATTTCCCGCTGGCAGGTTGTGAAGTGAGAGGGTTGAAGGCGCTAAGGGTCCACTCATGACCATTTTAGCCTTCTCCTCCGGTCAACGGCTGCAGTTTGATTGTCCATTTGTCTCCATTCTTCTAAGTGCCAGTATACTGTCCCTGCCTCTAGGATTGCATTTTGTGTGTGCTACACTGTAGAACTTGATGTGGAGTGGGCTGAATTATAATGTATAGGGAGCAGATAGTTAGGATTGCTGTTTTTAATGGCTATTACGTGTTCTCAAATGTGTTCTTTTAGCTGTCTAATAGTACAGCCTATTTATATATAAGGCCGCATTGGCACATAATGCAATAGATAACACATTTGGTGTTGCAGTTTGCTTATAATGTCTGCTAGGAATGTTATATTGGAAACTCGTGGTTTTGTTGGCAGCAGATTGGCAGACATTGCATTGCATGCATTTGATTAAACCTTTCGGTCTTTTCTGTAGCCATGTTCTCCCTTGTAGTTGTGTAGTGCTCCTATTATGTATACTATTGGGTTTGTCTGCAATATATTTGGACAGTCCAGAGACTAGGTGTAAGAGATGACAATATCTATTAAGTACCTTAGAAACATTGTGTCTCTGTGTACTGTATTAAGTGCTCAGTGTTAGTTTATGTTCTGTCTGTTTCCCCTTTCCTTTGTCTTTCTGTCAAAAGAGAATACTGTTGTTTAGTCGTACATGTTCTCCTAGCACAGGCCAAAGCTTTGTCCAGTTAAACAGGATGTGCACAATGACAGTTCTCCTCTTGCAGAGACATAGACAAGACTTTGGTTAAGTAAGCTCATTGGACTAAGTAGTTTTTCATACAGGGTACTGCATATCTTAAACATTTAATCTAACAATATATTATGCTGGGTAAATGTAGTTTAACCATACTTGTCAACAAGGATTGCTGCCCAAGTGATTATCTTTATACTCCGTATTACCTTAATTGGTAAGATTTCTTAATGTTCTTGATTCAGGGGTCACTTTTCTTAGTCTATACAATCCCCTTTTACCTAATTCTGCAATATACTTACTTGTCGATCATCTATAAACTCCTCACTATTATATAGCGTATTATCGAAACAACAGTCTCCTAGCCTTGTCTTATTGTACAAATATTACTTATCTTTTTCATACAGTGAGGTGGTCCTGAGTAACCATATACTGGTGACATTTCACCACACCTTATATCCATTTTTAGCAGCCTACCACCATCAATTCCATGTAAGTTCATATGTTCAGCAGTAGTTAGAGCTTCCTTATCTGGCCCGTCTACAATGCAGAGATAACCCTTCGGGGGTCGATTCTGGTGCTTTATAAATAAATAAATAAATAAATAAATAAATAAATAGACAGCCATCATCCTTCTGTTGTTTTGTTTTTTTTACGTATTAGATTTTTTCTGTCTTGCTAACCAGCCCCCATGTTTTCTGTCACCAGTTACTGCATATTGCTATGAAACATCATGTGGAATACTATCTTTAGGGGCACTGCGGTAGACACTTACTGACCCTATTTGGATCCTTTGACCTGGACTAATGACCTTTTGCATATATTTATTTAAGGTTGGTCTTACAAGATAATTGGGTCTTGGAAATTATAGATCTGCACATTCACTGGGGATTCAAATACTTTTTCACTCTGTGACTTCACTGGAAGGATCAATACTCTTGCTAAACGTTTTTCGTGTTTTAGGCTGATAATCTATCTTTCTATTTTCAGCACTTGCACAATCCAAGTTCACGTAAAGGAATCTACTACAACTATGTCTTTACACCCTTGGTCACAACATGGTTAGCTGGTACTCTCACTATAACTGTGTAGACTAAAAACTTAAAATCTCAGGTAATATGACTTTGAATACAGAATTCTTTACATTTCATCCTTGTCCCTTTTCTTTATTCTTTTTCCACTTTGTGTTCTTCTTTATTCTAACTTTCTCCAAGTAATGACTTGTTCTAATTTATACTTTAATTTGTAAAATCTCACAGCCTTGAAAAAGTCACTGTGTTCCGATACATGTGTTGGCTGTTTCTGAAGAAAGAAATTGGGAACATTTGATTGTACCTAAGGTAATCCAAGTTCTTATACATACAATACAATAAACTAAACTACTGTCGAAAAACAAGTCCTTAATGCTCGAACCCCATACTGATTTGTGATACTGTCTGAGGGTTTTTTTCTATATAAAACTGAATACGTTCTGGTTCCTAGGATGCAGTGTGTAAGTCACACCTTGGGTAGTAGTGTGTGTATAACCAAATAGCACCATCCTCATTACTAGCAGTTGTGTTACCGCACTACACCAAACAATAAACATAGGAATTCTAACCAAGTGCGAATCGTAAACCACTACTTCCCTTTGTTCTCATCCAGTCTTACTCAGCTGGACTCAGCCTCTCTCTGGCTCACTCATTCCATTCAGTCTCACTGACTCACACTCAGTCTCCCTCTCACTCACTTGTTATCCCTGATTCACTCAGTCCCTTTCATTCATATTCACTCTGAATGACTCTGTATCACAGTCCCTCACTCAGTTTTACTCATTGTCCCTCTGTCCTACTCATTCTGACTCACATGACATTTTATTGTATTAACTTGAGATGAAATATTTGCATATATTGTGTATGAATGTCTTACTTTTATGGTTTATTTAAAACAAATAAAGTTATTTGACTGACTGACTGACTCACTCAACCTCACGCACAGTAACATTCAGTTACACTCACTGTCATTCTCCCACATTCTTATTCTTTCTCACTCATAATCATTCTTCCTATCTCTCATTCTCACTCCCTCTGACTCACACATTCATTGACACTCTCTCTCTCTTTAACACACACAGACGTGCTCACGCATATATTCTCACAGACACACACTCTCATGCATTCACACACAGCATTTAACAGTTGTTTATTTACCTTATGTCCATGTCCCGTTTGAACTCCTGCTGCCAGCTTTGAAGCATGAAACTGAAATCTTGAACCTGCTAAGACACAGATTCAAGGTTTCAGCCGCTGTTCTTTCACTCCACCCTTTTCCACTTCTGTGTCGAAATGGGAAAGGATGGGCTGGCTGGCTGAGAGAGGTGTAACCACAGGCACAACAGGGTTTAACACACAATAGGAGTCTAGAGGGAAAGACAGAACTAGGACGCCCTCCACTCAATAAGTCATCAACAACCACAAGTCCTAGTTCTCAAGGCAATTTTTAGTTACTGATCTGTGAACATCACTGGTTAGGCATTAATCACCCCAGAACACCTCTAACTATAGAGATTGTTAAGATGTCTCAGTCTATTGCCCTAATAAAAGGCAACCAAGCTCTGATATACACATTTAGGACAACACAGGACCAACACTCACCAAAAAAGACAACAAAAAATGTGTGAAGAGCGAGATGGCACCTCACGGGCGCACCACCAATGGGACCCCTGGTTGGTACTCACCAGGATGGCCCTGTTCTCATCATTGGTGCCATCAAGCTTTAACATAAACGTGTCTCAAACCCAAAAAGGACAGTGAATGGTGCAGTGAACACAACTTATATGTGACAAAAACTAACAACATTCAACATATAACATATAAGTTACTGTGCAATCAGGACAATAAACTTTTACTCACGTTCCTTTTTTTCCTTGTAAGTGCTAATTCAACACACTGTAAGACGAAGCTCTGGGGAGCATCATAAAACCACTCCTGTGTTGCTAGTGCTCTCGCTGTAGCCACTAATGCAGCATCCTGAGGGATACACGAGTACAAGGACTCGATGTCAATTGTCACAATGTACTCATTATCAGGGTTAAATGTCATCGTGTCAAGGACGTTTAAGATGTCCGTAGTGTCCTTTACGAAGGATTTCTGGGTTACCACTGATTCGCGGAGATAGTAATCAGCGAACTGGGATAGTGGTTCCAATATTGATTGGATTCCAGATACAATTGGCCGGCCCGGCGGGGGCCGGGCAGGTTTATGTATCTTTGGGAGGATGTAGAATGACGGGGTCCTCGGGTTGGTGTTAATGAGGAACTCCGCCTCCTTTGCACTTATCCATTTCTTCTCCTTCGCACCCCCAATGAGTTCTGTTATTATTTTCTTAAGCTCTGGGGTAGGGTCTTTAGTTAAGGGTTGATAGTTAGCTCTCACATCCAATAATCTTCGTACTTCAACCTCGTAATCACAGGTGTTTAATACGACGACAGCGCCGCCTTCATCGGCGCTCTTTATTATTATGTTGTCATTATTCTGGAGGGACCTCATGGCTTCCCAATCTCCTTTCGTCATATTTTTGAATCCGCTTGTTTTGTTGGGTAATTATTATCCAATACAGCATGGTTGTTTGACAATGCCCCTATGATTGATGTGCAGAACTTGGAGGTGGACAACAGTTAATCTCATTTATGTTTGTTTATATTACAGCACTCAAAGCACAGTGTCTTTGGCAGTGGCATTTAATTGAGTTGCCCTGAGGAAATTGCCTGATAAAAACCAAGGCAATGAAACATGTCGGCTGCAAGTAGGGTGTGAATCAATAGGTAGTATTCACATCCTCCTTTTTTATGTTTATGTGTTTACTGTTTGCAAAAAAAGGAACGTGAGTAAAAGTTTATTGTCCTGATTGCACAGTAACTTATATGTTATATGTTGAATGTTGTTAGTTTTTGTCACATATAAGTTGTGTTCACTGCACCATTCACTGTCCTTTTTGGGTTTGAGACACGTTTACGTTAAAGCTTGATGGCACCAATGATGAGAACAGGGCCATCCTGGTGAGTACCAACCAGGGGTCCCATTGGTGGTGCGCCCGTGAGGTGCCATCTCGCTCTCCACACATTTTTTGTTGTCTTTTTTGGTGAGTGTTGGTCCTGTGTTGTCCTAAATGTGTATATCAGAGCTTGGTTGCCTTTTATTAGGGCAATAGAATGAGACATCTTAACAATCTCTATAGTTAGAGGTGTTCTGGGGTGATTAATGCCTAACCAGTGATGTTCACAGATCAGTAACTAAAAATTGCCTTGAGAACTAGGACTTGTGGTTGATGATGACAGCAGGGTTTAAGCCTGCAGCACACATGGCTGCATTTAGTTTTGATGCTTAGACATGTCACTGATGGGGAGGCACTGAGACATGCCAGGGCTGGGGTTTCATCAGCCCTGGATAATCTTTCTGATTGCTAGGCAGGTGCCTTTGTGCGCCTGTGCCTGCCACCAGCCAGTGCCACTAGCTGCTTCAGACTTTTGCTGGGTCACTTTTTTATTATACCAAGAATGAATAAAATATTATTACTCACTCTTGGTACAATGCGAATGTGCAGAAAACAGAGGGGGCTCAACCCTGGAGCTGTATATGGAGAGCCGCAACTTAAAAAGTCAGATTCATCCTACAATCTTTATTTCTTATCTCTTTGGTAAAAACAAGTGTTAAAATTGCCGATAACTTATGTTATAGTGTTGTTTTTCTCTGATGCAATCAAAACACCACACTTACATTTTCAGACTTCAAGGATTAATTCAGGATAATGGATGGAAAATTGTTAGACACTTGCTTCACTTCCAATAAACCGAACTGTCGGTATAATTATTTAACTTTATCTTTCTAGTCTATACAACGTTTGAACAATTTTCATGTCAATACATTTGGTGTTCTCCACATGATTGTTACTATTGTTTGAAGTAATGTATCCCTCATCACTCTGATTGCACCTTTTGGATAGCATGATGCAGCCTGATGTATCACCTGCTCATTCAGGAAGTATTTCAAGTGAATAGTTGTTGATGTACACATTCACTATAATTGGTGGTGTGCGGTTGAAATTTTTCTTTTCTACCACTGTTAAGTTAATGACAGGGAATGGAGATGGGAAATTCACAAAACGGATTCTGTGCTGCATGCAAATATTTAGCACATTTGTTGCAGCAGGGCTCTTCCTTAATTCTCGATGTGGATTGCCACAGTGGAGACTTATTCACCACAATATGTGATTCAGACATTTCAAAATATGGTCACTTTGAAGATCAGTTAAAGTGGTTTGCAAGGATTAATGAGTTCAAGATAAAAATGCTATTTATTGACTGGCCATTGGGAAAAGAAATTCACTGGCAGGAATGTAACACTACAATTTACAGCAAGCTTTACGAGGACATGGATCCCTACCTTGCTTCTGCTCACTGATTCTTTCCTCAAGAGAAATAAAATCTGAGCAACTCTTGCAATAGAATCAGAGTCCAAGATAAGGCATTTGGGGGCAGATTTGCAATAACTGGCACATCCCCAGGGATGTGCCAGTTATTGTGCGCCACAGCTCCGCCACCCGTGGTGCGCCGCATTTGCAATGCGGCGCACCATGGTGCAAGGAAGGGCAGAAGTGTGACGCATCTTTTGGCGTACGGGCGGCACATTGCTGGAGTCGCGTCGCAAGCGCGATGCAACTCCTGCAATGCATAGGGGCCTCCCATACATTACATGGTGCGTCACTCCTTACGCCTGCTTCAAGCAGGCATAAGGAATTGACGTAGCAGCTTTGGGAATGTGACTTTCCAGGGGCGTTCCTGCGACGGGACGCCCCCACCTGCACCGTAACGCCTACATGAAACCTGACGCAGGTTTCATGTGGCACAGGGCCTTACACCGTGACGCATCTCCATAGATGCGTCACATTGTAAATGCCTCGTAGGGATGCGCCATGTTTACGCCGCCTTGAGTGACGCAACAGCGGCGTAAACGTGGTGCAAGGGGCTCGTAAATCTACCCCATGGTGTATCCAGCTTTCTCACTTCAAGTATCACTCACCAAGATGCACTTCTCACCACCTGGTACATCGTTTACCATGTTGGTCACCACTGTGGCCAAGCCGGCCTTTCTGGCCTCATGGGCCCTGGTTGTGTTAAGCCTTAAAAGCAATCCTACATGAGAGGTTATTGCTCTAGAAAGAAAGATAATGCAAAAAATTGAATTTTTTACCAGGTTGAACATTCCTATCTGTGAGACCTGACAACCTCTGGTGTGGTCTTCCCCGAAACATTTTGCCTTCACCCCTCCCATTTTCTAAATTTCCTTTTTTGTTCCCTTTAGGACTCAGTGCACTTTACCACTGCTAACTAGTGCTAGAGTGCATGTGCTCACTAATGTAAACATGGTAAAGTTAGCCTACACCTGATTGGCACATTTAATTTACTTACAACTCCCTAGTAATGTGGTACTATCTATACCCAGAGTCTGAACATTAAATGCTACTTGTGGGTCTGCAGCACTAATTGCACCACCCGCTTGAGAAACACTTTAAGCATGTCTCAGGACTGCCATTGCAGTCTGTCTGCTGTTTTAAACTGTCTATTTGACCTGGCAAAATAAACCTTGCCAGGTCAAATAGACAGTTTACATTGTGTAAAGCATGCTGAACTCACACACCATCCTCCAGAACCTATCGAAGCTGTGGTATATATGGTGGAAGTAAGAAATGTAATCACGCACAGGTTAGAGGGGATGGCTAAGACGCAAGGGGCCATCCTGGCCTCTCGTCAATTGTTGTCCTCCAGTATACCTAAATGTGCTGCTCAATCAGCTCTAAGCTTAATCAAAGGGTTTGGGGCATTTAGTAGGAGGGATTTATAGAGTCCAGAGAGCTCTTTATTCCAAGTAGGGTCATGGTAAGCTTTTTTACATGGTGTTAAATTCAGTGACCTCCATAAGTATCTCTTGATATATTTCTAGGGAATGGAAAGCTGCAGGTATTGTGATTTGTGCAAGTGAAACTCATCTATAAGGTGGACAAAGGATACTATGTGGTCTTTGTCCCATAAGTCCTCCAATGCTGAGATCCCTATTCCGTCTCAGCCTCCAAAACCCTCAAGCTGAGCCACCTGGTGCAGCTACGTTCCCTCCCATAGGGGTCTTTGACCGGTCACTTTACCCAGACATCAATATGTGTAAGTGATGCACACTATCACAGGAAGCAGAGTCTGGAGATCTGGAGTAGGGTGGCAGGTGGGTGTCGCCTATAGAGAAGATTGTGTATCCCCTACTGATCCAGTACTTAGAGTTCCAGGCACTAGGAGGAGTCCTGATGATCTCCAAATAGCCAATCATTGATAGGAATGAGGTGGACTGCCCAGTAATAGAGGTGAAGGTCAGGCAGCCCCAATCCCCCTTAGTATTGTTGTGCAGTACATTTGGCATAAGAGACTCCAGGTGGTTTGGCTGCCCAGAAAAACTTTGTTGACATGGATTGGACATCAGGGAAGAAGGTTGGTGGATGATTTTATAGGACATATATAAATCTGGGGAGGACTAGCATCTTATAGAGGGCTATCTGGCCAGGGAGATTCAGATGATGGGAGGATGAATAATCAAGGTTTGATTTTGTGCGTGATATGATTGAAGCGGGCGATATTGAGATCTGTTGGGCCTGGCCAGGGTTATCCTCAAACATTTCACCTTCTTCCTGCTATTGTTTCTGACCTGTTTTTGTTGTCTGAACACTTTACTACTGCTAATCAGTGCTACAGTGCACATGCTAATGGTAAGTCTAGCACAGTGCACTGTGTATGGCCAGGGCCTGTAAATCCAATGCTACTAGTGGGCCTGCAGCGCATGATGCCACCCACATGATTAGCCCTGCAGCCATCTATCAGACCCGCCACTGCAGTGTCTGTGTGGGCAGTTTTAAACTGCCATATCGATCTTGCGAGTGCACCCACTTACCAGGCCCAAACATTCTCTTTTAGTACATGTAAGGCATCCTTAATGTAGGCTCAAGGTAGCCCCCTGGGCAGGGTGCAGTGTATTTAAAAGGCAGGATATGTACTGGTGTGTTTTACATGTCCTGATCGTGAAATACTGCTAATTTTGTTTTTCACTATTGCAAGGGCTATCTCTCAAATAGGTTATCATCAGAGCTGCCATGTAACCTCTTACAAGTGTAACTTCCGATTGAGAAGAGATAGAGATTTGGAGTTTGGTGTCCCTGAACTCTCAATTTAAAAATACATCTTTTAGTGAAGTTGGTTTTAAATTGCATGTTTGGAAATGCCACTTTTAGAAAGTGGTAACTTTTTTGCCTTGCCATTTGTGCCTCTGCCTGCCTGTGGAATCCACGTCTGAGGGAGGCTGACAGTTGGACTGTTTGTGCGTTTATTCTAGACAGTCGCACAACGGGAGCTGATGTGTGCTCTGCATAACCCAATGGCCCATCACCAGGCTGATGGGTCTTCCTGAGCTAGAGTGGTGGGAGAAGCTGTCACTGACACTTGAATGGGGCTGTGCCTGTCATCACACAAAGCTGTCTCCACCCCCCTGTAGAGTGGCGGGAGACAGGTAAAGAAAAGGCAGGGTTTTGTGCACTACAGAGGCTTTTCTTTGAAGTTTGCCTACTTCAAAGGCAAACCCTGGTATAAGTACTAGAGCTGGGACACCATAACTTTAGAACATTTCTGGACTAAGAGGACACTTTGCCAAGAAGAAGAGCTGGAGAGGATGTCAGGAGGGACTACCACTTTTCTGAGTGCTTTGCTATGTTGGCCTGCTGCTTGCTGCTTCTGTCTTGGGCAGTGAAAGGACTGGACTTTGCTTTATACATCCTGCTTTCCAAGGTTCTCCAAAGGCTTGTTTGTGCTGGTCTCCTGTTAAGAAGCCTCAGGGCCATCACACACTTCATCTACATCCCCTGAACTCCTCTTCAGGGTTTTCTGAACTGTCAAGTGGTGCCAATTCCAGTTATGGGCACTCTCACCTCTCATGGCAGTAAGGAACTGACGCATCTTCTCCTCTGTGCTGCAGTAAGAAATAAACACATCAACTCCCTGGCAGGAAGGAACCGGCGCATTGCTGTGCTTTTCCGGTGTCTCACCTCCCCTGTGCCTGTTTTCATCTTTGAATTTGACGCATCCCTGGTACTTTGTAATAAAAGTGACATATCTATAGATTCCTAGGACTGAACTGTTTTGAACCTTTTACAAGTGATATCTTTATTTGTGTATGTTGGTTTTTTGTTGTTTGTTGTTTTGGTCTTATTCCAATAAATATTGGGTATTTTCTAAACTGGTGTGGTGTCCTTTTGTAGTGTTTTCACGTTGTTCTTGTGTGAGTATATCTAAATGCTTCACACGTTGCCGAACAGATAAGCCCAACAACTCGTGCATAAATATCAAGAGGGTAAAAGGGGTTATCTTAGCTGTGTAATCACCTTAGAATAATGGTCCCTACTTAGACAGAGTGCAAACCACTGCCATCTAGAGACCCCATTTCTACAAAGATCCCATACTGTTTGCGGGTTGTGGGCAATATGTATCCCGAGGCATTTGAATGAACTGGATGTAATCAGCAGTCTAATGTTGGGTAGTGTCATGGGAGGGCATATGTAGGTGAATGTATTGTCTTTTTGTGCCAATTCACCCTGTAAATGTCTTACAAGCAGATGAGGCAAGGCAATGTCATCAGGGGGATTCCATGTAGAGGAGCATGTCATCCGTAGAGAGGGCAATCCTGTTCTCATGATTTGAGGGCCATGTGAAATCCTTGGACCCGGACAAGCGCGCTAATCCAGCAGACAAGAGGCCCGATGACTAGAGGGAATTTGGGCACTTATGGGGTGGGTGTTTTGGGGTATGCCAACTCTAACTGTCTACAAATGGTGGAAAACAAATTCCTTTTTAGATTATGGCTGTTCCAATGAGTACTTCCAAATGTATCAATCATACTGAGGACAAATTATTTGATATTATTCAGAAATGTTTACCACCTTTTCCTTACCGAATTCCTCACTTTAGACCATGGTAAAAACATCACTTGGTTAGTTTATGCTAGAAAATCCTTCACAGACCCGAGTGTGCCACAATTCTTTCATTCTCTTACTAAGATTGATATTAGTTCTAATGCTCTGATCATTTCCCTTTTCATGCAATATTAATTAAAATCAATCTAACAAATTCTCAATTATGGCTACAGCGAGGTATCACATGGAAATTGTTTTCCGGCTCAGCCCGCATCTTATTTGGCCTGGATCCCTAATCCAGAGCACTGATTTTATTGAATACATTTCAGGTTGAACCAAGTTCATTTTTTGGTTGCTTACCCTCTACAGAGCAGTTGATTTCCATCCCTACCCTGTTGCACTTGTAATGGTATTAGCCAGAAATATTGCTTACATTTTATGTTCTTGTGCAGTTTATATTCTGTTCCTAGGAAAAGAAATGATGCTCTATTTTGCCTTCTTTTGACTGTGGATCTGCTAAACAGAGCCTCAAACTTGTGCAATGTCTGAATTTGTTTTTCATGCTGTCATCAATTTCATGTGTTCCTCTATTAGGATTTAGAAATACACATGACAGTGATTTGTGCTTGCTTTGCACTATTTTAAATGTATTTTATAGTAAATGTGTATCATTTATAGAAGCTTTGTTGACGTTTGAGCAAGAATCTTTTATTGCATCATGGCTGAATAAAGCTTTTTTGGGCTTGACTAGAGGGAAAAGGAGGGGTAACAAGGGACAGCCCTGCCTTGTACCTTTCTGTTTGGGAAACGGTGGGAAGAGCATCCCATTAACTCATGCTCTCCGACTTGAAGAGCCATAGAGAACCCTGACCAATGTGAGAAGCATAGGGCCGAAACTAATTTATGTGAGTATATGACATACAAAGGGCCAATCAACTGTATCAAAAGTCTTTTTATATTCAACTAATTACAGAGCTGTTGGGACTTCTAACTTCTAAAAGTGTGATAAAGCATTTTGAAGCCTACATAGGCAGTGTCAGGTGCTCCTACCAGGCATACAGCCATTCTGATCCTCAAGTCCCAGTGTTTTAATTAACCCTGGGCGTAGTATGCGTAGTGGGGCTACTCGAAGCTACGCAAAGTGGGCAAGAAACTACACCCACCTACGCACTTCGCGTAGCCCCACTACTTAACTTCTTTAAATATTGAAATGAAAGTAAATAAAAAGGCACTTACCTTGTGCGCTGCGTCCCGGGGCTCCCTCTGCTGGTTCGCACCGCCGTCGCCGCCATCTTGGATACCAATGCGCATGCGCGGCCGCCCGCACATGCGCATTTCTCGCAAGAAATGCGCATGCGCGGGCTGCCGCGCATGCGCATTGGTATCCAAGACGACGGCGGCGCGAACGAGCAGAGGGATCCCCGGGACGCAGCGCACAAGGTAAGTGCCTTTTAATTTAATTTTATTTCAATATTTACAAAAATTAGGTATGTAGGGGAGGGCGGGAGGGAGGCGGGTGGTGGGCAACTTCGCTACGCCCACGGGGTGGGCGTAGTGTTGCCTGCTACGCCTTTTTTGCAAAGGGCGAAGTAGGCAACACTACGCCCACTCCGTGGGCGTAGCGAAGTCCTTCGCCCAGGGTTAGTTTTAATGATGGTGACATGTTTTGATGCCATCAATTTGGCCAATTATTTGCTTCCATATTTAAAAGTGAGATCGGCCGGTATGAGGTGCACAGTTGGTGGTTCGCCGGGTTTGAGGATTTCTGTAACAATGACATTTCAAATATCGGGAAGAAGTGATCCAGTATGCCTTACCTCTTCAAAGAGGAGTAGCAAATGGGGTGCTAGAAGGGAAGAGAACTTTTTATGGAATTTAAGAGAGAACATATGGGGAGGTCTGCCACTATTGGATGGATTTGTTCTAACAGTGGAAGGGGTGTATTTGTATGAGTCGCAGTAGTATACTACAAAGGCCTTCACTGTTTTGCTAGTTGTATGGGAGCGTCATCCGGGGTGAGTATAATAATGATTGACAACACGATGAACATCCTGACTCTGAGAAAGCCAGTAGGGTTATTTACCTGCTTTGTTACCATGCTGATATAGATGATGGTAAACAGACATAATATCGACTACAAAATATCGAATGGACATAATATCGAGTTCAAATTATACGCTGGACAAAATATCGAATGGACAGAATATAGACATCAAAAATATCGTTTTGAAGGTAAGTAATGTAATATCGAATTTTAAAATATAGATAGTCAAAATATCGAAGTACATAATATAGGTTAATGAAAATATCGAACATTTAATAATATCGAATTTTTTATAGTGTATTTTATGTGTTAAAAGTGTTTATTTATGTTATAATGTAGTTAAATTAATGAATTTATAGTTATTTGAATTTTGCGTAATTTAATTCTGCAGTGGGTTGTGGGTTTATAGGGGAATAGGGTGGGAAGTAATTTAATTATAATTAATTAAATATGTAAATTAATTAATTGGTATTTGTTTATAATTGTTAATTAATTTATAATGTGTAATTAATTAAATTTTAATTGCCAATTAATTGTATTTAATTGATTAATTGATAAATATGTTAATTTATTTATTGGTATTTGTGTATAATTAATTGTTAATTAATTCATATTTTGTCATTATTTAAATTTTAATTGTCAATTAATTTTATTTAATAAATTTGATATTTATGATAATTGAACTAATTTAATTTCTGTAGCGGGTTGTGGGTTTCTAGGGGAATAGGGTGGGAAGTAATTTAATTATAATTAATTAAATATGTTAATTAATGTGGTGTTATTTATTTATAATTAATAGTTAAATAATTGTTAATTTGTAGTTAATTAACTTTTAATTGAGAATTAATTTTATTAAATTGATTAATTGATAATTATGTTAATTTTACTATTTTATTTTCTGTAGTGGGTTGTGGGTTTAAAGGGGAATAGGGTGGGAAGTAATTTAATTATAACTAATTACATATGTTAATTTGTTTTGTTATTTATTAGATTTTAATTGTTAAGTAACTTTTTAATTACTAAATAATAATTTGTTCGTTTGTAATTTATTAGTATTAATAGATAACTAATTGTAATGATTAATTTAAATTAGTATTTGTAATAAAGTAATTATTATTTTATATAAAATTGATAATTACTTTGATTTTTTTTTATAGATATTAATATATTTTTTTTAAAAATAATATATGAAGTATCTACTTTCCCTACTGTTGCACTCACTGGAATGCGAATAGTAATTTTTACCCCTACGCTATCTAACGCTTTCCCTACTGTTGCACTCTCTGGAGTGGGAATAGTAATTTTTACCCCTACGCTATCCAACGGTTTCCCTACTGTTGGTTGCACTCTCTGGAGTGGGAATAGTAACTTTTTACCCCTACGCTATCCAACGCTTTCCCTACTGTTGCACTCTCTGGAGTGGAAATAATAATTTGTACCCCTACGCTATCCAACGATTTCCCTACTGTTGCACTCTCTGGAGTGGGAATAGTAATTTTTACCCCTACGCTATCCAACGCTTTCCCTACTGTTGCACTCTTTGGAGTGGGAATAGTAATTTTTATCCCTACGCTATCCAACGCTTTCCCTACTGTTGCACTCTCTGGAGTTGGAATAGTCATTTTTACACTTCCGCTATCGTACGGTAATAATATTGTATATTATTTAATTATATTATGTTACTATATATATATATGTTTTAACAAATATGATTGTAAAGTTTTTTTTTATAACTTTCATTAATTATTTAATTATTATAAGGTAATTTAAGTATTTTAAGTATATTTTAGTAATTATAATATCAATTACATTTAACATTGTTTTTAATAAAGTCGATATTTTCATAAACTATATTTTTGTAAATGATATTTTTTACTCATTATTTTTGTACTTACCTGTTTGTAGATACAAACTCGATATTCTGTCTGTCGATATTTTGTCACCGATATTTTTGCTAGTCGATATTATGTCCCTCTTTTATATGTCAGTGATCCATAGATGATAGTGCACCAGAAATTGGGCTGTGTGAGCAGAGAGAAGGAGCTTACATTTTAGTAAAGAGCCCTTATTCACTGACATTGCTCGGGAGCAGGGGGGATATCGGTCGATTGTTCTAAAGAGAGAATTTAAGATTCCAGGAGTGTAAACTCCACCTCTTTTAGGAGTTTGTGAACTTCTGTGTAGGCCGGGCCACTATCCGCTGTTTCTTAAATGCTTTCCAACGTGATGCCGGAAAAGTCACTGAGTCTTGGTTTAAATCTAAGTAGTCTATTGTAACCTCCCTAAGGAGATAGTGAATCTGTCAGCATAAAAAAGTAATCCAGCCTGGAGTGGGTCTTGTGGGAAGCGGAGCACTGTGTAAATCTAGGGCCTCATTTATGAGAAATGACGCATCGCTGAGTGAAAGCAGCGATGCGTCACTTCTCAGTGTGCACTCCTTGCATCATGATTGGTGCGTTATATTTATAATATGATGCATCATGTCGCAAAGAGGTACAGATACCTCATTATTTCTGACGTATCCGTAGGTGCAAAAGTGACGCATTGCTGGAGTGTTTCACAAAAGTGACGCAACTCCAGCAATGTGTACTTTCACATGGGCAAGTCCCATGTTGTTAGTGCCTGTGTCAGTCTTACGCTTGCCATGAAGCAGGCGTAAGGTTTTGACGCATTAGCGGCCAAGAAATGGACCAGTGAAATCTTATAGATTTCACTGCGTCAATTCCATGACCCTTTCTTGCGTCAAAATGCCCCCCTTGCATACATTATAACTGGCGCAGGTTTTATGTGGCGCAGGGGTTTACAAAGTGACGCATCTACCTAGATGCGTCACTTTGTAAATATGGTGCAACAAGGCGCATTTTTTACGCTACTGGTGCATCACAAAAAGTGACGCACCGGCAGCGTAAAAGTGACGCACAGCCTCATAAATGAGGCTCTAGAGTCTAAGGGGAGCCACTTGCGCACGAACCTCAATTAAGCCCAAAGAGGGCATCCGTTTGAGGGGTGCTTGTGTACGGGTCAAGAGAAGTACTGATGTAGTGTCGTTGGACCTGTCCATAATGATGTTGAAGTTGCCTCCTAATATAAGCTTGCACGATTGGAGTTGATACAGTGTTTTCAACAGATTCTGGGGTGTAGGGGGAATTAGAGCTGGAGGAATGTATATACTTCCCACCATCCTCGGTCAGCCCTCCATTGTGCCTTCAAGGTGGACATATCTACCAAGTGGGTCTAAATGGGATTTATTGATTAGTAACTGGTGTGTATGATAGAGCAAAATTGTGACTCCTCTCGCACCTCTTGTGTACCATATGGGAAGCAGCCTAGTGTATCCATGGTGGGCGAGCATGGGGCAGTTGGAGCCCACTGGCAAAGTTGGATTTTAAGTCACAATTTAAAAAATTGCACTTTTAGAATGTTATACTGAAAATAAGAACTGGATGTGATGCACTACTTCCCTTTTGTTTTTGCACATTTTTGAAGTGCTTAGGTGATGCTGCAGGCAAAATCTTGGTGTGCGAGCTCAGAAATGTGCTTTGTCCCAAGATACGAATTGGATATCAAGAAAATATCTGGTGCGTCATCACAGACAAGTTTCAGGTCACACTTTCGATCAACTGTCTCAGTAAACCATCATTTAGTCTTACAAGTAATCATATTCATCCATTGTTGTCTGTTTAACTTTATAATTCAAACGGAGGCGATGTGATGTAAAAACCTTTCATTGCTATTGTAAGACTAAATGATGGTTTACTGAGACAGCTGATTGGCTGAGCAACCAGAAACTGGTCCATGGCGACGCACCATATATTTTCTTGACTTTTAGAAGGTTGGCATTTTCCTTACCTAACAATTTGGTGCCTGGGGGCGCTAGGTCGCGCTGGACCGGAATGGTCGCTCTAGCGTAGAGCTCTCGCCCTGCCGGGAGTAAAAATTGCCATAATCCTCATCCTGCCTTTTAGTTAAAGGCTACAAATGTCACCGAAGCAAAGAATAGGTCCCGCTGCTCACTCGGTGCAACTCTCGGCTCCGTAGCTGTCACAGCAAGCCCGATACCGGCGGAAGAAGTTGCCGCGATACGAAGCTGGTGTGCAAACTAGTCCCCTGAACGGCCTGGAGATCTACGCAAGAGCGTGGTGGCGCGGGCCGGCAGACCGCCGCACGTTACGGGCTCGGCACTGCCCATAACAAACAGCTCAGTATTCAACATCTCTTTGCCAGGTGCGTGGATCCCCTCAAGCTCTGCAGCAGTGCGCACCCGGGGGTGAGATGCGACTGCCCCCCCTACCCCCGCCGATAGCCGCTGTATTTACCGGTTGTAACAGAGGCAACTGGAGGGCCATGAAGTGTCCCGATAGAACTCCTATAGGCTGGTGAGGAAGGATGACATTGCTTGGGACCAGGGGGCAGAGAAGAACCTACTGTGGGCGGTAACGGGAGGCGCTGCGGCAGAGGCTGATGTGCCCCCCATTTTGACAAACCTGGTTTGCCCAGATCCCCGAGCCTTTCTGCACGGCGCCCGCTTTAGACCGCCTTGGGCCCCCATATCCTAGCCAGAACGTCGGATGAGTAATCGCGTGGGGACGGCGTAACACTTGGATGGCCTGGGAGAGAGGTGTACTGCCGGGGCCTATACTATTATTGGCCGCCATTTTACAGCGGGTTGCGTCGCTGCCACCGCCTCTTCAACCCCATACCCCACCACACAGCCATACCTGTGCATTGTTGAGTTCCACGCCCGGGCCGAGGCCCCTGGACCCCTGGAAAGAACTGGCTCCACGTGGTGAAACAAGCTAACACTGCTTCTTTTTGTTACACGCATTCTGGGCTGGCGGTGCGTTACCTGTCATCGAACCCTCATCCTCTCCATATAGAGAGAAGACCTGCATGGACATTGACGCTTTTGGAGGCTGAGACGACTGGTGGGCTGCTGGCGACGTTTGGGGTGCCCCCACCATTTGGGTGCGGGCAGGCTAGCTGGTAAAAAACACGTTTCCACTCCCCCCCTCCCCCCACAGAAGCCAGGAAATTGAGGAGCCACGCTCGCCCAGGTAGATTGGCTTGGAGGAACACCTACCTAGTACTTTCCTAAACTGGACCTGCGCAAACAGCTGGGGGGTCGTGCAGAGGCCTCCCGCTCATCTACCTCACCACAGTCACATACCACACGGCCCGTCACGATGGGCAAAACTGAACCAAGACAGTCAAAATTGTTATTCGGCGGGCGCAAGACATCGGGCGCAAACTCTAAGACCCAAGGTGAGGAGGATCCGCCGGAAACGCGGGATGAAGACTGGAAAGCCCTCCTGGTAACCATGCAACAAAGCCTCACCTCTATAGACTCCAAAATTGACTCCATGAACCATAGGCTGGATAATGTAGTGGCAAAACTAGATGGGCATGAAGAACGCCTTAAAGAAGCTGAACAAAGAGTGTCAGATCTGGAGCATGGAGCTACCTCTAATCAGCAACAAGTGGCACATATGGACAAACTATTAAAAGTAATAGCAGACAAAAATGAGGAGTTGGAGGCTCGCTCCCGTAGGAACAATGTCCGCATGCATGGCCTGGCGGAATCAACCAACACGGGCCGACAGAAAGATTACATGGAGCGTTTGCTGAGTGATCTTTTCGGACGTGCCTCTTTTTCAGCGCAATTGGTAATCGAGCGAGCACACCGCTCCCTGGCGCCCAAACCCCCTCTGGGAGCGACGCCTCGCCCGGTCATCATGAAAGTCTTCAATTATCGCGACCGGGATACCTTACTGCGACTGGCGAGGGAGAAGGTGGAAGTGAAATTCGAAAACACCATCTTGTCCTTTTATAAGGATTTCACCCAGGCGGTACAAGATGCTCGGCGAAAGTTCCTTGCGGTGAAGAAACAACTCCAAGACTGCGGATTCACCATCGAGGCCGACAGCACATTTTCCAGACACCCCAGCAGGCCGAGGAATATTTGAAAGGCGACAGGAGATCATCCTCACGCGAGGCGGCTGCACGGCGCCACTCGCGCTCCCACTCTCCCCTGTCAGAACCTTCCTGAGGCATAGTCTCCGCATAGCGTCAACCAAGAGCTGGTGATCCCCCTGGTGGCTTGTTGAAGATCAGCTGACTGGTTATGTATAAAACTCCTATTGATTTGAAGGCATTTACTGACTCCTGGCCGCTCACCTCTGTCCCGTCAGTTCAACCCCTGTGACCCAGGTGGTAGTAGATGGGTGAAATAAGGAGGTGGAGTGTAACGGGCATTAGCCCCTAGTGTCCCCAATAGTTGGCATTACCCATTGTTATCTAATGACTGTTAAAGTTTGGGACTTTTTAGTCTGAGTGCAACGACTGAGCGCACTGTTTAGGGGGGAGGGAAATTCTTTCCTGGCAAGTTGAGGTAGCCAGTGTGGGTGGGGAGGGGGGGTGATTGTAATGTTCATTCCGCAGTGTTATTGATCTTTGCACTGTACCTAGCGGGTGGAGCTATTTCCTCAACTATTTCCTTAATAGAATCTCCGCCATATGCCTGTCCACCGCTTTATGCCACATACACCTATGTTCACTATGACCAGTCCTAAGGCAAGCCAGATTATCAGATTAACTTCTTGGAATGTTAAAGGCCTCAATGACCCTAGAAAGCATAGACAGATTTTGGGATATTTAGATAGGCATGGGATAAATGTGGCTCTCCTACAGGAGACACACCTGGCTCCTGGGCACTCTACGCAATTCACTGCCAGATGGGCCACAAGTCGCACCTTCTCGCCCTATTCTAATTATGCTAGAGGCATTACAATTCTGATAAAAAGGAGGGTGGCCTTTACACCCACCGGGTTTGACACCGATAGAGAGGGCAGATTTTGTCTGGTTTGGGGGCGCTTGTACACTCATGATGTTCTATTTGCCAACTTTTATGGCCCCAATGTAGATAATCCTTCTACTTGCTGACATTATGGAGTAAGATCCAAACACTGGGCATCACGCACGTAATTTGGGTTGGAGACTTTAACACGGCGCTGCGACCTACCTTTGACAGATCTCGACCACTCCCTTCACACTACACTAACACACAACGCACGCTATGTGACATAATTGAGGGTAATCACTTGACAGATGCCTGACGATACGTACACCCCGTACTACGGGAAGGCACACACCATTCTACCTTACACTCCACCTGGACGCGTTTGGAATATGTCTTCATCTCTGCGGGGGTGGCTCCCTGGCTACGGCACGCAGCCCACCTGGCCCGCACTTTCTCCGATCACTCACCAGTCCTCTTGGAATTACAGATTCCTCTAGATAGTTCCCCATACCTGTTCTGGCGTCTCAACCCGGCACACCTCCGAGACGCGACCTTCAAGGCCGAATTGGAACAAGATATTCAATAATTTTTCGAACGCAACATCATATCTGTGGATAGCATTGTTACCGTTTGGGAAGCCTTTAAGGTAACCGTTAGGGGCTGGTGTATTGCCAAAGGGGGTGATATTTTAAAATCTCTACGTACCGATTTGCATAATTTAGAGACCGAACTGAGAGATTTGGAGCACTCCATTGATTGTTGCCCTGTTGACCTTGAGATTCATGTACGCATGCGTAATAAACTTGCTGAGTACACACAGTTAGCTGACAAAGAGAGCAAATTCCTAGGACGTACACACATGGCCTGGGTATACATGGAGGGTGACAGACCCGGGAAAGCATTAGCGAATGCGGTTAAGCCCCCTAGATTTGCTAATTACGTTACTGAAGTGCATGATGAGGCTGGCAATATCCATAGGAACATCACTGACCTGATTCGCATATTCCGGGACCACTATCAGGCGCTATACTCCTCGCACAGAACAGAGCTCCTCGACCTCCCCACATACTTTGAGGATGTTGCACTAGCATGGCTGGGGGAGGCTCAGCAGAAGTTTCTCCACGCAGAACTAGAATTAGATGAAATCAACAAGGCCATTATGGGCATGCAATCAGGCAAGGCTCCGGGCTCAGATGGCCTTCCTATTGATTTTTATAAACTCTTTACCCCCATTCTGGCCCCCATTCTGAAACAAGTGTATTATACCGCGCTGGAGTAGCCTGCCCCGTGCTATGTGTGAGGCTCTCATTACTTCCCTGCTTAAACCTGATATGCCCCCTTCACACTGAGACTCCTATCGCCCGTTATCCCTTTTAAACTGCGACACCAAGATCCTTGCCAAGGTGTTGGCTACACAACTCAACCTCCTCATGGAGCACCTGGTTCTGCCGGACCAGGCCGGGTTTGTGCCCAACCGTGCTACCTCCTACAACCTTCGCACCCTTCATGCCGTGTTTCAGGACCTCAACTAAGATGCGACGACGTGGCAGTGTTCCTAGACGCCACCAAGGTCTTTGATTCACTAGAATGGGACTACCTGCTTGGTACATTACAACATATGGGGATGCCCTTCAGCTTCCTGGACTGGGTGAAGCAACTATATCATCAGCCCACGGCTACTGTGTTGCTCAATGTTTCTAGGTTAACCCTGAGCGGACAACTTCGCTACGCTCACGAAGTGGGCGTAGTGTTGCCTACTTCGCCCTTTGCAAAGTAGGCGAAGCAGGCAACACTACGCCCACTCCTTGGGCGTAGCGAAGTTGCCCGCCACCCGCCTCCCTATCCGCCCTCCCGAACATACCTAATTTATTTAAATGGGCACAAAAAAATAAATAAAATACACTTACCTTGTCCACGGCGTCCCGGGGCTCCCTCTGCTCGTTCACGGCGCCGTCTGCTAACCAATGCGCATGCGCGGCCGCCCGCGCATGCACTTTTGTTAGTAGACAGCGGCGTGAACGAGCAGAGGGAGCCCCGGGACGCCGCTAACAAGGTAAGTGCATTTTATTTATTTTTCTTTGCCCATTTAATTAAATTAGGTATGTAGGGGAGGGGGGCATGCGGCGCGTAGTGGAACTACGCGAAGTGCGCAGTTGGGCGTAGTTTCTCGCCCACTTTGCGTAGCTTCGCGTAGCCCCACTACGCCCAGGGTTATTCTAGGTCCACCCCGTTTAATGTTCAAAGAGGCACCCGCCAAGGCTGCCCTTTATCCCCCATTCTCTTTGCTATTGCAATCGAGCCCGACAAGAACATAATCATCGCTCCCTCATTTATCATACCCGGCCACTCCTTGTCTTGCTTTACGTGGACGATATTATGCTTTATATAGAAAATCCCTGTGATAATTTAAATCAGGTCCTACGCGAAATTACAAAATTTGGGGGTATTGCCGGAGTGCAAATTAACTGGGCCAAATCGGCAATTATCCCGCTTACAGATAACACACACCCATTCCAACTTGACTACCCGCTAGTGTGGGAGCAGGATGACTTGAAATACTTGGGCATCCACATTCACAGGGATAAGGAGGCACTGATGCATGCCAACTATGGCACTACACTGGAGAAAATCACGGACAATGTCACTAAGTGGCTGCATCTCCCTCTTTCCAAGGCAGGCCGCATTGCATTAATTAAGATGACTAAACTGCCAAAATTGTTATGCCTTTTTGTAAACATTCCGTATAATCCCGGCAGTTTTTTCTTTCGCTCCCTCAAGTCCCAGATCACGCGATTGATTTGGGGTGGGAAACAAGCACGCCTTAGTCTCGACACCCTTATGCTTCCTTTTCACCTAGGTGGGTTTGAAGTACCCAACTTTGAAAGGTATTATGATTGTGCCCAGGCGCACTTTGCCGTATACTGGTATCATCCACAACCATACATGGCGCACTTGGCTGTTGAAGAAGGTACTATGGCTTCCATAGTCCCAACTGGCTATATTCACACCTCGGTGAGCCAAAGAAGCCGGGACCCCTCCACTGTAGATTGTATGGTGCAGGCCTGGGATTGACTGGTGCAGGCCCTGGAAAGTCCATTTGTCTATTCACCCAACCTACCCTTGATAAATGATCCGAGATTACAAGTCACCTGCAAAGTAATATGTCACAAACTGCTTCGGACACTGAAAATTTGCTGCTGGGGGGACTTATACGTGCAGGGTACCTTCCGAACAGCTGAGTAGTTTTTCGGGGACGTGTCCCCGTCTTGTATGGATACCTTTCTATTTACTAGACTGAGGCAAACGGTCCGGGCCCTTACCCCGTCATTCTCCACTGAGCCAGACACGTTTGCTCCACTTCACGCCATAGTACAGCCCGAAACCCCACGACACGTAGTATCCATGCTTTACAAACATGCACAGACCGCACCAAGTGTCACTTCCATCAGGGCCAGGACAGAGTGGGATAGGGACCTCGATTTGCCACTAACGGACGAACAATGGGAAAGCAGTTGCACTCAAACACGTGCGATTACAGGCAATAATAGACTGCGACTACTACATTATAAATTCCTTCATCGGATATATCATACACCTGCCAGACTGAAAAGGCTTCACTTGCGCGAATCAGACTGCTGCCTTCGCTGTGGCACCGCTGGTGCAGATTTTATACATCTAGCGTGGTCCTGCCCCCAGATTGCCAGGCTTTGGGAGCAAGTTTTCGCTGGTCTTGCAAGCATGCTTGGCGTAGCACTGACTCCATGCCCACTCCAAGCGCTGTTGGGTTTGACGCAGTCCGTTGTCACTATCCACAAAAGATTCCTGGCCCTCAGTCTTTTACTGGCCAAGCGCTTAATTGCCTGCCGCTGGGGCAGAGGCCGAGCCCCAAAGTTTAAGTGCTGGATTCGTTCTCTGTCCACTTGGCAAGAGAGTTTACATGATTACGCAGAACTCCTGCCCCCGAAGTCACAGCCTAAAGACATATGGGCACCTTTCACCTCGTATCTCCTTAAGCAGTGGGCAGAAGAGGAAGATGACCCGGCAGGGGCGGCTATATCCACTGAAAAAGTACCACAATCACCGATTGGGTAGTGCTTTCCTCTGCATGTACTTCACAACTGCTCACTGGCTAGTTACAGTATATTTGTACGGTCCTTGGAATGCCTGACTACATGATTACGGTCAACTGGTGAACCTCTATCTGGGTCATTACTTGAATGTTGTACCTACTAGAATGTCTTGCTGAATTGCTCTATTTGGGTCGTGAGGGCCTTTCTCTCCCAGTTGAGGCTTCAGGACTTGTTTTTGCTTTCATCTTGTTACTTCGGACACTTGACCACTGTGCTATGATACTATGTTAGGAGTGGGGGGGGAGTTGGGGGACATTCATTGAACACTCTTTCGTGTAACAGATTATTGCTCAACACTGCTTTGCATGGGAAGGTGCCATTATTTTGCTCAACAATACTATGTATACCAACTTGACTTTATTGCATTGATGTACCGTGCTTTCAAGACTCAATAAAGGTTTTCGAAACTTTAAAAAAAAAAAACATTTGTTGCCTGCAGCCTGTGCCCTGTGTCACATGACTATAATTAATTGGCAGTTAGCCATTGTGTATTTCTTCCAGACAGTGGGACAAAGAGTGGGGGAGGAAGGAAATTTCAATAAACAGTTGTGAAGGCAAGTCTAGAGTTTTCTCCCACTTCAAAGTCAAAGGGTGGCAGCAGGTCTAAATATAGGACACTCAAACCAAATCTTCAGTTCACTCCTAGACATGTGGAGGATCCCCAGAAGGACTGCCCTGGACCTCAAGGTTCTGCCCTGCTCCTCGAGACCTGCTTTGTACTTCAGAGGACTGTCCTGCTGCTGAAAGAGTGCTGCCCTGCTGTTTGAAGACTGCTTCATACCCTAAGAGGACTGTCCTGCTGCTTAAGGCCCGCCTTGTTGCTTGATCCCAGAACTACCAGAGTGACTATTAGTCTGGTCTGCTGTGTGAGCTACAGAGATCTAACAAGCTCCAACAGCCTTAAAGCCTACACCTGGACATTGCCTGGACTTTGCCTGAAGTGGGTCCTGCCCAAGTGGTGTCCACCCAGTCCTGGACCCTTAGAACTGGTGCAAAAGGTGTCCAAATACCTTGAAACATAAACTTGGGACTAAGAATTTTTTCCACTAAAAAGTAGCCTGAGAACCAAAAGGAGACTGGGACCAGCCTGCTCGCTGATCCGCTCTAGGTGCATCTCGAGTCGGCCTGATTTCATCCTGCAACATTTTTCTCTACTGCAGTTAATCCTATTCAATGGCTCCTTGTGGAAGGGGTATCTGGCCTGGTGCAGCCTGATTCTGCTGCAACTTACAGCTTTGTCTATCTTGGGAATTTCAACATCCAAAATAGTGTAGAAATCTTCGTAACAACTTCGTCTAGTGACTCCCTGATGATGACACCTCTTCTTTAGTCACACCAGGCAGCCTTGCCTTGCTGAACTTTACCTTCTCGTACATTTTTCTTCAAAATGTCTTCTAACTCTGAAGGTAAGGCGAGACCGGGCCCAATCCACCATGTGTATCCGAACCGCATTACATTACGGTCAGCTATAGCATTTGATTTGTTTTGTTGTCATTTTATTAAAATCTTCTCACGTTTTCAAAATTGGTGTGGGACTTTTCTTTGTTTTCACTTTATTGCTATTTGTGTGCTACATAAATACTCTATACATTGCCTCTAAATTAATCCTGACTGATTTTGCACCAAGCTACCAGAGGGTTAAGCACAGGTTAATTTAGTGACTTTTTGTGGTTCACCCTGACATGGATTGTGGTTTTCGCTTGAGAAGAGTTAACACCCCCTCAACCAAATCCCCAATTACCTACACTATCTCACCACATACACTTGTTATAAATATCTATTTTCAGTTAAGCTTGTCTAAACCTTCTAAAAAAAAATCCAGTAATTATTTCATAACATTTACTATTCCCACCTTACAGTGAGCTTTCCAGGAACTACTACTAATGGTTGCTCAACTCTACTTATATAGTACTATTAAATTAATGTTTTTCACTTTTGTTCCATGTCCAAGCGCAAATGCACTATGACATTTAGACAAATAGGGCCTGACTCCCAAAGGGCCTCCACACTCGTGGCGGAGGTCCCACAGTCATGGGGAGTCACCGCACTTGGGCGGAATCTTCACATTGAAAATTATCTTTGCAGAGATTCAGCTCAGTGTGTGGAGACTCCCCCACGACAGTGGGGTCTCCACCAAGGCCCTTTGTGAATCAGGCCCAGAGTTGATACACTACAGTCACTGCCCAGGGCAAGTCTTGAGCTCAGCTTGTGCTGCTAAAGGATGACACAATAAGAATTTCTTATCAGAATTCTTTTTTTTTATTACAACTCCATGCAGCACACTGACAATTGAAAACTTTCTCTCCAAAGAAAGAATAAACCTCTAACAGGAATGCAACTGCATGGACGTCCTTTGTAGCCCAGATATTAGGCGGCGGCGCTTTGGAGCAGACTTGGATTGAATCTTCTTTTTAAAAGCTGTGGAAACAGAGGAGCATCACTAAAGTTAAGCTACTTTCCGTGGCAAAAACACACTCTGGGAAAGAAATACTCAATACATTTCAGCATGGTTTGGATGCAGAGGCAGTGTTCAGGTTATAAAGAGAGTTTTAGCCACTTGACTCAAATATCAGTGTCCATTCATCAGATCCTTGGCTGTGTCAAATCTTCATTGCAACCTGTGTGCATTTGAGTAACCTGCTAGCCTAGAGATGATGGGCAATTGACTTGGCTGCTGGTCCAGTGGCTTTATCGGTAGTCAGTGAAACTACTGAAAAGAAGAATCTCCATAACATTATGTTATGTCAAGAATGGGGATTTGAGATGCAACATTTCTGTGTATGACATGATTTCATGAGGTTTATTTTTGGTGTGCCATTTCTTGATAGTTTTCATTTTTTTATCATGGTGCCTCCCTTTGCAACTGTTAATGCTGTGTCTCCCCACAGGCCCACCAACTTCACTCCCCTACTTCCTTCCATTCTCTTCCACTCCACAATCTGTTTCCTCCTCCTTGGCTTTTCCCTGTGCTTAGTATCTCTGTTTATCACCCACATCGCCTCTTCCTTACTTCCAATGCCTTCAACAAAGAAATGGAATCCTCTTTCTGGCACCAGAATTTTCTGTGAAAACACATACAGCATGATTTAGAGATTGGCGGACTCGTACTCCATGAGAAACATGACAGATATTAATCCACCTTATTACAAATTCTTCAGGATATAATGCACTTGTAGTAAGGTGGACAGGATATCCACCATGTTTGTTCCGATTCAGAGCTGCTCTGTTTGTATCAAAGCCCATCAACTTGCGGGCACTCCAAGGTTCAGTGCTCTCACCCTTATATTAAAAATGGACCTCCACATCAAACATATCCAGCAGTGCTCCAAAATTGTAGGGATGGCCAGTTAATTTTCCATGTCAGGCCTCTTTACAAGCTTCCTGATAATACTACAGAGATATACAGGGGCTATAAAAAATTATTCTGGCAGGTGTTTACCCATGAGTTAACAGGGATTAGGTATTATTATTCCTCAGACTGACTAATACATGTCCCCCGGAATATCCTGTTCTGTTGCATGGATTGTGCTGGTAAAGCAGTACTGTGTGTTAAGGTGACAGAACTTCAGAGTGTAGGGACTGACTCTCTACGACATCAGTGCCTTTCAGCTCAATCCTGGCTGGCTCACAGTGCCTCACCTCAACTCCTAACCTTCTCAGAGTAAAAGATGCTTTCAACAACCTCCAACCTGACTCTCTGGTCCCCAAGAACACCATGGAAACAGATTCTCCCCTTTTGTTACTCACTCATGCATGCCCATAGTAAACATAAGAAAGACATAAAGAAAGCTTACCATACATTTACTGAAACTATCTTAGTCTATTATGAAGCAAATGTCCTGAGATCATTAGGCAGATGTAACAAAAAAAAATAATTAGCATTAGTAACAGACTGTATAGGACTGACATCTCAACTATGGCAAATTATATATCTGTCTAGGTCTACCCTTACTGTGTGAGCAATCATAAACCTGGAAATGTGTCAGAATCTAACACCATCCCAGGGGCGGCGTTAGGGAGATGCAAACGCTTTTCCTCTTTCTATGTGTGCTGCGTTCTGCGGCACACATAGAAAGAGGAAATCGCCTGGATTGATTGATTTTGTGCAGGAAGCTTTCCTTTCCTGCACAATATCAATCAGCCTGCAACACAGGCACCCTTGCACCATGGTGCAAAGGTGCCTGCATTGGCTCATGGCAGCCCATTGTGCGCCAGTGCAGGGGAAAAGGTCAGGAATGCACCATATTTCATAGATATGGTGCATTCTTTACCTTTTTTCTTGAAGCAGGGTAGTGCAGCAAAACTCCCTGCGGCGCAACACTGAACCAAATCCTCATAAATAAGGCCCTGACACATTCCCAGGTTTAGGATTTCCCATAAATCTTGGAATGCTTAAGATTCCATGGATGTTGTGTTGGAACACCCACAGCAGCACCCATTGAATGCCCCAATGCAGGGTTCCGCGTGAAAGGCCAGCGTAGGGGTGTGAATAAAAAGCATGTAGCTCTGGGTGTGGTTCTCTTCTGGAATGTCCAATGTCTCTGCCAGGGTGGTGGCTCTCACCCCACCATGAGGCTGATGCCTTCGCCGTCGCCGTGAGCGGTGTTGGCAGCGATCCTGTGCACCTGCTGCACCCCAGGCCGCTGGTCTCTGAACCCATCCTGCCCGCCTCTGCACACCCAGGCCTCATTGCTCACCTGCTGACACTGGCATGTATCAAAGAGGGCCCACCACGTGCCGGCGCAATCTCCAAGCCCCATGCCCGCAACCTTGGCAGCCTCCCCAGACCATCACGGCCTTCGCAAGCAAGGCCCGCAGTACTCCTTTCTCGTTGACTTACTCCACTGCATACACATCGGACAAGTAGGTCACACATTTGGAACTGAGTTTTGATTACACTATGCAGAGTACATAATTCATGGCAGACTTTACTTCACTATACTCCCTTCGATGTGGTACCACCAACTCTGTGCATAGCATTCCAACCACAGGTGCCTGTGGGCCCTTGCTGACTTCTGCTCTCGTCCTACGCTGTGGTCCAGCAGGCCTCACACCAATCCAATACAGTCTTTACCAGGCAGGACACGACATCTTCGCAGGCTGCACACCCGCTCAGCTCTGGTGCCTCTACCTCCGTCAACCACTATTCATTACCGCATGCCATTCCAACAAGTGTGTTAGAGATCCAGAAGGAGCTGGCTGGACAGCGGTTGACCCACACTGACCGCTGCCTCCGGCCTACACTGCGGTCAAGCGGGTCACGCATTTGGAACTGAGTTTAGATTTCTTCATGGCAGAGTTCCTATCACAGTACGCAAGGAGAGAAGTAAGAGGAAGACGCTGTTCAGTCCAGAGGAAGAAAGGATCTCCATTACAGAGGTGATCGAACACTACCAACAACTGCATTTGTGCCACTAACTCTGTGCATCGCAAGCCAACGACACGTGGCTGTGGGCCACTGATGACCGCTGCCTCCGGCACACACTGTGGTCGAGTAGGTCACACAATTTGAACTGAGTCTTGATCTCTTCATGGAAGAGTTCATATCAATGTACAGGCCTCATCGCGGACTGCATCCCCTTTTTAGCTCTGGTGCCACTGACTCTGTGCCCTGGAAGTCATGGACACTCTCTGGTTGAACTTTGGTGGCATCCGAGTCCGTGGCCTGGGGGGGTTGTCTTCATCATCATGTAGGTGATACTGACTTAGGTGTCTGTAGCATTCTACTCCTCCATTTGTGTGTTTCTGCTTCCCTCTGCCCTCTGCATCATGCCCTGGAAGGACACCTACCACTGTCCCCCTTAACACTCTGCGACATTCTCCTTGGACATCAATGAGAACCCGCTTAGCTCTCGTGGTCCTACCTCAGTGCACTGCAAGTCACCTTCGCGTGGCGGTGGGCCTGTGCCAGCCCCAGTGCATCAAGGGCCAATAACTCTGTGCAGCTCCAGTCATGGACCCTTGCTGTTTGAACTTTGTACTTCTGATTGTCTGATCACTGTTGTAGTTGTTGCCAGCACGAACCAACCCCTGAGGGGTGGCTTACACTACCCAACACCCATCCAGCACAGGCGTCACTGGACATGTGACCGTGGCAATAAAAAGTGCTTGGGGTGCACGTGCCCGCAGCCAGTTCCACAAACTCTCAGTGTGTCCGTGTGGTTATTATGTGTGCATGAGGCCCCCGGGCCCTGCCACATTACATTGTGCTGGGTACAGCGGGTGCAACCTTGTCACCTCAGGCTGTGGGGTAGACCCAGGACATATAGCTGTGCCGTACCCCCCTGTGAGCATTAGCGAAGTGGACCGTGTACGGCAGTACAGCGTAGGGATGTGGTTCTTCAACAGGTGGCTCTGGGCGTGGTTACGTTTAGGCCTTGCCAAGGAGGGAACTAATGCGTGTGTCTCTGTTGTAGTGTCTGCGCCACCCATCCCGCAATGGGCAATGCTGCTATGTAGCATGTCCCCGGAAAGCGGGCTCGGCCGAAGGGGTAAATGAGGGAGCGCAAGCCCGCTCGGGGTCAGGGATCATACATGCAAACTGGTGCGTGTGTCGCTATTATCGCAGCATAAGCCAAAGGTCTTCCCTCAACCGAATGGAGAGTTCAGCCAGGCATGAACTCTACATCTCTGTCTGCCCTGTCCTTAAAATAGGCCTACACACACGTGGCCGCCCACCTTCAGCGCACAACCTCACTGTGTCTTTGTCAGGCTTTTGGACCTGCACAGACAGGCATGACAATGGTGTGCTGTAGGGGTGCAAGTGATGCAACTGCGCTGTGCACACTAGTGAATAGGCTCAGGGAGGGAGGAGCAGCAGTGAGGCTAAGTAAAACAAATTGATGCTGCTCATTTGAAACACGCAGTACGTCATACAAGAATCACTAAGTCACACATATCACACTCCAATGTACCAGTAAGCCTGCCAACACATCATGCAGTAGAAAGTATTGAATCATGTCTCTATACACTTTCACAGGTGATCAAGGATATGCACTCTGCGCTTGGATGATGACACCACTCCGAGCCCCAAACACACAGGTCCAGAGGCAGTACAATTTGGCCCACAAACGCACCAGGGGCATCGTGGAACGCACATTTGGCGTGTTGAAGTCACGTTTCAGGTAACTGGATATCACAGGTGGAAGGCTCCTGTACAGCTCAGACCTCGAGTGCAAGATGATCGTTGTTGTATGTTGTGTGTTGCACAACATATGTGTACGCAGCAATGCCCCATGGATACAAGTGCCAGATTCACCGGACGATGATGATGAAGATGGGGCAGGGGGACCACACCCCACCGCAGCCGCAGCAGGAATTGCCCGTAGGAACACCATCATTGACAATTTCTTCACATGTTAACATCACATTGTAAAAGGTCCTTGTCAATCATGGGACAGTACAAAATGAAAACAGGCACAGTATGTGCAAATACATGCATTCCAACACACATTCCTTGAGTGCATGTCACTCATCTGTACAAGCACATCAATCAGACAAGTGTAAGTGTGACATGTAGCGCTAACAATTTTATAATTTGTTAATGGATACTGGGTGTGTCACCTCTGTGCAGAGAGGCTGTTTAGGGTGTCAGGTATTCAAACTGCTAGTTGTGTGTGTCACAGTTAGTATGGAATCCCACTCTTCGACTTTTCACATGTGTCCCAAATCATTCCATATTGGCTGTCATTTGTGGCCTACAAGGGACAACATGGCTTCTTTTTGGGTCAGATATGTACCACCATTATGCAGGAATGCACCCTGTGACTCAAGTCCCACGACATGGGCAAAATGTACGTAAGGGGGAGTCACTGCCTCTACATTTGTCCATGCTTTCATAAGTGATTGATCATGGACATGACAGGTCTGTGTGCAGGAGGTGTTGATTCTCCCTCTGCAATGTGAAGGGGAGATGCGGTTTCACAGTGTGTTCCATGTATGTTTCCGCATTGGCACAGTTTACATACAGAATGCATGTCCATGTCAGTTTCATACGTCTTTTTTCGAATATTTCATCATAAAAGACAGCCAATTAAAAGCCATAAGCATTAACATCATCAACATCCTGAAACATTATTTGACATAATTATCGTAAATAAGTAGCCATTATGCCATAGTGACGTTACATAATAATTCATATCATATTAAAACCACCAAGAAGTACAGCAATTAAAAAACATAAAGTATAAATGTCGAATAAAAACATATATACAATCGTAATTCATGAGTATAGATTAACCTATGTCTACATTCTTGGATCTGATAATCCATGACCATCCCAAAAACTTTGCTACTGCGATTACTACAGAATTCGTTGTATCAGTCCTCATAATCCGCAGAGCCTCTAAGCCCTCTTGTGCTCCCATATTTTTACAAATAGGTTTAAGCCATTTGTTTCGGGGGGGGCTAGATATGCTGGGCATACAAAAAATAGGTGAACAAGAGACTCTTTCTGGCCCTTACACCAGGGGCAGAACACATTTCCCTGATCTTTCCATTTATAAGTAAACATTCTCACTGGAAGCGACCCGACCCTAAGCTGGTGGTAGAGCTTTCTATCCAAACTCTTTGTGATTAGGACCCAGTATTCTTCAAACACTGGATCGAGTTTGTGTTCCAGACACCTGCCAGATAAATATGAAGTGTTTGTCTGAGCTATATGATGTTGCCTTATACTGGACCAGTATAGAGCTTTAAATACCTTTTTAGGAGGGAAAACATTTTTAGCCGGGTCAATCCACAGATGGCCCATATTCTCTAAGCACATTCTTACTTTTCTAAACCAGAGAATATTCCCCGAGCCCATCACTGATCTGACATCCATGATTTCATTAGCAAAGAGTGTCAGTCCAGGAGTGTACCAAATTCTCCTCCGCAGGGCCACTGGTTTAAAGCGTGCCAAATCATCAATTGCATGACAACCCAAATCCTGTAGCAAAGGCTTCGTGGGTCTAGATTGGGGAAGGCCAACTAATTTTCTAAAGAAATTATTTTGGGTCCTCACGATTGTTGATAGATCCGCAAATGCCCAGAGGTCCGTGCCGTACAAGATCGCTGAACTGATCTTGGCATTGTATATTTTGAACGCAGGACCTATCCTCTTCGTGAGTGATGTTCTCTGTTCTTTAATTAAACATCCAGTAAGCTGAGCAAATTTCAGGGAAAGTATCTCCAATTGAGGTTTCCAGCTGAGCTTGTTTTCTAACACGACCCCTAAATAAGTCATGACTTTTACCTGTTCCAGGTTACATTCATTCATAGTGACATGGCTAAGCAGGGGTCTGTTTTTAGTAAAAACCATAATTGTTTTTTTTTTTGTTTTTTTAAACAATTTTTATTGCAGGGTTATGCATAACATACAATGCCATTTCAAGTATCACATAGTACAGAGTTACCGTACATCTAATGCTTCTCAGTTGTGTTGGACACAGCCATGTAGCCTTCATCCCGGAGGCAGGGCGGCGTCTTTTCGCAATACAGTGCTCTCTTCGGGCCGCGCCCGTCACCATTTTCAACATTCAAGGAGGTCTATGCTCTGCATTTAGTTGTTTAATGTGTTGTGTCGCACTGATGGGCCAATAAAGATGTACTTGGTCTACTACGGGAACCCCTAACTCTGACCCCCCCCTTCCCTCCCTCCCCTCCCGGTGTCTGCGTCTGTGTTCGGTGGAATCATGTGTGTCCGAATCGTGGGACTACGGAGCTATTGCGTCTTATTGCGTGTGTGCGTCCTGTGGAAGCGCTGTGGGCGTGAGTATGACTGCTGGGGTTGTCGTGTCTTGGGCCTCCCCCTCTTCCTCCTCTTCTATTGCGCTATCCCTTAGTGCCTGCACTAGTATTTCCCACATCATTGCTGCTTCTTGCGCCTTATCATCTGAACTGCGGTGAGCCATTTGATAACGTATTGTGCTCTCCGCCGTCGCCCATTTCAGGAATTCATTCAGCCATCTCCTATGCGTCGGTACTAACTTCGATTTCCACCCCTCGGTCAATTCTCTCTTTGCTATGAGTAAGCCCATGTCAATAAATTTACTCTACAGTTTGTTCTTCTTTGTGTGAGGGAACCAATGTAAGATGGTGACTGCGCTATCATAATGCAATTCCCTTCCTGTGACTGCGTTCAGGGTCTCTTCAATATCCGTCCAGTACTCTTGCAAACAGGGACAACCCCTTAACATATGGACTAGGTCTGCTCCTACCTGATCACATCTAGGGCATGCCGCGTCTGTTACGTGAAAGTACGCTGCGATTTTACTCGGGGTAAGGTAAGCTCGGTGGAGAATATAAAGGTGTATCAGTTGGACGCGCGCGTTCCTAGTACTCTTTCTGGCTCTCCGCACCAGCTGTGCCCATGTCGTGTCTGGGATGTCTAAGTGCAGGTCCGCTTCCCATTTATTCTTAAGTGGTGTAAGTGGTAGTAGCGTGCCCGTGTGCATACGGCTTTAAATGTTCCTGCCGCCATCATGGTATATTGGCACGCTAGCGACGTTACAGGTTCTATCAGGCCCCCCCCAGTGCCCCTGTATGGCATTCACCACCGCCGCGTGTAGTAGATAGTCTCCCCTTGGAAGGTCGTACCGCTCTTGCAGGGCCTGGTATGGGGACAACACCCCATCCTCATAGAGGTCGCCTACCATCTGCAATCCCTTCTCTTCCCAGAGATGTAGTCCCAACCAGTCACCACCATGCGGGAGTGCCGTCACCATGCCCAGTGGGATTTCGGGAGCATATGGGTGGCCCGGTCCGGTTCGCTTTTGCGAGCGGTTCCAGCACAAGCGAAGGGTCCGTTCCTCTTGGGAGAGCTCCCGTAGAAGTAATTTTTGCTGCAGAGTGATATATGCCAGGACATGGCGGGGTGTGCCGAACTCCCTTCCCCGCTCCGGGCCGCGGTACACTCTCGCTACTTCCTGCGTGAAGAATTGTAATTGAGCTGCTAAATAATAGAGCTCAAAATCCGGGACGGCCAGGCCTCCCTCGTCCCTAGGGCGGGTTAGTGTCGCCAGTGCTATCCTGCGTCTCCCTTTTCCCCATAGGAAGGACACCAGCATTGACCTCAATTGTTTGAAGGTCGCTCCGGGTATCCACACGGGGAGGGTCCAGAAGAAATACAATAATCGCGGCAGTGCCACCATTTTCAGAAGTGCAACTCGGCCCGCCGTCGAGAGGGGCAGAGTGGCCCAGAAGGACATACAGCCCCTCAAGGCACGGATGCAGCGGCCTACGTTACCATCTAGGAGGTCCGCCGGGTCATGGTAGATGTGCACCCCTAGGTAGCTCAGGCAATGGGGCGCCCAACGAAGGTTCTGATGAAGTGAAGGGCTCTCCTCCTCCCTCCGTAGCGGGAAGAGACAGGTTTTCGTCCAATTCACTCGCAGCCCCGATATCTTGCCAAAGCGCTCTAGTAGCCTCTCGGCTCCCTCCACAGCCTCTTACGCATTGTCCAAAAAAAGGAGGAGGTCATCCGCATATAAGGAGATGTAATGGAGTTCTCCTCTGTGGACAAGCCCGTTGTAATAATCTCCTAGTCTGGCCTTAGCCGCGAGAGGCTCCACCGCAAGCGCAAATAGCAGGGGAGAAAGTGCACACCCCTGTCTGGTTCCCGAGTCACTTCGTATTGGTCCGACACTAACGATCCAACCCTCACCCTCGCTCTTGCTGAGGAGTAGAGCACCTTCGTCCATCGTATATATCCCTCTCCTAGGCCAAATCCTTGCATCACTCTATATAAGTAGTTCCATTCTAGGCTGTCAAAGGCCTTCTCTATGTCGACCGCCAACAGCAGGGGGGATCTCGCTTCAGGGGGCGGAGTGTCCACCAGTCTGAGTAATCTACGAATGTTGTGTGCAGTGTTTCTCGTGGGAATAAAACCTGACTGGTCTTTATGGACCAAATCTTGCATATGGGTTAGCAGCCTGGTGGCCAGCACCGTACTCAATATTTTGTAGTCAGTCGTTAGCATAGATAATGGCCTATAGGATGCAGGGTCTGTACTCTCTCTATGTGGTTTCAATAAAGGGATCATTATGGCCTCGCTCATCGATTGGGGGAGTCTGCCTGCCTCCTTGGCCTCGTTATAAAGTATTTGGAGTCTCGGGGCTAGTTGGTCTCAGTATCTCCCGTAGAACTCAATGGGCAACCCGTCTATCCCCGGTGTTTTATTATGCGCCATTCGCTTCACTGCTCCCCTTATTTCGGCCAAGTCAATTGGGCTACCCAAGGCGTCAGCTTGTTCTTGCTCTAGGCGCGGGAGCTGCAGGTCACTCAGAAAAACGTCCAGCGCTTCAGTGTGGTCGCCTAACTCCGTTCTATACAATCGTTCGTAGTATGACCTGAAACAATCTAGTATTGCAGTTTGTGTAGTATGGGTGTGACCTCCACTTCCCTGTAAGGCCAAAATTGGTTGACTATTCCTATTTGGGTTTGCCAGCCAGGCCAAGAGTGTTCCTGTCGTGTCTCCCTCAGCAAGAGTCTTCGTTAAGTATGTCTTATAGTCGAAGCTAAGAAGGCGCTCCACCTCTACTGCCACTGCTTCCCGCGCCCCACATACTTTTTCCTGTAGTTCAGGGTGATTAGGTCGGTCCAGTTCTACTTCCCGTAGTGTGCGCTCAGCCTTTTCTAGGTCGTCTACCAACGTCTTGCGTACTCCCGCGTATTTCCCAATGCTGTGTCCTCTCACTACTATTTTAAATGCATCCCACTCTGCGGCTCTGGTCGAGGCGGTGCCCTCGTTCTCCACAAAATACTGGGTGATCCGCTCTCCCAGCTCGGCACGGAAGGGCGGATCATCCAATGTATCCGGCCGCAGTCGCCATGTCGGGATTTTAGGAGGTGCAGTCATCCAGTCCAGCGTCAGGAGGAGCGGATTGTGGTCAGACAATGTACGTGCTAAGTATTCGGTCCGGGCCACCGCAGTAAGTACCGCAGTAGAATGAGTAATCCCGCTCGGTGGGGTGCTGTGCGCGCCAGCAGTCGGTTAGGTCCCATGTACTCTGCCATTCAGACCTGCATTTCGCCAATCGATGTATGGGGGAAGTGCGAAGTGGTGGATGCGACCTATCTAGGGTAATATCCTCTATGGAGTTGAAGTCCCCTCCCATCAGCACAGGACCTGTGAAGTAACTAGCAAGAACCCTGGAGAGTCTTGTAAAGTATGTAGCTTGATCCACATTCGGTGCATAAATGCTACAGAGCACTATGTGTCGGCCTCTAAGCATTCCCTCGACTGCCACAAACCTCCCGTCCGGGTCCTCTGTGTTCCTAGTCACCTGGAGGGGGAGTCCCGCTTTAATCCAAATTAGCACTCCCCTAGCAAATGCAGAATACGCCGTATAGAATAAGTGGCCCCTCTACCTACGCTGGAGTGCAATCCCCTCTTTTTTGGTTAAATAGGTCTCTTGTAGGAATGCAATATGCACCCCTCTACGAACCAGGTACGAGTGGATTTTGTGTCTTTTCGTCATCGTGTTTAAGCCCCGCACATTCCAGGACACACATTTCAACGGACCCACATTAGCCATTGTCCCATTGGAGGCAAAGTGGACCTCTAGTAGTTTGCATCCTGACCACAGACATGACCCCGATCCCTCCCTTCCTCAACCGTCCCCTGCTCCCCCCTCCCCAAGCAGCTCCTAGAGTCACCCCAACCACTCCAGGCCCCCCCTCCCCCAGAATAGGACTTAACTTCAAAAAAGTCGCACCGATCCAAACAATTGAGCAACGTGCTCACAAATTCGCTAATACGTAGTCAATGCTACGTTGGCCTTATGGGCCTCGGGGTGCGCACGCTAGCTTCTGGAACCTCTAGGTGTTGTCTCCCATCCCCCCGCCCTACTGTACACATCAAGTCCCATACCAGTTCAGGCTTACAGCAGTCTGCTCCAAAGTTCTCAGTGATTGCAGCATACCCCCGCAACTCAATCAGGTACCTTGTCGAGGGTTCAGCTCTCGATGATTTCTCCCGATGTCTGTGGCGTGACCTTCGGGCCTTTGGCTCCACCCAGCTCCGAACGTTCAGTGTCCGAGCCCGTACCCTGGTCCTCCGAGCCTGAGCCCCTCTCCGACTGGGTCAGTGCTGATCCCGACACCTCTTTCACCGCCTGCAGTGCCGCTCTACGTTCATCCGCTGTTTGAAAGTCTGTCGGCCGTTTGGTGCCCTGTCCGCGCCCTCGGTGACGTCTTGATCGCCTGAGTGAATGTTCCTGGCGCTCCTCCTCAGCTCGAAACCGAGCCCCGTCCGTGCCTGCTTTGTAGGTGTCCCACCAGGCCCATGCTTCTGCTGACGTCGGGAAGAACAGGGCGTTCTCGTCTACTACTACTCGGAGTCTGGCCGGGAAAAGCAGCGAGTATTGTATACCTTCCGCCCGAAGCTCCTTTTTGATAGAGAGGAAGGAGGCGCGTAGTTTTTGGGTTTCAAACGTGTAATCCGGGAACAGCGTCACCTTACTGTTGTCGACCTGGAACGGACCCGCTTCCCTGGCTCGCTGCAACAGCCAGTCCCTGTCTTTGTAGTGCAACAGCTTAATGACCACTGGGCGAGGCGGGAGTCCTGGCTTCTGAGGTCTCGATGGCACTCGGTGCGCCCGTTCCAGAGTGAAGAAAGGGGACAGGCCCTCCGGGGCCACCACTGACTGCAGCCATTCATGCAAGTAGCCTACCATGTCCGTTCCCTCTTTTTTTCCCGAAGGCCCACGAGGCGCACGTTGTTCCGCCGACTGCAATTTTCGGCGTCCTCTGCTCTTCTTTCTAAGGTATGAATCCGGTCCAGCGCCTCTGTGAGCTTCCCATCCATCGACTTCTGCGCTGGCACAATGTCCTTTAGGGTGGTCTCCGCTTCTTTGACTCTGTCCGTCAGTTTCGCGTGATCAGCGCGCAGGAGCCCCAGCCCAGCCGACACTTGCGCAATGTCGTGGTGCAAGGCGTCTTTTGTAGCGGCTATGGCCTCCAGGATCCTGTCCTGCATTTGTTGTAGGTCCGTTGCAGGCTGCGTGGGATCCTCGGGCGTTTCCGAGGCAGGACTCCCGTCCCCTTTGGGGCCTCTGGGCTTTCCCATGTTTCACCTGCGACGTCGAACTGAGTTCCAGGGATATGTAGCGGTTAAGCATGGGCGGATTTTGCGGATCCACGATTCACGAATTTGCGAATTCACGGATCGTGGATCCGCAAAATCCGCGGATTTTGCGGATCGGCGGATTTGGGGGCGGGGCTTCCTCGAGTGTGTGGGCGGGGCCAAACGGACGGGGCTTCCATGCGAGCGCACATGCCTCTTGTGTGTATAAAAGGTCAGAGACCGATCAGAGCAGCAGATTAAGAGACAGAAGCTCCTGGTCACAGGAACAGCACGGGGATTGCGCTCGTGAAAGTCAAAGATGCAAATGCCTCTGGCCAGCATCACAGCGGATTTTCGATGGTATATTTGGGAAGAAGGCACACCTGCCCAGCCTCCACAACGCTCACGATTGTTTTTGGGCTGATGAATGAGTCACTGAATTTAAGCTTCAACTAGGGCACATGCTTTATTGATATCTGTAAGTGTTTCCTGTTGAGGTTTAATTTTTGTGCCAGGACCGTCGTGCCAGAATGAACCCTGCCCTTCATATTTATTCAAGAAGACACCACCGTTTTTCCCCATCGTAAATAATTTACGATGGCGCCGGCAAGCTGCCAGCGCCATCCTGCAAAAGTTACTTAATTAGCTTCAACAGGAAGCTCCAATTGATAAAATAAAGCAGGCGCTCGAGCCCCTGCTTTATCTTATCTATTAGAGCTTCCTGTTGAAGCTAATTAAGTAACTATTTGAGGATGGCGCTGGCAGCTTGCCGGCGCCATCGTAAATTAGGCTTGAACTTTTGACCGCGGAATCCGCCGCTCGCGGATTGCGGATTTTCGGTAAATTCGTGAGAGTTCGCGGACCGCGAATTTACCGAAAATCCGCAAAATCCGCGATCGGAGCGGATTTTGCGCTCATGCTTAGTAGCGGTGGCAAATCCCTCCCGCTCCGGACTGACCCCTGTGGAGCAGCTAGGGGCCTTGAAAGACTTCCCTCTGGGTCCCAATTTCAATTCCGTGGCCGCTGCGACGGGAGTAGCCAGGCACCTCGCGTAAGTCTGGGCCCAGGTGGGCAGTATTGGCGCGCTCATAAGCCAGTCTCTCTCCCCGGGGTGCGCGCCCTAAGCTGGACAGCAGGTTAGTCGGGTCTCCGGGCACTCCCGTGAAGGTTGCCTCAGGCCCCCGAACAAGGCAGTAGTTCGAGTTCCGCTTCTGGTGCAGCCCAGGCCCAGTTGCATGTGGGGGTAGTCGACGCGCTCCCAGCGTCCAGTGTAATATGCAGAGAACTGCGCCTTACAGCCAGGGACCGTTAGAGGGGAAACTCATCTCCCAGGCTGGCAGTTAGGGCCTCAGTCGTCCCTCGAGTCATGTAGGGGAGCTTGGCTTCAGGCATTCGGCGGGGCTCGCTCCCGCAGAGTCGCCGCCACCCAGCGCGGTGCGACAGGCGCGGTGGGTCAACTGTGCGCCAATTGGTCCCCCCTCGTAGTCCGGGCCCCTTCAATGCTGCCCGAGGAAGCGGCCAGCGATGGAGATGGGGCTGTAGGTCTCAGGAGGGCGGGCCCCCGGGCCGGGGTCACGATCCTCTTCCTCTGCTGTGGCGGAGCACCGCCGCTCTCGTACGGTCGCAGCAGTCAGGCCATCGGGGTACTAGTGGCCAGCCGCCACCCGTCGCCACGTCCTCCTTAGCGTCCCCCTTCGTTTCCGGTCAGGCCGTCCCCGTCGAGACCGCAGGCCCCAAAGCCGGAACGTAGATTTTGGGTCTCCGGGCGGGGCAGGGTCATGCCGGATCTTACTGCAGGCAGGTCTCTTCTCCCCAGTCGCGCCGCAGGCGGGGGTCGGCAGCTCCGCGGAAGGCTCCGGTCCTCGCCGTAGGGGCCCGCCGGCCACTCTTGGTGCAGTTAGGTGTTTGGAAAGGAGCCTCCGGGAGCGCCCAGCGCCCGGCTATTTAGGAGCCGCCATCTTGCTTGTTGGTCGCCCGGGCTCTCCGCAGCGCGAGTCGGCCGCCGCAGCAGTTCCGCCAGTGCGAGCTCTTCACCGGAGCAGGCTCAGGTGTAGTACTCGGGATCTGCCCGATTTGCGCGGGGATCCCGGGTGTTAGGCAGGATTAATTAAGGATCGCAGGGCGGTGGGTCGGGAGCCTCGTTAGGCTACGACCTTCTTCATCGGCTGCTAGCCACGCCCCCCTCAACCATAAATTTTGTTTTAGTAACATTAATTTGGAGGTCATTAATAAGGCAAAATTCCACAAATTTATTAAGGGTGGTTTGGAGACCCTTCTGGGTTTTTGATAGTATCAACGTGTCATCCGCAAAAATTAATAGCGGAAACTTGGTGCCGCCTAAAGCAGGAGCATCGGTGGGAAGTCCAGCAAAGTACTGGACAACAAAAACAGGGTCGGTGCCAGCTACACACCCTTGGCGAACACCGCAGGATACCGGGAATCTCTTCGTAACCTGCCCTTGTTTGCCCCATCTAGCCTGAGCAAAATTTGCTTCATAAAGCCTGGTTACCATAACAAGTAATTCAAGTGGAATCCCCATAATTCTGAGTGCTTCCCATAGCTTTGCTCTGGGTACTAAATCGAAAGCAGACTTTAGGTCTACGAAGGCTGCATAGATGGTACCTCCACCCAAGGTAACAACCTTCCAATAAATAAGTATAAACCTAAAGACTTGTTCGATCGTACTAACACGAGCTCTGAAGCCCACTTGTAATGGTGATAGAACCTCCTCTGAGTCCATCCAGCTCTGGACATTAGCTAAGATCATCCTAGCAACTATATTTTGAATGGCGTCTATTAAGCTAATAGGGCGGTAGTTCCCAGGAACTGAGCACTCTCCCTTTTTAAATATAGGCAAGATTTCAGCGCCATGCCATGAGACTGGGATGGGGGCCTCATTTGTGATGGCGTTAGCCAAGAAGGTGATATAAGGTACCCAGTTGGTCAAATCATATTTAAAAAGGTCTGCCGGAATGCAGTCCATTCCTGGAGCATTACCTCCTTGGACCTTCTTTAGGGCTTCCTCAACATCTTTCCTGTCAAACACAAGGGGTTGACAGGAAGTCAATACCCTAGGTATATGGTCAATTAAAGCCGTGTCTCATGTAGTTTCTGGTCCACTGAACTGGGACTCGAAGTATTCGACCCACTCTTCCACAGACACATGGTTTACCGGTGCTTGCTAATCAGCTTGCTTTTCCCATTTGACCATATACCAAAACTTAGTTTGGTTTTTCAACCTACTTGCCTCATATAACTCCTGCCAGTGCTGGTCGTCCCAATCCTTTTTCGCCTGCCTTAAGATCTTACAATATGCGAACCTTGCCGTCCTGATATCCTCAGAATTTCGTGCCTTAATGGCTGACACCAGTAAGCCATAGGCAACCAGAGAATTTCCTAGTTTTTTAGATGGTAATTTCTTGGAAGTGTTGCTTTTAGAGAAGAAAAATTTCAACTCCTTAAATTACTCTTTATGAAGAGCAGTCGATTTCTCAGTAACTTCTTCCCGATTGGGCAGTGCCTGAAGGACTCCCAACGTACTGGAGACCTCGTGAGAGATCTTCTCGAGAATAAGAGGGTCCTCAAGAACCCTTGCCCATCGCACCCTACGCATGTCATTCGAAAGTTGAGCGTCTGCAGTGGCTATTTCCGTGACGCTACCCCCCTTGTATCACCTCCAATATTTAAAGTCATTATAAGCGGGTTGTGGTCGCTCTCAGGACGCACTGAGATGATCATGTCCTCGAGAGACGACCAATACTCCACCCTTATAAGGATGTAATCTATACGGCTACGATTAGAGCCATTGTCAAAGGTTACCCTTCCAGATTTGTCCGAATTAGAGCGCCCATATACTGCTCGCAAACCCCACTCAAGGCAGAAGCCCAGCCACTGAAGGGCTGCATCTGTCCACTTCTTTAGAGGATTTAAGTTGAGATAAGGAATATTCAATAGAGCATCTTCCTCAGCAAAGATGTCCTCTCCCTCTACAATTAGGGGCTCAAAAGTACAATTGAAGTCCCCTGCCACGATCACATATCTATCCTGCCCTACAGAATTAGGAATAGTATTCAGCTCCTTCACAATTCCCGACTCCCGCCCTCCCGGCTGACCTCTAAAATAGATATTAACGATAAGAAGCTCCAATTGGTTCGGCCGAGTCAGTTTTATCACAAGTATGTCATGGTTTTCCACCATTACTTCAACCGATCTATAATTGAGGGACTGCCTGACCCAAATCGTCAGGCCACCTGAAGGTCTGCCTTTTTTTCCTCTTACCGCTGGCTTATAAAAAATTAAGAACTCATTACAATGGATGGGATCTACCGTCCAGCTCTCCTGAAAGATCAGGATATAATGACTTTTCACGAAATCCATCCACTCTACTATAAAGGTTTTGCTCCTTAACCCTGCTATATTCCAGGAGACAATTTTTAATGGACTAAGTGTATCTATTTCTTTGGGCTGGTTTAAAACACTAACCGTCTGGATTATTGCAGTTTCCTCCCTCCACACAGTTTGTTCCTCATTACTTTGAGATTTGTTGTTAACCTCTCATATCTTGGGCCATCAATCCCACCTCCCATCTTTTTATCAGAATTAACCACACCCAAGTACACTGGGGTTGCTCTGGGGTGACGGCTATCAACCAACCCACACCCTAGCAGATCACTCTTGGGGTTCCATTCACCCACTAAGGGACTAAATTCCTTGGTTGTACCTTCACCATTATTTACAATTCTCAGTTGTTGGGCCGTAGTGGGGCCATAGGGAGAGTGCTCAAGTCAATCCACCCCATCAAGACCCATTAATGGGTCAAAACGATTTTGCAAGATTGGGTAGAAGTCAGCCCTACCATGGGAATTAAAGTAGCATAATCTATTTGTGTGACTGGTTAGTGCGCGATTCAATGGGCTTACGGGGGCACAAACATAAAAATAATTCAGACCTAAGGACTGGATGTCTCCCCTTCCACCAGTCCTTCCTTCATAGCATATGTGCTCCACTGCCCAAGGGTCCCTGAAATTTACTATAACACAGTCACCCTCTATATCCTTTTGTCTACACCCCACCCAGCTCACCCTTCTAACATTTAAAATGTCTGCACTAGTACATGGTGGAAGTGTTCTGAACCTATTCAGCCAGTGGGTGACCTTGTTCTTCAATTCCCTATGGGATTCCAGTTTACCTACGGCAATCCCAGGTACTCCTGCCAGGATTACCGTGTATGGTACAGATTCTGGGGGAAGATTTATACAGGGCAACCATTGTATGACACCCTCAATGCCCTGTTGGAATTTCCCATGTGCCTGCCTATCCCCCTTACGAACATGTGGTGCAGCATTCTGGCTGTTTACATTCTTATCCATCCCTTTATCTTTATCGACCTTCCTTGCACTAACTCGAAGTTCACTCTGTACGTGGTTCTTCGTGGCACAGGGCGTGGTGGTATGATTTTTAGCTTGACTTGTCAATTCTGGGTTGGGAGCCTTTCCAATAGACCCTGACCCTAATGCTTGCCAGTTTAGAACCTTGGGGGGATACTCTATACCTTTCACAACCTTGTCCAACATACTAGAATTTGAAAGAACCAACTTTTCGAGATTCTCCAATTTAACCATCATTAGTTTGGTTCTCTCTATTAGAGGTAACATCAACGATCTCATTAGTGTTTCCATTTCCAATAGAAGACTCACCCTGTCCGCAATTTGAATTGGTGGATCAGAATATTGTACATTATTGGATGCTGACGTTGGGGGGTATATGTTAGCTCAGGGGCGGAGACTGCTCTAGCTGTTTTTGGTATTTTCGCAATGCTACCCTTTTGGAGGCCCTCTCCTCTCTTTCTTTTCCCTGCTGGCTGTTTAGTAGGAGAAACTTTACTGGATGCTATATCAAAAGTTGGGTCTGTGCTAGGGGGGCTATGTTGGGAAGATGATAAGCGATCCCTACGCCTAGCACCTCTAGATGGGAGGCCATCAATGGTTCCGTTTAATGGGGAGCTTAGCACTGAGTCATCAGATTCTACCAACAAAAGGCTGCGTCTCGAACTCGGTACTACCGGGAGATCGGTTAATCTTATTTGCTCCGGTGAGACCGCAGCTCCGATAGTGCCCAATGATGAACGCTTCCCTGATAAGAGGTCCAGTGAGAGGCGTTTCTCGGTTAATGCAATCTCTTTTTCCAGGACCCCAACAGCCCTGGTAATGAATTGATCAATTGTCCCATTAACTAAACCCCCCGTAGTTGTAAGAGTAACTTTTCTTCCTTTTCCAGAACGTAACGCCATTTCCCCAAGTGTGCTGACAACCCTTACTACGAAAAACAATTGATTAAAATATATTATTTGTGCTAAAATATAAATATAAATATATCATTAAACATGCAAGTAACATTCTACCATAACCAGGGTGTCAAGGGGGTGGCCCAGCCCGGCCTCAATCGGCCTCGGACGGCCACAGACGGTCCCGCCCTTGTTCCGGGCTTAACCTGGCTTGCCCGCGCGCGTCCCATGACTCGCGGGTATGGGCGTGTCTAAATGGTGTGCAGTCATAATATCGAGTTGTTAATTTCGACTGGACAGAATATCGAGTAAAAAATATAGAATGGACATAATATCGACTAGACATAATATAGACAACAAAAATATCGACTAAAATGGACATAATATCGAATCAAAAATATAGAATGGACATAATATCGACTAGACATAATATAGACAACAAAAATATCGAATTTAAGGTAACTTAATAATATTTTTAATTTTTTGTGTAATATTATTCTGTAGCGGGTTGTGGGTTTATAGGGGAATAGGGTGGGAAGTAATTTAAATATAATTAATTAAACCTGTAATATAATAGTAATTGTTAATTAATTATTAATTGTTAATTAATTAAAATATAATTGGTAATTAATAATAATTGATTAATTGATCAATAATTATATTTTTGTAAAATATTTTCTGTAGCGGGTTGTGGGTTTATAGGGGAATAGGATGGGAAGTAATTTAAATATAATTAATTAAATATGTAATATAATAGTAATTGTTAATTAATTATTAATTGTTAATTAACTAAAATATAATTGGTAATTAATAATAATTGATTAATTGATCAATAATTATATTTACGTAAAAAAATTCTGTAGCGGGTTGTGGGTTTATAGGGGAATAGGGTGGGAAGTAATTTAAATATAATTAATTAAATCTGTAATATAATAGTAATTGTTAATTAATTATTAATTGTTAATTAATTAAAATATAATTGGTAATTAATAATAATTGATTAATTGATCAATAATTATATTTTCGTAAAATATTTTCTGTAGCGGGTTGTGGGTTTATAGGGGAATAGGGTGGGAAGTAATTTAAATACAATTAATTAAATCTGTAATATAATAGTAATTGTTAATTAATTATTAATTGTTCATTAATTAAAATATAATTGGTAATTAATAATAATTGATTAATTGATCAATAATTATATTTTCGTAAAATATTTTCTGTAGCGGGTTGTGGGTTTATAGGGGAATAGGCTGGGAAGTAATTTAAATTTAATTAATTAAATATGTAAATTAATAATAATTTTAAATTAATTATTATTTGGTAAATAATTTAAATATAATTTGTAATTATTAATATTTTAAGAATAAAGAAATAATAATTTTTAAATTAATTTCTGTAGTGGGTTGTGAGTTTATAGGGGGATAGGGTGGGGAGTAATTTAATAATAACTAATTAAATATGTTAATTAATTAAGTTTGTTAATTAATTAATAATTGACCATTAAATAAAATTTACTTCGTAAATAAAATTAATTGGTTTTGGAAATTAAATTTAAGTTTGGGGTTTTTGGGTAAAGGGGTATTTTTAGGGTTCAGGGTCAGTTTTGGGTTTTTGGGTAAAGGGGTATTGTTTGGGTTCAGGGTCAGTTTTGGGTTTTTGGGTAAAGGGGTATTGTTTGGGTTCAGCGTCAGTTTTTAGTTTTTGGGTAAAGGGGTATTTTTAGTGTTCAGGGTCAGTTTTTAGTTTTTGGGTAAAGGGGTATTTTAGGGTTCAGGGTCAGTTTTTAGTTTTTGGGTAAAGGGGTATTTTTAGGGTTCAGGGTCAGTTTTCAGTTTTTGGGTAAAGGGGTATTTTTAGGGTTCAGGGTCAGTTTTTAGTTTTTGGGTAAAGGGGTATTTTTAGGGTTCAGGGTCAGTTTTTAGTTTTTGGGTAAAGGGGTATTTTTAGGGTTCAGGGTCAGTTTTTAGTTTTTGGGTAAAGGGGTATTTTTAGGGTTTAGGGTCAGTTTTCAGTTTTTGGGTAAAGGGGTATTTTTAGTGTTCAGGGTCAGTTTTTAGTTTTTGGGTAAAGGGGTATTTTTAGGGTTCAGGGTCAGTTTTTAGTTTTTGGGTAAAGGGGTATTTTTAGGGTTCAGGGTCAGTTTTTAGTTTTTGTGTAAAGGGGTATTTTTAGGGTTCAGGGTCAGTTTTCAGTTTTTGGGTAAAGGGGTATTTTTAGGGTTCAGGGTCAGTTTTTAGTTTTTGTGTAAAGGGGTATTTTTAGGGTTCAGGGTCAGTTTTTAGTTTTTGGGTAAAGGGGTATTTTTAGGGTTCAGGGTCAGTTTTGGGTTTTTGGGGTACAGGGGTACAGTGTAAAAATAAAGTAAAATTAAATTTAAATTAAATTAATTTAATGAAATTAAATGAAATTAAATTATATTATATTAATATGTTTATTTAATAATATGTTTATATATATATATATATGTATTATTTTTGGTGATATAATTTTTTAAGGTATATTAATTATTTATTAATATTACATTTATTTAATAATTATTTCTAAGTTTATATTAAATATATTTATATATATTATTTTTAACTTAATTTTAAGACATTGAAAAAAATCGATATTTTGACAGTCTATATTTTTGTAAGTCGATATTTTGGAGTCGATATTTTAGTACTTACCTGTTTGAAGATAGGCAGACGATATTTTGTCTCTCGATATTTTATCCTCGATATTTTGGTATCTCGATATTTTTAACGTCGATATTATGTCAGTGATCTGTCTAAATAGGTACTGCTGGAGATGGGAATAGTCACCGGCTGCGTTAGATCATGAAGCGCAGTGTTAGCTGGTCCTCGCAGTCCCGCTCCTATAAGGTAGAGTCTGTTGTGCCCAAAGTCGGCGTTCAGAGCAGTAGAGTGTTGATCCTTGGTAGCCAGGTAGCAGGAACAAATGAGACCCAAAATGCACAGGCAGACAGCTATGAGCGGCTCTCGCGAAGCGGGGGCCGCGAGCCGTAATATGCGGCAGGTCAGTGAGGGGCGGGAATAGTCACCTGCTGTGTTAGATCATCATTATTTACAACAAGGGGTGGTGAGGGACAGAGTCTCTGAATTAAGCAGAATACTCCCACCCAGTCAAGAGATCAGGGCTAGATCCAACACCGTTTTTTAGCTCATTGCACCATCCCAGTTTCAGAACCTGGCTGTATGTAAATTAGTCTGTTCCTGTCCCAGTGCATGATGGGAACAGGGCAAACCAAACTACAAAAGCCAATTCTTACACTGGGAAGGAAACAAGCTTCCGGGGACCGGTTTCTGGCATTACAGCCGTCTTCGGCCCGGCTTGCTTGAATCCTGATGGTGCAATGAGCAAGGGACTCATGTCTGAGTATACCCTTCCACGCTTAGGGTGGACAAAATTATTTACAACAAGGGGTGGTGAGGGACAGAGTCTCTGAATTAAGCAGAATACTCTCACCCAGTCAAGAGATCAGGGCTAGATCCAACACCGTTTTTTAGCTAATTGCACCATCCCAGTTTCAGAACCTGGCTGTATGTAAATTAGTCTGTTCCTGTCCCAGTGCATGATGGGAACAGGGCAAACCAAACTACAAAAGCCAATTCTTACACTGGGAAGGAAACAAGCTTCCGGGGACCGGTTTCTGGCATTACAGCCGTCTTCGGCCCGGCTTGCTTGAATCCTGATGGTGCAATGAGCAAGGGACTCATGTCTGAGTATACCCTTCCACGCTTAGGGTGGACAAAATTATTTACAACAAGGGGTGGTGAGGGACAGAGTCTCTGAATTAAGCAGAATACTCTCACCCAGTCAAGAGATCAGGGCTAGATCCAACACCGTTTTTTAGCTCATTGCACCATCCCAGTTTCAGAACCTGGCTGTATGTAAATTAGTCTGTTCCTGTCCCAGTGCATGATGGGAACAGGGCAAACCAAACTACAAAAGCCAATTCTTACACTGGGAAGGAAACATGCTTCCGGGGACCGGTTTCTGGCATTACAGCCGTCTTCGGCCCGGCTTGCTTGAATCCTGATGGTGCAATGAGCAAGGGACTCATGTCTGAGTATACCCTTCCACGCTTAGGGTGGACAAAATTATTTACAACAAGGGGTGGTGAGGGACAGAGTCTCTGAACTAAGCAGAATACTCTCACCCAGTCAAGAGATCAGGGCTAGATCCAACACCGTTTTTTAGCTCATTGCACCATCCCAGTTTCAGAACCTGGCTGTATGTAAATTAGTCTGTTCCTGTCCCAGTGCATGATGGGAACAGGGCAAGCCAAACTACAAAAGCCAATTCTTACACTGGGAAGGAAACAAGCTTCCGGGGACCGGTTTCTGGCATTACAGCCGTCTTCGGCCCGGCTTGCTTGAATCCTGATGGTGCAATGAGCAAGGGACTCATGTCTGAGTATACCCTTCCACGCTTAGGGTGGACAAAATTATTTACAACAAGGGGTGGTGAGGGACAGAGTCTCTGAATTAAGCAGAATACTCTCACCCAGTCAAGAGATCAGGGCTAGATCCAACACCGTTTTTTAGCTCATTGCACCATCCCAGTTTCAGAACCTGGCTGTATGTAAATTAGTCTGTTCCTGTCCCAGTGCATGATGGGAACAGGGCAAACCAAACTACAAAAGCCAATTCTTACACTGGGAAGGAAACAAGCTTCCGGGGACCGGTTTCTGGCATTACAGCCGTCTTCGGCCCGGCTTGCTTGAATCCTGATGGTGCAATGAGCAAGGGACTCATGTCTGAGTATACCCTTCCACGCTTAGGGTGGACAAAATTATTTACAACAAGGGGTGGTGAGGGACAGAGTCTCTGAATTAAGCAGAATACTCTCACCCAGTCAAGAGATCAGGGCTAGATCCAACACCGTTTTTTAGCTCATTGCACCATCCCAGTTTCAGAACCTGGCTGTATGTAAATTAGTCTGTTCCTGTCCCAGTGCATGATGGGAACAGGGCGTTAGATCATCAAGCGCAGTGTTAGCTGGTCCTCGCAGTCCCGCTCCTATAAGATAGAGTCTGTTGTGCCCAAAGTCGGCGTTCAGAGCAGTAGAGTGTTGATCCTTGGTAGCCAGGTAGCAGGAACAAATGAGACCCAAAATGCACAGGCAGACGGCTACGAGCGGCTCTCGCAAAGCGGGGGCCACGAGTCGTAATATGCGGCAGGTCAGTGAGGGGCGGGAATAGTCACCTGCTGCGTTAGATCATCAAGCGCAGTGTTAGCTGGTCCTCGCAGTCCCGCTCCTATAAGGTAGAGTCTGTTGTGCCCAAAGTCGGCGTTTAGAGCAGTAGAGTGTTGATCCTTGGTAGCCAGGTAGCAGGAACAAATGAGACCCAAAATGCACAGGCAGGCGGCTACGAGCGGCTCTCGCAAAGCGGGGGCCGCCAGCCGTAATATGCGACAGGTCAGTGAGGGGTGGGAATAGTCACCTGCTGCGTTAGATCATCAAGCGCAGTGTTAGCTGGTCCTCGCAGTCCCGCTCCTATAAGGTAGAGTCTGTTGTGCCCAAAGTCGGCGTTCAGAGCAGTAGCGTGTTGATCCTTGGTAGCCAGGTAGCAGGAACAAATGAGACCCAAAATGCACAGGCAGACGGCTACGAGCGGCATGTGAAGAGTTGGTTTAAGCTTATTTTGCATTATTTATCACACGTTCTTGAGAATATCCCCCTATGTTTCCTTTACATTAGTTGTGGTATTTCAATTCATCACAGCATGGATTCTCAAAAAGTTCATGTTTATGCCACTTTTTCATGATCGAGAAAGTTAAGCATAATTGGTCAAGTGCACTTAAATTCTGAAACAACAGATTATTATAACAGGTGAATTAGATGATCTAATGCGTATATTTGTTCCAAGATGTGCAACAGAGTTCACAACACTACTTCCCCAAATACATCAAAGAGCCATCCACAATGCATTTCTACTACACACCCAAACTCCACTGTCTGCATTTACGCACATTGTGCTTTGCAGGATGTGGGTACTTATATTTCCACACGTGAAAGCTAATCAAGTTTGTTGAGTGTTCATGTATGCACACTTAATGGAAACATACAGGGTTTAGGGTCAGGCGTGCATATTTTTTAACCTCAGGCATACTTAAAGAGCTCTGTATGTCAGTCTTACACAAGGATATTTTGAGACCTGGCGTTCTTCGAAAACATTTTTTATTTTGTTTAATTATATATATATAATATACTTACTTATAGAGACTTACTGCTAAACCTCTTCATCCATTGGTCTGCAGTGTCATTTACATTTTTCTTTCACCTACTATAGCATACATCAGGGGGCAATTGGTCAGTCAACATCAGCTATTGGACAAATTCTCTGTGAATTATGTCACTTTCTTGTTTCTCATGGAGCACACACAGAGTAGTTTCCTTCAGTGCCAAGGACTACTATGAGAATGAGTGCTCTTTGAGGTCAAAAACATACTTTTTTTACTTTTGCAACATCCCCACACAGAGTAGTTTCCCTCAGTGCAAGGGTGTCGAATATCAATGTGGTTTTTTTAGATCAAAAAACATATTGTAACTACAGCCAATATGTTTTTTTTATTGATTGATGATGACTCTAAAAATGGCCCCACTCTGCAGGGTCACCCCAAATGTTTTGTCTGCCTCCTCCACTTTTTTCTGATCTCGTTTTTGTTGGCTTTAGGACTCTGAGCACTTTACCACTGCTAACCAATGCTAAAGTGCATGTGCCCTCTCCTTTAAACATGGTAACATTGGCTTATACCCAATTGGCATATATTAATTTACTTATAAGTCCATAGTAAAGTGCACTACATGTATTCTATGGCCGGTAAATTCAATGCTACTAGTGGGTCTGCAGCATTGATTGTGCTACCAACTTAATTGAACCCTTAAGTTAACCACATCCAGTATGGAGTATCATCCATGGTGGAGGGGGCTTAGACCCACCTGCCGTATGCCCTTGGGGGCCCAGCTGTATGCAGCGGTGTGTGGCGTGAGAGCAGTGAAGTTCAACTGGTGCCGACATTGTAGCTCTGGGTCTGGAGGAGTGCCATCCCCGTAGAGGGGGTAGAAGAGGAGGCGGTCACCTCCACAGCTGGCAGGTAAAAATACTCCCCGCGAACAAGGGGTTGTGTGAAAACACTATACCTGACTGAGTGGGGCCGTGAGTTATCCCTGGAGGAGAGCAATGGTAGGATAAGCAACAATTGACTATCTCAGAGAGTTGGGTCGCCTGCATTCACGGAGGCGACATGGGCAAGGATAATGCTCAGAAATCAATGGGCCTAATACCACAACCCAGTACACTATCCTTAGACACTCCCCTCAGCGGTTGAGAATGACATACAGGGAGGGTGGAACTGGAGCTAGAGGGAGAGAGACTGGAACACACCAGAGCAGAACTAATTGCTGCTATCCAGGGCTCTAGAAAAGTGTTGGAGGATTGCATAGGCACTGCCTCAATAGATGTAAATCTACTTCGAGCAGACTTACGAAAAGTAGCCGAAAAGGTTACGTACGCTGAAGAGGACATAGTTGAGCTGAGGGGGGATGTTGCTACACTCAAACAACAAGTGGCGTAGATGACCGTGGCCACAAAAGTGCTTGAGAGCCGTGCAGAGGATGTGGAAGGGAGCACATAGGCAGCAACATACATGTGTTGGGTATCCATGAGGAAGCCGAACTGGGAGCGTCAAAGAAATTCCTGGAGCAGTGGATTTGATCCAACTATGGGCCGATGGCCAGTCGGACATTTTCGTGATAGAAAGAGCCCATAGGGCCCTGGTCCCGCCCCGCCTCCGGGTGCACAGCCCTGCGCAATAATCGCAAAATTCCGTAATTACCGTGGCTGGGGCTGCATACTATGAGTGGCTCAGGAACAGCAGGATCTTCAGAACAAAAATAATAAGGTTGCTATGTATCCTGATTATACAAAGCAAGTATAGGAACTACGGAAATCCTCGGAAAACGCATGCTACGTGAACTGAGTCTGCAATATATGCTACTGTACCCAGCTAAGCTAAAGGTGATTGCAGCGGGCAGGGCACATTTTTTCGATACCCCTGAGGATGTTTGGGAATGGCTAAAGATTAGGGGGGAGGGGTGGCCACCCAGAGAGCAGAGGGGGCTGAAGAGAGGTTGAGGAACAAGATCTGAAAAGGGCCCTAGGCAGCAAAAGGGTCGAGAGGATGCAAAGAACATGATTGATCTCCAGTAGCAACGGATCACAGTGCGTGAGGATGGATCACTACAGTTGGATGCCCTAGGGGATGGGGGTGAGACGGCGGCACCCGGGAAGATGCACCTGGTGGATCGGATGAGGAGTCACAAAATCTGGGGCAGACAATAGTTACTGTTCCTAAAACTCTGCTGGAGGAGCCCCTGAGAGGGAGAAGGACTAAGAGGCGAATGGCAGGCCTGACACTCTGGAACATAGCCTAACACCGATATAGAAGTATGGTCACATTGCATTAAGACATTGCCGGTGTATTGACACTGTAGTTGTCTGCCCATCTGGCGGAGCTGGTCTGCTTATAGCAGCATTTAAATATGTGTGAGATTGTGGCGTGAAGGGTACTGGATACTTAGGAGGGACCCTAAGATTGTTATGGTTAAGAAGCTGCCGGTTAGTAAAGGGGGGACGGACTGGGGACTAAAGCTCTACTTGTTGCACCTGTTGGGGATGCTGTGCAAGTCCTGGCACGAGCGGAGGATGTGAAGTTTTGACAGTGATGATTGTTGAATATTGTCCGTGGGTGGGGCAGTTTTGATTCAGGTTTTTGGATAAATATCAGTGGAGTTGTGCGAATGGGTTGGATGAAGCACTTGAGCGATAGATGCAGTGACGCAGTTTGTTGGAAAACGCAAGCAGAAGATTATGGTGAGAGAGGGAAAGTTCCTTAGTTGGAATGTCAGAGGGCTGGGTACCTGTGCTAAGCGACATAGAGTCCTTTTGCTCCCAAGCGGCATAAAATAATGATTGCATGCCTGCAGGAAACACATTTGGATGACAAGTGGGCTGTGAGATTAGCAAAGAAATGGAGGGGCCAGGTGTTTCATTCTTCATACTCTACCTACTCTAGGGAACGCTGATCTGGGTGGCTCTCTTTTATTCTCCAGTATATGGAAGCTGATGTTGGGGGCCGATATATGTATATATAAGGGAGAAACTGGACGGAAAATACATAACCATCCTGAATACATATGTCCCGAATTCTGATGATCCTTCCTTTCTTTAATGATGCAGGACCTGATTAACAAGGACTTGGACTCCCCACTTATTTGGTTGGGTGAATTTATTTGTGTCCCTGATCATGACTTGGACAGGCACCCGACTAGAGGGGTCACCAAGCAGCGCATGACTAAGCAATTGCAAAAAGTGATGCATGAGTTGGGTCTGAGGGATGTCTGGAGGATACGACACCTCACACAGAAGGAGTACATGCATAATACACCAACACATAACACGTACTGTAGACTGGATAGAGTCTTGGTAACAGAAACTCCTGCATTAATAGCAGCAGCCTTAACCCACTGAGCACGATTTTTGTCATATCATGCACCAGTGTGCTATGTGGTACAATAGAATATCAGGGAGCAAGGCCCTTGAGGCTGGAGGCTACCATAAATTTCCTGGAAGACCAGGTGGGCAGGGAGGCACTTTCAGAAGCTCTAACAAATTGCATATCTCTTAATTGGAACACCACTAGTAGCAAATCCACTGAGTGGGATGCCTTGATGGCGGTGGTCTGCGGGGCAGGAATGGGATTAACATATGGCGTACGAAGGCAACTGCAATGAGAGGTACGCTATAAAGAGGACTCATTGGCGGACATTGGCTGAAGTTCAGACAGGTATGCAGGGACAAGAGGATGCCAGGAGCGGGAGCATAGGCTTCAAGAACAAATATTATATATTTGGGATATGCTGGACAAATACACACTTACTAAATATAGGCAATTGCTGCATGCACAGGGAGATAAATCGGGTCGTCTGTTAGCATGGATACTACGCAGGCAACAGGCGGTCCCATTGATCACCTGCATAAGTACACAAACGGGTGAACTAGTCCACTCTAGACTGGATATTCTAGAACAGTGTAAGCAGTATATGCAGAAGGTATATTCAGCTGACGTGCTCGTCTGGTCTAAAAGCTATACCTGATTTCTGGAGGGCCTCCGACTGACAAAGCTTACTGTGGAGGCCAGTCAAGAGCTGGAAGCACAATTGTCAAATGAGAAAATGACGGAGGCCATAGCAGATATGCCCAGGGCTAAGGCTCCAAGAGGAAATGGATTTTCGAGAGAATTCTATCAGGCGTATTCAGCAAACCTGGTTCAACCCCTAATATAAGCATTAGACAAATCCTTTGTAAACAGGGTATTGCTGGCAACAATGCATGATGCCGAAATATGTATGTTCCCCAAACCAGGTGGTAATAGTCAGGACCCTGCGGCATAGGGACCGCTCACAATGATTAACACTGATGGGAAAATATTGTGTAAAGGGCTGGCTAAGAGGCTGGGCCTGCACATGGGCCATTTGGGCCATGAGGACCAGTACGGGTTCATCCTGGGTCTTTACACGTTTATGAATATTCTGAACTTGGTCCACATAATCCATGAGACACAGAAAAATGCTGAGGAGCTGCCACTAGTATCAATTGTACCTGCAAAAGGTGTTGAGAGTGGCGGCATTCTGGCCCTGCTTCTGCAAGTGGATTCAGATACTGTATACAAAGGAGAGTGTCACGATTCGGCTGGGTCAGACTAGGTCCCTGCAGTGTTTATTAGAACGAGGTGCGTCGCAGGTGTGCCATCTGTCCCTGTTGCCTTTTGTCCTGGTGTTGGAGATGGCCCTTCTTTCAGGGTTATCCACAAACTTTTTGCTTCTTCCTCCTGTTTTTACCTTACCTGCTGTTGTTGGTTTTAGGACTCTGGGCACTTTACCACTGCTATTCAGTGCTAAAGTGCATATGCTCTTTGTGAAATTTGTATTATGGATAGGTGTCTCCATGATTGGCATATTTGGTTTACTACTTAGTCCCTAGTACAGTGCACTGTGTGTGCCCAGGGCCTGTAAATCAAATGCTACTAGTGGGCTTGCAGCACTGATTGTGCCACCCACATAAGTAGCCCTGAAGAGGTAACTTAGACCTGCCACTGCAGAGTCTGCGCACAGTTTGTACCTACCATGTCGACTTGGCAAGTGCACCCACTTGCAAGGCCCTACCCTTCCCTTTTCTTACATGTAAGTCACTCCTAAGGTAGGCCCAATGTACCAATGTGGGCAGGGTGAAGTGTATGTGAAAGGTAGTACAGTTTGTGGCATGTCCTGATAGTGAAATACTGCCAATTTCCTTTTTCACTATTGAAAGGCAATCTGGCCCTTAGGAAAGCATGGGAGTTAATGTATAACATCTTATAAATATAACTTCCTTTTGGGACCAGATAGGAAAGAAAAGTTTAGCATGCCTGAACTCAGAATCTAAAGATGCATCTTTTGCTAAAGGTAATTTTAACATTCTGTGTTTGAAAATACCACTTTCAGAAAGTAGGTATTTTCTTACTTAGCCATCCTGTATGACGACGAAATGACGAAAGTTCTTAATAAAGCGCACTGCGACCAAGCGGCTTCCTGGCGCTGAAGGTAAAGAGCTAAAGAGTAGGTATTGCCGAAGGAAATCAGCTAGAGTACGCTATGGAAAACAAATGAGTCTTGAGAGCTTTGCGGAATTGGGAGTAGACTGGTATAGATCAGATCGACAGAGGGAGGGTGTTCCAAAAACGGGGAGCTAGTACAGAGAATCTAGTGCCTCCAGTTTTAGATCTACGGAACCGTGGAACAGTGAGGAGAGATTGATTGGAGGAACGAAGGGCATGTTTAGGAGTATAGGGGATAATACGAGAGTTGATGAAGGCCGGGGCAGTGCAGGTACGAGCCATGAAGGCCAGGCAGCCCATCTTAAAGAGGGATCTCTGGCAGATGGGAAGCCAGTGGAGGGATTTCAAAATAGGAGTGATGTGGGAGGACTTGGGAAGGTGATAAATGAGACGGGCGGCCTGATTCTGGATAGCCTGTAGTTGACGTAGTTCGTAGGCCGGGATGCCCACATACAGGCTATTCCCGTAATCAAGACGGGAAAGAATCATTGCCAAAATAATAAGTTTGAGGGCATCAGAGGAAAAGAAGCGGGACACTTTCCGGATAATCCGGAGAGAGAGGAAACAGGAAGAAACAACTGAGCTAATCTGGGCATGCATGGAGAGGTCCTGACTGACTTTAATACCCAAGGTCTTTGCGGAGGCAGCTGGTATGGGCGAGGGGCCGAAGATGGAAGGCCAAAAGGCGGCCGACCACGGGGAGATGGTAGGGCCAGTCAGGACCAACTCTGTCTTGTCCAGATTAAGCTTGAGTCGGTTACGGTTCATCCACTCCGAGATGAAGACTAAAAGGGAGTGGAATTTAGGAAGGGAGTGCAGAGGAGAAGAGAGATCAAAAACTAACTGGAGGTCATCCGCATAGTTATATACGGAGACCCCCATGTCAAGGAGAGAAAGAATAAGGGGACGGATATAAAGATTGAAAAGAAGAGGGGACAGGGAGGAACCTTGGGGGACCCCGCAAGGAACCAAGCAGGTTGGGGCGGTATAGCCAGAGAGATGGACAGCCTAGTCCGTTCTTTGAGAAAAGAGGCGAGCCAAGAGAGGGCGGTGCCCCGAACGCCCGCCGCGCAGACACGGCCGAGGAGGATGGAATGGTCGACCGTGTCAAACGCGACGGACAGATCTAGGAGCACTAAGGCTTGAAGTAAGTTGGAGTCTGCCTTACTCTTTAGCTCGTCTAGAACAGACAGGACCACTGACTCGGTAGAATGGGCCGGGCGAAAACCCGCTTGGTGGGAGGCCAAAAGATGATTATCCTCAATGAAGGAAGAGAGACAAGATGTAATATAGCTCTCCAAGATCTTCCCCAGGTAAGGGAGAAGGGAAATGGGTCTGAAGTTGGAGGGAAGAGAGGGGTCTGAACCAGGCTTTTTTAAGATGGGGTGAACTATAGCTGATTTAAAGAATTTTGGAACTGAACCTGAGGAGATAGAGGCGTTAAGGAGGGAAAGAGGGGGGTCAGGGCAGTGAGTGAAAAGTTCTCTCAGAATGCGAGTTGGAGCACAGTCAGCCAGAGAGCCTGACTTCACTTTCTGAAGTAGAGCCAGAAAAGAGTTCAGAGGGATAGGTGGAAACTGATCGAGAGAAGGGAAAGACAGAGGAGGGGTAACAGGAGGAGAGAGAGGTGGCGAGGGTGCTAAAGGAATATTGGATTTAATCTTCGCGATCTTCTCCTCTGCTAGGATGTGTATTGACTGTCTGGCTTTGGAGTGAAAGGGGTTGGGGAGGTGCATTCTCTCGGACAGCCACCGGGTGGTTGATATGTGTCCTGCCTTTACTGAATGAGTCAGGGCTGGGCTGAATAGACCTGGGCTGCATTCAGAGTAGAGGGAGGAGTTGTCGCTAGCACCTGAATAGGCCCAGAAAGCATTTAGAGTGGTGGGCGGAGATTTACCTTGCACCTGAATAGGCCCTGCCTGCCTTGGACAATGGTGTCTCCACCCCCTGCCAGAGAGGAAAGAAATGGTTTGGACAAAAATAGACACTCCCTGGCCCAGAAGACAAAGGATTTTGGGCTATAAATTTTGGGGCACAGAACTTTACAACTCTTTTGGACCAAGAAGACTGCCAAGAAGAAGAGCTGGAGAATCTGTGAAGAGGAGCAACCACTTTGCTGTGTGCTTTGCTGTGTTGGACTGCAGTGGCTGCTTATGTCTTAGGCAGTGAGCGGACTGGACTTGAACTTACTGCAATCATTTTCTGTGAGTTTCTCCAAGGGCTCGAGGTAAAGCTTGCCGCCTGTTCAGAAAGTCTCAGGAACAGAAAATACTTCAAGTTCTGTTAATTTTGAAAATCCCATTCCTGCAATGCACTCATTTTATGCTATATTAGGTTAGCAGTGTGTGGCTAAATAGATGCCATTTGTATTCATGTTATGCAACCCACTGAGTGATCCCCATAATGTGCAGGCTTCAGTTAGCGAGTGTGACTCCATTTTGCATTTTGTAATCCCTATTAGGCTACTTAAACTGTGCCAGAACTAGGCCTCATTATTCGTTTTGCTTGCCTTAGCAGAACACTGTATTTCATTATTATTTTCTCTTCTGTTCAAAGCTGTTTCTTGACTTACTAATGAATAGGCTATTCTGCCCTCACATTCCTATCTGAGTGTGTAGTTCTGCTCCCACTTTAGGAGATGCTGAGGCTCAGTACGGTAACCTTTAGTTGCCGATAGCATGCACCCATCAAGCAGGTGGTATCTCATCCCTCTGTGCCCTCTTTGTTCATGTTCGGCCCAGGCAGGTAACTTTCCACTGTGGGCGTGGTTGGAGGCTCTGGGAACAATCATTAGGTGTTGTAGACTGTTGGGGGGTCAGTCCCTTGGCAGACATCTTAGAGTGCACATCAGATTGGACTTCTCTGCAGAGTATTGCTAATAAATGTGTGTTTGTATTTTCTACTGTCTGACCAGCTCTTCATGCTTAGAAGGCATAGTAGCTGGTTGTAAGTAACCTGGGGCCACTTCCTTCAATTGGCGCGTGAACAGGGACACCGCAAGGTGACCCGAGTCACCTGAAAACAGGTTGCTGGGTCGGGGTTGCGTCCAGTTGGTCGGGCGGATCGGGGTACCCCACAGGATCGAGCTTGGTTATGGCAGCTACCCCGCCCGTCTGATTGGGCGACTCCTCGTCTAGTGGTCACCGGCTGGGGTCCTAAGAAGGCAAAACCTTGGAGTTGACCGTTTGGTCCAAAGAGTCGGCAGTGGAGAATATTTTGACACTCGACCTGAGTGCACCAGGTGAGTGATTTTATTCTTGGAAAAATGGCGCCCTTCTTGAACCGCACGAGCCTTCTGGCGGTGTCTTGATAGAATCTCCTGACTGTCTTGGTGCAATTTTCAAACTGCCTTGCTTGAATGGCACGAGCCGACGGGTTGTGTCTTGTTACGGTCTTTTGGGCTGTTTTGGTTTGAACTTGATGGGTCTGTGGACCATTTGAAAAAGACGCAGAGTGTTTGCAACCAATCTGCCAGGCCAACTGGTAATTTAGACTTCTCTCAAAAAGTTCTGGGGCTAGAGCCTGTCTTCTTGAACTTGGTACAGTCACCGGACTGCAGTGGGTGGTTTTCGGACCGTTTTGGTTTGGTTTTGAACAATTTTTCTCTTGTTTATTTTTTCTTTTATTATTTTGTTGGTGTTATACTTTGGGGACAGCATATGTGTCTTATATTAAGATGCCTTGTTACAGTAAGTTAGGGTGTGTTGGATGTCGATTGGAAGAGAGCCATCCTGCACCTCTGGAGGGTTCCCCAAATTTCGGCGTATACATCAAACACTGCATTGCGTGGGATGCCTCAAACACTGTCAAATGTTGAACCACTTGTGCGTGGGATGCATGACGAAAATTGGGCAGAAGTGCAAGACCGCATGGAGAAAGTATTGCCCCGTTCTGCTGTTGGTGATGAGGAAAAGCAAATGGTGGCGAACTAAGCAGCTCAGTGGGCCCAGAATGCAATCTATAGTGTGGGAGATATGTGGAGTGTGATGAAAGATTATGAGCCCTTCATACAGCAGCATGCTCTTAAGCACATGTCGGCCAAGCTAATTGGATTGTGGGAACAATGTTTTCAGGGTGTTGCACCGCAGATCATCTATGACATACGGGACAGGGTATATGCTACAGGTATGGCTCCCAATGAGGTTTTTAGCAATGTAACAACATTGGTGGTTTACCGAGGCAGATTGCTCCAAAAGCTTCCAACGATAGGGACAGAGCACCCTATGAGGGAAGTCCATCCCATTTACCACCCTGAAATACCAGCCTTGTGCGACTCCACAGACACTGTAATTAGGCCACGAGTCGATGCTTGGTTTCAGGAACAGTGGATCTATACTCCTTGGAAGAGGAAGGCGGTTCTATCCCTATAAAAGCTAGCTGCCAGATCCTTAGAAGAACCCTACTGCATATTAAAAAGAATTGACGGAGGTGGCCTCCTCCACATTGATGACATTAGCCAATATTGAGTTGCTCTTTGGCCTGTTGGTATTGGTCGATATATGGAGGCAGGTACATACGCAGGATCATGCACTGGAGTTGGGTGGTACCTAGGATGAGATCAAGGCATGCGATAAGGAGTGTAAGCCTGGTAAAAAGCCAAAAGTGGTGCTCCTAGATTTGCCAGGGCATATTATTACTTACATGCACTCCCTTATCCCGCCGAAGAGAGTGGATTGGGATAAGTTAACTGCATGTCATCAGAAGAAGGATGAACGTGTGTCTGATTTCTTTACTCGATTTGAAGGGGTGTTTTTAGACTTTAGTGGTCACAGGAGGGTGGTGTTTGTTTGTTTCTTAACAGGTTTTCCACTAACTTGCTTCCCGAGATTGCAACTAGTTTGCAGTCTTCGGAAAGTATGTGGACAACATCATCCCCATCAGTGATTTTGAGTATGGTATAGTACTATGAGCATAGCGAGAATGAGGAGAAAGACAAGATGGAGAAAAAGTCAGAGGATTTGAAGACGAGGGTGTTAATGCAGCAAGTTACTAGGGGAAGAGGCAGCGGTTCAGGTTCGTCCCAGCCGTTACCCCGTCTAATAGGAGTGGTGCTTCGAGTGCACCCATTGGGCTTAACCAATGTGCGTATTGTAAGCAGGAGAAACATTGGCGGAATGAGTGCTCAGACTTGTTGCAGAAAGGTGAGGCCCCCAGAGGTCAAGGTTTTAGAGGACACGGAAGTGGAGGAGGAGGCCGAGGGGAGATGCAGTCAGAGAATGTATCACACAATTGACAGAGCGGGAACTATTTTGATGACCCCCGAGGCCTACAGTATTATCACGATGACTATGACATGGATGAGGTGACGGGGTTGTCCCATTGCTAGGACAGCCAGGGACAGTGTGAGGGACCAGTTACGGTGCCTGTAGTTCAGTGCGGACCCTATGTTATGGCGGATTTGCAGGGTACGACCAAGAAATATTTAGTTGATACATGGGCTATGAATAGCTCTGTTTCCTGTTCACTGGTCCCGGGGGCAGCTCTGTCTGGCCAAAATAATGTGTTGGTAGGCTTTTCAGGCATGTCGGTTGTTAGCCCAATTTCCAAACCTCTTTCATTGACTATTGGCCCCTTCACTGTTGATTTACTATTTCTATTGACGTCCAATTGTGTAGAGAATTTGTTGGGATTGGATTTGTTAAAAAGGTTTCATGCAACAATATTTTGTTCTCCTGATAGTGTATAAATGACTATTGGACCACTGGTGGCCAGCGTAAAGCAATGCTTCAATAAAGATGCTCCTCTGCCCGTGGAGTTCAATAACGTGCCACGTACATTGTGGGCTATAGGGGACTTGGATGTGGGGTTAAATTACAATTACATTTGGCACACCATGGACACAAAGTGTTGCCTTCCAAATTTCAATATTGTTGACAGGAGGTCACCTATTTAGTTCACCTACTGTCGAAGGAGGGTCACAGACTAACACCTGAATGCATTGCTGCTATTACTAATATGCATTTCCCTAAGGCCCAACACGAGGTACGCGCTTTCATTGATATAACTTCGTATTGTCGGCACTGGATCCCTAACTATTCTCTACTAACGAAACCCCTTCTTTAACGGACCACCAAAGATGTGCATGAACCCTTGCCTTGGACATCTACATGCCATCAAGCTTTTGAGCAATTAAAGGTTGCACTTTGCTCTGCTCCTGTGCTTGATACTCCTGATTATCAGAACCCTTTTGTGCGCTCTGTACATGAGGCGGATGGTTGTGCGCTTTCGGTTCTAACACAGGTTTTTGGTGGTAAGCAGAAACCCTGCGCTAATTTCTCTGCAATTCTTGATAATGTCGCCAGAGCTCTCCCGAGCTGCCTGAGAGCTGCCGTGGCAGTGGCAGTTTCTATCAGACAATCGGCAGGGCTCATCCTTAATACTGATCTCACAGTAACAGTACCTCATGCTGTGGATACGCTATTGAATGAGGCAAAGACGCAGCCCCTTACTAGTGCACGTCTGACTGGATATGAATTAACCTTGTTTGCTCAGCACATTACCATCAAACAATGTGCCACTCTGAACCCAGCCACGTTACTAACCCTCCCTTCAGAAGAAAAGGACAATGATGTCCATGATTGTTTATTTCAGACTGAGGAAGAAACGAAAGGAAGTGTAGACCTGACTGATGTTCCCTTATCTGACCCCCAAGGGAAGCTACATTTCTATGGCTATTGTTTCAAACTACCAAATGGCACTACCACTGCAGCCTATGTAATCACAACGTTACACACTGTCATTGAGACATCCCGTATCCCATACCACTCGGCCCAAGCTGCAGAGTTGGTTGGCCTCCTTAGAGCTTGTGAGTTGAGTAAGGGACTGGCTGTTAATGTCTACTCTGGCAGCCCGCATGCCTTTGGGGTGGCCTATAATTTTGGAGTCCTCTGGTTGGAGACAGGTTTCTTGACTTCACATGGACTGCAAATACAGAACGGTCCACTGATACATAGATTCTGTCCGCATTGACACTTCCCGATAAGTTAACAATAATAAAATATAACACTCACAAAGCCATCACTGACGATGTTGGGAGGGGAAATGCGTTCGCAGACAACACAGCTAAGGAGACAGCTTGATCAAAGATGAAAAAGATGTTGCAGGTCCTGCTAGGTGGGTCCCAGACAATGGCATGTTTGAGGACACATGGAAAATGTCAGGGAAATTCAGGGTGAGGCGACCCTGGATGGATTGGCAATGTGGGAGGAGAGTACATGGCGTGTGCACGAGGATGGTTGCTGGACTGCCTTTCTGGGAAACAGTGAAGGCTGTTGTCCAATACTTACATGCTCCCTGTTGTTACCATGGCCCACAGCCCAGCACACATTAGTGCCAAAGAAGTATGTAAGCTACTGGACCCAGTATGGCAGAACGATAATATCTCAAAGGTAGCCACACACCTAGTGAAGCATTGTATTATTTGTTTGAAGCATAATCCTGGGAAACGTACTCTTACACCCGCAGGTAACTTTGCACCGCCTTCCTTCCCTTTCGAGGTTCTCCAGATGGATTAAATCAAAATGGAACAAATTAACAATTTGAAGTATGTGTTACGAGTGATTTGTGCATTCAGTAAATGGATTGAGGCTTATCCCACCAAAGAGAATACAGCTATGGAGACGGAAAAGGAACTCTTAAAAGAGTTCTTCCCGCAATATGGATTCCCAGGTGTGATTTGGAGTGACAACGGAAGTCACTTCAATTCAAAAGTCATTGAATTGGTGAGCAAAGGCTTGCATATCAGGCAGATGTTTCATGCAGTGAATCACTCCCACTCACCAGGCCTGGCTGAGAAGTACAATGGTACTCTCAAACTGAAACTAGCAAAGATTCAAGAAAGCACAGGATTGCAATGGCCAGGTGAGTTACCTTTGGTTTTATTATCTACCGGAGCGACAGCACATTATAGAACAGGGTTGTCCCCGTATGAGGTGATCTTTGGATGTCCCACCAACGTCTGGGGCGTCCCAAGACCCAAGCGCCTCTCTGAGATAGAGAACCCGCCGCTTGTAGACTATCTGTACGAGTTAACTAAAGATCTCCGTTTCATCCACCAACAGATTCATGCCACGCTGCAACCCGTGCCAGAGGGGCCCAGACATCAGTTACAGCCCGGGGATTTTGTTTTTTTCAAAGAACTATCAATGGAAGAACTGCCTGCAGCAGAGGTGGAAGAGGGGCCTGCTTGTCCTGCTCACCACCTGCACAGCTGTCAAGCTTGAAGGCCGAAAACATTGGTTGCATGGCACTCACTTCAAATGGATTCCTCTACCGCTTTCGTATGATCAATGGCCCCTCAATGGCAATTGATGACTAGGAAGGAGAGCGGGTGCCACGCTTTGTTCCCTTCTCTGACGCCCAATTGAGGTGGCTGCAGAGGGACGAAGAAAGTGACGCAGCCTTGTTGGAGGTGGTCCCACCTGAAATAAGGGCTGCCACGGATTACGCCCTTTCCAATACACCAGAATCTGAGTCTCAATGCCCATCTGACCCTGCGTTTCACCCCCTTTTGGTTGACGAGACACTGCCTGGAGTCGTCAGGTACAACCTGAGGCCCGAAAGAAGAATGGTGCACCAGCAGTACAGTCCAGGAGTTAGGGAAGGACTTGAGCTTAGGGCGTGTCTAAGGTGCCTGCATTAGATTAGAGTGAACTACACTGGTGCACTGCCCGGACACTGGACAGGATTGTTAAGGGTATTTGCCCAGGAGGGAGGGTGCCCTATCCTGAAAGAAGAGGATTTTTATTTGAGCAAGGGCTGCAATCCCACATATCCCCCGTGGGAGTGCTTCATAGCACCGTCGTTGATGAAAAGTAGGAGCCTACCGGTCAGGCTCTAAACGGACGCTGGTTGACTTGTGCCCCTGTGGTCGGTTGTATTTTTTTGGCTCCAATTCCTAAGATTTCTTTCTATGTGCCCATTTGGTTGTGTAGTCATGAAGGAGGAACAGACCCTGGTGGCCCCTCCATTACAGCAGAATAGTCCTGTGTGGACTAGTAGGTCTACTGGGAGTAGGATAGTGGTGGTAGTAGTCATCTTTATAGTAATGCTAACACTATTTGGGGTGGTCTGGAACAGCATCCTGTGAACACTCTGGTAGTGACTACTCTGGTTCCACCTGAGCATCTATTTGTTACACTAACCCTGCATGAGGAGAGACATAGACAGACTTATACCGAGAATGCTTTCCTGCAGATGCTTCATCAGGTACACAGTATCACTAATGCCACCAATTGTTGGGTATGTGGGTTACTCCCCTCTGTTATGCACAAAAATGATTTACCGGTGTCATTGCCCCTGTCATACTTGAGTAGCTGTGAGGCATGGTTCCAATTGCTTTCTATGGTATACATGCACAATCATGCTGACGCTATGAAAATGGTACAGTCTATTTACGAAGCTGTGTTGGAGCATATAGTGGCAAACCAGGGATATACACCTGGGGCAGATTGCAAGGAGGGTACCGTACATCCAGAAGCTTGCATGAACATTTTCAAAGCTAATGAGACTGTCACTTGGTTACAGAATGAAATGCTGGATTTCCAAGGATTTAATGTTACTGAATACTTCAAATGTCACTGAAGACAAAGCCATACCTGTCCCTATGATCAATGCAACAGCTAGTTTCTGTGTCGAAGGCTCAGGGAAACTTCTTGTTGGTCAGAGCAGTTGTAACTACACATACCAATTGAACACTACTAGTAGCCACCTTTGCTTACATCTCCGAATGTATACTTCATCTGTGGGAAACAGGCTTATACATGGTTTCCCAGGGGATGGTATGGCCGGTGTTTTGTCTCTTTCCTCTTACCCCCTGTTTACATTGCACCGTCTAATTATCATAAGGATCATAGGTTACAGCGTAGGGATCTCCATTTGCATTGAGTTATGAGAGTTGTCAATACAGACAATATTGATCAGACAGATACCTCCCTACAGCAATTTACTGACATAATGAAGGGCATTCTGCCATTCTGGGGTGCCATGTTTAATAGTCGTAATATTCGTCGCCTTGCCAGAGTAGTTGAGGGAGTTATTAATACTACTGTAGGTATACTGACTAATATTACAGTGGAGCTTCAGGCTAAGAGGCTCATTGCGCTTCAAAGTTGGATGGTTTTAGACGTCATTCTTGCTGCTAGGGGGGGAGCCTGCCGCATCATCGGCAGCAGCTGCTTTGTGTACATTACTAATAGTACCCCTACTGTATACTCCACAATACAGAAATTACACTAAGACTTGCTTCAAATATCCATCAGAATATTGGTTCATGGACCCTCACAGGGTGGCTCTGGGGTCTCTTTACATCATGGGGTTGGAAGATACTACTTGTCCTAATAGCTATCGCAGGTGTCATCTTTACATGTTGCCTATGTATTAATTGCCTTCCAGCATGTTGCACCTATTGTTTGAGCAAGCTTACCCCTACCCCTAAGTTGTCAGGCCCCGATAACAAGGTGTCTACTATGATGATGCAGGATATCCTGGATATAATGTTCATAGATGAGGGCATTTTTTAATACTAGGTGGATTTTTATACTAAGTATATTGCTTTATTCTTCCTTGTAACTTGAGTGACTATGCACTTTCTGCCTCCCCACTTAGAATTGTAAAGACCCTACTGAATAGCCTCAATAAGGGAAACAACCTTTACAACGTAACTTTTATAGCGCACTACCTTTATAACGAAATATTTACAACGCAACCTCCATTACATCGCATGCCATTACAACACAACCATTACAACGCATGACACTACAACGCATACCCCTACAACGCATGACATTACAACGCATACCATTACAACGCATAGTACCCTTACACTATCCAACACTTACCCTACTGTTGCACCTCCTAGAGTTAGAATAGTAATTTTTACTCCTACACTATCTAACACTTACCCTACTGTTGCACCCCCCTGGAGTTAGAATAGTAATGTTTACCCCTACACTATCCAACACTTACCTCACAGTTGCACACCCTGGAGTTAGAATAGTAATTTTTACCCCTACACTATCCAATACTTACCATATATGCAATGTAATGTTATGCGTTGTAATGATATGCATTGTAAAGGTAGTATGCGTTGTAATGGAATGCGTTGTAAAGGTAGTTTTTTTAAATTCGTTCTAATGGCATGCGTTGTAATGGAATGCATTGTAATGGATGTTGCTTTGTAAAAAAATGCGTTGTAAAGGTATGTGTTGTAAAAGTATGCGTTGTAACGTCATACATTCCCTCAAAAAAGCATTTAGCCACCCATGCTAAAAGGAGGGTCTGTTAGATTTGAAAATCCCATTCCTACAATGCACTCATTTTATGCTATATTAGGTTAGCAGTGTGTGGCTAAATGGACGCCATTTGTATTCACGTTATGCAACCCACTGAGATATCCCCATAATGTGCAGGCTTCAGTTAGCGAGTCTGACTCCATTTTGTATTTCGTAATCCCTATTAGGCTACTTAGACTGTGCCTGAACTAGGCCTCGTTACTCGTATTGCTTGCCTCAGCAGAACACTGTATTTCATTATTATTTTCTCTTCTGTTCAAGGCTGTTTCTCGATTTACTAATGAATAGGCCATTCTACCCTTGCATACCTATCTGAGTGTGTTGTTCTCCTCCCACATTAGGAGACGCTGAGGCTCCACATGATAACCTTGAGTTGCCGATAGCATGTACCCATCTGGTAGGTGTTAGCTCATCCCTCTGTGCCCTCTTTGGTCATATTCGGCCCATGCCGGTAACTTTCCACTGTGAGCATGTATGGAGGCTCTGGGAAAGAATCATTACATGCTGTAGACTGTTGGGGGGTCAGTCCCTCTGCAAACATCTTAGGGTGCAGTTCAAATTGGGCTTCTCTGCAGAGTATTGCTAATAAATGTATGTTTGTATTCTCTACTGTCTGACTGACTCTTCATCCTTGGGAATGCATAGCAGGTGGTTGTAAGTAACCCGGGTGGCCCCTAAGGGCCACTTCCTTCAGCTCTTCTGCCCTCAGCATTGGAGACTGTGTGTTTTGTGCTGCAACGGAAGAAAAAGCTATCTGACACAATCTACAACGCCGCTGCTGACTCCTCGTCCTAAAGGCACCGGTGCAACGCAGCACCGCAACTCTGGTCTCACCGACGATGCCTGCTGATACCGCCAGTGAGCTGCTGCTTGCACCGCGACCTGTGGGCACTGCACTCTGCTCCGCCTTGCTTCACATTGTTGTCTTGGTATCCCCGACGATGCTGCTTCACGCCGACATTGATGCCTCTGCTTGCACCGTGGTTCGAGGGCACAGCTAGTAAGTGACATGACGCACCATCCTCATCCCAACCCGCAGCCTTGGCCTACAGACGCCAGCACCATTGACTCCAGTTCGTCAGCCTACAACAGTGCTTCAGCAACGACAACGACACTGCTTGCACCATGATCTGCCAGCACCTCAACGAGCACTGCTGCACTTCGCACCGCTGCACTTTGCACCGCTGCACTTCACACCGCAGCACCTGACGCCTGCGGACGCCAGTGCTCCTGAATTCAACTGCGAGGAGTTCGATCTGCAACAAATGTGATTTCAAGGGTACAACCACTCCTGCACCGACCTCGGAAACCGATGCCTGCGGGCGCTGTGCTTTTGGAGCTTATTGAGAGGTCACCGGCACCCTGCATTTCAAAAGGTACTGTTTTGCGGGTCTTCCCGACACCGTAGCTGGCCCACGACACCACGGTCAGCCAGAAAGATTTGGAATTTGTTGTTCACACCGCCATGATAGCCCCAGACGAAGCTATCGACTTTAAGGAACTTTTTTCATTTTTATTTTGATAACTGAAGATTTCTAACTACTGTATTGAGGTTTTTTTTTATTGTTTTTGGTCTTGTCTTAAGTACATAGAAATATTGGATATTATTCTAAACTGGTGTGGTGTCCTTTTGTAGTGCTTACACTGTGTTACTGTTGGGTATGTGCAAATGCTATACACACTGCCTCTAAAGTAAGCCTGACAGCTCGTGCCAAGCTACCGAGGGGCTGAGCAGGGGTTATTTTAGGAGTGTAACTCCCTTATCCTGACTAGGAAGAAGGGTCCCTACTTGGACAAAGGTGCAAGGACTTGCAAACTAGTGACCCCCATTTCTAACACCTGGCCATAGAGCCTATGGTAGTATGGGCCAAACGGGATCTTGCTAGATGGGGAATTCGACTGGTGAATGTCCCTCACCTGGTTTCACTATATGCTGATGATGCAATGTTCTATGTTTAGTCCCCCTGGACAGCGATCCCAGAACTGCTGCAGCTGTTAGATCAATTTGCAGAATATTCAGGCTTGCGCCTTAACATGCTTCAGTCATTGGTGTTCCCGCTGACTGGACTGAAGGGACATAGGGCAGAGGAATTGCCCAATTTAGGGCTGAGATAGGAAATAGCTAATTTCCCTTATTTGGTAATACAGGTAGCGATTGAGGATGTTCAGATTCTTCGTCTGAATATATTCTAGGTATTGAATCTAGTAAAAAGCAGCTTGGGTTGTCTCTAACTTACTGAAGGTTTGCAGGCAGAGAAAGAGGTTGCATGGGTGATTATCGTAGGTATGAAATACGGATTACACAAGCTTGTAATAGCATTTTAGGATAGGGTAGCATATTTTCTCACAGAGGATACTTCTGGGGTTTACTTAGTTTGTGTTCTTGGCTAAGATATCATGTTTGCATACTGGTAGTCTTTATTATTGGAGACTTTTTGAAGAGAAGTTCGACAATCAAGGCACAGGGGAGGAGGGATAGGCACGCACGTTTAGAAGGCAATTATGTTTGTTAATGAATGTTAATTTCTGTATTGAATTTGGGAGTCAATGTTTTATTTAAAGTCCTCAAGGTCTCAAGGTTGTAAAAGAAAGGGTTGGCTAACATGCTTCTTTTTATGAACATCACGTAATGTTTTGTTGACATATTTTTTACATTATAGATACCCCTGAAGAAGGTCATAGACTGAAATGCATTGGTGAATTTACATGTGACAAAGGAATTGAGTGTTTCAACAAGCTCGTGAATAGGCCATGATGGGCAATTCTTGAGTGAATAAATACACATGAATTTAATGGAACAGAGCACCTTTTGACGTGATGGATACAACTGTGAAAAAATATGTAATAAAGGGGATGAATTTTTGATAAAATCAATGGTTTACGTGAAATATTTGGATCACATATGTATACAAGGCTGTGCAACTTTCGCAGATTCGCAAAGAGCGCTTCTCAATTTGTTCACTTTTAGAAAGTTGGCATTTTATTAATTTAGCCATTTGGTTCCAGCTGCCTGTCTCTTTTCAGTCTGGTTTGGGTGGCAACTGGGATTTGTATATTCCCTCTAGACAGCCACACACAATGGGAGCTTATGTGTGACTTGATGGGCTATCCATGGAGATGAGAGGGAGGAGATTGGCACACCCTCACTCTAATATATGAATAGGTTGTATCTTGTCCACACAGAAAGGGCTAAATAGGTTGTGTCATGTCCACACACAAAGGGGTATATACCTCCCTGTAGTGAGTCTGGAGCCATGGCATTAATGGAGGACATCTTTGCACTTCAGAGCCTTTTTTTAAGCTCCCCAATTCAATGGCCCAACTGGGCATAAGTTCTGGACGTCTCACATCATGACTTCAGTACTCTTCTGGACCTGTGACCACTCTGCCACAAAGAAGAACTGCTGTGCTGCTGAGGGGACTGCCACTCTGCTGGCAGTGGTGGCTCCTCCACTAAGGCAGAGGAGTGTCGCCCCACTGCTATACAGCAGTGAAATAAAGGAAACATAAAATGATAATAATTCATTGTTGTTATCATTTTATGTTTCCCTGCTGCAGCAGCTTTGCATTTGGGAGGGGCTGCTCTGCTTACAGTGCAGGCAGGGAAGGTGTGGTTTGCAATCCCTATGTGTGCATGACTGTTTGACTGGCCCAACAGGGTCGGCCAAACAGTAACGCGCACTTTGCATCTCCTCCATGCAGGCTGCATAACAGCCTGCATGGAGAAAATGTCCAAGCCCCTTTTCCCAAGGCTGAGGGCTGACCCATGATGCTCAAACAAATTACAACGCTGCAATGCAGCGTTGCGGTTGGCTATCGGGAACATGGAGCCGGTTGCTCCGGTTTCCCTGTACGGGCCTGGTGAGATGGCGGAGGGACAGCAGAGGAGAAACCTGACAATCAGGCAAGTTTTTTTTTCTTTATTTTGAACCCCCTCAAAACCCTTGCCCCCTCCACCAGCCCCCTGCCCCTGACCCGTGCCAGCCGCCACTGTCTGGTGAACTGCTGTTTTTCTGGACTGCTGCTTTGTTGGATTACTGCCTTGCTGTGCTGCTCTGATGTCTGTTGTTCCCCTGCCTGGGTGAGAAGGACTGGACCTGCATCACTTAAGTACAGAGTGACTACAAGGGCTAGCCAACTGACTACCTGATCTGAAGGCTCAGGGTCATAAACGACTTCCAACCAGCCTACCCGAACACTTGCACTCAGCAATCTGTGAGTCTTTTCTACCAAAGGGGTGCCACCCCAGCCCTGGACTCTTGGAAGTGGGCCTAAGGTGTTTGTGCCAGAGAAACCAACACATCAAGAGCAGAATCAACTCATCACTGATAGTGCGGGAACAGGATCGCCACAGGTCACTCGGAACCAGAGCATTGCCTTCAGAATAGCTGCATCGGATCCACTGCATAGCCACCACTACATGGATAATATTGACTCATCACCTCTAGTGCGTGGAGAAACCAAGTGCATCTATTTTGGAAATGCTGTATCTTCGGAACTAGCACAAAGTCTTCGGAACCGCCGTACCACCGCTGTTGCATGGAGAAAATCGAGACATCCCCCAACAGCATGTAGAACACTGATACATCACTTGGCTGTACTCCACATCTTCTTTGACGCAACCCAGATTAAGGTTCCTTTGTTCAGTGGGTCTCTCTGGGACCCTGTATCTGGCCTGTGCTTCAATGTGCTCACACTGAACTCACATCGCTATCTCCTATTACCAACTTTTGGAGATATTCGCGCTAAGCTAATATCTCCAAAAGCTAACACCTGCCCTGAGCAGTTCTTAGCCATGTTATCCAATGGGAGGTGGATAACATGGCTAAGAGCATTTGCTCGATAATGCATGAATATCGCTGACTTTTCAGCGATATTCATGCATTGCGGCCGTTTTTTATCGCATTTGCGATAAACCTTGCTAATAGCAAGGTTTATCTGCGATAAAAATCGCCGGTTTGCGGCGATAATTTTTGTCTCTAAACAAGTTAGAGACAAAAACTATCGCTAGTTGTTGGTAATATACCCCTCAGTGTGTAATCTTTTTGTGGTGTTTTCACAGTGTTACTGTTTAAAGTGTTGCACAAATACTTTACACATTGCCTCTTAAGTCAGGCCTGACTTCTCTGTGCCAAGCTATCAGTGGGTGAGCAAAGGTTAATTTAGAGTGTGTTTGTGACTCACCCCGGCTAGGATTGTGATTCCTGCTTCGACAGGGTGCATACTCTGCCAACCAGAAACCCAATTTCTAACAATGACCCAGCCACTTCCCCAACAATAAAGATTTGTAAAAAAAAAAACATAACACAACAAAACAGCCAAAAGCCAAAAGGCTGACAGCCAATTCCAGAAATATTGGTTTTGCTCATCACTGTTTTATGTGTGGTTACTGTATAGTTATTCTAGTGTTACATCTGCCTTCACCATTTTACAAACGGGGACACTAGGATTACCATTTCTATATTTAGGCCTTTATTGCGTGTCTCCGCGAGCGATATCACTTGTAGGGATACTGATCTGGGCAACTCTGGTGGTCGATAATTCTACATCTGGAATTACCCGGTGCGGAACCATCAGGCCCAGTTTTACCGGGTGCAGAAATCAGTCTGGTAAAACTACAGAGGTTTCTGTAATTAGTTTCTGTTCAGAGCAGGTGAAAAGTGTTCACGAAAATGGCCTAAGAATTGGTGAAAACCTTAAATGGTTGCCCCAGTAAATCCACGTCCTCAGACTATTTCACACTCTGGGACCTACAGCTCAAAATTGCCAGAAACTGATGTGGACGATCCGAATAAATAAATCAGACTTGGTATCTCCCTACGCAGTTTCCGGCCATCTCGTGATGAGGGCCACAACTACACCTGTTACGAGTGAACTGAAAATAAGTTATGATTATCGAAGTTAAAGCCCATCATATAGTAACCCAAAAAGAAAACGATGTTGAATGCAGCTCCTGAAACTCGAATCTGTGTCGAACAAATTAGCGTCATGTTTTTGATGCGTTCATAAACCAGCCAGAAACCCAAGACGCCAAGCTGCTTACATCAAAAAAACATCCTAAACATGCTTGTGCAGACCATTTACACCCCTAATCTTACACAAATACATATTTCGAGAGGAAAAAAACACCGTTTTTTTCAAGAATTTGATCATAAACCTGATTCCTTTTTAACTTGCAATGGTACCGTAATTGGAACATTACTTTTTATTTTCAATAAATAAGCGGAATTGTCAATAGAAGCAATGCAAACAGCATTTGAAAGGCATGGCATCGACTTGTTTTAGCAAAGCTTTCAGAAAACAGTTAACTGACTCATCAGAAAAAGACAAGCAAGCTGACACTCCTGCACGCCTGCGAATTGAGAGCAATGACAGTTTTCGCTGCGACGAATTTCCCATGGTGATAACATACACACCAGTCACTGAAAAGATTCTCCGCAGAAAATAATTGTGCTTCTTCACTTTCGGCGACTTGGTAACATCTGTCCAAACTAGAAAAACACCTAAATAAAATAGGACGATAAAGGCCAAACTCCCCGTGAATGTAGTTTTGCAGTTTTTTTATTAACTATACACTCCTTTTCAGATTTAAAACAACATGAGACAGCCAACACAGATCCCTAATGCAACCTAGAACAAGCATTTGCAATGCAATAGGTCTCACATTTACGAGAGTTTGAGCTATTGGCATTGTAAATGACAAAGCGTTTTATTTAAATGTTGTTTTTAAAACAGAGAAATAAAAGACAATGGGGCATATTAGCAAGAACCTCGATAAAATTATCGCCGTTTTAGGAGCAGGAAACTACGGCTAAAACTGCGATAATGGGCTTGCTAATATGCGTTACTGAATTCCAATAGAAGCCCAGGTTAGATGTGCAGGACATCTAACTTGGGCTTTTATTGGAATTCTATAACGCATATTAGCAAGCACATTATCGCCATTTTAGCTGCAGTTTCCTGCGGCTAAAACAGCGATAATTTTAACAAGGTTCTTGCTAATATACCCCATTGTCTTTACAATGCCAATAGCTTACACTCTCATGCAAGACCTATTGTATTGCAAATGCATTCGGTGCCCCTACTATAACATTTTTAGAAAAGCATTAGGAGGGGGTGTGACCTGCCCAGGACTAAGCTATTTGAGGAAAGAGTGCTCAGAGGCTTTAATTAAAGGCTACTGAGTAACAACACACGTAACGAGGTCACCATGGAAGGTTACAAAATGAGCCAAGGCGGTAATAAGGAGGGACTACTGTGCCTATGGACCAATGAACAGCCACAGTTTACAGTGGACAATGACACAAGCCAATGAAAAATATGGGTGGAGCTTCAAGTCCCTACCTGAATACAGTGTGCCTTGCAGAGCAGCGCACGCGCTGCCCAGGCTCAACATAAAGAAATAAGCTTAAAGGGATAAATCCCATGGCACCGCAATGACTAACCATAGTTGAAAACATAATAAGTAAACTTAAATATATCCCGCAGGGCTGAAAGAGGCTAGCTACAAGGTGGTCTTCTTTTGTTCAGCTCAAGCCCATTTCCTTCTCTAAAAGGCTGTCAGAATTCCGCGCTTGCGCTGAGTGTTCTATTGAGCGGGGCGGGCCGTGGCGGATCCGCTCCGTCATGAGCACAGCTCAACCGACGCTCGTGACGGAGCGGCTCCGTCACCAGCATGCGGCCGCCGCGCGGCCGCCCTGCCCCCTTAGCACTGCGGCGGAATAGCTGCCGCAGTAAAGGGGTTAAACAACTTACCCCCACTACCACCACCCTCCATTAAGTCAAGTCCCTATTTAAGTATGCACACAACACATATTTATTTTGCAAATTACATTTTTACCCATTTTCTTTCCCAGAATCTAATAAATGAACCCATGCACAAACTTTTTCAATTGATCCCCTTCCCTTCCTCCTATCACTATACAATACTGCACTCTCATTACCTGCCCAATTAACCAAGTCCACTTTCCATTTTGCTACCCTAGAGTGCTTGGGGGCCTTCCAGTTCATAGTAATTTCACGTTGTGCAAGTACCAAAGCTAACTCAATAAATCCTATAGTATTTTTATACTTTGTAAGTTTGGAAATCCCCCCAGCAGACAGACCATAGGAGAACACTCAATTGAACTCTTGTTGCCTCATTTTTTATAGAATATTACCAGTATTTAACTAATAAGAAGCATGACCATACCATGTCCAACATTTCTGCACCCTGTTCACCGCATCTCGGTCATGCTACATTTGTTTGATACATTTGAGCTATTTTTCCTGGAGTTAGATACTCTCTGTGCAAGTAGAAAACATTTCCTAAAATGTTAGAACATTCCAACTCTGATATTGGATGTGCAAAATCCTCCTCCAACTTTTGTCTTAGACCAACAAGAGGCGTTATCAGATCATTTCTTATTGTCTGACAAAGGCACGTCACTGCCTTCATATGACCCGTTGTGAAACACAATATTTGACAAGCACTATGTACTTGCAGCTCTACTATATCCATACCCTAATGGTTGCACAATCTAGCAATCACCGCTCGATGCAACAAATATTGCCCTCTCTGTATCTTAAAAGTGGCTAAAATTCTTCAATGATAATATCACCCCGTCACTATACAAATCTCCTAACATATGCACACAATGGTTTGCCTACTACGTAAGTTCCACAATCTTCCCTGGAATGATTTGTTCCAATCTTCTCTGTGATGGAAGGTAAGGCAACTTGGCTACGTCTACTAATGTGCGATGCAGTCACAGCCAAGGAGAAAAAGCCTCGCTTAACAAATTAAGGAGGAGTACAACCTAAAATCACTTGCAACTGTGTACATTGTATACTAGTGATCCCACTCCTACCATCAGGACAGTCTCTAAGCAGAAAAATTAGCCCATATCATATTGTACACCTCCTCTGCTCAAAAATGCCTTTGTGAACCTAAGATGGAGACATTATGAACATAGGAGGTTGGTGAGCATGCCACTTGAATACTAACTGTGTCAAAGGGAAGCAAAACTGACCATTCTCATGATTAATAACATTAGCCACCTATTGACACATCAACAGAAATCACTGAGACATTTGCTTCTTTTTATAAAAAGTTCTTTAAATTAAACTACAATTATTAAAGCACTGAAGGAGGACACCTTCTTGAGATCCCTCTAGTTAACCTTCCTTAAGTGATGAAGAGCGAACAGGTTGGTATGATCACCTTGGATGAGATAAATCAAGCGATAACTGATTTACCGACATGGTGATCTCCCTGGGAAGACAGATTTCTGGGAGAATTGTATAACTCTTGCAAGACTCATCTGGCCCCCATGTTGCATGAGGACTTTAAAGAAGCCAAAATGATGGTTCATTGGGGTCCGTCTCCAATGGAGATGATATATCTCTAAACCCAAAGCAAGGAAAAGTCCTTCTGGTATGAAGGATAGGCCCAAATCCCTCATACTATTGCTGTAAAAATATTGGCCAAGGTTCTTCTCACTTCACTTTGCAAAGTTATTCTCCCTTTGGTACATCACTAACAAGTGGGTTTGGCCTGAACATTCTGTCCAGGAACCAGTCTTGTCACACCTGTTGTGGTTCTCATGAAACTGAAAATGGAAGTATTGGCTAATTATCTTGATGCCAAAAAAAGGTACATATTCCATTGAATGAACAGATTTGGCCTTGTCTAAAACTTAACTTCCAAGATTAAATGGTTATATCATTTTCCTCTAATGCAAGTAAAGCTGTTTGTCACATCCCATTTGTATACAGAATGGTACAAGACAGGAATGCCCACTAACCCACTCTTATAATATATGGTGCTGCAACCCTTATCTGCTGCCACCTGGTCCTCAGACCTGATCTGGGATGTGCCTACACTAGTGAGACCATTACATTTTTTATTTCTGTGGAGGACATTATTATGACTAATATAAACCTGATCACATTGCTGCTAATCTTGATATCCTTGATTGAAAGTTCTTGTAATTTGCAGGGTACTGGGTAAGCTGGGAGAGATTTAGGGCAATGTCCATGTATTATTCCTTCAGAAAGTCCAGCATCACAGAATTTGCAATGGAGTGAGCCCAGAAGGGCCTGAAGTACTTGGGAATCTTAAGCCATAGAGGTGCCCATAAAATGATTGGGGATTCCCCTTGATGATCAAGACTAGTTCTGATTTCATGAAGTGGGCACATTTACAACTGTCACTAAGGGGAAGAGTACAGGTGGTCAAAATGGTGGAAGCCCTACTTTAAAACTATGACAATGAGATAATATATTTATTGGTTCTCCAGCTTCTTATTACCTGTAATTATTCTGATAACAAAGCCTTTGTCTGGGGTAATTCGGAGCCACAGCCGAAATCTAGCAAGCTCTATCCACATAGGCAATTGGGTAGTCTTTTTTACCACATATATGGTCCGATTGTCTTTACCAAAATGTCATATTGGTCACCATACGTGCTCTACCTGCCTCCATAGAGAAATCTACTGTACAGTGAACGTAGACTAAACATACAATATCATCACAATATTTGTACAAACTTGATCGACAACTCCATCTTCTAAGCTATTCAAATTGTTTGGAAAACAGCTCATAAATACATAAAAGGGCACCCAGGGCGTTGTTCTTCGGCATCATTATGGGGCCATGGGGGACTGGCTATAGTGGGTTCCACCATTTGCTGGGACTCCTGGTTCTACGTAGGAATGAAATGTGGGCGAGCTCATCAGAGAGGGACTCCTATGGTTCTTTTATGATCTTGGTTCTGAATTTGGTCTCAGTTCGCACAACAAGGAGAGTACAATCAGCTGTCTCATTGCATCATGAGCCGACTGGCAACAATGCAATACACATGACAAGCTGTTCATTGAGAAAGTATCTTGAGATACAGGGACAATACAAGGGAAAGGTACCAGGTCTCATTCAGATGCAAGATGAGAACAATTACTCAGAACCTGTAAAAATACCCCTCTCAAGACTTATGGCTGACAATTTTGCACCTTGAATATATCATTGGATGGCACTGCTTGCATTACTTGAGAAAGTCTCCTGCTATAACATCTTCTATAACTATTACTTGTCTTCCCTTAATTGCACAGAGTGGGGGGTGTACATCACTCAGAGAGCTGAAGTTGTAGGTAATCCAGTTGCAACCTTGTTCACAGTCTTTGACTCTCCACTGCTATTGAATTATATTTGCTAAAAGTGTTCACATTGTTAAGTGTTGAGGGTCTGACCCTTATCCTGTCGGCTCCCTTGGCTTTACTTCAGGATATGGCAGACTATGGGCCAGATGTAGGTCACCAAATACTGGTCGGTAACGGCCGATTTCGGCCGTGACCGACCGGTATTTGGTTATTGACATGTAGGTGGCCTTAATTTTACCGATTCGGTAAAATACCGAATGGATAAATTTACCGAGTCTGTAAATCCAGATGTAGGTGGCACTTTAAACAGTGCCACAGGCCATTACCGATTCGTTATTTACCACCAAATACTATTTGGTGGTAAATAACGAATACCTGTGTACATGCACATCTGTGCATGTACACCTGTGCCATGTGGCCCATATGGCATGTATGTGTGCCACATGGCACACAAGCCAAAATCAGGAGTGCAACAGAATATCAAAGTGACCCCTTTTCCCCTTGACAATTCTGTATTTTTACCGAATCGGTATTTACCAATTCGGTAATTGACATTGATTCCTATGGGCCTCAAGGCCCATAGGAATCAATGGCAATTACCGAATTGGTAAATACCGATTCGGTAATTACCGAATCCTACTGATTCGGTAAAAAATACCGAATTTTTAGCTACATCTCATTTACCGAATCTAGAATACCGAATCGGTAAAATTCGGTATTTTAGAGTCGGTAAATGAGGATTACCTACATCGGGCCCTATATCTTTACCATGGGCTCTGGTTGCAAATGAAATCGCCAAGGGCCATCAAGACCTGCATCCTGAAACACTGGATGAAAATCACAATCTGATGCTTGACTGAACTAGTGAGAGTGGGTGTGTCTGCACATATCATATAAAAGTCGAATGACCAGATAACTATGTATAACCACTCAGGTATCCCTTTCTGAGGCTCTTTCACAGCACAAGCAGAATTGTTCACGTGTTTACCTCCGCACTGATGACCTTGTATGTATGTATATTATATTTCTATAGAGCAAACTTAGCCAAAAGGCAGCAGAGCACTGTAAACGGTCAAAGACAAGAATAAACTCAATGAGTAAGAGGAGAAGTAGCTGAGTTGTGGAAGGTTAATGCATTGTGATGTAGTGTTCTTTAAACAGGTGAGTCTTCAACTCTTTCTAAATCAGAGTAGCATTGGATAGGGCCTGATGGATATGGGTATGTTGCTCCACGTCCTGTGTGCATAGGGTGAAAAAAGTGTGCTGTGTTTTTCTTTTCTTTTTCAAATATCTTCGTATTCAGTCTAATGTTGTCCTGGGTCCAGGTGTGCCATTATCCACCAGAGATGGTGAGCTTGTTTGCAAAATATGTAGGAGCGCTGGCCTAGATTGCTTTCTAAATGATAACCTTGTCTGTAATATCAATCCAATTATTTACCAGTTAATACTGTTCCCTAATACGGATGATGCTAAAAAGGTCTCACTTTTTCCTAGCTGTTGTACTGTAAGCTCTACCACTGTCTCTGAGCATAGCATTTGTTTTTAAATATATTTTTATTAACCCCTTCCGCGCTCATGACGAGCTCAGCTCTTCATGAGTGACGACGTTCGCACGCTCATGACGAGCTGAGCTCGTCATGTAACGCGTTTTTTTAAAAATGCAGCGCACAGCGGGAAAACCGCTTGCGCGCATGCAGTTAATACTTTTTATACAGACTATGCATATTCAAATAGGTATCTTGATACAAAGACATGTCATCATTAGGCATGCAGTATTGAAGAAGGTACATATTCTCATTCTAAGGTCCTGTGATGATGCATTGTGTTAGATTGCAGTATTAATATAGAAGTGTCTTCGGAGTCCAATTGGCACCAAATATCGTATTAGAGTCTTGCGTGTTATCATCAATCCGATATTTCAATGTGTTATGCAAGAACATTTTAAGACAAAGTTGCATGGTAAACTTTTGAACAACGAGAGCACTCAGAGGTTTATTAGCTAGTTTGTCAATACATTTCATTTACCATGATAGTTCAACAATTGGCTTGGTGGGAGGTCGTATTTAGTGAGAAGGTCATCAAGGAGGATCAGTTCTCCATCCTGGTAACAGTCGCTGGTTGTTAGGATACCCATGATAGTCCATTCTCTTAATTGAGTCTCTGTGATGAAAGAGGAAGTGTAGCGACATGGGAGGCCCACCAAGGGTGTTCAGGTGCATATAGAGGGATCCCCGCTGCTTGCTGCGTGCCTCTGTTCTAGCATTTCAAATATACCTTGAATATGGAGCCCTGGGGTTTAATCTGTATTTTTGAGCATAGTAGTCCCGCAAGTAGTCTCCCCCCTTGGTCTGTATGTGTAGTGAAATCTAAAGTCTCCAATCCTGTCTCATCGAATCAATGGGTGAGTCATTGGAGTTGAGCTGCCAAGTAATAGGCTTCGAAGTCTGGTGCTCCCAGACCCCCTCGAGCTTGAGATCTCTGCATAGTAGCCAGTGATACCCTGTGGTGTCACACATCCCAAATCAGCTCTCTCATCAATCTGTCTTGGTCTTTGAACCATTACTTATGGATCACCACTGGGAGGTTTACAAAGTAGTATAATAGTCTTGGTAATACCACCATTTTCGAAGGCCATCCTGGGTGAGCACAGCAGGTTATATTTTTTTTGTTCCTTTGACCTACGGGTGCAATTGAGAAGTTTTTGCATACGTGTATTGGGGCAAGATGCCAATGCTCATATTATGAATAAGGGTGCTCTTGTATTTTTCCAGGTATAGTGGCTGGGTCATTGGGATACACTAGGCAACAAGCAGGGTAATAATTTTGATGACTATTTGTCTAATGTTCCCTAATTGTGACTGAACAATTGGTTAGACTCGATTAGCGTTGAGACTTCTTCATAACGTTATTGTTCTTTATGTGCTCCTTTTGCATTGTACATCTTACGTTATACTATGATTTGTGAAAGATCTAATAGCGACAAACAATGCCCCAGCTCGTTTTGTGTGCTTTGAAGTTGAACTTACTGCCTAAACAAGACTCTATTATGATTGCCTATCTAAAAATATGTCAATCATAAATTATCCATTAAAAAAAAGATCCACTTAAGATAGTTAACATGTAAAGCACACCATCCAGTCTGGATTCCCAGATTCTGAGGGTGCACTGCAAACTAGAAATCCAGATCATGACTGGCCACTTCTTGGCCTGTAAAGTTGCTCCTGAAGGGCATACGTCAAGGATATTGACAAACTCTAACACCCACAATACATATCTTGAAAATGTATTATTTTATTTATGTAAATCTTTATGTAGAGAAGAATTCAGTCTAAGTTATTATGAGTAACTATATACAAAAAGTCTTAAGAACACTAATTGAGAACATTGAGAATAGTTCAGACTAAAATTGGTTGCTCCATAACGCTGTCTAGTGGCCAAGACACTGACCACTGAGTCCTTGTGTTACTCATTGTGAAGCCTGCTATTAGAGAGCACCGCCATCTTGCAACAGATATTTTGGATCACCAAATCTCCGCTCTACAGCTAAAAATATGTCACTCACCTTAGGCAGCTGACTCTTCAGAAATAGCAAGGTGCCATCTTCCTGGCACAGTGTAATAGGGAAAGCATGCACCAGCTTAATAATGTTCATTTTAGATGAAAACAAGTTTGTTTGATCAGGAGAGAGTTTTAGAACTGTGTCTTACAATGCACAAACTCAACTCTACTGTACTCATCAAAACAGACCTGCACACAAAACTCAGTATTTTCTGCACAGAACGGTAAACAATATAAAATTCATTTTGTAATATATATTTTCTTCTGTTTCTAGTGGTGGCAGTAAAGGTTTTTGGCTGGTTTTGCTTCTAGACGTTGAGTGCTGTCATAAAATTGTATATGAACATTGAACTGTCATATTCTATAACTGAAGAGTGCTACATTTGACAAGTAAGACATGCATTTCTAGGCCAACTGCCCTCTAACCAATCTTCAGTCTTCTGTCCTTACCATAAGGCATTTCTTTTTTTCCCCAAATGTTCCTCCTCCTGCTGATGGCGCTTTCTAGTGCCTTAAGGGCCTGTGCACTGTGGCTCTATCTTCATATCCCCCACTCCCCCCAGAGCCTGCTAAAAGAAAATAGCTTTTTCATATTTTCGCATCAGCCACCTACAGCTGCCTCTGTATTTCTGTATGACCCTCCAGCCTGCTGCATACTACAACTCAGTGCCCAGCTTTTGCCTTCCCAAGATTGTTTTCACTTTTAGTTATTACATTTTCAGTAGATTGTCACTTTTCATGCACTTGTATTTAAAATTCAACCTTCATTTATGGTCCAAAGTACACCACTGTCTGTAAAGCCTCTTCGGCTAAGGGCCTCTATAAACTCTGGCCCATATTTATCAATATTTCATGCAACACAATGCAACATGCCACCTTTCTGTGTTGAGTTGCCTGAAAAGGAAAAGGCAGGAATGTGCCGTATTTAGCTTTATATGATGCATTCTTGCTCTCTGCCTGCACTGGCGCTCAAACTGCTGCCTATCACCCAAGCAGGCACCCTTGCATCACTCTAGTCAGGGCAAGTCAGTTACACATCAAAGATAACCTGTGCTCACCCTCTGATAGCTTGGTGAGGGTCAGGCAGGCTCATCAGCAGAGGCAATGTGTAAAGCAGGAACACAATGAATACACCACAAAAGAGACCCCACACTGAATTTTATAAAAAATATAGTATATATTATACATAAAACATTGACCAAAATGACATGAATCATACCTTTTGTGCATATTATGCAAGTCCTGAAATAATACATGTTATCCTGAACAGTGCAAGAATCAAAATAGTAAACATTATCCCTCAGGGCATAAAATGCAGCTGGTTGGTTAAAATAAGCAAATACATAAATCACCAAAGTATCACCAGCGGTGCAGAAATCACAAAATATCACCATAAACACATCAGCAGTAGTGATCCCATGTAGGCAAATGAACCTCTGTACCCCTATTAGAGAGGTTATGGTGATCTTTATGAGCCCTGGTGTGAAGATGGTTTGCTGGTACAAATGTAGGCCGCAGGAGCACCTGTGTGCCTACTACGAGTGATATGGTAATATTTGTAAATTCCCTGGTCAAAAAAACGTGGGCGTCAATCGAGGGCTCACCCTAGTGAACCACAGCGGTTCCAGGGCCCCCACAAGGTATGGCCAATGGGGGAAGGTAAGTGCAGCTGCCCACGAGCACGTGAAGCAGCTGCTTAACACATAATGCAGAACCCCTTTGTGACAAGCAGGACCTCCTGCAAAGTAGCGTGGGACATCGAGCTCTCTTCTGCATTGTTTACCTTTGGAGGGCAGATTCCTCACGAAGGAGAGCAGGGAAAACTTGACGCTCCCCAGAGCCCACACCTGTTTTTTGGGCCCAGTACTTGAAGACTGGAGGCAGTCTTGGGATCCCTCCGAGTTGGACTGCACAAACGCCGGCAGGCCTTGGGAGCAGGGCCAAGGGCATTCAACAACCCGGCGTTCTTGTGGGATGGGGCTAAACAATGAAGCCCTCCGACAGCCAAAGGAAATCATGGTTGTTTGGGTGATGCACCTGGTTGAGAAACAGCTTGTGGGCTAGCACATGTCCTGCCTCAGCGGCGCGAGCTGGGGGGAAGATAACAATGGGTAAAGCATTCTTCCCTTTGAGGGAGGCCTGAACTAGCACTCCCCACGTGCTACCACACATGTCAGATCCAGCACGGTACGCACTATATGCATGAAATTGTAGTAGCAATCCCTCGTGATCACAGGGGCAATGCGCTACCATTCTCCCATGCTGGGAGAAATTAAAGCGCTCACCATACGTTCGTTTTGAGGACTGCAAGGACCAGTCTCAAAGTCCCACTGCCGATTCTGGGGCAGTTTAGCCCCAGGAGAACACTTGGGAAGGTCCCAAAGCAGGCAGGAGTGGGCAGGCAGATGAGCGTAACCAAAGCAGTAGTTCTAATGGCTATCTCTCCTGGCAGCACCACAGTGCCTTGGCAGAACCGAGTCAAGGAGCAGGTGGCAGCAGTGCAACAACAGAAAAGCAACCCAGGGAGTCCTTTAAGCCACCCAGCAAGTAGCAGGCATCAGGGCAACAAAAGAAGAGCCATTCAGATCAGTCCTTTAAGCGGTGCAGCAGTCCTTTTGACAGAGGTTCAGCTTCAGATCCAAAAGTGCTATGAAAACATGAGGTCCAAGCCCCTGTACCTATACTCAAAGTTGTCATTGTTCAAGAGGTCACTTCAAAAGAAACCTTAGAAGTGCACAACACCTCCTTTCACTCCCAGCCCTGACTCCAGACATTAGTAGGGAGCAAATCAACCCTTTGTGGGAAGGCAGGACATAGCCTCTACAATTGTAAGTATGCCCCACCTCCCTCCCTCCCAGCACAGGAAGACTATTGGGATGCAGATGTAATCCTGTCACACCCAACCCTTCCTCTATGATGGCTGTCTGAAAAGTGTGCACAAAATTCAGATGTCATTTCATTCATTTGGATTCTTTATTCGATGATTAAAAATCACCATAAAAGTACAAACATCCACTGTATATTGAGTTCATTTCTTTTAAAAAGACAAACCATCAAATTAACATGTAACCTGGTGTAAGTACAACGCCAAAGTCCCAGTGAAATAAAGAAAACATTATAATCCATTAAAAACAATCACAGAGTTCTCACAGTTCTCACAATTCCCCCACCCCTCTAGTTGCTCTTAGTCGGACAGCTACTTTAATAAAATTAATGATACAGCACAATGTAAGGGGGCCCGACGCCTGCTGTAAAAAAATCAAAGCCTCTTTAGCACATTTTATATTTGATTTTTTCAAAATATCTACCAAGAATCTACGCCTGGGTTCAGAATAAAATGAACATATCAATACAAAATGAAGGGAATCCTGCGGAGACCTATTGTCGCAGCCGCAGGTTCCCTTCTGCTCAATAGTCGGTGAATACCCTAATGGTGATCCCAATAAATATGGTAAAAAATTGAGCCTAAAACGGGTCATTAAAAACCTTTCCTGTGCATTGTGTAGCAAATATAGGTAGGATTCCATTCCTTCAGTGGTCTTTACAAGGTTATATGCGCACACCGTGATTTTAGCCCTTTCTTGTTCTATTCTCTGTGCGGCTTTGTGTGCAAAAAACGCTTTTTTGACAATAGTCTTATGGTGGGGAATGATCGCTGTCGGGTCGGAAAAGAGATTCCCTAGTCCCAGAGTTACCAGTACTGATTTTACATAACTGAGCCACGGGATTCGCGACCATTTTTCTCTGGCCAAGCAGTCCTTCAATGTATCCCTGCTTAGGCTCGCCTCTGGATTTATCCAAATTTTGAGCCAGGCTAAAATTGGTCTAACCTTTATCGAATCTTTAAGATAGGGGATCCATAACTCCCTGTGTGCTATTGCGGCTGATAAACTGTGTGGGGCTTTCAAGACGGATTGTAGATGTTTATTCTCCTCCCGCTGGAGTTGGCAAATGTTTGCAAAGCCCCACACTTCTGTCCCATAGGTAACTTTAGAGCAACATATTGAGTTGTATAGGATCATCACCTGTTCGGGGCACCACCTCCCCAGCCTTCGGCCATAACCAGCTATTGCCCCATTGGCAGCATTCATTTTGCGAGAACGATCCTCTATCAAGGCGTTAAATTTTTTTAAGCCATCAAACAGTAAGCCTAGACATGAGAATGACTTGACCTTCACTATCTTATGACTCCCTATTGTGAAGGTACATTTGTTGGAGGGCTTTTTTACCAGCAGATAAAACATAAGATTTGCCCAAATTACCAGAAAGGTCCAATGAACCCATAAAAGAAACAAAACCATCAATTAAAATCTGTAAACTCTGCCCTGGTCAGTAACCCTCTGGGATACCGCTACAAGCTTTTCCCGGGTTGGGGCAAGGTGATATAATATGTGTAACACCAAAGGATTATGATCGCTAAACGGGTTCCATTCTATGCCAACCCTAGAGATTCTGTTTCTAAAAGCCCTTGAGGCGATGGTGTAGTCAATATACGATGAGCATCCTCTACCCTTGAAGGTAGGCGGCACAGTCTCGTCCTTTGACACATGCACCATATCCAGGGTATGAACCAGGTCCTGGTTCAATAAAAATTTTGTTAAGGCGTCGCCTTCTGCACTGTGCTCAAAATGGGCTCCGTTGTCCTCTGGGCATTGCGACCATGTCGCATCTATTGGGTGAAGGGCTGGACAGAGGTGACAATTAAAATCCCCCACAATTAGTCTATGTAGAACATGAGTTTTGGCTTTGTAGGTGGGGACTTGGCGTAGTCTCTGCTCCAGTTCCCTTATCAGTACATTACATCCCCCGCCCGCCACGTTATTGTACACGTTTAGTATTGTCAAATTAAGTCCTTTACCCTTGAGCCGCACCTCTTGGATATCGTGAGAATTACAATTTGTAGTTGACCATGTTCCAGGGAGATTCAGGTCCACATATACTGATGTTATGTTATGTTATGTTATAGAGGGCTCTTCTATAGCGCACGGCTACTCCGTGGAGTGTCCCGGCGCTTTGGCAAAGAGAGCTAAAAGAGAAGTACACAACACAACGCCCTCTGCAGGCCGGCACAGAGTTACTGGGAGAAGAACCAGGTCTTCAATTCCTTTCTAAAAACTAGCAGACTAGTGGCTGTTCTCAAGGAAAAGGGAAGCTCGTTCCAGCAACGAGGTGCCAGGTACCGGAAAGAGCGACCTCCAGTACGAACGCGTCTGATAGTGGGAACAGCGGCTTTGGCCTGCAGAGCGGACCTAAGAGTCCTCCTGGGGGCATAGAAGGTCATCCGCTTCCCAAGGTAATTTGGGCCAATCGCGTGGAGAGCTTTAAAGGCCAGAGTCAAGATCTTAAAAGTGACTCTCTTAGCGACCGGAAGCCAGTGAAGTCTCTCGAGAAGCTCCGAGGCTCGAGCCCTTCGCTGTAGTCCAAAGATGGCTCTAGTAGCCGAATTCTGCACGACCTGCAGACGTGCCATCAAATATTTAGGAAGGCCCAGATAGAGGGCATTCGCGTAATCGAGACGCGAGCCTACCAAGGCCTGAACAGTGATTTTTTTGTGCTGAAGGGATAGTAGGGGGAGAAACTTCTGCAACATTTTCAGGATGCCGAAGCACTTCCCTGTCAGCCCTATGATCTGGGGTCTAAAAGAAAGATCAACATCACACAGGACACCCAGATTTTTTGCTTTTAACGAGGCAGCATCGGGCGGAAACATATCACGAGGCCACCATGTCTTCCAGCCGGGATCCGGTGGGAAACCGAAGAAAAGCAGCTCCGACTTGTCTGAGTTACACTTCAGACTATGCCTCTGAAACCAGTCAAACACGGCTTCCAGACATTCCCGGATCCGGCCGCTGTCAAAATCCTCACCCTTGTTACACGTAAAAAGGAGCTGGGTGTCATCAGCATAGGATATGATCTGGGCACCAAAGGATTCCGCCACTGCCGCTAGAGGGGCCATATAGATATTGAAAAGGGTGAGGCTCAGGATGGACCCCTGAGGAACCCCCACCTCCAGTGGCGGCATTTCGGCGGAAAACGCAGGTGCCCAGACCACTTGTCGGCAGTTGGTCAGAAATGACTTAAACCATTTCCACACAGTCCCACGGAAACCGATCTCCCAGAGTCTTAAAAGGAGACCATCGTGGGGCACGGTGTCGAAAGCCGCCGACAAATCCAACATGACCAAGATGGCTTTACCCCCACCGTCCAAAATCTCTCGGATGGCATCGGTAATCTCAAGAAGAGCTGTCTCCGTGCTGAAATTCGCACGGAAACCCGATTGAGAGTCGTGCAAGATATAGTTACTCTCTATAAAGCTGGAAATAGAGAGGTGCACATGCTTCTCAATCACCTTAGCCAGAGAGGGAAGGAGGGAGATTGGGATTGGTCTATAATTCGCGTGAACAAGGGGATCTAAAGATGGTTTTTTCAGCAGCGGAAGAATCAGGGCGTGCTTCCAGGCCGTGGGGACCTCTCCCGATGTCAGGGAGGCATTGAGCAGTGGGTTAAGCAAGGTGTTAACTGCCGACGCCACTCTCCCAAGACATTTGGCGGGGCAAGGATCAAGCGGCGAACCCAATTGAAGCCGGGACAGGAAGTCGAGAGAGGAGGCAAGAGAGATGGAAGGGAAAGCTGATAGCAGAAGGCCTTTCTCCTTCATAGATGGTAACGTGGGTGTCAGATGACAGACAACTGGACTATGGCCCGCACCAGGAAAGGAGCCTTGAATAGATTTGATTTTATTAATAAAAAACTCACTGAGTTGGCTAATCCAGACTTCTGTATGAGAGTGGGTAGGTGTACTCGAGGAAGGAGAGATAAACTCTCGTACAATTCTAAACATTTCTTTACTCATACTTTCTGCTGCGTCAATTCTGTGCTCCAGATAGACTTTTTTTGCATCCAAAATATGCTTGTGGTAGAGTTGGATTATCTCCCTGTATTTAATTTTATCTTCCGGGTCGTACATGCGCCTCCAGACTCTTTCTGCCCTCTTGCAGTCTTGGCTCATCCTACCTAGAAGAGGAGTGAACCAGGGGGCCGAAGCATGTTTACCCACAAAGTTGGCTGGCTTACCAGGGGCTAGCTCCTCAAATCTAGTTGTGAGCCACTTCTGGACCAATTCAATGCCTTGCTCCAGGTCGCCTGATAGCGAGCAGGGATGTTGGCCCAGAGCATCAGAAAGCGTTTCCGCCGTAACTCGATGGAAAGGCAGAGACACCCTTCTAGTATCTTTCGCCTCTCTTGTACTAGTCGTAGCTACAGCAGAAATGCAAAATTTAATTAAAAAGTGGTCTGACCACAGAACTGGAAGCGGTGGGAGAGCCTCGATAGACCTAGTAGAGAAGATCTGATCGATCGTATGGCCTTTGATATGAGTCGGACTGGAGACATATGGGATCAGCCCTAACGGACAGACAATGTCCAGCAGCTTGTTGGTATCAGGGTCTGCTGTATTATCCATATGGAAATTAAAATCTCCCAGTAGGATACAATGCTCCGATCTCAGGCAAGGCACTGAAAGTGCCGCCTGAAGGTCGTCGAAAAAGGAGCCTAGCGGGCCAGGTGCCCTGTAGATAATAATCCCTGTGCAGGTTTGAAGGGGAGATAGCTTAAGAGTGAAGCCTAAGGCTGATAACCCGCCCATAGCCCTGCCTGATCTAGATTTCCTTGCTGGAACAGCGAAGCATTTATACCCTTGTAAATGTAATAAGTGGTTATCAACTGCCCAGGTTTCCTGTAAGCAGATTATGGGGAATTCGTATATATACTGACACCATTCTTTGTTATTAATTTTGCCGGCCAAACCAGCGATGTTCCAAGATACAATTCTAATTGCCTCATTAGCCACCTTCCCCCTTGTGTTTCCCCTGCCTGGAACTTGTACATAATCTGGTTGCCCCTTGTCTATGGTCACACAAACAGGCACAGAATTTTGGGGACAAGTGTGCTTTTGGGGGGGAACATACACGTTACAAGTTGTGGTTGACTTAACAGTTGTACTGGGGCCCTTTTCAATGACATCATTGTCTACTATATCTCCTAAACAGAGTCAGTCAACACCCTCCATACCCGCTAGTGCTGCGAAGTGATTAAAAGTGGGCCAATGGTAATCACCTTGATGGTGTGGAAAGGGTCTAAGATAATCATCCTGCCTCTGGGTGGGAAGTCCAAAGCCAAGATTCCGGGGGCAAAGTGAGGGGGTTACATGATTGTTCTGCTGATGGTGAAAGATGGAACTAAAATAACCATCCTGCCTCTGATTAGAATTGCCAAAACCCAGATTCCGGAGGAAGAATGAGGGACTTACATGGTTGTTCTGCTGATAACCCAAAGGCCTGAGGTTGGGTGTCGGGACGACTATTCCTCTTGAGTAAAAGTAAGTTAAATCACGTATGGTGACAGCGTTACCTGCATTTTGTGGGAACCCATTTACAATATACCTGACAACCCTATCATCTTGGAAATTTATGATGACAATGTCACCCGATAAATCCTTAGTTCTTTTCCCCAACCAGGCTAGACGTCTAACATTAAGTATTGTCCCATTTATTTGCGGTGGAAGTGGGCAATTCTGCCTCAGCCAGTGTATAACTTTATTTTTTAGCCCACGTTGATCTTCTCCACTTCCGTCCACTAGTGCTGGCACCCCGTTCAGAACTGCAACATAAGGCGCCACTTCCGGGAGCAGCTCAACTCTAAGCTTCTTAGCTGGGAATGTCTTAACGGGTTTTTCTTGATCAATGGGTTTAGGGGCATTTCTGGCCGGATGTGTTAGCAGGCCATTTCCTATTTTATCTGGGATTGCTCCTTCCTGTGTCTTCGTGGCGTTATTTTTACCATTTGTAGCTACAGTGTTAATGGGTAAGATTTTACGGGGTTTTGGTTTAGGCAAGGTCGTGGTTTTTATACCATTCTGAGCAATGGTATTTAAAGGTGGTGCGGAGGGATGATGCGCTAAATCAGATTTGGGAAGATCTTTAATTGCCACTTTAATTTCCCCTAACTCCCTTTCTAGCTTCTCAATTTGGCTGGTTAATCCCTTCAATCTCTCAGCTAATGGCAGCATGAATGATTTTAATAATTGCTCTATACCGCCCAATACGTTTGTGCTAGATGGATCATTTAACGGGGTGGGTATTGGATTGACAATTAAGGTTGGTGTGAGTGCATTGGGGGAAGGTTTGTCAGAGGACCCCCCATTTTTATCACTAGCCTTGTTTTTATATAGAGAATCCCCCCTCTTTTTCCTTCTTTTGGGTGGTGGACCTTGGGCTCTGTGAGTTTTTGGTGCTCCCTTTACTATGTTACGTAAGTCCACTCGCGTTGGCAAAGTGTCGTGCAGGGCTTCTGCATCTGAGATCAAACTACAGTTCAAGAATGAATCATTTGTAATCAAGTCATTGACTATAACTAGTGGGGGAGTATTTTCTTGTAAGAGTAGTGGGATACTGATGTTTAGGGATGCCTCACTATCCCCAATTGCAGGGGAAATACTGTGGATTGGGGAAATCGTTAGCTTTGGAGAACCTATGGATAATCTCTTGTTTTAATACATTCGATGGAACGACGTCTCTCCGCCCGTCGCTCAGACAGAGCGAGTTCCTTGTCAGTTCCAGTGTTAACCCTGAACAAGAAATCATCCAATGTGCGCTGGTTAACTCCTCCTCCTCCTATTGGCGGGTACCTGTCTTTTATGGGAGACGACGTCATAATTTGCTAGTAAAACCAATTGTAAACAAACACAAACAACTAAAATAATTAAAACATTGTGAACCAACTACTGCATGAGCTGCAACTTAATGAGCAATGTAGTTGAATGAATATTAATCCGCAGCTTGCTACATGTGAGGAAAAATCTAGTTTACCACAGATCAGTCAATGAAAGGAAGGGGGTCCAGCCCAGTCGCTTGCGGTCTCTGAGGGCGGACAAGCAAGCACAGGAACGGACACAAGAAAAGTCTGGCAAATGGCAGCTAGCGCGAGCTCAGCGCAACAAAACCTTTCATGGTGGGATCCCCCGCTCTGCCGGTAGATGAGCTGAGTTTTATGCGCGTCCAGGCGCAGGGCGTGTACAAGCGGCTTCCGGCCGCAAAGGCTGGTGGTCCCAGTAGTCTTTCCCGTTCGCGGCTCCCCCCCCAACTAATGCAAGCTCCTGTTCACAATTCCACTTTCCTAACGTTTCAGAGCACTTTCAGGAGCCATATGAATGTGAAGCACACTGGATGTTGCAGTCCGAACCCCAGAGGGGAGGGGGGATGCCTTTGCTTGGGCTCCGGTTCATAGCTCGCAGTTGAAAAGTGCCTGACAATCTTACAACAGATGAGCATCAATGTTTTTAAAAAAAACAAAAAAAAGTGCAGGTTTTCTCTGCCGCTTTTTCTCTACCGCTTTTTTTTACCGTGCAAGCCTTGTTTTGATTACGTCTACAGTGCTAAGTACACAGACCGGACAAGGGCTCAGGCGCAGGAAACTCAGAGAGGTAAAGATTATTACCGGAGTTCATCCAGACGGGAACTGGGCAAGGAGCAGGTGCAAAGGGCCAGAAGTCCACAAATCCCGGGGAGCCCCAGGGGCTCGGGTTGGAGGGGATAGCTTGGCTATACTTCGCCAACTCGAATCTTATCCCACAGCACTTCACCCACTGCACTTCGAGCTCGAGACAGTTCCACTGCCAATCCCCCGAGCTCACCACCAGTAGAAGGGACTTACCCACCGCTGCTGTCACAGCTGCGAAGAAATACAACCGAAGCAGAAAAGCAGAGAAATAGTCTGTCTGTCGGAAGAGAACAGGTCCGGGAGTTCGCCAGTCTGTGGTTTTCGGTGCCCAGGCCAGGAGGGTGGTCAGCTGAGCCTCGGAAAAACCACGCTGTACTTCACTTTTCAGTCTCTGCCAGAAAACATCGCCACCATTTGGAAAGGCTCAAAAAAGCACAGAGAACACACCGAATTTAGCGTAAGAGCTGGGAGCTGCAAGAACGCCAGCTACCTGCCGCCATCAACCTCGTGGGGGGAGGAGCCTGGACTCTTTCTGAGTTCAGATGTCAACCAGGCCCAGATGTGGATTGGAGACAGGCTGCACATTACAAAGGATTATAAGCACAGATAAATGCCCACTTTCACAAGGCGGCATTTCTAAAATAGTAATGTAATATCAAACCACATCAGAAGGCAGGATTTATCACCACTATTCCAAACATAACAAACATGGCAACGCTACTCATTTCAGATTAGGAGTTACCACTTAAACATATATAAAGGAACTCCCAATGCTTGTCTATGAGAGGAGTAGGCCTCTCAGTAGTGAGAAACCAAATAGGCTGTTTGTCACTACCAGGACATGACACACAATAAAGGCACATGTCCTACCTTTTACTTACACTGCACCCTGCCAATAGGGATACCAAGGGCCTCCTTTAGGGGCAACCTATTTGTAGGAAAGGGGGGGTTTAAGGCTTGTCAAGTCATTTTAAATGCCATGTCAACGTGGCCGTAAACTGGTCACACAGGCCCTGTAGTTGAATGTCTGAGACAGGTTTGAAAGGCTACATCAGTGGGTGGCACAAGCAGTGCTGCTGGCCCACTAGTAGCATTTGATTTACAGGCCCTGAGTATATGGGATACCACCATACAAGGGACTTACAAGTAAGTGAAATATACCAAACAGGTGTAAACCAATCATATCAGGTTTTAGAGGAGAGAGCACATGCACTTTAGCAACGATTAGCAGTGGTAAAGAGCCCAAAGTCATAAAGCCAACAAAAAGAAGGTCAGAAGAATAGGAGGAAGAAGGCAAGACGTTTGGGGATAACCCTTCAAAAAAGGCCAGGTCTAACAGATGCATTCCCAGGTCTCCCAGTGTATGGTAAATTTTGGAAAGCTTCAGAATCCATGAATGGATGCATCGGAACACCCAAGCTCTACCCATGGCACGCGTCCCTGCAGCAGAGTAACGCAATACAGCAATTTGCACTGCCTTGCATTATTCTGGATTTATCAATCCACGCAGGGTGACTCAATGTGGCCTTGCGTGGCTTGGTAAATCTCATGTAGGTTTTGCATCGCCCTTGGGAGCAAGGGCAAAGCAAAACTTTGACAAAATGGGCCTGTGAGTAGAGGAAAACAGTAGGCCACCACTTAAGCAAATATATCTGAAAGAGGTCCTGAAAAGTACAGGTTTTAAAACAGTAAAAAGATTATTATCTAAAAAAAAAGAAAAAAGTCCTAGGCTAGCAGAATGAGGTTTTAGCCAGTACATTTTTCATGTGAGGGATATAAATGAGTTTTTGCTTTCACTCTGTATATTGTGTAGAATTTGGAGCTCCAAAGCACACCTATCAGCAGCTGCTTAGCATATAAGAATGAAGTAGAAAGTCTCATTAAGATAAGACACCCTTTGAACAGGCTGCCACGCATTGCTTGTTAACGAGAGTGAAACATTTCAAATGATTCAACACTCGTACAAAAAAGAGAATGCATAATTTTACTGCAAATGATACATCATTAAATACGCAATTTTAATACATGTGTAAGTAACTGCAGACTTCCTTTGAATGTACGCGCGCTACACTTGTACTGGAGGCTTCCAAATCGTTCATAAATCTACCACCAGTTCTTAGTTTGTGCTGTTTGTTGCAGTAGATGGGTGTCAGTGTAAATATGTGTGGACATGGACTATTTTTAAAGGACTTTGACTCAAGTAAGGGAACAAAGGAAAAGGTGACAGGAAGAAGATACAAATAGGAAACAGCGGCAAAAGGAGAAAGCAAACTTGAAAAAGAACATGGAAGAGTAAGATAAATGGACAGTCGTATCACATAAAGTCAGCACTTGAAGTGCTTCTTTAAGACAGTCTCTGGCACGATTCAGGTCTTACTGGCGTCTTACCTAGTTGAAGAGCTGGTGAAGAGGTACTTTATCACCTTAGACAGTGGTAAATCGTTGTTTCTCAACGGAACTTTAAAGGAATGTTAATGCTTTTGGCTGGAAAATGCAGCAGCATATGTTGTCATGTCTTAAGTGATTAGGGAGCACAACAAACTACCGCAAAATATTCTGATTGAAAGCAAATATGCCATAACTAAGAGATGAAAGTGAAAAAGACAACAAACAGTCAAAACAGATTGAAAATCCTCAACAACAGTGCAGTAAAATCAATAATACAATGCAAAATTGCAGCACACACCACAGACCAGCACACGACATCACGACCACAAGAAAACACAAATCAACAAGTTCAAACAAATAATCTTGCTGCATATTACCACCTGCACTAGCCTGCTTTCATAACAGTTTAAGATTGTTATTCACAAAGGGATTTACAAGTCTTATCTTTACGAGTGCAGATTCTTGAACATAAAAGGAAAGGTCTTATTATGCATGGAGACTGCGCTCGTAAAGATACTACTCGTGAATCCCTTTATGAATAGCAAACAGTCGTAAATTTATTTGAATCAGGCCCAATGGGTCAATGGGTCTGATTCACAAAGGTAAAGTTAGACCTGAAGGGGAATATTTAAAAGCCCCTTGCACCGCTGTTGGGTCACTTTTTGTGACGAACCAGCGGTGCATTTTGCTGCTTCATATTTACAATGACACAAAAAGCCACCCTGTGTAGCTTTTCGTGTCCTTGTAAATATGGCCCCATCATTTCAAGTGGCACTTTGCGTGAAAGGGGCGTGCCCTGGGTGGTGCTGTAGGTGTTCCCAAGCAACACCTATGGCATCTGCTGAATTCACAAATTTACAAACTTTCATAAACCTGGGAATGCGCCAGAATGCTATGCCTGCTCAGGGGAGGCGTAGGGAGTCTCAACAAGAATTTTTTTTTTTTTTCTCCTTGTTTTTCCTCTTTCTATGCTTGCTGCATTCTGCACCACACATAAATAGAGGGAAACACCTCTCGTGTTTTCAAGTGTCCCTTCCTGCACAAAAACAATCTCCCCTAAAACGCAGACACCCTTGCACCAGGGTGCAAGGGTGCCAGTGTTGGGACATGTCAGCATTTGTGCACCACCACAGAGGAAAGCACAGGATGTCTGAAGTCTAACTACAGGACCATTAGTCTAGATTTAGATCTGACGTTTAAGTTTAGGCTATATGTCTAGCTTTAGAGTTTCGAATTGCGAACCACTACAAACCTATTGGTTCAAAAAATACCATACCTATGTATTCATTAGAAGTCAGTGTGCAAATTGCACCAACCTCTAACAAATCCATTTTAGTTGATTCCTAATAAGAAATGGCAAATTGCAAATTGTTATTTGATTCAATTTATGATTTCCTATTGTAATCCTTGTACCTCAGGCCCAATGTTAGATTAACATTACATAGAGTGGCTATGTCCAACTGCAGCAGTGTGCCACAATTTTGAATCTGGTTTATTAAGGTTAATCCTGCCAGGCAGGGAACAATTAAAGATGCAGAAGAGAGGAAAAGAGATATGTGCAAAAGTAGTTAATCGATTAATGAGAATTACCTTGTCAAAAAGGGAAGGCTGCAGGCAACAATAACAGAGCAGAAAGTAGACAGAAGAGAGGTACAAATACTTCCAGTGCCTGATTTACAAAGGTAGGTTTGCATGTATAGATCTTAGGCGTTACTTTTAACTTTTTTGCCATTCACCGTTTTCAGATTTAGATTTATACCCAAGTCTACACTTAAGAGGATCCTTCCTGTCAAATGAGGGAGATAAGACTCCTAATACTTAATTTACTTGTGTGAAGTTACTAGTAACTTCCACCACTTGACCAGAGGCCACCTGTAACAAGGGTATGGAACTTTAATAGATGATATAATTTAAAAAAAACAAAGAATATAGAATATTCCTATGTTGTGAAATAAAATGTCAAATGAAATTAACCAAAAATACTATCCTAGAGCTATAGGGCTATTTAAATAATACTATACATCACACTATGGAGCTCATTAGAAAGTTGTGCGTAAACTTTCTGCTCTCTTGTTCTCCTTCATGTCCTTTTACCCCACCGTTGGCCATTCCCATCTCCTCACCTGCACCCTGAGGGGGGTTTAACCCCGCCCACCAACAGAAAGCTCCATCATTTATCCCAGTTCTACCTACTGGCAGCTGCAGAATACACACATGCGGTACAAAAGGGGGTGGTGATGGACGGAGCATCTGAACCAATCAAACACTCACACCCAGTCAAAAGATCTGGGTTTGATCTATCACCGTTCTTTAGCCCACTCTGCCACCCCAGTTCAGACATGGCTATATGCAAATCAGTCTGACCCTGTGCCTCATGGGAACAGTCCAGCTTCCGAGGACCGGTATCTGGCATTCCAGCCGTCTTCAGCCCGGCTTGCTTGAATCCAGTGGCAAAGTGAGCAAGGTACTCACGTCTGAGCATACCCTGCCACACTTATGGTGGCCAAAGCGGTACAAAAGGGGGTGGTGAAGAACGGTGATGGATCAAACCCAGATCTTTTGACTGGGTGTGAGTGTTTGATTGGTTTAGATGCTCCGTTCATCACCACCCCCTTTTGTACCGCTTTGGCCGCCATAAGTGTGGCAGGGTATGCTCAGGCGTGAGTCCCTTGCTCACTTTGTCACTGGATTCAAGCAAGCCGGGCTGAAGACGGCTGTAATGCCAGAAACCGTTCCTCGGAAGCTTATTTCCGGTCCAGGGAAGGCATGACTTGGCAGTTCGGGCTGGACTGTTCCCATGAGGCACAGGGTCAGACTGATTTGCATATACCCATGTCTGAACTGGGGTGGCAGAGTGGGCTAAAGAACGGTGATGGATCAAACCCAGATCTTTTGACTGGGTGTGAGTGTTTGATTTGTTCAGATGCTCCGTCCCTCACCACCCCCTTTTGTACCAAATACACACGCAGCAGGCGTGCACAGTGGGTGTACTGCTGGCCTCCCAAAGTCAGGCCCCTCTGTGCCTGTCAGTGCCCCCCTTGCCCCCGGTCCTCCTCCCACACTTCGCCACCCCTCCTCCAATTCCCTCCTCACCCTGAACCCCAGATGTACCTTCTAGTGCTGCTGTGGAGCCGCACTGGCAGACATCAACGGTGCTTTCTCATTCTTTCACTCTTCCTGCACCCTACACCACCTTCATGCCACCCCTGCATGCACCACACACAACATACACCTCATATTCGCCCATGCTCACCCAACCACCACCTCTCCTCATCCCTACCTTTCCCTATCCTGCCTCCTCTTCAACAACAGCTCCCTCATTAAACACACCTCCGAAATCTTGAACCTGCTGCATGACCACACTTTGTACCTGCTATTCCTGACAGAAACCTGGCTGACTCCCACGTGGCCTCCTGAAATTTCTGCATCTGTCCTCCCCAGATAAAAATTCAATAGACTGAACAGGACTAACAGACCCAGAGGGGGACTTGTCATCATCTACAATGAATACCTCCAGTGCTCCACTAGTTCGGCTAGCACTAATAGCACAATTGAACATCTGACCTTCAAACTACACAGCACTACCAACTACACCCTGAGCAGCACCCTTGTCTAATGACCCCCCCAGAATCAACTATGGAAACATCATTGCGGACCTCTTCACCCCACTGAACTCCAATGCCTTTATCCTGAGCGACATTAACTACCCCCTGGAGGACCCCGCCAACACCAACACAGCTAACCTCCTAGAGCAACTGACAAACCTTTGACTCACCCAGCGAGTGAAAGGCCCCACCCATGCTGACAGTCACCTACTTGACACCATCATCTCCAGCTTCAACAAAATCACAGTGGACACGCTCACATGCATCAATTGGTTCAGCCACACTGGCATCTGTTTCAACATATGATGAAAAAAGGAGGGAAAAAGCATAGCTATCTAACCAGGCAGTTATTCATTTCAAAATAAATCCCTCTAACTCCTATCTATCCATCATTTGGTACTTTCAAATCAGTGCTCCCGTGTCTTCCACTGATAGTTGCACCCTCCATTCTTGTGCGGAATAGGAAGAACCCTTTGATGAAGCATACCACCAAGGGTTAACCCTAGTGGGTGAGAGGTATACAAAAAAAAGCCTTGCACTTTTTCCACCTGCAGGAGGTTCAGCACTAAGTATGGAGTAGGGCTCCCTTTTTCGACATATGGGTTATAAGAAGAATGGGCCCCCTCTGGGAATTTCCTCTAATCTCCCCCCTTTTTTATATAGTCCATTTCAACATAGTCATCCCTCACCACCACAGAAATGCCATTGGTAAATCCATACGTCAGAATCAGATGAAGGTGTCTGAAGAATCGTGGACCTCAGAGTTCCAACACCACTGACCACAACACCTCAATGATGACCTCCCATGATCCATCTCCAACTTTAAAGCCTAGACCAACTCCTGTACATACACCATGGTGGTCCCACTCTGGCACCAAGGTCACCAGTACCAGACCACAAGCAAACTGGTACATGGAAGAGCTCAGACTCACCAAGCGACTATGCGAGCAGTTAGAACTCAGATAACGACAAAGCTAGGACCACACTGACATGCACAACTACAGATCAGTCCTCAGATGATACCACCAAGAAATCACCATCACCAAAATCTCTCCACTCACTGAGCTCTTGAAAGCAGTGCAGAGGAAATCTTCAAGTAAGATGTCACCTCTTGGGAAGCAAGCTCCACCAGAATCTCCCCCTCACTAGACCTCTGCTCCCACGTGTCCCTCTTCTTCAGCAGCAAGATCTCCAGTATCTACAACAACATCAACTCCCAACTGGACCCCTCCACCCTTCCAGCTGCCCTATCCGGTAGTGAGACAAAATATCGAAATTAAAATATCGATATACAATAATATCGATGTTTTAATTTCGATAGTATAGAATATCGATGTCCAAAATATCGACAGACAGAATATCGTTTTTTTAAGGTATGTATGTTACTAATATCGAATTTTACTAATATCGAAATTTTGTTTAGTGTTATGTATTTTAATGTGTTGTTTATATGTTTGTTAAACATATTTTGTAATGTATGTTTGAAAATTTGTAAATTTGTTTACATTTTGCGTTTTAGTATCAGAGCGGGTTGTGGGTTTATAGGGGAATAGGGTGGGAAGTAATTTAATAATAATTAATTAATTAATATATGTTTGTAAATATTTTTTATTAATACTTAATTGGTAATTAATTAATATTAATTAGTTAATTAATTAATTAATATAATTTTGTACATATTTTTAATTAATAATTAATTGTTAATTAATGAATATTAATTAGTTAATTACATTAATTAGAGTAATTTTTTTATATATATAATTTTTTGTTATTGTTAATTAATTAATTGGGAAACAATAATATTAATTAGTAAATTAAATTATTTACAGCTAATGTGCTAATATATTTACTTTATTGTTATTGTTAATTAATAATTAATTGATAATTAAATAATATTAATTATGTAATTAAATTATTTAGAGTTAATGTGCTAATATATTTAATGGGTTGTTATTGTTAATTAATAATTAATTGGTAATTACATAATATTAATTATGTAATTAAATTATTTAGAGTTAATGTGCTAATATATTTAATTTTTTGTTATTGTTAAATAATAATTAATTGGTAATTAAGAATTATTAAGTGAACAAATGATATGATTTATTTCTGTGTAGTGGGTTGTGTGTTTATAGGGGGATAGGGTGTGATATAATTAAATGTAATTAATTAAAGAGATTGTAATTTTCTTTGGTATTTATTGTTAATTAATTAGTAATTAATATGTGTTATTTAGTTCATTTATAATTACATCAATTTAGTAATATTAATTGTTATTAATTGATTAATTGAAATTTATATTAATTGTCTTTTTTATATGTGTAGTGTGTTGTGTGTTAAAGTGGGAGTAGTGTGGGAATTAATTTTTACCCCCATGCTATCCAACGCTTTCTCTACTGTTGCACCCTCTGGAGTGTGAATAGTAATTTTTACCCCTACGCTATCCACCGGGGAAACAACCTTTACAACGCAACTTTTACAACGCACTACCATTACAACGAAATTTTTACAATGCAAAAACCATTACAACGCATGTGTTTACAACGCATGTTTTTACAACGCAGGTACCTTTACAACGCATACCATTACAACGTAAGTATAGGTAAGTATATAATAATATTTTAAATGTTATATGTTTTAGTTTTTTTAAGGGGTATTTTTAGGGTTCAGGGTCAGTTTTCAGTTTTTGGGTAAAAGTGTATTTTTAGTGTTCAGGGTCAGTTTTCAGTTTTTGGGTAAAGGGGTATTTTTAGGGTTCAGGGTCAGTTTTCAGTTTTTGGGTAAAGGAGTATTTTTTGGGTTCAGGGTCAGTTTTCAGTTCTTGGGTAAAAGGGTATTTTTAGTGTTCAGGGTCAGTTTTCAGTTTTTGGGTAAAGGGGTATTTTTAGGGTTCAGGGTCAGTTTTCAGTTTTTGGGTAAAGGAGTATTTTTAGGGTTCAGGGTCAGTTTTCAGTTCTTGGGTAAAGGGGTATTTTTTGGGTTCAGGGTCAGTTTTCAGTTTTTGGGTAAAGGGGTATTTTTAGGGTTCAGGGTCAGTTTTCAGTTTTTGGGTAACGGGGTATTTTTTGGGTTCAGGGTCAGTTTTCAGTTTTTGGGTAAAGGGGTATTTTTAGGGTTCAGGGTCAGTTTTCCGTTTTTGGGTAAAGGGGTATTTTTAGGGTTCAGGGTCAGTTTTCAGTTTTTGGGTAAAGGGGTATTTTTTGGGTTCAGGGTCAGTTTTTAGTTCTTGGGTAAAGGGGTATTTTTTGGGTTCAGGGTCAGTTTTCAGTTTTTGGGTAAAGGGGTATTTTTAGGGTTCAGGGTCAGTTTTGGGTTTTTGGGTAAAAGGGTATTTTTAGGGTTCAGGGTCAGTTTTGGGTTTTTGGGTAAAGGGGTATTTTTAGGGTTCAGGGTCAGTTTTGGGTTTTTGGGTAAAAGGGTATTTTTAGGGTTCAGGGTCAGTTTTGGGTTTTTGGGTAAAGGGGTATTTTTAGGGTTCAGGGTCAGTTTTGGGTTTTTGGGGTACAGGCGTACAGGGTAAAAATAAAATAAATTTATATTTAAATTAAATCAATTAAATGAAATTAAAAAAAAATATATATTAAATTATTACGTTTTTAATTTATTTTAAATGTATATGTATTAGTTTTAATTTTTTAATTATGTTTTAATGTTTTTATTTAATATTTGTAAAATTATATATATTTTAAAATTATTTTTACATTATTATTTATACATTTAAAAAACGATATTTTTAATTTCGATATTTTTGTACTACGATATTAATTTTTCGATATTTTTGTACTTACCTTTATGAAGATATGACTCCGATATTTTTGATTTTGATATTTTTGTGTCGATATTTTTGTATGTCGATATTCTGTCTGTCGATATTGTGTCAGACATTCGTCCGATCCATCACTTCCAACTTCCAGAGGAACATCCTTACTACCTGGCCCACCTTCACCATTCAAGAAACTGCAGTGACAATGCACACAATACACTCCAGAGCACCATTGGATGCCTGCATTCATCCATTCACTAAAACACTGGACCCCTACAGCTTAGCCCTCGCCTTGATCAACCCAGTCACCTTCCAGGATGCCTGGACACACACCAGTGGTCTCCCTTTCCTAAAGAACCTCTCATCAAACCGTAAAACACTAGCCAACTATCGACCCATCTCCCTGCTTCGCTTCCTGGTGGAATTCATAGAGAGGATCATGAACAAACATCTAGCTGCACACCTCAATGACAACAACCTCATCGACATCACCCAATTTGACTTTGAAGCCAACCAATCAATGAAACTGTTTTCATCCCTGCCATTGTTGTTATTAAACTGATCAAGGACAGAGAAGACACCATTGCCCTCATCCTTCTAGATCTATCCTCTGCTTTTGATACTATGTCTCAACCCATCCTCATTCAAGCCCTACAAACTGCTGGCCTACGGGGGCCAGCACTTTGCTGGATCTGCAATCTCCTTACAGGCTACACCCAGTTGGTCAGTGTAATAATTTGGAATACTCAAGTCAAGTCAAGAGATACTCTATTTCGGCCTCACAAGACCTTAAAAACACAGATAAAACATTTAAAAATTCCGTACAATTTATGAGTATAAAAAGTTTTTATATACACATAAAAATATAAGAACATTAAAATGTTAAAAAAGTATTAAATAGCCTGATGGGCGCTGAGTATCCCGAGCATATAGTGCAAAATTGTATGTATTAAAAAACAGATTAGAATACAGAGTCCCGAATCTTAGTAAGTGCATAGAGTGGGTGGTTTAGACTTATTCTTTCTTTAGAATTGAAATTCTGATTGAGTGGGGTGAAACCCTATTCGAAAGAACAACCACTATCCTTGTTAAGGTGAAGTCTCAAGCAAAACCCAAATTAACCTGTGCTCAACCCCCTGGTAGCTTGTTACAGAGTAGTCAGGCTTAAATTAGAGGCAATGTATAAAGTATTCATGCAGCACTTCAAACAGTAATAATCTAAACAAACAACACAAGAGAAATCTCACATAAATTCCTATGGGGTTGCGATGGCAAGTCCTTGCAACTGGAAATTAATCGCAAAAGAGGCGATGCTTCAGTTCTGCTCTGGGTTGTGCCGCTCACCAGAGGAGATGCATCGGTTCTGCTGGATCCACTGATGGTTTGGCAGAGCACCTTCAGGGACACTTGTAAAGGTCCAGGCCTAGGGTGGCACCAATTGACAGGGTAGGACTCACAGATGGCAGAATTCAGCTGCTGGGTTAAAGATTGTTGGAGACTAAGTCCCTGAGGCCCTAGACTGGAGGCCAGTCAAATAATCCTTAGAGTCACTCTGTGGTCCTAAATTTAACAGATGCAGGTCCAGTTGTTCTCACCTGGGAAATATGGCAGCATGCAACATGTCAGCACAGTAGGGCATCAGTCCTCCAGAGCAGCACTTAAACATGGTTGCAGGTCTTTCAGCAGCAGAACAGTTTTTTCTTCCTGGCAGAGTGCACATCAATCAATCAATCAATCAATCAATCAATCAATCAGTCAGGGGATTGTAAGCGTGCTACTCACCCGTGAGGGTCTCAAGGTGCTGGGTGGGGGGGGGTCCGCACATCTGTTTAGCTGAAGAGCCAGGTCTGGAGAGTCTTCCTGAAGTTTTTTAGGGAGGGGGGCATCTGATGTCTGCTAGGAGTTTGTTCCAGGTTTTGGCCGCAATGTGAGAGAAGGATCTTCCACCTGCTCTGGCTCTGTGGATTTCAGCCACTGCGAGGTTGGAAGATTGGAAGTTTCCTTTGGGTACGTGGAAATTGATTCTGTGATTGAGGCGTGGGTGAGGATTTTGATAGTGACTCTTTTCTCCATGGCTCCACAGGGAGCCAGTGGAGCCTTCGTAGGTGTTTGCTGATGTGTTCGTGCTGGGGGATGCCGAGGACATGTCTGGCGGCAGTGTTCTGTATCATTTGGAGTTTGCGGAGTAGGGACTTGTTTATGCCGGCGCAGAGAGCGTTTTTATAGTCCAGTCTGCCGGTGATAAGTGCATGGGTGACTGTCTTCCTTGACTCCAGGGGGATCCATTTGAAAGTCTTGCGGAGGATGCGGAGGATGTTGAAGCAGCTGGAGGTGACGGCCTTGACCTGTCGGTCCATAGTGAGGGATGAGTCGAGTATGATGCCGAGGTTTCTGGGTGGTCCGCAGAGGTCCTAGGGCTTCCAAGGGCGGTCGGCCCCAGGTGTTGTCCCATGCTGAAGGGGTGGTTCCGCGGACGAGGACTTCTGTCTTCTCGGCGTTGATCTTTGGGCAGCTGTTGGTCATCCAGACTGCGTCGTCCTGCATTCTAATCTGGAAGTTGAGTCTGGCGGTGGCGGGGTCTTTGGTGAGGGAGAGAATGAGCTGGGTGTCATCAGCATAGGATACGATGTTAATGCAGTGTTGTCAGACGATCGCGGAGATGGGGGCCAAGTAGATGGGCTTAGTGATGACCCCGGTGGGATCAGAGAGGAAGGGTGGCAGTCTAATTCTTTGGCTTCTTCCGGTGAGAAATGATTGGATCCAGTCTAGGGCTGTTCCTAGTATGCTGGCGTTGTGTAGTCTGCCGTGGGAGACAGTGTTGAAGGCTGCTGGTAGGTGGAATAGGATAAGGGCTGTGGAGTGGCGTTGGTCCAGGAGGGTGCGGATGTCATCTGTGGCGACAAGTAGGGCGGTCTCGGTGCTGTGGTTGCTTCGGAATCTGGTTTGGGACGTTGTCTTTGATGAATCGTGTCATTTCCCTGATGACTGTTTTCTCTGCAACTTTAGCCACAAAGGGGAGGAGCAAGATGGGCCAGTAGTTCTTGAGGTCAGTGGGGTCAGCTGTGGGCTTCTTGAGTAGGGGCATGACTTCTGCGCGTTTCCAGTCATCTGGGAAGGTGCCTGTTTTGAAGGTGGTGCTGATGGTGTGTTGTAGTTTGGGTGCTATGGTGGTAGCGGCTCTGTGGTAGATGTGTGGAGAGCATGGGTCGGTGGGGGCCCCTGAGTGGATGTCTTTCATGGTCGAGGAAGTGTCTTCGGCCGTGATCAGCGTCCAGGTGGAGATGGTGGGCTGGCTGGTGTGTCTGTGGTAAGCATGGGCTTAAAATCCGTTCCGCTCGAGGATTTTGCGGATTTTCGGTAAATTCGCAATCCGCGAACTCTCGCGAACTTACCGAAAATTCGTAAATCCGTGCGAAGCGGATTTTTTTGCTTGGTCGCACTTGCCAACTAGAATACTATACAATTTCGCGGGAGTAAACACTTGCGAAAACGTAGATGCGGCGGGCAGCGACAATCTCGCAATTGCGAGATTGCAAAATTTGCAATTTCACACAAGAAATCCACCAGCAGGCAGCATAAACCTTGAGAATTATGATTTTTATCAGAATAACTCCTCAGGTTGACATTTGCCTGCACTTTTTTTTGCAAGGAGTCCATTTTGGGGGGGGGAAGGAAGTGCCCCACAGTCTCCAACTTCCTGTTCCTGTCCAGCAGGCTCCTCTCAGTGCTTTCTTCATGTGCTGGTCACTTTGATTTGGATCTTGACCTGGAAGCACTCAGCAAGTGCAAAAGTTCAATCTTATCATTAGTAACCATTCCCTGTACTGCCTGGAAGGATTACTTTTTGTGGATGCTGCTGGATATTTGGATTTTTGCAAAACTGAAAGCACTCAGCAGGTGCAAAAGTTCAATCTTATCATTAGTAACCATTCCCTGTAGTGCTTCCTGAGGGGCCCCTTCGGAGTTCAGTTGCCTACTTGCAACTATTCTATGACCCTGCTCTGACCCTCACAGCAGGCTCAGAGAAAGCAATTACAGATAAGGAAGCAGGTTGCAGCCAGGAAGTTCAAATTCAGTAACACATTAATCAGCCCCTAATTCATTTATGTCAGTTGAGGCAGGGCAGGTGTGCTTTTCCACCCATAATCTACAGTGATGAACTAGAGGGTGGCATGGGTGAGCCAGAGGGTGGCATGGGTGAGCCAGAGGGTGGCAGTGGTGAAACAGAGGCTGGCAGTGGTGAAACAGAGGGTGCTGTGGTGAACCAGATGTAGAAACAACATGTTCGCGACCGTTGCTACCCGAAAAGTAAGTTCGCGTTTGCGAACTGGTACAAAATCCTCGCGAACTGGCAGAAATCCTTGTGAACACAAAAAAAAAAAAAAAAATCCGCAAATTCGCGAGAGTTCGCGGATTTTGCGGATTGCGAATCCGTAAATACGCAATTTCGCGGATTGCCAATTCGCAAAATCCGCCCATGCTTAGTCTGGGGGGTGGGGCGGATGTGGTGTCTGGTGGATGGTCGACAAAGTTGTCATATAGGTTTTTGATCTTGATGTGGAAGTAGGTTCTGAGCTTATCGCAGAGTTCTTGGGACGGGGTGATGTCTGTGACTTTGCTGCAGGGGTTGGTATATTCCTGAATGACACTGAAGAGTTCCTTTGAGTTGGTGGAGTTGGCGAGGATTTTATTGTGGATATAAGTCCACTTGGTGGATTTGATTCGGTTGTTGTAGTCTGTCATGGTGTCCTTGTAGGAGGTGTAATTTCTGGTTGTCTTGGTGTTTCTCAGGTTTTCCTCCAGGAGTCTGCAGGTGCGTCTTGTTTCTTGGAGATTGTTGGTGAACCAGGTGGCTTTCCTGGGGCGCTGTTTGTCGGGGTTGCTTAGCAGGGTGAGCATGTCTGCACAGGTGGAGATCCAAGTGTGGAGTTCTCTGGCTGCGATTTTGGCGTCAGATGCCGAGGTGTGGTTGTCTCGGGTGAGGGTGGAGTTTAGTTGCTCGTCTGTGACCTGGCTCCAATTCCTTGGTGGAGGGTGTAGGGCTAGTTTGGGTGTCATTGGTTTGTCAACGGGTGTCTTGGGCATGTCGACGCACATGTCGACATACATGTCCAGAAGTCTACTGAAGAGTTGGTGTTTGAGGTCCAATATGTATACCTGGTGCCCACTTTGAAGTGGAGCAAGCTTCTAGAGGTTTCCATCCCCCTGAGGTGTCAGGCATCCCCTTCCTCCCGGTCCTTGCCCCGGGGTATCTCTGGTCACAATAGACTAGTGACAATCCCTTTGTCAGAGTGCTCGGCAGTGCCTTTGTGAAGTGCAAGTGTTGTAGCTGACAGCTTCTTTCACTCGTTAACTCAAAGTGGCCCATCCTGTCAACACCTATCTCCCTGTTGTCTCACTGTCTGGGAGCAATACACAAAAAGACCAACTGCCAGCTACACATAGTCATGAGACCCAGGAAGAGTTTGCAGGCATCAAATGGTTAGGACAAAATATGTCAGCTCTCTAAAAGTGGCATTTTCAGAATTGCAATTAAAAATACAACTTTGCCATTAAAGAGGGCTTTTAATTACAATTCTTTAGACACCACTCTCAACTTTTCTACCTGCTCCCAATTGGGAGTTACAGCTTATTAAATGTAATAAGGTAACTCCAATGGTATCCTATGGAAGAGCAGGGCTTGTAGCTACCAGGCATGTAAAACTTAAAATGACATGTCTTATTTTTTAAATAAACTGCACATTGCCCTCTGGTCTCACAGGGCCTACCCTAGTGGTGACTATTAAAAAGGAAGGTTTGAACCTGGCACAGGTTTATTTTGCTAGGCCGAACTGGCTGTTTAAAACAGCTCACACAGGATGCAATACGAGGCCTGAGACATGTTTTAAAGGCTACTTAAGTGGGAACTACAGTCTCTACTGCAGGTGCACTAGTAGCATTCAATTTATATGTCCTAGATAGAGTCAGTACTATCTTTCTAACAAATTACAGGTAATGTAAATGGGCCAATTTGATGTGTGCCAATTCTACAAGTTTTAGGGAGACAGCACAAGCAATTTAGCACTCATTAATAGTGGTAAAGTGTGTAGCAATCCAAGAAAAACTCTGCCCATAAGGACAGTAACCTACTGAGGAGACTGACAGCTGTCAGTGTCAAGAGCCAGGTCCCGGGCCATCCAAGGTTCTTTGAGGTTTCTCAGAGTGGGGGGCAACAGACCAGATGTTAGGCACTTAATTCCTCCAGTCCAGGGATGGTAGCCTGAGACTGGCTATTGAGCTCAGTGTCTGTACTCTGAGGTTGAACAGGTGCATGGCAAGCCAGTACTTCCAGGGGGAGTCACCCACCTGTAGGGTGACACACTCAGACCGTGTCATGCAGGGGCCTGCCTGGTGCAGGTCTCCAGCCCTCTGGCTCCCTGGCAGCGCAGGGAGCAACCACAGGTCAAAATGGCCCCTCAAGAGGGTTAGTCTTGGGGTGCTCTGTTCTCAGAGCTGGCAATCCCACATCCACTGGTCCTCCCACTATGGGCTGTTTCCACTTTCTGTCCTCCATCCTAGCCTCTGTCCTGTAGTACTCCCAGAAAACTGAACAGTTAGTGCACCCTTGGGGGCTGCCCTCCCAGTTCCCGGGGGCAACTCTTTCCCTAGAATGCAGCTTATGGGCCTCTGGGGACTAACTACAACCCTCTCAGGGTCACCTCCCCTCCCCACTACAGGGATACCAGGGCCATGGACTGAGTCACCCTGCACGCCTGACCAGTGTACTGCTTTGGAGAATCCATCATTTCAAATACAATGTTCTGGCTTGACCCAGTGTCCCTCAGACCAGTGATCAGATCTCATTCATTTTCACCTAGTGGAAGTGACATCTCCCACAATCGGGGATCACAAGTCTGCTTTTTGAGTACTATTACCTGCCTCTGGGGCCTATGTACGCATAAGGCCACACTGGTCCCCCCCCCATAGAGGTTCGACCAGTGGGTGGTTTCTTAGCACAGACAGAGTCCCCCTGCTTGTGCCCTAGCTGGTACTACTTAAAGCAGCAGAGTTGGAAATGGGGTGCCTTGGGCCACTGCCAACCAGAACCTCCTACATATTTCTCAGAAGAGGCATGGGAACCCTTTCCTCCTCCCTTATTCTGGGACTTGCCTGTGTCTTCTTTGACTTCCCCCTCACTATGCTGCAGAGAACCTGCACTACTGGATCGCCATTAGGTACCTTTTTTGGTCCCTGGTACTGAGCCAGTGGTATGACTCCTTAGCAAGCTCCTTAGGACCAGGGAGCTTCCTATCAATCAGGTGTTGGCGCAGATCTGCAAAACAAAGACTGAACATATGCTCTCATGCAATCAAACTGTACAATCCCTGGTGATCCTTTTCCCAACCGATATGCTTCCACAGGCTAGCTCCCCCCAAGTCCTCCTTAGGGATTCTATGCATCTGCAAAGCTACCTGATAAGCTTCAAACCACTTGTCAATGTATCCCACGCCACAAAGTGAGCACCAGACCTTTAGGGATGTGGACCCTCTTGTCACCAGAGGGCACTGCACTCTGCTACCAACATTGATAAACTCTGCCTTCCTAGATTTGAGGTCCATCTCTCTTATGCTCCTTTCATGACCCAGTCGCTCCAAGACCAATTTTTCCTCCATGGCCAGTTTATTGTTATCCATCCTGAGTTTAGACATCTCCAATCTTTACCTTCCTGTCTGGCTTCCTGTCCATCTGCTCTTCCGGGGACACGCCCTGAGAAGACACACTGCTTTCTGCTCTGGCAGGTAGCTTCAACTTAGGAGGCAAGTCAATCCCGTCAGGAGACTGCTCTCTCTCAGAACTGGTATCAAGTTCCTCTCATTGCCTTTCCACATCATCATCACCATCTTCTGTTGCTGTAACCAGTAACTGGTGGACTTCCACCCAGTAACCCAGCACTTTTCGAACTCTAGTTTCTTGGTGTTGCTTTTGGTTGGAAGTCTCTTCTCCTTGAGCTGGGCCACAGTTTAGGCCTCTATGCCGCCAGCTCAAACTCTATCCTTGCTGGTGTGGTTTCAGGGACAACTGACAAGTAGGATGAGAGAAAATTAGTACAAAAGCAAAAAGGCCAATCAGCAAAAAACTTTACATTTGAATTGGTCTCAGAATATTTATCTGGGATTTTCAGTGTAACAAATTTATTGTATAGCACTGCATATAAATTGCTAATCCTCACTGCTTATCACCAATGTAAGAAATTGGGCTAATGCTTGAGGGGGATGAAGCTCCCCCGCGAACAGCAACAACAGTCCTTGTCAGGGTGAAGGCACAAGCAAATACCAAATAAACCTGTGTTCAACCCCCTGGTAGCTTGTCACTGAGCAGTCATGCTTAACTTAGAGGCAAAATGTAAAGTATTTGTGAAGCACTTCAAACAGTAATAATGCAAAAACAAAACACAAGAAAAATCCAACACCATTTTAGAAATAATTGTAATAAATTAATCAAGACCAGAATGACAAAAGTCCAATCAGTAGAATTGGAGATATGCTATTCTAAATGCTTTACGCACCTGAGGCAATGCGAGGGCCTGGTTGAGATGCACCATGCAGCGTTGGTTCCATGGAACTGCAAGGCTGAGAAGCACAGTTATGCATTGGTGTCAAGAAGGCCATCGGCAAGGGGCTTTCAATGGGAAGTCCTGCATCAAGGGTGCGTCACACACCGGATTGTTCCATTAAAAAGAGGGCTTGTGATGCTGAGTCCTGTGTCATCATCGAGGCTGCAGTCAATGAGAGGCTTGTGATGTTAGGGCTTGCACCATGGACGTGTCGTGCAGCAACGGTTTTGATAAGGTTGTGGGCTGCAATGCAACTTTTTGCACCTGGAAAGTCCATGCAGCGGAATTGGTGCATCGGTTCTGCTCAGGGTTGCGCTGCACAAAGGAAGAGATGCATTGGTTGTGCTAGATCCACAAATGGGCTGACAGAACATCTTCACACCCACTTCCAATGGCCCAGGCCAGCGGCGGCATCAATTGGCAGGGTAGAAATCACAGATGGCAGGGACCAGGTGCTGTATTCAAAGTTGTTGGAGCCTTCTGCGCTTGACGCTCTAGTCACGAGGCCAGTCAACTAGCCCTTGGCGTCTCTCTGGGGTCCTGGGTTCAACAGATGCAGGTCCAGTCCTTCTCATCCTACCAAGAGGGCAGCAGGTCAGCACAGCAGGACAGCAGTCCTTCAGAGAGGTAGCCCAGCAGAGTGGCAGTCTTTTCAGCAGCACAGCAGTCCTTATTCCTGGCAGTGTTACCAAGTCCAGAAGTGTTCACTTGAGATCTGAGGTCTAATATTTATTCCTGGTTTCCACTTTGAAGTGGAGGTAGCTTCTAGAGGTTTCCATCCCCCTGAGGTGTTAGGTATCCACTTCCTCCCAGTCCTGGCCCCAGCTTGTCTCGGGTCACAAAATACTAGTGGCAATCCCTTTGTGAGAGTGCTCAGGCAGTGCCTTTATGATGTGCAAGTGTGTTGAAGTAGTGAAATACGAATTTAAGATATTTTCCCTACCAGGGCATTTAAAACCTAAAAGTTCATGTCCCACTTTTTACAAACAATGCATCCTGCTTTCTGGGCTGTACAGGGCTTAGCCTAAAGATGGCTTATATATATTAAAAAGGAAGGTTTGGGCCTGGCATAAGGTTTATTTTGCCGTGTTGAAATGGCAGTTTTAAACTGCACACACAAGCTGCAATAGCAGGCCTCAGACATGGCTAAAAGGCTACTTAAGTTGGTAGGATAATCAGTGCAGCAAATATATATTTTTTAAATGTTATTTATCGGCTTCCGGGAGGGCCAGGTCCTATGGACACTATGTTAAAACACGAGGGGAGTGCACTAGCCCCCCTCCTGGGGCTCATTATGCCCCAGCACCACTACCTCCCTGGGGCTTCATTCAACATTAATGTGGGGGAGGCCCGTATAGGCCCTGCTTTATGCGAAAACAATGGAGGGACCTCATGGAGCACTTAAAGCCCTGGGTGCCGCGCAGACCCCACCGCAGCCCCGGGGACTGCAATGTCCCCTGGGCGTTCTTTACATTGACTGCGGGTGGTGCATGCAGCTCCCACGCAGCCCTGGAGTCCACCACCTTCCTGGGGCAATACAAAACAAAGGAGGGAGGCTGCACTTCCCCCCTCCTGGAGCCAATAATGGCCTTGGGGACCGCCATCCCCCAGTGCTTGCTCCTGTAATGTCCCGGGAAACCCATCCCCAGGACTTTGTAGTTTTCTCTGGCTTGGTGGGAGCACCACTACCACCAAGCCATATCAAACTCTGCTCCACTTCATACAAGCAAGAGTATGTAAAATGCTCTTGCTTGCACAAAGCAGAGCAGAATTGCTTTTGTACAGAGGGAGCTGCATGTTTGCAACTCCCTCTGTCTAAAAGCAAGGCCAGCTACCGCAGGATGTGGAGACCCAGCAGGGACTGTGGGGTCCTTCAGAAGGCCCCAGTGTGAGAAATCGGGTGCCCTGGGTGGGACCAGGGCATTCAGTATTTTGGCCAGTCCCCAAGGGGTTGGGATTCTCTGGAACTAAATGGGCCCGGGAGGGTCCACTCCAATATTTAAAGCATTATTTTTTTTAAAGGGCCACGGAGGTGGGCCAAACATTTCCCCTCCACTTATTCTAAAAACACCCCTCCTAGGGCTTTTAATTGCCCCAGAACAGCCACCTCCCCAGGGCACTGGGTATAATAACTGTGCCTTGCGGACAGCCACCTACCCAGGGCAAATGTCAAATAAATGCGAGGGGCATGCACAGCCCCTTTCAGCCCCAGGGACCGCTTCTTCCCTGGGGCACTTAAAATCATGTATGGAAGCTGGACTGCTCCCAAGAAGCAAAAGCACACATAACTCCGCTTTCTGCAAGCCGGGGCTGTCAAAAAGATCTGGCTTGTAGAAAGCAGAGTTTTCATCTCATTCTCTGCACACAAATATGAGTGCAGAGAAACAAATGAAACATTGCTCTGACAGACAGTGAGCTGCCTTTTAGCAGCCCCCTGTCTATCACAGCAATTCCAGCTCCTGCAGGAGGCAAGGAGCCGGCTGGGACCACCGTAATTGGCCCAGTGAGGGGGAGTGCGGCCCCCTACCCTAGTAAAAATAAATGTAAGAAAGGACGAACCCAGGGGATGTCGGAGTTCCTGCCCCCTTTCTTAATCACTCTGCCAAGGGGCCTCCTGCTGCACAACTGGTTGGAGGATAAAGTCCCCTTGGCTGCTGAGGGTCCTTGGTGGTCGGTAACCCCTTTTGTTACCTCAAGCAAGTCCCACATTGCAGGATTGCTTAGAGCTGTTCTGAGGCCCCTCCCCCTTTCTCTATCACTCTGCAAATGCGCATCCTGGCACACTACTGGTTGGGGGTGAAGTCCCCATGTATGCTGAGGGTACTTGGGGGCCAAAAAGTGGGATTACTGAGAGCTCATGGGAGGCCCTGCCCTCTTTCCCCACCACTCTGTAAACGTGCCCTTTGAATCACTACTGGTGGGTGGATGATGTCCCCCTGGATGCTGCTACTTTACCAACCAGGAAGTGTTGGGAGCCATCTTCTGACTCAGACTCAGACACAGCCGAGTCCCAATAAAAATGTAAAAATTAAAGGCAAGCAGGCAGGGTAAGAATACCCTGACCCCCTAAGCCTGGTGTTGGGGTCCCCCTGGGACACCACCAGGGTGAAAAAGTATTTTTTTTAACTTTGGGAGCAAAACGCATGACAGATTCGTTGACAGGTTTAGTGATTTACATAACGTTGCCAGCATGTGGTGGTCTTGCACTCGTTTTATTTAAAAAATTGAATTTGCACTCTTGCTCTTTGGGCAATTTTAAACTGTTTTTGTGCTAAAATGAATTGTTGCACTCAACTACCTGATTTAGGGCGCTAGTTGTTGGCTCTCCTTGGCACCCCCACTTCCTATTTAAACCCGGATGAAACGACCGTCTGTGCCAGAAATGCGCCCAGCGCCAGAACCCCTGCCCATTTTTCGCGGTACTCATACTCGCACAACCCCTTATTGCTCCTCAATACAGGTGAATGCATATCACATAAATTACAGTTAAATCTATCTTTCCCAACGCCTCTATGTTGCAACCTTTGTGGATGGGCGGCATATGATCCGAGGAGTACAAACATTGGTGAACAAAAACTGATCAATGTAATTTCCAGTAACCCACTGCATGATAATAATGGCTCTTGTGAAGCTGCACAGACCTTTGTACTCACTAACAAGAACCTCCAGCCCATTAGGTGTATCTTATGAAACACCAGGTCTATGGCAAAACACAAAATCCACTTAGAATGTTTGATACAAGTAGAGGACCCGGATCCTGTTTTTCTAACTAAAACGTGGGCAAATTAAAATAGTGACTCAGAATGGCATCTAGCAATCCCAGCTGGATATGTTGTTGCCAACTCTGATAGAAGAGGAGCAAAGGGTGGTGGAATTGCAATAATTTATCGATCCCAGTATACGGTTATATTTACCCCAGAGTCTACTTTAGACGCCGTAGCGATGTCTTTCAGCATAAAACTTAACAATGTGGAAGTGTTTCCAGGTCTCTTAATTTACAGATCCCCTGGCCCCAGAACCTCTTTTTCGACCTCCCTCCAGACTTATCTGGAGTCATGTTTAGACTCAGAATCCTTCACCATACTAGGTGATTTATACTTCCATCTGGAAGATTATAATAATCCTGATACTACTAGTCTATTAGATAAATTAGCTAGTTTTGAATTAAAACAAATTGTCTGTGAGTCTACTCATCTAGCAGGGCATACATTAGATGGTATCTGCACCAATAACTCTCGCATAGAGGTTAAGAAAGTCTTCCTTTACCTTGGTCTGACCATTCTGCTGTGCATTTTACCATCACGCTAGCAACACTAAATGGTGGACGGAGGATTAGATCCTCGGCTGTCAAACATCGTGTTACTGTTTCTTTTTTATGTTTCTTCATTACATTGGTTATGCTTTCAATTATAGGTTTGTCCGGCTTGTGGAGATTGAATTTGGGACATTCCTAATAATTAACTTTTGGGTTGGGATACTGTAAATTGAGTTTTTGCTATGTGATACTCTGTTTGAAAACGTATCTTATTGGCTAGAATTTTGTGTAGTGGGTGTACATTTATAATGTGAATATTGGGTATAAAAGGAGACGTCTCGCCTTAGTAAAATGAGCAGTCTCCTGAGAATTTACACCGTGATGTATTTCTAGGATCACTGTTACTAGCTGCAGCTAATAAACTTGGTCTCTGACGCCATCCAGAAGTATTCTGTGTCTTTTAATACCAAGACAGGTGAACTCGAAGATCTTAGGCGTGTCCCTGACGCCGCTGGGTTAAACCCCGGTTCTTCATGCCCGATAGTGGGATAGTGTAGAGTGGAGTGGTCTACAGTGGCGTTGCGTTAAATGCAGTGGTGTACAGTAGAGTGTCATACAGTGAAGAGATGTAGAGTGGAGTGGCATAAAATTAAGTGGTGTAGAGTGGGATAGGGTACAGTATTGTTGCGTATGGTGTTGTGCTGTAGGGTAGAAAGGAGTAATATGGACTGGAGTGGAGTGGCATAAAGTGATAGAGCAGAGTGGCATAAATTAGAGTGGCATATAGTGGAGTGCCACAGAATGGAGCAGTGGAGAGTGGACGCTTGTAGAGTGGAGTGCTGTAGAGTGGAATAGCATAGACTGGAGTTGCATAGAGTGGAATAGAGTCCAGTGGCATACAGTGGAATAGCATACAGTGGAGCGGCGCAGAGTCAAGTGGTGTTGAGTGAAGTAGCGTACACTGGATTGGCAGACAATGGATTGGCATACAGTGAAGTGGCAGAAAGTGAAGTGGAGTAGAATTAAATAGTCTCGAGTGGAGTGGTGTGCAGTGGAGTGGTTGTAGAGTGAATCAGCATGCAGTGTATTAGCATGCAGTGGAGTGGCGTAAAATGGAATAGTGTGGAGTTGAGTGGCATAGGGTGAAGTGGCGTGGAGTGGCATAGAGTGGAATAGCCTTGAGTGGAGTGGCATACAGTATAGTGCCCTTGAGTGGAGTCACATACACTGGAATAGTGTAGAGTAGAGTGGCATACACCGGAATAGCATACCGTGTTGTAACGTAGAAGGGAGTGATGTAGAGTGGAGTCCCGTAGAGTGGAATATCATATTGTGGCGTGGCGAGGAGTGGTTTTGATTTGAATAACATAGATTGGAGTGGCGTAGACTAGAGTGGCATACAGTGGAGTTGCTTAGATTGGACTAGTGTAGAGTGGAGTGGCATGGAGTGGAATAGAGTCAAGTGGTGTAGAGTAGGACTGCATAGAGTGGAGTGGTATACAGTTGAGTGTCAGGGAATGGAGTGGTGTAGAGCAGAGTGGCGTATAGTGGTGTGGCATAGAGTCAAATAACATAGAGTGGAGTGGTGTAGAGAGTAGTGACATACAGTGTAGTGGCGTAGGCTGGAGTGGCATGGTGTGTGGTATCACATAGTTTAAAGAGATATAGTGTGAAAGTGGCTGAATGGATGGAGATGAAATTTGGCAGGAATATATATCATGGGGTCAAAAGGGTATTTGTTTGTATTACCTGTAAATTAGTGAAGTTCTATTAATTTTATAAGTGACAAAACACATACATTTTATATTGCACCACAAAATACTATGGTCACTTTGTGGTATGTTGCAGTACATGATGATCACAAGACAGTATATCATTGGCTAAGGGCTGGGTTTACAAAAGTAAAAAGCTACAGTGTAGTTTTCATGACACTTTGGTTGTGTTATGGGTTAGAGCATTAGATTTAGGTAAGTAGTAGGTTTTATTGCTGTTCCCCACCTATTTCTACTTTAGTAAAGTGCTACTAGGTAGTGACATTTATTAATATTTGATATTGCATTTAAAAAAAATGTTTACTCATTACCACACTAGTACCTACATAGGTACATACTGATTTTTTTTTTTAAATATAAACAATTACCTCACTGTAGTACACTATGTTTGTCAAATACCAACTACAGAAGTAGTATACCCTCAAGACCTTAAGTAGCGGCTTTTCCTAGGTCAGACAAGGGGGTGATACAAGAGGACTAGCATGGCGAGTGAGCACTACATGAAAAACTGTGCTGCGGACCGTACCTCAAAGAGTGCGCACATCGAAAACAAAATTGTTACTACAACTTGCTGCAAGAATTGAGAATGTTGCGGATGCTGCCAAGCAATTGACAAGGCTGAATGAAGGCTGATAGCCAGAAACCGGTCCTTGGATGCTTGATTCCGGTCTGGGAAAGACAGGGCTTGGCAGTTCGGACTGGACTTTTCCCATGAGGCAAAGGGTCAGAGCTGATTTGCATATAGCCAGTGTCTAACCCAGGGTGGTGTGGAGTGAAAAAAACGATGGATTTAGGCCCAGATCTTTGTACTGGGGTGAATGTATGACATTGTTCTACATTCTGTCCATCAACTGTGTTTTTTGTAATTTTCACCCCCAGTGGGCTGGGTATGCTCAGACGTGAGTCCCAGGCTCTCCACACCACTGGAGTCAAGCTATCCAGGCTGAATGAAGGCTGATAGCCAGAAACCAGTCCTTGGATGCTTGATTCCGGTCTGGGAAAGACAGGGCTTGGCAGTTCGGACTGGACTTTTCCCATGAGGCAAAGGGTCAGAGCTGATTTGCATATAGCCAGTGTCTAACCCAGGGTGGTGTGGAGTGAAAAAAACGATGGATTTAGGCCCAGATCTTTGTACTGGGGTGAATGTATGATATTGTTCTACATTCTGTCCATCAACTGTGTTTTTTGTAATTTTCACCCCGAGTGGGCTGGGTATGCTCAGACGTGAGTCCCAGGCTCTCCACACCACTGGAGTCAAGCTATCCAGGCTGAATGAAGGCTGATAGCCAGAAACCGGTCCTTGGATGCTTGATTCCGGTCTGGGAAAGACAGGGCTTGGCAGTTCGGACTGGACTTTTCCCATGAGGCAAAGGGTCAGAGCTGATTTGCATATAGCCAGTGTCTAACCCAGGGTGGTGTGGAGTGAAAAAAACGATGGATTTAGGCCCAGATCTTTGTACTGGGGTGAATGTATGACATTGTTCTACATTCTGTCCATCAACTGTGTTTTTTGTAATTTTCACCCCGAGTGGGCTGGGTATGCTCAGACGTGAGTCCCAGGCTCTCCACACCACTGGAGTCAAGCTATCCAGGCTGGATGAAGGCTGATAGCCAGAAACCGGTCCTTGGATGCCTGATTCCGGTCTGGGAAAGACAGGGCTTGGCAGTTCGGACTGGACTTTTCCCATGAGGCAAAGGGTCAGAGCTGATTTGCATATAGCCAGTGTCTAACCCAGGGTGGTGTGGAGTGAAAAAAACGATGGATTTAGGCCCAGATCTTTGTACTGGGGTGAATGTATGACATTGTTCTACATTCTGTCCATCAACTGTGTTTTTTGTAATTTTCACCCCGAGTGGGCTGGGTATGCTCAGACGTGAGTCCCAGGCTCTCCACACCACTGGAGTCTAGCTATCCAGGCTGAATGAAGGCTGATAGCCAGAAACCGGTCCTTGGATGCTTGATTCCGGTCTGGGAAAGACAGGGCTTGGCAGTTCGGACTGGACTTTTCCCATGAGGCAAAGGGTCAGAGCTGATTTGCATATAGCCAGTGTCTAACCCAGGGTGGTGTGGAGTGAAAAAAACGATGGATTTAGGCCCAGATCTTTGTACTGGGGTGAATGTATGACATTGTTCTACATTCTGTCCATCAACTGTGTTTTTTGTAATTTTCACCCCGAGTGGGCTGGGTATGCTCAGACGTGAGTCCCAGGCTCTCCACACCACTGGAGTCAAGCTATCCAGGCTGAATGAAGGCTGATAGCCAGAAACCGGTCCTTGGATGCTTGATTCCGGTCTGGGAAAGACAGGGCTTGGCAGTTCGGACTGGACTTTTCCCATGAGACAAAGGGTCAGAGCTGATTTGCATATAGCCAGTGTCTAACCCAGGGTGGTGTGGAGTGAAAAAAACGATGGATTTAGGCCCAGATCTTTGTACTGGGGTGAATGTATGACATTGTTCTACATTCTGTCCATCAACTGTGTTTTTTGTAATTTTCACCCCGAGTGGGCTGGGTATGCTCAGACGTGAGTCCCAGGCTCTCCACACCACTGGAGTCAAGCTAACCAGGCTGAATGAAGGCTGATAGCCAGAAACCGGTCCTTGGATGCTTGATTCCGGTCTGGGAAAGACAGGGCTTGGCAGTTCGGACTGGACTTTTCCCATGAGGCAAAGGGTCAGAGCTGATTTGCATATAGCCAGTGTCTAACCCAGGGTGGTGTGGAGTGAAAAAACGATGGATTTAGGCCCAGATCTTTGTACTGGGGTGAATGTATGACATTGTTCTACATTCTGTCCATCAACTGTGTTTTTTGTAATTTTCACCCCGAGTGGGCTGGGTATGCTCAGACGTGAGTCCCAGGCTCTCCACACCACTGGAGTCAAGCTATCCAGGCTGAATGAAGGCTGATAGCCAGAAACCGGTCCTTGGATGCGTGATTCCGGTCTGGGAAAGACAGGGCTTGGCAGTTCGGACTGGACTTTTCCCATGAGGCAAAGGGTCAGAGCTGATTTGCATATAGCCAGTGTCTAACCCAGGGTGGTGTGGAGTGAAAAAAACGATGGATTTAGGCCCAGATCTTTGTACTGGGGTGAATGTATGACATTGTTCTACATTCTGTCCATCAACTGTGTTTTTTGTAATTTTCACCCCGAGTGGGCTGGGTATGCTCAGACGTGAGTCCCAGGCTCTCCACACCACTGGAGTCAAGCTATCCAGGCTGAATGAAGGCTGATAGCCAGAAACCGGTCCTTGGATGCTTGATTCCGGTCTGGGAAAGACAGGGCTTGGCAGTTCGGACTGGACTTTTCCCATGAGGCAAAGGGTCAGAGCTGATTTGCATATAGCCAGTGTCTAACCCAGGGTGGTGTGGAGTGAAAAAAACGATGGATTTAGGCCCAGATCTTTGTACTGGGGTGAATGTATGACATTGTTCTACATTCTGTCCATCAACTGTGTTTTTTGCCAAGCAATTGACAGCATAAACTAAACCAAAAAAGTACTGAAAAAACACAAAGGTCACCAGAGTGAGGTTTTCTCCATCATCTCGACTGAATTACTTGGGTACTACAATCTAGACAGTGGCACAGATTTTTGTTAAGGCTTTTTCAACTCCGTGCAGGACTCTACAATATAAGATCTTTTGAAAGACTGTCTTTAAGAAGCAAGGCCTAGTACTGACATTGAGTCTACAAGTACCTTCACAGACCACGATATGAATATTACTCACAGTTTTTTCCTCCCCCTCCTTCCACCCATTATAAAGCAATAAATAACAGGTCCTGAAGAAGATGGTCTAAAGAATAGTATCCCATTGAAACGTACCTCGACCGGAGAGAGTGTGACACCCCAGCCATCAGCATAGCAATCAAGTGTTGAACTGTTCACCTGGTTCTGTTCCATCTGTGCATTTAGTGTTGTTCTGGGGTGTTGAGTGTGAATGTATTGAGTGCATGAGATATGACTGTAGAAGTTGTGAGAGGTGGGTATGTGTGTGGGAATGTGCTGAATGAAATTAATATTATTTCACTAACTGTGATCTTAAAAATGTTGACATAAGATGCAGCCTATGTACAACATCTATGAACAAATAGTTCAAGTTCAAGTTCAGGAATTTGTAGAGCGCACTACTCACCCAGAGGGTCTCAAGGCGCTTGAGCTTTATTTATCGAATATCCAAGTTTTAAGTTGCTTTCTGAAGGAGAGGTGGTTTTGTGTAAGGCGGAGGTGGGTGGGTAGAGAGTTCCAGGTTTTGGCCGCTAAGTAGGAGAAGGATCTACCCCCCATGGTGGATTTATGGATGCGCGGAATATCGGCGAGGGCTTGATTGGACGATCGTAGATGGCGGGTGGGGGTGTAGAAGGACAGTCGCGTGTTGATGCATTCAGGTCCTAGGTCGTAGAGGGCTTTGTGTGCGTGGGTAAGGAGACGGAACGTTATTCTCTTGTTGACGGGGAGCCAGTGGAGGTCTTTCAGGTGACCGGAAATGTGAGCTTGACGGGGGATGTCCAGTATGAGTCTGGCTGAGGCGTTTTGGATGCGTTGGAGTTTTTTCTGTAGTTTGGCTGTGGTTCCGGCATAAAGGGTATTTCCGTAGTCCAGGCGGCTTGTGACCAGTGCGTGGGTGACCGTCTTTCTTGTTTCGGTGGGGATCCAGCGGAAACATTTTTTGAGCATGCGTAGGATGTTGAAACATGATGATGAGACGGCGTTGACTTGTCTGGTCATCGAGAGGGAGGAGTCCAGGATGAAGCCCAGGTTACGTGCGTGATCCGTAGGTATGGGTGCAGTTCCCAGTGCTGGTGGCCACCATGAGTCATCCCAGGCAGAGGGGGATGATCCTAAGATGAGGACTTCCGTCTTGTCTGAGTTCAGTTTTAGGCGGCTGTTCTTCATCCACTCGGCTACTTCTTTCATTCCTTCGTGTAAGTTGGTTTTGGTGGTGTTTGGGTCTTTGGTGAGTGAGAGGATAAGCTGGGTGTCGTCTGCGTAGGAAATGATGTTGAGGTTGTGTTGGCACGCGATGGATGCGAGGGGACTCATGTATACATTGAAGAGGGTGGGACTGAGTGATGATCCTTGTGGTACGCCGCAGATGACTTCGGTGGCCTCTGATTTAAAAGGGGGGATGATCACAAGATTTCCATGCTGTCAATGATTGCATGTTTGTACATAGTTGCATTATCATCTCTACTATGTTTGACCTGTTACTATTCCTGCAATAGGTACATGTAAATAAGAATATCAACCATTGTGTATTTAACTCTTGCTAATTGGTTGCATGCTTTAGATTCCTTCACATACCGAGTAATTAGGCACTAATACATCTGATGCCTCTTGCTGTGGTAGTCCCCGCGTCCAATGACTTAATGAGATAGAGCCAGCCTTACGCTGCAACATATCTCCAAAAGGGACCTTTCTTTGCATGTCATGCTGATCATTCTGTCACATACCCGGACTTTGCAGCCGGCAGACTTTCCCGCACACACGGACTGTCTCTGTCCGCTGGGCTCGGTGCCCGTGACGTGTTTTGCCAATCCCCCCTCCCATACACCTATCCGAGTCCTTCTTTCATTAGAAGGCGTTCCCGGTCGCACGAGCCAACCGCGACGTGTATATCTTGTAAGCAGCCAGTCACCATAGTGATTGACTGCTGCGACTAAAACTTGACTCACGGCCAGCTCCGGAGACGGTAAGACGCCACGGCGTTCTCCAGTCTCTCATGACCCTTTGATGTCTTTTTTTTTTTTTTTTAAACCCCTGAACTACGCTTCTGTTTCGACAGATTTATTCCTCCTTCATGTGATGCGTGCGACACTGTGAAGGTAAGCCGCAGAGACCCCCCAAGTTCGTTTTGACTGTGCCTTGTATGCCCCGAGTGTGTTGTGTCTATTCCGACCCCTGCACTCCTTTTTCCCAGATAATTAACCCACATATCACCGAAGTGGACGCTCTGACGCCACCGGATGACACCGCCCTGGACTACTCATTACTCCAGTATTACATCGGTGAGTAGTGTCTATGCTCTGACACGCTCCATCCTTTCCTTTTCAAAGGGTAGATTTAGCCTGAAGGTTATTTACATTTATATTTTCAGTCTTCCACGTATCACCAAGATTGGGACCAACTCGAGCTTGACTGTAATTGTAACATTCAATTTACGGTAAGCAACATACTGGAATACTACCTCCATTACCCCGACCCTTCTGACCCCCCCGCACCCCCTTCCTCCTCTTCCCCCCTCCCTCCTCTTGACCCGCCCTTCCTCCCCCGCCATCACCAACATTGATTTAATTAACTTTCCTTACCCTTGTTTCCCACCCTCCCACACAGCACTGTACCCAGCCCACCATGTCCTGAAGATGATCCCAATTCACACGGATCGAAACGCCGTCGACCTAACAGCCAGACTCCAGGCGCTTTTCCACATTGGTTTTCCCTTTAAAAACATTGAACTGTGATATCAGAAATTGATTCGGAAACCTTTGTGTTGATTCACTGTATATATTTGCACTTTTGCACCTTGCGCCGTTCACGCTGTATTCCTTGTCACTTGCGCTGCCGTAGTGTCACAACTCACTGCACTCGTGCACCTTGTACTATTTTATGGGCTGATATCTGCTAATTGTTTATTGTTTACACAGTGCTGTCTCGAATTGTGTTTACTTGCCATTATCCTTTAACTTTCCTTGATTATAAAATACTGCTCTTTAGCATTGTTATGAATATTATAACTGACTCCTTGATTCTTGTAGGATAATACTGTATAGATATCCTCCTTAAAGTACTGCTCAAGTAATTAGCTTAATAATACCAGTTGGGATATTGTTCTGCATACAACTCCTTTACCCCAATCCCAATAGGTTGATGGGTTCATACACCTGTTTTTTACATATATTAAAAGGGGGGAGGCGGACTCTTTGTGTTCTTCCGGCGAGGAACGAGATGATCCAGTCTAATGCTTTTCCTTGTATTCCGACGTTGTTGAGGCGTTGTATGAGGGTGCTATGACAGACTGTGTCAAAGGCTGCGGAGATGTCAAGTAGGATGAGGGCGGCAGTTTCTCCGTTGTCCAGTAGAGTCCGAATGTCGTCTGTTGCTGCGATGAGGGCGGTTTCAGTGCTGTGTGTTGGCTCGGAAGCCGGACTGTGAGGGGTCAAGGAATTTGTTGGATTCAAGGAAGGCGGCGAGCTGGTTATTGACGGCTTTCTCAATGACTTTGGCAGGAAATGGGAGGAGCGAGATGGGGCGGTAGTTCTTAAGTTCAGTGGGGTCTGCTGTGGGTTTCTTCAGAAGGGCGCTGAGTTCGGCATGTTTCCAGCTTTACGGGATGGTGGCGGAATTGAAGGAGCAGTTGATGACGTCTCGGAGATGGGGTGCGATAATGGAGTCTGCTTTGTTGAAAATGTGGTGGGGACATGGGTCAGTTGGCGATCCTGAATGGATGGAGTTCATCAGGCGAATGGTATCTTCAGTGGTGATTGGGTTTCAGGCGCTAAGGTTGTTAGAGTGCGGTTTTGGTTCGGAGGTGGGTGGAGTGGGCTGGTCTTCGGGCTGGTTTTCAAAGCTGTTATGTATGTCGACGATTTTGTTGTAGAAGAATGAGGATAGAGAGTCGCAGAGGTGTTGGGAGGGAGTGATGTAGTTGGTGCCGGCGGTGGGGTTGGTGAATTCTTTGACGATGTTGAATAGTTCCTTGCTGTTTTGGGCGTTGTTATCAAGTCGATCCTTGAATGCTGATTTCTTGGTGGATCGGATCAGTTGGTGGTGTTTGCGGGTGGCGTTCTTGAAGGTGGCCAGGTTGTCCGTGGTTGTTTTTTTTTCCAGGCTTTCTCGAGGGTACGGCAGAACTTCTTGGATTTCTTAAGATCATCGTTGAACCAGGGGGCTTTTTTGCTACCTTGCTTGGTTTGATGGTTTTTCAGGGGTGCTAGTTCGTCGGCGCTGTGGGTGATCCATTGTGTGAGGTTGGTGGGTGCTTGGTTTGGATTCGATGATTTGGCAGGAGGGTTTTGGTGAAGCGATGTGAAGAGGTGTTCGGTGGTAATTTTGTTCCAGTTTCTTAGGGGAATATGTTGTGGGGGGTTGTGGGTCGTGTTTTTTTTGTAGTTGAAGCGAACGCAGCTGTGGTCCGTCCAATGGAGAGCTGTGGTGTGATCGAAGGAGATGTGCTTGCTGGAGGTCAAGATTGGGTCGAGCGTGTGTCCGGCATAGTGGGTGGGGGTATTGACAAGTTGTTCGAGTCCGAATTTGTCCAAGTTGTCCAGAAGGGTGGTGGAGTTGCTGTCGTTTTTCTTTTCCAGGTGGAAGTTGAGGTCTCCCAGTAGAATGTAGTTCTCTGAGGGAAGGGCATGTGGGCTGATGAATTCAGCGATGTCTTCGCTGAATTGTGTGCGGGGTCCTGGTGGTCTGTAGATGAGGGTGCCTCTGAGTGTGGTCTTGGGGTCGGTGTGGATCTGGAAGTGGAGGTGTTCGGCGGTAGTGAGGTTGTCGTCGGAACTGGTCGAGACGCGGATGGTGTACTTATGGACAATGGCGATTCCTCCTCCTGTTTGATTGGTGCGGTCCTTTCGGATGATTTTGTAGCTGTCCGGGATGGCTATGGCGATGTCGGGAGCTGATGAGGCGTTCATCCAGGTTTCTGTAAGGAAGACGACGTCCGGCGATGTAGTGTCGAGTAGGTTCCAGAGTTCGATGGAGTCTCTGTGGACCGAGCGGGTGTTGAGTAGGATGCACTTCAGGTGGTTAGTGTCGGAGCTCTGTTTGGAGATTGTGGATTTGGTGTGGGTCCTGGTGCTGTCGAACTTGCAGGAGTGGCAGCCGAAGGGTCCATGGGTGTGTCCTGGGGCTGCTTGGTAGCAGATAGGTGGGCGACCGGGGTTAAGGGCTGAGAGGGTTGCGGCGTCGAACGTTATGCGGGCAGGGAGTATATTGCGGGGGACAGGGGGTCTGGCCCTGGACGCGGTCCAGGCGCGGACGGGCGTAGACGGGCTTACCTTTGGCGCACCTTCGGCGCGCATGGGGCGCGTCCGCTGCGCGTGAACGCTGCGCGCGAATGCATCTGTCATAAGTGGCTAGTGGAGGGGGGCGGAGCGAGGGAGGAGCAGCTGGGAGGCGGGAGCGGGGTGGAGAGGCTGGCTACGAGGCACAACAAACAAAATGGCAGCAAAAACTAAACAGAAACAGGACGACATTGGGGCAGACGCTATGGGCAGTGGTAACAGCACAATCAGGCAATAATTATTAATTATAAAGTCCAGCAATGCGAGTGCCACAAATTAAATGCGAGCAAAGGACAATAGCAGGCACAAAGATCTTTGCGAGTAATGATAACAAGTGCTACGATACCCAAGCAGCAATATTTTTACAGGCAAGCAGTGAGAGCCAATCGCTGCGATATCCAGGCAGGGAGCGTGGGGAGCGACCGCTTCTCACAGAGTCAGAGAGGTCACAAATGATGATAGTCACGGTGTTGTAATTGATAAATATATACATATATTGAAAACATTGTTTTACGATATGAACTACGGAAAAAAAAATGTTTATTTAACAAAAAAAGAAAAAATTAAACAAAAGATGCAATATTAAGTAATTACTTTGTGTGACGATGAATGTTTTATGCCCCTTGTCTGAGCTTTGAAAAGCCGCCACTTAAAGAAATTTAGGTCTTGAGGGAATACTACTTCGGTAGTTGGTATTTGTTGTTTTTTCCCCTGTTCCCTGACCTGTTTAGTTATCTTTTTAGGGGGGTGCCTTGCTATTTCAAGTAAACTATGTTTGTGTAATATAGTGTAATACAGTGTATTTTTTTGCATATGAATATTTTTTAGTAATTTTTCTAAGTAGCACAATACTTTCTACATATTACTGTGATACTGCCTTAATAGATTTCATTTAAAGTGAATATGTAAACAAATCTAAAATACACTGTGGTACACTATATTTGGGAAATAAAGTGTTATACAGCATATTTGTAAACTTTTTAAATTGTTTAAATAATTTTTGAAGTACCGTAGTGCCTCCTAGGTGGTGCCGTGGTATTCTGTGACCGATTGTGGCTACCAACTCATCAAGGCAGCTTCTTCAGCTTTTGTGGCCCAGGAACTATAATAGAAAATCAACCAATTGACTCTTAGAGTGCGGCTCTTCTGTATGGAGCTTGAGGAACAACTTTTCCTGCAACAGGACAGCACAGGCACAGTCCTCTCTTTGCTATCTGAGCAGCAGCATGTGCAGCCCAGTCATGGGTGCAGTCTCTCTTTGCCAGGTACAGGGAATAGAAGGACAGTCTGTCTTCGGCCCTCTCTCTAGCACAGATGTGATTTGAGGTCTGGGTGACAGGGGTGCAATGTTTATGCCCACAATGGGGGATGCAGTGACTACTAGTCAATGGGCTACAAGGTCCCCTTCCATCTGATGAAGACTTCCTGTAATGTGTAGCATCGAGCTATCCCAGAGTGCACTATTCTGCCCACTTCCAAGATGGCAGAACCCTTCTCTTGGTGTGCAGAGCTTGGTAGCCCATCTTAGAGTTGTGGCTACCTGAGTGCTACATACCCATGAGAAAACTAGTTGGACTACTGTTTCCCTTCTCTCTCCCTGGCACTAGCCTGTTTACCAGAACAAAAGAGCAGCCCATCTCGTATGTGTCCACCATTTGCCCTTCAATGTTGGCATACCTGCTGTAGCTCATCTTTTGGTCCCACACCCTGTTGGCTATCTACCAGGCAGAGGTAACACCTCTTTCAACAGCAGGCCTCTATTGAGTCCTTTTCTGGGAGCCATCCTCTACCCTCCCCAGGAGCGCAGATGGCTTTCTCATGGGCAGTAACTGTAAATCACCACTTAAAAACATGGGCAACAGAGTGGCAACTCTCTAAAGTTGTCTTTTACTCAAAGGTTACATTAAATTTTACTTGGGCATTAAGTTGTGTTTAAAAACAATTATTTTGATACTTTGAAGTAACAACTGTGTAGTGTCATTCAGATGTTAGCACAGCTGAGCTTTCAGCGTGTAACCCTGTACCTGCCAATGTGGCTACTATCCCTTTTACAGTAAAAATGGCAACTTCGAGTTCTTACCGTTAGAACAAATAAAAACAAACGTCCAACTTTTTAATATACAGCTCTCTCCCTTAAGGTTCGACTGGCTTACCTTAGGGTGTCAAATATATTAAGCAGGAAGGTCTGTGGTGTCACATGGCACAGATAAGCATTGTCGTCTTCCCTATGTTAGCATGAGCACTTTGCAGACTGTCTCCTGCTTTGCTTATGTTACTACATGAACCTATTTTGCTTTGTGACACGCTGAAACTTTCACATAGAACATGCTGTTGTTTTTGCACTCTGTTCTTTCCTGGGATTTAGTTTGAACGTTGTAGGCAAGGTCAGACAAAAATGCCCCTAGTTATTCTATTCTGGCCAGGCTCTAGCACTTAGACAAAACATGCAGATGCAGCTGTTGTTTGGGAACACGTACTTTGGTCATATGTGGGTACACGGATAGGTAACACAGACACTTGGGGAGGGATCTTTCCAGGGAGAAGAGCGTGACAGCACCGGTGTGTAGATCTTCCATCTATAAGACTGAGGCACGGGGTCTGCTGCTGACACCCAGAGATCTTCTAATGTATAGTAATCTTGCTTCTATACAAGGGGAGGGAGGTTAGGCTACTATGCCGTATATTATGACGGCTCCTTTTATGATTTACATACTACTTGCTATGCTGACCGTATTTGGGTTAGGCGTTTTTCTACTTCTTGTGGCACATATATTACATAATAGAGCATGTTAGTTAAAATAAACATTTTACACTTTTCTTGTGTCTCTTTCAGATCTAATTGTGGACAAGTACAAGAGCATGAGCAAAAGGGTATTTCTTGAGACTGCGATTCCTGAGAGTTCGAGAGTGTTGTGTTCTTGGGTGTCTAATCACTTGTTCCTCTGTGAGTGAGTAGGAGGACAAGTGAGACACTATAGCTAGTGGGTCCTGGGCTTATGGGTATTAAGGTGGAAAGATAACTTAGTCCTTGCCTACCAACGTCCCATAGTCCTAAGCGTAGTTCTGTGATTTCGCAGAATCTCTGCAACAGTTGAATCGCGAAGTTGAGTTAGTAGTTTAAACCTGCTCTTCCAGCCTGCAATGGCAGGGGGGTAGACATGTTTTACTTTGTCACAATCATGGTGGCACACTAAGTGCTGTAGCCCATGATGAAGACTTTAACTTATAGGCCCCGGGTACCCCTTATACCATATACCAGGGTCATGTAAGTAAGTTATCCAATGCCAATTGGGTATACGCCAATTAAACATAGACATTTAGAGCCACTGTCCTTGAGTTCTTGTGAGAAGGATTCTGTGTGCTCTCAGAGTCGAAAAAACAGAAGCCTCAGTCCACAACTTTGGGGGTGATCTGGCAAAAAAAAGGAATTACCTTACAGTCTGCAACATTTCTTTTAGTACACCCTCACCCAGAAGGCAAGTGGAACACTTTCAATTAAACTAATATTCAAAATGATAACGTAATCAGAAAAATAAAACTATGCAAGTATTAAAAAAAAGAAAGTGATCAGAGAAGCGCAGTGAGAAAATGGCAACAGTTGCCAGAACTACCAAAGTAAATTTCATTCTGAAACAGACATTTTGCCAATTATTTTAATGACTTACAATTTGATCTCAAGGAAGGGTGGGGAGGCATGTGAAGCAGGAGGTATTTCATGACAAAGACAAGAGAGTAACTGCAGGAAAGGACTGAGAAGAGAATGAACTTCTGGGTTTTCCGAGGTTTTAGTTTTTAACAGACAGCAGATACCAAGCCTTTATTTTCATCCACAAATACCGATCAGGTGACGATAATACCTTGAAGGTTATGTAGAATCTTTCAAAACGAATTGTAAACTGAAGAGGCAAGCAGTGCAAATAATAATAATAAAAAAGATAGATAGATACATACATTAATAACTAAATACATTCAATTATTTAGCAAGTAAGGCATGCAATGGAGAACAAACAAGACAAAAAGACAATGAATTGTTGTAAGACTTTGACCCCAGTAACATCACAAACCCATGCCTTGGAGTAGTCGGATTCCGTAATGTGTGTGCTTTTCACATCTAATACAATTGGACAAGGGCTAGCTCTGTGCTCTTGGCAGGCCACAAGTTATTTGAATTAAGTTGACATCAAGTGTGCATCAAGCTTTAGTAAACACAACCATTTTTGACAGGCTTATTTTTTTCTTTTTAGCTGATGATTGCACAAAGGCATTTCAATGCAGCAAAAAATGTTTCAACGAAGGGTGTTTATGTCTTGGGCAAATTAGATTTCACCATATCCTAACATAAATTGATTTCTGTGCAATATTACTTAAGTATGTTTCGGCAAGGTATTAAGGTGATTGGAAAAGCAGTGTCAATAGCTACATGTTCTGGCAAGGTTTTCGAAAGCACTTCCATGCAAAAAAAACCTAATGTCCCTGTTGTATAAATAAAAAATTACTCTAGACATTTGTCTTTGAAATAAGAGCCTGATTCACAAATTGTTCTTGCAACAAATCGTTACTTAGGCGCAACAAAAGTAAAAATGGTGGTCCATATTTGGAAAATATGGAACTATGGTGGACTTTCCAGAGTTGTAGGGTATCAGGTAGGGCTGGATGGTCAGGGGAAAAAGCGTAGGCCTAGGGGGAGTTCTTTGAGTACCGCTGCACAGAACTCAGCGAAGTGACCAAAAACCTCTGGTGTGCTATGCAGAGTTCCACAAGTGGCAGAGTTTGGTTGGTCGGGCCATTCGCGTTGATTTTCAGTGCCAGGTGTTTGTTCTACGCTGTAAAATCAGCACAAACAGCAGCATGCGCAGTGCAAGATGATGCAGCTGCTTTTCTGCCACTCGAGTAGATTTTCTACTCGAGCAGCAGCTTTATTAATGCGAACTGAAGGCTTCTCAACGCAACACATTCCTCGCAATGCCTAATGGAAGCACAAACACACTTAAAGTTGATGGCACCTGGGAAGACCATGCCTGGAAATGTCTGTCATATCCCAAGTCACCTGGAAAGATCATGTCTGTAAATGTTTTTCTTTTCCAAATTCACTTTGAAAGATCATGCCTGCAAATGTTTGGCATGATCTTTAAAGTTTAGGAAGATGGACTGTGCATGTGTCAATACAGCAAGGGCAGCATTCCTACAGCAAACTAAGGAGCAGATGTACCAGCTTTCTGTGCAAAGCAGCACAGCCACCAGGACCGCGCTGCATTGCGTCAACAGGTGAGGGAAAATCAGCACCATATTTTCTAGGATATATGGCACTATTTTTCTCTCACTCAGAGCTGGTGCTCTTTAGGTCACCATGCACCAATGTACAATGGCACAAGGGAGTCTGTATGCTATGTAAAACATTGGGGGCCTCATTTATGAAAAGTGACGCATTGCTGCGTGAAAGCAGCGATGCATCACTTCTCAGTGCGCCCTCCTTGCGACATGATTGATGCGTCATATTTACTGTATGACGCATCATGCCGCAAGGAGTTACAGATAAGTCAGTATTTCTGACGTATCTGTATGGCGCAAAAGTGACTCATTGCTGGAGTGTGTCACAAAAGTGACGCAACTCCAGCAATGTGTCCTTTCACATGGGGCAGGCCCCATGTGAAAGGGCTTGCGTCAGTCTTACGCCTGCTGTGAGGCAGGCGTAAGATTTTTACGCATTTGAGTCCGAGAAGTGGCGCAGTGAAATCTGGTAGATTTCACAGCGTCACTTCTACGACCCTTTCTTGCGTGGGAACAACCCCCCTGCATACATTATACATGGCGCAGGTATAATGTAGCGCAGGGGTTTACAAAGTGACGCATCTACCGATGCGTCACTTTGTAAATATGGTGCAACAAGGCGCATTTTGTATGCCACTGGTGGAACACAAAAAGTGACGCACCGGCGGCGTAAAAGTGACGCACAGCCTCATAAATGAGGCCCTTGGTTTGTACCGGAAGGGAACTCTTCCAGTAGAAAAACAATGCTTTAATACTTTCCCCAATTTGTGAGATGCAGCACACATGCAACGTAAGAAAAATGTGGAGACTTTCAAAACTTGCTCGATAGTTATATCTGCCTGGTGGAGGTGTAATTCTTTCGGCAAATCCTAGCCTGCAAATGTTTGTGGATAAGGATTTGCGCTAATACCCATGAGTGGTTGCATGCGAATGCACTTGTACCACCCATGGTATGCCCCAATGTCGAAAAGTAGCAGAAGTGCATAGTGCTACTTTGCGTTACTTTAGACAACTTTAGCAAAGCAAAGCAAACTGTGATTTGCATTGGAAAATAAATCCCACCAAAATACTGTGCTGGGTTTGTGTCACTTTTGTGATGCAAAGCTGATGCAAAGTGTTAGTTAATCGGCCCCACAATATTTATTACAGCATGACTGCAACTCTTGGGGCCATAAAAAAACCATTCACTGCAATGATCAATATTATTCCCAAAATCATGCATTCTTGTTCCAATGCTGGAAGGCAACACTCTCAAGTCCAGGGTGCAAAAGACCAATTGGAAGGAAAGTATTCTTCTATGTAATAATAAAAATAAAAAAAATAACAAATGTGGTAAATGAAATTCTTGCAAAAGTCACTAACACTTGCCATCGCCCAGGACCACAATCCTACCCCTTGCGGTGGTGCATCATTACGCAAATAAGTCTTGGTCCTGTCCAATAGACACAGTCCATCTGACCTGCCAGGCCACATCCACCTGAATGGGAGCACAAGCAACCTCAGAAAAGTGTCAGCCTAGTTCGTCCTTATCAGTAATCTGCAAAAAGTATCCTGAAACTCAGTGAGCATGGGACCCTCACCCAGATGTACCCATAATACTTAGGGAGTTACAGTTATATAAAAAGGTGGTAGGTGGATAGCTTGCAAAAGTCTTAGGGCCATATGCATGAACACATTTTCCCATAGACACAGAATGGACAAAACCCTTTGATGCATCTGGCCCTTAGCCACCAGCAATCACTCGGTCATAGTCCAATGCATCTTTTTGGCCCAATTTGCTGCTTCAATGGCTAACAGCCATATGCAACTCAGTGGTGGTCTTGTTCCCACACGAATATTACTGTACAAACTGCCAGACCACAAATCTGGTGAACGGAAACACAAGAAACCTAAAACCACTGTCTCCTAAACCCACCCTCATGGATGCTCCTCTCATGGTGATGGGTGGGTTATTGTTCAGAAGGACCACTATAATGGTGGCAGCCAGATGAGGGAGGTGAAATGAGACAGTGTTTCCACTGTGTTTGTAATTCTCTGGACATCGTCTGGTTAAATACCCCCCTCTTAGAAAGTATATTTCAGAGATAGAGATTCATTCTTTATCTGTGAAAAGCCATGGCATCAGATTATCCCTCTTACATAGGTTATGTTCTTCAAAGATTTCGGACGTCGCAGTACAGAGTGTTATTGGTGTTCACTCTTGCCACCCACCTGTATCTGCATCTTGGTGGCCAATGTGAGGAACTCACAGTTGCAAAACAGCCCTGTGACAGAGCTGTGGGGCAAAGTGGCTGGAGGAATTCAATAAGGGTAATGATACAGGTACTAACACTGTAACACCAAGTGTGTGGCGCGTGCTGTTGTTAGTATTGTACTAGGATTGTGCTGCGGACTGCAAATTAGGAGGATGTGTGCAACTCAGTCAGAAAGATGGTGCTATCCATCTTGCCGTGGTCTCAGAGTGGTGCAGGACTATGAAGAGACCATGATAAGGAGCACAGGAGGCGAATGAGGATTCGGAACATTACTTCATTCCTTTGCACCCCAAGATCATCCTTGGTTCTGAATTTGGAAGACTCTGGGCCTGATTTGGATCTCGGAGGACAGATTACTCCATCAGAATGGTGACGGATATCCTATCCACGGAAATATAAATCCCATTATATCCTATGGCATATATATATCGGCAGACGGATACCCGTCACCGTTGTGATGAGGTAACTCGTCCACCAAGATTTAAATCAGGCCCTACGTCTCCCACTATATACCCCTATTTCTATCCTGTACTGAGCTTCCCCTATATACTTCTCTGTTCCTTCACATGGAAGAAAGTGCTTATCATTTTTCGGGAGAGGAGCAGTGTTCAGTTGCTGACCTTGTTGTGGAGAACTTGCTATTCCATGTTGAGCTCTGGGCAACATCATGACATTAATTTCATGGTTTGTCATTGCTTCCAGGGGATGTCCATAATGTCCATGATTTTTCATGGAAGGATACATTGTCCTTTTAATATTTCTGTTAGGTTTGGATGATGAACTTCAAGAAATATCCCTACAGCCTATCTCCCTCCTTTTACTCTCCACGTTGGACGTCCCCCAATCCACCATATCTTTCATTTTATTTATGTGGCACAATTCCCTGCATCTCTGTCCTTGCTTGTATCATCTGCTTTTGTTTGTCTTTTAACATTGCCAACTCATACTGCTATTAATTGCATTCCATTCGTCATCCGGTACACTAGAGCAGTGATACTCAAAGTACGGCTTGGGTGCTGCTTGCGGCCCTCTTGACCTTTGGCCCTTGACATGTGGCTCCCTGGTTGACAGCACTGGGCTGCTTCTTAATTGACTGAGCACTAGCCTTCAGAAAAAAGGTAGAAAACGGGCAAGCATTTATTTAAAGTGAAGTAAAAGAAAAGATGCAAACAAGGTGTCCTGCGCATTTTTACTTTAGAACCGTCTTCATTTTTAAAGATATATTGGAACAAATATAATAAAATATGATAGCCTCTTCAAAATTTAAAACAATAGATTTTGTTAACATACACAAGCATTTCACTTATGTACATAAGATCATATCACTGCGTTGAGAGGTATTTTTGATACCCCCCACACAACAATGCTAATAGTGAACCAAGAGGCAAGTCAGTTGTCATGTGCAACCACTGGATGGCGTTGTTTGTTATTATACATGGACAGCATCATAGTTGAGTAAATCAAACACGAGAGAAGATTTTGTAGAGTGCACTTTCTGAACTCGTATTTTAAAGTGATTTCATATGGCATAATAATTAAAAAGGAGGCAAAGTAAAATAAAATGATTGAGTAGAATCACACAATTTGGTCAACCAAGGAAGCTTGGACTGATCCAAAGTTTTCTGGCTTCACATTGAGCAATTCAGCCATTACATGGTTATGTCTATTCCGCTCTTGTTTTACATCAGAAGTTAATCCTTTGTCTTTCATTCTTGGTCCATGAGCTTAGAGCCTGGGTGGCAGAAACGAGCTATATGAAGACTTAGCTCATTTTGGGCTCCAGGGTCAAAGAGAATCTGAAGATGAGACATAGCCAGGCACTTGGCTTCAGCCTTCAGTGGCTCACTCACTTTTATCACATAATGGCAGTTAAGGAGACAATTGCAAAGGAAGGACATGCTTTGACTCTCACCAAACCATTTGGTGAGGTAGGAGTATCAGCATCACACAGTGGGACTTCTTGTTTCAAGGTCCATGACGTTCTCACTAACCCAATTTTAGTGAGTATACTAAGAAACTCTGTGTCTTCTTCTCCATGGCAGGAATCAAATAATTGTTGGTTTACAGTCCTGTTTTATTTTTACACTAGCAGCCCGTCCCGACGTTGTCCGGGTATGAAATAGAATGTGTGTAATGTGTGTATTCAGATACGGTCATTCGCGTGTTCCCCCGCTTGAGGCCCAGCTGCAGCCCTGGTTGATGTTAGCAGGCGCGTGTCCCCCCGCTTGAGGCCCAGCTGCAGACCTGGTTCATGTTAGCAGGTGCATGTAATTAGTGTAGTGATCCGCCGCCTGAGCCTGGCTACAGCCCTGGCTGATGTTAGAAGGCGCGTGTAATTTGGTTTAATGTGATAGTTCAGTAACAGCTCGCATGAGAGGCTGCAGTAATTGTCCCCACAGACACGCTGAGTCGCGTGTGCCCCCGCTTGAGGGCCAGCGGCGACTATCTAACAATTAGAATTGTGTGAGTCTTGAATGATTGTTTCCCGCTGTTCTTATTTTTTTATGACCCACACCGACGCTCTTCGTCCCCGAGTGCTTTTTAGACGCACCCAGGCCAAACCACACACTGCGTTCGGCCCTTTCAGACGCACCCAGGCCAAGGCACACACTGCATTCGGCACCCCCAGTATGTGTGAGACAACGGGCAGTCCCCCAAGGGAGTCTTGCGAATGGTTACTTACCACGCTTCGAGGTGAACGCCTTTGTGATGCCCCCAGCACACGGCCACAGCAGACAATCTGATTAATGTACGACCCAGATGGCATAAACTGCGGAACGTAGCACACGCCCCCGGCGTTTGTCACGCCCCCCAGCATGCCTCTTGATGCAGCGCAATTGCGTAATTGGCACTTCACATGGCATGAAGAGCGGATACACGCCCACAGCGCGGACACACGCCCACAGCGTTTGTCACGGCCCCAGCGTGTCACTCCCCTTAGCATGACCCTTGATGCGGCGCAATTACGACTCACATGGCATGAAGGGCGGAATGTACCACACGCCCCCAGCGTTTGTCACGCCCCCAGCACACGCCCACAGCAGAACGCAGACACGCACACAAGGGACTACTTTGCTGGCACGGTTCTTTTACCTTTTAAATATATATGGTGGCCGTCTGCACAGCCTATGTCCTTCTGCTGCAACTGCCCTTTCCAACGCTTTATTGGGTGTTGTGATTGGTGCTATGGTTACTGAGATTACCCGCCTCAAAGGTTTGGGCTCTCTCTTTATAATATTAGTATGGATAAGTATATAAGTATGGATATATATGTATATATTGATACCCCTCGGTTCCTTTTTGCCAGAATTTGCAGCGCTCTCTCGCCGGTTCGTAAATCCCCGTGGCAGAACCACGCCGCATTTAAATCCACAACCAATTCCCCCAGCTGGGAGAAAAACGGGACGAACTCACGTTTGCCTTCACTTATGTGCTTTCTTATTTAATCCTCACAGCATGGAGTTTCTCAAGCAGGCAGGCACAAATCTACGCGTTTCGGGATAGCATATCCCTTGTTCACGATCAATTTGGCTCCAGGCTCTCAGTCTCAATATAGTGAGGCACATTATTACATTATTTCCTGTTTGATGTTATTTTGGCCCTCGGCCTTCTGGATGATGTAGTTTTTTGCAATTTTTTTTTATACATTTTTTTATCCGTCTGCATAGCCTATGTCCTTCTGCTGCAACTGCCCTTTCCAACGCTGTATTGGGTGTTGTGATTGGTGCTGTGGTTACTGAGATTACCCGCCTCAAAGGTTTGGGCACTCTCTTTATAATATTAGTATGGATGGATGAATACATACTACCAGATTTTAGCTTAATTTGAGTTTTTCCTATCCTTGTTAAAAAAAGGAGCAGAGAAATGAGATGAGCAAGTAATTACCCAAGAGCACACAATTTGTCACAAGGGACTGCCAAGATTAGTTTAAAAAAGACCGAATGATTCTGTAGTTTCCACCTTGCTCATTAGACAACAACAAGGGTGTCAGTGGTTCTGATGGCGAGACTAAAGAAATGCAACTGTGCTATGGAACCTGACCCAACTTTTAATATAGAGTTCACAACCAGGATATTTTGGCAAAGTGATGCAGCCAAAATGAATCATCAAGTCTCATAGTGTATGGCTGAAATGTTCCCTCTGTAGAGTAGGGTTGTTTGCGTCTGCCCACCTCAGTGAATGACACTATTTACTTGGGAGTCTTTGCCAAGGATTTTTTCTATCACCTGTTGCCTTAACCCTTTAGCTGCTAGGCTCCCCCCCCCCCTGTGCTTAGCCTATTTTTGGCTATTTGGGGTAGTTCGTGATTGGGCCCCTGTAACCTTTTGTCAAAATAAGGCATCCACACCAAATGTTCATCCTTTTCTTCCAACATCATGAGGATTTTAAAGGTACCCAGGGTGTGGGAATTCCCCTGGAGTGAACCTAGAAATTAGCCAAAATACAGCTTAAAAAAATTTTTATGGGTAAAAAGTGCTGCAGAAGAAAGCATCTGGTGTTTTCCCTGAAGATAGTATCAACAAAGAATTTATGGTGCTGAAATCACCAGATTTCCAGCTTTCAGGTACAGGCAGACTTTTGTCGGAAAACTAGAATTTTCTACACAGTTTTGTTATTTTACTGGGACATAGCCTATTTTTGCTACTTTTGTTACTTTCAACCTCCTTCCAGTTAGTGGTAGAAATGGGTGTGAAAGCAATAATGGATCCCGAAAAGCTATACATTTATGAAAAGTAGACACCATTCTGAATTCAGCAAAGGGTAATTTGTGTAGATATTTCAAGGTTTATTTTAGAAACTAACAGTTGAAAGTAAGAAATATGATTTTTTTTTTTAAAACAGCCACTTGTGCCAACGTTTTCACCTGTAACTTCTTCTAAGTATGACAGATGTTTTAAAGCAATATAACGTTACATCTGCTGGACCCTTATGGTTGTGGGGATATATAGGACTTGTAGGTTCACCTAGAACCCAAGGAAACCAGAGCCAAATACTGCTGCGTCTTGCAATGGTTTTTGATTGTGTGCCGGGTATATAGCTTAAAGCGTGTATAAACGCTTAATCTGCCTCCTTCGACCGTTTGAAGAAAGACGCGAAGCTCAGCGCTGTGCGTTGACATGGAAACGCACAGCGCAAGCTTTTATCCCGTCTCACCTCCGGCTCTAGATTTGCGCTTGGTGGTCTCCGACCCGCTCACTTTCGCGAGCGGGTCACGAAACACATGCGCGTCGATCCTCTCGGCATTGTGAGCCGGAAGAACGACGGAGCTGCTCGATGGCACGAGCCCGTTGTCAGCAGTAAGCGCCTTCCTTGTTATTTGAATGAATATAAAATTTAATCACATAAAGAACAATCCCACACAATGGAAGAGGGGTCAAGCAGATTTAAAACGACATTAAATACATGTTGAGTCGGTACTCTTTAAAAACCATCCTTTTTCCACTAAAATGTAAAACATAAATAAACGGGCAGTAAAGAAACGAAAATGAAGAAAATGCTCCACGCGAACAAACGCGACGGAGGCTAAAGGAGAGGAAAAGAAAAAATAAAGAAAGTATCCAACCATATATTGGAAGGATGTAGAAAAAATATAAGTAAATCTACCTGAAAAGGGGTAGTACAAAGATGATCTTACACTATAACACTATCTAGTGAATAGATTACTTACCTAAATACGTAAAATCTGAAAAAACAAACGTTAATTCAAAACATTAGCATAAAAATTATATAAAAAAGAGGAGAAACGAAGAAAGTATACTTAACTCTCCATGAGCAGCGAATAAAAGAGGAAGTTATTTGGTTGCTATGGCTCTTGTCTTGCTCTGTGGAATGTTTTATTTATGATGTAATTGTTACACTTTAAAGGGCTGCATATCTTGGGCAGCAATAAAAGTTATTGCATAATATCAGCCTCCAGTCTGGTAATGAAATGACCAGACCCATTTGCATTGGCAGTGGACGCTCTTTTCCAACCTTGGAACAATCTGAAGTGTTATGCCTTCCCTCCCTTCGCTCTAATCCAGAGAGTTCTTTTGAAAGTTCATTCAGAACGATGCCGGGTTGTTCTGATTACTCCTTTTTGGAATTCCCAAATTTGGTTCCCAGGCGTGATGGAATTGGCGATGGAGGTTCCTCGTTTTATTCCAGGGAATTTGGATCTCCTTCTGGGTCTAGAAGGAGACTTTCATCCTCTTCTCTTAGAAGGAAACATGAACCTTCTTGTCTGGAAGATTTCAGGGGTTCTACAAGATACTCAGGCCTTTCAGGGCAAGCTAAGAGCCTTTTGGATGAATCATGGGCTCCCGGAACAAGGAGAAGATATACCAGTGCTTGGAAAAGATGGTGTAGTTGGTGCATGAAACGGAATTTGGATTCCGTGGAGGCACCTGTAGTAGATGTTGCTAACTTTTTAGCGGACCTTTTTAATTCAGGCCTTTGTTATAGAACAGTTAATTGCTATAGATCTGCAATTTCTGCAGGCCATTCCTTGTTAAACGACTTTTCAATTGGTACAGATCCTTTGATTCGTAGGGTAATGAAAGGTATAAGACTGAAACGTCCTCCTAAACCCAAATATAGTTCCATGTGGAACGTAAATGTTATTTTTGACCTTTTTTCATCTTGGCCAGACAATTCTTTCCTTACAAGAAAACAGTTGTCCATCAAACTAGCTACTTTACTTTGTTTAATCTCTTTCAGGAGAGTTTCTGATGTGAAAGCATTAGAGATATGTAATAGATTTTATTCTCCTGATGGAGTATTATTCGAGATTTGGAAGAGAACCAAGACCATGTCTGAGAACATATTTTACCCTTATTTTTTAGATTCTCCAAAACTATGTGTCGTTAATTGTATGAAAGCCTATGATCAGAAAATGTGTACTTTAAGACCTTGTAATGAGAAACAATTGTTAATTTCTTTTATCAAACCTTATAAGGCGGTCTGTTTGCCAGGTGGGTAAGAACTGTTATGTTTGAAGCTGGAATAGATTTATCTAAGTTTGGCGCACACTCCTCTCGTGGCGCGATGGCAAGCAAAGTATTTTGGGGAGGGGGATCCCTTTCTGATATCCTGAAAGCAGCAGATTGGTCTAATGCCTCAACTTTTGTAAAATTGTACCTTAAACCTGTTGAACATGTTAGCAATGTTGCATTGAGAAGCTTTGAACTTGCATAATGAAGCCTCCGGTCTTGTAATGAAATGAGGATTCTCCAATTAACATGCAGAGAGAATCTTGATTTCATTAAAGACCACGGAGGCTGATATTATCCCTCCCACCACTCCCTGGTGGATGTTTCTGAATGTCTGATTAATATATATTTGCAATTAATCTTTTCTACCTTCCAGTACAAGTTTTACTCCTTATGTCTTTTATCTTTTTCAGATTCGGCTTCTTTATAATCCTTTTATTTCGATGGATGATCCGGATTCTACAGCCCTTTCCTTCGCAGCTCAAAGAGGAAGTTACTTGGTTGCTTTGGCTCTTGTCTTGCTCTGTGGAATGTTTTATTTATGATGTAATTGTTACACTTTAAAGGGCTGCATATCTTGGGCAGCAATAAAAGTTATTGCATAATATCAGCCTTCGTTGTCTTTAATGAAATCAAGATTCTCTCTGCATGTTAATTGGAGAATCGTCATTCCTCTGGTAAAATATAGAGTGAGAAATAGGTATCAAGGACACCTATGTATTTCCGAAATGGGAACAAAATATAGAGTTTAGAAGCAGTAGTTATTTGAACATCTCTGAAATTGTGTGTACCCATACTAGCATGTGAACGATAGGACATTTTTCAAAGTGATTTCTTTTTTACACATTGTCTTATATTTGGAAGGCAGAAATGCATAGAAAGTCAATAGTTAATAACAGTTGCTCTACAATTCTGTGTTCCCATAAGTCTACCACTAAAAATGGTACCTCACTTGTGTGGGTATGCCTAGTGCCTGCGACAGGAAACGGGCCAAAATGCAACGTGGACACACCCCATTTTTACAGCGAAAACTGACCCTTTTTTTGCAAAGTGCCTAGCCTTGGATTTTGAACGCAACTCTGCTGGCACCAAGGGAAACCTATATTTTTTTGAAAATAAGACACCCAAGAGAATCCAGGAAGGGGTGACTTGTGTGGATCTCACCAGGTTATTGACAGAGTCAATATTCTTAATGCTGCCCAACATGATGGGGACCTCACTTTTGAGAATCATATCATCCGCATATTCCCTGCCTACACCCGTCTGGAGAAGCAGTTGAGAAAACTTTGTGGGGGTGTGACGCAAAAATGTAGGGCAATGGGACTTCAATACATGCTCCTATACCCAGCCGAATTGAAGGTACTACATGGGGACCATGGCCCTTTTTTCACAACTCCTGAAGCAGCTTGGGATTGGCTTGATGTGCGAGGGCATGGACGAACTCGGACTTCGAAGGAGGACAGTGAGCTCCCTTTGGGGACCAATGGACAACAGAGAAGCAGGAGCGGAGGGGTGGCCATGCCTCTCGTTCTTCCCAACACGTGGTGGTACATCAGGATGGTTCGCTAGACTTGGACCAGCTGGAGGTGGACAGTGAGGGGAGGCGGCTGTACACCATGGACGCGTCACAATTATAAACTGAAAGGGAAGCAGCGAGGGCACTTCTGGAGGAAGTAACTGCCTCTAACTCGGACAGTAGGGTCGCTGATGTTGTGGAAGAGACTCCTCAACCTGATGACTCCTGAAGTGCAGGAGAACTGGCAAGAGGTATGATGATGGCTGCCAGGGTGGAGGGGGGCACATGGTTGTCGCTGCAGAGTGGTGCTCGTGGCGTGGGATGTGCATTGCATGGTGTAGTGCCTGTTAGTGTGGGGATGTGGTGACAGTTTGAGGTGTAGAGGTGAGTGTAGATTGAGAGTGATGTGGGTTAGGGTTGGTGACTTGGCGTTGTCAAGAGGGGTCAGTGCCAATGCTCTCCCCCACAGGTGCTAAATATTGCATTGATTGAGGGTCGCACAATTTGTAGTTAATGAGTGGGTGAGTGGCTATAGTGATCTTTATTATAGGTCTCTTCTATTCATTGCTTTTATTTTCACCATAGTTTAGTCGAAATAGTTGATAGGCGTGAACTGATTGTTATATTTTAACGCAGGGGTTGAGGGTGTTGAGGATGATTGGGACGGCATGAGTTGTTTTTCGATGTGTTTACTCAGTGGGTGAGAATCTCTGTTTATCACTGCTATAAATTCTCGGCGGCAGAGGTGGGGAGGATTTTGATTGGAGGGGTGATGGGGGTATGAGGCAGAGGGATGTGCTAATTTACATTTCTAGCATCAAAAGTTCATGGGCTCAACTCATTTGTGAAACAATATAGGGTGCAGACCCATCTCTATAGACATGGTGTAAATGCAGCAATGTTGCAAGAGACGCATTTGTCAGACTCTGAGGCTCAAAAGATCTATAAGAAATGGAGAGGACAGATGCTTTCTGCCACAAATTCCACCTATGCCCGGGAGGTTAGTGTCTGGGTGGCCTCACAGGTTACCTTTTAGGTTTGAGTGTTTATGGCGGACATAGAGGGAATATATGTCCTTGTTCATGTTCTACTTGATGGAGTGGAGATCTGCCTACTGAACGCTTATGCCCCTAATGTAGACAACAGTGCCTTTTACTTAAATTTGGAGACAATACTACTTCCATAGGTGCCTCTACTATGGGCCGTGGATTTTAATTGTGTACTTGATGGTGGACTGGATAGACACCATCCCGGGTTATATACCAAACCCCACATGACTGATGCACTGTGCATATTAATGGACCATTTACACTGGATTGACGTGTGGTGTGTGAAGCATCCTGGGGTACACGAATGCACGTGTCATACCCAGGCCTGCGATGCATATAGTAGACTCAATAGATTCTTGGCTTCTAGTGAGGTGGCAGCTGATGTGCTGCAGATGAGCACACTGGGACCCTTCCTCTCGGACCATGCCCTGGTCCTACTGGATTGGGGAATAGGTGGGTGCTAACCACGTGTCCCCCGGTGGCATCTCCACGCAGAGGCACTAGGAGACACCATGTTCCAGGAGGAGCATAGGGCTGACCATTGAATACTTCAAGACTAATTGGCTGTACACTTCCTTTAGAGGGCTGGAGTGGGATGCACTCAAAGTGGTGATATGTGGGGAGTGTCTGTCTAGAATTAGTAGTATTCGGCAGCATCTGGAGCTCACCGAGCCAGAGGAGGTACGAGGACCTGTGAAGGAAACACTAGGTCTGACTTTACCTAATGCGCAGCGCTGGGTGGGAGATATTTGGGACAGACTGGTTTGCCTGACTAGGCGTGAATACCGGCAACTGCTACACCGGCAGGGCGATAGGTACAAAGGGGTTTTGGCATGGCTGTTAAAGCGGGAACAAACTTCCCCGCTCATACAGATGATCAGGCTCCGCGACGAGGCGGAAGTTAACACCCAAATCTATATTAATGCCTTGCTACAAGCCTATCTGACTGCCATATATGCAATGGGCCCACAGGTTGATCAAGCAGAGATTTGGGGACTCTTGGGTGACATACTGCTTATGCACCTCACAACAGGTGCAGAGAGAGGGACTCAGAGAGCCGCTTAGACTTGAAGCCCTGTACAAAGTTGTGAAGTCCATGGCCTGCCGCAGGGCTCCGAGCCCAGAATGGCTCTCGGTGGAATTCTACCAGATGTTCATGGGCCCCCTGTTGCCCCATCTGCGGGATACTCTCTTGGAGTCCGAATGTGTGGCTGTCCTACCGCTTTCATTGCGAGAGGCCCAGATTGTCATGCTTCTCAAGCAGGACAGGGACCACTTCATTCCCTTTCCATGCAAGGAGTAGATACAAAAATATTGACTAAGGCCTTGGTGATGGGCCTGAGCTGTGTGGTGACCCACCTGGTCCATGGGGAAAAGTGTGGGTTTATGCCAGGCAGAGGGATATACATGAAATTGCAGCGACTTCGCCACGTCGTTCACTAAATGACAGGTTTCTATGTGTCAGCGGCAGTGGTCACTTTAGACATAGAAAAAGCATTTGATACACTAAATTTGGATTATCTCTGGGAGGTCTGGGTGAGGATTGGACGAGGCCAGGAGTTTATCGCCCAGGTCCAGCTGCTTTACATCCAACTGAGGGCATGCATTTGCTGTGAGGGTGATTTCTGAGAGTATCCCCATAGAGAAAGGCACAAGGCAGGGGTGCCCACAGTCCCAGCTCCTCTTCACCCTGGTAATGGATCCCTTAGCGATATGGCTGTGACAAAATATGGCCCAGTGGGGCATTCTGGTGGGGGGGTGCACTCATGTGGTCTCCCTATATACCAACGTAGTGCTGCTTAATGTTTGCCACGCGGAGAGATTGATCCTTGTGCTCTTGGAGACATCATCTTGAAGGCAAACACCATCCATTTGAAATGCCAGGGTCAGATCAATCAATCCCTGATCTACAGATCACACAAAAACAAGTACTGAAAGCAATAAACAAAACAGAGGATCGATGGGTTCCCGGGACCAAATGGCTTGCCTAACACCCTATTTAAAAAATATTCAGTATTTTGGTCTAATCATCTATCATCACATTTTGGAATCTCACACTATCCCTGACTCTTGGCGAGGAAGCATACTACACTCTATATTTAAATCAGGGGCTCGTTCAAATCCTTCTAATTATAGGCTAATAGCCCTCATTGATGTTGAGGCAAAAATCTATGCCGCAAATTTGCTGAAAGATCTAGAGGATTCGGTCAACCACTCTAAATTGATCCCCAATACACAATCAGGTTTCCAAGCCGGACGGGCACCTTAACAAATATATCTGCCGTCATGCTTCTGGCCAACCAAGCCATTGGCAACTCCAAAGATTTGTATGCATGTTTTGTGGACCTCAAAGCAGCCTTCGATAAGGTCCCCAGATCAGCCCTGTGGGCAAAAATGAAATCCTGGGGAGCCCCCACAAAAATACTGAACGCAATAATCAACCTCTATTCAAAAACATGGGTTTAAATAAAAATGGGGGATGGTTGAAGTTTAACAAACAAAATCACCACCACCAATGGCTTAAAACAGGGATGCGTTCTAGCCCCCTGTTTATTTAATATGTATACAGCCGACTTAGACAATAACTTACGTTTAATAATAGGGGACTTCCCAAAACTGGGGAAAGTGAAAATAGCAAGTCTGCAATTCGCCAACGACACTGTGTTGTTATCTCAAACGACCTGTGGCCTCCAACGACTGATAAACCAACTAGCAGAATATACAGCTGCGATCCAATTAGACATAAACTTAAAAAAAAACTAAGGTTATGTGTTCCTCAAGCCCACACAAAAAGATACCAAAATTCACTTGGACGATCAACAGCAACTGCCTCCATCAGGAGGGAACATATAAATATCTGGGAGTAACATTAGATCGCCACCCTAACTGCAAGCAATACCTAGAACAGTGGAAAACAAAAGCAAAATAGCTACTATTTGCAAACCTTGCAAAAAAACTTAGTGACTGTTAAACAACACTCTTATTAAATGTCGTGGCAGCAACATTTTTGCCATCAATCACGTATGGTTTGGAACTCCTAAACATAAAGGACGTAATAATTCTGAACATCGCCCAAACTAGCCTCTTCAAAAATCTATTCACAATTCCGCATCACATTCCTCAACCCCGGATTATATTAGAATTTGGGTTAAAAAAACTGATCCCGTAAAGAAAAGGAGCTCTGGTAAAATACTATTGGAGAATGCGGGCAGCGGAGGAAGAGTCTCTAGCACACTACTGTTGGCTGGGGGTTGAAAGGCAATCCAGATTGTGTAACTCGGTTTATCCATCTGTAAAGCAATCAATTGAAGCTTTAAAGTTAGAGGAAGCTTGCCACATAACACCATCCTATCCAGAGTTCAAACGAATAGTTAATAAAACGATCAATCAAATATCTCAGGAAAAGGATAAACCCTCATTGACCATGAAAATCAATGCATGGATGGTACGGCCAACATATAAAATGTTAAAGCCTCAACTATATTTGTCGGAACATTTTGCAAACCGCATAAAGCAGAAACTGATTTTACTGAGACTGGGAGTTTATTCATCTAAAGACCTAATCCCAAAATGGAAATGGACCTGGCCCTCAATGGACTCCCGCCTTTGTGGACAAGGAGATGAATCATTGCTCCACCTACTGTGCATTTGTCTGGCATTATTATCCATACGGAAAGAACTCTTGCAGCCAATAATGAAAAAAGAACAAATAAGGACTTGTAGATACGCCGTAATAAAATGCTTGGGAGGCTTGACAGTACAATTGGCATGTAAAGCAATAAAGTTTTTGAGCTTAGCTGCAAACATACTAGTCAAAAGTAACACAGAACTTGAACCCGCAAGGCGTGCAAGGAGATAAAGTGCATTTAATCAGCCTGCAGCCTCATTGCTTACAGCACAATGTATTTTTCCTTGGAGAACAACAAAGATACATCAACGGCATCAGCACTTTATCTCAGATCGCCAAGCTGAACTTAAAAGACCTCATATATGAAATATACACACAAAGACACACTGTCTAAAAAAACATATATCTTTTTAAATGAACATCGTCACTTTATTTGTTAATCGCTCTAGGGCTACTCTGAGGGATCACTTAACTAACCCTGCCGGACACAGCTCAAGCATAACCACCTGCGAACTATATATTTTACAGCATGACTTGCTATCACAAGACTGAAGGAATCAACTGCACTCTGTTTTACAAAGCTTCTATTATACATTTTAATGAGAATTTATCAATTAATCTGTACCTTTTTATGATTTAAATTAAATCAAATAAAGTAATTTCTTCATCCTCCTTTGGGTTAACATTGGGCTTATGCGTTATCAGTCAACAGTAGGTTCTCTTCTCACTGGCCAGGCTAGTTGGAGTGGATGCCACCACACTACCTTTAATCGATCTATATTGGGAGTGTGACCATTTTTGTTATTTGGGCATACAGATTGCCTATACGCTTGGGGCTAATTATACAGTGTACATGGGCGTGGTCTTTTCAAGACTCAACGCTTCTGTTAGTTTTTGGAACCACCTTCCCTACTTTATTATTAAAAGAATGGCCCTCAGTAAGCATGTTTTACTCCCACGTTGTCTCAATGGCCAGCAAATATCTATTTTCTGCATCCTGCGTTCCACTTTCGTCACCTTAAATAAACTTTTGGTTTCCTTGGTGTGGGCCGCCGGTGCAGCAGGATGAAACTAGAGGTATTAAAGCTAGTTATGGAGTCTTGCGACCTAGGTCTTCCAGACCTTCACCTCTACTATTTTTCAGAATTGCTGCAGCATGCAGCGCAGTGGTGTGCTGAGGGTCCAAATTCTGAGAGAGCCCTCCTACCAGAAATGGGTGAAGGGGCGGACCTGTCTGATGATGGAATTACAGATCCCCCCCAGACCAACAATTCATAGTGCGCCAGGTTGCAAGGGTCTGAGAGCAGACGGTTACCTTAGTGCTCCACAAGGCCACATATGTCCGACTGCTCCCACTTAACTTGCTCCACAGCTTTCTTCAAGTACAGAATGTGATGGACCATATGAAGGGGTTTGCTGGGGGGATGCTCAGCGGCTGGGGATTTGTGTTTTAATGGAACCTTCCTCTTCCTTGAGGACTCGAGGGAATGCTATCAACTGCCACCCGGTCAATTTCTACAATATGCAAAAATTTCACACATTGCCCACAAATTATGGGCGACTTTTCAGAATGAGCCGGAAGAATCACAGTAATTGCAAATGTTACTCGACCTGGGCTGCTTTAGGGGGCTGATTTCGCGTAATCAAAAAACCTGATGGCAGACCGCGCAGTCGATGTGAGAACGATCCGGAACAGATGGCTGGCAGACCTGCCGCTGCCTCTCACAGAAGGGAAGTGGCGGTGGGCATTTGAGCAAGTCCGAGAGGTTGGCAGCAATGCCTGCTTTAAACTCATGCAGTTTCACTATTTACATCACACATATTTGACACCTCAGTGTATATTTCATTCAAGCGGCGCACACTCTGGCGTGTTCTTGGGGTGGTCTGGAGTCAGCGACGTTCCTCCATATGACTTAAAATTGCGCAAAGTTGCAGGGTTATTGGACAGTGGTAATGCAAGCACTATGAGATGTTACAAGGTTACATATTGAGCCCTCAGTTAGACACTGTCTATTGGGCATTCCCCTGATCCCAAAAGCTAGATCACAAATGTGGTATAGATTCACCCTGTTGGGACTTGTGTTGGCCAAACACTGCATTGCAATTCATTGGACGCTCTGCCCTCCTGCCCCCGACTAAATAAATGAAGGAATGATTTGAGTGAGTGGGGGCGTAGCCAAAGAGTGTTGGCTGAAACTGGTTGGCACCAATTAGAATGCGAAATGTGATTTAGAGGGCTAGGGAGATATTTTATAAGGACTGTGGAAGGATGACGAACCAGGGGCTATGCCAATTGTTTCTTCTCGGACTACTGGATCTGCCTCTGATTCCTCCAATGCCAGATATTCCAATAGCGATTTGTGCTTTTTTGTGCTATTTCTCACTTTAATCTTTGAAACACAATATGTCCAGTTCTACTTATTGGATTATTGCTGCTTGGGTCTTGTTTTATCGAATACATTTGTGTTGTGTTTCACTGTTTTACTGTTGGAGGTGTTGCACAAATATTTTACACAGTGCCTCTAAGTTACGCCTGACTGCTCTGTGCCATGCTACTAGAGAGTGAGCACAGGCTAATTCAGGATTTCCTGCACCTTACCCTGACTAAGATTTTGGGTGCTATTTTACCAGGGCTCACATCCCAGTCAACCAGTCACCCAATTTCCTCCACCTTTTGTAAGCAAGGATTTAAACTTTTGAGGCGGTGATGGTCTGGGCATCTATGAAGGAGAGCATCTCAAGCTTCCTACCAATGATAAGTACTCAGGCGTGAGTGAAGTTGTTACTACGCCTGCATTGAAAGGGGAAGACAGGATTTTGTTTTTGGTGTATCAAAGTTTTTTCAATGCGGCCTATGTCAATTGAGTATTGTTAAAGACATCAATACCAGTGTGCTCACCAAATACTGCAGAATGTCCTGTTACATTACCTCCCTGGAAGAGGACTCAAAAGAGAGTTGAGGTCTACGTCTGAGTCAGGAGCTTCTGTTATTACTGGGGAGCGGGTGAGGGGTAGAAAAACAACCAGCAGTTCAAGGGAGCAATATTCTGCCTGTAGGTGGGGGGCAGAAACAGAAGACAAGAGCAGTACATCTGCTGCCCGACCCGTTTGGTGCCTGTAGCTGTACATACTTTCTGAAACAGTCCCTCTTATTTTCAGCTTGCAAATATTTTTTTTTAATAAAATGTCACGAAGTTGCAAGTAAGAATGCCTTGCAACTTCGCACACACCTATATCTCAAAGGCCTGATTTACAAAGGTAAACTAACACTTTTATGTAAGTTTACTTTTTCTGGTATTCAAAAACTACGATTTAGAAGTATGTTGTTTATGACTGTGGAAACTCCGCAGTCAGGGCATAGAACTCTACACTTAAAAAACGATAGGACAGGTCTATCTTTTTTGTGCAGAGCTCTCCACCCCGACTGAAGAGTCTCTGCAGTCGTAAACTTACTATTAACTTGTAGTTTGTGAATACTAAATATTTACCTTTTTGATTCACGCCCTATATGTTTGTGTGGGTAAAATGGTTTTCCAAACCTTATCTGTATTCTATTTCAATTTGCTGCTGATACTACCAAAATGTTCTGTCAGGTAACCCTATAGCTTCACTCAAAACACATCTTCGTGCTCATACCACCACAGTATAGTTATTGTAACAAAATATACTGGCTTTATGACTGCTGATTAAGGAATGCCCAGGGGCACCAAGGCATTTAACCAACTCCTACTTCAAATCAAGCCAGTGCATCTATTTTAAAATAGGAAATAGTTCCCGCTGCTAGATCAGAGATACGTTTTATAGTGCTTTAGGCAGCTCACAGAAATCATCCGATGAATTTTGAGCTGCTTTTTGGTGGCACAAAGAGCCATTTGCCAAGGAGCTTGGCAGCGGTTCAGTCTAGGACGAGCAGGACATGGCATCGTAGGCGGTGCCAATTTGTGCTAGCCTGTGGCGCTGTTGGATCAAGGCTAGCCCTGTCCCTGCCAAGAAACCTATGATTATTTCGTGACGACTATAAAAAACAGAAGCCCGAAGTTGTTGTTTGCGAATTCCAGTTCCAGTCCTTTGTCCTCAGAAAAGAACAGCATATGCAACAGGATAAGCACACTTCGTTCTGACTTTCCCTGAAACGTGCTTAAAGCATCATCGCTGCCACCTACAGACCTAAATAAATGTTTTGAGAAAATAAAAAAAATAATTATGATTAAGCACCTTTCCCAAAAACGGAACCCAGAGCTGGAAATTCAAATGTTAAAAGCGCGAGGCCTCTTTCATTTACCGAAAGGAAGAATTAAACGCTTTGCCATTTCCAGTCAGAGAGCAAACTGCACAAAGAACGAACATAATGATGGCTTTGCATAGAAAAGCCATTAACAATGTGTACACTATTGGTCACATGGTAAAAGTTAGAGCTTTTGAGATTTGTTTTGTTCTATACGGCAAATCTCTTTTAGGGCTCTATTAGCCTTTCTATTCATTGTACGGAGCAATTAGCTGTCTGCATGCTCAGTCATGGAATTTCGAAAAGGCTAGATTAAGCTATCTGATGAAAGACCGCTGTGTCTGTGGTACATAAAACCCCTTCAGTGTCTTTTCCTCCATCTTAAACGTGTTTGGCTGCTTTATCTACGCAATTTGACGCTGCCTCAACTGGGCGGAGGGATACACACCGAATTAATGAATCCCTTTTTCACAGCAGTTGGAAAATTTACGGCCATTACTTCCTCATTCGCTGAAAGAGGCACTGATTCCACCAGTTCAAATGGCCATCGTTTGCCCTTGGTTTCACCTCACGTGCTCTTGGCTCCCCGCAGAAACCTGTCTCATTAAATATCTTGGGCCAGAATCACAAAGGTAAAGTTCAACAAAAGACTAACTTTACGACTTTCAGTATTCACAAAGGGCATTTGCGATTTTTGTCTAACTTCTCCTTTGTAAATGGTGCCCCTTCTGTTTCTGGAAGTGATGTCAAAAAGGCAGTAGGTTCATAAATTGATATCGGTTTCAGTGGTGCAACGCCAGTCTTTGTTGCAGATTTTTTTTTTAAGGGAGTTTTATATAGTGCACACAACCCGAAGGTATCGGGTATCAGATCGCTTTACACAAGCACCAGTTGCGTTACATTAGGACACATACTTTTTTTTAGGCACTGGGAAATTAAGTGATTTGCCCAGAATCACAGGATGTTTTGCGTCCTTGCCGAGACTTGATTTGATTCCTTGTCTGGAGAGGGAGCGCAAGACAATGAATCCCAAACAGTTATAAGCTACAGGCATGGGAGATTTTTCCCTGTATCCCAAAGGATATAACAAGACTCGTGTTAAGTAATACACTGTAATAACTTGTGAGATATTGTGTTTATGCTTCAGATCATTTTTTAGCACTTCTAGTAAAACAGATGTATTACCAAGCACTTCCAGCAAAATAAAGGTTGTCCTGGATGGACTGAGACCTTTACAAGCCAATAAAAGTGTGGTGGTGCGGTGAGGTGCAGCTGTGCTATCCATCAGAGTGCAGCTTAAATAGGCTGCAACTTCATTGGGCTCGCGAGATAGCCTTGGTCTGTTTCCAGAATTCATGGCATGTGAACGAATAAAAAACTGCAGAGTATTTGCTCAGGTCTCACTACTTAAGGAACAAACATCGTAATCTTCACATTGCTTGTGTATTGAGAATTTCATTAGGGTTAAACTGCAAGAAGGTGATATTCATGAAATGTAAACTGTATTTTATTAAATAAAATAGTGTTTTTAATTGTTTAAAAAAATTACAAACACGCATACATATACACTATTGCACTTTTGGGTCTGCTAAATTACAAAGAGCTCCTATTACTGGTTCCCAGTAGGGTGGAATGTAGTGGTGTATATTCTGTGTCCGGTAAATACCGATAATCGTCCGTAAGTTTAAAACTCAGAATGAAACAAACATGCAGATTCATTAATTAGCCCACCAAAATACATGTTTCATCAGATCTATCCAGACTATCACTAGGTTCTGCCTAACAACATTTGTCAGCGGAAAACTGCAGGGGAGGGGGGTCAATACTCCTCCCTTCGGAATTCCAATCCCTGTGCAAGCTCCTGTTTATCAGAACTTAGACTTTATACTTGAATTCAGAATCAGGGCCTTTATCTTTGAAAACAATAATCTATTAATCGACGACTAATCCTATAATGCAATTAGTCATGTTGCAGCTATGGTATTTCATAAAAACAAAAGTAGTCATCAACATGGCACCTCATAGAAAATAGCAAATATATATATTGCAGAAATTTAAGAGCATTCACAAACAGCCTGCCATAGTCATTTGAGATGGTTCTTTTCTACATATTGTGAGTCAATTAAACACACCTTTGGGTGGTAAATTCTAACTTTTTAAAAATGTGCACCCTGACATAGTATGTGTTACTGCCACTGTAGGGATATATTAGAATATGTAATCATTTATACAGGCTCTGCATACTATAGTAGAATTGTGAGTGAGTGAATGAGTGTGAGTGAATGGCTTTATTTCGATATAAAAATATCATAAAAGCAGCTACAACAATTTTAAGATCATATAAAAACAAATGCATTCTATTTACACAGATACAATCGTGTTAAACAAAACAGATAAAACAAGCATTAAATAGTCACAGAAAGCCTATTCAAACGAATTAGCCATGCCCATTTTAGAAACTTAGTCACACAACATGCAAACAGGGTACAGGTATCGGATTTTAGAATACGCAGCGCCTCTCTGTACTGCCGGGTACCTAGCTGTCTGCATAGGGGTTTAAGCCATCTCCGCCTTGGCCGTGCATATGCAGGACATTCAAAGAAAATGTGAGCGACCGTCTCTGCACGTAATGGGCAAGTCGCACAGGAGGAGGAGCGGGGGTGAGAAAGTTTCCAACGGGAGATAAAATCACCTACAGGTAGTGTCCCTACTCTAAATTTAAAATACAAAGCTCTATCAGTAGGATTGTAGATAGTGTCAAGATAGGGTTCGTAGGCCACCACTTCCTTCATCTTCACAAATTCCTCAGTGGATTTACAATGTTTTACGTCAAGGGAATTGTTACAACGTATCCAGCTCCAGTAAAGCTTTTTCAGAACTGCCTTGGGGGGAGCGGTCCTTGCTTCCCAAGCATCCCGAGCCCCAAAGCTCCTAGCAGCCGTTTCACATCCCTCAGCCACTTGATCTTGGACCAGCCCTCCGAAACCATGACCTCTGCTAGGGCCTCTGCGTATGGGGCCAGCTCGGGCACTCGCCACAGTCGGGCCCAGAGCAGCAGGGGGCGAATTTGGGCTTGATCCTTGATCGATCTGCAACCCATGTCCATTAGTACGGGTACTGAAGGGGTGCTCTGGGGGAGAGCCATCAGGTCTTTCAGAAATTTGGTCTCTGATCTGGCTAACACTTCGAGATTACAAGTGCCCCACAGTTCCGCCCCATACAAAGCAGCACTAACCCCTCTAGCTTGATAAATCTCCAGGACTGGGGCAATAGGCTTGGTTGTACAGGAGCGTTGCTCCTTCAGTAGGGCGCCGCCCACCCTTTTATGGGTTAAAAGCATCTTTTGGATGTGCAAGTTCCAATGCATTGAGTCTGAGAGACGGATGCCTAAATAATCAAATTCAGACACCCTCTCCGGAGTCATGGAATTCAGCACCGGGGGGCGCCCCATTTTTTTGGGTGGGTTTAGGACCAGGAACTTTGTTTTATTAGTGTTTATTAATAGGCCCCTTTGCAAGCAGATCTCCTGGTAACTGTTAAGGAGACTCTGCAGGCCCACGGGAGTCTTTGAGATGAGGAGGGTGTCATCGGCAAAAAGCAAAGTGGGGATATAGTAGAATTGTAGGAGCTAAACCCTGATATTTTACTGAAGCCCAACATTTTGGTCACCCCAAAATTTACCTCAGGTAGCTCAGCTCCTGCACCCCTGATCTAGCAATAAGAGTCACCACACATCAGACCCAACAAATTAGCACAGTAAATCAATAGTGACTGAGACCACTCAGTAACTGAGGGGCATATTACCAACGTTAAGCGATATTTATCGCTAACGATGCTTAGCAACGAATTTTTTAACGCTAAGCATCGTCAGAAATTATCGCAGATAAACCTTGCTATTATCAAGGTTTATCGCAAATGCGATAAAAAATGGCGGCAATGCATGAATATCGCTGAAAAATCTGCGATATTCATGCATTACCGAGCTAATGCTCTTAGCCATGTTATCCACCTTCCATTGGATAACATGGCTAAGAACTGCTCAGGGCAGGTGTTAGTTTTTGGAGATATTCGCGCTTAGCGCGAATATCTCCAAAAGTTGGTAATAGGAGATAGCGATGTTAGCGACTGTTTCCAGTCGCTAACATCTTGGCACGCCCACTTTGCATGTCATTAGTGATAAATATCACTGACATGCAAAGTGGGGCCCAAGAGGGTCGCTATCTCCTACTAGCTGTCGCTAACTGGTGTTAGCGACAGCTAGGTAATAGGGAGATAATTTTATCTCCGCTTTCTTGGCTTTTAAAGCCAAAAAAGCGGAAATAAACCCCCTTGATAATATGCCCCTGAGTTCTAGTTCGATACAGTGTTAAACAGCTTTATCACAAAAACCAGAAAATAGGCAATACAGATAAATTCAGTAAATACCATGAAGGCTCAGATACATTGTACATAGTGAGGCATAACTAAACTATATTAATGATCACACATAAAGATTATACATAAATTGTTTAAGTGCAACATCATTAATTCGTGGGTTACAACTACATTAATCATAAAACTCATTAGTATGCACAAATGATTTGTTACCCTAAATTACACTTTAAAACACGTTGAAAGCCTCCTCATCTGGTTAATTTTAAATAATTACTTAAAACCCAGTAATAATCTTTACTAATCGGAATTATATAATAGACAACCTCATGTTCTTTGGGTGACTCAAAGCATTTTCTTCCACCGTCTTTAACTAGTTGTAGACACGATCCATAAAATTCTCCATCTCCTTTTTTATTGATCTTCTCCCTCCAACCTATTTTCACCTTTACTTTTATATCTACTAATCATACACTCTAACAATGTTAGCTAAAGAAAAAGAACAATTGCACCAATCATTATAATTATTACAGGAGTTAGTATTGTTTGAAAAACACTTTCACCTGTACTTCCTAACCGCTCACCACCCTTACCAAAACTCCACTTTAATTCTCTAAACCATTAGCTTAGAGTTTCCCATAAGCCAGGTTGATCCATAGACTTAATCTCATGAGATAATTTAGTCGTGTTAGTAATAATAGAATCACTAATCCTACTATTGTCTGGAATAAATGTGCAACACCTCTTAGCTTAATCACCTTACAGATGTCTCCCTCTTTAACCAAAAGAATATCTAAAGTAAAATGTTTTTACATTACCATATCTCTAATTGCCACCATTTGTACATTCACTAACTTAAAAGATCCAGCCCTATCTACAGCATGTCGATCTACTACTGTAAAACATGCCTAATTTGTACATCATTCATAAGAACTTGCACAGAGGAATGATAGCACCTAATGTAAGTAAAACTACTTGTCCAAAACTACGTATAACACTTTTCGATCTGTGGTCATCACTTAATTCATCCATATGATAAACCCTAGGAAAAGCTCAAACTAGATAACAAGAGCCAACCCAATTTCACAGTAAATTGAAATAAACAATCTTCCCACATACAATACATTCCCATCAAAATAGGTTCTCCACTGAGCAAAGAGTTTCCACTAATATAATAAATTCTATCACATAACCCTCTCCAACAAATTTTAACTTACTTCCTTTTGAGGAGCTACACCTTACTATACACAAATCACCTCTCCTTTCTTGCTCCACTCTCAACCAAGGATGTAGGCCTAACAATCGAAATTCCTCTTCTTCCTTCATTTCCTCCATGGCAATTTTCTCACCACTATTACTGCTCTTTTGCAATATATTCAAATGCTCCTCTCTACTCAAAAGTCACACATAACTAGAAGCAGTATTAGTATCATACTTGTTTTGTGCAATCCCTCTAAAAAACGGTCAAATTTAACTTCAGTAATATTTTCTCTGAAGCAAATCTTCTAAAGACACATTCAAATCAGTCAAATACAGAGAAAGAAATTTGTCTTGAATAAAAATTGAAACATAAACACTACATGGCAAAGAATATGAAATTAGTAATTGCACATAAGTAGACTATTCCTAGCAGATGCAGGAAGGCAGGCACAAACATAACACTCACTAACCTTCATTATAGCTACATATTCTCTAATCATGTAAGTATGCACCTTAACTTTCAAAGCATTAAGTAAATGCCCTCTATGCCCTGGTACATCATATTCAATTCACTTATTTTAGGAGTAACCTCAACATTAGCATTATTAAAACAGTATGAAGCATATCCTACAGTCCCACTAAAACTACCAATTTTATCTTTAGTTCTATCAGCCTTACAGTTTAGCAGTATTTGCAGTAATCTACCTTCTGTTGAGAGAAAAATGTCTATTGTGGTAAAAATTAAACAAATCAACAACAATTTCTATAAAACAATATGTATTTAAAAAATTATTTTATTAAACATATAATTAAATCAAAAATAGGCTTTCAGTTCTTCTTTCAACCATTCATTTCAAAAGATGTCTCTCGGATTGTTGTATGATGAGTGAATGTCAGAGGGGACTGTGTATAAGGAGAGAGAATTGGGTGGTTACATTTTGAAATACGTGGTTTTAAAGGAGGAAATTAAATATATATAGCTGAATAACAAATAAAAAGTCACACTAAATGAATTGTGTTATTGAGGAAATACCAATAAACATATTTGTAGGAACTGTAACAAGATTTTGGCAGTAAATTGTTGAAAAGAAATTTAAAAAATATGAAATCTGAGATTACGAAATATAGAGTGTGATCTATATCTGTTCTAGTGGGACTTATTCCTTTGTGTATTGAATTTTAGGCTAGTAGGACCTCTCATGTGGACTGTTCCTCTTTGTTTCCCCCCAGTCCTATGCCTATTTTGAAAATGTAATAAGTGGGGGGACCCATTGTGTATTTTGCTTGATCCATTGTGGCACAGCTGTGCAGTTGTCAGATGCATCGTCAGAATCACCTGGTATGGTCCCTTCCACCACTAATCAGGCATTCCTTGTGGATGTGCTTTTGGATTGCAAGCCAATCTCAATGACTTAATCCATGACACGGAATATCTTTGACTTCTGTTGCAACATTGACCTGATGAGAGACAGATTTCACCATATTAGCCAGAACCTTGTATAATCGAGCACAATGTCATCAGTTATTGAAACTAATGCAGCTAAAGGTACAGCTGCAAGCCTCATTGCTCCACCCATGATGATTTAATGGGACAATAAACCAGTCTTTCTTTTGGGAATACTTCTCATGCTCAACAAAACAAGAGGAAGAACATGAGGCCACTTCAAACCAGTCGAAGCACATACCTTTGCCAGCTTGTTTTTTAAGAGTGCCATTTGCTTGTGCTACAGCTCCAGAGGATAGCGACTGATAATTATTATGAAACCAAATGTTGATATTAAATTCTGTACAGATTATTTGCAGAGCTTCATTTTTAAAATGGGCACCACAATCAGTTGGAAGACCAAATTGGGGTTTCAACCTCCTCAACAACAATTTAGCATCTGTAATACTGTTTGCTCTCCTTGTGAGAAATGCTTCAACCCATTTAGAAAACAAGCAGATCACTTCTAAAGGGTTCTTTAAACCATTACAGTTTGGCATCTCAATAAAATCTGCTTGGATACTTGTAAATGGGCCTTCCAATTTGCCACCATGATTCATGTCAGTAACTGTTCTTTGGCCTTGATTATTTAAATGACATTCCAAACATTGGCTGCAAACATCCTCAACATTTTGAAATCCTGCGTTCCCCAATGCTTTTTTCAAGTTCCTCACGCGACTGTCTCTAGCTGCATGTATTTGGTTATGTGTATACTTGCAAATAATATGTAGCATCTAATCAGGAAGCACATACTTATGTCCTGCATTCACAATCAAATCCTGAAAATTCTTTTTGTAGCCTAGTCTACCAATTTCTTTTCTCAATTTCTAGGCTATTTTCCTGGAAATCCCTCAATTCACTTAAATAAGTATGCATAGAATCCTTAAAGAAACAATTCCCATTGTCTGCACATTGTACTGAATTACACAATACTTTCCTACTTGATCCATATATTTTCTCCCAAGGGTAATCATATCAATGACAGTCTTATGGGCTGTACACTTTGCAACAGTAATTACTTTTGGATTTTGTATAGCTTTTAGTAAATCCAACGTGCACATGCTTTTTTTCATAGGAGTTCCTGAAGGAATTACTGACAAAATATCGAAGGTCAGAATATCGACCTACAGAGATATCGCAGCAAGATTATCGAAATCAAGAATATCGACATCCTATTTACAATATGGTAAGTTCAAAAATATTGTAAAAAAATATTGATGTCAAAAATATAGTTGTCAAAAATATTGTTATTTTAAATAAAAAAATAATGTAAAATAAAGTAAATAATACATATAATTAAAATAAACATAGTTAAAAATATTTTAAAATGTTTAAAAATTATAAATAATATATATATGATTTAAAAATACATTAAACATATAATATATATATACTTATTATTATGTTTCAATAATTACTTTAATAACTTATACATTGTTTAAACAAATCTTATGAATTATAAATACATCTATAGACATAAAACAGTAATATAAATAAAAATTTAATAAATATATGTAACAAATTTAAAAAAATCACAATATTTTTAATCTTTTTAAAATTAATTATATACTACATTAGCTAAAATAATACAAAAATATTAGATAGCGGAGGGAATAAAATTACTATTCCAACTCCAAACAGTGCAACAGTAGTGAACATGTTGGATAGCGTGGGGGTTAAAATTTCTATTCCCACTCCAGGGAGTGCAACAGTAGGGAAAGAGTTGGACAGCGTAGGGGTAAAAATTACTATTCCCACTCCAATGATTGCAAGAGTAGGGAAAGTGTTGGATAGCGTAGGGGTTAAAATTACTATTACCACTCCAGGGAGTGCAACAGTAGGGAAAGTGTTGGATAGCGTAGGGGTTAAAATTACTATTACCACTCCAGTAAGTGCAACAGTAGGGAAAGTGTTGGATAGCGTAGGGGTAAAAATTACTATTCCCACTCCAGTGTCTGCAATGGAAGGGAAAGTGTTGGATAGCGTAGGGGTAAAAATTACTATTTATTTTTGCGATTTGTAGAGCGCACAAATACCCTTGGGTGTCTCGGTGCTGCGGACTATGTAAATGACCAGGTCAGGAGCAGGTAATTAATGGTTGAAAAAGCCAGGTACTTATTGGTTAAAAAGCCAGGGGGCAGATTTATGAAGGCCTTGCGCCGCCGGTGCGTCACTTTTTCCCATGTTAAAAATGACGCACCGGCGGCGCAAGGCCTTCATAAATCTGCCCCCAGGTCTTTACTAGTTTCCTGAAGGAGAATAGTGTAGAGCAGGTTTTAATGTGAGGGGGAAGGGTGTTCCATAGCTTGACAGTGGCGACAGTAAATTTTCTGTCACCCCAAGAAACTTTTTTTGTTCAAGGGACCTTCAGGAGATTGGCCATTGCTGATCGCAAGGGTCTGTTGGGCTTGTAAACACACAGAGCCTTCTTTAACACCTTCGCTGTGGCGACTATTCTGCCGCAGCACTAAGGGGGCGTGGGGGCCAAGCGGCGCGCCCAAGTTGGTGACGGAACCGCTCCATCATCAGCCTTGGTTGAGCTGTGCTCATGACGGAGCGGTTCCGTCATGACCCCACCTGCTCAATAGAATGCGCCGCGCAGGCGCGAAATCAGCGGCGTGCTGGCGCGTCGGGCGGGCCATGACGGAACCTCTCCGTCATTAGCACAGCACTACCGCGGCTGATGACGGAGCAGTTCCGTCATCAGCATGGCAGGAGTTAAGAACTTAGGCCCAGTGTTGTGGATGACTTTGAAAGCGATGCAGAGTGCTTTGAATTTAATTTGGCTTCTTATCTGTAGCCAGTGGAGTTGTCGGACTGTTTTTGAAATTGGTTGATATTTAGGGGTGTTTGTTAGCATTCTAGCAGCCGAGTTCTGCAGCATCTGTAGTTTATTTATGACCTTCTTCTGGGCATTGAGTAGGAGGCCATTGCAATAATCAATTTTGTGCGAATAAGGGTTTTGGTACTGGGTGGAACAAATGGTAGGAGTTTTTTGATCATCTAAGGGTGTAAAAAGATGAGGAGACAACTGCATTAGCATCAAATGAAAAGTACAGCTTGTCATCGAACATGACACCTTAATTTCTGACTTTCCAGACGGGGTGGTGGAGGACCTAAATTGGTTGGCCACCAAAAGGGAGACCATGCAGGAGAAAGATTACCAAAAATCACTACCTCCATTTTATCAGAGTTCAACTTTAAGCAGTTGTTGGCCATCCAGGTACTAATGGCCAACATTCTGTCTTGAAATCTGGTTGCAATTGCTTCTCCGTAGTTATGAATTGCAAGCACTAGTTGTGTGTCATCCGCGTAGGATATAACACCCATCCCATGGGTTTTGAAGACCCTGGCCAAGTCCAACACGTAGATATTAAATAAGGTCGGACTAAAAGATGATCCTTGTGGCTCACCACACGGAAGGGCAAATGGGGAAGACTTAAAGTCGCCAAGACTTATTACTTGCGTGCGGCTAGAGAGAAAAGACGCCAATAGATCTTTAGTCTTATGCTTGATGCCAATAGTTGAGAAACGGTTGATCAGTGTAGCATGGTCGACCGTGTCAAAGGCTGCTGACAGGTCTAGCAAAACTAGAACAGCAGTCCCACCCTGATCTAGTACTGTCCTGATTTTGTCTGAAGCTTTAATGAGGGCAGTTTCTGTACTGTGGCCTTTTCTAAAGCTGAGTTGCGTATCGTCCAGTATGTTGTTTTCCTCGATGTATTGGGCCAGGTGTGAGTTTATTAATTTCTCAAAGATTTTTGTTGGAAATGGAAGGTTTGCCATGGGTCGGTAGTATTTTGTGTCTGCTGGATCAAGGTTTTGTTTCTTCAGCAATGGCTTAATGATAGCCTTTTTCCAAATGAGAGGATAAATGCCTGTTTGAAACATAGCATTATAGATATCCGTTAGATTGGGAGCTATAAGATCTGGAATCAACTTTAGGACTGAGGAGGGGTAAGGGTCAGTGGAGGAACCTGATTTTATGGTGGAGATTAGGTCCAAAACCTTTTTTGGGTGAAACTGGACTAAATTTGGGGAAGAAGGAACACCTATTGCCGTCTGAGGGTCGGCAATAGGTTGTGCAGCAAATTTGTCGTATATATTGCAGACCTTCTCTTGAAAGAAACTGGTCGGTGCATTACAGAAATCTTGGGTGGGGGCTATTAGGAAATTTGTCACCGACCCTGCTAGTTTTGTGACTACCTGAAATAGCGGTTTGGTGGAATCTTAGTCATATTCTATCTGATTTAGGTAGTATTTGCTTTTCTCCAAGATAATAAGCTGTTTGTACTCGGATAAAGCTTCCTTGTGGATGGTTTTTTCAGTGGTGTTGTAATCTCTACGCCAGTGTCTTTCAAGGTTCCTGCATCGTAGCTTTTCAAGTCTGAGTGACTCAGAAAACCATGGGGCTGAGGGAGCAGCTCTGTTTTTAGAGGTATTTTTAAGTGATACTAGATTATTAAAGGCGTTGTGAAGCCAATCGGAGTAGTTAGATGACGCAAGTTCAAGGTCTACTGTGGATGCATACTTAGTGGATGTCAGGTGTATTTTAAGGAGATGCTGGTCAATGCTACTCCAGGCTTTAAACTGTGAGGGTGGGGTTGAGCTAATGTGCCTAGGGTTGGGTTTGTTTGTCTGAATATCGAACAGGACTGCCCCATGGTCAGTCCAAACTAGGGGCAAGGTGTTCTTAAAACAGATTTGTTTATTGCTGGTGAAGAGTCCATCCAGTGTGTGATCAGCTGAGTGTGTGGGGCTGGTCACTAACTGGAGAAGATCGACAGCCTCTAGGTCGGCTATGAGGGATGAGGTGTCATTATCATCGAGGTTCTCCAGATGAAAATTAAAATCCTCCAGTATGGTGAAGTCAGCTTCTGCCGCTAATGGTTCTAATAGGGTACCTAAGGTAGAGGGAAATTCCGCTCTAGAGCCAGGTGGATGATAGAGGAAGATGCCTTTGAAGGTTTGTGAATCACTGCGTGATATTGAGAAAGTTACTGCTTCACAGACCAGTGAGTGCAACAGTAGGGAAAGTGTTGGATAGCTCAGGGGGTAAAAATTACTATTCCCACTCCAGTGAGTGCAACAGTAGGGAAAGTTTTGGATAGCGTAGGGGTAAAAATTACTATTCCCACTCCAGTGAGTGCAACAGTAGGGAAACTGTTGGATAGCGTAGGGGTAAAAATTACTATTCCAACTCCAGTGAGTGTAACAGTGTGGAAAATGCAGGATAGCGTAGGGCTTACATTAACATACTTATCAATTAAAATTTTTTTGTATAATAAATAACAAATTAATATTTAATTAAAATTGTTTTATTAATAAATACCACTAAAATGTAATTAATATTTACTTAAATAACATTAAATTACTTACCACACTATTCCCCATTAACACACAACACACTACACATAAAAAACACAACTAATTTAATTATACAATAACCAATTATCAAAAATTAATTAATCATTAATAATTCATTAACAATACATTAATAATCAATATCAATAATTAAAAACATATTAATTAATTAATGTAATTACTTTCCACCCTATTCCCCTATAAACCCGCAACCCACTACACATAAAAAATCACATAATTAATTTAATTATCAATTATATTTAATTAACATTAATTACCAATTATTAATTAATTAACAATACATTAATTAACAAAAACAAGAAATAACAATTTATAATAAATTACTTATAATTAATATAATGATAAAGTAACTAATTAATAAAAATTAATTTTCCAATTATTAATCAACTAATTAATAATAAATTAATAATCAATACCAATAAATACAAATAAATAAAAACATATTAAATAATTAATTATAAATTAATTACTTTCCACCCCATTCTCCTATAACCCACAACCCGCTCTGATACTAAAACGCAAAATTTACTTAAAATAAATTACTAATTTCCAAACATTTAATACATATATTTAAATATTATGAAATTATATTAAAATAAAATGTTAAACATACATATAAAATACATAATAAAACACATAACACTAACAAAAATCGATATTATTGACAACAACATTTTTGCTAACGATATTACTTACTTCGATATAACTTACTTCGATATTAAAAAAAATGATATTACTTTCCTTAAGGTCGATATTCTGGTCAACGATATTCTTGACTTCGATATTCTGTCCCTACGATATTAAAAACTCAATAATAAGGTAGGTCGATATTTAAAAATCGATATTTTGACTGTGCACCTTCCTGAAGATGTCATAAACCCCCTTTGTGACTATAGCTGTCCATATTCAGGAACAATACCTAAGTCATACTGGATTTCTGTGTACATTGTCACATTCACATTCTCTGTTAGGAAGCAGGCTGTGGTCAAGGCAATCAATTCTGCTGCTTGTGCTGAAGTTATATTTGAAAAAGAAGCCTGTAATGCCATGGGCCCTGAAAGCACAGAACCCACCAACCATTGCTGCTTGTCTTCTCCATAATGCATAGATGTATAAGGTATATAGAGGTAGACACACATGCATTATATGTTAGCGTTATGCCTTTACCACTGTATATGTAACTTTCTTTCATTATTTGTAAATTCCCTGAAGGCAGCGGTAATATACATATGTAAAAACAATGCACGTAATTTATGGGCACATGTTGAAAACTACTTCACTGTTTTATAATACAGTGCACATGTACCTGTAAACTGACTGCAAGCACTAACTCTCTTTAGAGCAGATGAGTAGTCACGAGCACATTCCTGCACGCAAAAACCTACCCTCCAGAAACCAACGTGCATCAACCTCTGAAAACGTGCACCTACTGCTGAACGGGTGCATGTGTAATCAACACCTGTGGCAGCAAGTATTTAGACCACTGCAATTTGACACTCGGGGCTTAGCCTCTTTTCATCAGAGACGCACTTACCTGGCTCCAGTTCGTTCAGCGCTCCCTTGAATGGCTCCTCATTTCCAGGATTCCTCTTCACGGCGACTTTACCATCTTCCTGGCACCTGCTCCTGAATGTTCCAGTCTGTTTTTATTCATCCAGACGAGGTAAGACACTACGGTACCTGTAATAAAAGCACAGGAACTCAGCTCTTTGTTTTGCCACAACGTACAGCGCGCTGTGATTGTGCATAGACATAAGGTAAAAACAAACCTTTCACAAAACGGTCTTACATATTTGTTCATGATTGCAGTATTTAATTGTAACAGCACAATTTATGATGAAGAACGATGAGTTGTTTTAGGAAAGACGTATTCCCTGTAAGAGAGGAGCACTAAAAAAATGGACGAAGAGAATTCATCAGTGCACTTGAAGCAAGACTCATATCTCATTATAGAGTGACATTTCAGAGTGTTGCAGTGCTGTTTAAATATTAAGAACCTATATATCCCTTGTCAGAGTGATAGTTTATGCTTGTAAGGTGATGTTTGCAATCCCAGGAACTATATTGAGTACAGAATCCTTAGGCAACAGGGCTTCTAGAGTCTTGTTGTTGTATGTATGATAATACACCTGTACATGGTTGAGAGTCCCTAGTGTATTCAGTACTAACAAACCTTCTTTGTTACATAGTACTCCATAGCTCATCCACATGATATGATACAAGCAGTACTCAGCCTTGGTATCTGTGCTTTGGTATGTGATGTCTTCCATGCCTATGTTTATTCACACTTCTTGCTCACAAAATAGCTCCATGAGTAATCAGTGTGCATTTACCTGCAGAAAAGCAAACTGAAGATTAAATTGCAAGAAGACGATCCACTATTTCTCCTTTGTCTCTCTTTTCCCATTCCCCTTTCCCCTTTCCCCTTGAGAGTTGATGGGGAAGAGCTGTGTAAATTCAGTGCTGTCTTTTTGGGATTGAGGAATTGTCGTCGCCCCATGGGACCCACCTGGAGTTCAGGTGAGTGGCTCATGGCATCTAGTGGCTCGGAAAGGGAACATACTGCATAGGCTACTCTTGAAATGCTTCATATTGGACACTCAAATAAGAACCATCAACAAACAATGCCAGAATAGTCATTCCCAAAACTGTTTCTTTAATATTGTGTCTTGCTTTGTTTGTGCATAACTTGGTCAAGTCAGTTGAATTGTGATCTGGTTCATCATTTCATCATCATTCTCCCTGTCTTCACAACCCTTGTCTGAAATAGGACGCAGTTGTGTTGGGTTGAAGACATTGTATCCCTGAATGGAAATGTTCTCTGCTGCAAGTATGATCTGTTCATAGCGAGTAAGTCTACTGTTTGGTATAGCTAGATCTGTCAGTGGTAGGGTGGTCTTCCCCCAAACTTTTTGCCTCCACCTTCCTATTTTTACTGAAATCAATTTTGTCGGCCTTAGGACTCTGTGCACTTTACCACTGCTAACCAGTGCTAAAGTACCTGTGCTCCCTCCTTTAAACATGTTAAAATTGGATTATACCTGATTGACATACTTAATTTACCTATAGGTTCCTTGTAGAGTGGTATACCATATGTCCAGGACCTGTACATTTAGTGATACTAGTGGGCCGGCAGCACTTATTGTGCCATCCACTTAAATGGCTCCTTTAAACATGTTCCATGCCTGACATTGTAGCCTGAATGCAATTGTAAACTGTCAATTTGACTCCGCAATGAAGCCCTCTTGCCAAGCCCTAAGTTCCCCTTTTATTACATAGAAGTCACCCTAGATAGACCCCAAGTAACCTATAGGGCACAGGGCATTGTTTTTTTTTTTACGCACCACCGTTATGTGATATATTACATTTGAAAGTATCACTGGAAGAGACATTGTTTATTTACAATATTGGACAATTAAACATGTACAGAAAAAAGCAGATGCATTACAACATATACCATACATACACCGCATCCTAGTGGTGAAAAATTCTCAAATTTGTTTTTCACTGCTGTGAGGCCTACTACTCAAATAAGATAACATTAGATTGCCATATTACATGTTATAAGTGCTAACATTTGATTTGTAACAGGTAAGCATTTCATTCTTGTGGTCAATTTTGAAAATGTCACTTTTAAAAAGCTGCCATTTTTCTGCCATCAACTATTTGGTGTCTGCAGCTGCTCCTGAGTCACATGACTGGATATAGTTGGCAGTTGGACTTTGTTTATTCCTCCCAGACAACTGCACAATACAAAGATTAGGTGTGCCTGGATGGGCCATCAACTGGCTGAGTGGGGGTTTGCAGCTGGGTACAGCCCCACTTGCAACTGAATAAGCTGTGCCCTGCCTTCACACAAAGGACTTGTCACCCCTGCATTGTTCATGCACCCAGCTTGGAGCCAGTGCAGGAGAGTCTAAAAACTACAAAGAGAATTCTCTAGAATCTTCTCCTACTTCAAAGAAGGCACTATATATGAAAAGGGGACTCTCAAACCTACTCTTCAGGGCTGTATGATGAAACAACGCAGGGTAAAACTCTGCATGCTTTTACCGCACAATTTTGACCCCGCATTTTTTTTGATTGCATATTCTTTTACAACTTCTGCCTTTACAACACCTTGTTTATACATTTATATAAATATATATAAACAATGTATTTGTGGGAAGAGACCCCCCCACACCCCCAGACATACCTTAAATGCATTGTAAAAGCATACGTGTTCTAAAAACATGTGTGGTAAAAATGCGTGGTAAAGATACAACGTGGTAAAAACCTCGTTGTAAAGGCTGTTTTCCCTCTTCAGTACACTACTGAACCTGTGGATGCCAAAGAAGGACTGCTGTGCACATTTGCTTCCAGAAGGATATCCACTCTGCTGCCCTGCTACTCTGCTGCTCTGCTGCTCTGTGGCCTGCTGCCCTGCTGTCTGAGAAGGAAGACTGGTCCTGCTTCCCTCATCCCAGCCTGAAGTGACTCCAAGAGATGCCCCTTCAGTCCTGAACCCTTGGTGTGGCCTCAGTTAAGCTCCTCCCCACAGAAGAGGAGAAATCCTGAAATTTGGGGCTCTGTAAGAATGTGAGCGGACCTGTTCGTGCCATGATCTTGCTGTTTGTGCTGCCCACTAATACAACGTACTGGTCAACCTGTGTCTTTGCACCACAGCAACTACCAATGACGTCCACATTGTGAGATATGCATTTCACGCTACAGCATCAACAGCTCGCAATGATCGCTAACATAAAGCACCAGCAATGACCATCCATGATGCTTGACATGATCCTCACACTACAGTGATGACTGTTCACAATGCCCAGCATCTGTGATGCTGTCCCTGCTCCTTGTGGACCCCTCCAAGGTGAACTGAATGCGTCACGCTGGACTTTGAAGGCAACTCTTTCTACAGGACCAACCTGACTCCTATATCCCACCCACGCACCATCATGATCGACCTGAACTTGTGACTTTCAGCCGGTCTTGCACCACCAGATTACCGCAAATGATGATTTGTGCTTCTTGGCGCTATACTTACTAGAAGTTTTTAAACTTGCATATCTCTAATTCTGCTGATTGGAGTTGTTTTAGTGTCAAATAATTTTGTAAAATGTATTTTTCTAAATTGGTGTGGGATTGGTTTTGTGTTGTGTTTTTACTATATTGCTATTTGTGTACTGCATACATACTTGTGTGGTACCATGCAGTGATTTGTATAACACAAAGATCCCATATCAATAATTTGACCACAGGGATTAACTCTTTAAATTCTTCTTAGTTTTCTATTGACTGTTTTCTCAATTTTTTAAAATTGAAGTGCTATACCTTCCTTTCTGTACCATGGAGATTAATCTGATCAAGTATGACACCCTCAACAGGGCTGAGCGGCTGAATCTCTGCAAAGTGAAGGGGCTGAAGGCAAGCAGGGAGTCTATCAAACTTGATCTCCAGGTAGCCCTTCAGAGCCTTTGAGGAGGTACAGAGGTGGCTGGCCACCCCAAAAGAGGAGTGGGCAAGCTTGAGGGATAGGGTATTGATGACTCGTATCTGGGTGCTGAGCAGCAGGATGAGCACAACCCACCCCCATAAAGCACCCAGGATGCCCAGTATGGGGCAGGTAACAGGGATGTATGACATCAAAATGCATGCTTTTACTACGCATGCCATTACAACGCAGTTTTTACAACGCAAGTCGTTACAACGACTTGCGTTGGGGGGCGCTGGATAGTGGAATACTTTAATTTTCTATTCCAACTCCAGGCCCCGTGGATAGTAGGGAAGGTGTTGGATAGAAAATTAAACTATTCCCTATCCTACATCGCCCTCCAGCGCAAGTCGTTGTAATGACTTGCGTTGTAAAAGCTGCATCGTAATGGTAGTGCGGAGTAAAAGTTGCATTGTAAAGGATGTTCCCCGGTAACAGTTTGTCTGCCACGGGTCTGTCACCAGAGTAGCTGAAGGACAAGATGGTAGAGAGAAATCTCAGACTGCAGCTGGCCAAGATGAAGTTGGAAGCATAAGAGAGGAGGGCTGAGGCAGAGAGAGCCACAAGATAAAGCGAAGGCAGAAAGGACCTTAGCTGAGGAGGAGCTTTTGCTGGCACATGAGATGGGTCTTCAAAAGCTACAGTTCAAAGCTAGCCAGACACCAGCTTCTAACACCAATGGTGCCAGTTTTATCCCAGTTTCCACTGGAAAAAGGATGCCCCCCATCCCAAAGGATCCAGTGCCTAACTTTGTTGTGGGAAAGATATAGACATCTAGTTTGAGGCCTATGAGGTTGCCCTGTAGATGAATAGTGCACCTGAAGAATATTGGGGGGACTGTCTCTGAAAACATATTCGCAATGAACGGAGGGATGCCCTGTTAGCCCTAGGGAAACAGACAGGATGAAGTATCCTCTCATGAAGTAGGCATGACCGTAAGTGATGGGCTCACAAACCACTGGTAAGTTTGTCACCAAGAGCCATTAACGTTACCCTCATGGGCGCTCCAAGGGTGATGGCAGGTGTCTCAAGAGGGCACAGCCCCCAGTGGTAGGCAGAACTGGGGGTTGGCCAGTGTGGATCATTGGGAGCAGATAGTCCCTGTTAGTGTGGGTGTGACAGCGGAGGTTGCCCTAGTGTCCCTGTGTGACAGAGAGATGGTTCCCAAAGCCCACATTCTTCCCAATACTTTCAAGTATAAGCAGTAGGTCACCATCAATGTGGAGAGGGTGGAGGCTCTGAAGGACACAGGAGCCAGTATGACTACTGTCGGGTGTCATCTGGTATCCTCAGAGCAAGTGATACCCACTACATTCCACTAAGTTGTGGTAGGAGGAAACAGGGAGAGACACTTTCCTGTTGCTCTGATTCCCTTTGAGTGGGGGCAGGTGTCTTTTTGATATAACGGCAGGGGCGCCCAACATGGGGCATGGTTATGTTTCCATCCCAACTAAAGGGGACATCAGTGTTTCTCCTCCCCCCAATGGCAGAGGAAGTAATTATCCCATCTGGTCTGGGGGCAGAAAGTCTACTAGACACCAGGGATTTCTCAAAAAATATTGAGTGGGGGCCGTCCAGCAAGAACATGCTCCCACCCCAAGTAAAAATGCCAACAGTCTTTCTGCCCCCTCCCCCAGGGCCAAATGGGAGTAACTACCCTTGATTTGTCCCCCAGGAAGGGCAAAAAGTAAACTAGACACCAGGAAAAGTTTCTATTTTCAAAAATATAGGTAACAGTCTTTCTGCCTCCCCTGGGAGTACATTGTGTTATTTACCATCGGTGTACCCTCTGGGAGGGGAGAAAGCTCACTAGATACCAGGAAATATTTGTTTTAATATAGGTGTTGGAGCTACCCTCATGGGCATGGCCACCCCCCTGTAAATAGAGCAACAGTCTTTCTGCCCCCTGGTAGAAGATGAGGGCAGTTACCACCGATCTGCCCCTGGGGGCAGAAGGCCCACTGTATGCCAGCAATATTTTTTCAATAAAATAATGGGGTAGGTCCTCCCATCACCCCTAAAACCTCAACAGTCTTTCTGCTCCCCTGCAGACTAAAGCATCCCATCCCAATGGCAAGCATGAGAACATCTGATTATTATGGTTATTATTGGTACATATGGATCAGGAGAGTGTGGCTCACTCTCAATATCGTCCCACTTGCAATAGTGAATGGTTGCACTTTTTGGGCTTGGGTTGGCTGCCACCTGGAAAAACCTACTAGACCCAGACAGTTAAACTAGACGTCTGGGGGCGTCTGGGGGAGTCAATGGTGTTGTGCATGGTGGCATGGGTAGTCCACTATGCCCTGTAAAACCTCAAATGTTTATTAAAAACATATATTTTCTTCACATTTCTAAGAGGAAAACATCGAGAAACGGGAAAGGGAAACAGTCACAGGTTCTTCCATTGAATTTTTCAATTTAAACCCAGACTATGGGTATTTAGATTGAAAAAACAAAGTCTCTCTGGCCAGTGATTTTTCTTAGAAACTTTGTATTTATAAGTTTGTATTAAAACAAAATACATGGGGAGGAAAGAGAGAGAAATGACAGTGCACATGCATAATATCCAATAACATATTGGTGCATAATTATCAATTGCATCTTCATTGATATAACTCAGAGTTTGGTTAATATGCGCTAATTTGGACATAGAGCGTACAGAAACATCAACTATTACAAAAAACAAGAGCAGTGCAGTACGTTGGCATATCTAGGGGCACAGTCTATTAAGTATAAGACTTGTCATCATAGAGGCCAGGCGGTGTATACAGTTCAGTGCCAGATTAGGAAATAGCCAGTGTTTATAGCACATCTGGGTTTTGCAACATGTAGCATGCGAATGATGCCCAAAATCCTTAGACCTGCAGGCCTCTGGCAGTTCTTCATCATATGTGGCCAGCTGCTCTTTGCCGTACACAATCTCTTTAAGCCATAATGACAGTGTGGGTGCATATTTCCCACCCCAACGCTTTGCGACCAGTCGTTTGGCCAACAGTGTAGCAACACCCACTATGCGCCTGTTGCAAGGCTTAAGTTATTTTATATTACCCATTAAGCAGATCTCAGGTGCATTCCACAGTCTCACCTATTATCGCGTTCAGTGTGCACATGACATCCAACCAAAATCTGTGAATGAGTGCACATACCCAAGAAAGATGCACAAAGTCGGCCCCCTCTGTCTCACATCTAGTACATTTAGCGTCATCACACAGCCCAAACCTTTTTAGCCTCAGCGGTGTGTAGTAAAATTGATGCAGAAATTTGAAGTGAGTTATACGGAGGTTACAATTGGCCGTGAGACGGCCAGTTAGTGCACAGCATTCTACCCAATCCTTCCCAGAGAGGGCCCATCCAATTGCTCATTCCACTTATCTAAGGATTTAGAATCATGCATCTCAGTCTCCCTTTGCGAAGCGCTATAAAGTCTGATAATGAGGCCTGCGTGGTTCCCTTGTGACAGTACCACCTGTAATGCTTTCAACATTTTCGGCTCAGTAAGAGATCCGGGATCCAATGCCCTGACGGCCAGATGTAGCCTGGAGTATAAGAACCTCTGCATTGGGGTGTGTTGAGACCCTTTTCCAAAATCAGCAAGTGATATAAACGTGCCCGATTTATACATGTCCCCAATTTTAGTGATACCTGTGGCTGCAAGTATATTCAATGCACCCTTCTCATGTGTGACTGAGATATCCGGGTCTGTGGCTATCGGCATAGCTGGTGCATATAGATTTGGGAGTCCAATACATTTTACCAGTGCCCCCCACGCACGAACAGTGCATGCTACTGTGTCAAAGCAAGTCATATCCTGCAATTTGTTATAATGCAGTACCATAGCGGGCAGAGGTGTTGGGTGTGCATTATCTACCTCGACTGCAAGGTGCAAGCGATAGCGTTGTGGAAAGAACCAGTAATGTGCAAACTGAGCCTGCGCACACAGATAATGCAGATGCATATCTGGAGCTTCAAAGCCGTCGTTGGCAAATGGCAATGCTAGCGTTTTCCAGCTACATCAAGGTGGTTTTCCAGCCCATACCATCCCAAGCAAACAGGAATGAAAGGACTGGAAGGTGGCTCTATTGAGTTTTAGAGGAATCTCTATAAACAGGTACAATACTTTGGGTACCATTGTCATTTTGGTGACCGCTATTCTATCAGCCAGTGATAAAGGAAGACGGGTCCACATAGCAACCTGGTCATTTAACTTAGAAAGTGCCCTGCCATAGGTCATATTAATCACAGTGTTTGGATCCCTATGCACCCAGACACCAAAATAGCGCACCGACTCCCAAGACCACTCCATCGGGAATTCTATCTCCCTTTGCTTAGTGCTATCAGTGAGGGGCAATACCGTTGACTTGTTCCAGTTGATACCAAGTCCAGAGTATCTCTCAAAGTGAACATATTGTCGCAATTGAGGTTCCAAGTGCAATGTAGGTTCCCTGCCTTATAATAGCATATGGTCCGCGTATAGATAAATCGCCAGTGGCCACTGCCTGAAACCCAGTGCTGCAACAGCATGCTTTTGCATAATCTAACACGCCAGAGGTTCCAGCACCAAGGAAAACAGCAGAGGGGATAAACGGCAGCCCTGCTGGGTGCCTCTTTGTATAGCTATGGGATCTGTGGCCTCCTCATTGACCCGTATCCTTGCCATCGGTCTATTATACAAAAGCTGAACCCATTTCAGGAAAAACAGTGGCATTCCCATGGGTTGTAGCGCCATAAACATGAAGTCCCCTCTCAGGGAATCAACATTGGCTGCATCCAAGGGGACAGCAGCAGCAGGAAGCTCAGGATTCAGCAATTTAAGGACTGCAAAAAGGGTTCGCAAATTGTGTGTTGTGGATCTTTTAGGTATAAACCCACATTGGTCCGGCAATACCAGATTAGTGGCTAGAGGTTGTAGCCTATTGATGATTATTTTAGCCAAGATCTTGGTGTCTAAGTTTATCATAGAAAGGGGACGGTATGACTTGCTTTGTCAGGCTTCAGTAGGGCAACAATTAGGGCTTCCCGGAGGGAGGGGGGTAGGATGCCAGATTCATAAGCTTCCGAATATACCTTGTGTAATCGTGGAGCAAGCGAGTCAGCATATGTCTTATAAAATTTGTTTGGTAGGCCATCCACACCAGCCGCTTTACCATTGGGAAGGGATTTTATAACCTCTTTTACATCCTCTTCTGTGATGGGTTGTGTAAGGTATTCTGGCTGTCTGGGGGACAGCCAGCCCAGTGCTATATCTTCTAAGTATTGCACAAATTCTGCTTCCTCCATCAGGGGTGTGGGTCCATATAACATGGAGTAAAACTTCATAAACACTTCACCGATACTCAAGGTAGTGTACGGAGGGTCATCTAGCAGCACAATAATGGGTTCCTGGCTTTTAAAAGGCCTGAGTTTACTCGCTAATGAATGGCCAGGTCTGCCTCCCTCACCAAACTGCGATGGGATCCACCTCTTAGATCTATGGCCCGTTTCCTGTTCAGCAGTTTCATTATATTCAGAAATTAGGTCCCTAGTTTGGGCTACTAATACTGGGTATGGTTGTTCAACATATGTGCACTCGAGTTCACTTATCATGTCTTCTAGCATACGTAGCCTGGATCGCATCGCTTTTAACACCCCCGCTTGGGCTGCAATACATTCCCCATGGATAGGAACTTTAAATGCCTCCCACCGTAGACCTGCCCCCTCGACCGTGCCCTAATTCTCAGAGAAATAGTTAGTAATGGCCGCACCAATTAGAACTCGAAATACTCGATCCAGCAGCTCAGAGGGTGGCAGTTGCCACTGAAATGCTGGCTCCAGGGAAGCAGGCATGCTTAGCTCCAGCAGCACAGGGGAGTGATCCAAGAGTGTTCTTGCAAGGTGTTGGAGATATGTGACCCATGTAGTAACCTCCCTAGACACCAACTAATAATCCAACCCGGACCATGAACCATGTACAGTGGACACAAACGTACCCTCCCTGCTACGAGGATTCCGTACCCGCCATATGTCCACAAGACATTCCGCTTCCATCAGTTCACTAACAATTTGTGCTGCCCACTTACCATACCATGCAGTGTTTGCAGATCTATTGATATCTGGGTCCAAATAGACATTAAGATCCCCACCCCATCGCACTGCTGCAGGAGGTAGTGCAGCCAATCTTCTCCATACTTTGCTATAAAATGCAGGGTTTTCTATATGAGGGCCTTGTGCATTAATGAACAGCAGCCTCGTACCACCTAGGCAGACCCCAACAGAAAACTCTACCTCCCACCCACTTCTGCGACCAAAACATGCCAAAGACATCCCTAAAACAAGAAAAAACAACCGATTGCCAAAACAAGCTTAATAAAGCGATGTGGGGTGCACCCATAAGGGGTCGCCAGAGCGTGATCACATTCCCAGGTGTGAAGGGAGGTGGTTGAACAGCAGAGTTCTATTTCATCTAGAATATTATGTACGCAGTAGAGCTATATTCAATATACTATGTGCTAACATTCAGAGATAGTTCCAGCCCACACACCTCATTATTCATAAAGCTAAACAGCATTGTAACAATGATCAGAAAGCCAATTACAGACATATAAGTTTGTATACAGGCCTCAGTGTGTAACAGCATCCCCAGCAGGCCTGACAAACCACAGTCATTACGATTTGTTGTGTAGTTGGTAGTGCTGTTAGTCCTCCTCGTCTTCTGGGGTATTGGATTTCTCTTGCTGGGATCGCTTGAGAGTCTGAGCATATTCCATGGAGGACTTGAGATTAGTGTAGATTCTAAGTTTATCCTCCATACCCTTACGCAACCTGGCAGGATACAGCATGGGATACAGCACTTTCTCAGCAATCAGCATCTTCTTGACAGACTAAAAATTCCCACCTGGCAGCCTGGGCCAACACTGTGAAATCCGGGAAAAAAGAGAGGTTGTTATCCTGGTATGTTATTACACCCTTCTCGGGGGACATACTCAAGACCGACTCCTGATCCCGGTACTTCGGTGGCCAAGGCCCTGTGAGCCCTTTCGGCCACCAGCATTGCCGATAGGTGCTCAGATCCAGAGAGTTCACGAAGCATGCCCTCTATATACGTTTCCATCCTACCGGTGTTGGTTGATTCCGGCAGGCCAGTGATTCTGATGTTATTACGGCGAGACCTAGTTTCCAAATCCTTGTTTTTCACTTGGATCACTGCCAGCACCTTTTCCTTTTTTAGTGTTTTGGTGGTTATAGCATGCAGGCCATCCTCAGCATCCGATATTCTTTTTTCAGCTTTCCCCAGTCTAGCGCCCTGTTTGTTCGTCCCTGGAGAGACTATTCGAAGATCCTGCCGCCACGATGCAGCCCCACAAATGCAGCCCTGCAGGGATATGGCATGGGCCCCTGATTGTCCTGCACTGCACTCAAATACAACGCTTCACTCAGCGGGCCTCCTCCGGGACAGCGGCCTACAAGGCGCAACTCCACCAGCCGAGGAGTCAGATCTTACAAGCTACGTGTGAGGCCCCCAAGGTAGGACACACACCGCAGGCACCGCAGGATTATTTAGGGGTGATGGGCCTCACCTATGAACGCTTTTGCATCGCCGTCTCATACAGAGGGCCGCACACTACCCGCAGATCTCAGTGTCCGCTCTCTCCCACAGGCAGCCGAAAGCTCTGCTAGAGTCCGAGGCCTTCACTCAGTCTCGGAGCCGCCAGTGCCTCGCCGCAACTACCGATGTGTGTTCCGGCACCCAATCTACCAATAAAGAATCATTCGGGCCAGGGAGTGCAGCTGTAGGGGTCCTGGCAGTCCCTCCTCTTGCACAGCTCATGCTTCGCAGAGCCGACGGGTGATGACTGTGTCGTGTTTTGGCAGCTCCTGAGTTAGCGTTTAGCTCAGCTACATGACCTTTTCCGTTAACTTGACCAAAATGTACGGGGGCCATTTTGAATCCTTCCGACTTCCATTTTGTATGAACACGCTGCCTCGTGGTCAGCGTGCCCCTTTGTCCTTTCTCGATACCCATGGTCATTTATTCTGCTCGGCAACAGGCTATTTTTAGTACTGGTCAAGCGCACATGCGCACTATGCATCGACTGGTCATTCTCTAGGAATGTTAGCATAAACTGACCAGTGCTATTAATCTCCTCCCACATGCTGGCTGTGTTCCAAAAATGACCTTATATGTACCTAAAGTGTGTAACTTGTAACCGCCTATCTTTTTATTGTCATTAAACTGTATAAAAGAGGTCGCGCACCGATGTTCGGTGTGCTACTTCTTACATTGCCGAAGGGTGCTGTAGGAATGTACCACCACCCCATGGGGTCTTAATAAACTTGTCTTTTGCATTTTCCAGTGTCCGTGCCAACTTCTATACTAAGGTGTTCGAGAGTTTAGCAGAATATGTAGGCCTGATTGAACCCAACACCACAATTGGCGACCACGAAGGGACTCATCGGTGACTCGGATGCCCGAAGGAGAGGTCGCGACGAAGGTTTGGAAACTCGCCATGGAAGCGATCGCTGCCATTGAGTGACCCGAGTCTTGGCATCCACGGTGTTTCTTTCCTTCCTTCTGATCTGACCTTCCAGGTGGCGCCGGTCCTCGACTGAGATTCCGATCTTGGATTGTCGTGTAGTGCCGTTTTGGCTGATTCGATCACAGAACTTGGCAGATGGATCTTGGACGTTTGAAGATATTCGGTAAGCTTCTGATTGGTGAGGTAGTCTATTGACACTCGCTATGGCTTTTTGAATTTGAATTTGTTGAAGAGATGTTGTAAGCTTCTGATTGGTGAGGTAGTCTACTGACACTTACTATGGCTTTTTGAATTTGAATTTGAATTTGTTGAGTTAGCTAACATTTGAATCTTTGAATTTGATTTATATGTGGAGTGCACCTCACATAGGCAGGCATGTAGGGATATTTCTCTAATTTATTTGATTTGAACGGCACACCGTGTATGAAGCACATTAAGTGCCATTTTATGTAGTATCGCGTTTCCGTGGTACTTTTGAACATGCCTGTTTTCAGCACGCTCCGAAGGATGTGCTGCTTTGAGAATGGTACCAATTATCGATTAAATAAATCACAGCCGGCTCCCCCAGAGGGGACTCCTAATCGTGAGATGTATGTAAAATTTGGCATTCCGCCAATAATGTACAGCACATTATGGCACAAATACAGCAAAGCCGATCGTGAATTACAGTGGCCACTACATGGGTCATTTGATTTACGAAAGGTTCAGTATGTGGAGCAGTGTTTATTTCAGCGAAGGTCTAGACAAGATATGTTTGATTGTGTGCGTATGTGGGAGAAAGAGGTGCGTGAACGAATGAAGCGTGAGGAAGCCTTGGCGGAGAAGGTGCAGCGAAAGGCTGCACGTGACAAAGCTTTACAGCTACAGGAGAAGGAGTTGCAGGAACAGAAAGAGAGGGAGACTCGGGAACATAATTTACAGGTTAATGGTCAGTTTCCCATCCGGCGCCCTCTTTATCCGGTCCTTACTAATGAAACAGATGATTTTTCATTACTAGATCGTTGTCCGCCTCCGTACGTCGGACCTACGGCTCCGAACAAGGATGCGGATGAGGACGACCAGAATACACAGCGTACAAGGTTACATGCGGAACGAACTGCGGAATTGCGTTCGTTTGCACGAAAGTTAAATATTAATACTGTCACTGTTTCTGAAATTAGTAAGCACATGGAACAATGGTCTGATCAGGAGCGAATGTATTTCTTAGATCATTTTGGAGATGAGGTTGTTGAACGCTTTAGAAAATATTCTCCAGAGTTAGAACCCAAGGAGATATCCAAGGGTCGCGATAATTTTCGTAAAGGTCTCTTTGTTCTTTCAGATGCGGATGAATTTTTCAAACGTTTGGTTCAGCTACGGAATGAGGCGACACGACTACGGGAGTTGGAAAGGTCATCGGGTCCGCCTGTGTCCGGATCGACGGAGATATCCAAAGAATGCTCTATCTTTGGAACAGATAAGACCGCCGCGATTAATATTAGACCTATGCGAGAAGCTGCGCCTTTGTATGTCCCCCATAAAGGGGATGGCACAGATGATGATAAAACATCTAAAGACGCCAAGGGGTATTTTGTGTATAACTGGGTTTATTCGCCCTGGAATAGAGCAGATGTTATGGCACTTAAGAATGCTTTGCCTGATCCTCGTAAAAACCCAGCGGCTTTCTATGAAAGTGTTGAAAGTGCAATTTCATCGTGTATTATGACGTTAGTTGATATTGATCTGTTTTTTGGACTAATATTGCCCCCTGATATGTGGAGAGTGATTCGTAAGTTTGATGATTCCACGACTCTTGGGGCAGGTTGGAAAGATATAGTTCAAGCTGACTTAGACAGGGAACCAGCATGTAAGCCTTGTCAATTAATATTGGACCTTCCAGGGTGCATACTAAATAAATTAAAAACGCTCGTTCCCGCTAAAAAGATTGATTGGACCATATTAGCCTCTTGTAAACAGAAAACGGATGAATCGGTTGCAGATTTCTTTTCTCGCTTTGAGGAAGCGTTCCATGATTACAGTGGACAATCATTGACAGAAGATACAGGCAGACATTTATTCGTTGACAAATATGTGGCTAATCTCCTACCGGAGATTGCTAAATGATTAAAAGTGAGTGAAAGTTCGTGGACCACGGCAACCCCTGCTTCTTTATTGACTATGGCTCAATATTATGAACGACAGGAATCGGAAGCAAAGGAAAGTAGTGATAAGAAAGTGAAGGATTTGAAGACGAAGGTAATGTTGGCTCAGGTCCAGGCTACGAGGGGAAACAATCGAGGGGGACGAGGATCGTATAATAACGCTCCTCCTCCTCGTTCCGACATATCTGTGAATCAGTGTGCATACTGTAAACAGTTTGGACATTGGATTGCAGATTGTCCATTGTTTCGGGAACAGCATAATTGGAGGGGACGAGGAAGTGGTAGGTCCAGGAATAATTATGGAGGACCGAGAGGTTATGGGACAAATGATCGAGGAGGTTATGGGACGAATGATCGTGGAGGACATGGAGCAAGGGGTCGTGGTCAGACAGATTATAATACATTCGATAATCGCAATCAATATCAGATAAGTGAGGGTGGCTCTGTTGAACAACGTGATGAGCGCTATGCATAGGATTGCGTAGGATGGGGTGTGGAATCGGTTGAGGTACCAGTTGATCAAAGGGGTCCATACATAGAGGCACATGTCTTGGGGTCCACTGATCAATTTTTGGTCGATACAGGAGCTACTCGTAGCGCTTTGTCCAAACACTTGGTTCCAAGGGCTCCCCTGTCTGGCGAGGTAATTACAGCTATAGGGTTCGATGGAACACCTAGTGCGGGTGGTGTTGAATTAAAATTATCCAGAAATTGAGCGAGTGTGTCTTCTCCATGAATATGAAGTATTAGCCTCCCTACCAAAAACATTGTGGGCCACTTCTGATACTGATGTAGGGCAGATGAGTATTCCTCCAGTACATATTACTGTAAAGGAGGGAGTATCTCTGCCACGTGTCCCACAATATAAAATTTCGAGGGAAGGTGAAATTGCTTTGATACACATTGTGAATGATTTGATTTTGGCTGGAGTAGTTGAGGAAGTTCCCTACAATGTTTGCAACAGCCCAATTTTACCGATCCTTAAAAGAGATACAGATGCTAAGGTTTACCGTTTTATTATTGATTTGAGGGAAATCAACAAGATAGTAGTGCCTCAGTACCCGGTGGTGTCTGACATCACCACGTTGCTTACGTTGGTTCCACCGACGGCAACTACTTTTACAGTTCTCGATTTGAAAAACGCTTTTTTCTCGATTCCTGTACATCCCGATAGTCGATATCTCTTTGGATTTACATTAAATAATAAATCGTATAGATTTTGTCGAATTCCCCAGGGCTATACAGAAAGTCCTAGCATCTATAGTCAGGCCTAGAAGAGACAGCTTGATTCCTTTGAATTGCAGGATGGAGTGGCTCTTATACAGTATGTGGATGACCTCTTACTTGCAGCAGATACGCAGGAACAGTGTGAGAAAAGTACCTTTTCCTTGCTTTCCTTCTTAGCCAAAAACAATCATAAGGTTTCGAAGAAGAAGTTACAGTATTGTAGACCAAAGGTGACCTACCTCGGTCATCTTTTGTCTAAGGAGGGCCGTGCATTAACACCAGATCGAATTCAAGCAGTGTTAGATACACCAGTTCCCCGCACTCAGAAGGATGTTCGTGCCTTCATAGGTTTGACGTCTTTCTGTAGGCAATGGATATTGGGTTTTTCTCACATTGTTAAGCCTTTGTTAGCATTGCTGTCCAAAGATACACCGATTCCCATTGAATGGACAAATGAATGTCAGAATGCTTTTGAACAATTGAGACAGGCTCTCTGTTCTGCACCAGTGTTAGGTACACCTGACTATACGAAGATCTTCACATTGTATGTACACGAGAAGGATGGGTGCGCATTGTCAGTTTTAGTGCAGACACACGGAGACAAACAGAGACCCTGTGCATACTTCTCGGCGGTACTCGACCCTGTGGCTCGAGGATTGCCTGGATGTTTTCGAGCAGTTGCAGCAACAGCAGTAGCAATACGACAAAGTGAAGGAATAGTTTTGTCACACAAATTGTTGGTGTTAGTTCCCCATGCGGTAGATGCGTTGTTGAATCAAACGAAAACACAGCATCTAACCAGTGCCCGTCTAACAGGATATGAGCTAACGTTGTTGGCGCCGCACATCACACTAAAACGATGTGCGACACTGAATCCTGCTACTTTACTGCCGGATCCTGTTGCCGAGACCCAGAAGGAAGAACAACATGATTGTGTTTTTCTGACTGAGGAACAGAAAAAGGGTCGTATCGATTTACAGGATACACCATTTCCAGATGTAGATGGGGAGCTGTGGGTCGATGGATCGTGTGAGAAGTTACCAGATGGCACGACTTCCGCAGCTTATGCGATCACGACACTTAAGACAGTGGTAGAAGCAGCACGGATACCCCAGAAATCGGCCCAAGCAGCTGAATTGATAGCCTTAACGAAAGCATGTGAGTTAAGTGCTGGGCTATGTGTGAACATTTACACGGATAGTCGTTACGCTTTTGGAGTAGTGCATGATTTTGGCCTACTCTGGAAGGAACGAGGATTCTTGACTTCACACGGAGTACACATCATGCATGGAGAATTGGTACGCGATCTCCTGAATGCACTATTATGTCCAAAGAAAGTAGCAATAGTCAAATGCAGTGCACACAAAAAGGTGACGGATAAAGTAGGACAAGGCAATGCTTTCGCAGATCGCATTGCGAGAGAGACCGCTATGCTACAAAATAATTCCCCCATGTACGTGGTGAAATCACAAGCCGAGCGGTGGCATGATGCTAGAGAAGAAATATTAGATATACAGAAGTCAGCATCTGAAGTAGAACTTACGAAATGGGCCACTGAAGGAGTATTGGATGATGAGGGTTGCTGGCGCAGTAAAGATATGGAAAGATGGAAACTACCCATGGCCTATTTACAAACAATGGTGCAAATGACACATGGGCTGGCACATATTGGAGCTCTCGCAATTATTAAATTGCTTACACGGGTTTGGGAAAATCCTGAAATTGCTAGTACGGCTAAGAGAGTAGTGCAGACCTGTCTGATATGTTTACAGCACAATCCTGGACAAGGGACTCATACTCCTAAAGGAGGGTTTGTTCCACCTACTGCACCGTTCGAAGTATTGCAAATGGACTACATCCAGCTGGAACGCTGTAATAACCTCAAGTATGTCTTAGTGGTGGTGTGTGCCTTCAGTAAATGGATTGAGGCTTACCCTACGAAAGACAATACAGCATTGACAACAGCTAAGGTGTTACTCAAAGAGTACTTCCCGCGCTATGGTGTTTGTAAATTTATGTGGAATGACAATGGTCCTCATTTTATTGGGAAAGTAGTGGAGTACGTCCTGAAAGGATTAGGAATCAAGCAACGATTTCACGCTGTTTTTCATCCGCAATCAGCAGGTTTGGTAGAAAGATACAATGCAACTCTGAAGCTGAAGCTAGCAAAGATTGTGGCATCCACATCTTTGAAATGGCCGGACGCTTTGCCCTTGGCATTGCTGTCTATTCGATCAGTGCCATATTCTCGATCTGGCCTCACACCATATGAAGTGGTGTTCGGAAGGCCGATGAATATCTGGGGAGTTCCTAAGCCTCGTTTGATACATGATGTGCCTTGTATAATGATGAATGACTATCTGGCACGATTAACAAATGATTTACTTTCTATTCATCAGCAGGTTCGAGAATCGCTCCCCGACCACTCCACCGGCGAGGCTCACGATCTTCGTCCTGGGGACCATGTGATGGTCAAAGTATTTGAGAGATCCAGCAGTTTGGAACCGAGGTGGCATGGTCCTGAGCAAGTGCTGCTCGCCACCCGAACAGCAGTACGAGTGACCAACAAGAAACGGTGGATCCATTCTACCCATTGTCGTCGTGTTTCCCCGGACCTGGTGAGCCCTGTGGTGCTGTCTGACTACAGGAAAATTTTGGATGCAGAAAAGAGCCCAGCTGTTACGTCCAATGATTTGGAAGGAGCCTTCCCGGACCACACTGTACCTGATGGAGTGAAGTACAATCTACGTTCTAGGAAATAATTTCTTTTTGCATTTTTGAACTGGTTGGTAACCGCTCTGAGGTTTGTGAAACGGAAGCCGGGAATATCAAGGGGGGGGGATCAGTTCGGCCCAGTGTAGCGACACCCGTCTTGAATCTCGGAGAACAAACCAATGGCAGCCTCAGTCCAGAACCATCGTTTTTTTTTCTCTTAGTGTTGCTTTTGAAGACCATTTGTTTTGCGAATTATGGCATCTCCTTCGACACGAAAAGGGAGAATTCTTGGTGCTGTATTGTTTGTGTTGACTATAGTAGTGATTGCAGTGGTAGCTTGGACTATAGAACACTTGTTTCCTGCACCAGAACACTTACTGCCTACCACTCCAAGCCCGTCCGAACATTTTCATTTTACTTTGCCTTATCATGAAGAGAGACATAGACAGACCTATTTGAATAATAGTTTTATTCAGATTTTGCATCACACTCACAACATGACCAACACATCAAACTGTTGGGTATGTGGAATGTTGCCTGGACATCAGAAGAGAGGAGGAACGCCACTTATTCCTCTCCCGTTTTCTCATAATGGTTCTTGTAATGCTTGGTACACTCTTCTTTTTACTTTACGATGGCCAACGAAAGGTGGACTACTCTTTCGATTGAACAAGATATGTTTTAATGACAAAGATGGTTATCCACAAGCTGAAGGAACTAAATTTGAATGGGAAGAATATCGTCCGGACAATGTATCTACACCTCGTGTTTATACGAATCAAAGACTTATAAATGTAACGGATTTACACATGATACCGGTTATTGATACAAAAGCAGATCTTTGTATTAGAAATAAAGGTACAATCCCTGTAGGCCGCAGCGAATGTAATGTTACACTTGCTTTTGATACGCCAAACGGAATTGCATTTGTAGCCTCGCGTAATACATATTTAATTTGTGGGAACAAGGGATACCATCGTCTGCCACTGGGATGGTTAGGGACATGTTACATAGCTTTTGTACTGCCGCCTGTATTCATTGCTCCTCCTATGTATCACAATGATTACATTTTATACCATGACTTTGTACTAAACAGAGTTAAAAGAACATTAGATCTTGATGGGATAGATCAAACTGATACTACTTTACAGCAATATGTAGATTTCAATCTAGGGTTATTTTCATTTGTAGGAGCTGCGTTGAATAGCCGAAAGATTAGGAGGCTTACACGTGTGGTGGAAGCCGTTGCTAATGAAACTGCCTCTGCTTTGGGAAATATAACTGAAGAATTGCAGATTACTAGAATTGTGACGCTCCAGAACCGAATGGTTCTAGACGTGATACTAGCTGATCGTGGTGGAGCATGCCGCATTATCGGTAGTAGTTGCTGTGTGTACGTGCCAGATAATTCACCCTCCGTGTATGATTCGATTACGAAATTACATAAGATAGCTGCTGAGATCCACCCAGAAAATGGAACTTGGACCCTTTCTGGTTGGTTCTGGACCCTATTTAGTACTTGGGGTTGGAAATTATTAACCATTCTATGTATTTTTATTGGAACACTGTTTTTCCTCTGTCTATGTATTCAATGTGGCCCTACTTTATGCTCTGTATGTATCACAGCCTGTATCCCGTCCAAACGAGCTATTATTAAGCAAGAGGAATTGATCAACGATGAAGTGCTGAAAATAATGGCCATCAATATTGAGGACGAGAATCCTGATTACGTCCGTTATGAGGTAGCTTTTGCTAAACGCTAAAAGGGCCGTCTGTCGTTTTTTGGCAGCTCCTGAGTTAGCGTTTAGCTCAGCTACATGACCTTTTACGTTAACTTGACCAAAATGTACGGGGGCCATTTTGAATCCTTCCGACTTCCATTTTGTATGAACACGCTGCCTCGTGGTCAGCGTGCCCCTTTGTCCTTTCTCGATACCCATGGTCATTTATTCTGCTCGGCAACAGGCTATTTTTAGTACTGGTCAAGCGCACATGCGCACTATGCATCGACTGGTCATTCTCTAGGAATGTTAGCATAAACTGACCAGTGCTATTAATCTCCTCCCACATGCTGGCTGTGTTCCAAAAATGACCTTATATGTACCTAAAGTGTGTAACTTGTAACCGCCTATCTTTTTATTGTCATTAAACTGTATAAAAGAGGTCGCGCACCGATGTTCGGTGTGCTACTTCTTACATTGCCGAAGGGTGCTGTAGGAATGTACCACCACCCCATGGGGTCTTAATAAACTTGTCTTTTGCATTTTCCAGTGTCCGTGCCAACTTCTATACTAAGGTGTTCGAGAGTTTAGCAGAATATGTAGGCCTGATTGAACCCAACACCACAACTGCAGGGCAGCCGCTCACCGCCATGTTGTGAGCAGGCCCGCCCAGGCAGGGCTGGCAAAAAGCTGATTTCCACATGTGGCGTCGCTCCAATGTCGTCCCAGCTGTGTGGCGGGTATTGTGACAACTTCACACCAAGGTGCGCTGTGAAAGATGGCAAGCTGAAGGTAGGATAATGGTTGGATATGGTGTTCAGCCAGCAGAGCTGCACTAAGGCACAGCCATCTTGCTGTGTGCCCTCTAGCACCCCCCCTGGCCAGTCATTTATAAAAATCAAATTGCTACCTCTTACATCACCTTTACTTTTTTCAGATCAGTCTCCTTTTGTGCCATTTCCATACAGTGACTCCCTAAAGGGGCTGTTTCTTTTTTATTCCTTTTAGCTGATTTGTGTTCAGTAAAACATATACAAAACTCTCTAACAGTGTTGCCAATATATTCTTTTTATCACAAGGGCAAAAGATAAGGTAAATATTGTTAGAAAAGCGGAAGTTAGTAAAATGATTTATACGTGTTTCAACTGCTGCTTCACAGGCATGGCATTTACCACATCTGTAATTACCTTTAAGTCTATTTCTGTCAGGTAGGACAGTCTGTCTTATCTGTTTTATTTGTAGAAGAGGTAGCACCAATCTATCTCTAATGTTCTTGTTTCTGTGAAGCACCAAAATTGGTTTCTCGAAAAAGGTATTTTCATCAACATTCAAAATATGGCAATTAGACAAAATCAGATTTTTTAATCTATAGGATATGTTACTAAATTTAGTCACACATACAATAATATCTATTTCCTGTTTTTTGCATTTTGATGTAAACATACTATCCCGATAATAAAACACACTTGATTCTATGAGTGATTAATCAATCTCTTAGCATACCCCATCAAACAATAAATGTAGTCATGTCCATGGCACATGCACAACATTCCCTCCATGAACCTCTTTCAAAGGAAATTCCAGAGCTGTTCCAATTCCAATTTTTGAATCACTTGCTACACCTATCGTCCTACCTTCAGATCCTTTCATTCTCTTTTTATTTACTGTCCATTTCTTCCATCTTTCTCAATATTTTTTCAAATCATTCCAATCCTTGGTTTCCTCAGTTTAATAGCAGCTCTTAGAGTAATCAAGCCCATTTCCTTGAATTCCTCATGTGCTAAATCCATTTTATAATTTTGTTTCACAATTTTCACCTTATTAGTGTCAATCTCTAACTATTCAGCTAATTCCTCTAATTAATCTTTAATCAAATATCTCATGTCATCTGCATTGTAAGTCAACAACCTATTTAAATCCACATTACCCTGAAGCATCTCACCAAACTTGATTTTTAAAATGCCACTGCTAATTTCTTTAGAAGGTTCCTCAAGTAACACTGTTCTTGCAGGTGCAACAGCCTGAGTCTGGGTTTCAAGTGGCACATCCCTATTCATACTAGACACTGATGTCATCACCAAGTCAGTTTGTGTTCTTGGTAATACTCCAGTGGAGCCTTCACTACTGTACTATCTACCGCAGCACTTGTGCCCACTCCCTCAGTAGTAGGAGTTGAATCTCCTGCTCTGTCTTTATACACAGGCGGTCCAAAATTCAAAAGCTCATCATCAGAATTATCTGCTTGTTTGTCTTTCTCTTTCATTTTAGTTTTATTATTTTCTACTTTCACATTAACTATAGCAGGGAATGTTTTTACACATTCAGTCATTTCCTACCGCCACCGCTTTTCCTGATGATCCATCTTTTTCTCAGACCAGTGTCTGAATGAAAACTTCATTTTGCTTTGATGCTTTCTTTCTCACTTTTTCTGTCACTATGTGATCCTATTTAGTAGGTGCCTCAAACTGTATAGATCTGGTCATTGACTACATGTTATGTCATACATGGTTTGTCTCCTGAAATTAAACTTCCTAACTTTAAAGGCTCCCTCTAATAGAAATTGAAAAACGTCATCATGAGTAGAATATTAATTCCAATCTGAAATCTAGGTACACTACAAAACTCAAGCTATTTCATCATCTCATAGCCTTCTGCCAGTAATTCTCAACCCTCTCTAGGTAACCATAGGCTTCACCAACAAACTTCCTATTGTTTTCAATGAATTTTGTTGAAAACAAACCTAAAAACTCTCCAACAACACAAGAAATTAATTGGTAAACAACAACCAATCGCAGCACAGCTCTATCAATAGTCAACCTATCACAGCATGGCTTTATCAGCAACCAAACAATCAAAACACTATTTTGTGATAAAGTATCAATAATCCTGGCACAGCTCCCTGGCTGAGCAAACAATCATGGCACGACTTATCAGTGAGCAGGTCAACAATCACACAACCTTTTTAATACCAAAACGCTGAATAAATCCCTGATTGTTTACCCTGGAAAGAAAGGAAAATTCAGAAAATCAAGTAAAACAATTCAGTCACAAACCCTGAAACTTCAGAAATTAGAATAAATCTCAAAATCCAGAATGGAAACCAAGGAACGGTCTATAAAGTACTTCAATCTGACTAAGTTGGCTCCCATCCAGCTGTAATCTACATTAGTTGGTGCATTGCTCCTGTGCACTGAAGAGCAAGAATCACCAACTCAAATTAAACATGCAACCTAAAAAAAGGAACCCATTTGTGCAGAAGCTCTATCAATGTGTAAGTGGCGCTCCGCTCTGTACTCCAAAATTACAAACAAACACAACTAATATATCTTGTGATCTTCAATTACGACAAATCCAATACCCAAATCAACCAATAAACCAGTGGAACCTCAAATGTGTTTTCAAATGTGAATAACAGCAGTGACCAATCCACTCAGTGAACCCAGGATCATCATCACATACCCAAATAAATCACAACAGGAGCAAAATTCCATCTGACAAACATTTACTTCAATACATCCTCACAAAATCAATTCTGCCTCGTCATACTCAGGAATGGGAAGCCAATCATTTCTCGGAAAGCTCCAGTACCAGACTTTTGACAAAGCTCCAAAAGTTCTTTACTCCCTTAGACCAGGCATTAAAATCTCAAAAATGGGAAAAAATTTTGGAACCCTTACTAAAAGGAGGTGCTGTTATGCAACTATACTCTGCTACCAAAATTGTGGGAGGAAACCCCAATATTTTACTGAACGCCATTATTTTGATCCCCCCAATAATCTACCTCCGATAGCTCAGCTCCTGCGCCCTTTATCTAACAACAATCACTACCCTTCTCGACATCAGACCCAGCACATTTGCAGAGTATATGAATAGTGTCTGGGACCACTCAATAGCTAAATGTAAATAGGCGAAAAGTTAAAGAGCTTTATTACAAAAATCTCAAAATAGGCAATGCAGATAAATTCAGTAAATCCCATGAAGGCTCAGATACAGAGTACATAGTCAGGTATCAAAATGATCAGAAAATCCAAATAAACTGCAAAAATCATAATTGGACAACGGGTAAGAAAACTAAATGGACAGAGTTCAGTGAGGCTAAATGAAAAGTCTCTCAGAAAATGCAACAGGACAGAATCCCTGAAAGAAAATGGAATTCATCTGTTTCACCCTCCATATCAGGAGGTTTATATGCATTTTACACATAAAAAATTAGAAAAAACAGCAAAGTCAGCAGATTCAGCATTGCATGAGTATTGATAGTACATATTGGACAAATCAAAATCAAGAGCGGCAATAAAGTCTTATAGCACTAACCCATATCTACGGTAGAGAAAATCTTCCATAAGGTTTCACAGTGACAGTAACCAGGAGTTGTGAAACACAAAATAAAACATTCTCAAACGAAGGCTCATATGTTTATGTGCTAGCAAACCAGCATCAGACCTCGAGCTGAAGTGTCTTACATGAAGATACATCAGGAACACGATACAAAAAGGTCATTCACAATACATGCTCTTTGAGAAAAATAACTAATTGCATCACAGTGTGCTGTGCTTAGCGAAAACTGTGGGAGAGAAAATTTGCAGGAGGATATTGATTGGAGGGAGGATTATGTTGCAGTAGGACGGGAAAAACACTAAAAACTGCAACCATCCTAATAAAATGGTGCCCCTACAAAACCGTGGCATACCTGAACTATCATAATTTTCAAACTTCCAAACAGCATAATTAAATCATTCTAAGTGCAACATCATTAATCCATCGGCTACAAGTATGTTCATAATAAAAACACGATGCACAAATTATTTGTCACCCAAAATTACACTGTAGATAAACTTTGACAGAATCTTGTGATATGAGTGGCTGTTTAGACAGTCAATAGCTACCAAGGGTTTCCATATTGGCCATACATACACTGTGTTGTTCAAGGAAGTTGTGAATATGCAGCATCTAATATGTTATTATTCCTCTCTCCAGCTCAGTCTGAGGTGATGTTGGCCAGGAGGAATATAAAGTGCTACAGTCGCCGTACAGTAGATATATGCTAACTATATTGAATCCTATTGTTGGACCTGGCCCTTTCTGCAGGGTCACCACACACTTTTTGCCTTCATCCTCCCTTTTATGCTGACAATTGGCATATTTAATTTACTTATAAGTACTTAGTAAAGTGTACGACATGTGCCCAGGGCACGTGTGAATTAAATGCTACTAGTGGGCCTGCAGCACTGATTGTGCCATCCACTTTAGTATCCCTTTAAGAATGTCTCAGGCCTGCCACTGCAGAGCCTGTATGTACAGTCTTAAACTGCCATGTCGACCTGTCAAGTTAACCTTCTTGCCAGACCCAAACCTTCCTTTTTAATACATATAAGTTACCCCTACAGTATGCCCCAGTGCAGGGTGCAGTGTATTTAATAACTCGGACATGTACTTTTTAAGTTTTTACATTTCCAGGTTGTGAAAAACTCTTAAATATGTCTTTCACACCTGCAAGGCCTATCTCTCCTATAGGTTAACATTAAGATTACCTTTTTACGTATTATACTTGTAATTCCCAATTAGGAAGAAATGCAACTCTAAGTTTGTGGTGTCTGGAACCAAAATTCAAAATCCTAATGTATGGTGAAGATAGATTTTAAATTATAATTCTAAAGATTTAACTTTTAGAAAATTGGCATTTTCTTACTTTGGCATTTGGTGCCTTTTGCATGTCTCTGAATACACGTATAAGCTGGGTGACAGCTGAACTTTGTGTGTTACCTTTAGAATGCTACACACAAAGGGAGCTTAGGTGTGACTGCTGACCTGTCAACATCCTGATGGGCCATTCTGGGCAGGATGGAAAGAGGAGCTGACAATTAAACCTAAAAGGGCTGTATCCTGTCCCCACACATTGGGCTGCATTACCCCCTGTAGTGAGTCTGGAGCCATGGGAGGAAGGACAAGGCCTCTCTTTTAGGTCTCCCCTACTTCAAAGGCATATCTAAGTAAAAGTACTAGACCTCTGACACCACCAATTCAGTACACTTCTGGACCTCTGGATACTCTGCCAGGAAGAAGTACAGCTGTGCTTCTGAAAGAACTTCATTTTGCTGGAATATGGTGGACTTCCACTCTGCTGTGCTGACCTTCTGCCTTCTACCCTCTTGCCTGAGAGTGAGAAGAACTAGACCTGCATCTCTCTACCACTTGCACCCAGGGTTGCTCAAAGGGCTTTCATGCTTGCCTCCTGTTTGGAAGTCTCAGGGACATCAAAGACTTCCGTCCACTCCACAACCAGCACCTGGACTCTGCCATCTGAGAGTCTTGCCCTGCCAAGTGGTGTCAATCCAATCCTAGGAAATTGGAAGTGGATTGAGTGCTGAAACTGCAAAAACTCATGCATCACTGTCTTTGCGCAGCTCAAAACCAGTGTATCTCCATCAACGCTGATGAATCACCGACCCTGCCAGGATTGAGGACATCACATCACCAGCTGCGCGACTCAACAACAACACAACATCACCTACAATAGAGGGGTTAGATGAAGACGCATCCCCAATTTGTGCTGCTCAGAAATGAAGAATTGCCTACACCTTCAGGATTGACGCTGACGCATCACATCCTTTGCTCCTTGCGTCTCATCCTAAACGCAACCCCAAATCAGGTACTGTGTCAGCAGGTCAAGGCAGGTCCCTGTATCTGAACCGCGCTTCATCACAGTCAGCCTTTTCTTTTGTATTTTCCCCGGTCAAGCACAACAAGATGGCCCCGGCTGGTGCTTTATGCTTTTAAGCACTATAGGACTCATTCTGATGTCAGTAGAACCACTACAAACAAACCATCGGTGGGAGTCCACCAACATCTATGCCATTGGTCTGACTGTCAGATTACGATTCCAGCAGTTGGAGAGAGTTAGGAGGGAGAAAGACCGCCGACTCCAACAGGCTCAAGGAGCTCATCGGTACGGCGGTTGAATTCCGACTCCCTACAATGGGGCGGTGACTGCGCAGGCACCGCCATAGGGATCAGGATATCCCTTTCCAACTGCCTGTTAAAGGTGGTCCCACTGCCATCAACAGGCAGACGGAAAGGGACTTTACAGGCCCCTAGCACGCTCCCCCCTTGTGGCATCCAGTATGAGGCCAGGGGGGCATGTAGTGCCCTCCCAGACATCCATATACCACGTGCCAGGCACCACATGGTGCCTAGCACATGGTGCATGGATGTTTGCATGCATGACCTGTTTCTTTTGCAGCTTGTACTGCAGTTCTTTTATAGGCTGCAACACTAGCCGCAATAGAAAAGGGCCTTTTTCCGACAGCCTACAGGCCGGTTGCATCGGAATATATCAGATGGAACCGCCAACTACTTGTCGGGGCGGTTACCATTCTGCAATGAGGGTAGAGGATGTGGCCTATAACTAGAGCGGTCGACCTCAAAGCTGGGGAACTGGTTTAGAGTGTCGGTAGGGATGCACAACATCCTGTGATTCTGGGTAAATCCCTTAATCTCAAAAGGAAAAATGATTGTGTCCATCTGTAAAGCAATTAGTGCTCATGTAAAGCACTCTGATACCTTTGGGTCAAGTCCACGCTATATAAAACTCCAAAAACAAACAAAACATACAACAATGGTGGTCACTCGCTCGTCCGATCTCCATCATAATAAGGCCCTATATTTCAAGATGTCTTAAAAAAATTATAATCCTAGTACTACTTATTAGATTTTTGTTGGTTTGGTTTTGTTTTGTTCAATAAATTAAGATCTATTTTTCTATCCAGATTTGGTATATTTTTGTGTGGGGTTTACAATTTTACTGTTTGAAGTGTGCACAAACACTTTACACATTGCCTCTTAAATTAGGCCTGACTGCTCTGTGCCAGACTACCAGAGCATGAGCACAGGTTAATTTAGGGTTTGTATCTGACTTACCCAGACTAGGATTGTGGTTCCTGCTTGGACAGGGTGCATACCTCTGCCCAACAGAAACTTAATTTCTAACACCTATGATACATAGGTATACCAGGAGGGCTGTCAGAGTTATGTAGGTGAAAAACGATGCAGGAAGCACACCCTCAATCTTAAAATGTTGTCAAATTTCCAAACTTAACTGTAGTGAAAGGGATGTCAGATTGTGTTGAAACTACTGTTCTCTCATTTCTCATAAGTGATTTTTCATTATCATATTCATTGAACTCTCACGTAAACACTTCTCTCAAGCCAATGTGTTGGAAGTTCCAGCAAACTGAGGATGTACTGAGGCAATACCAGATTTGTATGTCTAGTTAGATTAATTAATCTTTAAAAATTGCAATCTTCTTGATATTTATGTATTTATTAGCAGATTTATTTAGCTTACTGTCGTGAAGTTCCTACTATTCAAGTAAGACTGTGAGTTTGTAAAATGTATACTTCAATATATGGGTACTGAGTCCACGCATATCATCAGAATATGTTGGCCCAATTGCTGGCTAGCTCACAGTGTCCAGTCTGGACCCCTAAACCTGACAGGGTACGAATGGTAATTGCAACCTTAGATCATGACCACTTTTACTACCACCGAAAATAGTGGAAACAGATCTACCCTTTAATGGTTACCTTAGGCATGTCCAAAGGGAGACACAAGAAATACACAAATTAGCATTTCAAATATTTATTGAAGCAATTGGATTCTAATTTAAAATACATGAACTGCAATTAGAAGGAAACAAAGCATTTTTATAAGCATTACAAGAATGGTGAAGAAGATAAATAATTCAACCCTTATAATGTTGCAGTGATTATATGAATATTTGGATATATATCATAATGATAATTCTATATAACACGGACTATACTTTATAGAGCATAGAAAGAAGTGCATTCTGACAGATCTCTTGGAGAAGCTTAACTCCCCATTTACCTGTATGTGGGGTGCATCAGGAAACCAGTCTGGTGTAGACCAGGCTGCTATCCTTTTCAGGATTGTGATGGAAGTCAGCAGGGCTGGCAATCAATCACAGGCGAATGTCCAGGATAATCTATGGAAGAGCTCCTCTGACAAGCCAAAGGTCAGAAGCAGTAGTATATTCAAAACTACTTCAGTTCGCACTGCATAAGGTCCTTTGTCACTGGTATTATTTGTCTTACCAATACAGAGCTGTCTCCAAACGGACAACATACAAGGTCAGCGTGCTTAGTGTACTTTATCCTTGAACAGGATGTACAGTGTTGTGTTAAAATGCTTGTTAAGAAATGTACACTGCAACCAGCAACGTTTCTGAGTACGTTATCATGTACAGGCACAGTATTTTAAAACTCACCATCTAAAAAAGGTTTAAACGTGAACGTATAAAGTGGAAGCATTTGTGCACGGGCTCTGTTGAAACACACAACATCCCCTCCTTGACTGGAGGAAGACAAACACTTATCCTAAAATTAAACTTAATATGCATAAAAGCCTAAAATCATAAAAATATATAACAATGCACTGGATGCAAAATGTAAGTCAAAATGCAATAAAAGCCAATTTAAAAATATGCAATGTAAAAACAGAAACATATAAAAGCAATAAAAAAATTAAAAATGGCAAATTAAAATGTAGAAATGGTTCATACGTTGCAAGAGTCATTAGTAACCATGATATAAATACCTTCCATGGACGATGTTTCCATTGAGAACCAACCCATGAGTTCCAAAGAACAAACATGGTTATGGCCAACCCAAACAGCTGAAACTGATACTGCACCAGCCGTTAGTGTAGCTGCAAAGGAGGAGCCAGGATCCAGTAAAGGCTCATATTATGCGTTCTGTAGCAACAGTGATCGCATAACACAACACTGAAAATGAAACCTTAGCTGACACATTAGCAGATCTATATCCATAGACTGACCTGGATGCATCACAATGCATATATCCAGAGCCCACTCGTAAGTGCACAGTAGACAGCAGCGCACATGCTGAATGTATTGTTACCATACAGGTTGAAGGGCAAAGACATGTTGTCATTTAGGGGTATATTTTCAAGGGGTTTTCACCACCAGAAATTCACTTTTTGTGATGTTCTGGTGGCAACAACCCCTTCACCCTATTTACAAGGTGGCAATAAGCCACTTAACATGGCTTAATGCCACCTTGTAAATAATGCCCCTATTCATGTAGCACTCAGCATGAAAGGGGCAGGTAATGGGTGTTGCAGTGGGTGTTCTGCCACAACACCTATTGCTTTTTGATATTGACCCCTATTTGCAAGGCTGGCATAAATATAGGGAAGCACCAAAAAAAAAAACAAGGGAAAACCTGGTCTTAAACTGGTGCAATGAGGAGAAATGATTAATACATTCTGCAGCACACATAGAAAGAACAAATCGCCATTAGTAATTGTTCATGTGCTGGAAGGTGTCCCTTTCTGCACATAAACAATCATTAGATAATGACGAGTTGCAACTTCTATATATGCTGCATTCTGCAGCACACAGAAGTTACAGATCGCCATTAGCGATTCTTCATATGCAGGAAGGTACATCTTACTGCACATGATCAATTAATGCAGGCTCTCTTGCACTATGTTGCATGGGTGCCTGCATTGGCACTAGGCAGCTAAATTTAGCGCTAGCACTAGGAGAAACGCAGGGGTGTGCCTTATTATTAATATATACAGCGCATACCTGGTTTTCAGCATATCAGAGGTCGGCGTTACTAATTGTGGCGTAACAACACGCTCCTCCATTCTGCTCTGAATATGCCCCTTAGTTCTTGAAGCAAAGACACACCACCCTTAGTTCTTGAAGCAAAGACACACACTGCATCATACGTTTTGACACAACAGCACATACACAGTTCCAACACCGTTTGGCTGCGAGGTGGAACATCCATTGCGTAGCAGCAAAAATAGAGCCAAAATATCTATAATCAGAAAGAGTACCAGCGGTGTGCCTCCAAAGACACTGGAAACAATGGAATGTATGAAAGATGGAATCACTCTGAAGACAATCTGGAACGTACTTACAAATCCAGACAAAATCGCTTTAAAAAGTGTACTTATCCCGCATTATTATATGCACAAAATAAGTGGGACACAAGTACAGAATATTGTAGTAGGTTAACACCTTCACTGCTACAGGAGATTTTTCTCCTGTGCTGCAAATGGATATTTACCATTGTTCATGACAAGGTCAGCTCGTCATAAGCACACATCCAGTGTACTGCATGACGAGCTGACCTTGTCATGAGCATGGAACAGGTTAATGCATAGTAGCGATTGTAAGTTAAAGGAAGTCTCTTGTCCTTGGTGAGCCAAAGTCTCTCTAGCAGATGTTAAAAATCCTCCTTCTCGAACATTAAGGATTTCAGTCTGCTCAGCTTCACGTTAAAAATAGCTATTGACGGCTTTATCATCACCTCGCTGTCTGTACATGCAGGTGGAAATAACGTGTTATTACACTAAGTCATGACCCTGGAACCCATCACCACATAGGATACTCCTGGTTTCATCCCACCCTGTTCATTCAGCGTGAATTAACTTTCATTTCAAAGTAATTTGTATGCTGGCTGATTCAATGCAGCTGAGGCACCAACATGCTAAGTTGGCATTACAAACACAATGAAGCGTGACCTCCTTGATTATGAGAAAATGGGTAAATACACTTTCACATTCTTTTCCGCTGAGAAACACTGCAGTTTCTCAATTCATACATCTGAAATCGGAATTTGGCTCCATGTCACATGTCAATATTCCTCCCCTAATATCTCACATCTGCCTACCTGAAAATGTTTCAGGCAAGACGTGATATGAAATGTAGAAATTGGCAATGATATAAACCCATGTATTAACCATTTGGCACATGGTGTTTCAGCCACTGGAAACAGTAATTTCTCTAAATGCTCTATGTTTAACATTGTGAAGTCATGTCTTTTTTGCCATTATTTTTTGTGAACGTGTTAGATTATAAGTCAGTCTCCTTAGGTGTTTCCATAGCACGCGACCAGCTTTTTAAAGCCTGTAATGTCCAAATTAATTACATAATTGATCTAAGATGACTTTGTCCATGTTGTAAAAGGCACATGTCACTCTGTATGATGTCAATTGATGAAGACACATTGTTATTCAGGGAATAAATCCTACTCGTTCTGTTATCAACAACAGCCAAGGTCTTTTCCAAATGAGCTCTGTCCATTTTACGCATGAGTTCAGCAACTTCTTGTTGGGAAACTTTTAAAAGGTAATTATATTTGGCATATAAAAAAGTGTTTATGACGTGCTGTTCATGTCATCAGAAAGGAGAGAAAAGTATTCTTTCACCTCATCTAAAGTGGAGTGGTGTAACCATTGCTGGCATAACTTTCCCACATTGTATGTAGTGACTACTCCTGTGTGTTGTGTCTGCAATTAACATGAATCTGGTCTATTTCTTTTTAAACCCTTTGCGTTGTTTAAGAAGCATGTATGACAACCATAAGTATCTAATGGCCACACTAGCCACCCATCTGGCCTGGAATGTGAAGAATTGTATGTACCATTAAGTATCATGTTGTTGAGCTGTTCCTCTGTGTGATTTGTGAACTATTCCTAATTATCAAAGCATGCAATTGTGGGAATGTTTGGTGTATTTGTGTCCTTTATTTTAGCCAAGCCTCAGCATGATTTTTGCTGTACTGTTTTGTTCAGAATAATCATTTGTCTTGGTATTAGCCACGCTCCAAACAAATCCTTGCCATGAACTTGCCAATCTTTCATTACCCAAACAGATTTCAAATCAGTATTGTCTAAAAACAACTGTTAAATAAAGGAGGCCAAATAGATGAATTTGATTTTGGTCAGCATATTTTTCTTTGCATGGGAAGGGGAAAGTTTAAGATAATAACACACTGGGTCTACAGGGTTGTTCTCAGAAAACTATGCAAACATTTGCAGGTATGACTTTGAGCTACTCACCGGTGGTGTAGGACAATGTTTCCATTGTGTTTAATTAAAAACTGCATGTGGAGTACTAGCTCTCTGTAAATAATGGTGGCCATGGATTGATAACAGAACATTTCACCATAATTAGCTGTTTCACAATACATATCTTCAGTTTCAAATACAGTATAATATTCTAGCTCAGAAAGCATAGAAATAACCGATTTTACATCCAAACATCAGCCAAGAGTTAGAATGTCACTTAGTGAGATTTAAAAAAAATAAGGAATCTGTAAAGTCTCAGTAGGACCAAAAATTTCAAATGGGACCTTATCTCTAACAAAGCCACCCAGGACAGGAAATGCAGAAATGTTCACAAGGGACAGGTGTCTTCACATTTTATGTGATGAAGGATGAGGCTTCAGTACCTCTGTAATAAGTGACAGCAGAGCTTCTGGAAGATAGAGTCCTTTAGGAACAAAAACAAAACTGTCACAAATCCAATCCAAATGAAATGGAAAAGCAATGAAAGGGCAATCCAAATGTAAATCCAAGGTGTAACAAGGTAAGTCTGTTTAATCCTAAAAATAAATGCACAAATTCCATGCAATGGTGTTTCTGACAAATCCATAGTAAAGCCTCTATGCCGGCAAAATAGCCAGAGGCAGACTGAAAAACAGGACCCTCATGGGGCAGTGTAGAACTGGTACACTACCTCCATGCGTGGATCATAATAAACAACTGTGAATTTACATACAGTGTGTGTATGGTGTTGGTAGTTGTAACTGGAAGTAGCAAAACTTCAATGTCTGAGATACCGCGCCATGGAGTACAAATTTCAGTATTATTTAATGCTTGTAAAGGGATTTCGTGTATGGTAGTTAGAGGAAACAGGTTTACCCAATTGCCCTTGTGGCCTACTGTGTAGGACTGGCCACACGGGGTGGTTTTATATGATCTTTGGAATCAAATCTCTTGTATTTACAACAAGCAAGGAGTGGCAAAAGTACTGTTCTGGTACCATCAACTGCCAGGACTGGCACCAGTGTTTGGTATCATGAGCCAAATTCCTTTCTGTTAACAATCTTCCCTCGAACTAGATCGAGGGAACTTAGGCTGAAAGGTGATCTTCCCTGGGGTTATGTATTGATTGTGGTAAAATAAGTAGATCACATGATGAGATATGTGAAAGGTATTAAGAAAGACACAAATACAAAGGAAAATGTAAAAATGGTTGAGAATGAGAAAAATGAGGTACAAGTAGTTAAGATCACTACTATGTCAAAGGGCTGAAGGAATGTTGGAGCCTTGAAAGGGCAATGCTATAGATGTGGGATGGTTGGCCACACAGCACACAGAAAGGCATGCCCAGCAATGAAAGCCATATGTAATAAGTGTGGGCGGAAAGGACATTTCATGGTGTGCTGTAGAACTAGTTCTGGTAGCAAGAAACTGGATTAACAAGATGTGTCTGAGATATGCAAAGATATTGTACTGCGGTTGACTGGTGGTCTCACAACCCCAAAGATGGGATAAGGATAGAAGACCTCGAGTTTGAGGTCATGTTTGATTCTTGCTCTAAATTAACAATACTCTCAGAGGAGGTATTTAATAAACTGTTCAAGAAACAGATGCAGCTACACAAAATGGATATACAGCTGGGAGGCTATGGTGGCCAGCCAATAACGATGATAGGATAGATTTTGGAAAAGATCAAGTACAAAAGCAGATAAACAGTATGTAAAGTTTATGTTTCATCTAAAAGAGACAACATTTTAGGATGGCCATCACAAAAAGACATAGATATGCAGAGGAATTGACAAAAAGCGATTAAGTAGTTTATATATATATAAGTATGTAGTGTTCCCTTAAGCGTACAGAACGCATTGAGAGAAGAGTTAGAAAAACTGTGCACACTGGATGTAATAGAATCTGTGGAAGCAACTGAATGGTTGGCACCTATTGAAAGGAAGACCCCAAGATGTGCCTGTGTGTTGACCTTAGGGCCCTCAGCAAAAAGATGGCTGTTGACAAATATAACAGAGATGGTCACAACTGTAGCTGGGTCAAATATCTTCTCAGCATTAGGTCATATATCTGCCTGTTACCAGATCTGCCTATGCCCTGGCTCTCAAGAGCTCACTGGTTTTATTCACGCCCATGGGGGCATACAAATTTAAACGAATGCTATTCGGTCTGGTAATGGCATCGTCAGTCTCTCAGAAAGCCTTGTCTGTTATACTGTTTGCAATCCTGGGGGGGGTTCTGTTATGAGGACGATGTGCTGATATTTGGGAACTCTCAGGCAAAACATAATGAAAGACTTAGACAAGTTTTGGTCAGGTTCAAAGAGTAAGGTATTACTGTAAGGAAAGACAAATGTAAACTTCAATGTTCTTGAGCATGAATACACGTCTGAAGGGGTACAACCCAAAGCAGACCTGGTGAACTCCATATTGAAAAGAGTGGCTCCTAAAACCAAAGACGAGCTGAGATCCTTTTTTGGGAATTATAGAATTTTATAGTACATTCATCAGCAACTTTGCCAACCAAAACTGCCATAAGCCCAAATATTTGCAAAATAGGGTGCACCGGACTTGAAATCATTTTTTCTAAGGAAAAAAATATTACTACAGATGCAAGTTTAAAAGGGCTAGGGGCTATACTTGTACAAGAAGGTGGAAAAGGTGGGCAAACCATTGCATTTGCCTCAAGAGCAATTAGCCACTCTGAGGTCAACTATTCTGTAATCGAAAAAGAAGCATTGGCAATATGCTGGGATCTAAACAAATTCAAGGACAATATATTGGGGAATGTGTTCAAGTTAAGGACAGACCACAATCCACTCACAGACATGTTTAAAAAAAATGGTCTGGAGGAAATTTCCAGTAGAATTATAAGATGTGTCATTAACCTACAAGAATACACATTTGAAGTAAATTATACCCCAGGTACACATAACTTTGCAGCAGGTTGCTTGTCCCGATTGGTTGATGAAACGGAAAAGGAAGAGAAAGTCTATGACAAACAAAGTTAAGATATACAATTGCAAAAAGAAAATGTGTGTGTGTGATCACCAAAGGACTAGGTGAGTAGCAATATTGGAAAAAAAAGAGTTAGACATGGATCACAGTCTAAGCAAACTACACATTTTTTAATCCAGGGGTGGGATGGTGTAGAAAAGAATGAAGAGAAGCTGAGGTCATATTGGATGGTCAGAGAATATTTATCAGAAGTAGATGGATGCATCTTCAGAGGTACAAAATTGATACATCCTGAAGCCTTCAGGGGAAAACTGATTGACATAGCACTTGAAGGCCATCAGGGGATCACCAAAACCAAGTAAAGGCTGAGGTTAGACTTTTAGTGTCCCAGGATGGGTATATTGGTGGATAGAGTGATAAGGATTTGCATAGCGTGCTCCACCAGTGATAAGGTAGCAAATTTGCACACTTCCCATGTGTTTTTGCACCCTACCTGAAGGTCCTTGGATGGCAGTTGCACTGGGTATAATCGGGTCACTGACAGAAAAGAGGAATTTCCCATACCAGGAATCAAATTTGCCTCTGACTTCAGCTCAACCTCAGTTATAAACTTCCTGGTAGGGGTCTTCTTACAATAGGGGCTATCCAACACCCTTTTAACTGACAATTTTGCTCCTGAGAAATGGAGGAATTTTTGCAAAGTAATGGGATAACACACAAACCTAGTGCCCTGTCTCACCATGAAACCAATAGGGCAGTAGAAAGATTTAACAAAACAGTAATTCAGCTGGCAAGAGCTAATGGGATGAGCTGTAAAGAGGAGGTGTGATGGGGAATAGTGGCTTATTGCTTAACTTCTCATCAGTCAACAGTTATGACTCCCACAACTCTAACTCCTTTTGGCACATGTAACTACTCAGGAGACCCATTAAATAAGTACCTGACCTGTAACCTGTGACCTGGTGATGTCATGTCATGTTGATCCTGCTAATTAAGTAAGACTGTTCGTTTGGACAACCTATGCATCAAAATAAGGGGACTGAGTCCACACATATCATTAGAATATGTTGGCCCTTTTGTAGCCAACATGAAGCTATACACAACCTTAATACCGCTGAGGCTACAAAAATTAAATATATAGCCTTACTGGGTACTATATCTGCTTCTACACCCATCTCTACAACCAACAGAATCTGCATAGGTGATAGATGTATAGGAGATCCCAGAATTTCAGTTAGAAATGCATCCACCTGCTCCAATAATTTATTTAATTGTGAGCATGCATAAAAAATATGTACCACATCCGCATCTGGATTGCCACAGCGAAAGCATTTTCCCTCCTGTTCTCCACCCCAGTTAGCAATTTTATTGGGTGTAAGATACAAATAAAACACAGTCTTATAATGTTGGGCAGATAAATTGACAGACATAAATAATCGGCTAGCTAATTCGATGGAAGTCTCTAATTGTATACCCTGGCAGCCTAACCTGTTCTCCCATTTATGACTGTGCTCCTCCAAATCATTAGGTTTTGTCCCTAACATAAGAGTATACAATGTCCCAATTCTTGATGCCTTTCTGTTTGCTTCCACAGGGGGATTAGGCTGGATATTCCACCGGTTTTAAGGTTGTGTATAGCTTCATGTTGGCTACAAAAGGATGCTCCATCTTTCGATGCCTGGAGGGCTAGGCTTCTGGCCATTTTTAACATTGAATGCAGTTTATACGCTCTTAAAGGTAGGCGCAAACGGAAATTGGGTTTGCAAATCTGGGGTGCAGTTAAGTCTTACCTGGATATGGATATATAAATGCTGTTCTCTGTTGTTTTGTTTTTCTTTTTTCTCCTGTGTTCTCTGTTAATTGCCCCCTGTACATGTTTATTTTTATTAGCCCCTGTAAAAAAATAAAAAATAAAAAAATAAAAACAATTTTTGTCTTCTGAGAAAAAAAAAAGAATGTGTTGGCCCAATTCCTGGCTAGCTCACAGTGCACCATTTCACAGGGTACGGGATTGTGTCTGCAGCCCAAGGAAATTGTGGAAATCGTGGAGAAAGATCTGCCCTTTCGTGGTTACCCTTAATACACACAAAGGGAGACACAAATACATACTCAAATTGGCATTTTAAATGATTATTGGAGAAACTTAATACTTGTGTGAAATACATGAGCTGCAATTATCAGTTGAAGAAAACATAGTATTGTTACCAGCATTACAAGAATGATGAAGAAGATGAATATTGCATAAGACTAAGGTTATCGAGTTTAATTTCACAATGTGGTCAAGACGCAGTATGGTAGGAAATGGAATCTGGGGAGGGTGGTGAAACATTACTGGCCTGGACACAATGGGGAGACAAGTGAAAACAACAGAGCAACTGTGTGCAGTGAATGCTGTTAGATCCCTGCTTTCAGGCATTATGTTTTTTGTAGAAAATGTCATTTGAAATGTCAAATATTGTTATGTATTTTTTACGCATAATGTTGTTCATTAGTGCTGCACTGTGTGGTTTTTGTACTGAAAATATGCATGTATGACTGTTTAAATGTCTGTAGTTTAAGACTGAGTGGTATGAATGATCTCATTTCGCTACTGGAAACAAAGGATTGTTCATGGATGAGGTCCTAGTCTCATTTATGTCTTGATATTCAAGTTGTGTTAGCATTTCTATGACATGTTGTTTAGCTTCATGCTTAATAGGATATTTTAGGTGCAGGCTGGACCTTATTGGTATAACATGATAAGGTGAATCTTGATTCCAGCATACATTGTTGTGGAATAATGCTGGTTACTTGTGCAATGGGCCCCTCCGTGGCCTATACATGTTTAACTCCTTCGAAAACGAGGACGTAAAAAGACGATATAATTATGTCTTCCCCATTTGGGACTTTCTAACAAACTCAGGTGATCAATCCCTTTCAGGCAAGGTAATGTCACATCTTAGTGTAACATTTTCTCATAGAAGGACTTTAATGGTATGGGGGTATATTACCCTCCATTTGTTCAAATCATATAGTCTGCCTTGAGATTTAATTCTCAGATTTGGTTTTTCCACCTGAAAAAAATAAGTAGTTGCTCTGGCAACTAGAAACTTTTGAAGATTCTGGCAAACTATTGTGACCTCTGCTGCACTGTCTAGTCTGGACGCACTCCTAAATCTGAGGCAGTGTCCTCAATATGACTTGTATATTTAAAGGAAATACCTGCCACCTTCTTCTTGAACCGAAGTTTCTGCTGTGGAAGTTTCTCTTCCTTTTTTTTGATGCTGTCAGACCAGTGTTGTCAGTCCTTTTTCACTTTCACATAGTCTCGTTTGACTGTTTTCAGCCTTGCAGTGTCATTTTCTCATAGTGATCTGTTGTACATGGATTCATTTCCCAGTTCATCTTCAAGCTCCACACCATCCTCTTGTTCTTTTGGACGTATATCATTCATGTCCAAGGTGATGTTGTACTTCATTTAGTAAGGTTCATAATTGTGTTAAAATTGTACAGTTATTGCATGACTGTTATTGCAACACATCCTGATGGTGCTCCTGGTCAAGTTCACCTTTGAACTGAAACATCGACCTGTACTTATGTAACATGTGCTGCTTTTTAGATTTGATATATTTGTGAATTCTAATATTATGTTGTTGTCTGAGCCAATGGATGTTGTTCATTTCCTGAAATTCATGGAAATCTATTACTCTGTATAGTTTAAATCAGCAGTATCTGTGTTGGTCTCTACGTTTAGTCCTGGCTTTTCCAGACCCCTGATGCACCCTGCTATTTCCTCATTTAGAAACTTTCTTTTCTTTTCTTCCTTCAACCCTGAGTTTCAGTTGTGACTTCAGTGCCTGGATGCTCCATTTGGAGTGATAGAGCGCTTTATAAATCCCAAAATTCTTCATTATTTCAGGACCTGCTTCTCTGCTTTGCCTACTGAGCTCCACCCTGCTGAGGACAAGGACTGAACCCATCTCACTTGAACCCAGAGTGATGCCAATGGCTTGCTGGTTTGCCTCCTGTTTTCTGAAGTCTCAGTGACACAAAAGACCTTCAGTTCTGCTGCTGGACTGTGCTATATGTGAGTCATTCCCTGGCCTTAGTTACCCGCTCCAGTCCTGTGCCTCAGAAGTGGGTCCTGCAACTGTTTTGCTACATAAGTGAGGCTTTGTCACCACTGCACAGGACAGAACTGAGGCATCACCCATTGATGCAGCTGCAGATATTGTTTGACAACAGCAGTTCTACAGCCTGCGTTGCCTAATAACGCTCTGTGCAGCTTGATGTCAATGCATTGCCTGCATCTCAACAGAGCTTGACAATGACACAGCGACCCAACTGCTTGGAAAAGAATGACGCAATTATGCACTTAGCATCAAGGCTTTGCTCCATCTAAGGTCCTTTTTCAGTGGGACCTGTGTTAGTCTCATAGCTGGCCTGCCTTCCATTGTGGTTGGTCTGAACTTTGGCCCCTTGTGACCTCAGTAACCTTTTAGTGCTATTGAATTCTAAGCACTTTTTAAATTAATTCTTTAACATTTGATATCTTGAATCCTACTGATTGGATTTTTGTCATTTTGGTCTTGTTTTACTCAGATAAACATTCTCTATTTTCCTAAACCTGTGTGGAGTCTTTCTGTGGTGTGTGTGTGTGTGTGTGTGTGTTGCACAAATACTTTTGTCAGTGCCTCTTAAGTGAAACCTACTTGTTCTGTGCCAAAGCTACCGGAGGGTAAGCTCAGGTTAATTTAAAGTGTGTATCTAACTTACCCTGACTAGGAGTGTGGTTCCTACTTAGACATGGTGCATACCTCGGCCAACCAATTGCCTATGTCAATGCTGTCAGATTATCATGCTTCCATAGCCTGAGGATGCTCACAAAGGCTTTTAAATGGCACCCAATCAGCGCCCAGAAAACCTCCATGCGAGCCCTTGTCAAACATAAGCTGGACTACGGGGACACCCTCTATGCTAGGACCAACAAAAAACTCACAAGAAGGTGGCAGATCATTCAGAACTCAGCAGCTATAATCACTCTCAAATTCCATGCTACACTCACTTCACACCACACATGAAAGAACACCACTGGCTCCCAATATACAGGTAAACACAATCCAGACTCCACATCAACACTTCCAATGCACTGCATAACACTTGCCCAGCATAACTCAACAATCGCATCAGCTTTCATAATCCTTCCACACAACTCAGCTCATCCAGACTCCTACTTGTACGCATCACACACATATGGAATCCAAATCTTGTGGTTGAGCCTTCTCTTACACCAATCCTAAAGCATGGAATGATGTGCCACTGCACATAAGAGCCCCCTCCTCACTTCTTGAATTACTTAAGAAGCTGAAGGCCTGGCTCTTTGATTAGTCCACTGTGGCTCTAGGTTTGTCTTGTCTCCCTCCTGATCAGTGCTAGTATACCCAGTATAGAATAACATAACATAACATAGCATAACATAACATAACATAACATACCATAGCAAGGCTCAGCACAACACAGCACTCACTTGTTGGTTCTTGGGTCGTAATAGTTGGACACCAGAGTCAGTACCACATGTTTGACTAGACCATCTGTGGAAATTGCAGAACTTATCATTAGCATAAGCTGAAGCCATTTTGTTTGTGGTAGCCATTTTAGTTAGCCATGTGCTCGCTATGTGCTTCTCTCTCTTCAATGTTGCCTGCCCTTGTAGTCTGCTTGAGTCATCAGTTACAGTTAACTCCAACAGCACTGAGCCAGAGCAATGTATGATCAGAAAGGCCTGTAGCTGCCAGAATGCATCTGTCAAAGTATATAACTGTCAGGCTATTGCAACTGATGTAAGGGTTTTTGTTACTCCTCCCACTCTGTTGACTAAGTAGTTTTCAGTTGTCTATATATGTGAAATAGCTATTCATGTGTGTACTTGCACCGCCTCTTTTTGAGTCTTCATGCTTACTCAGCTATAAACTGGCCATAAAAGGCCCATGGTTTCTGTACTCCTGGGACTACCTCATACAGTGTCCTGAGGGTACCATATTGACGTAGTCTCCCTCATGAGAGGTTAATAAATCTATTTCCATGATATTACAGCTTCCGTGCCAATATCTTCTTTGTTGAATTAAGGACCGGTGCATCAGTGAGCTCTAAAAAGGCTTTTAGTGAGCTCTAAAAAGGCTTTTTATTCCACACATCCCTTACACCAAATCTCCAGACTCTCCCAAACCTCTACCCTTTTACCAGATTGGCAACAGCGGTAAAGCATGCTGACTTGTTGATCCGAGATTACCCAATCCATGAAGACTGAAGGTACAAGTGACACCTACTTCATGCATATCTCCCATCATGCAAGCAAAATTAACAAAACATAACAGTGATGATTGTTTTTTATGTAGATTTGTTGAGGACCCGTCACCCTCAAAGATGCCAAAGATCACCAGTGCCACGCTTAACTTGATTTGTCTACCCACTGTGTCAGATAGAGCTTTACCCAACATTCACCAGAAGAGTAGGATAGTGGGACACAGCAAAATCATGTGAACATCATCCACCCTCTCCAAACACTTGGAGCAGGTCTTTACCTCTCGACCTCCTAGACTTGACAGCTTCTTCCGGGTTCAATGAGCTCTGTGTACTATGAATAAGTGATTTTCTTAAGAGGTGCAGATTTTAGTGGGACCCAGAGAATAGAGATATATACTTGCCATAAGTGTGTAAACTAGAGCATTGGAAGGTCCCTTTTCCAAGTTTCTGCTGGCAAGGTAAAGGCTCCATCAATGCTTGCACCAGCATCCAGTACAATCTTGCCATCTCTCGTTTTGGGAGGAAACTCCCTTGTAATTTTTCCTCCCATTCCATGTTCCCATCTCCATCTTTACCCATTTGCATGCCCAACTAGCCAACTGATTGTACTTAAATTTGGATACCTCATTGTTTGTTCATAATTGGAGTTACTGTTTCCCAGTACACCAGACTACCTTTGTCGATAATCTGGCCCCATCTATTTACACCACATTCTTTTAAAGGTCTTGCTAGGTTATCCTGCATGTTATGTGTGCATCTGTGTTGGTAGATGCACACAACGAATGTAATTTTCATATGTATGTTTTAATAAACTCTACTCATTTTTTATTTTAACTACCTGCATCATCTTTGCTCTTGCTGGGCTGTATGGACTGAGTTAGCAATGTATGCAATGTTGAGTTGGTATTTGTAGTATTTGGTATATAATTTTACCCAAAGGGGACACTTTATTTGACTTATGTTATCCTGCAGCCATTTCAGCGTACTGTGTGAGTTTCATTTTGGGGCAAAGTCACTTTAAAATTGTACCCCTAGCACTCGCCTAATCCGAGTCCAAAGCTAGCATGCAGCACTCAGGGTCTTTAATCTAATATTCTTGAAAAACTTGGGGTGGCCAAACTCTAATAGAAGATATTCACCCCCGTAAGGCAAATATTTTGCCAAATCTTGAAGTAAGGGAGCAATATGCTGGGACACTCCAGGTAATATTAATATTCTTCATCTGAAAAGCTCAACAGTAAAAATGGAAATCTGGGACACCTATGCTTCCTTCAAGTTTATTCCTGCAAAGTTTCCAACAGGATCCAGACTCCTTTTAATGACCAGTGAAAACTGCTTATCTCGACCTATACCTTCGTAAACCACTCTGCTCTAAACGTTAGCAGAATCACATTGAAAAGTAAGATACATTTTGTTAGTATTGTCATTTGTATTATGTTAGTTCTTCCAAGAATAGTGAGAGGGAGACATCCCCAGGAACTCAGTTCTTTCTAGTCTCCATCATAGGCTTATCAAAACTCACCTGGACCATCTTATTCAGCTCCTGAAATACCTGAACCCATAGATATCTGTTTTACCATGGGGGCTGTTTCTTAGGGTGTTCCACATCATTAGATCTGTTTTTGTTTGCGCCCCAACTACCAAGATACTCTTCCAAACTCCTTCAGGGTTTGCAGAATGGCCAGAAAAGAGCCTACAAAATCTTGGGTAAATATCATCAAGTAATCTGATTTCAGCACAACTTTTATTACTCATCCATTACCCTTTCAGGGAACAATATCCTGGGTTTTCCTAATTCTACATGGTAAGGGCTCAAACTGTAAATTGAAGAGCAGGGGTACAGTGGACACCCTTGTTGCATCCCTCTTCATATAGAAATATTTTTAGTCAGTCTCCCATTTACAAAAACTTATTGCCGTTGGCTCTTTATAAATTGTTTGAATTGTCCTTAAAAATTCTTCTCCCATGTCGTACTGCTTAATCACACCATGTAGGAAAAGCCAGCTCCCTCATTCAAAAGCCTTAGCAGCATCAAATGTTAGTACAGGTAATGAGGTTTTCCCTTCAGTACCATATCTATTGCACCCACCAGGTTATGTGTCAATCCATGTGTTTACCTTTCCTTGAGAAAGCCCTTTTAATCTTTATGAAATAGACCTCCAATCAACCTCTCCAAAATATTTGCTAACACATGTGTATAGATCTTATAGTAACAATTTAGCAATAAGATCAGTCCTTGTTAGGTTTTATAATTACAATAATTGTTGCTACATTCCAGGATTGTGGTGTTAAATATTGCAGGGATTTGTTAGCATGAGCTGAAAGCCATTTTGTATTACTGGTAGCCATCTTGTTTTCCATGTGCTGCCATGTGCTCCCCATGTGCTCTGTCCTCCCTCAGTGTTGACTGCTCTTGAAATCTGCCTAGAAACTAACTATATTTAGCATCTTCCACCTTGGCACATGCTCAGAAGGGCCTAGCTAGTAGAATGCGCCTGCTCTTCTTGTAGAACTGTCAGGCTATTGTTGCTGCTGTATGGAGAAGTAACTCTCCTCCCACTTTGTTGAGCAAGCAGATCTTGCATACCCATATTAGTAATTTTACATGCTTACATGTGCGAGGACTGCCCCTTGGTCTTATGCTGACTATGTAACACTAAGCATATATAAGGCCTCTGTTTTCTGTACTCCTCAGACTGCTTCATTCAGTTGCTAAGACTTCTGTGTGACGTAGTCACCCTCATTTGAGGTTAATAAAGATGTTACTTTTATATTTCAGCTTCTGTGCCAATTTCTTCTTTGTTGGTTTAAAACGACCAAGTATCAGTGGGACCCCTGAGAAGGTTTCTATTTTCTACAGTGGCAGGGTGCGTCCTTCAGAGAAAATACCTACTAGTAGAGAGGTTAGTTTTGGAGTCATTTAATCTTTTAGCGCCATATATAGCTCATTTGGTAGGCAATTGGAGTCCGATGCTTTTACTTTCTTTAATGCTTTTAATGCCCCCTCCCCTCTTCCAGACTTATCTCCTGTTTTCATTTTTGTTTAATTGTCAGCGGAGTCCTCACTAAGTCAGCTCCCTATAATGAGTGTCTAAATCTTTCTCCATTCATTCAAATCTCAATTCTTGATCCCTCAGTCTATGCTTAGCTTCCTTGTGTTTATATGCAGATTCAATTATTATCCTTCCCCAATTCATGTTGTGTAAGGGTTCTATATAAAATGCTGGGGATCTGAATCAATGTTCGCTTCAGAGATGTCTACTGTATCTTGTTTCAGCTGACCGATCACTGCCTGGTCCAACAGCAATGTCCTATTCAGAGACCATCTGGGAGGAACTCATACCTTATCCAGAAGTTGTTATAACCTCATTGCAGAGTGATTTGATAGGTGCTCAGGAAGGTGGATTAGCTTGTTGATTTTACCACTCTGCCTGGTGTCTACAAGACAGAAGTCAGTTCTGGAGGTGTGACCATATTTCTTATTATGAAAAGTAAAATCTTTACCTTTGATAGCTCTTTGTCTCCAGATATCAATTAACCTCATGTCTTTCATCAGCTGCTGCACATGTGCTCTCATCTTAGGGGAGTATACTGTACATCTTGTGGTAGGCTTATCAAGGCCAGGATCCAGTAATACATTAAGGTTTCCCCTATCACTATGGGAATTTTTACCTCCAATAACTGACAACATAAAGCCTGGTGGGGGTGCGGGTTGTCGATATTTGGACCATAATAACCTAAAAGTGCAGACCGATCTCAATGTTTGCTATTAGTAACCACCCCAGCTATATTATCTGCTATGGTTGCCTGGGAGGAGCTCTTACTCAGAATGGCCACTCCATTTGTGCTGCACGTTTGGTCACTGCATGCAAAGTAACTAATCCATCTTTGTTTCTTCAGGATGCTCTCACATTCTTTATTTAATACATGTGTCTCCTATAGTATTATTATTCAACTGTCTGATTGTCTTACGTATTCCAAAAGTTTCCTCCTCCTACTATTCACCCACAGACCATTCACATTCCATGATAAGGTCCTCAGAAGGAATGTCTTATTTGCATCTGACATTGTATTTCAGAAAATTCTACTTCCCTGAAGCTTGACCCCTTTGCTCAGGCATCTTTTTGCCACAACTTTTTTTAAATAAAGACCTCTTTTTTCTCTCATACGCTACCGTATATATTACCTCACTGTGTCTGAAACCAAACCTACCCTCCCTAAATCCATTCTGAGTATTCTCAATATAGCCATCTGAACCCTTTTGCCCCCCGTGTCCGATTTTTCTTCTTTTGCGCTTTAATCTGTTTAACTAGAGTCCCCACCTCATCTGGCTCTATCAAACTGTGAATTGTATTGTTCCATATGATTTTCAGAGTTGAAGGGAACTTTATCTGGGCAGTGGCTCTCAGTGTTCTAAGTTTTTGAATATATTTTCCCAGCTCCCATTGTCTATCCTGTGTCATCCTTGAGATATTCGATCTGACGCAAAAGGACTATTCACTTTTCTTGAAACTTCCCATTTTAGGGCCTCTGATAATTTCTGCTCTTTTAAGGAGTAGGACTTTAAGTTAATCAGGATCCTCTTATGGTTTTTCCTTGTCTGGTTTTTCATAAAGAACCAGCTTATTAGAGCCTGTTGTTGCAATAAACTCCTTAAATAAACTGACCATAAAAACTTTGAGGTTATCTCCTTCAGCGACATCAGAGCTGTTTAGCACTCTGACATTGTTACTTCTTGCAGTATTCTCTAAAGATTTTATCTTTTAACAGAGCTCTTTCCCCCCTGTTTTTAATATTTATATCTCATAACAATTAACCTCGACCTCTCTATTTAGCTCCTCAAGTGAGGCTTCCACAGTGCTCATTCTCTCAATTTTATAGTATTTTTTTTGCCCTCTGGAGTCTCACAGGCCTCTTTTATCCTTGTCTCTTTTTTTCTGAAATTGCGAAATTAGCTTTAACGTCTTTTGTCAAGGCTGCCAAGAGATTTTCTAACCCTGGCAGTCCCATAGGATCCTGTAACTTCCCCTGTGCACATTGGGCCTGTGGTTGCGGTTCTCCATCCTGATCTACATTTAAAACTTTTTTGCTATCGCTTGAAATCTATTATTTTTCTCAATGCCCGCTATACTTTCCTTTATGCTCACTTATCAGCTTCCATGGTAAGAGTCTTCTGCTGTCAAGAGTCTAAAGAGTTTGGTAAGCGGTGTTGCTAGGATAGGAAAAGATTACCCGCTTCTTTAAAGAAAGACCCCCAAGGGTGGAGTAATCTTAACACTGTCAAGGGGTTTTGCCACACCTCCCGATGTTCTTCTTGACTTGTTTCTGCTCCCAGGGTGGGGTAATGAAGTTGGTGCCAATTCTGGGTCTTCCACTTGGAAATTAGGGATTTCTGTATCTTTTGCTGCTAGGTTAGTAACTCCTTTTGTAATAGTAATCATTGTTGGGGTGAAACTCAACGCTAACTCTTCAATCATGCTCTGTTGCTTAATGCCACTTCCTTCTTCATTAGGTGCCTCTAAGCTTATTTAATTATTTCATAGCTTATATCTGTCTGTTGCTTTCCCTGACTCAGCTCCTGCATCCTCTCCTGCCCCCAGATACACTGACCTTTTTCATCTGGATTTTCTTAGTGAAGAAGGGAGTGTAGACACCTCCCGGGCTTTTCCTCTACCACCTCATATTAGGCTTATCCTGTGTCTATCATCTGTGATCTCCTTTTGTGTTCCCCTTGGCGAGTCCTCAACAGCTGTGGCCCGTGCAGGTAAGAGCGGTGGGGCCGGGTGAGAGGGGATTTTGCTGGATAATGACGAGGGAAAATTAAATCAATTAAGTATTTCCCTCATCATCGTCTATCAAAATTCCCCCTCACCCGCCCCCACCGCCCAACCGCTGTTACCTGCACACGCTGCAGCTGGGCCTCGAGCAGCCGCCAGATTGTGCTATCACAGCCTGGTGTCTTCTAGAAGGAGATCTGCGTTGAGTCCCACCACTGGTGAGCACATTCAATACCAGAAGCAATCAGATCCAAAAGATAGTTCGTCAACATTGGCGGATCTTGAACCATGGAAGCGATAAAATTGCTCTACCGCTCTTCGCTTTCAGGAAATCCAGTAGTATTCGGAATCGTCTGGTACATACTCGCCCTAAGGAAGCACCCAAGAGGACACTCGGCAGACTTTGGGATTTGCCACCAGTTACAGGGCATCATCCATGTGGCACATGCTCGGTTTGTCCCCAAACTAGACATTCAAATCAAATCGAGATTGGGACAGATCGGCCATGGGTGCAGGCCCTATTCACGAATTGCAACAGCGATAAGGTTATCTATTTGTTGACATGTCCATGCTCTATGCAGTACGTGGGCATGACGACGCGGAAAGTGAGAGTGCGGATGCAGGAACATAAGAGCTCTTTTCGCTGTAGGAAATCTATGACTGGTCTGGCAAAACATTTCCTGGAAAAACAGCACAGAGAAGAAGATTTTCAATGGACAGTACTTGAAAAACCTGTGATCTCATCACATACTAGCAACATCTCTAAATATTTATTTAGGAAAGAACAGAGATGGATTTACAAGCTCTGAACGAATGTGGTAGGACTTAATGATGACATACCCTGGGTCTCTCTGTAAATTCTATTACGCACACTAACATTATAAATCAGAATACTAAAGGGGTGGAATGCTCTCATTGGGACGAGCCACTTCATTGGGAAAGCTATCCGTACTATCGTCACTGAGAGATCCACATATGGGTGACTATATGGCAACGATCTTGCTTATTTCAAGCATATAAGGAATATGTTTTGAACTGGCCTGTGTCATTCTAGCCCCTGACATACACATAATTGTGTTAACATATCAGGCTTAATTCACTCATGTTATGACGGTATTGTTATGGATGATTACCCAAACTGAAGGAACAGGCATGTTCAGACCACCACAATGTACCTATACATCCCATTATACATTGGCACTAGCATATTCCTAATCGGCATTGAAAAATAGACTACCTTAATGATGGGGCGCTATCAACTATGGGGAATGCTCAGTCGTCATGTTTTGACCTGTACACACTAGAGGATAGCTCACATGCTCAAGGTGATTCATCTCTATTTATCTCTATATTTAACCCTGATAAGCGTCACATGGACAACGTTCTTTGTACTACACGAGGCTACGCAGTGACGTCACCTTGTAGTTCATTGCTCACAGCCTTTTCAAAAACGATTGAAGGTCAGAGTGCAAGACCGTTTTTTAGGCTGGATATTTAATATATATATTTTTTACACCCATATAACAATAGATTCACCCATTTATCCAAACTCTGGCAAGTGGATTGCTGACTCTAGGTGTAGAACTACACAAAGTGACGCCATGATGTCACTTCGTAGTCCATGTTTTGCGGTTGGTTCCGGCAAATCAAGGGTCCTCGCGGTCGAACTACTAGGAATGACGCCGTGACATCATCCTGTAGTTCGAAGCGACGACGAGCTGGGAATATCCTTCCGCCCGAAGGTAATCTTAAATAACGGAGATTTTGTAGCCTAATATTCTCCTAAAATGAATATAAGCCCAGCGATTCTTGTATCCGTGAGTTGGCCTAACATGTGTACATTGCTTGGAAGCCGATTTTGACAACTGAGGGAGGTTGGTGCGCGAGCAGCGCACATTAACACTAATAGTGCCCTGTACTGTTTACCTTTAAACACGCCTAAAACCTCCCGTTCGATGCCTCCCCCCAAAGACTCAGGCGTGAGCTTTGAGGCACCGACAGACAGGTAAGACAAGGCGTTCTCTTCATGCCCTTGTTAGCCCTACTGCATAGTTTTAATCTCATGAACATCACTAGGCTAACTAGGGGTTTGTAATGCTTTTTGTGAGGATAAGGGCTGTCCTGGGCATTGGCTAACATTCCAGGGATAAGTTTAGTTACTAGACACCCTAGGGGGATGCAGCCGGTGAGACCATAGCTTTGGTTTTGCGCAGTTTATAAACATGCAGGATGGCTGTTTCAAAATATCAACACTTGAATTAAGACTAGCTCTATACCAACTGAGCATAATGTATTACCTAGCGGTCATTATTGAGACTAATGGGTTGATCTGTCCATGATGTAAGTAGGTCATCGACAGTAAGGACATAGCCTTTGGAAGACAGAGATCACTATCTGCATTTTCATATATTTCCAACCATTTTGCTTATACGTGAGAGATATGCCATTGCGGACGGACCCATATTGTGGTCAAGAGATTACACTCCACAACCACGAGGAACTTTGATCAATTCAAGAATTTTAATTATCAATGTTGACCCCAGGTTTTTGTCTGTTGTCCATCAGAGCGGGGCCTCGTGAAACCTGAGCACGGTCCAGGTGAGGTGAGGTCCAGTCCCCGGTCAAGCTGGGTGAGAACAATATTTTAATTTAGCATTATTTTGCACGAAATTTGGAGTGGGAATGGTGCATGTTTGCATTTACATACAGTTTTTCTATGATATAGATTTTGATTTTGGTTTCTTGCATCCTTTTCTAGATGTGCTTATGCATCCACCGACCAGGGGGGATCAGCTTTTAACAGGTTGTATTTACTCCAACCTCTGTTAATTGTGTTTGACATTTGATTCACACCAAGTTTAAAAGTGGTAGCATTCTATTAAGAGCAGAGGCCCTGATGAAAGCCGGGGGAGTTTTTTGCCCCGTTTGGCAGAAACATGTCGGGCTTGTTTAACAACAGATATTTGTTTCCACTGTCGCCTGCACTGTTCTGTTTTTAACTAGGGGGCGTGTCCTTTGCCTAATAAAGATTTTTTTAGGACATCCCACTCTATTTTACACTCACCACTTTTTTGTTTGCACTGCATATTCATTTTCACTACAACCATCAATGATCAGCCGTTGTATGACCGTCCATAAGTGCCTATGGACTCATCTTTGCTCCACGAACAACTCCGTGGGTAACTGGTCTCGATGATCAAGGGACCATCCACGTGATATTGGAGAGCAAGATGATAGGACTGATCACGAAGTTCATTTTGATGGTGATCCATTTACGAGCTTCCGGGATTGAGTAAATTGGCACTGTATGTACGCTAGTTCATGCACCCAGACCCATTGTTTTTTGTACTCTACGTTTCCTGCTATCCAGGGTGATTAGGGCACCAACTCCGTAGTTGCTATAGGTATTAGAGTCCAAGATAGCGTGCCACACTTAGGGGCTCATTAGGATGGCGGACAAAGGACGTCCGCCGTCCTGGAGTAGGCGGAAAAAGCCATTTTCCGTCCGCCTGCCGCGGACAGTCCGACCGCCATATTAGGATGGGAAAAACTGTGAAAACTCCATACACGGCGGAAGAAAACGGACCGCCGCGGAACTACACACGACCCCGCGGCGGACGTAACCAATCCAGAGACACCGCCGTACGGAATGACGTCTCCGACCGTGCCCCAAATCACGATGGCGGAAAACACACATAAAACCGCTGCAGAAAAACAACCTGCCTGAACACGGCGGATTCCCCACAGCGAAGATACAACACATTGCAGAGATACCCACCACAAGCAGCTCGCCCACATGGACCAAGCGCTACACGCTTTTCCGATACTCTTCGCGATCCTCCACCAGCAAGTCATGGACCTTCATCGACGACGACGCAGGTACGCTACATACCATTTACTTCCGGAAGGGGAGAACCTGGCAGGGCTGTGACGTTGGGAGGGGGAGTGTCATGTCACAGGAAATACATTGACGAACGCACCAAAATATACACAATTGAAGTACACAACCAGGAATAACAGCGACAAACCACAAAACATGATTTATTAGCTTTATTCAACATAATAGGTGCATAATATCTGAAAATCCAAGAGCATGGGCATTGTGCCCAACAGAGCAGGTACAACATTGGCAGCACGTGAGAGGGCAGAATGCAGTATCAGAACAGCAACAGGGCATTGTGGACAACAGAGCAGGTACATCAGAGGCAGTAAACGAGAGGGCAGAATGCAGTATCAGAACAGCAACAGGGCATTGTGGACAACAGAGCAGGTACATCAGAGGCAGTAAACGAGAGGGCAGAATGCAGTATCAGAACAGCAACAGGGCATTGTGCCCAACAGAGCAGGTACATCAGAGGCAGTAAACGAGAGGGCAGAATGCAGTATCAGAACAGCAACAGGGCATTGTGCCCAACAGAGCAGGTACATCATTGGCAGCACGTCAGAGGCCAGAATGCAGTATCAGAACAGCAACAGGGCATTGTGGACAACAGAGCAGGTACATCATTGGCAGCACGTGAGAGGGCAGAATGCAGTATCAGAACAGCAACAGGGCATTGTGGACAACAGAGCAGGTACATCATTGGCTAGCCAAGAACGTGTGTCAAGCGACCAGTCACAAGGAGATTAACAAAACATAGGTCAATCTACACACAAACTTAAATGACATGTGACTGATGGCAACTAGACCTCACACCAAGAATCTGGTGGACTGCTTGAACAACTCGCCTCGGACACACCGCCAGCACCAGCAACAGGAGTGTGAGACACAGCCACCGATCTACTCACTGACACATGTGCCATAGACCCAGACACACCACCAGCACCAGCACCAGGAGTGTGAGACACAGCCACCGATCTCCTCACTGACACATGTGCCATAGACCCAGACACACCGCCAGCACCAGCACCAGGAGTGTGAGACACAGCCACCGATCTACTCACTGACACATGTGCCATAGACCCAGACCCACCGCCAGCACCAGCACCAGGAGTGTGAGACACAGCCACCGATCTACTGACTGACACATGTGCCATAGACCCAGACACACCGCCAGCACTAGAAACAGGAGTGTGAGACACAGCCACAGCTGTGGTGACTGATACATGTGCCATAGACCCAGACACACCGCCAGCACCAGAAACAGGAGTGTGAGACACAGCCACCGATCTACTCACTGACACATGTGCCATAGACCCAGACACACCGCCAGCACCAGCACCAGGAGTGTGAGACACTGCCATCGATCTACTCACTGACACATGTGCCATAGACCCAGACACACCGCCAGCACCAGCACCAGGAGTGTGAGACACAGCCACCGATCTACTCACTGACACATGAGCCCTAGACCCAGACACACTTGCCGGACATGTCCCTGTACACTGACCAACAAATACCATGCCTGCACCTGACACATGTGAGTAAACAGCAGCTGAGCCACTAGGACCACTGAAATGGTGAGCCACAGGGCTGTATGGGCCAGGAGGCAGGGTGGCTCTGGGAGCTGGGGACAGCTGTACTGGAGCGACATTGGGGTGTTCAGGTCTCACTGGTGTGTGTCTCCGTTTCTTTGTGAAGCGTAGGGGTACCCCGTACATGCCTGGACTGGTAAGTGGAGTGGCATCACCAGACATCAAAGGTGAATCATGTACTTGTGGTGGTCTGCTCTCTGGGGCCGTGCTGGACCCTGCCTGCTGTTTGCTGTGGGCCTGCCTTCTGCCCTCTGCATCATGTGTAATGGGTGATGCAACAACAGTGTACTCCTTCCTCTGCTTTAGTGGGCCGTGGATGGGAGTAGAGGTATGGGGGGACTCGACCGCTGATACATGTGTTGTACGTTCCTTAAACATCCTCCTCAGTGCAGCCAGGGGTGAAATATGCCTCTCCTTGATGGTGCTCGTGTCCATGGGAGAACCCTTGGCCATGGGATGTGCCTTGGACGTCGGAGGTGTCCTGTCCCTGGAATGGCCCTGATCCCTTTCCGGTGCCCTGTCCCTGGGTGCAGACATGTCCATTGTAGTGTCCCTCTCCTTTGAAGCTGCCCTGCTCTTGGGAGGTGCCCTCACCTTGGTACTGTCCTTGTCCTTGGGAGTGTCCCTGCTCTTGGGAGGTGGCCTTTCCTTGGTACTGTCCTTGTCCCTGGGAGTGTCCCTGCTCTTGGGAGGTGGCCTTTCCTTGGTACTGTCCTTGTCCCTGGGAGTGTCCCTGCTCTTGGGAGGTGGCCTTTCCTTGGTACTGTCCTTGTCCCTGGGAGTCTCCCTGCTCTTGGGAGGTGGGCTTTCCTTGGTACTGTCCTTGTCCCTGGAAGTGTCCCTGCTCTTGGGAGGTGGCCTTTCCTTGATACTGTCCTTGTCCTTGGGAGTGTCCCTGCTCTTGGGAGGTGGCCTTTCCTTGGCACTGTCCTTGTCCCTGGTAGTCTCCCTGCTCTTGGGAGGTGGCCTTGGCTTGGGAGTCACGTTGGTGGGGGATGGCTGTGTAGCATGTGAATCCATTTCCATACACACCCCTCCATGATCATGTCTGTCAACTCCAGTGTTGGACACGTCGTCTTCGGATAAAGAGATCACAGGCTTATGGGATGGTGTCTGTGCCCTCCGTGCCCTGCCTTGCTGCCTGTGGCTGCTCCTAGTGTAATAACCAGAATAAGAGGCCTGGTCTGAAGACTCACTCTCCCCTGTAACATCAAGTGGTGTGGATGGTTGTACAGAAGTAGCACCCTGTCTATGCGACTGTACAATGGCTGAGGACACAGTGTTTGCCAATGACTGAACTGTTCTGTGGAGACCAGCAACATCGCCATGCATCCCCTCCATGAATGCCACCACCTGCCCCAACTTCCTATTGTGGTCTTGGAAAGCATTGATCATGTTGGTCTGCCCTACACCCAGCTGTCGCAGCAGATCAACAGCCTCTGCACAAAGTGCACTTTGTGTCACTGGGGCAGGGGCGGCGGTTCCTGCACCGAAGGCAACTCTGCTCCCCCTCCTCTGGCGAGCACGAGCAGTACATGTTGCAGTGGGTGGCAGTGTGGGCCCTGTGTGCTGTGTCCCGACTGAAGGTGTCGATTGCCCACTCCCTGTCTGTGCCAACAGTGCAGACTCACCAACACTTTCTGAGGATGAGGGCGATGGTGTTTCCATATGTGAGTCCTCAGGGACGGTCCTGTCCCCCTCTCCGGGGCTGCCCTCTTCAGTGTCAGTCTGCGTGTGTGCGACCTCTGATTCGGAAGCATTGCCACCACTCATCTGCGTCATCTGCGGGTCAGTGCCCTCTGCCGGCCCGGCGGTGGGTGACATGCCTGGCAGGGACGGTGTACGGTGGATGATGCAACGTGACTGTAAGGGGGGTCATGAACTGACATCTCCATTGACATCATCAGAAGGATGTGTTGGCCGGCACCTCCCCCGCGGAAGGCGTGCGCAGCCATGGTGGCGCCACTGATTGAACATTGTTGCAAGAGAAGCATCCGTCCCGGAAGCTTGCACATACGGTTGACGATGTGTGACCGTGACGGTCCGTGCACAGGCAGCCAATGGGAAGAGGGAACGCGGGGCGCGTATGCCCATTTGGAAAACGCGGAAGCTGTGCAACGCCATGGCGGCGCCAATGTTGTTATTATTTGGACCGCTGCACCGTGCTGTATAGTCCGCTCTTGCGTTATGAGGGTTGTGACCGTGCTGGCAAAACTGCATATGTCATGCACTATGTCATGTGTGTTCATACTATGCCCATTGATGTGCACACAATGTGCTACACATGTGCATGTCGACTTGTTGACGTCTTGTATTTCCCTACACTCGTTTCAAATACTTCACATCTACACAGTACATCAGGCCTGTCTCGCCACATTCTGAATCTGTTGTCAGTGTGTAGTTAATGTGTGCTAATAACAATGGTGGGGGTCCACATGCATTCTGTGTATGCGTATGTGTGTTGCCTTTTTGACCATGCATGTAATGAGCGGATGCTCACCATTGTCTGTGTTGTCATTAGTGCATGATAGCATGGAGTGTGTGTAGCATTATTGTGTTGTGTTTGCACGTGCATGTGTGTCTGTGATGTGGCTTCTACAAAATTGGGTCCTAACACATGTCTTCTTGGCAGTAATGTTGACATGAGACTAAGTTGCATTGTACAAGTTGACGCACTTCATTTTGCTAGTGGCAGCACATTGTTCATAGGGCACTCCGTATTGTCGTAACTTTCTGACATGTCACACATATGACTATTGTCCACAACATTTATCTTCTTGCTAGTGTTGGCTTACATGTGATGGAGTTGCACAGCCATGCGTTGTTTGTAAGTTGACTTATATCAGGTCTACTCCCACACAGGAGGGCTCCAAATGTCCATCGCCCATACACTGTGCTGGAGGATATGGTTGACGAGGAGGTGATCAGGAAATTCCAGCTAGATCGACGTAGATTGATGGAGCTTGTAGACCAATTGTCTCCTCATCTGCAGCCACGAAGGACGTATCCTGGTTCCATTACACCCACAGCTAAGGTGATGGCGGCACTACACTTTTTTGCTACTGGCACCTTTCAGTACACAGTTGGACATGCCGGCGGGATGTCACAGTCCATGTTCAGCATGGTACTTCGGGATGTTCTAAAAGCCATGATGCTGTACAAGGATGACTACATCCATTTCCCACGGCCGGCAGAGTTGGCAGCAGTCAAAGCAGACTTCTATGCACTGGGCCAGATACCACACGTAGTGGGTTCCATTGATGGCACACATATCACTCTGATTCCACCTCGGGCACGTGAGCCGGTATATAGGAATAGGAAGCACTTTCATTCGCTCAACGTACAGGTGGTGTGCCTGGCCGACAACATCATCTCCCATGTGTGTGCAAGATTCCCAGGCTCTGCACATGACTCCCACATCATGCGGAGCAGCATTGTCCCCCAACTGATGGCTAATCTGCGTCCAGGACACGCGTGGCTTGTTGGTGAGTATGCTGTGGGGACATTTGGGATTTCTGTGTGGCATGGGGTACCCACCAATTCTGGTTGTGATATTTGTGTCTGTCATCCCCCTACATAGGCGACTCGGCGTACCCAAACCGGCCCTGGCTCCTGAGTCCCATACGTAATCCTACTACAGCGGGTGAAATGCGCTACAATGATGCCCATGGAAGGACACGTAGAGTGGTGGAACGTACTTTTGGACTGCTAAAGTCCAGGTTTCGGTGCCTGGATAAGACCGGAGGGGCCCTGCCTTACTCACCAGGCAAAGTATGCAGGATCGTGATTGCCTGCTGCATGCTCCACAACCTGGCAGTGCGCAATAACATTGAACTGATCTTGGACCCTGAAGACCAAGAAGTTCCTCGGCCTCCCATCCCACCCATGTCGACTGATGAGGATAGTGGTGAGGAGGAAGGTGTGGACCAGAGGCGTCAGCTCATTGATCGCTATTTCCCTTGAATGTGAGTGACTACCTCATGGGCCGGTTGACAATGCGTTTTGTATGTTTGCTGGTGGTGTGTGGATGTGGTGTTCATCAGCTGCCTGTTCTGGTATGTTATGTTTGCATGTGTGTGTGTTTATTTCTCTGGACATGCAAGTCTCCATGATGTGTGTCCTCTCATCCACTGATTTTGTGATGGGTGTGATTTGTGGAATTTTACACTGCTGTGTGTTGTGATGGTTGTGATTCACTTACCTGACGTGTGTTTGCTGTCTCTGATTTTCCCTAAGTCACTCCCACAGCGGCAGGATTCTGTACGACATGGTTTCCTGCACCTGGTCAGGTCTGTTTCTGAAACAATCATGTGAATAAACATGGAGTCAACACATCATTGAGTGTGTAAGTGAAATTTATTTACAGGTTGTGCATTGGTGCTGGTGGATATATACAAGTAAGTGTTGGGTGGGGGAGTGTGAGTTGAAGGTCATGGTAGATGAAATGTCCGTGCTGACACCACATTGCGTGATGTCCGGCTAGTCCAGCAGACCTGTGCCAATACTTGGCGTGGTGGGACAGGATAGTTTGCGGGTGGATGGCAGCCTCAGGCAGTGTTAGAGTCATTGTCGGCCCCTCTTTGAGCGTGTAGATGGAGCATCCCCACTGCTCTCCCCTCCATCCAGCCTCGGACGGCCCCTCCGTCTTGGAGATGGTGCGGAGTCAGCTTGTGGGGCAGGTTGCTCAGGGGCCACATCCGTCTCCAGGGGCACAGGTGGCGGTGGCGGTGGTGTTGCTGACCGTGGCGGCTGGACACTTGGTTGAGGGGGGGGTATTGCGTTCTAACCATACCCTCCACAGTGATGTGTGCTGGGCCACGAGGTCCACTAATTGGCCAATGCGGCTGTCAATGGACCGCAACACATTGGTGTTATCAACCATGTCCTGGTGTGCACGATCAGCATGTCCCTGCCCACGCTCATAGGAAGGCTGGACTCTGCCTAGGGCTTCCAGTGTCTCAGCGGCAGGATGGGATGGGTGTCCTTCCTCAGCTCGCCGGTGTGAGGTACTCCTGCTTGGGGGATGTTGCCTCGGCTCTTTCCTTTCCCGTCCACTCTCCCTGCTTGCCTGGGATGTTGATGGCCCTGCGTCTAGCGGTGGGTCAGGCAAGGTGTCACAGGCAGGAGTGGTGGTAATGGTGGTGGTGGAGGTGGTGGAGGTGGTGGTTCTACAGCTCACTGTGGCAGGTGTTGCAGGAGTGACACAGGCCACGGTTGTTGAGGCAGGGATTTCCAGTGCCTCTCCCATTACTAATTTTTGTTTTATTCCCTGTCCACAGGGAGTGAGCACCCACCGCAAACATGTCGTTTGATGCTATTACAGGTCTAACTGAGAATCGAGCTGAAACTTTAGCTTTCACCAACGATCAAGCCTCTGAAATATACTCCCTGATCGACGACATTCGGTCCTTCACTGCACAGGGGAGCAGCTTGCCACAACAATTAAAACAGCTTGAATTTTTAACAAAAAGACGTTTAAATCAACGCCTTCATGCGTCTACGCTTGTGCAGTATCATCGATCAAAGAGAATCCCAAGAGGATTAAGAATGCCCATAAAACCTATGTTATTCCGTTTCCACATGAAGAAAGACTTTATGGACCGCTGGTACGCAGTGCTGAATAAATGTTCTCTGGACTTGATTTTATTGTTGATTGAGGAACTTTCTGTTGTGATCAAAGAAATCACAGACAAAATCACACTCATTGAATCAGACCTTGAAACCAGAATGGACTCGGATGATTGGTCAAAATTTCTTGAGGAAATGAATGCCAGAATGGATAAACATACTAAAGAGATTCAGGAAGGGAAACTTAGGAAATACAAACGAGACACTCTCGACTACAAATTAAATGAAGTATACACTTGGGCGGAGGTGTATGCCCAAAGGAGAACTTTTGTTAAACGAACAACCAATACTTCATCACAAGAGAGTGTGGCCTCAGAGGGAGACACAAATATCAACAGAGCACCACCAAAAGTAGTTGAAAGAAGCCCTGACAGCAGGGACGCAACATCAGTGGAAGGTGCTTCCTCATCCAAAACGTCTTTTTCCGCACAGGACGCGGATGTTACACAACCACCAGGAAAGACAAAAGGAAAATCAGGAGAGGTAAAGGAGGTGGTAAAACCAAACCTGAGGAGTACCAAACAAACCTAGTGATTAATATCTCTTCACAAGAACTGACCGTGCAACAAACTAGAATCCTTAACAAAGGTTTAAATTTTGTGCCGACTTACCAAACAAACTCATTAGAAACTGAAGTAGATTTTTTCAAATTCATGAGGATTTTGCGACTCAAATATTTCTTTTCAACTTTACCTGACCCTCCATTAGAACCTAACCTCTCGGAATACGCTGAGTTTAAACCACAATCTACTTTTCAGGCACCAACATCTCACAAAATTCTAGATGCATTTGAAAATCTTGTGCTTAAAGATCTGAAATCAATCAACATGAAGAAAAGTGGTCAGATGAACTTTTCAAAATATGACAGAAGGATTCTTAAAGAATTGGCGGAAGACTCCAAGATACACATTCAAAGAGCAGATAAGGGCGGCGCCATCGTCGTTATGGATCAAACATTCTATGATTCTAAAGTTCTGGAACATGTATCTGACACCAACACTTATCTTAAATTGGACCAAGATCCAATTAAGGAATTACAGATCACTTTGGAAAATATCTTAGAACAAGCAGAAAACATGAAATGGATCAGTAAGAAAACACGTCAATTCCTGACAGTCTCTTTCCCCAAACAACCAGGAATCTACATGCTACCAAAAGTCCATAAGGATCTTTCGAACCCACCATTCCGTCCAATTGTCACCGGGTGCGGCACCATCTTTGAGCCTCTGGGTCAATATATTGACCACTTCTTACAACCATTTGTTCAAAGTTGGTACTCCTATACTAAAGACACAACTCATTTCTTGAAAAAACTCATGGATGTACAGGTAAAACCAGATCTGTGGATTTGCACGCTAGATGTCAAGGCCCTCTACACCTCTATCCCACACACCGAGGGAATAGAGTCTGTAGAATGGGCTTTGTTAAAACAAGAAGAGATATTAGCAGTATAACATTTTTGTTAGAACTTTTGCATTTTTGTTTACACCACAGTTATTTCAAGTGGAACTGTGATTTTTATCTGCAGAACAAGGGTACCTCAATGGGTTTTTCTGGAGCACCGACATATGCCAACACATACATGGCGAGATATGAAGACATGTTTCTAAGGAACGACGAAGAATGGACAGACAATGTAATTTTATATTGTCGTTATATGGACGACATTTTCTTGATATGGCAAGACACTAAAGAAAGATTGGAACATAAAATTGCCCAAATGAATTTGTATGATGAGAACATTCAATTCACCTGTAATATACAACAAAAGGAGATTGTATTTCTGGATGTACTAGTGAAAATAGAGGACAACACTATACAAACTGAAGTATACCACAAGGCGACTGATAAAAATACGGCCCTTATGTACAATAGCTTCCATTCCAGGAACCTCATTAACAATTTACCTTGCTCTATGATGTTACGAGCTAAAAGAATTTGTTCACAAGTAGAAACGTTTCAAACCAATTTGAACACCATCATAACCAAGTACGCATCTAAGAGGTATCCTCCTACTGTGTTAGAAATAGCAAAGGATAAAACCGAAAAACTACCACGTGAATCTCTACTAATCACGAAGACGAAAAAGCAACAACAGCGCGAGGTATTTGTCTCGAAATACTCTACCAGTTCAAATGAGATTAAAAAGAGTATTAATTTACACTGGGAATTACTGAGTCATGAGACTGATTTCAAAGGTTTGTTTAATGATAAGCCCATTTTCGCTTACAAACGTTCAAGAAACATAAAAGAAATGTTGAAACGTCATCCTATGAATATACTTGAGACCTACAAGGGCATGAAAAAATGTCAAAATTGCGTTCACTGCAATAATGTTATTGTGACTGAAAGTGTAAAGCATCCTCATACAGGAGAGACAATTCCAGTCAGGATCAGTGCAGATTGCAATACGGCCAATGTAATATATGCCATCAAGTGTCCATGTGGACTTTTGTACATAGGCAAAACCGAAAGAAAGATTAAAATCCGTATTTCGGAGCATAAAAGCACTATCAGAAACAAGAGCACCAAGAGTAGTCTGGCCACACATTGGGAGAACCATAGACACACTATAGCCCAAGTGAAATTCCAGATCCTCGAAGTGGTTACCCCATCACCGGGTAAAAATCTCACCAAGACTCTTTTGCAGAGGGAAATATTCTGGATTCGAAGATTACAGACACAAGATCCCAAAGGGATCAATGATCGAGTGGACCTTACTTGCTATCTATGAGAAATGCACATTTGTTACACGCAGAAGGAATGTTGACTTTTGTATTTTTATTTCGTTATGTCATCATGTGGAAATGCTGTTTTAGAAAATTATTTGTAAAACTCTAAATACGACCCTGTTCACACACAGACTTTCCCATTACAAAAGGGCGTCTCCAGAGTTTCGTATTCACTACCTTCAAGGCTTTTCTAGGGTCCTATGTTTGTTTTGTTTTTTTGTCTCATCGTTTGGTCCGTCTTTCATTTTTACTTTTTCAAAAGCCACGTCATTTAATGGCGTCGCGCTAGACCCGGGCACAAAGATGGGAGGTTGATAACAACGCGGTTTGGTAGAACTTCATCGCCGATAACTTCAGGTGTTTTCGCACTGAGTTTGCTAGAACCAACTGAGTAATCATACAAGAGTGTTCCCTCAGTTTCGTTGTTTCTCCCTTTCTAGAAAGCGGAGGTTACGCCTAACAGGAAAAGAGATGGCCGATTAGAGTTCGTGTTTTACCTTCGGACAACCAGAAAGGTTAGTCTTAGATCTAGTTGGTTAGGATTGTGGCAATGGCCTAACGGAGTGAAAATTGTGTTTCTTAGTGCATTTAAAACAGCTGAAAACTGTGTTTGATCGAATAGAACATCGGGTTTCATTTAGTTATTTTTAGGTTTGGCGTACCTATTTTTTAATCAAGCATTGACTAACTCGGGTTTGTTACATTCTAACACCAAAGTAAAAGTCTCATGTAAGTGTGACTTTTAGAGTTCTAAGCTGGCACGTTTATCAAACCTGCACTTGAGTGGGTGCATTTATATTAGTCCTCTTCATCATTTTTTTCAGCAAACCGAAATACACAGACCCGATCCACCCAGCCCCTGAATTAGACATCTCACAGTACCTACATTTTTCTTCACTGGTTTCAAATGGCACAAGTGAGTCACCTCAGATAAAAGGGTCATTTATTCAACTATATGTTCTCGGATGTATTTTTAATGTGTTATATCAATGTATGCATCATGTATAGTCCCACCACGCACATTTATAATTACGACTATGGTTTATTAGAGTTTTCTTTAACGCATTTCCCATTTATTGGTGAATTAGGTATATCTTTATAAGTTAAAAATTAATTGTGGCATATTGCACAACTGTACAATGTTAGACCAGTATATGAAGCAACAATAAGATTTATGTCTCATTTCAGGTATTGCCCCCGACGAAGGGCCGCGAGGCCCGAAATGCATTGGGCATGACAACTTGTGGCCATAATCATTTGTAAGATGAAATTCATATAGATGTGATTATAACATCAAGATCCAATGAATCCAATGAATGTATTTGTTTGACAGATACACGTGTTACATATAAAGTTGTGATTATGGATCAATAATACAATCGAATGTGACTGAAATCACAGTTGTGTTGTTTTCTTTTGAGTTTTGAAAATTAACTGTTTAGAGTCACAATATAGAAACCCAAAGGGGAACTGCCACAGTGCGCAGAGGGCAAGCTGTTCAGCTTGATTTTCCCAGGGATTTCCAGTGTGCCAGATGGCCCTGGCACTGTGCATTGGCCCGCTTCCTCCTCCGCACCGGAGCTGGCTGTGGCATCGTCCCCAGAGAGTCCTGGATGTGAGTGAGGAGAATGTGGCGGCGGGTTGCTGGTTCCACCAGTCAAATTGAGATCACCTGTGGGAAAAAAGTTTTGATGATCAATACTTTGGACATGACATGTTTTGATTGGCATAGATTCCTTTTCAGTGTCATCTCTCACACACCCCACCCTCCACCACCCTCCCTGTGGACATGGGGGCCTGTTAGGAGTTGTAGTGCTGGTCTAACACACACCCCACCCACCTCTCACACACACCCGACCCTCCACCACCCTCCCTGTGGACATGGGGGCCTGTTGGGAGTTGTAGTGCTGGTCTCTCACACACCCTACACCCCACCACCCTCCCTGTCGACATGGGGGCCTGTTGGGAGTTGTAGTGCTGGTCTAACACACACCCCACCCACCTCTCACACACACCCGACCCTCCACCACCCTCCCTGTGGACATGGGGCCTGTTGGAAGTTGCAGTTGTGACCTCTCTCACACACCCCTCCCTCCACCACCCTCCCTGTGGACATGGGGGCCTGTTGGGAGTTGCAGTTGTGACCTCTCTCACACACCCCACCCTCCACCACCCTCCCTGTGGACATGGGGGCCTGTTGGGAGTTGCAGTTGTGACCTCTCACACACCCCACCCTCCACCACCCTCCCTATGGACATGGGGGCCTGTTGGGAGTTGCAGTTGTGACCTCTCTCACACACCCCACCCTTCACCACCCTCCCTGTGGACATGGGGGCCTGTTGGGAGTTGCAGTTGTGACCTCTTTCACACACCGACCCTCCACCACCCTCCCTGTGGACATGGGGGCCTGTTGGGAGTTGTAGTGCTGGTCTAACACACACCCCACCCACCTCTCACACACACCCGACCCTCCACCACCCTCCCTGTGGACATGGGGGCCTGTTGGGAGTTGTAGTGCTGGTCTCTCACACACCCTACACCCCACCACCCTCCCTGTGGACATGGGGGCCTGTTGGGAGTTGTAGTGCTGGTCTAACACACACACCACCCACCTCTCACACACACCCGACCCTCCACCACCCTCCCTGTGGACATGGGGGCCTGTTGGGAGTTGCAGTTGTGACCTCTCTCACACACCCCACCCTCCACCACCCTCCCTGTGGACATGGGGGCCTGTTGGGAGTTGCAGTTGTGACCTCTCTCACACACCCCACCCTCCACCACCGTCCCTGTGGACATGGGGGCATGTTGGGAGTTGCAGTTGTGACCTCTCTCACACCCCACCCTCCACCACCCTCCCTGTGGACATGGGGGCCTGTTGGGAGTTGCAGCTGTGACCTCTCTCACACACCCGACCCTCCACCACCCTCCCTGTGGACATGGGGGCCTGTTGTGAGTCGTTTACATTTTGGTGAGTATGTAGCCCACATGCATAGGTTAGGGCCTGGGAGCTTTTTCTTCTCAGTTGTGTGAGGCAGGCCATGTCTATGTGCTCGTGGTGCTTGGTTTTTACTTACCAGCCTCTTCTCCTTCTTCAATTCCTTCCATGCTCTCTGGGTGCAGTATGCCCAGCACCTTTTCCTCCCAATCAGTATAGGGTATGGGCTCCGGGGGTGTGCCGCCGCCAGTGTGATGTGCTCGCAGATGGTTTTTGGCACGGATGCCTTTGACCCTGGTTTTTAGGTCATGCCACCACCTCTGGATCTCGTGCTTTGTCCTTGGCACGGTCCCTGACGCATTCACCCGAGTTACTATCCTGTCCCACATGTGATTTTTCTGGGCCACGGTGGTCTGCTGGACTAGTGTCCCGAATAAGTGGGGTTCAACACGGATGATTTCATCCACCATGACCTTCAACTCTGTCTCCGTGAATTTGGTTTTTTTTTTGGGTGCCATGGTGTGTGGTGCTCAAGGTGTGGGTTGATTGTTTTGGGAGGTGCAGGTGTGTGGTGTGTAGGAATGGTGTGGTGAGTGTTTGTATGGTGGGTGTGTTTGGGTGTGTTTGGGTGGTGGTTGTATGTGTGCAATTTGTCTCTGCTGTTCGTCGTCTCGGGCCTCTTGCTAGCAGCTATGCTGTGATGCAAAGGACTGTGGTAGTGGGTGGGAGTAATTTTATAGTCTGTGTCGTGGTTGTGTCCCAATGGTTGATGGCAGTCAGGTGCTAGGTGGGTGTGTTGACTTGAGTGGATTAGTAGGTGCTTGGGGGGTTATCATTGTGGCTTGTGATTGGTGTGGGTGTTTCAGGTGGGTGGGTGTCCTGTGTAGTGTGTTTTGTATTTACTTCCGTCAGCCATTTGTGAATTGGTTTGACGGTAGGGATGGTGTCCGTGTAGTCCTTCCGCTGGGATGCTGGATTTCTCGTAGCATTGTTTCCGCAGCGGTCGTGGATGGGGGTGAGTTCCGTGGGACTGGCGGCGTTATCCTAATCGCAGGAACGAAGCATCCGCAGGTATTGGGGTGGTTGTGCCTGTTCCCGCGGTCATGTTCGTCCGCGGCGGACGGAGTTTCTTAGGTTCCGTCCGCTTGCGGCGGTCTCAGGTGTACTCCGTCCGCCGCGGACGGGGTTTGCTGTACTCCGTCCGCCGCGGACGGAGTTTATTGGCATTTTTATCCTAATCGCAACGGCTGGTTCTCCGCGGCGCGGTCGGGAGTATCTTGGCCGCGTCCGTGGCGGAGGGATCCCGTTTCCGTCCGCCATCATAATCGACCCCATAGTGTCGCTTTAGACCCCCTGTGTTCTCTTGGTGTATCATGTATTGACTTGGCGACTCGAACCAGGAGTAGTCGTTAAATATTTGTATGTCCCTTTGACCCTCTTCCCTCCCTTGTTTGTTATGGATAATGTCCTTTATGCCACACTGAAATAAAGCAGCTTCTGACAGCTGGTTTGCATTCTTTACAGTCTAGAGATTAAGCAAATCCACACCTGAGAAAGACACCTGTGAAAAGTGAACCAATCCATCAGAAGCGGAGCGATGTCTATAAATTATGCAAACCAGGAAGGGACAGTGTGATGTTAGGTGGACTACTAACACCACTATCTATTTTATGATTAGGTCATAAGCCTAATGCTTTTAGATTTGCATTTAGATTAGCAAACTATTATCTATGGAAGCCAGTAAGAGTTTAAAACAGAAAATACAGAACAAATATTTAATACATTGATTATTAAAACTTCACCTTAACGAGCCTCAACAGAAATTGACACAAGGTTCCTTTTTGTGGGATCTCATCAGATAAGTACAGTTAGCCATGAGCTAGATATCCAGAACACACGGGGCAAGGCTTTGAGTGACACTTAAATTCTACTATACTATACTATACTATACTTTACTATTCTATACTATACTATGTGATTTATAGATTTCATGATGACCCATAGGCATCCCAGCACTAACAGAGAAAGAGAACCACTCCATGAAAAGCAGAAAAGTCACCTAGAAAAACATTTCTTAAAAAGCAGGGTCTTGAGGGATTTTTGAAAACCCAGCACATTGTTTATGGCTCGAATGGCCAAGCCGAGGGAATTTCAGAGTTTAGCTGCATTAAAACGAAAAGATCGACCTTCACTTCTAGCTCTTCTGCAGAACAAAAAGGAACTCCCAGACAGGGACGGACTGGCTACCGTGTGTTTTTTGCTGGGGTGGCGGGGTGGGGTACAGGTTCACTGCAGAGGGGCTGATTTTGTTGCTGGGGAGATGCCAGCGCTTCTAAATAAACGTTGCAAAACAAAAAGCTTTAAAGTGTACTTTTTAAAACATTTGTTTTGCATTGTTTATTAAGAAAAGCCCAGTAACCAGTCCGGCCTTGCTCCCAGATGTTCCCAGGGATAAACAAAAACCTTTGCATCAATAACACAATAGAAATATTCTAAAATGTCTACTAAAATTGGTAATATGCCATAGTACATTTTTTTCATTTGCATAACTTATGTGTCATTTTTTTTTTACCTATACAGGATATTTGGCTCATCTTTGACTAAGTTACACTTTATCACTTCTAATTTCAAATATAAGCAATGCATCTGTCGGAAGTTGGACTATCCCATGTAGTTATTAGTAGTATTTTATGAACTTTCATCTGAAAAATAATGTTCTGGGAATCGTGCTTGTTAACCCTTTCACTGCGGCGGCTATTCCGCCGCAGTGCTAAGGGGCGGGGAGGGCCGCGCGGCACTCCCGCGCTTGTGACGGAACCGTTCCGTCACGCCCCACGGGTGAGCTGTGCTTGTGACGGAACGGTTCCGTCACGGCCCCGCCCGCCCAATAGAACCCTCAGCGCAGGCGCGGCGAGCGGGCCGTGACGGAACCGTTCCGTCACCAGCACAGCCCACCCGTGGGGCGTGACGGACGGTTCCGTCACAAGCGTGGGAGGGGTTAAAGAACTTTTCTGTCTTGATTTGAAAGGTATTTTACTCATCCATGGACCTGAGATCTTGCCAGAAACCATTATTTGGAGTAGGCAATTTTGAGTTTTCCTGCTGGATTATTGATGCTCTATATATATATCTAAGATTTCACTCGCAGTTGACCTAACCATGAATTTTGGGGAAAAGACGTGGCCTAAAGCCATCCACTCATTAAAGAGGCCTTTGACACCATAGCGAGGCACAAGTAAAAATTTAAAGAAGCAAACATGCTTGAATGATGAAGTTGTGAAGAAATATATAATTCCTAAAAATGATGTAACCTTTTAAGTTGCTTTTAACTATGCATATTGTAAATTCCGTGGGTGAAAGACGACCCTGATGAAAATCTTTAAATCCCCATTATAAATTAGACACAACCAATAGCTCGTTTTTATTTGATATAATATGTGTATATGATTTGCATCCTAAGATTATTGGGAGTTGTTACACCTCTACTTGCTGCCAGATACATTTGGGGACTGTCTGGTTATGCATGAATGGTGTTCTACCAATTAATATACCAAGTGTTCCTGAAATGCTATTTTATAAATAACGTTATGGCTTGGCATGGGTAGTATGGGAGTCATTGAATCAGCCAAGATTTACCCACAAAGCCAAACAAAACATTGCTTGTGTACATTGCAAATATACATACGAGGTGAAAAACACTTTCATCTGCCAGCGAATGTATAGCTCTGTCAATCATCCAGAAGGCAAGCAGTGAGGGTCCTTGCAGAGTGTGGATTACTGCTACGGTCACTTATTTGTACATTTTAGTAAGCATTATTATTTTATGCGCAGCATTAACTGCAACTAATTGCCAACACCAGAACCACACACAATGGTGTAAGAATAGGGACATGTGTGATTAACAAATGTTAATACGCAACAGCATGTGAGCTTTTAGCCCTTGTCTGCATAATCGCACCCAATATAGGCACAAAGTAAGACAACTGGTCTTATCGAAATCATGTCCCAGCTTCAAAAGCGTAGACTCGCAGAAGTAGTTAAATCAGCATTTTGAGAGAAGTGTGCAACATTTACGTAATTTCTTTTGTGAAAATTACATGAATTAAGCATAATGGAAATACCGCATGTATCCTTTATTTTAGTGTGAATGTGTCATTGCATTCACATGTGAGGATACATTTTTGGCTAAAACACCCCCCAAAAAACAGATGCGCCATAAACAACAGCCTCTCGCTTTGTGGTTATTCACATTGTTCCCATGGTCCTACATTAGGATTTTTGCATGAACAGTCTTTACTTTACGAAATGGTGGAATTTTGCATAAGAAGAGTAACATGAAATGTTATCATAATCCAGTGGTTAGACCTGCGTCACTGTGAGTCTGGCGGTCTATTGCCCGCCAGACTCGCAATCAGCCCCTTAGAGAGTGAGGTGAAGTACACCACAAATGCCTGTTCATACTTGGGTACACTTTAGAAGATTTACACTTGCAGTGTTCAGATAGGATACATTAGTTTTAGTTGAAAGTTGCAAAAACAAATTTATGCCAGTGGATGAATCTTGCCATGAATGTGTCCACGTAGAATACATCCTCTGGCATAATGTAGTTCCCTACTGAATGGGGGACACTGTATTGTATTGTAATTGCATTTATATAGCGCTTTCTAATCCTGACGAGGAGTCGAAGCGCTTTCTCAGTGAGTAGCACGCTCCCCCGATACCCATAGAGGATTAGTGTGACCTTAGAATGGGTCAAATCTTTCCTTGCAGACCGCACCCAGGCAGCCAGGCTTGGAGAATTTACTGCTCCCAAACTCCCTTCTACATGCGGGGTCCCACAGGGCTCCTCTGTGTCCCCGCTGCTTTTCAATATCTACCACAGACCTCTTATTCACTCACTCAAAAATAGAAACATCACATTATTCAACGACGCCGACGACCTCCAGATCATCTTCTCCCTCAGCTCCCCCAACGCCGCAAGCGAGTTCCAAGCCACCTTACTCCACATTCAGCGCTAGATGGATATAAACCATTTGAAACTCAACCCAGGCAAGACAGAGCTGGTCCTGCCTGGTAAGAGTAAGTCTAGCTGGGGCCCGCATTTTTGGCCGCCCGAACTCAGGCTCCCCCCGGTCCCCTCCTTCTCCGTGAAAAGCTTGGGGATCACCATTGACGCCGAACTATCGCTTCGCGGGCAGGTGGGCGCCATGATCTCTTCCAGCGTCTATCAGCTACGGAAAATAAGGACGATCGCTCACCTGCTTACCCACTCTGCTCTGATTCAGGTGGTAATAGCATTAATACTTTCATGGCTCAACTTCTCCAACTCCATCTATCTTGGCCTTCCTGCTGGTCTGCTAAAAAGGCTGCAAACGGTCCAAAATCAAGCAGCCAGACTGATATTCAAACTTCCTAAGCGGTCTTCTGCCAGTCCTTGCCTTGCACAACTCCATTGGCTCCCGATAGCCCATAGAGTGTCCTTCAAGACTGGTTGTCTGACCTTCAAAGCTGTGCACGGCAACTGCCCCAAATTTATCAGCAGCAGGCTCACCAAATACATCCCGCGGCGCAGCCTCTGCTCAGCCCACCACCTTCTGCTTACCACCTCGTCTTTCAGACGGAAACGTCTGGGTGGCTGCAGCGTCTCCCATCTGGCCCCAAAACTCTGGAACTCTCTGCCTCTGGCACTCCGAAGCTGGAAAGACCTTATCAGCTTCAGAAAATCCTTGAAAACATGGCTATTCTTGCAAGCGGTTGGCTAAGTGTTCTGGCCACATCAGCCTTCTGTCCTCAGCGCCATGAAACCCAAGGGTGAACGTGCGCTTAATAAATACCTGTTAACATAACATAACATAACATAACATAACATAACATAACATAACATAACAATTAGTATAGTAAAACATGCGAGTCCATTTGAAGTGGTGGATAGGTTAGTCAGTTATTTGGATTTGGAATGATGGCAGAAGGACAGAGGACAACAAAGGTTTGTATTTATATAGCGCTTGTTGATGCACGCTATTCAGAACGCCTACTAAGCATTAGTGGTGAATTAATATGGTGAAATATGAAGTAATTTCAGTGGTGGATATTAGTCAGTTACTTGGAGTGAGAAGGATAGCGGAGGGATAAAAGGGTAAGAAAGATTTGCATTCATATAGCACTTGTTACCCCTGATGGGTATTGAAACGCTTTTCTGGTGAGTAGCACGCCACTCCAGAACCCATAAAGGATTACTGTTGAAAATTAGTATAGTAAAAAAAAATATATATATATGAAGTAATTTGAGTAGTGGATATGTTATTCAGTTATTTGGGTAGTATATTAGTATAGTTTAATATGGAATTTGAGAAGTGAACATGTTAGTCTGTTCATTTCGATTGAAAAGGATAGAGGAAGGATAAAAGAGTGAAAGATTTTTTTTTTAGGACTTAGCAATAGAAGGGGGCTATTGGATGAGTAAAAAGGAGTTTTGGAGGGGAGGATTCAGTGGATTGGGTATTGCTAAATGAGAAAAAGGGCAGCATTTCTGGCCCTAGTCCCGACCAGTCTCGAACAGGCTCAAACAGGGAACTGCCCTTGTCCTCTACGCCCTTAACAGGCTCAAACAGGGAACTGCCCTTGTCCTCTCCACCCTTAACAGGCTCAAACAGGGAACTGCCCTTGTCCTCTCCGCCCTTCGCCTCAACGCCTGGGCTGAGACGCCCTAACCCTGGCCTTTTATAGCCCTAGTAATCAGGTGCCCCCTTCAGCCAATGGGGTCCCTAGCCCTAACACTATCCAATCACAACACTAGCCCTAAAATCTAGAACCAATAGGAGACCAGGACCTCACAGCCAAACTTAGCCCTAGTCCAAGCACCCAATGAGTTCAAAAACCCTGATTTTTACGTCCAATAAAGGCCCTAGCCCAATCAGTAGTCCCAAAACAAGTCCATGCAACCAATGTCAAAGGTAGCCCTAGTCCCTACTTCCAAAAGAAAGCCTAACCCTAATCTAAGTCCCACACCTAGTCCAGCAACCAATCACACCAGAAGCCCTGATTGCTACTTCCAATTAAAGGTCTAAACCTAGCCCTAGTCCCACCCTACTCCCAACAACCAATAAGATAAGAAGCCCTATACCCAACCAATGAGGACATTAACCCTAATCCAATAGAAACACCAGATACAACCACCAATCAGTGTAGACATATACCAACCACTAGCATACCATATAAGGTCCCAGCAACCTCAGCCAAGGTTTGCTGGCCAGGGAGTTGGAAGCTGATTCTCCTGTTCAGAATCTCCTAGGAGACAGACAGGCTCAATCCACACTTTGGACATCAGCAGGTAAGGGCCTCACTAACTTGAAATCTAACAATACTGTTTGAATAAAACTTTACTCCCCCTGCTGGCCAAAAAACGAAGTGCACAGGCCCTAGTAAAACACAGTTTAAACAGCTCACAGAAGCACCTTCTGATGTAGAAAATCCCTGTTGGTAGGGAAGCAGGGGGGCTAGTTTCTCTGCCTTGGGAACACAAAATGGTGGCTGGGAGTGCACTGTTTTAACATACAGGTCTTAGCACAGAGCAAAGGAGAAATTTGGAGGGAAAACAGAATTGTCACCAAGGAATGAGAGGGACAAACTACAGAGGTTGGACTGCAAATCCCACAATTCAACACTCTAAATGGAGGCAATCATGGGCAGGGAAAACCACTAGTTTAAAACACAACACAGGTGATAAAATATGCAATTTCAGGCAGGCCAAAACTACAATTTTTAACTGTAACAACCACAGGCAAAGACAGTAAACACAGATAATGAAAATCGTTTCTTAAACAACTTTTGTCTTGGGAAGAGACAGCACTAGTCTGTCTCCTTATCACTTCCTGGACTCTGCTCACTGCAATCTGGGGCACAGGTAGGCTGCAACTCAATATGCGTCTAGGGCTGTTAAAGGTAACTTAACTGGAACCTTACAACTTGCGTGCAATTGTTATTACAAGCCCAAAACCAAATTGCTGCTCTAGCACGTTTGGTAGATACCTGTGAACAATTCTAATAGATATCATGCCTTTCCCTTCGAGTTTAAAATGTTGTAGTGATATTAAGAATGATATATTGACCATTGGCTCCATTTGGCATAATTGACTCCATTTTCTGTGCTGACTCCATCTTGTGTAACAGACTCCATTTTCTGTACTCGTACATAGCTGCAAAGTGGGGAGGGGATGTTTTCGCTCTTCACTTGTTTTTGCTCCTCACCAATCAGAATGAACTGGAACATGTTGTGTGGGATGCGTGATTGGAATCTTTCAGGGAATGTGGAATGTACAGCTCTGTCTCGAAGTGAAAATGCAAGAGCCTGGCCAGCTTCTGTCTTAAACTTGACACAGACCAGTACGACCAGCTTGGTTTTTCGCAACAGAAGGAAGGAGGTGAGGTTTCTAGAACCTTCACCTCATGGTGAGTAAAACGTATTAAAGCCGGAGAATGTTGACAAGTGGATTAGACGTACTGTCGCAAGACGAACGGAACCTGAGTTCTGGTCGAGTGTCCAAAACAGCTGTGAACGTGCTCCCCAGCTTGAGTTGGCAAGGATGTTGAGTGGAAGATCGGGGAGGTTTTACTTACTTTGTGTGTATAATTTCTAAGCTTCTTTGCCACATTTATATATATTACATGTTATTCCTGTTTTGTGCTTGAGTTACTTGATATTTTGGAGTCTGCATCAACCAATATATTTTGCCTTCCTTTGCAAGATATTTAATTAATTAAAATGTATGTGTCACTTTAAATGCATCTGGATTTATTTTCTTGCCTCACCTTAAAAGAGCTCTGTGTCTTGTTTTATCGCCTCTACTTTTGGGAGTGCTCTTTGCCTCCTTTCGGGAGTGCAGGGCTTAGGTGTGTCCTATTGTGTCAAATTGCAAGCACTTCATTTTTGGCGCCACTTACAGAATTCGAAAGAAAATTCAAAGGGGAAAGAATTTATTTTCCAGAAAAATGAAGGCCGATTCCCAGATACCAGTTGAAATACCTGAATGGGATGTAGTCCAATATGGTATGCTTGCCCACAAGTGGGCTCATTGCGCTGGGCTAAGTGAAAATTGGATTGTGTGTTTAGCTTACGCGAGCCAGCAAAAGTGATTTGATTTGATTTGATTTTGGATTTGTAAAGCGCGTAGCTACCCAAGGGCGTCCGAGCGCTGTCATGTCAGCTTGAAATGTTCCTGAGGGGGCGTTATTGGGGGAAGAGCCAGGTCTTTAGTAGCGTGCGGAATGGCAGCAGGTTAGTTTCTTTACGGATGCTGAGGGGAAGGCTATTCCAGAGCTTTGGGGCGTTGTATGCGAAGCGGCGCCCACCCGTACGCGCTCGTTTTATTCTAGGGATGCTGGCAAGGAAGAGGGAGTCTGACCTAAGCTGTCTGGTGTATTTGTGGGGTTTGATAAGAGGTTTTAGTATGGAGGGGCTTTTGCCCTGGAGGATTTTGTGAGAGATGCACAGGGTTTTGAAGGCGATGCGCTCCTGAATGGGGAGCCAGTGGAGAGCTTTGAGGGAGGGTTTAGCAGAGGATCTGGATTTCGTCCCCGTGAGGAGTCTTGCTGCGGCAATCTGAACGTGCTGGAGTTTTTTGATGACAGCTGCTGGGGAGCCCAGGTACAGGGCGTTCCCGGAATCCAATCTAGAGGTGATGAGGCCCTGGATAAGAATTTTTCTAGACTGAGGGGGGATAAGAGGGAGGATCTTCCGGGCAGTTCGCATGAGACCAAAGCATGTGCCGGCTGTCTTTCTCGCTTGGGCTCTGAAGTTAAGGTCCTGGTCAAGCCAGATGCCTAGGCTCTTGATTTCATTTTTTGGTATAGGGGGGCGCCCATGCTGGGTGGCCAGGTGAGAGACTTGGGGAGTTTGTACGGGTCACCTAGGAGCATGATCTCCGACTTCTCGCCATTGAGTTTGAGGCGGGAGTCGCCCATCCATTTAGATATGCTCTGCAGGCAGGAGATCAGATTCCCCATGGACTGGTCGGACTGATTGATGGAAACGACTAGTTGGGTGTCGTCGGCGTACATGACCACCTTTATGCCATCTTTATGCCAAGTGGTTGCGTGTTTGCAAAAAGTGGCTGTTGAGAAATGGAAGGAGCTTAGCACGTTAGGGCAAAGGGACTGGATCCTCTTGTGTGCTTATCATAAAATGCATGAAAAATGTGTTCATATACAGTACGAACATGAAAAAATAGAAAAACTGTTTTTTAAAGCCAAAAATACCTCTATGATGCTCATTTGTCAGAGTAAGATATTACAAGATAAGTTGGAAACTTACCAGACTGTGGCGGAAAAGGCTGCAGTAGTTTTCGCACAATACAAGTACAAGAAAAGGAGGGGAAGGGTTAATAAGAGAAAAGTGCATTTAGCTCTTGCAAAGGAAGGAATCAACTGGCACCCAGAAACGTGAGACGGTAATCTTTGGGATTCTTCAGAGTTCTCAGACTCTGGGGGAGAGTGTGATCAAGCCAGTAGTTAGGGTGAGTCGGAAGAACGCAAGTGGTTCAGGCACAGCCGATACATCGTAGGAAAATACAGAGAGGTCCAAATTTTCCAAAGGAGGTTGTGGTGGATTCTATGGAGGATTTTACTCAGCAGGAGATTAATTACATTTTAGACAGATTCAGAAAAAAACCTGAAGAATCTCTGCTTGCATGGATGGTGCGGCTGTTTGATATGGGCGCCTCTGGGGTAATGTTGTATCATGGAGATGCAGTGAAATTCTGCTCACTCAGTACTGATCCTACAGTGCAGGAGCCGTTTAGGAATTACAGGGGCGATGCTAAAATTAACTTGTTACAATTGGCAGTGGTTGGATGCAAACATAAATAGCCAACAGATTCAGACTGGCTAGTGAATGATTAAAGATGCTATGCAGGGTCTTAAGAAGGACGTGATGAAAACTGATATTTTTTTGGATAATGCACTTAACTTGATGGATAGACTGTTGACTGTAAAACACACAAGGTGATGGACATAATGTTGCACATTGACAAAACATTCACTCCCAGTCACAGATCTGGGTTTAATCCATCGTTATTTTGCTCACCACGGCACCCCAGTTCAGTTGACGCTGTGCCTCATGAGAACAGCCCAGCCTGAACTGCCAAGCCATGTCTTCCCTGAACCGGAATCAAGCATCCTAAACTGTTGACTGTGTTAGTGCAAAATAAAATAATTAATTTGGCTCCCTCTGCTTCCAAACAGATGACTTTGTTAATTAACCAGACTGGTAATAATTTGGCGCAGGTGATTGAGGCAGTTCGGGAGTTGGTGGACTGGATAAAGACTGAAAGAGCTGCCAGATCTGAGACACATACAGATAAAACCAGGCCTACTATGAGATATATGTTTATGGCTTTGTTGAGGGATGGAGTAGAGAAAGAGAAGGTGGATGAAATAGAAACTAGAAGTCTGTTGGAGATGTTTAGGAAAAGATGGTTGGACAAAGAGACAGAGGCAGAAAAATGAGTAAGCAGAATAAAACGCAAGTGAGTCAGAAAAATCAGAGGTGGATGAAGAGGAAAAGGAGGGTGAGAGAGCTGCCCATTCGAGGACAAAGGAAGGGAAAGATTCAGAAAGTGAATGGCTCAGTAAGAACTAGAGGAGGGAGGAGTTCCCCAAGAGTATTACAGGTTGTACCCAGATTTTACATGGGCAACGGTTGACAGATTGAAAGCAGATTAGGAAATAGGTCAAGCTTTGGTACAGAGATGGGCTCGCAAAGACAATAGACCTTATGTTGACATAGAAATTCATTGGAAACATCGTAATGTTCAAAAGGCCTGAGCCCTAGTAGACACCGGAGCGGAGGCCACTTTGATATATTGAAATCTGAAAAAATTTAAAGGGCAGTATTTCACAATCACAGGCTTAGGCGGAAAAGAGACACCAGCTGTGCAGACAAAGATCCAAACGAAAATAGGGAGAATACCAAACAGAGAGTACACTGTATTGATTGTGCTCCTCTCTGAGTATATTATTGGAATTGATATATTTAAGGGAATTACTCTGTATTTGAAGGACAGGTACTATAACTTTGGATAAAAAAGGTACATTTCAATTGGAGCCTTAAGGGTCGGTCACTTGAAGATTCCTCCAGTGAAGGTATCCCAGGCTACTAAGGTAATTCTTTTGAAACAGTATAGAATTGAAGGAGGGCATGAGGAGATCAGTGCAACCATGCACTACTTTATAGAGGCAGGGGTGGTGACTCCAATCACTACCACCTGGAATAACCCCGTGTGACCTGTACACAAAAGTGACAATAGTTGGCGCATGACAGTTGATTATCGCGAATTGAACAAGCGCACACCTCCTTTGACTGCAGCTGTCCCAGATACTGTTACCTTAATTGAGAAAATACAGAATCATCCTGGGACTTGGTATGCATTTATTGATATTGCCAATGCTTTCTTTTCCATACCAATAGCCCCGAGAACCAAGAGCAATTTGCATTCTCATGGAATGGTAGGCAGCTCACATGCAAAGAATTACCTATGGGGTACTTGCACCGTCTTACTATCTGTCACCGGCTGGTGGCATAGCATTTAGATGAGGTACCAGTTATTCCTGGAGTACAGCTTTGCCATCAAATTGATGACATAATGATACAGGGAGAGACACAAGACCAAGTGCAGTTCAGTTGGACAGGATTGTGAAGCATTGCAGAGTAAAGGGTGGGAGATAAATCCCGCAAAAGTATAAGGACCCTCTCAAGTTTTTGGGAATTCAATGCCATCAGGTACACAGAGAGGTGGTGCTGTAGGTCAAACAAAAGATCAAAGAATTTGCTCTGCCACTAAATAGGAAGGAAGCCTAGAGGTCCATTGGATTGTTTGGTTTTTGGGGACAGCATATCCCTCAGTTGAGTCAGATTTTGGCCCCTTTGTACAAAGTTACGCGAAAGAAAAATGAATGCGAATGAGGAGAGAAACAGCAAATTGCATTTGAATCAGCAAAAGAGGCTATACAGTGTGCTTTGGATTTGTGGCCAGTACGGCAGGAGGATGTTGACCTGATTGTGACAGTACAAGGACTGTATGCTAATTAGAGTCTGTGGTGGAAGCAAGGAAAACCAAGGGTGCCTTTAGTATTTTGGAAAAAGAAATTACCAGATGCTGGAGAGCGGTACACTCCCTTTGAAAAACAGTTGCTTGAATGTTATTTGGCCCTGGTGGATACTGAGCAATTGACCTTAGGACACAATGTGATTTTGAGACCTGAGATTCCTATAATGCAATGGGTGATGAGTTCCCCCAAGACTCACAGAATAGGACATGCACAAGAACCCATCATAATCAAGTGGAAGTGGTACATACAGGATAGGGCTCGAGAAGGTCCCAAAGGCACTGCAGTGCAGCATGAGCAGGTGGCACAAGCCCCAATGGGAGATACAGAGGTGTTACATGATGTACCTGACATACAAGAATCTTCTGTGAAGTGGAGTAGGTCATTTGAAGAATTATCCTTAGAGGACAGAAAGCATGTGTGGTTTACTGAGGTTTCAGCCAGGTATGTAGGGGCTAAAAGGCACTGGAAAGTGGCGTCATACAATCCTGCAACCAAGATAGCATTGACCACTACTGGAGAGGGAAAGAGTAGCCAGTTCACAGAACTTTATGCTATCTATCAAGCTTTGAACATAAAATTGCCAGGAAATTGTCATATATACACTGACTTGTGGTCTACTGCCAATGGGTTTGCCACTTGGCTTCCCATGTGGCATGCCCATAACTGGATGATATATTCAAAGGAAGTGTGGGATAAGGAACTGTGGAAAGAGATCTGGACCATGTTGCCACAAAGCACAATTACCGTGTATCAAGGTGCTGCTCACTGTTCCACCGACTCACTCGACCGCTGGTTTAATTCCCTCACAGATGAAAAAGCTAAGATTTCGGAGGCCGAGGTGGCAATGCAAGATTCTGACCTGGTTGGGGTTGAGAAATGGGCACATCAGAAGTGCGGACACTTTGGAGAAACAATTACTAGCCGGTGGGATACACGTTCCCCTAGATCTGATTAAAACTGCGATCTCCGAATGTCCTATTTGTCAAAATACCCAACATAGACCAGTCCCACAGATAGTGAGAGGCCAGCTAGGCAGAGGAAAATTACCAGCACTGATCAGCCAGCTTGAATACATTGTGCCCCTGCCAATTAGTCTAGGATGTCAATATGTGTGCACGGTTGTAGACACATACTCTGGAAATTTTATAGCATTTGCATGCAAACGTGCTACTCAGTTGAACGCATTGACAACGTCAGACTTGTTGATTTTGTATTATGGAATTCCAGTAGAGATTCAAAGTGACAATGGGTCTCATTCTAAAAGCAAATTGGTGAAGGATTATTGTGCACAACACAACATTGAGTGAGTCTTTCATTTCTGTATTACCTGCAGGCTGCGGGTCTAATTGAGCACATGAATGTATTGTTTGTTGAAAGATCAATGGAGCAAGGTATCTAATGGGTCATTAAAAATTTGGAGAGATAATTTGAATGAGGCATTACAAATACTGAAAAATAGACCCTTAGCAAATGCAGAAACCCCTCTGATGCGAATGCTAATCCCAGCCTTGCAGATTCAGCCTCATGTAGCCCCCAATACAATCCTCTATTGGGAGACAGTTCCTGGAGCTTTGGCTCTTACCGGGTGACATCAGAGGCTGCAGGTCTTGGAATGCATGCTTTGAAATTGTACAGACTCAAACCAAGAGATATAACACTCATTGAGACAGGAGTGGGAATCCAGATTCCCCCAGAGCACTTTGGCTTGATTGCCCCTCGATTTAGCTTGGCTCTAAGAGGCAATTAAGTACTGAGAGGGGTCATTGATGCAGACTATCTAGGTGAAATCAAGGTTATCCTACTGAATAGTGGAGATGCTGTTTTGATAATACAACCTGGAGACAGAGTCACTCAAATAGTGATCATGCCAGTATACGGAGGGATAGTCAAGACGGGTACTGCCCCAGCCCATCTCACCGTGTGAGGGGAAGGAGGGTTTGGTTACACTGACAAGAATTGCAGGGGTCAAGGTGTGGGTAGAATCTCCAAATAGTCCCCCCGAACAGGCAGAGGTTATTGCAACAGGAAAGGACATGTCCTGTTAATCATGTAACCAGGGCAGGATCAAAGGGAACATGTGTCTGCTGATAAATGTTTCTTGGGAGAATGAATAATACCTGTTTGTTCTCTGTTCTTATAGATCACAGCATGGTGTGTCTGTGCTCTGCGTGCACTCGCTGGAGTGTGTTTGGTCGTATTCGAGTGGGGCAGGGAGGGTACGCGAGCCCCTAATTCCAAAGTGGCCAGCCGTCTGCGCAGATGAACAGCACTGCTGACTTGACCTGACAACTTGTGGTCCTATCTTGCACAGACAGCCCTCAACAGATCATACTTTTGCATGACAATCATGAAAAGCACCATGGATATTATTTCCACGTGCCTTGAAGCTATACCTACTCCTGTAGATGTGCTGTTGCAGTCATTCAACATCACAAATGCAGACGGGACAGTGGAGGAAAATGATATGAGAACTCACCTGTCACCTTATGAGTTTTGACGATTTTGTCCAGACACAACTGATGATAATTGGAAAAATCTAACACAAGTGATAACGTTCAATGTCACCGAAGGTGACCTTTATTACAATCTAACATGTGACCCCAAGTCACAAATGACATGGGAACAACAAACTCAATGCAAAAACCGAAATTAAAGTCATGTAAAAACATGCTGCCAGTCCTTTCAAGCATGTTAAATTGCCTGTAGGTTGGTTATTTTCTTCTGGTAATGTTACATACACGTACAGTCCAGTAAATATCACAAATGGACCGTGTGCCTTTAATAGATTAGGCCTCATTATGTTCCCATTAAATCCATCATCATACGTCCGAAATACGAAAGTAGCTGTTCAAGTCAGTGAACATTGTGATTCTGAAGTTAATTTACTAACATTGGGGTCGATTAGGATGGCGGACGGACAAAGTCCGTCCGCCATCCTGTGTGGGGCAGGGACCGTCCGCCACAAGGGCGGAGGTACCGTGCCCCTAATTAGGATGCACCCACCACAGTGGTGGGTCCATCCCGCATTTTTAACATTGCAGCCAACGGTGCTGAGCACCGTCCGCCGCAATGTCAAAAATTCATGTTGTACTGTGAAACGCAGGGGGGTACCATAGGTACCCCCCATGTGCAGCCACCACCACCCCTTCATCCTGTGGGGCCCACAACGGGCCCGCAAGGCAAAGCCTGTATGCCTTTCTGTAGCGGCATTTCCGCCAAGGAAAGGCATCTGCATCCGGCCATCGTAATATGGCTGGCGGTGTCTGGAAGACACCGCCAGCCATATGAACCCTTTTCCGCCCCGGCCGCAAGGCGACCGGGCGGAAAAGCGGCGGACGGTATTTCTGTACGCTGCGGTCCCCCCCCGCCATTGTAATATGGCGGGGGGAAAATTGGTGGCGGACGGGCATAGATGAAGGACGGATTGCCACCCCCTGCATGGCGGTGGCGATCCGTCCGCCATCCCAATCGGCCCCTAAGTCTGAATATATTAGTTAAGCTGTTTCAATAGTAGGAATTACAGGCTTAACCAGTTACAATTCTAGGGCTGCTAGTGAGTTAGCTGTTTTTGGTGAAGAATATTTATCATACATCAGTTACTGTAGCAGAATTATTATTAGATGTGCAGGGGCAAGAAAAGCTATCCTACAGAACAGCAATCGATTAATTACAACATGATAATGGATGTTCAGACTTTGAGGGAATGTGTTGCTTTAATCTTTCAGATCATTCTAAGTCAATTCAGTCCCACATTGAAGCTTTACACAAGTTAGTTAAGCAGGATGTAGAAAAAGGATGGTGGGATTAGTTGTTTGGATAGTGGCCAGATTTTGGTAAACTTCTCTCTGTTCTAGGCGGGGCAATATTAGCACTATGTATCTTGATATCATTATATTGTTGTATCCAGTGTGTGCCTAATCTATCATCTATGCTTTAACTTAAAGCAGTGGATCTCAGACCGATATGTTACGAAAGCCAATGTTCAAGGGTGGAATGTAGTGATATTAAGAATGATATATTGACCATTGGCTCCATTTGGCATAATAGACTCCATTTTCTGTGCTTGCATGTAGCTGCAAAGTGGGGAGGGGATGTTTTTGCTCTTCACTTGTTTTTGGTCCTCACCAATCAGAATGAACTGGAACATGTTGGTGGTGATGCCTGCTTGGTACCTTTCCGGGAATGTGTGGAATGTACAGCTCTGTCTTAAAGTCAAAATATAGGAGCCTGTCCAGCTTCTGTCTTGGCCTTGACACAGACCAGTACGACCAGCTCGGTTTTTCGCAACAGAAGAAAGGGGGCGCAGTTTCTAGAACCTTTGCCTAACGTCGAGTAAAACGTATTAAAGCTGGAGAATGTTGACAGGTGGATTGAAACTCATTTGCGGAGTAGACGTCCAATCCCAGTAGTAAATGGTTTCCTCAGCTTTAGTTGGCAAGGATGTCGAGTGAACGATCGGTGAGGTGTAACTTACTTTGTGTATATAATTTCTAAGTTTCTTTGCTCTTTGCTACATGTATATATGCTACATGTTATTCTGGTTTTGTGCTTGAGTTACTTGATATTTGGGAGTCTGCATCAACCGATATATTTTGCCTTCCTTTCCACAATATTGAACTAATAAAAATGTGTGTGTCACTTTAAATGCACCTAAATTTGTTTGCTTGCCTTGCCTTAAGAGAGAGCTGGGTCTTATTTTATCGACTCATCTTTTGCTTTTTTACATGTGGTATTTTAAGGTGCAGCAGTGCAATTGCCTCCTCTCAGGAGTGCAGGGTTTAGGTCTGTCCTATTGTGTTAAATTACAAGCACTACAAACGTGTACCACACCTTAAGCGGATTCAGTTTGGCTTGCCTCCTATTTGTAAATTTGATTTGCTGGTTCCTTTGTATAGAGCAAATTCTGCTATTCATAACTTATTCCTTATGCGTTGTTCCTGGGCAGTCCAGATTCTCAAATGTCACCCATATGTTCAGTTCTCTTAGCACCTGGGTTCCCAAATGCTGCATATATTTCTTTACTGGAATCCCAGGTCTACTATTTGTGCATCCAAACTCAACCTGTCCTGATGATGACCCTGAAATCTTTGTTTTTGGATCAAAACACTATCGAGAAGATCCGGCACAAAGAAATTTTCTGAAATGTTGATGAATAGTCAGGAAAACCTTTGATTCTTTTTAGAATCACAATATATGGACATATACTTCAAATCTTTGGGTATAACATTTTGCTGGCCATCGTTTAGCCTATACCTATTCTGTATAGATAACATTTGCAGACTTTTTCTGTGTTGTTATTTTCACACGTTTGCAACATGTGACCTCTACTTGCAAAGATCATTTTTTTTTATAGAACTCTGTGTTTTGAATCCACTGTTGAATTTGTTGTAACATATTTGTTTGTACATAAATATGACTATTTTCATATAACTGGATATCCAGGGTATTGTTTATGTATATATCATGTCAGAGGTAGATATCATCATTATCCTTGAATTATTTGATCCTTATTATCTAATGATGCTTAAAAGGAATTTGTTGTCTGTACAGGTTAATAAGCACATTGGCATTTTTCTTTGTAACTTTTTTCGTCTCTCCTACTTTTACTCTTTTTTCATTCGCCATGATGGATCAGCATGTAACTTAACACAAAACTTAGCTGAGTGCAGTTTTTGTGTGCCATATGTTACACAGATTCCTAAAATAGAATCAAAGATCTCCTTTGCCACTCTTCACAGAACTCACCTTGATAAAGTCAATGTGTACTTAGAAAGGTTTAGGAATGCTTTATGCAGTTTCGTTAAAGATCCACCTGGTGCCATTCCTAAGAGACGAGAGGTGCAAACCTAACTGCAGAATTTATATTGGTGACAAATATAGTGACACCGTAGTTACGTTAGAGTTCCACTTACTGTTTAAAACTTTTTTTTTACTAACGTCTTTATTGCTGACTGACAAATCTGCATGAAATTTGCCACCCATCACAATCAGCTACATTTTAGTTTGTCGAGTTTCATGCAGATCCATCAAAGGGAGAAAAAGCAACATGTGGCTTAAAGGAATCTTGCTTCATTTTAGTTCCCATTAGACAGTTTGCTGTGCCCTCAAGCAAAAGCCAGCCTGACTCATCTTAATTTCCGAACTCCATGGATCTTAATTAGTTCTCACCTCTTTGCTCATGATGCTTTGAATCTACCAGTATATGACATGGTATATGGTACTAAACACCAATTTGAAACATTGGTGGAGGTGTAAGGGTATCATTTTGAATTCCTTCTTGTTTGTAAACTCCACAGATTGCTGCACAAAAACATAAAATTACAGGTATGCACATTAATCTCAAAAAACCCTTCTGTGCCATACAAGCTGTAGATGAATGCTATTCAAATGTTAATGAACAATGGTTTCCCTGGAATACACTTTAAAGTTAGTCAAGAGTAAAATAGCATCAAAGATTAGAATGATGAAAAATGTCTGCTTTGAGAACATTGGTGTAAGAAATTGGGTTATCACTCGTGGGGATTGAAACCCTACTTAGCGATAACCACAATACTTGTCAGGGTGAACCACAAAAGTGATTAAATTAATCTGTGCTTAACCCTCTGGGAGCTTGGTACAAAAGCAGTCTGGCTTAACTTAGAAGCAATGTGTAAAGTATATTTTCCGCACACAAACAGTAATAAAGTTAAAAAAAACAGAAATAAAATCCATACAAATTTAGAAAAATAAAGAAACAAAATAATAAATAAAATGACACCAAATGAATTAAATCAAATGAGTAGAACCGGAGTTATCAATTTTAAATGTTTTTTGTGAAAAATAGCACCTAAAGGATCAAAGCACCCACCATGGGTATCTCATCCGGTGAGGCCCGGGACAAAGTCAAAAGTTAAGGCTGATCACTTTGGAGCGCAGATTTGATACAGGTGGCTTGGACCATGTCTCCGCTTACCTTCGGACCATACTAATGTAAGAGCACCAAGGGCTATGCAATGCAGTGCAGTGCATACCCCACAGTGCTGTTGCATAATCATGTAAGGGCATTGAGGGGTATCCACTCCAGTTCATACCCCTCAGTGGCATCAGATATTTATGTAAGGTCACTGAAGGGTATGCACTGCACTGCATACCACTCAGCACCCTTACATACTTATGTGAGGGCACCGAGGGGTATGCACTGCAGTAAAGTGAATACACCTTGGCATCTTTATATAAGAATCTGATGGTGCAGAGGGGTATGCCCTGCTGTGCAGTGATTCAAACAGGGCTGAAAGAGGAAGCAGTCTCTCTGTGTGTAAGAAACACTGCAGAATTAACTTTATCAGCAGTGTTTTTTAAGCATAGAGGGACTGCTCCCTGTTTCAGCCCTGTTAATCCACGGCACAGCAGGGCATACTCCTTGGTGCCCTTAGATACTGCTCCCTCTTCCAGACCTTTTAAATTTAAAACCACTGCTGATTAATCCCACCTGCGGAGTGGCAAAAATGTATCAGTAATTCCGTGTTTCAAGAGTAATGCAGAATTACCAAATTTCTTAAATTCCATTGGCAGAATTAAAAGTCTGCCTACCCTTAAAGAAAAGTTCCTCTGAAGGAAAACTTCTGAAAGACAAAGCAGCCGGTGGCATCCAGGGAGGAAATGTCATCATCTGGGATGGAGTCACAGTGAAGATTTCTACTTTCAAACTTTGTCACTTTTTTGGACGTCAAACATCTCCAGCAAGCTGAAGCTGCAGGTTGTAGCCAATGAGGATTCCACAAGGCCAGATATGAAGCTGACAGGCAATGCACCTTGTGCGGATTGGTGTGCAGGTAGGTCCCAGTCTCTCTGATGGTTCTCTGGCCATTTTATAGTGAAAATGTTTCCAAGTCTCAACTTTCAGGATTAGTGGAGTAGCACCTTAACACCACAACCAAGGGTCCAAGACTTGGGGGGGCACCACTTGGAGGGTTAAGACTCACACCAGCAGAGGCCAGTTATTTGTTCAAGGTTTCTGGAGTTTGTTATGCCCCTGTAGCTCACACAGGAGGCCAGCTAACTTGCCCTCAGAGTCACTCTGGTAGTCCTGGGTTCAAGGTAGAAGGCAGGCATCAATCAGAAGTACCGACCTCTGGGGGGTCATTTTGAAGTCTTCCACAGCTCCTGGAGAGTACTGAAGAGTGGCTCTAAGGATCCAACATTCATACCAAGTGCTGGCCTTTGAAGTGATGGGATCTTCTATAATATCTCCACACCCTGCTCTGCAAAGTTCTTCTCTTCCCCTTTCCAGTCTCTAAGAATTCTCGGGTAACAGAAGACTATTGTCTGGTTCCTTTATGTATTTGCTGGAGGCAGCCTTTTGAAATGACAGTGGGCCAGGGAGCAGCTCTGCCCTTATCAATCCAGGCAGGATTGTCCATACCGCTTACACCTAGTCCCCTTTGTCTAGCTGCTTAGCAGGAATACACAAACCCCAACAGCAGAGCCATTCACAGTTGTGACCAGGACACTGGCAGAGCACAATAATAGCTATGGCAGGAAAACGGCAACTTTCAAAAAGGGGTACTTTCAGAACTGTGACCTAAAATCTGACTGTGCTATGAAAGAGGATTTTAAAATACAACTAAATTGAGTCTAAACATGACATATCTACCTGCTCCCAATCAAAGCTAGTACTTATTAAATGTAATAAGGTAACCCTATGTTATCCCATGGGAGAGAGAGGCCTTACCTTAGCGAAAAACAAATGTAGGAGTTTTTCACTACTAGGACATTTAAAACTTAAAAGCGCATGTCTTATTTTTTAATGCAATGCACCCTGCCCTACTAGCTGTTTAGGGCATACTTTGGGGCCAAATTGTATTGAAAACATAAGCTTAGGCCTGGCCAGGTTGTATTGACAGTTTAAAATTGCATTACAGGCTGCAATATCTGGCCTGAGACATATTTTAAAGTCCTACTTTAGTGGTGAGTACCCAGTAATGGCATTTAATTGATAAGCTCTTTGTATCACGTAGTACCATATACTAGGGACGTGCAAGTAATTTAATTGTGCCAATCAGGTGTAGGCCAATTTTAGGGAGAGCACGCCAGCACTGTAGCACTGGTTAGCAGAGGTAAAGTGCACAGATTCCTAAAGCCAGCAAAAACAAATTCAGAAAACCGTAGGGGTGAAGGTAAGCAGTTTGGGGGTTACCCTGCAAAACGGGCTAAGCCCAACAGTTGTGATGTAAAACGGATTTACATCAAGCAAAAAAATACAGAGAACAATGACGTGTCTAATATTCTGTTTGTGCACCTAGTCAGCATTGTTTTCATTCACGTAGTCAGAAATACCAGTTACTTGTTTACACAGTGTGTTTTATTTCCCTAATGTCTTATTTTGAGACCTTATGGCCTGATTCACAAAAGCAAACTTACACTTTTGTGTAAGTTTACAATTAGTTGCTATTCACAAAGGGATGTACAAGTAGTATCTTTTTGAGTGTGGCATCGTCCCTCATAAAATGATAAGAACGTCCTATTGTTTTATGTTCAGAAATTCCTCACTATGAAGGACACTACTCGGAAAACCTTTTGTGAATAGCAAACAATCATAAACTAACACTAAAGTGTAAGCCTACCTTTGTGAATCAGGCCTTTAGGGTGGAAATATATATAAATATGTTATTATTAAGGATCCGAAGGTTTATCATTTACTTCTAAGATCTGTGTGTGTTCATTAGACTATATGTTCAAATTCCAGTGTGATCAACTCAGGATCTCCTTCTTCCTATGTAAAGAACAATTGTAATTAAATTAGGACACAATGGCCCAGATGCATGAAAGGAAAATCTGGTCGCAAAGGGGCAGATTCTCAGAATCTGCCCCTTTGCGACCAGTATTTTTGCATTTGGGATGCATCATCCCAAATGCAAAAATCGCAATTTAAGGAATCTCTAAATTGAGATTCCTTAAATTGCAATTGCATTTAAGGAATCCCAAATTGAGATTCCTTAAATGCAATGCAACAAAGTAAAAAAATTTGCGATTTCGCTAATAAGGGGAGCAAATTACCATGAAGTTGAACATCATGGTAATTTGCAAAAACTTTGAAAAATGCACTTTTGTGCATTTTTCAAAGTGTCATGTTGCGCACACACATGCCCTTAGGGCATGTGTGTGCGCAACAAATGTGCACAAATTAATTTCCTTTGGACACCCCTGCACCCTTGAAATTGCATTCTCAATTTGCGATTCGCTAATTGCTAATCGCAAATTGAGAATGTCTTCCCATTCACTCCTATGGGCCTCTAGGCCCATAGAAATGAATGGGGAGGTATTCCTTAATTGCGAGTCGCAATTTGCGAGTCGCAATTAAGGAATATTAAGAAATCGCAATTTTTTTAGCGATTTCTTCATGCATAGCATGTTGCTTGATGCATCTGGGGGAATATTATTATTTCTACCTGCTGTAACTGTGTGATGTATTTGTGCACAGATATTTTTATTTCACACACAACAAAAATCCCATCCCCAGTAATTTAATTGATTGATGTTTGTAATGGAGTAAGGTGACCACCTCGCTTTACATAATTATGGACACTGTCTCCAGAGCTGAACTTTAACCTTACAAATCATTGATTTCTGGTGTGTTAATCTAATTAGTTCAGTTAAAGCAAAACAAAACTACAACACCTAGAATGCATCTTGCTATCACTCAAATGTCCAGGACTGGGCCTGATTTAGAGTTTCACAGAGAAGGTATTCCCTCACAATATACACATTAAAAAATATTGCAAGGTACCTTGGAGGTATTTTATCTTATAAAGGAACCCAGCCTTGGGCCTCATTCTTCTATTTGGCCACATAGCTCCTTGAGGCTTGCAATATGCGTATAATGTACTGGTGGGGATTCTTTATCCCATATATAAAATTATATAAAATGTGTGATTTCCAAAATGGTATCGAAATTGCAGGTGGGTTGTGAGTGTTTGAATGTGAGTTGAAAAAAGATCTTTGGCTTTTCAGGTTAGATGAGCAAAGTTCTTCCTTGCTGGCATGCTTTTTATTTATTTTCGGTACCATTAGAAGTTATTAGCTTGCCATGAGGTTTTTACTGGCCAATTTGTAAAAATGAAAAGTTTCTATGAGTAAATAAGGCCACAGATTATGTAGTTGTGTGTAACAAATAAAGAGACTTTCAAATGAGGACCTTTTAGTAATTGGTAAACCATGCAGTTTTTTTCAAAATAAAAGATTGTCAACCAGTGTAGTTTTGTCAAATGAAAATGCATGTCGAGACAGGTTTAAATGTAGGAAAGCTGCACAGTTTTGTACTATCTAAAGGTAATTAAGCAGGTCGTTGGGTGATCCCAGATAATGACAATGTGCCTACTATGGTTTGAATAATAGGAAATTGTAAGTGTTTTCATAAAAGGAGAAGAATGTTTCTTAAAGTCTTTAATATTAGAAAACAAAGGGGCATATTACCGAGGAGTGCATTGGAAAATGCAAAACGCACATTCCCGTATCGCCGGTTATTGCCGGAATTCATCGCCTTTTTAGCGCGCAATTATCAATGCGCATCAGGCAGGCGAATAGAAATCCGGCAATAGTCGGCGATATGGCACATTAGCGCATGAAAACAAACGTTGTTTTCACGCGCTAATGGGGTCCTTGATAACATGGGGGGGTGGATTCAGCTTTATGATCCACACCCCCATGTTATCAATGCCTAACGCCGTGTCAGAGCAGGCGTTGGGAGACCTGCGATAAACGAGTTTATCGCAGGACTTTTCCTCTAATCGCCTTCCTTGGTAATAGGGTGTTCCCACCTCCAACCACATTTTTCATGTGGTTGGATGTGGGAACGCCCACTTTGCATGTCATTAGCGATGTTTATCGCAGACATGCAAAGTGGGCTCGGCCCAGACTTTAAAATGCCCTTGTTAATAGGGCTCTAGCAGTATCGCCGCTTTCTCTGCACAATTCGCCGAGAAAGCGGGGATACTTGCCCTTGGTAATATGCCCCAAAGAGAGGTGAGTTTTGAGATATGCACAGAGAGATCATCATCAAAGAACACAGCCAAATAGTAATCAGATTAAACTGGTTCAGGGCTACGTACAAGTTCCCTGGGCCCACAGTTCAGTGACTATTCAGATCTGGCAGAGCTAAGCCAATGGATCTCCGTTTTATAAGAGCTGCGCCTAAGATGGTTATTGCTCACCTAGCAAGCAACTGCTAGCAATCAAATGTGATATTTGAATTTCAGAAGTCTTAGAGCCGTACTTGAAGAAACCTTAGGAACTCCAAAGTTGACACACCTGAAAGAAAAGGTATATTCCTACTATTTAACTGTTCCCAAATGGTCTTTGAAAAAATTGGATAGGCGTATTACAGCTTTATCTTGGACATTGGCTCTACTTGGGCCTCATTTATGAGGTTTTGCCATAGGGAAGCGCAGCAGGCCTTCTTGCTGCGCTTCCTAGCGGCAAAAGAAAAGGGCAGGAATGCACAGTATCTATAAGATACAGCACATTCCTGTCCTCTTCCCCTGCGCCGGCGCACAATGGGTTGCCTGTCCCAGCGCAGGCAACTTTGCACAATGGTGCAAGGGTGCCGGCCTTGCGGGCAGATTATTTTTGTACAGGAAGGAAAACCTTTCTGTACAAAAATAATCACAAGAGGCTTTTCCTCTTTCTATGTGTGCTGCAGAATGCAGCACACGTAGAAAAAGGAAAAACGAGGAGAAATAAAGATATTTCTCCCCTTTGCTCCTCCCTTACGCCTCCCCTGGGAAGGCGTAAGCTTTTGGCACTGCCTCAGATTTACGATTTCTTGTAAATCTGGGGCAGTGTCAAAAGGCCATGGATGGTGCTGGGAATGCCCCCAGCAACACCCCTTTAAAGCAACATAAATGAGGCCCCTAGTCTTTTTAGTACTCTTTGAGGCAGTATATTGTTTCATTACTCCTAACAGCGCTGTTTAGTATGATAATTATCTGCTTTTGGAAAATGCAGGAATGATAACCTAGTGGTTAATGCTGACACCTGGGTACCACCTCTAGCCTAATACATGAAAATCACATTTGCATTATGTATATGTCACATGGAAACTAAGCAAAATGTTAACATGCAGGCAGGTTAACACACAATGTGCTGGACTTGGTCCTTTTTGTGTGATCATCCCCAGACTTTTGGTCTTCCTTCTCCTATTTTTTTTTGCTGAATTCATTCATGTTGGACTTGAAACATGCTAAGAATGGCTTTACCCAATTGGCATATTTAATTTGCTTGTAAGTCCTTAATGAAGTGACACTACGGGTGTCCAGGGCGTGCAAATGAAATGCTACCAGTGGGCCTGCAGCACGAATTGTGCCACCCACTTTAAAGCACTTGAAAAATGTCTCAGGTCTGGCATTGCAGTCTCTGTGTGTGCAGGTATAACCTGCCATTTCAAACAGGTAAAGTAAACCTTTTGCCAGGACGAAATCTTCCTTTCTAATACATATAAGCCACCCCTAGGGAAGAACTTAATTCCTTCCCCGCGGCGTGAATTCCACCACGGCACGGTGGGGCTAGGGGGTGATTTCCGGTGCTTCGGTGCTCAGGATGGCTCCCCGCCATCATAAGTCACAGGCAGCGTGTGCTCATGATGGCGTGGTTCCGTCATGACCACACCCGCTCATTAAGGCGGGGAATTAGTGCCACATGGGAGGAGCGGTGACAGTATAACAGCTCCACGCTGTCATGAGCACACACCTCCTGTGGCTCATGACTGTGTGGAGCCGTCATGAGCACGCAAGGGGTTAAACAAGGTACAGTTTATTTGAAATTTCATTCAGGGGGGTAATTGTAAGCACACCAATCACACGTGAGGGTCTCTGGGCACTGAGTGGGCGGGAGTGCAAAAAGAATGATCGATGGACAGAATGCAGAAAAATGTCATACATCCACCCCAGTACAGAGATCAGGGCCTACATCCATCATTTATTTGCTCACCATGCCATTCCAGTTTGGACCCAGCCATATGCAAATCAGTCTTGCCCCCACGCCCAATGGGAACAGTCCAGCCCGAACTGCCAGGCCAGGTCCTCCCTGGACTGGAAACAAGCATCCTAGGACCAGTTTCGGGCTTTCAGCCCTCATCAGCCAGGATAGCTTGACTCCAGTGGCATGGAGAGCACCGGACCCTCATCTGGGCATGCCTGTCCCACTGGGGTGACAAATGCAAAAAGAACAATTGTTGGACAGAGTGCAGAAGGTTGTCTTACATTCACCCCAGTACAGATCTCTAGGCCTAAATCCATCGTTTTTTTTGCTCACCATGCCATTCCAGTTTTGACTCAGCCATAAACAAATCAGTCTTGACCCTGCACCCAATGGGAACAGTCCAGCCCGAACTGCCAAGCCATGTCTTCCCGGGACCGGAATCAAGCATCCTAAGAACGGTTTCTGGCTATCAGCCATCATCAGCCAGGATAGCTTGACTCCAGTGGCATGGAGAGCACGGGACCCACATCTGGGCATACCCGTCCCACTAGGGGTCACAAATGCAAAAAGAGCAATTGATGGACAGAATGCAGAACAATGTCATACAATCACCCCAGTACAGAGATCTGGGCCTAAATCCATTGTTTTTTCGCTCACCATGCCATTCCAGTTGGGCCCAGCCAATAATCAAATCAGTGTTGACCCAGCGCCCAATGGGAACAGTCCAGCCTGAACTGCCAGGCCAGGGCCTCCCTGCAGAGTATACAAGCTTCCAAGGACCGGTTTCCATCCAGGATAGCTTGACTCCAGTGGCATGGAGAGCACGGGACCCACGTCTGGGGAACACCCGTCCCACTCGGGGTGAGAAATGCACAAAGAACAATTGATGGACAGAATGCAGAATAATGTTAAACATTCACACCAATACAGAGATCTGGGCCTAAATCCATTGTCTTTTGCTCACCATGCCATTCCAGTTTGGGTCCAGCCATATGCATATCAGTCCTCGCCCTGCGCCCAGTGGGAACAGTCCAGCCCGAACTGCCAGGCCAGGTCCTCCCTTGACTGAAAACAAGCATCCTTGAACTGGTTTTGGTCTTTCAGCCCTAATCAGCCAGGGTAGCTTGGCTCCAGTGGCATGGAGAGCACAGGACCCACGTCTGGGTATACCATCCCACTCGGGTTCACAAATAAAAAAAGAACAATTGATGGACAGAATGCAGAACAATGTAATACATTCACACCAGTACAACGATCTGGGCCTAAATCCATTGCTTTTTTGCTCACCATGCCATTCCAGTTTGGACCCAGCCATATACAAATCAGTATTGACCCTGCGCCCAATGAGAACAGTCCAGCCCGGAAACAAGCTTCCTAGGACCGGTTTCGGGCTTTCAGCCCTCATCAGCCAGGATAGCTTGACTTCAGTGGCATGGAGAGCACGGGACCCACGTCTGGGCATACCCGATCCACTCGGGGTGACAAATGTAAAAAGAATAATTGATGGTCAGAATGCAGAACAATGTCATACATTCACCCCAGTACAGAGATGGAGGGGTAGCAGCTCCGTTCACTCAAAGAGCCAAGTGTTCGGAGTTTTCTTGAAGATGTTCGAGAAGGGGGCGCTTCTGGTGTCAATCGGTAGCTCGTTCCATGTTTTGGCTGCGACGTAGGAGAAAGCTCTTCTGCCTGTTCTGGCTCAGCGGATGTGAGGGTTTCAGCAAGGTCGGCGGATCAGAGGTTTCTTTTTGGTAGGTGAAAGGAGATTCTTTCTTTGAGGTATTGGGGCCCGATGTTTTGGAGGCATTTGTAAGCGTGGGTGAGTATCTTGAAAGTGACTCTCTTCTCAGCGCGGAACCAGTGGAGGTTCCGCAGATGTTGGGTGATGTGTTTGTATTGAGGAATAGAGCACAAGTCTGGCTGCGGTCTTCTGTATGGTCTGCAGCTTGTGGAGCAGAGACTTGTTGATCCCGGTGTAGAGGGCGTTGCCATAGTCGAGTCCGCTGGTTATGAGTGCATGGGTGACGGTCTTTCTTGATGCAGGGGGATCCATTTGAAGGTCTTTCAGAGGATGCAGAGGGTGTTGAAACAGCTGGAGGCGACAGCGTTGATCTGTCGGGTCATGGAGAGGGAGGAGTCGAGGATGATGCAGAGGTTCTGAGCGTGGTCGGTAAGGGTAGGAGGACTGCCGATGGTGGTGGGCCACCAGGTATTGTCCCATGCAGAGGGGGAGGGTCCGAGGATGAGGGCCTCTGTCTTCTCTGAGTTGAGCTTCAGGCAGCTGCTGCTCATCCAGGATGTGATGTCCTCCATTCCTTCCTGGAAGTTGAGTCTTGTGGTGGTGGGGTCCTTGGTGAGGGAGAAGATGAGCTGGGTGTCATCGGCGTAAGATACTATGCTGAGACCGTGCTGTCTGACAATGGCAGTGAGGGGGGCCATGTAGATATTGAAGGGTGTGGGACTCAGCGTTGATCTTTGGGGTACTCCACAGTTGATTTCCGTGGATTCTTTCAGTTCTTCCGGTGAGGAATGAGCAGATCCAGTTGAGGGCAGTTCCTTGTATGCCAGCATCATAGAGTCTGGCGGTGAGTGTGCGGTGGGAGATGGTGGGAAACGGTGTTGAATGCTGCCGAGGGGTCAAGCACCATCAGGGCAGAGGTGTGTCCTTGGTCGAGGAGGGTGCGGATGTCATCTGAGGCAGCGAGTACCGTGGTCTCGGTGCTGTGGTTGCTGCGGAATCCGGATTGATAGGGGTCGAGGGTGGAGTTTTCTTCTATGAATTCCGTTAGTTGTGTGTTGACGGTCTTCTCGGTGACTTTGGCTGTGAATGCGAGGAGCGAGATGGGCTAATATTGAGGTCCATGGGGTCAGCAGAGGGTTTCCTGAGCAGAGGTCTAACTTCTGCGCATTTCCAGTCATTGGGATAGATGTAGGGCTTGAAGGTGGCGTTGATGGTGTGTCATAGTTTTGGAGCGAAGTCGGTGATGGCTCTGTGGAAGATGTGTGGTGGGCAGAGTCTGTAGGGACCACTGAGTGGATGCCTTTCATGGTTGAAACGGTGTCTTCAGTGGTGACTGGGGTCCAGGAGGAGATGGTGGCTGGCTGGTGTTGCTTGGGAGGGTAGTGGTTTCAAAGTCCAGTGACTGATCGTTGAAGTCGCCGTAGAGGTTCTTGATTTTCTGGTGGAAGTAGGATCCAAGCTTGTTGCAGAGGTCCTAGGAAGGGGTGATCTCCTTGGTTTCTTTGGTGGGCTTGGTGAATTCCTGGATGGTGCTGAAGAGTTTCTTGGAGTTGCTGGAGTTGGCGATGATCTTGTTTTGCAGGAAGGTCCTTTTTGTGGATTTGATGAGTTGGTGGTATTCCATCATGGCGTTCGGTCTTCAGGTGTTTTGCTGTTTCTCAATTCTTCTCAAGGCGTCTGCAGGTGCGTCTGGACTCTTGGAGTTTAGCGGTGAGCCAGGTTGCCTTCCTGGGGCGCAGTCTGTCAGGGTTACAGGGGTGTGCGCTTGTATGCACAGTTGGAGATCCATCTGTGGAGTTCTTTTGCTGCGAGGTTGGTGTCGGTCGAGGTGGTGGGGGCATCGTTTTTGAGGGTGGAGTTGAGCTGCTCTTCAGCGACTATGCTCCAATTCCTTTATGGAGGGCGGTGCAGGTTTGGGTGGTGTGCGGTTGTCACTGTGGAAGGGAACGCAATGGTGGTCCGTCCAAGGGGGTTGCATGGTGTGGCTAAAGTGGATGTTGTTGCCTCCTGCGAAGATGGGGTCGAGGGTGTGTCCTGACTTGTGGGTAGACGTTGTGATGAGCTGTTTCAGTCCGATGATGGTGAGGCTGTCCAGAAGGGTGGTGGAGTTGGGGTCATTTGGGTTGTCGAGGTGGAAGTTCAGGTCTCTGATGAGTATGAAGTCTCTGGAGGTGACGGTGTGGGGTGCGATGAGGTTGGCGATGGCGAACAGTGAATGGGGAGCGGGGGGTCTCTAGACGAGGGTGCCTTGAAGGGTCGCTCTAGGGCTGGTCAGGACTTGGACGTGGAGGTGTTCGGTGGTGGAGGAGGCGTTGCTTGTGGTGGAGGTGGAGAGTCAGAGGGAGCTCTTGTGTGCAATGGCGAGTACTCTTCCTGGACAGCTGGGGTGGTCTTTCCTCTGGATCTTGTATCCGACGGGGATGGTGGTGGCGATGTCGGGGGCGAAGGAGGCATTGATCCAGGTTTCTGTAAAGAAGGTGACGTCTGGTGAGAGGGTGTCGAGGAGGTCCTTGATCTCAATGGCACGCTTGTGCAGGGAGCGTACATTGAGGAGGATGCAGTTTAGGGCTCCCAAAGTGTTGGCGTTCATCATGGGGACGGTGTCTGCAGGGGCATGGTCAGAGGCAAAAGTCTGGTGGCAGTGACGGCAGGTGATCTGGCCAAGGGTGGTGATCGGCCTGGACTGCTGGCAGCTGTTGCTTCTTCTGGGGTCGAGTGCGAGAAGGACAGCTGCATCATAGTGGTGGATGCTCTGTGGGCCAGGGTCCCTGGCGCTGGCTGTTGTCGCATTGCGGATGGGCACTGACGGGCTTGCCTCTGGCGTGCCTTCTGCGCAGCCGCTGCGTGGACGTACAACGGCCACCATTAAATGGGGGAGGGGAGGGGGGCACAGCTGGGAAGAGGGGCGGGAATCAGCAGGGGGAGGGGCTGCGTGCACAGCAGCGGTGGGAGGGGAAGCAGGAGAAAACAGGCAGAGAACGCGGACAAAGAAAATGGCACAATAAGGCAAGGCAGAGGCACAATAACAACCAACATGGCACAATAAGGGAAAAAAGGCAAGCAGAGAGGCAGCAGTCAAGAATTTAAGGGGCACGGAAAGACACAGAGTAATTTACAAAACGGGCACAGTAACAACAAACGTGGCAACAGTCAAAAATTTAAGGGGCACAGTAAGACACAGAGTAAATTACGAACGGGCACAGTAAGAACAAAAGTGGCAATAGTCAAGAATTTAAGGGGCACAGTAAGACACAGAGTGAATTACAGACGGGCACAATACAGTCTGGAACCGAGGCCCAAACCCCTACCTGTACTAAGCCCTGTACTGGGCAGCGGCACAGCAGTGGAGCTGCAGAGGGAGAGGGCAGGTCCCTGGCCGTGAGGGACATGTATTTTTAAGTTTTACATGTCCTTGACTGGTAGTGAAAAACTTTTACATTTGTTTTTCTCTACTGAAAGCTGGACATAAGACCAGTGCTTAAGATGAGCCAGTGGTTTCCGGTGCTTAGCACCAGCATTTAATTGTCAACCTCGGCGCTAGTGACAGTCTGCTACAAAGTGGCACTGTCTGGCTAATTCAGAGATGACCACAACTACAGGTAATTATTAATTCAATATACATTAATAATTACTAAGACCTGCCTCCCAAGGCATTCTTAAAGATTTGGAGTCCTGAAACAGTTGGAAATTGTTTAGAAGTGTGATCGTTAGCAGTTGTGTTGTTACTGTCATTGGCAGCATGGCAGGGGCAATGTGTGTTGCAGGCTTTAGTAGCCTCCTGATGAGAGTTCTGGCACTGTTATTTTTACAAAATAAACACTGTCTCAGACGCCAACTCTTCAGTACACTTCTGGAACTGTGAACACGCCAGTAAGAATGACCTCTGTGCTGCTGAAGGGACTGCCAATCTGCTGGACTGCTGAACTGCTGCTGCAAAGCTGAATTTCTGCCTTTCTGCCCTGCTGTCTCCATGCCTGGGAAAGAAGAACTGGGTATGCAACTTCATCTGGAACCCAGGGCAATCAGAGTGACTCCAAAGGCTAGTCTGATAGGTTGCTGATCTGAGCCTCAGGGAAATTATAGTCTTCTCAAAATCCTGCTCCAACACCTGGACCCAGCTGAAGTGGTTTGCAGACCCCTGGAGTGGTTCCTTTCAGGCCTGGACCCTTGGAGTGGCTCAAAGAGCTGTAATGAAGGCTTGGGGCTCTTTGCAGCTGCAAATGGGCCAGATAGAAACCAAGACATTGCCGCTTGAACAACAAATCAATGTGAAGCTCTGGCAGCCACCTCTTCATGCTACAGAATTGATTGCTAGCAGGGGACCGCCAATGCGAATCTCCAGCAACAGCTGCGAGGCCGACTGGCACTTCGCACTACACCTACAGTCTCCTGCAATGCTCTCCCTGTTCCACGTGGCCCTCCCAATGGTCACAGGGCTCTTGACACAAATTTGAGAAGGTAACCTTCACAGGCTCAACCTGGTGACTGTAGCCAACATGCGCTCCATCGCGGTTGGGCTGGAAGTATGATCTTGACCCGGTCAAGCGCAACCAGGGGCCACATTACACAATGACCCCTGGGGCGCAACTGGTGTTTGGGCCCCCGTGTGCACTTCGGGGCACTTTGGTATTACAGGCAAGTATCTACAGCCCCTTTTGTAATATAGACAGTGCTGGCACACATATAGCACCAGTGCTATCTTTAGAGGCTATTCCCTTATTTGCACTGGGGCATGGCCACATGCACATGAAGGAATCACTTTGCCTCTGTGCGAGCCCCATATTACCGATGTGGGTGCAGAGGCAAACATGCCTTTAAAAGGCCCATTGAAAGTGTGCTACAAAAAAGGTGGTGTACTTTCAGTGTGCCTTCTAAATCGGCCACCAAATATCCCCTTGTAGGTGGGTGCAGTCTTGGGCACAGAGAAACACTTAGCAGCTTTTAAACATCAGCTCCACATTTTTCTTGAATGTGCTGCCCTAAAATCTTTAAATATTCATAACTCCAGTTCTACTGATTGGATTTTTAACTATTTGGTCTTGTTTCGTTAATTAATTTCCGCTCTATTGTTATAAACTTTTGTGGAATCCTTTTGTGGTGTGTTTTTACTGTGTTACTGTTTGAAAGGTTGCACAAGTACTTTGCAACTTGTCTATAAGTTAAGCTGACTGTTCTGTGCTAAGCTACCAAAAGGGTGAGCACAGTTTCATTTGGGGTTTGCTTGTGACTTCCCCCTGACAAGGATTGTGATTTCTGCCTGACCAGGGCTCATAGTCCAATCAACCAACAACCCAATTCCTTACACAATGGGGCTCATTACGATGTCGGGTGGAAAGCCTCCACCTGACATGACCAATTTGTGGATTAGGATGCGCCCGAACACTGTTCGGCCAGAGTCCCATTGTACCTTATAGGAGCTGGGGTTACAGCCAACAACCGGCCGTAACACAGGCTCCTATGGGTAAATGGGGTATTTGCTGAAAACCCTGCAACCTGTCGCAGGCACCCCATAGTGGCTGCCACACATTGCAGGGTTTTACAGGGTAGTCCCTTAGGTAACCCCTCGGCCATCAACCGTAGGCCACAGGGGACAAAAGTGCCTTGCCAAGGGTCCCCAAATTCACTTTCCAACAGCCTTTAAGTGCCTGACAGGCCAAAGCGGAAAGGCTGTTGGAAATCGACATTGTAATCCTGAGGGTGGAAACGCTTTCCTTAGGGGTGTACGATGCGGTTCCGACTGACACCAATATTCCACAAGTTGCTTGGAACCAATTCAGAATGGCTGAACAGTTTACAATGTAAACCAATCTTGTCGGTCAGAAGGGCTCTGACGCGGTTGAGGAGATTCCGACTGTTGGGAGGCTTTCTACCCAACATCGTAATCACCCCCATGTGTATTGGCTCACAGTGAGTAGGCCAATGACTTGTGGCAATTATTTATCTCTGAATATATATTTTATACATTGATTATTTGGTTATTGTGTAATGAAACTAATATGAATTATATGTATCAAATTCATAGATGTAAATGTTGTGTTTTTCTGTTAATTGTCAGCCCTAATGAACTTTGAATACTTGAAGGAATTAAATATGTTGGCTGTTTTTTTTTAAAATATGAAATAAAGTATAAAACATTTGATACTATATTACAGACTCCTTTCTACATCACATTAAACATGTATGATTTCCCTAGTTCATATAAAATGGTAAAATGTGTTTAAGCATCTAATAACACTGATAAGCAATAAGATATCTTCTGTGCAGAGTACTCCTAACATGGTTACATTAACTCCTCTTAGAAACTCAACTTGAGCATTTGCTGCTAAGGTACAATGCAAACTTAAATTCCCCTCTCTCTAAGCAGTTTTAGGGCCTAATTACGAGTTTGGGGGTCCTGCGGGATTACAACTATGGCAGTCAGACCGCATTAGGACCCTGCAATGGATCTGCAATCCCTGGCACGGCAGTCTGAGCCCCCAATATGCTTGGTTGTGTCCCTGCATATTACAAGTTGTCTATCAGTCACCCTTTTCATGGTCTTCTCTGGACCGGAATCAAGCATCCTAGGACCGGTTTCCGGCATTCTGCCCTCATCAGCTTTTAATGCCTAAAGCTGATTTGTGAACCTATATTGGATAGAAATCAAATTTTGTTCCATGGTACAGCAAAAAGTGTTTAATGATGTGCTTACCATAAGGAAGACTTCAACGTCCAGGCATTTTGCTTTTATCTTTCCACTGCATAAAACGTATATTAAAAATGACCCTGTCAATTATAGACCTATTTCCTCATGAGACAGGACAGATTACATTTTTTTAGATTGGTACTCAGTAGTCTAGAGATATTCCCGGAATAAGTTAATTGACGGCTTTGTACAAGATCGCTGACATAAAGACCTAACCATAAATAATTGTTAAAACACAAGTGATGAACATGAAACTTGCTTCCCAAAATCTACAAAAACCCTTCTGAGCAATAAACAACCCATGGAAAGTGTGGGACACTTCCATTATCTGTGGATACTTTTGCTTACAAACCAGATTGGTCAGGTCCATATCAATAAAGCAGCCAGCATACTAAATCAGACTGCCAACTGAGTGTACCAATGTAAACGGAAACTCGGCAGTCAATTTTTATACTGTATTACAAATTAATAAACAAAAAGCAGTAGCACTTGCAATATATGGAGTAGAGATGTGGGCCTGTGCTAATGTAAAAGAAAGAAATTCAAGTAGTTGAAAATGTTATGAGATCCTTGTTGCAGTTGGGGCTAGGCACGCCATTAATGGCACTTCTTTGGATCTGAGGATGAAACCTATCACAGATATCTTTGGATCTGAGAATAAAACCTATAACAGATATTATTGCACTGTCCCCGGTATTATAGTGGGAAAAGTCAAACAGAAACAGTTTCTCAGGTATTATATAAGGTTGTTCGGGAAGTGACAGCTCTCAATAAAATGACTCATAACATACGGTTTACGCATGCTAAAGGTTTACTTGCTATGTTAGTTAGAAGAGCTTTATCTGCCAATCTGCTCCTCCTTCGACCTGATACACCATCTTTGACTAAGAAGGATTATTGAAACTTGTAAATTACCAATTATATGAAAACATCTCTAATAGTTTCTAATGGTCTATCTAGCACACAAAAAGTATCTGGGGGATGAGGGCTATTAGATTCTATATTTAGGCACAGTGAATGATCTACCTCAAGTTTTAATTGTGAATTCTTCCAACAAACAAAAACAGAGCTGGCTGGAACATCTCCATATATACATGGCTTAAGTGATTATAGGTTTGGGGGGGGAGATACCATTTTGCACTTTCTGCCGTTTTTCGCACAGAAGAGATTAGCGAGGCAGAGGTGGATATCGCCACCCGTATATATATTTTTGACTTCCATTTTGTTGTGATACTGTAGAACTACTTTACATACTACAAAATGCAGTTTGTAACTCTGGCCCTAAACCTATAAGTGAATTAAATTAAAGTAAAGTTAATACAAATAATAACACTTTTAAATAATTGCAAATTACACACTTAGAAAATGAAAAATATATGATTTGAAACAAATAAAACATTACCCACCCAAACCCTGATAACAATTGACAAAATAAATATAATTTAAAATGATAACAACACCTAAGACAAATCTCTATATCAAAAAATATAATAACATACACATGAGCACCAGTATCAACACAAACTCTATATAATACCTTGATATTATTGTATGCTAATTTTTTAGGAACAATATTACTGACAAACAGAAACAAAATAACAAAAAAAAAATAACAAGGGTGTGATACACAAACATGCAAGCATTAATTTAAACATTTCTAGAATTTGAAAACATTTCCAGAAATAGAACTGGAAAGCTGTGCCATGTGCTAGATTTTGGGCACATTTCTTGGAATGTTACATGTAATTCCCAGCTGGATCCTAATCCGATTTCCACAGTTCTCTGAAGCAGAGATGTGTGATGATTGAATAGGATCCATTGTACAAACTTAGGGGCCTATTACGATCACTGGTGGATCGCCGGCGCGGCAGTGGCGACCCGCCCACCAAATGACCCAGTTTCACCCCCGCCATATTAGTATGGCGAGGAGCACACCACTTTTCCGCCAGTTGGATTGCCGGGCGGGCATAAAATGCACAGGATATGGTGGTGGTGCCTTGGCGATTCGATGCGATGCCTGCCTTTCAATGGCGGAGACTCCGCCATGGAAAGGCATGCGGGAAATCATCAAGGGGGCCCATTGCAGGCCCCTGGGGGGTTTGGCTGCACTGGGGGGTAACCATGGTACCCCCCATCATTGCCATGCACAAAGTGGCAGGCACCGTGCGGTGCCTGTCAAATTGTGCATGGCAATGCTGCACAACATGGGCCTTAACATTGAGGCGGGTGTTTCTTACAGCACCATCCGCCGCAATATTAATGTGGAGGATGCGCCCGCCAGTGTGTCAGGCCCATCCTATTTGACCTGGCGGGACTGCCACAACTTCAGCAGTCAGTCCTGTGTTCCATGACGGTGGCGGGCAGACAAAGTCTTACATTTTTCTTCTTTTCATCCACAAACTTAGCAAGCCATTGTCCTACACAGTGTTTGCCTGGCCTGTCTGTCTGGATGGCATTTCTAGATGGGCCAGCTGAAAAGGGCAAATGAGTGGGTGTTTTTCTTTGGCCTGTCAGGTTCCACAAGACCCCACAAAACAGTCCAAATAGTGGACTTTTCAAGTTGACCGATTTGCCAGTGCCAGATTGCTGGATTGCTTGAAAAGCCAGTCCAACACGTGCCCTTCACCCATATAGATCAAGGTGCAAATGTTCGTGGGCAAAGTGCCAAACTCGTAGTTCATCGTTACAAAAGTGTAGGATTTTAATTTTTAATTTTCTAAGTTATGAATAATATGAACACGTGTGCACCTACATTTATGGCCTGCATATACACTAGCGCATAGGTGCTTGCCCTGCTTGAAAACACTGTAATGAAATGTGATGAGATTGATTCTTTGATTTGTGTACTCTGAAACAATCATAGCACATTTAACAGCCAGCCATTAAGTAAATTTGCTTAATATGGTTTAAAAAGAAGGGATAATATATATACACAATGCTGTTACAGTGTTTCTTGCAAAGGGATTTGTGTGCATGAGCAATGTATTATAGACCTTTACAAAGCCTATTGTTAAATGTTTGCTCAGACAGCTTGTCATAGGAACGCCTGCAATAGATGTTATGTAAACTACCTGGTATTTGCTTAAAGATGAAAGTCAAATACAGTTAATAGGCACGGATTCTTCCTGTTGATAAAATCTGCACAGATACTTTAACTTGCTTTTCAAAATATGGTATCTTCACACTAAACTCAGACATAGATTTTTTGTTATCTTTGTACATTGCAACTTTGTGTGAAACTCTGCAACGCTATATTACATGAACATCAAAAAATAGCGCAGTGCCGTATTTACAAAGAGTTGAATGCTGATGATTTCATCTTCGGTGGTCGTACAAAGAATGTTGTTATGGTGCTAAGCATTGTGCAACGGTACAAAGGTGAGCCGGCAGTAATTGAGCATGAGATACTTCATGATCATCAAAAGATTGACAGCTAAGAAGAAGGTAAAGTCAAATGCAGGGTTTTACAGGTTTGGTATCCAATTTTACATTTGCTTCTTTCAGCAGACACTGTAAGCAGTAAACGATTGGGGTGATCTTGTCAAAAACTTTGTTAATTAAAATAGTGAGGCTATGAATTGTAAGGTGGCTTTGAAAAGAAAAATATTGGTTCTTAATAGTTGGTGCCGCTCGCAGGCGAAGACTTTGGTGCGGTTGTGTTTTCTTTGCCACTCACCTGGAATCCTCAAGGAAAGGGGGACTGCTGCTGATTTGGGACCCATAACTACCACCACATTCGAGACGGGACTGCGAGGACCAGCTCGCCCAGCGGCTCGTCATCAGCCGCAGCTGGGGCCTCTTCCCATTTCCTCCCTTGCCTATTTAGTCACGCCCATCTCCGCGGCACGCGGGACGCGCGCGGGCGGGCGCCGGGCTAAGCCCGGACAAAGGGCGGGCCGTCTAAGGCCGTCAAAGGACGTTCAAGGCCGGGCCATCCCTCCAACCTGCCCTCCCTCCGGCTGGTGGTGTGTAAACTTTGTTCTGTACTATTTGTGGCTCTTCTAATCTGTTAATACTAATATTGTTCAGAGTTACTCCCAACATGCCTTTACGTTCGGGTAAAGAGAGAACTGTGCAAGTGTCGACACCAAGTGGCATGGTGTCTGGGACCCTTGATGCTTTTTTCAAACGGGCTACAGGCATCTTGGAGAAGGAAATAGCCTTCGCTGAGAAGCGCTTATCCCTGGACCTTATCTCAGGAAAACCTTTGTCCCTAGGACATATTGGCTCAGTGGTATTCCCCGCTATTCAAGCCCCCACAATGAGTCAGGAGTTACATCAAGACTCTATGCTGGTAGAATTAAGTCAGGAGGTTGACTGCTCAATATTAATTACAACCGATGGTGGCACACCTTCTAGCACCATCAATCTTAGTGGTGGCGAATGTTGGATGCCTTCAAGTCCCGAACCAAACAATCCAAATGAGGGTGGAACTCGAGATTCCAAGTGTGGGAAAAGGAAAAGGAGGGATGGAGCCTGTAAAGGGGGTACTTCCAAGATTCCCAAACTAAACTTCACATCCCAGCCCCCTCAGGTTCTAATTAGTCCCCCACCTCCCATACTGGTACCTTCTGACATTGCTGGTCAATGCCTAACCTGTAAATGTAAGGAGGATGGTCTTTTGGGTAAGATGGAATTCCTAATTAAATCCCTCATGTTACCCTTAATGGAACGTGCTAGGCTAACGAATCAGAAACTTGATAAGTTGGAGAATCTAGTTACTGCCAACACCAGCACACTTAATAACTTAGTAAACACACCGAATAACCGCAAAGCTACTACCATCACTGCTAAAGCAGTGGGGTCTGGTGTGACTACTAATAATTCGGTTCCCCAAATTAGTGCCAAGCCAATGAACAAACAACAAGGTCGAAAACAGTTGGAGAAAGCCCCCGCGAGTAATAACCTGGTGGCTACTATTAGAGGAGAGCCCCTGAAGGAAGGCAGCAGGTCCAACCCACAGCCTTCCTTAGGTACACAACCAAGGGCTGGGCGGGCTAGTCAGCTTACCCTATCGGGGAAGAAGGTCCCCAAACAGAGCCCCCTCAGTATCGACCTTCCCTCGGAGGCCAATCCTCATACCATCATATTGACAGGTGTCTCACCTATTGGGGAGGATAAAACCGAATCATTTAGGGACCTGAAAAACAAAGTTGTTTTTTGGTTGAATAAAAATAGAACACTTCCCCCTTCCTCCAACACCGAGATCTTAAGCGTTAGAAGAGTAAATTGGGTGGGTCACAACCCAAAAGACCTAGAGGGTGATTGTCAACTTTAGAACCCCTGGGTGGTGGACTTTGTGCGTAGAGAACCGAGATTTGGCAGGATGGGTGATGTCCAATCACTGGGCCTCCAGTACTTCTATCCTAAAAGTATCAATGAACCCCCCTATAACCTGATTAATTCTAGCTATAGAAGACCCTTTGGCAGATTTCCTCATGTATTGACTCCATACATTTCACCCTTTCGCCACCTGTACAATCGCTTTGTACCATTATCTGGTTTGGAGTGTATTGATTGACTACCTTCTTTGGCTGGTGGGGACATCCATACTGCAAACTATGTTAGTGATGATGTAGGACTCAGTAAAAGGGAGGAATGTGGGGATGATTATAGTAAGGGTCCCGAAACTGGGCCTTCGGAAGTGGCCTTAGAGGGCCAGGAAGGGGGTTATGAAGTGGAAGGGTCTGCTAGGTGTATTATAGTCTGCGACCACCCAGCTAGAACAGCACCGATAGAGGATGGGGGTTTAGGATATAATCTGGGAGCCACAATCCAATGTGAATTGACCACTCAAGACCCCATGCTCAAATTGGCCTCATGGAACATCGCAGGGCTCAAAGGGAAACTCGAATCAGCTGACGGCAGATTTTATAGATGAATTTGATATCCTGATTTTTCAAGAAACTTGGGCTATTGACCCGATTTATCGGGCAGGTTACTTAAATTTCTTCAATCCAGCAACCCGGGGAAGCAAAGGCAGAGCATCAGGTGGATTAATTATATGGATAAGACATCCATCAGTTACAGGCCAGTAGAAGTGTTAGTCCACAACCCTGATATCCTGGGAATTAAGCTGTGCAGGGAAAATTATCAGGATATTTTTATTAATAATATTTATGACCGTGGATTACCTGGAGGACGGAGTCCGGCAATTATTGATGAGTTAGATTCTTACCTGGAATCAATTGGGAGGGATACATTTATTATTGTTGCAGGGGACTTAAATTGCACTTTCGAACCTTGGTTGTGTGAGGGTGGGGACATTCGTGCTGAGGAAGACGCTGTATGGAATGTCCCAGACCTGGCATTGAATCCCATTAAGAAGGGTACGGAGGCAGCCTTGCATTGGTTGGGCCTGTGTCTGGAGTGGGGGCTAAGAGCTGCTAACGGCTGCTCAATCTTCGACAAAATTGGACAGTCAACTTTCGACAACGGAGTAAGCAATAGTAGAATTGATTACTTCCTAATTAAAATAGAGTATTGGTCATTATTGGATGATATGTTAATTTCTACACGGCCCGAGAGTGACCATAATCCGTTGATCTTAAGTTTGAAATTAACTTACAGCAGAGGCTATCTTAACAAATGACAGACGTAGGATGCGTTGGTGCAGGGTTTTGGAGGAGTTTGATCTTTTAGACAGGATCTCCTATGTAGTTTCATCTACCTTGGGTGTCGTTCAGGAACTGACTCCTACTGACCCGAGGTTACTTGAGCAGTTTAGTGTCCATCATGAGCTGCTCTTTGATAATCTGAAAGCTTTACTAACCAAAACTGGCAATAATGGTAAAGACCCAACTCTTTTATTGTGCCAGAAATGGTATAACAAAACCTGCCGGCAGGCGCATAGTTGTCTGATTAAAGCTATTAAATCTAGAGTTTCTGCAGATATTAAATCGGCCAGACTACAGTACAAGAAGGCCCAATGGGAGGCGAGGAGAGAGTGGGATGATAACCACTGGCAGGACTTATATGAAGCTAGTCTGTCCTCGAACGAAATCAAATTCTGGGAGGTGGTGAAATGGGGCAGGAATCCGGATATGCAAATTCCGGAAAATCACGTTTCAGCTGACGTATGGGTGGACTATTATTCAACCCAGTTTAGAGGTCTTGAGCCAGCACCCCTCAATGTCCTGGACAAACAGTCATCTTTGTCCCCTCCAATAAGAAAATCCCTAGTGTTTGATATTAATGACGCAGTGACCGCACTGGGAATTGTACAGGCCGGTAAAGCTCCTGGCATGGACTGCATCCCGGCTGACTTATTTAAGTCTGACCCCTTGAATTGGGTGCCCTATATCACGATGTTTGCAAATGCTATTGCGAATGGGGCTAGGATTCCTGACTCATGGAAAGGGGCAGAAATCCTTCCCATTTTCAAAAAAGGTGATCGTTCGGCCCCAGGGAATGATCGCCCCATTAGCCTGATTGATGCCCAACAGAAAATCATAGCAAGGATGGTGCTCGCTAAAATACAGGGGTGGATGGACAACGAGAATATTCTTTCCCCGATGCAAGCTGGTTTTAGATCATTCACCAGCACAATCGACCAAGTGTTCAGATTTATTCTGATATACTGGAAGGTTGTGCTTCTGGGCGGAGGATTGATATATGCTGCGTTCGTGGACCTTAAGTCCGCATTCGATCTTGTTCCCAGGGCAAAGTTATGGGCTGCATTAGGCAATATGGGTATGCCCCCTGAACTCTTGGAACAAGTGGAAAGATTACACGAGGGCAACTTTGCTAGGGTCAGGTGGGGTAGACAGGGGCAGGTGATGTAGCAATTCCCCGTTACACGTGGTGTTCGCCAGGGTTGTGTTCTGGCACCCACTTTGTTTTTATTGTTTATTAACCAAGTCGTGCAGTTCTTAGCAGATACGCTGACTGACGCGCCTACTCTGGGTGGTTCTAAGTTTCCATTGCTCATCTTGGCCGATGACACCTTAATTCTCTCAAAAACACAAAAAGGATTACGGACAGCGATCAAAAGGTATGAGGCTTTCTGCAAATTGAACGATTTGCAGGTAAATGTGAGCAAAACCAAATTTATGGTTCTAACCAAAAATAGGCCACAAAAGAGTCACGCTAGTATGAACGGTGTGGAATTAGAGCAGGTGGAGGTTATGACCTATCTTGGGGTGGTCCTGGATTATAGGCTGCGATGGAAACCCCAGATCGAAGCACTTTGTTTGAAATTTGCTCGACTAACGGGGTGCCTAATCCAGGAACAAAGAAAGTCACAAACCAAAAGGGTAATGCCTGCACTAAAAATGTATGATGCCAAAATGAGATCTGCTATTCTGTATGGTGCTGATCTATGGGGCTTCATGGACCTGGCCCCTTTGGTTAGAATCCAAAATAAGTTTCTGCGTAATTTGGTAGGCCTTCCGCAATCCACCCCTACCAAACTGTTACAGCTTGATATGGGGTGTTAGACGATTATAGAGCTAGCGCAGTTTCGGATGGTAGCTTTGTGGAGGCGAATTTGGTCAACCCCGGAATTAGCCCGCTTTGCTAACGAAATCTCAGATGTAAGATCAATCATGGGATCAGGTAATATACCTTGGTTTAGAAAGGTGAAGCTAATCCTGGAAAATATGGGACTTAGCTCACTGTGGGTAGCCCCGGGGAAAACACCTTTCCATCTAAAAAAGAATTTAAAATGTTGTGCTGGGCAACTGTAAGACGTCATTTGGCTTTACAGTCTGAATCTGTTACTTTGACTGGGAAGTTCCTGGCTCACAAACTTGATCCCCATTTGGAGGATTATTGGGATGTTATCACCAGGAGTATAGACAGAAAGCTGTATCACCAGTTTAGAGTCGGGTCACTGTCAGTAAAGTCCTTTACCAGTAAATGGCGAGGCCAGTCATCTGAATATTGCCCCTGGTGTAGAGTCCACAAGGAGACTATTGGTCACATCTTCTTTGCCTGCCCTGCTTACTCCGCCCCCGGAGTAAATGGCTAAAGCCCATTTGCAGGATGTTGAACACACGGGTGAGCACTGAGGCACTTTGGGTTTTAAGATCTAACACTTCAGAGATTGTGATCATAGGTGTGGCGAAATTCCTGGGGTGGGCATGGATTATTAGAGCAAGATACCCACATGTAAGATGATTAACTGTTAGTTTTAAATGATTTTATATTAGTACGTCTCAACAACACAATTTAATCATGTTTTAATATATAGAATGTTTTAATCAGAAGGAAAGAGAACTGTTAGTTTGTTGTGTATAGTGCCTTTATGGATGTTTTGTTACGATGAATGTCTTTTATGATGTAAATACTCTAAATAAAGACGTATTAAACCTGAAACCTGATGATTTCATCTTCAGTGGTCGTGCAAAGAATGTTGTTATGGTGCTAAGCATTGTGCAACGGTACAAAAGGTGAGCCGGCAGTAATTGAGCATGACATACTTCTTGATCATCAAAAGATTGACAGCTAAGAAGGAGGTAAATTCAAATGCAGGGTTTTACAGGTTTGGTATCCAATTTTAAATTTGCTTCTTTCAGCAGACACTGTAAGCTGTAAACGATTGGGGTGATATTGTCAAAAACTTTGTTAATTAAAATAGTGTGGCTATGAATTGTAAGGTGGCTTTGAAAAGAAAAATATTGGTTCTTAATAGTTGAATATTGGGATTGTAGAGTTAAGGCGGAAGCCATTTTAATATCCGACGCAGAGTGGATTCAATATATCTCGCAGCTATGAGCATTGTTTTAGGTATTTCTGTATGATTGGCATTCCCGAAGTCTAAGTTTGAGTTAACCAGTGTTTTTCCTGCAGTTCTTGGCTGCAGCCCATGCATTAGCAAAAGTCTGAATTTTATGAGAGCAAAGATATGAAAATTACCAGGTTTTTAGGACCTTTTAAAATAGAGACACTCAAGTGAATCCTCAAGATTTCACATATGAAGATAAAAGTGTCGAGAGTGCAGGGCATATCTGCAAGGGAATATCGGAGCGTAGCGTTAAGCACAAAATGCTAACACCACTCTGCCATTCCAATAATGCAAGGATGAGCCGTATTTACAAATATATGGCACATCCCTGAGTTTTCCCTACCGCTAAATTAAGCTGCCTTTCCGCATTATAGGCACCCTTGCACTATAGTGTAAGGGTTCTTGCGTTGAGGGAATGATTGTTTACGTGCAGAAAAGTGTCCCTTCCAGCAAATAAACAATCACACATGGAGATTTGACACTTCTGTGTGTGCTGCATTGTGCAACACACATAGAAGTTGCAAATTGTAATATTTTAATGATTACTTGTGTTCAGGAAGGGATACCTTCCTGCGCATAAACAATAATTCATGGCGTTTCGCTGTTTCTATGTGTGTTGCACAATGCAGTACACAGAGACAGCAAAAATGAGGAGAAAGAAAGCATTTCTCCTCATTTCGCCATGTGAAGACCAGGTTTTTCCTGGTCTTAATGTTGGCGCTGCCTCCTATTTATGTCACCCTTGAAAATAGGAAGCAGCATCAAAATCAATGTGTGTTGCGGTGGAATGCCCACCACAACACCCATTGCCCACCCCTTTCATGCTAAGTATAGTGTGAGAGGGTTCCTTATTTACAAGGCGGCGTTAAGCCATGTTAAGTGGCTTAAAGCCACCTTGTAAATAAGGCGAAGCCCCTATCGCCACAGGAACATTGTTTACAGTGACGTTGCTGTGGCTATGTAATACATAGATAGATACTCATTAACTGCCAACAAATTCCAGTGGCAGTTGTGTGATGGTGGCCCTGAATAAGAAATATTTCCTCATCAGTAATCAGTGTTTTTATGAAAGAGAGAAGAAAAATGGGGTACATTCTCTTAGAGAGTGGCTTGATTTCTGAATGATGAGGTGTTATTTTTGCAAGAAAAAGTGAACAAAGAACATTGAGACAGACCAGAAGGTATGCTGCTGAATTTAATTCAGTAGTTAAATTCATGTGATCCTGATTTGATATTGACCTGATACGTAACATGAGGCTTTCCTAGAATTCTCTATCTTTAACAGCAGGTTCTGGCTCATTGTTGAACATTTGGTTACATCTTCTGACAAGAATCCATTGCTTGAATTTTAATGTGCAGATGCTGTGAGTTTCAAACAAAATCTCTCTTTTCAGCAGTTTTCGTGACTTTTTCTGAGCTGTGGGGAATATGTACAAGGAAGTGGCGGAGCATATTGTTAGCACAAGGCAGCACACATGGAAAAAGCAAAAACGAGAAGAAATAATGCATTTTTCCTTGTTTCGCCAACTTAAGACCAGGGTTTTCCTGGTCTTAATTTTGGCGCTGCCTCCTATGTACGCCACCCTTGTACATAGGGGGGAGCATCAAATATAATGGATGTTGTGGTGGAATGCCCACCACAACATCCACTGCACGCCCCTTTCACACTAACCATAACATGAAGGAGTGCCTTATGTACAAGGCAGCGTTAAGCCATGTTAAGTGGCTTAACGCTGCCTCATACATAAGGTGCAGCCCCAATTGCACCCCCAAAACACCTGTAAAAATGACGTTGTGGTGGTGATAGGGACTTGTACATATGCCCCTGTGTATCTACAGAGATTTCTTTAAGTATGCGTTCCTAAAGGAGATTGATTGGGTGAGTTTATCCCCGGCATCTGATAAGACATCCTAAAAACAGAAGCCATTGCTATGCCAGGAAAACACTTTTGATACCATAGACCACGGAGACCACACTCAGTAGAACTGTATGCCTGCTTACATTTAGTAAGCATAGAAATAAATTAAGTAGCAGTTTAAAGGAAGTGTCATATTCTGCACAGTGGTTCGAACATGTCTTTACAAACCCACTTTTTGACTTCTTACACAGAAATTGGTCCACATTATTTCCTGGTTCAACCAAAACAAATATTACTACAGAACTGTGCTCCTGTCAAACACATACCTACTCTAAGGGGCTCATTAGGATCGCGGACGGACTTGAGTCCGTCCGCGACCCCAGAGTAGGAGGGAACGTCCGCATGGGCAGAGGCGTGCCCTCCGTGAAGATTAGGATGTGACCGCCAGGGTGGCGGTCACATCCTCTATCTTTAACATTGCGGCGGGTGCAGCTTCAAGCTGCACCCGCCGCAATGTTAAAAATGCATACATTGAATTTGTATGCAGAAAGCGGCAGGCACCGCGCGGTGCCTGCCGATTTCTGCATACAAATGCAGGGGGGTACCATGGGTACCCCCCATGTGCACCCCCACCTCCCCCTTCACCCAGGGGGCCCGCAACGGGCCCCCGAAGTCAAATTCCGTATGCTTTTCCACGGCAGAAAAGCCGCAGTGGAAAAGCATCTCTTTTACACTATCCTAATATGGCTGGCGGTGTCTGATAGACACCGCCAGCCATGTTACAGCTTTTCCGCCACAGTTGTAAGTCAACCGCGGCGGAAAAGCGGCGGACTGAAACCAGGACCCACCAGCCATCCTAATGTGGCGGTGGGTCTTTGGTGGGTCCGCTGAGGATTTTCTGCATCCTCAGGCCGGCGGTGGCTTCCGCCGGCCCGGAGGATGCGGAAAATCCTCCATCCTAATGAGCCCCTAAATGTGGTATGTGTGTGTCTTGTTACTACTCTGTTTTGACTCAGGTCACCTAACATTCTAAACTAAACCCATTTGCCCTGTTTTGGGGGCATGAGACTCTACCTCCAAGAACTCCAGACAAGTTTTAGCAACCACCATTCCACCAATTAAACAAAACTAGTCCCATGGTGAAGTATTTTTCTGCATTAAAACATTCGGAAAATGACCTCAGGTGGCTGATGTTTGGGCAAGACTATTTGAACGGGGAAGGCATGGACTTTACAAGAATTCCCGTTTTCGAAGTAAATCGGGGGGGGGAGGGGTATATGATCTCAATTGGTAAAAACAGGTTTGAATCGAAAAATAATCTGGAAGTCAATTACAGATGTGTAATCTTGTAGCGCATATCTTCTAGAAATGACTTTCACATTGGCAAGAATATTCTCTCATGTCACTTTCGATGTTAACCTTCTAACAGGCTATATTACAAAGTAAATAAATGGATGCTTCTCCACTTTTCAATGCTTTTTTTCTTTGCAAGAGAGAACAAACAAAAGGCTAGCGTCTCTTGTCCATCTCCATAACCACTTATCACTGTCTGCAGATGCTCCAATGTGCACTTCATATTTACGAATTGATTAATGCTTAAATCAAATAGTGAAATGAAATGAAATAACATATGACATTGTGAAATGAAATGAAATACCCAAATTAAACGAAATACAATGCCTAAATTAAATGAAATGGCCAAATTAAAGTGTGAATTATTACAGAAAGCCATAATAAAGTATTTATTTTGTTCGGACTGTGAGTAGTATAATTCAGTGGACTGATACACAGTGAAAAGCCAGAGGAATGTTTTAAATCGTGCCTCATATTACTGTTGAAGGAGAAGGTTTCGTAAAAACATTATTGTAGGGTACTCAGTCGCTGAAGTCTGAAACCTATGGAAGTTGTCGCCTGATCCTAGTCCTCCGATTCTATTGACTGAATGTAAAGCAGTTGCTGTTGGACCTGGCCCTTTTGGCAGGTTCACCCCGAGACTTTTTGCTTTTTCCTAGCCTGGTTCTGTGACCTGGTGTTGGTGATTTTAGGCCTCTGCGCACTTTTTCACTGTGGTACAGTGTAAAGTGCGTGAGCTCTCTGTGTATGTGTGGTGAGTGACCTGCCCTCCCATAGGAATGAATGGGGAATATGTATGCCCATGGTAGTTCCTGATATGTGGGGAGTGCAGGGTCGAGTTTGGTATGTACGAACTCGTGAGATTGAATGCTGCGTAATGATGTATGCGGCATGAATGTGTCTAGGGCGGAAGTTCTCTTCATATGATGTAATGCAAAAAATGTGTTCTTCACTTATTATTCATGTTCATGTCTTTTTAATTTACATTGTTTTGTTAATTATTTCATCATTAACGTTTCAGTTTTTCACATGTTGATTTCACAATTTTTTGTATGCCCAATGCATTTCAAGCAAAAAAATGCCCTTCCTCAAGGGACTTCGTTATGTATGTTTCTGCCCTTCGCTCGCCGTTTTTCAATTTTGGTTCATAGCGGGTAACTTGTACACGAACGCCTACAGCGGTTCATCCTCCCTTCCGTGTTTGTATACCAACACGGAAGGGAGGATGAACCGCTGTAGGCGTTCGTGCTTGAAATGCATTGGGCATACAAAAAATTGTGAAATCAACATGTGAAAAACTGAAACGTTAATGATGAAATAATGATGAAATAATTAACAAAACAATGTAAATTAAAAAGACATGAACATGAATAATAAGTGAAGAACACATTTTTTGCATTACATCATATGAAGAGAATTTTTGAGTGCGATGTGATTGTGGAACTTGGGATCAAGTAACGCGCGTCTTTATCTATTGAACCTCCCATGCTCAGTGGGAGCATCGCATGAGCACCAACTACATTGTTGAAAATTTAACAAATTAGAAACTTGCATAAATTAACAGAGTGCGGAGCCACACCCCTTGTGGTTTTGTATCTAGGGCGGAAGTGCCACTTCTAGACATGTGGGTGCATGTGTAGTGAGTCTGCTGGCACGTGATTGGCTGGAGCCTGGCTCCAGGAGTGCCTGGGCCTGCTTGTGGATTGACTGTCTGGTTTGAGGGTGGCAGGGGCTGGGGAGCCCCAGGAGGTTGTCTGAGTCAGCCCGTGGATGAAAGGCTGCATCTGCTGCCAGGGAAGTGGGAGGAGATAGCACCTGGGAGTGAATGAGGCTGTGCCTGCCTGCCACAATGCTGGCTCCACCTCCCGCTGGGCGGCTGTCACCTCTGCCCCTCACACTGAAAGGAGTTCCCTGTAACCAGTTCTAGCTGGTTCTCACACTTCCTGCACCCTTTAGACAAAGGATTTTATAGTATAAAAAGGGGCTGTGTCCCCTTCCAAAATGTTCTTGTTTTCTGACTTGAATCCTGCCAGGGGCGTGCTGCTGCTTGGGCTCAGGGGAAGGCTTGCCTCCCTGAGCCCTGCCCAGCCCCTGGACACCTGATGGACTTTCCTGGATGCTGGAGGACTCTTCTTTGCAGGGAGCTGTTTTTGCTCCACTTTTACCCCTCCAGGACTGCTGGGAACTTTTTGCTTGTTAGTAGTGGCTGCCCAGGACCTAGTCCTTGAATCCTGAGCTGCCTGTGACCCTTCTTGATGTAGGGGTAATCTCTGGGGGCTTGTGGGGCTGTCAGTGCACTTTATTTAGTCCCATAGCGCTTGAGAGCGCTTTTTGCTCTAGTGTGAGCGTGTCGCCGTCACGCATTTTGCGTGAGGATTGGCAGGTGCCTACCCTGCCACTTTGCCCGCATTTATTTAAATATTTAGCGGGTGCCACCCCGCGGCTATATTTTATTTTGAAACCGAGGGTGCCTACCCCTCGGTATTGTCCCCGTGGGATCACCGCCGCTGCCCGGGACCGCAGAGAGCAAAACCGGAAGTCTGGCCCGCGCCCGCCTGACTGTGGGCGGGGCCGGGAGGGACTCGGATCGACTTACCCCTGCCTGGGGGGAAGCCGTGGGGTAGTTGCCGGTCTCCCGTAGGGAGAGGGAGACCGGAGATGCTGGCTGCCCCCGCCGCGACGAGAGGGGAAGCGTGGCCTGCTGCTGGGGCTCCTGTGTGCTGAGGGAGCCCCGGGAAGAGAAGGAAGCGCCGGCGAAGGAGAGCCACCGCCCAGCAGAGAAGCCGCCGCCCGGAGGAGCCCCGCACAAGAGACAGCCCGGTGAGTCAGGAGGGCTGGGGGGTGGCTCCGTGCGGCTGCTGTTGGTGCCGGAGAGCGGCACATGGGCGAGAGTGGAGGTAGGGCGGCCCCAGATGGCAGTGGGCCGCCCCAACGTTTCAACGGAGCCTGAGGCTCCAATGCCCACATTTGTGTGTAAAGCCCTGAAAGGGCTCCGGGGGCATTTCTGTGTTTCTGAGTCCCCACTGAGGGACTCCAACGACGCCGCATATTTGGGCTCGAGCCCAGAGAGGCTCAGGGGGCACTTTGTATTTGTCGAGAGAGCCTGTGTGGCTCTGACTGGGGCACCCTTTATTTAAAATACTCATGGCCCTCACATCGCCCCATAGTATTTACGGGGCATTGCTTTTGTTCACGAGTCCCCAGAGGGGGGACCCCAACGTTTTGGACATATGTGGTGTCAGAGCCTGTGTGGCTCCAACGTTCTGCGCAGTGTTGCCCAGAGCCTGTGTGGCTCCTACATTTTGGTGCAGTTCTGTTCTAGGGTCAGTGAGGACCCTGTCGCAGTTTGGATTCCCAGCGGCCCAGCAATTAGCGGGCAGCTGCACCGTTTAGGTCTTGTGATTGTTCTCAGGTGCCCAGCAAGTAGTGGGCACCTGCAATGTTTAGGTTTTGCGCCAGTGGCGCACCCCTTACTGGCACTGCATGGCAGCGCGCCCTGACATTCTGGACACAGGGCTCTTTAGTCCCTTTATTAGATGGGGGATGGTATGTGATTTTATTTAGGCGCAATGTGATTATCTATGTGATGGTAATTGCCTAATGTGAGTTTTGCGCAATGTGATGTGGTGCTAGGAAATGTAATGCATTTAATATGATTACGCACCTTGATCTTACACCTCTGAATGTTTTTAGGCATCATGTGTTTTTGCGCTATTGAGTTATGTTCTGGCACCTCTGAATGTTTTTATGCATCATGTGTCTTCCTTGATTTTACACCTCTGAATGTGTTGGTTTATTCATCATTTGTTTCTCCTTCCCTGCACCTCTGAATGTGTTTATGATGCATCATGTGCCTTATTATTACACCGCTGAATGTGTTTTTATACATCATGTGTTTACCTTTTTCCCTACACTTCTGAATGTTGTGATGCATCATGTGTAATGTGTTCTTGCCGATACCCCTAAATGTATTTTATTCTTAGATGGTTGTTCTTTCCAGTACAGGTGGTCCTAGTGAGGTCCTGGTCCCCTGCGTGACATTCTCCTAAGGTGGTTAGGGTTGCGTAGGTGGTACTTACCTGGTACCAGTAGTTACTGGTTGTGATTTATAACTGTTATTTTGTGCTATACTTATTCTAATTTCTAAAAGTGTTGATTCTGACAGTATTTCTATTTCTACTAAGTGCTGATTATGACAGTGGCCCATGTGGCCCTGTCTTGTGAATAATCCCTGGTGAATATTGCCCGTGCCAGTTGGCACAATGTACATGTGTGATTTCTATCTGATGTGTTTTGACAATACAAAAGTTATTTTTATATAACCTTGTGTGGAGTTCCTTTTGTGGTGTGCCTAGGATGTTGTTGCTGTTGTGTGCTGGCGCAAATGCTTTACACATTGCCTCCGAGTTTAGCCTCACTGCTCGTGCCAAGCTACCAAGGGGGTGAGTAGGGGTTATCTTGGCGTGTGACTCCCTTACCCTGACTAGAATGGTGATTTCTGCCTGGCTTTGGCGTCAGCCTTAGCCTACCAGAAATAGTCAGTTCTAACATTTGCTATATGCTTTGTCAGAGACACAAGCTGCAGGAGAGCAGTACGCCCACGAGTGGAGCTGTTTGAGGTCCATTGGCTGCTCTGGCAGCATCACGTGGCCAGGCTAGGTCAATGACAAGGAGGGAGGAGTGACCTGTGAGTGCGTACTGGGTCTCGTTTAGATTTCGAATTGTCTGACGTCCACTGCAGTGCAGGCCACAACCCAGATACATTTAAGAATCAGCTCATTAAGTTTGCACACAGCGCACCCATGAGGCCATTTTGGCTGGCACAAGCCTATGCTACTGTTGAGTGCACTAAACTGCATCCTTGCTAAGTGAACCACCAATGCAACCTTAGACAATGGTGTTATTTCAGGGGGCTACATGAAAAGGTACAGAAGAAGGGAAAAACAAAACAGCAATAATCATTTCAGTCAAAATAGATGATAGTAGTATTTGTGCAAAATATGCAATGTTTTCCACTCTAATTATGACAATTGAATAAATATGTATTATTTATGATGTATTCATTTATATTTAATTCTATATTCATATAGTATACGTTTATTTATTAAAAGAATGTAAACACAATTTAAATAATGAGATTTTTAATTTATTTAATATTGAAATATGATCTGTTATTGTGAATACATTAAAACAAATGAATTATTTTGAAAATTAGTTTTATATTTTTTTAATTTTCTTTTTTTTTTGGAGTATGATTTTTTGTGTTATATTTCAAAGTTTAGGCATGTTAGTACATATTGTTCAAGATATATTTTTTATTAATAGTGAGAAACATATGATTTGTATGTTAATTTTAAATTATAATTCTATAGGTTTTTATTTTGGTTAATTTTATTCTAAGATATAGGTCAAAAATATGTGTGAGTATTGGCTATTGATTGCGTATATAAAGGTTTTAGCGTGAAGCACCTTGCATAATATGTTTTAGATTGTAGTGAAATTAGTAAATGTCACCCCTTCAGTGTTCAACACCTTACCCAAATGAGTCTAGTTTGGAGTGGAAATAGTAATTTTCACTTCTTTAGTGACCAACACCTTAAAAAAAAGTACCATAATCACTAATCCATCTACCAACATGCCTTAAACTTCACTTTTCCCTTGCAGCTTGACTATTCACCAACTGCTCAGCATGTTCAGCCTAGCCAAATATAAAAGAACAACGCTTCCCATGTCACTGTTGGAAGTCTCACCATGTTTCTGAAGGCATCAATGCATGGCTCTGTTCCTTTTCCTTATGAAATTATACATTAAAAAACCGAAAAATAGCAGAAGACCTCTGTTTCACACTGTATGCTCTCTAGGTTTCTGTTCAAGAAGGTATATGTATCCCTTTCTGCTCATAATATAGGGCACGTGGGTATTCAACAGTCCATTTGATTAGTTCTGTGACACCTGCACAGGCAAAACATGTCTCCCTCTGGAACCAAATGATTGAGCAGAACTAAGAAGATTTGTCCACCTGCAACGGTAGTGCCTCAATGATTGCAAGACTGCATCTGCAATGCCTTAGTGAATGGATGAGTGCATGGGTAGTGTCTGGATGAATGGGTGAGTGCAAGAGGAATGCCTGGGTGATTCCATGAGTATATGGATAGTACCTGTGTGAATGAATGAGTGTATGGGTGGTGCCTGGGTGACTGTATGAGTGCATGGTTACTGCTTGAGTGAATAGTTGAGTGCAAGGATAGTGCCTGAGTAAATAAAGGAGTGTATGGGAGGTGCCTGACTGAATGGTTGAGTGCAAGGATTCTCATGAATGTAAGTCACTTTCACCATTACACCTACCATTGATGTGATGATGAGAGAAGTATGTGGTGGTAATTTGTTAGGAAAGGCAAGTTCAGAGAAATTCAGGTCATAGGTGTTTGTTGATCAAACTTTTGACACATTGACTACTGTGTTCAGTTACATATTTTATCTCTCACTATTTTGTGCAACTTTGCCCTCCAAAAGTTAATTTTGTAATGTGTCTTTTAAGTTTCTTTTATTGATTATCTGTTTATTTTGATCTGTTTTAGAATCCTTCACCATTTCTTCTTCATTTCAGATTTGTGACATTTGCAGGTTTATGGTGCTGTTTTGAAGTACAAAGGGAACATAGGCTGATCCTGGGAAAGACAGACACAGACTTTGGGTGTACAAATATTGTACCAAGGCAACTTGCACTGTGATCGAATGAAAGATTTGAAGATTTCTCTGTTGATTGTTGGCAATAAGGCAATATGTGTGTCATCATTAATAGTCCACAGAGTGAATGGTAGTCACACAGACTGGGGAAATTCGGGTTGGCGTTTCTTGCCATCCTCACATCCTGATGATCTGTGTGGACGTCCCCTTCTGTGGTGGGTCCACAGTTGCAGGCCCTGGGTCGGCTGCAAGTGATTCTTCCCGTGACAAGGCCTCACTTCCTGCGTCTGTGGCTGTGGCAGATGTAGATGGGCCAGATGTTGCAGGCCAACAGGAAGGGATATATGGTGCTGGGCAAACCCTGCACATATTGGTGTAAATGACCTGCAGCACCCCAGTCAGGGAGTCCACAATGTAGTTGTGAGCTTCCATCTGATAATTGAGGTTTCTCTGTAACTGCTGTTTCATCTGGAGCTTGGACAGTACCTGGCTCATCATGTCTTGGGACTGATGATAGGCTCTGAAGACTTGGTTCATGATGGTCTGGGTGAGAGTGACCCCAGTGGCCTTACTATGCTGGCCCACAGAATCCCTCTCATGACCCCTACCCCCACTACCCTGAGCCCTTGGCCCAGTGTGCCCCATCCACTGGATCCAGGCTGTGTTGGAGCTGGTGGTGCTGTGGTCTGAACATTAGCAAGGACTGGGGACAGCTAGGGTGGGCATTATCAGTGTGGGCCCACTGAGGCTCACTGGAGCCATCTGCCCAGGATGACCGGGTAGACCAGGATCCTCATCCAAATGACCAGAAATGTCTTTTCAGTGGCAGATTACTGGCCACGTGCCCCGGCAGTTGGAATTATTGAGAAATTAAGAGCTATTTTATTAGTAAGAGTGTGGATTACACATCCAAATCATTTGAGACAAACAATGTAGATACCTGGAAATAAAGGCAGAGATTATTATGACTATAGCTTTCAGTGATATTGAACATATTACCCTGACTTTTTGCAATTTCAAACAGTACAACTTCAAATAAGCAGGTAATATAATGTCCTGAAATGTTTATGAGTGATTAGGAAGGATACTTAACCTATCCCAACTATTCAACCAAACCCAGTGGAGAGGTGAAATGTGTTATTGACAATTCCAATGCCTAGCTGACTAACAGACATGTACACAACTTGGATGGATGTTTGGCATTAGTCATCATGTGAACAGCAGCAGCATCAACTTGTGCAGTTATCACTTGTATTCTGCACAGTAATGTTCATACCTTACAACTTTTGGGTCAACACAGTTTGATTTGGGAAATTCACGACACCAATTCTACTGATTGAGAAGAACAAGATAACGTTGAGAAAACAACACAACCCATTTTCAGAACAGAGCATTAAATAGGGATTTATCACTACATGATATTTTACCATATGTGGAAATGTGTTAGACAAGAGAGAATGAACAATATGACATAGCAATATTCTTTTTTACAAAACAGAAACAGGGCATCATGGTAGTTGTAGTTATTTCAAAGACGACTTCCCAACACTAGCAAAATAGTAAGCGCAACATAACTGTGGGAACTATGCAGTTGTAATGGGACAGACACTTACAATGTGACACACAAATACGTAATGGGTTAGTTGGTGTTCTAGCACATACAGGCACCAAACCATCATGTGACATGTGATGGAGGTTGGCACCCGTAATGTTAGATGTAACACAAAAGATTCGCACAAACAAGTCAAATTATCTGATACTGATACTTTGAAATTTCTATGTTTGGAAAATATGTGCATTACAGATTGGCAATAGCTGAGTTGAGAACAAACAGGACATTGAGGTTCAGTGAGACATTGCAAAGTGTAACTCACCAGACTCCACCCCACCAGGTATTCCTGTCAAGCCTTCAGGATGTAAGATCTGCAAGACCTTCGTCTCCCAAAGATAAAATTGCATTGGGGCATCGGAAAACCACCACCAGTCCTCTGGGCCTCCATGTGATGCTTGGATGCCAGGGAAAGTACCCTTACCAGCCTGTGTGCACAGTTTGTTAACTACAGCATTCACTCTATCAAATATTCTGGTCCCCATTTGCCTTTTCTGAGATAGGGATGTATTTTGGACTTGGGCTCCAAACAATTGTGATTTAATCCACCATGGCTGACAATGCTCCTTCAGTAAAACTGAGATTTTTTTGTGCCCTGGCATTGTGCAAAGAAATATGATGAAATCAAATTGATTAACCACAAGGAAATAAAATAAAGAAGATATAGAGACAAGAAACAGGGAAAAGCAGCAAAATAAACTCACTTAACTAGTAAACATTCTACTAGAAAATGTAATGGTGCAGTGGAATGGCAAAGGATCATGGTCTGAAATGGAGTGTCTTTTATAGTATGTTATGCAAGCTTTTTCATTTGGCAAATGGACATCAGGTTTCTTATACTAGCAACCATCCAATGGGCACAGTGATGGTGCATTGTACCGCAACGGACTCCCTCCATCAGAGAAATGCCACTAGGAGACTTCCAACACAATTGTGAAATCTAAATCTGCTCTGTGGGAACCCGCCACCTTTACGTAGATGGAGTACTTTTCGCAAGCATTGAAGTTTGCTGCTTTGACAGCAGTAAAAAACGACCGTGGCAGGCAACGCTCTGTTGACAAGGACTGCGAGTCAGCCTTCATGCATCTAAATATGGCATGTGAATGTCTGTGAGTTTGGCGGATTACTTGGGACTGCTGCCACGGAGGGACCATCACGATCTAAATCAGGTCCTAAGTTTAGGTGTGATTTGAGTTACAGATTGCTCCGTTTGTAATTGTTGGAAGCTTTACACTGTTTGTAATGCTTTTATACATTTATAGGTATAGGTTGGGTTCTGCCTAGTGTGGATTGGAAGGCATTGTCCCATTCTTTCACTGTGTTGTTTGTTTTTACTTCCTGGGCAAAAGTGCTGTCATAGACATCCCACCATGGTATTTGGGATTCTGGTAGGCATCTGTGTACAGAGTGAGGCAGTCTGCCAACCTAAGTGTCTTGAAAATAATCCATTAGAGGGCTTAGTTTATTGGTAACTAGGGCTTTTTATTACTAAAATATAGTGGTTACCTACCTCTGTGACAGGCACATAGGCTTGTGCTATAATTTCTTTTTATTTAAATGGCAAATTTACCATTTGTAGCATAGTCCACAGTTAGTGGAGATTGTTGGGGGTGTCTCCATATGCTTTGATTGAAATGGTAATAAAAGCCTTGTCTGGCTGTGTACGGGTCAAGTTTTAAAATGGTTTGAGTCATGGCTTGTTTAAAGTCTATGATTATATCATTTGTAGGTAGTAAATATTTGTTTTATATGGTTTAATCTATAAAAGGAATTTGTGTGTATTGCTATTAGCCATGTATGGTGTATATCTGAGTGAATGGTTTGGGACACATTTTGGAGATCCAATCCATCATCCAGGTTTGACAATGGCTTGGTTTTAGTATGATATCTGCTATAGAAAATACTAGGCTTCATCTATCATTGTTTAGGTCGTCATTTAACAGCAAAAGTTCCTCATTATGTGCCATTTTTAAGTGTTCAGATATTTCTATATATTGGTATCTTTTAAGAGCAGGAGGAATGTAACTGGTGGCTTTTTTACTTATGTGTAATTAAACATGTTAAAGTGGGTAAAAGTGATAGTTGGACTGTTATGTGTTCAGACTTTAAAGAGTATATCTTTCAGGATTTTGGTTATGGGCTCCTTGGAGTTAGTGATTGTCCCTCTTATGTCCTGTAATACCGCCCTTACTTCTATTTCTGTAACATTTGGGTGGGTGGTTGTGTTCCCTTACACTAATTACAACATCATCTTTAGTAGTGGCCCTCCTATATTATGCATTATAATCATATTTGGTGACTTTTCATTTTTACGTTTTCCTTCAATGTATTTTCTTGGTTGTCAGTGTAGCCCATGGAATTTAATAATTGCTTTGCTTTATGGGATGTTACGTATCTTGTTCTTTCTCTCACTGCCTGAAAGTAGTGCTATAGTATAAATAATTACAATTTGAAAATATTTATAGGTTTGTTATTTACACATAAAATTATGCAACTATGTTGATAATGTATACTTTAATGGATGTCCTTTTTAGATGTTTAACACTTTTTTGCAGCTTTTCCGTTGGGGGTGTTGTAATGTGGAGCAGGTGCATTTCTTTTCTGTTGGTGGAATAAAGAACTTCAGTTTCTTTTCAAATGTTTATTTGTTGGTAGTTTGTAGATGCTGAGGTCATAAGGGTTTTTATAATCGCTTCTGGGGTGAGCTTATATTTTAAATTAATTTATACATACTTATTTTGTATGCCTTTCGTCTGGTTTGTGATTGGTGTTGTTTTCAGGAAGTCATCCGTTTTTGAATGTGTAGTATTTTCTTCAGTCAGATAATGTAAAGGGATAGAAGTTAAGGTGTCTTTTTTTTAATTATTTGATATTTTGCATTTCTAATTTTTGTTGCAAGTAATTTAGTTATATAAGTTTAACTTACCTTCTAAGGTAGATGTTGAGATGTATATGTATCTTTTTTAAGGGTCTGGTCAGAGAATCCAGCAGAGTTTCTTTGTCTTGCACCTTTTGCTGTTTTTGAAGTATTCAGTTGATGAAATCTGTGTGCCTTTTATATTGTTGATTTAATTTAATTGTTTGTGTTATCTTATTGGTTAACCATAGAAGTGCCACAAGTTGATCAGAACGGACTGCTGCTGAAAATGAAAGTGCTCAGGCTGACCTTATCTGCCCACAGGTCCACCCTCTTGCAGAAGGAGATATATCATCACTCTGTGCCTTCTCTTTTTTTGGCAACACTCATGCCACTCTCTAAACCCCCCCAAAATCCCATGCCTAACAATTATATTTAGCCAGTACTAATAAAAAGCTGTACCTGCTTCTTTCATTACTCCATGTCAGTGCTTAATTTGTAAATATGAAGTGCAGGCGATCAAATTGTTCTAGGAGGCCACACCCACTTCCCTAGGCTCCACCCACTTCCACCAGTGGCTCCACCCACTTACTCTAGTTGCGCCACCCTCCTCCTCAACTGGCACTGCTGACTACCTGGGAGGTAATTTTCTTCTCTGGATTATGGCCTGGGAGGCCCAGGCTACTAACTGCACCTTTACTCTCCATCTCCTCTTCACCTTTTTTTTTTAACACTATCAATGCTAGGGCAATTCCCCCCTGGTGCTGAACTTCTTTGAATCCCATAGTTCATGACGAGCTCAGCTCGTCATGAGCACACAAGCAGTGTACTGCATGACGAGCTGAGCATGGAAGGGGTTAAGATCATTATAACGGTTTACATGAGCACCAGTTACGGTACACTCGGACACATTCATTTGCTTGCTAGGCATGGGCGGATGACGTGATTTGCCCAGATTCACAGGATGTTGAGCCGACCTAGAGACTCGAAGCTGGACCTGGTTCCCACGTTCCAAAGTGGGCAGATGTGACCATTATGCCACATCCTCTTGCCTTGACATGGAATCAGCAATGCTCCTTTCTGTCCCCCAGCACTGCCACAGTATATATTACAATGCATTCTCCGTTTAGGTCTCACGCTTTTCCCAGCTTCTGACTGGACGTCCTAGAGCCCTTCTAAGGTGCACTCGTCTCTCTCCATCATATAAGAAGCGCCTGAAATCCCCAGGGAGGACTATTCTGTAATTACCACACTGGACAGTGTTGTTAGGCCATAACAATGGCACACACCCTAAACAACAAATACCATACAATGTATCAAAACTGCACAACAAAAACAGAAGCGGATGAAAAATGCCGCTGGCCCACTATTACAAAAACAACAAGTAATGGACTGAATGTGGATCAATGTCACACACTCCCCCAGTCAAAAGATCTGGGCCCAAATCCATCGTTTTTTTGCACTCCACACCACCCTGGGTTAGACAATGGCGATATGCAAATCAGCTCTGACCCTGTTGCCCCATGGGAACAGTCCAGTCCGAACTACAAAAGCCATGTCCTTCCCAGAACGGAATCAAGCATCCGAGGACCGGACCGGTTTCTAGGTAACACCTCTCTTCAGCCCGGCTAGCTTGACTCCAAGTGGTGTGGAGTGCCTGGGACCCACGTCTGGGCATCCCCAGCGCACTTAGGGCGGCAATTGCAAAAACAACAAGTGATGGACTGAATGTGGATCAATGTCACACACTCCCCCAGTCAAAAGATCTGGGCCCAAATCCATCGTTTTTTTGCACTCCACACCACCCTGGGTTAGACAATGGCGATATGCAAATCAGCTCTGACCCTGTTGCCCCATGGGAACAGTCCAGTCCGAACTACAAAAGCCATGTCCTTCCCAGAACGGAATCAAGCATCCGAGGACCGGACCGGTTTCGAGGTAACACCTCTCTTCAGCCCGGCTAGCTTGACTCCAAGTGGTGTGGAGTGCCTGGGACCCACGTCTGGGCATCCCCAGCGCACTTAGGGCGGCAATTGCAAAAACAACAAGTGATGGACTGAATGTGGATCAATGTCACACACTCCCCCAGTCAAAAGATCTGGGCCCAAATCCATCGTTTTTTTGCACTCCACACCACCCTGGGTTAGACAATGGCGATATGCAAATCAGCTCTGACCCTGTTGCCCCATGGGAACAGTCCAGTCCGAACTACAAAAGCCATGTCCTTCCCAGAACGGAATCAAGCATCCGAGGACACTATTAGACATAGACGGGACACTGGCCCTTTCTAGCATCCAGTTAATTAGATATGCCCTTGTGCAAATACCATGTCACAACCAAAACACTCCTTACAGATTGCCTAGTTTCATTTTGTAATTTTTTGTGTGTTTCCTATCATAACAATAATTGCTGTTTTTGAGAGCAAATTTTAGGCCAGTTACACATTGCAATCCTAAGGCCAATCGGTGCGAAAACGCAGAGCCAACTTTCTAGGGTCATTAAAAATATTTTTGCTACATGAGCTTCTGCAGATGCTAAGGTTTTAAACATTTTAAACATTTCTGCTGACATGATTAACCTCCAGAAAGAGTCTGTACCGCCTGACCTTGTCTGAAAAATTGAAATGGTTTCCCAAGGCAGTCTCTTAAATTTAGACGGCACATGCAATACATTAAGAATACCTGTTTTAAAGTCAGCAGTGTCAAAAGGCAGCAGTGGAGCAAAGGGCTCTGTTACATGTTCAGGTCTAATATTTAAACTGTGTTAAACAATTAAGTAAATAAAACATATACACAAGCAGCCTTGTAGGGTGGTGAGGACACAGAGAGGAAAATTCAACTAGGAAGCCAGACATGCTCTGCAATAAGTATCTCCCAGGAGTTACCAGCCCATTACAACTCCACACAGATTTTGCATACATTCTGACATTTTCCTAAGCTGCCCAAGATGCTCCGTGTTTGTCTCATACCAAATCAATCTGGTTTTAATCCCCACTACTCCCTGGCCATTTACTCTATGAACTTGTTCAGCATCTGTGCAGCATGTCTGGCTGGCACTATAGTTTAAACACCTAAAGATGAAAAATGCAGTGCTATTGTCCAGTGCCCACTGGACACAATAATTTGGTAATATCACCTCAAACAACAAGAGACGTGGAGTGGGAAAGTATCAAGCATGCTGCCATGGTAAGGGACAAACCCTCATGGGTCAGCTGAGTCAAGGGATGTAATGTTGCCTTCTTTAGGAGAAGTGTTTTGAGCAGCTATTGTCACATTCCATCATTGCCTTTCTTGCTCATCTGTGTTCCATCCTTTAAGAGTTCAGACGCAGACCATTTGTAACATGCTGACACTGACCAGGTTTAAATCACCTACAAAATCATTCTTAAATAAATCATGCCATTTATAGGAGACTTCACCGTTTTGATATTGTACAGTCTGCTTAAAAATTGGCTAAACATCTTGGTCTAACGGATAAGTTAAGAAAATCTAAGTAGAATCAGTTTGAGGAACTGATCACTCCTGCTTCATAGTGCAGACATGCTCTGCTTCCTGTGACCTCGTCATGCCATCACTGCACAACAGAGCTCAGGGGCCCCTCAGCCAGCCAGAGAAGCAGCTAAGCCAACTGTTGTGCCTCAACTCTTCGCTTACTACAGAGGTTGCTCCAGGGGCTTGTAAAGGCAATCCTGTGGTACCATGGCAGGAGCAGGCTGGAGCCCCTATATATATTATTATCAAATATTCCCTCTATAAAAGAAAATACACGCTGTTTGGTGCTATTCAAGTGATGTCAGAACAATGGCAGGGCTGGAAGCAGAAGCGTAGAGGCGGGCGTAAGTTAGAGAGTGGGGGGAGGTGCTGGTTCGAGAAGGCTGATCTTCCCTGGAGGCTGCGGTGCTTCTTTTAGGAAGGACTGATGTGATTAGAGGCATAGAGAATGATGTATGTTCTATCATCAGCATTAGGCAGAAGCATGGGCAGGCACTGCTCCCCTGTGTGCTCTCAGGCAGTCCCTCCCCAGAGAGGCGGAATGTGCCTCATAATAAGTCATGCATCCAATTTGAAATATTTTACGGCGCTCACCTGGAAGACTTATGTGAACTTAAGTGAGTCAATATTAATTGTAGACCCGGCCCTGAGAAATAAGTGCTGGTGCTAAGCACCAGAAAGCACCGTCACAAATTAAGCACTGCTCCATGTGTGTTTCATAGAATGTATGACGTTACAACGCATACTTTTACCACGCATGCCTTTACAACGCGGTATTTACAACGAATACCTTTACAATTCATTGTGCTTTGGGACGCTGGATAGTGAATAGTTTAATTTACTATTCCAACTCCAGTCCCCCTGGATAGTAGGGAAGGTGTTGGATAGTAAATTAAATCTATTCCCTATCCTAGAGCGCCCCCCAGCGCAATGCGTTGTAATGGTTTGCGTTGTAAAAGTTGCGTCGTAAAGGCACTGCGTGGTAAAAGTTGCGTTGTAAAGGATGAAAACCGTTTCATATGAGGCAACTGTCAAGATTTGCAGGCAGACTTGTCAGCATCACAGAAATGTGTTGGCATAGGAGATATGCGTAGTGACAGATGGGTGGAGAAAGAGGTAAGAGACAATCAATGGCCTGCTGCGAGGTGCTGGAATATGCAGGAATGGTGCATCAGAGGCATACATGCCAACTCTGTCGATTTAAGCAGGAGACAACTGATTTTAAGGCTAGTCTCCCACCTCCAATTCCTGCTTTCAAAAACCTGATTCCATTACAGGCTGCAGCCGCGACTGGTCTAGTGAGACCCAAACAGGGTTCCCTGGCATCGTAGGCCACTGAGAAGTGGCCATGGGTACACATATATTTCCCCTACTCACTTCCCTGCACTGTGTGCCATGCACTGCATGGTATATGGCGCACGGTGCATGGACCCGCTAGTGGTGCTACAAGTTGGTGGCATGTGCTGGGGCCATATGCATTGGCCGCAGCATGCAACAGCTTTGCGAACGCCAGCCTGGCGGTTGCATCGAAATGTGGAAGTCGGACCTCTGCCTGATTGTCGGGCGATCTGGAGATGACTGCTATAGCAATTGGTAGTCCGACCGACCGCAGTCGTAATCAGGGCCTAAGTCCCATACATGACAGTAGACCCGATTCAGGTGTTGAAAGAAGTCAATGGAAGAAAAACAATCTCCTTAATATTTTTAAAAATCTGACACTTTCCTCATCTAAAATGTTGGCACGTATGCAGAGGCACCGGGCGGGCAGTTTGAAGTGCAGTGACTGGGTGCAGGAAATGAAAGGTGTTTGAAAAAACCCTTTATCGGAAAAGCAGTTTTTAAATGGTAATTTCTATTGCTGAAACGTTTGCAATAGCCATACATCTTTACTGTTCTGTGTTCCCCACCCCTCACTCCACCCACTCACACTTTCATAAGAATACACCATGTTGGGAACAATGGGTCAGAGCAGCAGCAGTGTGTATTTCCATCCATTAGAGCTGTAAAGAGCAATAAACTTTCTACATGAACCTAATCGAGCTGCAAATAGTGTCAAAACATCGTCTCCAAATGTGTTCTTTGTGTCACATTCTTAGCTGCTAATGCCAGTAAATGCAACCAATTTCCTGTTGTATAAATCATTATTTATTTAACTTGTATTTTAGAGGACATAAAAGACATTTCAGATGCATGAGGCTGAACAAAAGATGCAACTGCTGGCACATTTGAAATGTATTTGCATTGCTGAATAAATCAGGGCTGCACATGGACTGGAAGGATTGTTTGGTGTATGTTTGTGTGACAGGTTGGTTCAAGCAGCACAGCAGCCAGAGTGCTTTCACTTTTCTGATGCTTCTTGTCAAAAGCAAGCACAAGGCAGCATGAAGGCAGCCTGGTGAGATCTGGGAGAAGGGAAGCATACATGCCACTCCTCCCAATTCAGGCGGGAGATTATCGATTTCTAGGCTAATCTTCCGCCTCCCAATTGCTGCTTTCAAAACCCTGATTACTCAGCAGGCTGCACCCGGTCCTGGTCTAGTGAGACTTGTAGTATTCACTGACAGTAACCTGCTCCTGCATGCCAGTGCACAACATTTTTGTCACTGACTCTCTGCCTGCACTATCTCCGTTCTCCTGACAGGTAAAGGAAAAAAACATGAGTATTTGTGTTTCTGATATCCAATGCTGTAGCAACACACTAAGGGCTAGATGTAGGTAAATGTTATTTACCGATTCATAAATACCGAATTTTACCGATTCGGTATTTATGAATCGGTAAATATGAAGGGGGAGATGTAGGTATTTCCAGATGTTGAAATACCGAATCGTTAATATTCGGTATTTACCGATTCGGTAAATACCGAATCGGTATTTCCTATTGATTCCTATATGGTGTGAAGCCCATAGGAATCAATGGGAAATACCGATTCGGTAAGTACCGAATCGGTAAATACCGAATTCTGCAAGGGTGCAGGGGGTGTCACTTTGACACCCTCTTGCACCCCAAATACAGGCATGTGTGCCATGTGGCACACAGACATGCCCTAAGGGCATGTCTGTCTATCACATGGCATAGGTGTGCATGCACACATGTGCATGCACACCTGGATTCGGTATTTTACCACCCAATTGAATTGTGTGGTAAAATACCGAATCTGTATGGCCTTTGGGACTCAGAAGAGTCCCACCTACATTTGGATTTACCGAATCGGTATAATTACCGATTCAGTATTTTACAGAATCGGTAAATTTACTGATTCGGTAAATTTACCGATTCTGTAAAATAAATGCCCCTACATGCCGATTCTTAAATACCGGTCGGTAACGGCCGAAATCGGCCGTTACCGACCGGTATTTAGCCTCCTACATCTGGCCCTAAGGGCCTTGTTACAAGTTTTGGTGGGCCTCCAGTCGGCCCACCACTGCTGCGGCAACAGGAGGACCACCGAACCTGTTTTGTGCCTGCCCACCAGATTACAAGTGTAATCCAGGGCAGTTGGGTGTAGCTGCGGCAGCCTCACAGAGGCAGCTGTCTAAGACTCATAGGAGAGCCTAAACAGCAGACCTCTGCGTTGATAGCACCTGCAACACATTCCTGCATGGTGTGACATGTTTGCCACACTGGGCAGGAACAGGGGGCAATTCCAGGGTGGCACAACATGTGGCCCCCTGCATGCACCCTCAGGCCCAGAAAAGGCAGGGGACCGTTGTCTCTCTGCCACCCTTTTCATGGGGGGCTCACTTGCATGAAATGGGGGGTGGAAGGTCAACTCATAATATGCTCAGCGGTGTCAGCATCCTTGCCATCAGCATATTGAGGCTGGTTTTAGACCGCAAGAGCAGCAGGATCCTTGACCTTGGTGGAGTCGGTGGTCTTTTGTCTGTCCGACCGCCGCACTCATAATACTGAGAGTGGAACCGCAGTGGTGGTAGAGTCGGTTCACCATGAAAGTACAGTGGTCCTGAGTAAAGTGGTACACATAATAAGGCCCTTAGGGCCAGATGTAGGTCGGTCGGTAACGGCCAAAAATCGGTATTTTCGGCCGTTACCGACCGGTATTTCAGAAATGGTATGTAGGGGCATTATTTTACAGAATCAGTAAATTTACCTATTCGGTTAATTTACCGATTCTGTAAAATACCGAATCGGTATTTTTACCGGTTCGGTAAATCTGAGATGTAGGTGGGACTCTTCTGAGTCCCACAAGCCTTTACGAATCGGTATTTTACCATCAAATCCAATTTGATGGTAAAATACCGATTCCGGTGTGCATGCACATGTGTGCATGCACACCTATGCCATATGACAGGCAGACCTGCCCTTAGGGCATGTATGCCTGCCACATGGCACCCAAGCCTGTTTTGGGGGGGGCCAGAGGGTGTCAAAGTGACACCCCCTGCACCCTTGTGAAAATCGGTATTTACCGATTCGGTAAATACCGAATCGGTAATGCCCATTCATTCCTATGGGCTTCAAAGCCCATAGGAATGAATGGGCATTACCGATTCGGTATTTACCGAATCGGTAAATACCGAATTGTTCCGATTCGGTATTCCAGCACATCTGGAATACCTACATCTCCACCCCTCTGATTTACCGATTCTTAATTACAGAATCGGTAAAATTCGGTAATTAAGAATCGGTAAATCAATTCTACCTACATCTGGCCCTTAGTCCCATACATGACTGCAGACCCAATTCAGGACTCAAAAGAAGTCCCTGGTAGAAATACAATCTCCTGAGTTTGTTTCTAAAATCTCTCACTTTTCTAAAATGTTGCAATGTATGGGGAAGGTAGTTAGGGCTCACTTTCGAGGGTGCACCTGCGAGTACCTAAATGCTCATCCCAACAGCATTGACATTTTTCAAGAGGTCTGCAATTTTGAACTCATGGTGTAATCTTTATAATGCATTGCTCTCCTGAGACCCCCATGCATGCCACCTTGCAATCTGACAGACACTAGAACATGTCAGACCTTGTATGTAACAGGTATTGCAAATTCATGATGCTTCCAAATGATAAATCATGCATTTGCAATGCTAATCACATTACAAAGTAAAACTGTACTGTGCATAAACAGATCACCAGCTCCAGAAAGTTAATATTTGTAGCAGGCATGCATTTCACTTTTGGGCCTCTCACAGTCAACTGGTAGCTGCAGCAGAGGCATACAATACTCCACCAGCTATTTGTGTGTAAGATCTGCCCCGGGCTGATGCCAGCCCCAGAAACAGTGCAGTACATGTTTCCTAGCCAGCAATGACCGACCTCTAATAGAGACAATTGTATAATCTGATTGCTCCATAGAAGAGTTGCAGGCAGAGCAATAACTAAATTAAGGTAGGTTTAGCTGGCCATTCATCATGATAGGTAAGCGCTATGTATTCTACTTTTCAAATATTTGAAAATGACAGAACATTTGTGAAAGCTCTTTCTGTAGATTTCCAGTTGGGCCATTATAAGAGGCCAGCATCCTAATTCACTACTCATGTGCTCGTCCATATTCTACTTTCTGCACTACCAGTGGACTTTATACTGGCTGCAGGCTTGTAAATTGTGGATGTATTGGTGTGTTTTGCTATAAAATGGTCTGCTCTCACTTGATTTGTGTAGCTTGCTGTTCTGCTTTTCTCTAAACTTCAGACCAACAAACCCTTTATTCCCCAAAATCAGGGCAGCAGTTACAGTTTCTTTTTTTTTATATTATAAAATGTCTTCAATAGTAATAAATGGTTAGGGTAAAGAGAAAGCATTTGTGCACAGTGGAGCGTCTGCTGCATTTTTTAATGGACACCTCCTTGTATAAAGTTTTTGCTGAGGAAAATTCTGAACCACATACCTTCCTCAGAGTATGAAATTGTATCAGTGTCAAAGGCATGCATTTTGAAATGGGGAAAATAGTATACTCCACTTGTAGTGTTGTACTGGCCTTTCAAGCAGCCTGAAAGGGCTAGTGTGTGGCTGCTTTTGACATAAAAAACGAAGGGGCATAATTACAAACAAGTGGAGGAGCACAGGTTAGCTCCAAAATTGCAAATGCCGCGCTCCATCACTTTAGAAACACAGGGATGCGCCATATATACAATAATACAGGTCACCTCTGCATTTCTTCCTGTGCTGGCACTAAAAGCAGCTGCCTAGCACCAAAGCAGGCACCCTTGCACCATAGTGCCTGCGTTGAGGGAATGATTGTTTATGTACAGGAATGTGTCCCTTCCTGCACATACAACTTAGTTTGTTTGCCTGCGCACAACCACAATTTTTACCTCAAATTTTTCAAAAGTATGATTTCCAATGAATTTTTATAATCTCCAAGAAATTTTTATGTAGTTTAGGTTGCTCCCAGGGTGATGTTTCCGTCCTGTAAACGTCTAATAAACAGAATAGATGAGTGCTTCCAATTACTTGGTTGCAAATCCCTTTTGGGGCACTCCTTCTGTGATCAATAAAGTTTCATAAGTTCATTTCAAGTATTCAATTCAGTATGCATTTTATTCATTCATCATTGTTTTTAATTGCATTATTTGATATTTCACAACAACATGAATTCTAATTCAATCATTGATTTCAATTGCATTATTTCTTGTGCTTTTCCAAGACTTCATATGCATTTCCACATCATATTATATTGTTCTCCAATGCATTTCGAGCTGAATATGCTCTTCATCAGGGAGTGTGATCTAAGAAAAGTAATTATACATTTTGTAATGTAGAACTAGAAACAGCTAAATTGAATAAACTAAAATAATAACATTGTAGCTTGGTACATGCATCAATGAATTATGGTGTGCTCTGTGACAGTTGTGACTCATGCCTTGTGTATATGAAGAGTATAAGGTACTCACGTTTTCTTGTCGGAGTCTAGCTATGTGGATCTGTGATCTATATGAAAAAAAACAAGGCTCATAAATGCGTTCTATTTTTATCCAGAGTACTACTTTCTAGTGCTAAGCAGCAGTACCGGTGTTGTAATGGTTATGTAACGGGAGTTCCTTCTCTATCGTTAGAATTAAAATAATCATTGCGCTCTAAATACAATGAGCGCTTCCTTAGATGTAATACGCTAAGCGTATATGCCTTCTCATACCCGAATTAGCGAAATAGTCCGGCGTGTTTAAAAGTGTTCCTTATCTCTCCCGGACAGTTTCCGTGTTTAACTGCGGCGCGTATTGCGTCTTACGTATGATTCATAGATATTGATAACGGGCTACCTAGTAAGTGTTGCTGTTGCCACCATCGTAGAATGTGTAAATTTAGAGCGAATAATGACCTAGGTGAAGAACAAGTTATATGTATGAGTACTAAAACTGATAACTACAATGAAGATTGCAGAACTACAACCTAATATTATAATTCACAGTAATTATGAAAAATTTACATCGCTTCAATTTGCAACAATGCTATTTGTAATGGCATCAATTACAGATATATCAGAGCAAAATTAAATCCCACTTTGGGTGTCATTGGTAACAAGTAAACTCAATGCGTTCATTGAGGCCATGTGGCTTCATGGCTTGTAAGTAGTAAATCCAAAAGTTTTCTCTGCGCAACAGATGTTTATTATTGTCTCTGCCTTTGATTTTATCAATAAATTCCAGGATTAAAAATCTCAATTGCGCAATGTTATGTTTGAATTCTTCAAAGTGTGTCGCCACTGTGGACTTAGTGTTTTTGGTTCTTATATTAGATTTATGTTCATTCATCCCTAGACGTATTTTACGCTCTGTTTTACCCACGTATATTTTGCCACATGGGCATTTCAGTAAATAAATCACATCTGAAGTTTCACAAGTTGCTGACACATGTAGTTCGATTTCATGTCCTCTAATGGGATGATGAATAGTGGTTCCATGGATGATGTTGTGACAATTTTGGCAGTTTAAACAAGGCATTGTTCCTGTATATCTTTGTTTGTGTGATTCCTTCTTATTCAGGCATTCTCCTATGTTTCTATTCCTGGTGTATGCAAACAATGGAGGTTCCGTGAACATATTTCTGAAGTCGGGTTCCATCGTTAACATTGGCCAGTGTTTATTTATTATCTTCTTGAAGATATAACTTGATGTTGTGAATTTAGTTACTATCACCATTCTGGTGCTTACCTTTTTGGCGCTTGTTATTAAAGTTGCTTGGCGAGTAACCTGTTGGCATCTTGCTGTTGCTTTTGAAATATCTTGTGGAGGGTACCCTCTTTCTTTGAATCGTTCTACCATCTCTTTTATTCTCTGATCAATTTTTTGTTCCTCTGAAACAATTCTTCTCATCCTCAACATTTGTGAAGTTGGCAAATGTGTTTTCAAAGATTGTTGGTGATGACTTGTAAAATGTAGAATATTATTTCTGTCTGTTGATTTCCTAAAGATGTCAGTTTCCAGACCTGTTTCAGTTTTCACTGCCAATACGTCTAAGAACGTGATTTGGGTATCAGAAACTTCGCTGGTGAATTGCAGATGTTGGTTAAACGAATTCCAAGTTTGAATGATTGACTTTGCGCTGTCTTTATTTCCTTTCCATAATAGGAAAATGTCATCTATGTACCATTGGTACAATAGTATGTGAGATCTCCACTCCTGGTTCGATAAAATGTGCTCCTCCTCAAATCTCTCCATCACAAGGTTCGCATACGATGGGGCCATACAATTCCCCATAGATGTACCGCTTATTTGGAGGAACCATTCCTCCTTCCATTTAAAATAACTGTGGTAGAGCGAAAAATGGACAAGTTCCAATATAAAAATGTGCATAGTATGCTCAATATCACTGTTTAATAATGTGTGTTCAATTGCCTCCAATCCCATTTCGTGGGGAATTGATGTGTATAGCGACTTCAAGTCAGCTGTACACAGTGTGATATCCTCTCCTGCACTCCATTCTATAGTCTGTAGTTTTAGAATGAAGTCAGTCGTGTCCTTTGTATATGATCTCATCCTCTTGACGCTCAGCTGTAGATATTTGTCTATAAATTGACCTGTGTGTTCATGAATGCTTCAACAAGTTGAGACAATAGGTCTAAACGGTGGGTCCTGGACGTTCTTATGTACTTTCGGTACCATGTAGAATGATGGGCTTCTGGGATTGGTTGTGAGAAAAAATGATCTTGTTTTCTCATTGATTATTTTCATTTGAACTGCCTTATCCACTATTTTTCTGAGTGTCATAACACATTCTCTAGTGGGGTTATTATCCAATTTCCTATATATGTTTTGATCCATAATATGTTCCTTGACTTTATCTTCATAATGAGTTGTGTTGAGTACGACCAATACTCCCCCTTTATCAGCCTTTTGAAATACTATTCGTGGATTGCTCGCCAATTTTTTTAGAGTATCCCAATCTTTTCGTGCAATGTTTTTCCTATTGGTTGTTCTAAACTTGATTGCATTCAGCTCCTTCTTGACCAAATTTTCAAATTGTTCCAAAGTTTTGTGACTTGTAGGAGCCATGTAGGTACTCAGGTTTCTTAAGCCTTGGAGTTCATCCTCTTCTTCTTCATTACTTATCTGAGGTTGTTTCACATTCTCAAAGAAATTCCTTAATTGTAATTTTCGCATCAATTTAAAAAGGTCAATGTCTAGTTCCAATAGGTTGCTATCCGAAGTTGGTACGAACGATGTTCCTTTCTGTAAAATTGCTGACTCTCGAGGAGATAGTTCATAATCTGATATATTCATGACTAGGTTTCTTTCACTATTTTTTCTTGTCTTGTTTCAATGCATTGGTACTCCTGGTATTTGGATGTTTCTTGTCCTTTTCCTTTTCTCTTGCCCCTCCTGGGTCTTCTATTCCGCCTTGGCCTTCTTCTAAAAAAGCCTTATCAGAAGTTGAAGGTTCCTGCACATAAACAATCCAGAATTGCAATTTGTAACTTCTGTGTGTGCTGCATTGTTCAGCACACTTGGAGTTGTAAATCCTCATTTTTTAAATGACTGTTTATATGCAGGAAGGGACACTTTCCTGCACCTAAACAATAATTCCTGGTGTTTTGCAGTTTCTATGTTTTCTGCACAATGCAGCACACATAGAAACAGCAATAATGAAGAGAAATAAAGCATTTCTACTCATTTCGCCATGTTAAGACCAGGTTTTCCATGGTCTTAATTTTTGCCTTCCCTCTTTTTATGCCAGGGCAGCGTCAAAATGAATGGGTGTTGCGGCAGAACACCCACCACAAAACACATTGTCCACCCCTTTCACGCTAAGTGTAGCGTGATTGGGGGCCTTATTTACAAGGCGCCACTAAGACACATTGAGTGGCTTGACGCGCTGCCTTGTAAATATGGCGGAGCCCCTATTGCCACAGGAACCTCATTGCCGGAAAAGCCAGTCCAAAAATGCACGCTGGTGGGTTTCCATGACCTCTCACTCTGTTATTCTCACTTGCAGTGTTGGACTAGCCTTTCAAGCAATCTAGCACTGCCAGTGAGGCCAGCTTGAAAGGGCCAGTGTGCATGCTTTTTATCTTAGTCCTGGTGTGGCCCACGGGACCAACAAAACGTTTAACACACTGGCATTTTCAAGCTGTCCCATTTGAGTGCCAGGGTGCCCAAAAAACTAATCCAACACTGCACCTTGATAGGTTGTCATGACCTTCCACTCTGGTGTTCCATCTCACAGTGTTGGACTGGCCTCTTGGGTAGTCTGGCACTGCCCAATGGGCCAGCTTGTAAGTGCCAGTATGTGTGCTATTTTTTATCTTTGAAAAGAAGACGGTATTTTGCAAGTTTAGATTTCTAATAGGGGACTCATTTTACCATATGTCACGGTAAGCGTGATTTAAAGCATAGTTGTTTAAGGGTAAAGGGAGAGGTGATACAATGTAATATATTGGGAATATTGTTGGTTCAACACACAAGGGGGTCGATTCCGATTCGGGAAAGAAAACCGTCCTACGATTCGTATTTGTAGCCGTTTCCGTACGATTCGTACAAAGCCGTCCGAATTGCGTAGTACGATCCGTTTACAAAGATTCCGTCCGAATGTTTACAAACCGTGCGAAAAACTAGCGAAGAACTGTACGATACGGACTCGGCTAGTGAACCGTACGATTTGTAAACATGCCGTACGACCCGCCAAGTACGTTCTGGACCGGAGACGGTGAACGCCATTCGTACGGGAAAACACCGTCGTGTATGAACAGCGATTTGTATGGAAAACATTGCGTATGAAGGAGCCGCACAATCTAATAAAAAACTAACCCCCCTCAACGAACCACGCATGTACCCGCAAATACGTCGCGTATGAGAAAGCTACACAAGAAAGTACGAGACAAACCCCCTCAACGAAGTGCATGCATACCCCGTAAATACGTCGCGTATGAGAAAAAAACACATGCGTACCCCTAAAACAGCACAAGGAGTGTGTAAAAGAGTCGCACAACACCACAAAACATATCACCTGTGTACAAACCACTGCAAAGCAATGTTGTGGCCAAATCCAACGAGGCAAGCAGAGGGCCCATCTCAGACCCACCCCTTATAACACACCCACCCAAAAATTCAAAATAAGCCGCACCTACAAATGGACCAATAAAAAGGGCCCACACATACAAACCAGCAGCCTTTGCCACATACATTTACCTACAGAGACTTACAACACACCAACAACTGCACACATCCACCTTCACACATACCCACAATCTTATTCAGACCCACACACCCCTTCACATTCAAACCCACAACCCCCATCCATACACACCCTCATCTCCCAATCACATTCACCCCACAACATGTCTGCACCAAAAAATCCAAAGTTCACAAACCAGGAGATGGAGATCCTTGCAGATGAAGTCATCAGAGTAGAGCCACAGCTGTTTGGCGCATTGGTCAGACAGACCAGCATAGCTGACAAAACCCAGCTGTGGGAGAGGATCGTCAATAAGGTCAATGCTGTTGCACCCATCATGCGCACCAGGAGGGATTGCCAGGCCAGGTGGTACGATCTGCGGAGGATGGTCAAACGCAAGATGGATGAGGACTACGCCAATAGCCAACACACTGGAGGTGGCGGTCCCCACAGACCAGTACAGTTCCAGCCCTGGGAGGAGAAGGTCATGGCCCTGCTACCACCGGTGGGAGTACATGGAATTGAAGGAGTCGTGGAGCCTGGTGAGTATACAAACAACTTATGTCACATGGGGGGACTCCCAGCATTCGCCAGACATAAGAGGGGTGGGTGCACAGGACTCCCAGCAGTGCCCAGACATAGGAGGTGGGTGTGGATATGACTCCCAGCAGTGCCCAGACATATGAGGGGTGTGTGGATATGACCCCCAGCAGTGCCCAGACATAGAAGGGGTGGGTGCACAGGACTCCCAGCAGTGCCCAGACATAGGAGGGGGGTGTGGATATGACTCCCAGCAGTGCCCATACATAGGAGGGGTGGGTGCACAGGACTCCCAGCAGTGCCCAGACATAGGATGGGGGTGTGGATATGACTCCCAGCAGTGCCCAGACATAGGAGATGGGTGTGGATATGACTCCCAGCAGTGCCCAGACATAGGAGGGGTCAGTGCACAGGACTCCCAGCAGTGCCCAGACATAGGAGGTGGGTGTGGATATGACTCCCAGCAGTGCCCAGACATAGGAGGTGGGTGTGAATATGACTCCCAGCAGTGCCCAGACATAGGAGGGGTGTGTTGATATGACTCCCAGCAGTGCCCAGACATAGGAGGGGGGTGTGGATATGACTCCCAGCAGTGCCCAGACATAGGAGGTGGGTGTGGATATGACTCCCAGCAGTGCCCAGACATAGGAGGTGGGTGTGGATATGACTCCCAGCAGTGCCCAGACATAGGAGGGGTGGGTGCACAGGACTCCCAGCAGTGCCCAGACATAGATGGGGTGGGTGCACAGGACTCCCAGCAGTGCCCAGACATAGGAGGGGTGGGTGCACAGGAGTCCCAGCAGTGCCCAGACATAGGAAGGGGGTGTGGAGATGACTCCCAGCAGTGCCCAGACATAGGAGGGGTGGGTGCACAGGATTCACAGAAGTGCCCAGACATAGGAGGGGGTGTGGATATGATTCCCAGCAGTGCCCAGACATAGGAGGGGTGGGTGCACAGGACTCCCAGCAGTGCCCAGACATAGGAGGGGTGGCTGGATATGACTCCCAGCATAGGCCAACAGTATGGGGGTGGGTGGATATGACTCCCAGCAGTCTTCAACAGCATGGGGGTGGGTGCAAGGCTCAGGGCCAGAAGGCTGCAAGGGGGATGGTGAAGAAGGTTAAACTTTGGACAACACTATCACCACTACTGTGTACGCACAAACCCAATTGCAATCATCCCAAATGGTCCAGGTACACATCCAGGGACCAGGCTCAATGTACAGGGAGTGCGAAAGTACTGACAACATAGCTGAGACTGGGTCATGGTGTATGCCGCATAAGGTCATCCTGTGACCAGTGCAAACACTAACATCAGGACAACAAGGTCAGATAACTTAACCCGTAACTCACAACCACGGTCATGGTAGCATGCTCCATGGGGGGACAGCCACACCATGAGTGAGGCCCAGTTCCCACGCACTCTCAAACTACCAGCTCGGCCTGTCACACACACCCCTTACACAAACATAGCCAGCTGGGACAGGCAATGGATTGGCCCACTGTCACAACTGTCATGTAACACTACAAATACCAATCTGAGTAAGCATTTAGGCAATAAATGCACAGGCCTGATTCACAAGTCACTAACACTTATACCACAATTGCCGTCGCTACACCTTACTGACTCAGCGGACGCACACATATTACTGCAATGGTGCTGGGTATTGACAAGGTGATGCACCTGGGAGATGTGTCACGTCCTAAAGCCCTGCGGCAGAAGTATGTGGACTGGTAATGGTGTGGTTGTGTTGTGGTGTGCTGTGGTAGCCCGTCACTGCACAGTAACACCTCCCAAAAGTGGCTGATTGAAATCTTAAAATTTTCACTTACCCACTTTTATGCACATGCTGCCTCAAAAAAACTGTGCATGTCTGAAGCTAACGTAAGGATTGACACAGCATTGTGCAGATAGGGCCGCACAGAGCATTGTTGGATCTGCGTTGCACCAGTGACACAACTCAAGCAATGTGCCACTTCCGTGGCACAGATGCAGGAAGCAGCTGTACTGTTACCACACCATGGTCATCCACAGTGTTAAAGTGTTGCAAACATTCTGGCATAGGTGTGGGGCACAATGACTGCCAAATCACTGCTGATATGCCTGGCTGTGCCATTCATTGTATATAGACCCTCACATTAAAACGTGTACTCAACACAGATCAATCTGACACCACAAGTGAACAGTGTAAAAAATCCAAAGCTGGTGTAACAGTGATAACGACAATGTATATTGACAAAAATATTTGTTTTAAATGGCATTAACATCGTCTGTCTCTCACACCCACAGGGCAACGTGCACAATCTACCCCCAACCAGGGGGGAGAAGGATCACAGTCGCAGGCTCCACAGGACCCTGTTCCCACCAACAGCGACGCCTCTCATCACTCCATGGATGACACAGACCAACCTGGCACCTCTGGATCCCAAACCCGTGCAGCAGCTGGATCAGGGGCATCTGTGCCAACCACCACACCCATTCCTGCCACATCCCAGCAGACAGCTCGGAGCTGTGCCCACAATACACAACTGAGGCAGTCTGACAATGAGGGACAAGGTTTGTCAGACACCCAGGAGGAGGCAGAAAACCCCCCCACTGTCAACCCTCAGGGGTCCCGTTGACCCGATGTGCCGACTACAGCAGGCCGGGCTCGTGTGGACAGGGGTGGTGGGACTGGAACAAGGCGGAGGCGAGAACCTGACCAGCAAGCTGACGGGCCCGGTATGTCTGAACGCAGAAACATCACGGAGGGATACTGGCGGGATACCAGGGAGTTCAGTCAGGGAGGGGGGGCCCTCATCGCTTTAAAAAACCAGCAGGCCGAGCAACACGCCAGTCAACGACGACACCATGGACGGATGGAGGCAAGACTGGCTGGGATCTTGGCGGTGCAGAGAGACATAAGCCAGTCACTCTGTCGGATTTCTGACAATATGCAGCACCCTCCCTGTGTCACTAGACCAGAAACATCCAGGCAAAGACTGTCAATAGGCACAGGGAGGGAGGAGGAGGTGGATACACAAGATGATGGACGGAATGTTGCACAATGGCAAAACATTCACCCCAGTCACAGATCTGGGTTTAATCCATCGTTATTTTGCTCACCAAGCCACCCCAGTTCAGACATGGCCATATGCAAATCAGTCTTGACCCTGTGCCTCATGGGAACAGTCCAGCCCGAACTGCTAAGCCATGTCTTCCCTGGACCGGAATCAACCATCCCAGGACCGGTTTCTGGCTATCAGCCGTCTTCAGCCAGGATAGCTTGACTCCAGTGGCTTAGTGAGCACGGGACCCACGTCTGGGCATACCCTTGCCACATAGGGTGAACAGCAAGACACACAAGATGATGGACGGAATGTTGCACAATGGCAAAACATTCACCCCCAGTCACAGATCTGGGTTTAATCCATCATTATTTTGCTCACCAAGCCACCCCAGTTCAGACATGGCCATATGCAAATCAGTCTTGACCCTGGGCCTCATGAGAACAGTCCAGCCCGAACTGCTAAGCCATGTCTTGCCTGGACCGGAATCAAGCATCCCAGGACCGGTTTCTGGCTATCAGCCGTCTTCAGCCATGATTACTTGACTCCAGTGGCTTAGTGAGCAGGAGGTGGAACCATCCGATGGAGAGTCCCAGGCATCGTCAAGACCTGCATATGAGGGTCCCCAAGGAAGGTGGGTCGTCCAAGGAGAAGATGTTGAGAGGCAGAGGGCCATGTGCATCTCCCAGGTCACATGGTCTGGCATCTTGCCTTTGTGGGCAACAGCATCACCTTATTGCCTGTCAAACTCTCCCACATGGACTTGCTGGTCGCAGTGTCACCGATTATGCCAAACACTGTGCTCTGGACTCTGTTGACTGAAACTGCAAGGCATCACATCTCCTTCTGTGAACTTTGGATTCCCCACATTTTTGCACAGCACCTAACACCTACTCACATTTCACTCACAAGATGGAGAATAAAAAATCACAGACACAATACGTATTGATGTTGAAGTATTTTTTCCCTGAGTCAACAACATACGTGTTGGGATATGTCAAAGTATGCCAGAGTGTTGAACAAACACAAGCCATCCATACACTGGGATCTGATTCTGGTTGTGGACACACATAGGTCACAATATATGATCAACTACATCCATTATGGTAAATACTCAGACGTGATGGTTACTATATGCTGGGGGGGGGTTGCCATACTGCTCTGACAGACAGTTTTGGAAGAGTCCCATGAAGGTGTACAGGTCATGGGTAATGTGTTGGTGTCCAGGGTGGGACTACCAGGTCTGTTTCTTGATGTGGGATAACTATCACCCGCATGCAGTTGTACTGTGGAAGTGATGAATGTTGCCCAGGGCAAGGGTGACTGGACGGACTACAGGCAACGTGGTGTGGAATGGGAGACGTCCATATTTGTTATTTTGGTTGTGGTTGGGGAGTGCCTATTGAGTGTGGCTGAGGAGTATGAAGCTCTGCCTGCAGTTGACAGTGGGACTCGCAAACAATCTTTCAAACATGATATTTGTAAAGTGCGCTACATACCTGTGATGGTTTCAAGGCGCTGGGTGTAGGGGAGGGGGCTGTTACTGATCGAAGAGCCAGGTATTGATGAGTTTTGTGTAGGGCAGCAGCTCCTGGGTCTGATGTAGGTTGGTTGGGAGAGTGTACCAGGTCTTGGTGGCGAGGTGGGAGAAGGATCTTCCTCCGGCGGTGGATATCTGGATGCGTAGAACATTGGCGAGGGCGAGGTTAGCAGACTGGAGGCTGCGGGTGGATGTGTAGAAGCTGAGTCGGTCATTGAGGTATGCTGGTACGGTGTTGTGGAGGGCTTTCTGTGCATGGGTGAGGAGTTTGAAGGTGATCCTCTTGTTAACGGGGAGCCAATGCAGGCCTCTCAGGTGGGGTGTAATGTGACTGCGTTTGGGGGGCGTCGAGGATCTGTTGTGCCGGGGCATTCTGGATGCGTTGCAGCCATCTCAGGAGCTTGGTTGGTGTTCCTGCATAGAGGGTGTTATCGCAGTACAGGCTGCTGGTGACAAGTACCTGGGTGACGTTTTTTTCTTGTGTTGGAGGGGATATATTTCAAGTTCCGGCGGAGCATTCGCAGGGTGTTGAAGCATGACGCGGAGACGGCGTTGACTTGCTTGGTCATGGAGAGGGCGGATTTGAGGATGACCCCCAGGTTGTGTGCGTGGTCGGTGGGTGCTGGGCCTGTTCCTAGCGCTGTTGGCCACCAGGAGTCGTCCCAGGCTGCTGGGGTGGTGCTGAGGATGAGGACCTCCGTCTTGTCTTCATCCGGCTTCAGCCAGCTGTCCATCATCCAAACTGCATTGGCCTTCATTCCCCTGTGGAGGTTGGCTTTGGTGTTGTGGTGGTCTCTGGTGAGGGATATGATCATTTGGGTGTGTTTGGCGTAGGAGATGATGTTGAGGCTGTGTTGTTGAGCGACGTGGGCGAGTGGTGCCATGTAGATATTTAACTGTGCTGGGCTGAGGAATGATCCCTGTTGGATGCTGCAGATGATCTTGTTGGTCTTGGAGCGGAAGGGTGGGAGGCAGGCCTTCGGGGTACTGCCAGAGAGGAAGGATGTGGTCCAGGTCAGGGACATCTCTTGGATTCCAGCGTCATGGAGGCGTGCTGTTAGGGTGCAGTGGCAGACTGTGTCGAAGGCTGCTGATAGGTCCAGAACGATGAGCGTGGCTGGTTCTCCTTTGTTCATCAGGATCCAGATGTTGCTGGTGGTGGCAATGAGGGTGGTCTCGGTGCTGTTGTTGCTGCAAAAGTCGGACTGGGATGGGTCCAGGATGTTGTTGTCTACTAGGTAGCGGGTCACCTGTCTGTTGACTATCTTCTCCATGACTTTTGCGGGGAAAGTGAGCAAGGAGATGTTCCGGAAGTTATTCAGGTCATTGGGGTCTGCCTTGTGTTTCTTCAGTAGGGTGTTGATCTCGGCGTGCCTCCAGCTCTCCGTAAAGGTTGCTGTCTTAAAGGAGATGTTGATAGTTTTTTGGAGATGGTGTGCGATGGCTGTGCTTGCTTTGTTGAAAAAGTATTGAGGGCATGGGTCAGATGGGGATCCGGAGCGGATGGAGTTCATGGTCTTGATGGTGTCTTCGTCGCTGACGTTGGTCCAGGCGGTCAGGTGACTTGTGCGTGTTGGGGTTGCAGGGGTGGTGGTCTGGGTGGTGGATGAGGGGGGGTCGGTGTTGAAGCTGTTAAGGATGTCGGTGATCTTGCAGTGAAAGAAGGTGGCCCGTGATTTGCACAGGTCTTGTGATGGTGGAATGTCGTTGGTGTTGGAGCTGGGGTTGTTGAGGTCTTTCACGATGTTGAAGAGTTCTTTGGTGCTGTGTGTGTTGTTGTGTAGGCGGTCCTTGAAGGCGCTCCTCTTGGTAATCCAGATGAGTTGGTGGTGTTTGTGGGTGGTGTCCTTCTCGGCTGTGTAGCAGTCTGGTGTTCAGTTGCAGAGCCAGTTCTTCTCTAGTTTCCAACAGGTGCGTTTGTAGGCCCGGAGGTCTTTGGTGAACCAATTGGCTTTCTTGTTGGTGTGATTGGTTGTGGAGGTCTTGAGTGGGGCAAGGGTGTCCGCGCAGTTGTTGATTCACTGTTTAATGTTGATGGTGGTGGTGTTTGGGTGTGTGGGGCGGTGGGTGGTCCCAGGGCGAGGGTGGTGGTCAATTGGTCCTTGGTGACCTTGCCCCAGCTGCGGCGTGGTAACTGTTGAGTGCAGTGGTGTTTGTTGTGCTTCCTGAAGGTGAATTGGTCGCATCTGTGGTCAGTCCAGCAATGTTTGGTGGTGTGGTTGACAGAGACGTGGTGACTTGCAGACAACATGGTGTCCAGCGTGTGTGCAGTGGCGTGTGTGGGTGTTGTCACAAGCTGTTTGAGTCTGAGGTTGGTGAGGTTGTCGATCAGGGTGGTGGAGTTGGCGTTGTTGTTGTTTTTAAGGTGGAAGTTCTGGTCCACGAGGAGGAGGTAGACCATGGATGCGAGGGCGTGGGGGATGATGAGGTTGGCGATGGTGTCGCTGAACTGTGCTGGGGGTCCGGGTGGTCTGTAGACGGGAGTCACTCTGAGGGTGGTGTTGGAGTCGGTGTGGGTCTGGAGGTGCATATGCTTGGCGGTGTTGAGGGTGTCGTTGGTGTTGTTAGTGACTCTGAGTGAGTCCTTGTGGATGATGGCCATTCCCTTCTCCCACTCTGTTGGTGCAGTCTCTGCGGGAGTTTTGCTAGCCCTCTTGGATCGCAATGGCGATGTCTGGTGCCCAGGTGACGTTCAGACAGGTCTCTGTCAGGAAGGCGACGTCGGGGTGGTTGAGTCTAGGAGGTCCCAGAGTTCAATGGCGTCCGTGCAAGTAGAGCGGGTGTTGAGGATGCATTGGAGTTGGTGGGTTATCTGTTTGATGGTTTTGCGGGCCGGATGCAGTTGAGGCTGCAGTTCTGGCAGGTGAAGGTACCTTGGTTGTGCTTTGGGGTAACCCGGTAGCGGGAGTTATTACGTCCGGGGTTGCGTGCATGAAGGGTGCTGGAGTCGTAGTACAGGCTGTTGTTGTGGTGGCTTTGGGGTCCAGGGGTTCTTGCGCTGGGCACTGTCTAGGTGCAGACGGGCGCAGATGGGCTTGCCTTTGGTGCACCTTTGGTGCGCCAGTGGCGCACACGCTGTGCACATATGCTGCGCACCCGCACACACTCTGCCATTTGAAAGCGGGGAGGAAGGTGCATCTGGGAGGCTGGAGCGTGGTGGGTAGGGGGCGTTGAGGCTGGGGAAGCCGCGGGAAGTGATGTGCAAAAGCAAGGGGGCGGGTGGGTGAAAAAAATTGCATGAGCACGCCTTAGCGGCTACAATGGAAAAACAGAGCACAGCGTACACGGATGAGAAAGATAATACAAGTCACAAATCACCAGTGTAAGTGCAGTAGGCAACCGCAACTGCACAGTGGAAGGGTGGGCACAGCAGGTGCAAAGTCACGCTTCACGCAGTAGCGGGCAGGGAACAGGTGGAGCTGTTCGGTGGCAAGGGGGCAATCTGGCCTGCAAGCAGGTTCAAGGGTCACTCTTGACTGTAGTAGGTATCTCAGGTGGATGGTCATGAGGCTGAGGCAGGGGATGTTAATGATGAGGTGTGCGCATGCGCCCTGGGTGTGCACATGTCCTCCTGGAGTCTGGCTCTTCTTCCTGTGTAGAGGTTGTTGGCGTAGTTGAGCTGGCTGTTGTTGTAGACCTGGGTGGCTGTCTGTCTTGACTAGGAGTGGATCTATGTGAAGGTCTGGTCCAGCATGTGGATGGACTTGCATCATGAGTTAGCGATGGTGTGGATTTGGTGAACTAGATGCAAACATTGTTGTCCCAATGCAGAATGGTGGTGTGTTTGTCCTCCAGGCAGGAGTTTCTCTAACACTGATCCATTTTTTCCTGTTTAGCTGTGGGCCTGCGTGCTGAAGTACTAGTCCAATGTCTGAGGAGAAATCTGGAAAGTTGTGTAGCAGCCCAGTGGTTTAAGATTTTTACAAAATTTATGTGGCAGCCTCTCAGCTCAATTAGCATATGTTAATCCACTTCCCCTACTGAGCCCCTGCCCACAAACCACCACAACATCCTTGCAAAGATTCACTCTCAACACTGAAACATCACGTGGAGCCCTTTTCTCAGATGGGTCGCTAACCCAGATGTGTAGAGACACACGTTCCTCCTGCACATCTTAAGTAAAGGTAACACAGATCCTGTTTAAGCTTCCAATCATACACCAAAATCTATCTATCAGTCCTGGCAGAGATTTATGTGAAATTTTCATTGGAAAAAAAAGATTCACTTTGCTGACGATGGTAGCCTCCTTCATGACCCACAATCCAGTTTCCATCCCACCCATAGTACACAGGTGGCCCTCATACAAATGGCAGACTGTTTGCGCTGGGAGGTCGATGGAGGTTCCAAGGCGGTGTTGGTGCTGTTCGACATGTCTACAGCATTTAATACCATAGACCATCACAATCTTCAGAACCAGATGTAACCAGATGTAGACCATAGGTGTGTGGTCCTCAGTGCTGTACTGGATATTGTCCTAACTATCTGACTGCACACATCAGGTCCGCACATACAACATCGACTCCTTAGTCAAAACACAGAAGTGGGGTATGCCGCAGGGCTCTGCTCAGAGCACGCAGACTTTTGTAATATTTACCTTACCACGCTGGCTGATTCGATTGCCATGTCTGGAGTCTAAATTATATCATATGCTGAGGATCTTCTGATTCTAATCAACTTAAATCCAGTCAGAGCTGTAAAATATGAGGATCACCACAATTGCTCCTTGGGGTTGTATGTCACTCTGGTTGTGTACCTCACAAAGTTTTGACACTCATACTCCTGGAAAGTTGGTGCCGTCTTTGTGGGTGGTCTAGTATCCATCTGTGAAGGCAATGTAGAAGTAGTGTGCTGGCCTTACGTACAACCAGATCACAGTAATTGTGGTCATGTTTTGTGCTGTTGTGTTGATGAGGTAACAGAGTCCAATGTTGTGCTGGTGTAAGTAGCATGTGTGCAGAACGAAGCACATGACCTGCTTGTACGGACATGCACTGTTATGTGTGGCAGTGCGGAGTTGGCAGTAGGAGTTGCACACACAGCCTGCGGAGCTGTCATGTGTGCTCTTGGGGGTTGCATGATACCAGGTGCATGATTGTGTGGTGTTCACTGTGTGGAGGGTGGCAGGAGCATGAGTCTGTAGTGTAACCTGTGGCCTTGCACTGTGCACGTTGCAGGCGCTGACAGGCCTGCCTTTGTCATGGATGTGGTGCAACTGTGGCACGGACAATCTGCGGTCTGCCTTAAGAATGGACTGATGGATGTTGGAGCATATTGGAGGCGTGTGTGTCGCCAAATCTGGGCACTGGGTGTTGCGGTGTCACTGGGGAAGCAGCATCTGTAATGTCTGAAAACATGATGGCAGAAGGTGTGAGACAACATGGAAAAGTGGCACACAAAGTCAAGGATATTTGCATAGCAGCATGTTACATGTGTATGGAAAGGAAGGAGTGTCTAGTTACTCATGGGTCACTGCTAGGAAATGGGTAACCAATCACTAAGTATGACGGTCACAGTTTCAGGCACCAACAGCACAAGCGGGGCAGAGTACAAACAGCATCAGCATGTGTCGCATGACCGTTGTGGGTATTAAGCTAAAACAATACATACACAGGCATATCTGTCAATCACATAATGGACCATGACATATTACCAAAACCATGCATGTTCCCCCACTACACATAACCACAATCATTGTAAAGTATACCATAGATGAGGCATGCACACTGGAAAGTCATCTGCGGTGACAGTAATGTGGCACAATGTACACTTAGGAATACTTTAACTCCTTCGATGCTGATGACGGAACCACTCCGTCATCAGCTGCGGTGGCACTGTGCTGATGACGGAGGGGTTCCGTCATGGCCCCAGCGCGGCGCGGATTCCGCGCCTGCGCTGGGCGTTCCATTGACCGGGCGGGGCCAAACGGAACTGCTCCGTCTTGAGCACAGCTCAACCGAGGCTGGTGACGGAGCGGTACCGTCACCAGCATGGGCGTGCCGTGCGGCCGCCCCACCCCCTTAGCGCTGCGGCGGAATAGCCGCCACAGGGAAGGTGTTAACCACATACATGTTCAAATTTGTTCTGAGGCCATGCTGCATTAGACAATGTACATGGCCTGTGGCATTGCTCAGAAGGAAATGACTGTAATGCAATGAGGGTACCTGTAATGCTGCTGAAACTATCTCCACACGACAGACATGGATAGTTGGTACCTTCGATCCTCAAATTTGTGCGATGCTGAAAGGGGTCCATCTCCAGATAGCCCTTTGGTCTGAGAATGAATGACAGACTCTAAAGGGTGATCAGGCGAGGGAAGGAGAGGATGGGAACCGCATGGAGGGAGATCTGAAACAAAGGTAAACACGCTTAACAATTCAAGACTTCTTGGCACTGAATAACATTATACTCATGATGTATACTGTAACAGTTACACCTGTGTACTTTAACCACAGCCACTGTATCCATTTTGTGAGCACAGGTTTTGAAATCATACAACATCTGAGGTTTTAACATGGGCACATAAGAGGATTGCAGAGTCTGTCTCATAAATGAAGGGGGTATAACGCTCACCGGGCTGCTTCAATGCAATTAGAACCATGCGCTCACAAACTTACTCACAGTGTATGAATGTGGCTCATAAAATACAGTTAATTGAATGTGTAGCAGTGCTACTCACACAAATCAAATAACTGTAGTCATCGCTGGGAATCAGTGAGGGTCATGAATGTAAGATGCACATCAGCATCTATAGCCGTACTTAGCTAATGCAATGAGTAAGGGGATTATTTTAACACAAGGAAGCCTAGCAAGGGCCAATCATTGCCTCTACAAAATGTGCCTTACAATGCCAAACATGACAAGCAGGTGTGACAAAACTCTACTGAGAGCAATGAGGAACAAACCCAGTAAACCACCCCTACCGTGACCAGGGTATGCAGCATGGCACAATAGTAAGCTGTGAGCACGTCAATCAACTGGTGCAACGGAAGTGTTTACATTAGCAACACCACTACGTTGCTACGTCATCAGTGCAACATTCCTGCAATCATGGAAATAGAAAGTTGGCATAAAGTTACCAAGAAGGCTTGCAAAGCTGTGTTCTCCACCGGCACTGATGTAGCGACCAGACAGTGACATTACATACTGGCACAGGGGGCAATGCATCCATACGTACAGACTCACTGGACAGTTGTCAGAACATGTGGGACATATAGTGGTCCACACCTTCACAACATGTCAATAGGTAAACCAAACTGTACTGGGCCAGAACATAAATGTGATGAGCCAAACACATCCTGCTGTACACAGTGAGGTTGCAAATCCACACAGAGTCTGTGGTTGTGATGTGACACACAATGTAAACCTGTGACAACCGCAATGTGTCAGGACCATGGTTTACACACATTGATGTATTCACCAGAGTCATCAATCAACAACAGCTGAGTGACAAGAAGGGTGACTGTCCAGTCATGGGACTGTTGTAACAGGAATCTTGATCCATGTTAATGACACATGTATGTATGCTTCAACAACAGGCACAGAAACAGCTCACACACATTCACAAAGCATACCAACCCAAAAAAACATGTTTAGATATCTTACCCAACGTGACATTTCCACATGTCTGTGCATGGAACGCTGATTCGACACACAATGCAATCATCTGGATCAATAGCAGGAGTACCAAGATGACACGAACAGACAACAGGCAGAGCAACCTGGGAAAGACAGGCACACAAGGGGACACATTAATAAGAATTGCATACAGACATGGTCATGTGAAAATACATCACAATGTAGTAAGCATGTACATTACAAATTCACTCATTGCACATATGTGTGTGTCATGACATCATCATGTGTGTGACACATCACAACAAACATCAGTGTTGTTGCATACAGTCAGCTGGACACACAGTATTCAACACATGCCACTCCATGCCACAAGTTTGCACACGACTACCCAGTCACTCACCATTAAGAGAAGAAGTTGCGTACGAGCTGACTCCGGATATCATTCTCCTCCTCCTCATCACTTTCATTGTGCCCAAGCCCTTCATCCTCAATGGGTGGATGTTCCAGCTTATCAGGATCCAGGATGAGTGGCACGGCCTTCTCATCTGCTGTGTTGTGCAGCATGCAGCACACAATGAAGATGTTACACACCTTGACCGGGGCGTATGGGAGGGATCCGCCGGTCTTATCAAGGCACCGGAATATGCTCTTCAGGAGTCCAAATGTTTGCTTAATCACGCGCCTGGTCTGCCCATGTGCATTATTGTACCGATGGTCTGCAGCTGTCCTTGGGTTGCGAAGCGGTGTCATGAGCCACGGCATGTTGGGATATCCTGCGTCTCCTACAACTATACAGCGTGTTGGAATTCGGCTAAAGCAATTTTGTCACAGCAAACAAAAAATGATACATACAGGACAAACAGAGTATACCCACCAACAAGACATGCCCAATCGTTGCGCAGCTGCAGCATCATCTGTGGTACCCTGCTATGCCTCATGATGAATGCATCATGGCACGATCCTGGAAAACGTGCACAAACATGGGATATCAGCATGTTAGCAAGACTCACCACAAGGGCATTTATTGAGTGATAATGCTTCCTATTGCGGTAGGCCTGCTCCTGAGCCTGTGGTGGCACCAAAGCCACATGTGTACCATCAATGGACCCAATGACATGTGGCATCCCTCCAAGGGCATAGAATTCACCTTTGACATCTCTCAACTCGTCAGGATTTGGAAATTTTATGACTTCATCAATGTGCTCTAACATGGCAGCTAAGACATCATGTAGGACACGGCTAAACATGGTTTGGGACATACCCCCCTCATCTGGGTGGAATTTGCGTAATCGCGTTACGCAAATCTCCGCAAAATGGTAAAAAATCTCAGCGAACACGCAGAAATTCCGCGAACACACAGAACTGCTTGTTCACAATGCTTTTTTACTGTTTGCAATCGCTGTTTGCGTGCTCGGGAGAAATATCTTGTGAACACGCATTTTGTGAACGCGAACAAGCAAAAAATTTTGCGGAGTCGCGGAATGCAGAATTTTGGGCAATTTTGCGTTCTCCGCGGAACCCGAAATTACCCAAACTCTGCAATTTCCGCGAACGGAACGGAATTTAAAGCCCAGGCCTACTACTAACTCCTGCCATATTTTCCGACTCTTTGTTGGTACACCATTAACTAGAATAACTACAGATTCACTTTCCTCTCTCTCTACACCAACAGTTTCAATATTTTCTTAAAATCTAAAGGTAAATACACAACTCTTTCTTTTAAACCTCTTTGTAAATCTGTTGGAGGCAGATTACCTATTTTAGGCTCCATACGATCTATAGCCTGAAACGGGTGCACAGATTGAATAAGAATAGATTAATACTTATTTAAATCTACCAGTTCTGGAGGAATAGCTACCAATTCTGGGTTATTATGTACAGATCTAGCTGGCACTTTGTTCTCTTCTAATTTGCTGTAACAATATTTACAAATACGGTGATAGCTACCCAACTCAAAACGACCTTCCACCAACAAATAAGCACCACATTGCTCCCACTTATCATTGTTTTCCTTTTAACTTTTTAAATACACATCAATATTCCTAGTGTGACTTCTATAGTGAATATGTCAACAACAAATACAAACATATTTTGGTTTTTCACAAGAAACTATCTTAAACTTTGTAATTTCTTCTGCAAACTTCTCAGCAGTACTATCTTCCATCTCTTCTTCAACACCTACACTTATGAAACTTTCACTTTCTCTGCACTCCTCTTGAGGACCAAAGAAATGAAACAGTATATCACCAGAACCTTTTTTTACATCCAATTCTGAACCATGCAAAAGAGCTGTGCTTATTTCACTTCAAGATAATGCAGGACTTTTTAAATAGTATAATCTTCTTACTAACTTCCACATTTCTGAAGGATGTACTGCTAACATTCTTAAATGGTGAAAAGTACTTCAACACACTATTCTAGAAAGACAAGCCAGAGAATGACCCTGCAAGTTACTATATTTTCTCACTTTTCAAGGATCTGGTCCTAGCAATATCTTAATATTCTGTTAACACTTTTATTACCATAATCTCGTGAGAAATTTCGTAAAATATCAATATATTCCTGTCTATACTACTACAATCTCACTTATACACTGGAGCATGTGTACGTCTCCCTTGAACTTCTTCAGCTATTATTTCTTCCACATTTCTAGGAACCATCTTTTCTTTTTTAATTGGACAACCGTTTTTAACTTCATAACAACGGCCACTGGTATCAACTGCATGAACTAATATATTTTGTTTGAAAATAGCTTTCTTCATTACAGAAAGGTTCAGTACTAGGAGTGGGCTTCCATTCACCTGAACTTTTTTTGCAAAAGTAAGTTCTATTCACTAGTCTTTTTTTTTTACTTTTCTCCTTCATAAAGTGCACTGTTTTATTCAATATTATCATTCTCTTCAATACTAATATAAACAATCTTCTTTTCAGTGTTAAGGCCTTCTTAACAACATTTTCAATCTGTTGGTTTTTCTTGTAAAATGATGATTTTCTTTTATATTTTTTGCAATCTTTCAATACATTTTCTAGTACTCTACTTTATACATTCTCTTCATATTGTTTCATCCTTCTTTCAACATAGATTGTTTTCCCATAACTTGATTTTACATTATGTCCTTTTTTCGTTTCCTTATGAATGGTTGTACTAATTTTCTTTTTCTTTTCCCCATTTTGAAAATTCATTACAGTCTTTATAAGTCTTTCAACAAATTCTTTAGTTCTCTTACCAGAAGTCTTTTTCTTCAATGTCACATGTTGTACTTCATCTAATTTCTTCTTTTCTCTTTCATTTAAATAGTACTGTTTTTTTATCTTTTCTTTTCTTTTGATCTTGCCTTGCCATACTCAATCGTTATTGCTAATAATGGTGAATATCTGAAAACAAAGAAAAGTGTAAAACAAATTGTTACATAATTTAATATTATTAAAATAATTATATACAGATATTCTTGTGTATAAATAAACAAATATTTTAATTACATTGCAAATCTATGTCAGACACTACACAATTCCTACAATTAGAAGACATCACAACCCATGCAACAGAATCACAGAGCAAAACTATAGGATCTCTCTTTTGCTACCCAAATTAAATCTAATATGCAGTCTGTAGTACCTTGGTGATTGCATGAGACCAAAGGTACTGTCTGGGTGATTGGAGGAGTGCTAGAGTAGTGCCTGGGTGATTGCATAAGTGCATAGGTAGAACCTAATTGTTTTTATTGCATGGTTACTCCCTACGTGATTGGAGAAGTGCATAGATCCTGACAAAGAGATTGAAGGAGTGCAATTATAGTGCCTCAGTGATTGAATCAGTGTATAGCTAAAGCATTACTGATTGCATGAGTGCAGGAGTAATTTCTAAGAGATTAAAGAAAAACATAGGAAGTTCCTCGGTGATTGCATGGGTTTAGGAATAATATCTAGGGGACTACAGGAGTACATAGAAAGTGCTTCAGGAACTGACTGCATCACTACTGTCTAGATGATTACAGTATTATTGTGGTAGAGCCTCGGTGATTGGAGGAGTGTAAAGGTAGTGCCTGCATGATTTTATAACTGCAAGAGTACTGGCAAAGTGATTAGAGGAGTGCACACATCCTAACACAGTCATTGAAGGAGTACAAGGGTAGTCCTTTGATGTTTAAACTAGTGTACAGAGAATACATTGGTGATTGTATGAGTGCAAACGTCATGTCTAGATGATTAGAAAAGTACATAGGTAATGTCTGGGTGAACGCATGAGTTGAGGGGTAATATATGGGGAAGTATGAGAGTACATAGGGACTGTCTGGGTGATTTTATAACTTCACGAGTACTGCCAAATTTATTGGAGGAATTCATAGATGCTGATAGAGTGATCAGAGGAGTGTGAGGGCAGTGCCTGGGTGATTGAACTAGTGTATAGCTAATGCATTGGTGATTGCATGAGTTCAGAGGTAATGTCTGAGTGATTAGAGGACTCCATAGGTTATATTTGGGTGATTGCATGAGGGGGAATATCTGGGGCATTACGGGATAACATAGGAACTGCATGGGTACTGCCTAAGTGATTGGAGAAGTGTATACATCCTGACCGGGTGATCCGAGGAGTGAAAGGATACTGGCTATGTGATTCAATCAGTGTATAGCTAAAGCATTAGTGATTGCATGAGCTGAGGGGTAATATCTGGGGGATTATAGAAGTACATAGGAAGTGCCTGGGTGATATTATAACTGCAAGGGTACTGCCTAGGTAATTGGAGTAGTACTATGGTAGTGTCTCGACGACTGTAAATGTAGTGCCTGGGAGATCTTAAAACTGCATGGCACTGGCTGAGTGGTTACATAATTACAAAGACAGTGCCAGCGTGATGTGAAGAGTGAAGAGTGAAAAGGTACTGCCTGGATGACTATATGTGTATGAGTAGTGCCTGGGTGATCAAAGGACTGCAGGGGTAGTGGCTGGGTGATTGAAGGAGTGCAGGGGTAGTGCTTATGTGAGTGCATGAGAACAAAGATACTGCCTGGGTGATTGGAGGAGTACTAGGGTAGTGCCTGGGAAATTGCATCAGTGCATAAGTACTGCTTGAGGGATTTTATAAGTGCATGGGTACTGGGAAAGTGATTGGCGGAGTGCATAGATCCTGACATAGTTATTGTAGGACTGCAAGGGTAGTGCCTCAGTGATTGAACCAGTGTATAGCTAATGCATTGGTGATTGCATGAGTGCAAAGGTAATGTCTGAGGGATTAGAGGAGTACATAGGTAAATTCCTGGGTGATTGCATGAGTTCAGGGGTAATAGCTGGAGGACTACAGGAGTACATAGAAAGTGCTTCAGTAAATTTACAAGGACATCGCTACTGCTTAGCTAATTACAGTAGTATTGTGGTAGTGCCTCAGTGATTGGAAGAGCGTAAAGTTAGTGCCTTGATGATTTTATAACTGCATGGGTACTGCCTGGGTGATTGGAGGTGTACTAGGGTAGTGCCTGGGTGATTGCATATGTGCATAAGTAGTGATTGAGTGATTTTATATTCGCAGGGGTACTGGGTAAGTGATTGGAGGCGTGCATAGATCCTGACATGGGTATTGGAGGTTTGCAAGGGTAGTGCCTATGTGATTCAATCAGTGTATAGCTAAAGCATTAGTGACTGCATGAATGCAGGGGTAATGTCTTGCGGATTAAAGAAGTACATAGGAAGTGCCTGGCTGATTTTATTACTGCATGGGTACTGGCTGGGTGATTGAAGTAGTGCTATGGTAGCGTCTGAGAGATTCGACAATTGAAAAGGCAGTGCCTGGATGACTTTAAAACTGCATGGGCACAGACTGAGTGGTCACATATTTACAAGGATAGTGCCAGCGTGATTAGAAGAGTGCAAAGGTAGTGCCTGGATGATTATATAAGTACATGGATAGTGGCTGTGTGATTTAAGGACTGCAGGGTTAGTGTCTGGGTGATTGAAGGAGTGCAGGGGTAGTGCCTAGGTGATTGTATGAGAACAAAGATACTGCCTGGGTGATTGGAGGAGTACTAGGGTAGTGCCTGGGTGATTGCATAAGTGTATAAGTAATGCTTGAGTGATTTTATATTTGAGGGGTACTGGGTAAGTGATTGGAGGAGTGCATAGATCCTGACATGGTTATTGGAGGACTGCAAGGGTAGTGCCTATGTGAATCAATCAGTGTATAGATAAAGCATTAGTGATTGCATGAATGCAGGGGTAATGTCTGGGGGCATTAATGAATTACATAAGAAGTGCCTGGCTGATTTTATAACGGCATCAGTACTGCCTGGGTGATTGAAGTAGTACTATGGTAGTGTCTGAGTGATTCAACAATTGTAAAGGTAGTGCCTGGGGGATTTTAAAACTGCAAGGTCACTGGCTGAGTGGGATATAATTACATAGATAGTGCCAGCGTGATTAGAAGAGTGCAAAGGTACTGCCTGGATGATTATATTAGTGTATAGGTAGTGGCTGGGTGATCAAAGGACTGCAGGATTAGTGGCTGAGTAATTTAAGGAATACAGGGGTAGTGCCTACATGATTGCATGAGTACAAGGATACTGCTTGGGTGATTGGAGGAGTACTAGGGTAGTGCCTGGGTGATTGCATAAGCTCATAGGTACTGCCTGTGTGATTTTATAAGTGCATGGATACAGGGTAAGGGATTAGATGAGTGCATAGATCCTGACAGGGTAATTGGAGGATTGTAAATTGTAAATGTAAATGTAAATTGATACTTGTATAGCGCACTACTCACCCGCAAGGGTCTCAAGGCGCTTGTACGAATATCGCTGTGGAACCCATCCTGGCTTTCCCTGTGAGGTGTCCACTCCTGGGCACCCCCAAGGTGGAGGCCAGGCATCCTTAGCGTTGTGGGGGCCGTTGTGGAGATTAAGCAAGCTATTGCCCAGAGATGCAGAGTGGGACTCCATGATTGGAATAGGCACTGAGGCGAGAATTATCAGGTCCGTGGAATTTTTGAGCACAAGACCCGCCGAGGCGGGGAATTGCACCCTGGTCCCGGGCTAGACCTCTGCATCAGGGTCTGCCGCTCTAACCATTGAGCCACACTCATTGCAAGGGTAGTGCCTGGGTGATTGAACCAGTGTATAGCTAATGCATTGGTGATTGCATGAGAGCAAAGGTAATATCTGGGGGTTAGAGGAGTACATAGGTAATGCCTGGGTGATTGAATGAGTTCAGGGGTAATATCTGGGGAACTACAGAAGTACATACAAAGAACCTCATTGATTTTATAAGTGCATCGCTACTGTCTAGATGATAACAGTAGTATTGTGGTAGTGCCTTACAAGTGGGAGGAATGAAAAGCTAATGCCTCGGTGATTTTATAACTGCATGGGTACTGGCAAAGTGATTGGAAGACTGCATAGATCCTACCACAGTCATTGAAGGAGTGCAAGGGTAGTCTTTGGATGATTGAACTAGTGAATAGCTTAGGTATTGGTGATTGCATGAGTGCAGAGGTAATGTCTAGATGATTAGAAAAGTACATAGGTCATGTCTGGGTGATTGCATGAATTGAAGTGTAATATCCAGGGGATTGCAGGTGTACATACGAACAGCCTGGCTGATTTTATAAGTGCATGGGTACTGCCTAAATGATTGGAGGAGTGTGTCGATCCTGACAGGGTGATTGGAGGAGTGCAAGGACCGTGCCTGGGTGATTGAATCAGTGTATAGATAAAGCATTAGTGATTGCATGAGTGCAGGGGTAATGTCTGGGGGATTACAAAAGTACATAGGAAGTGCCAGGGTGATTACATGAGCTCAGGGTAATATATGGGGGACTATAGGAGTACATGGAAAGTGCCTTGGTGATTTTATAAGTGCATCACTACTGCTTAGATGATTACAGTAGTATTGTGCTAGTGCCTCAGTGATTACAGCAGTGTAAAGATAGTGCCTGAGCGATTGCAGTAGTACTGTGGTACTGCCTGAGTGATTGGAGTACAACATCCTGAGTAGTAGCAGAATAGTGACATTAGAGCACAAAGGTGAGATCTATGACATGGTTTACACTTTTGTATTGCAGTTTCACAATTCTGTAACTACTCAGGGTGTTGGGAATACCGAAAATAAAGCATCAAACCTACGGGTCTGGTGGCTCAGTGGACTAATGCATCCACTGCAAGGTCCTGTGTTTGACCTCATGGTCACAGGTTCAAGTCCCGGTGGGTCCACTCAGCTTTTCATCTATCTGAGGTTGATAAAATGAGTACCATTAGTTGGGTAACAATAAACATCTGTTATTCAGTGCCAAGAGACCTATGGGTGAACGTGCGCTTTACAAATACACAAGTTATGTTATATTATGTTACATATGAGTCTGTTATATATCTCACCATATTCCTGGAACCATACATGCATGTGTGTCTACCTTTTGAAATTATCATCATTTATAAAAGAAATAAACAAATAGACTGAACTTTACATTTGAAAGACACACCTACATTCCTGCAATGTATTTCAAGTGTACCTTTCCTCATACTAATAGAAAATACTCTATTCACTAATTCCTCTGGCAACATGTTTAAACCTCAGTTTTGAGCCTCAACTTCACCATGCTGCAATTACTTATAATATTATACCTAGACAAATACAAAGCAGGAACCCTTCACATATCTCTGCTAAAAGGCTCACCATGTTCCTAAAAGCATAGATACAGATGTGTCTACCAAACACTATCCACACCTCAACAATCTAGACAACAAACTTACAATTTCAAACAAACGCCAAACCTTATGTGACATATTTCAACTGTAACTCTCTAGAGACTTTAAAAAAAGCCTAATCACTAATACCTTATGTCAACATCTTTTAAACCACACTTTTATGCTACATCTTCACCATTCGACTACTATTCACAGTCTTGAGCCTACCACATAAAAAGCAACAACACCTCTTTGTTATACATCATGCACCTTCAAATATATAAGCCATATGAAAATACATATACGAATAAAAACATACTTCAGACACTAATCCATGCACACCTTAAAACGTTCCAATTCAAAAGCAATACATAAAATGATGTGATATATAAACAAAACAAACTACCATGATCACTAATCCATCTTCCAATATACACATATTACTATAAAGAATCTATTTCAAACAACATTTAACTACACTAAAACAAACTACAATACACATCTCTACATTTAATAAACATCATCGTAATATACTTTATTCGGCATCAAACAATACCATAAAAGTGCAGATAATAAAAAGACATTCAAATGACATATGTATCACAGTTAGACAGACCCAACCTAAAATACAAATACAAAACATTTGCAGATAAAACCTGTTCTCTCTAACAATCTTGTACTTATGATTGATAAATGTCGTGTTTTAAAAGGGAATTGGCATCATTAAATAAGATACACATGCAAAAATTCAATTTCCTAACAGGTGGCCCAATAAGTATTCATTTCTTTGAGAGAGGTGCCCTCACCCACACAATTCATTGACAGGACCTTTGGCCTAGTAATACTAAAATCAGTATAGATACTCCTCTCCTCTGGTATTTCTAAGTCGCATTGCCGACCGTAAAAAATTAACAGTGGAAAAAAGAGTGAAAACCTCTGTAGACAGTTTCAGAAACAATAAAGCCACCTTGGCCTGCTTAAACCCCCCTTTTTTAGAATACTTTAAAAAAAAAGCTTCCTAGGATGCTCGTAGTAAGGACACAATAAAACAAAGTGAAGGGTATCCTGCAGAGACCTTGGGTCGCAGCCGCACGGGCCCTTCAACTCTGTAGTCTTAGTGTAACCTGCCGGCACCGATAGACTGTGATTTAATAAGTCTAGCCTGAAGCGTGTCATTAAAAATCTGTCTTGAGCATTATAAATAAAAGACAGATACGGTTCAATGCCCAAGCAAGATTTCTCACAGAGGGTTTATTAACTTCACTGTCTTCCCTCCGGTCATCCACATATTTCGTGAGTACCATTTTGACATGAGCCCTGCCCCGCGGTAACAGTTTAGTGAGGTTATTAAAAAGGTCTGCACAACCCAGGACTGACAGAGTTTCCCTCACATACTTCAGCCATGGGATGTTCCTCCCCTGATTGTGTGCCAAACAGTCCATTATAATCTCCCTGGTTAGTGAGGCTTCAGTGTTAGTCCTGATCTTAATCCAAAAATGAATGGGTTTTAGTTCTATCCTATCTCTCAAACAACTGACACCCAATTCCTCGTGTGTGATGAATGACAGGGTACTTTGCAGGACTCTCAACAATTGCTGCAGGTATTTATTCTCTTCGGTTTGGACAATTTGCGAATTAGTAAATCCCCAAACCTCACTACCATAGAGTATTATGGCACAACACTTCGAATTATAGAGCTTTAAAATTTGTTCCGGTGACCATCGACCCACTCTACATGCAAAATTCATAATGGCACCGGTACAACTAGCTAAGGAACGACATCTCTCATCTAACAGGGGGTTGAAATTAAGACGGGAGTCAAATAAAATCCCCAAGTAAGAGAATGTCTGCACTTTTTCCAGGCAGCGTGCACCAATCATATATTTGTATTTCCTTTTCGGCGTCTTTCTTGCCTCCATAATATAAGATTTGGAAAGATTGGCGGACAGGTCTAGACTCTCCATAAATCGGAAAAAAACATCTATTAGGCATTGTAAACCTCGGTGGGTCCGCGCAAGAAGAACCGCGTCGTCTGCGTAAAGCAGAACCGGGACCCCCTGGTTCCAATGCTTGGAGAATCCACCCCCAGAACATCTAACGCCTGCTCCTGACCATTTATATTTAGTGTAAATAAAAACGGGGCCAATATGCAACCCTGCCTTGCCCCCCTTGAGCATGGAAATTGGTCGGTCAAACTCCCCTCCTCGTTATATCTGATCTGTGCAGAAGTATTCTTGTGTAATGCTCTTAAATGTGCACTAAACCTGGGTCCACGCCAAGAGACCCCATAATTGCCCACTGTTTCTTGCGGTTCACGCGGTGAAAGCCGCCATCAAATCCATGAAAGCCAGGTACACCGTCTCCTGACTCACAACAGTGTACTTAGCTGTCAATAGGTATAAATTGAGGCATTGATCTGCCGTTGAGCGTCCTGATCTGAACCCGTACTGAGTGTCAGTGAGTACATGGTTTCCTTCCGCCCAATCCAATAATCGATTTAGGATTGCGCTACCTAAGACTTTCACTGTCACATCAATATGGGAGATGGGGCGGTAACACAGTGGGCTTTCCCTATCTCCCTTTTAAATATGGGTACAATAGTAGCTGTAGACCACGACGCAGGCAAGCCAGAGACCAGTGCAGTGTTAATAACTCTGGTCAGAATTGGTGCCCACAGATGTACCTGACTCAAGAAAAGATCAGGGGGGACTCCGTCGGGCCCTGGAGCCTTGTTCCTTGCCAGACCCTCTATACCCGCCTTTATTTCACCCAGGGAAAATGTTATATGTCCTGCATTCTCAACCCCTTCCTCGGCTACTGTATACTCCTCTGTCACACCATAATTGTATAGCCCCCTAAAATGCGCATACCAGGACTCTGGCAGGATGTGATTTGCTATCTTTGGGTTACTAGCTTCTTGGAAGCAGGGGTCATTAATAACCTTCCAAAATGCAGTCATATTCTTCGACTCGGCTGCTTCCCTCATATTCTCCCAGGGCTTGCTTCAATTCTTTCGCGGCCAGAGAGCAGTCACGGTCGAACCACCTAGGGTCCTCCTTTCCTTTCCTGGCGGATTTGGTCCTAAGTAGACTATCGATGTGCTTAGTGACGCCTTCAAAGGCTGTAACCAACTCTTCCCCTTCCACCAATGTGTTTAGGCACTTCCACACACATTGTTGTTTGTCCACCAGTAACGTTCTATAAAGGGCTTCGCCATCTGCCTGAGACCATTTGAGTCTCCTCCCTTGGTCAGTTGCTGATAAAACACCACTCTTCCCCATACGGGGAGGATGCTTGGATACATTTGGGTCCCTGAGGGAGATAACCAGTGGGTCGTGGTCACTAAAAATACTTAGCTGTATCTCAAACCCTAAAATCCTGCTCTTTAATATATTAGAAACGAAAATAAAATCGATGAAAGAAACGCAACCTCTACCTTTAAAGGTTGGATGAACCAGGCCATTCTTCCCTCTTTTAGTTAGGTCCATAGTGTGTGTGAGGGCATAGGTTCCTAACAGCTTATTTAATTCCTTTCCCTCTGTTGTATGCTCTACGTGCGGGCCCTCTTCCAATGGACACGTAGACCATTCCGCTATTCTAGGATTCTGTCCCTCACCACCCCTTGTTGTAAATATTCTAGGATTCATGTTAGGGCATAGGTGACAATTAAAGTCACCTAATAGAACCAACTGGAATGCCCGATCCCCCTGGTCATGTATCCCAGCTAACCTGCTCTCCAATTCCTTCAGGCTTATTGTCGATTGACCCAATAATACGGCATTATAAAAATTTATAAAAATGAACTTGTGGCCCCTCATGCACAGTCTAACCCCCTGGACGAGTTCTGAGTCCTAGCGTAGATCGTCCCACCTCCCCTTGAGGCTTAAATCCACGTATATAATCAGGCCTCCCTTTGCTCTTTCCACAGTTCCCTTGCGCCGGAACAAAGTACATTTTGTAACCCTCAAGGGAGAACGAGCTACTGTCCGTCTCCCAAGTTTCCTGGAGACAGATGACCTGGAAACGCTTTATATAGAGTAGCCATTCTGTGTTAGATATTTTGGATGACAGCCCAGCTATATTCCATGAGATAATCTCAATAGAACCATGACTATAAATGTCTGGGCTATCTGGCATCGGACGGGTAATGACCCCGGGGGATGAACTAGATGTTAACGTGTTCCCTTCACTTACAGGGCCCCAAAAGTCTCCTAGAGTAAACGGCAACATAGGCTCCGTGACCTGTACCTGTGATGTCCCTCCCTTGCCTGTATTCGGGGGAACATCACCCAATACACGGACGTCCCCCAGTGGTGTGCTCTTTTCGCATCAGTCAATGTCGTCTAGAGCTGAGACTTTTGCAAGCGAGTCGTATTGATTGTATAAGTGAACTGGGGTGCCCCCTCTGTCACGTCCTGCCTGAGCAGTCCTCTGGTTATTAATAGTATTTACTCCCCTCCTATTCCTATAGAAAAACCCAAGTGGTAATATCTTAATGGTCCAACCGTTCTCTGCCTGAAAGATCCCCTTGCCCTGGGTAAGGAGGTCTTGTACCAGTCCTGGAAACCTAAAATGTAAGATCACAGTGTCTCCTGGGAAACACTTCCTGGTACAACCAATCCAGGACACCCGTCTCGCCATTAATATGTGCCTGTGATTTGTGACATTAAATTGCAAGTTCCTGTTCAGCCAGTGGGCCGCCTTATTGATGAGCATTTGTGGTGTTTCCGCTCTAACTCCACTAAGCACAGGGACCCCTGTCAGAATTATTGTATAAGGGCAAGCTGCCGGTAGGAGGTCTATGACTGGCAGGGCCATGGAGCTCCTAATGCAATAATCTGTCGCCGTCTGAATATCCTGCGTTGCTGGTGTTTTACCTACGATACAACCTGTGTTTTCCAGGCCTCCATACCCTGACAGATTCTGACTAGTGTCGCGCACATCACATCTTGCACCTGGGGCATTTCCCTCCCTAGACCCTGCCCAGAACTCTTCATCTGCCGACTCCATTATTCCCTTCTGATATTCACCTACGTGTGTCCTGTCACTATGTCTGTCAAGGGGCAAAGTGACACCTTGAGGGGCAGGGACGTCTAGTGCCCCCAAGCTATTTGCTGTTTGTACCATTTCTGCATTTATGTGATTACTAGTCTGGGCAAGCAGCAAGGACACTTTCTCTTCCATTAGTGTGAGTTTCTCGTGTATGGGCCCTAGGTGGGTACTTAACATTGTTTCTAGCCTGGACCACAATTCTACATCCTTCGCCCCCACATTTACTGCCTTCCCACAGTTTATACACTGTGATTCCTCTAAAGGACCTTCTATGACTGTAGCCTTGGCTGGGACTAGCGCTCCTTTCCTCTTGGGTTTGTTATTCACAGTGTGGCTCCCCACCCCTCGAGTTCGCTTAGTTTGTACAATGGGGACAGCTAAAGGGGTGTTAGCCCTAACTGTCTCGCTTTTGTCTAGTAGAGCCCTTTTTGACCAGGTGACCACCTCCCCGCCTTCCCTTGTGGTTCTTTCACACCTGTGCGATGTTGTGGCCAAAGCGAGGTGTCCCTCTGCCTGATCTGACCCGTTAGATAGTACTATATGCAGGTCGCGCCCTCCTCACTCTCGTCTGCGACTGGTGTTATCGTACACAGCACCTCCTGTGATGACTCAGTTGTTTGCAATGGTGATCCTGTCACTTGTGATACTGCAACAGTGACACCTGGGCTAATTACAATGTGGTCACCATTTACAACGTCTTGGGCTACTAGGTTGCCAACTTTAGGTGATCTGGCCGTTACTAGGCCCCCCATTGATTACCTTTTCTGCATCACAATTGAATCCAGTGAGAGTCTCTTCTCAGCCGGCTGGATCTCATGCACTAATAGTGATTCTGCCCTTACTAGAAATGCGTCTAGTGTTCAATTTACGCTCCCCCCCACCTTGGAATCTCTCGCCTTCCTCGGGCTCATCCTACTGGATGAACAATTAACAAGTCACAAGTAAGCCCAAATAACCCAAATGACCAGATTACCAACCGATCAGTCCTCAGAATCCAAAGCCTAGCAAAGAACTAGGAGGGTTCTACTCAAGTCCTCTGTGAATCTCCACGGGATGAGTGTCCACGTTATAATGCAGCCTCCCCCCCACTGTGTTATGACTTGATACTATGGTTAGACACGATAAGGATGTCCTCACCTCATCAAGTAGGCAGCATATTGTCCAGACGGTGGGTGGAGGGTTCCAGGGGGGTTCCGGGTTCTGAGTTGTAGTGAAGTTAGGGGAGTGGCCCAGCTCAGCCTCTTCCGGCTTCTGACTGGCGCAGGACAGGTCCGCCCTTGGCCCGGGCTATGCCTGCGCGCGTCCTGTGCAGCGGGATAGCCTGGGTGGATTTAAAGCGCCTCTGGCACCCTCTGATGCTGCCCTCTGAGTGCGCCGTGCACTGCCCCCTGGGATGAGAGGCCCAGATCTAGCCGTTCCACTCACGGCAGCGCAGAAGCAACTGACAACCCGTTCCCCTCACGGCAGTGCTGAGGAAGAATCAGGTGAGGCGGTATACAGGAACCAAACTGGCCGTTCCCCTCAAGGCGTCAGAAAAATAAAGGTTTGTGCGTCCCATGCAGCGGGAGAGCCTTGGTGGATTTAAAGGGCCTCTGGCGCCCTCTGATGCTGCCCTCTGCGTGCGCTGCGCACTGCCCCCTGGGATGTGAGGTCCAGATCTAGCCGTTCCCCACATGGCAGCACAGATCCAACTGACAAGCCGTTCCCCTCACGGCAGTGCTGAGGAAGAATCAGGTGAGGCGGTATGCAGGATCCAAACTGCCCGTTCCCCTCACAGCGTCGGAAAAATAAAGGTTTGTGCATCCCCATACATTTAATAATATATTTCAAACATTACAGCTGTTGAATATTATTTCTGATTAAAAATAAAGCTACTGCATAATACACCTCACACATTTATAACTCACCTTCCAAACTGATTTGTAGAATATGAAATATCACAAACTTAAAATGATTATGCACACAAGCAATGTAAAGCACCACTCTCAGCAAGGTAAAACCAGTAGTGGCAAACTTTCCCTCTCTTTCTCCACACAAATACATGTAAGTAACAAATCACATTCCTTCTTACATTATTTCAAATTATAAAACACATGTCTATTGATTAGACATATTAGCCCATACCAACCTACTTCTAATAGTGCCCAAACTGCGTTTTTAATTTTTTGGAGTCGTTACTCCACCGTGCACCAATGTGATAGAGCCGCGAATCCATACGGGAGTTCAAAAATATATTACAAATGAAAATTCCACTATTTTTTAAGAACACGCCACTTCTAAACATAGTATTGGCTTTGGAAATTTTACTTTAATAACATATCACTTAGATATAAATTACAATTTCATATTTTAAAACCACAGATAACATTCAACCCTTCCCCCATTCTGCTTAATGCCAGTTTCCATAGTAACAGTTCATGGAACATTTAACTGAACTAACCGGTTACAAGTTCACCATATTTGCAAGTTCAGCACACAAGGTTTCAAATGCAAACAGCAGGTGTGGTTGACGTTTGCAAAATATGACCTTATCCTATCTACTGTACCTTTCAAACATGTTTTACTGACCAATAACAAACATGCAAGTAAATATGCACCCTATTTTTCAGTGTACAATGTTCTTAAACCACCAATTAATTCTCCACTTTTTAAAAAACAACATCTTGTCCATCATTTTAGATATCTCTCATTCTAACAACTGATTAGCTCCACTACAGACATCTTTTTATTACTTCCAGACATCCCTTCAAGATGCTTACAGCATGGATTGTTGGGCACAGCTATGTTTTCTGGTGCAAAATGTATGCTGAAGGCAAAGGTATTGACAAAGACCTAGCTTTGCAAAATGTGGATAGTAAATGGATTACACAGAGAGGATTAAAGTGGCACCAATTGATGCCTTGGGTTAAAACCTTTTGTATCTCCAACTCCCTGACCTCATGATTGTGCACTGTGGTGGCAATGACCTAGGCACAATGACTGGGGAAGGACTGAAAATGCTCATGAAGGATACATTTGCACAATTGATTTTGTTTTTCCACCAAAGTGTCTTTTTATACTCTAATATATGCCAAAGATAGAAATGGAAGTGGTCAACTCAATTCTGTCCAGAGAATGAAAAAAGCTAGGAAGAATACCAATAAAGCTGTTTCTACTTACCTCAGAGATAATAGGATGGGCTCCATCTATAACAACAATCTACATTTTGATATGGATGACATCTACAGAAGTGATGGAGTACACTTCACAGATCATGGGAACAGAGTCTTTCTCAACAACCTCTAGCTGTGCATCCTCACTTACATGTAATTACAACAGACTCTTAATGAAAACAAGGGCTCTTTTTAGAGCCACCCTATAACACAATAATGAATCTTATTCTTATTTAAACATACATACTTTTTAAAAAAAAAATTGAGGATTCGCGAATCTGTCGCAAATCTGCAAAAGCCTGAGTTCAATGTACTACAGCACAGCACACTTTTCAAGTTTAACTATTTATTTTTGATTTTATATAATTTTAACAACTCTATCAAATGAAAACTTGTCATTAACTTCAATCACAGTTCCTCTTTAAAACAACTTCACAAATACAACACTACCTTCTAAATGAGATACTAGTATATTATTTATTTGAGGTGAATTCCAGAATCCAGCGTGACGTTACACGCAAATCTCCAAAATATGAAGAAAAAAACACCCCCTTCCTTTATTCTGTATTTGCCCTGGAAATGATGGCCAGGGGGCGTGTGGTCCCCCCTCCTATGACCACTTCTTGCCCCGGAGACCCATCCCCCGGGCCTGGCCAGCCTGAATTTTTTGGGGGGAGGGGTAGGCGTGGCCCTCATCCTAAGGCCAATTATGGTCCCAGGGACCCCATCCCCCGGGGCCAGCCTTCTTTTGTTTTTATTTTTTTTAATAATTAAATTTCCTGGGAGGGGCCCCCCTCCCCTGGGCCACTTCTGGCCACGGTGACTCCATCCCCAGGGCCGGCCCGCAATGTTGGGGTCTTTGGGGGAGCACCAATGCACCCACGGTCCCTGCCGTGTCCCCGCCTGCTGTGGGAGCCGGCATTGCTTTTCGGCAAAGGGGAGCTGCCAATATGCAGCTCCCCTCGCGCAAAAGCAATTCTGCTTTGCTTCGTTGAAGTGAGATCAGGTTTCCTGCTCTTGCTTCAGTGAAGCAAAGCAGTGTTTGCTATGCCTGTCATACACAAAATGTAAAAATGCCCCAGGGAAGTGGTGGTACCCGGGCAGCGGGGGGGCAGGAACCCCCACACACTATTTTATCATTTTAACCCCAGGAGGTGGCAGACCCTGGTGCTTCATGGGCCCCCGCAAGGCCCCAATTCATAATTGCACATTGCCCCCGGGACCTGGCCCACCCAGGGGCTTATAAATAAAAAAAAGCGTGGGAGCACGTGCTTCATTTTTGTAAAAAATTCTCCATCTGATTCACGCACCAGTGTGAATTTGACCGATTCTTTTTTTATAAAAAAAATTCTTTTTGGGCCCTAGGGGTCCAGGCCTAAGGGGTCAAAGTCTTTCTACCCTGCCCCCTTTTCTTGTTTTTCAACCTTTATTTTACTGTATTTTTGTGACTCATTTATGGAGTCACAAGATGGCTGCCAACACATTCTGGTTTGGCGTGTTGGCCACCAATCAGAATTAAGCTCGTGCTTGGGAGGATTTGCGAATCCTCCTCGGTACTCAGATATCGATATTTATATTTTTTGAATTTCTTAGCAACTACTGAACAGATTCACACCATTTAAAAAAAAAAGCACAATTCTAGAACAAGACCTACCTTTTTGCCAAATTTGGTGTAATTCCATTCAGCAATTCTGGCAGTAGCTTTGTCTAAAGTTCCTATGGAAATTAACATGGGGAAAACGTGTTTTTGGACCCCCCTTTTTTCTCAGGCCCCGCTTGACCAATCACCCCCAAACTTTCATGACAGTAGCTGACCTCAGCTGGTCATTAGTTTGAAAAATGTTGCGAAGATTTGTTAAACGGCACTAAAGATATTGGCAAGAGAAAAAATGATTTTTGAATAGAAACAAGGTCCTAACTATAACTACCTACTGGTGACTGCCATTAGGTACTAAATATAAATATATATGCATATCGGGATCAAGGCTGCTGGTAGCAGTTGAAACGTGTATATGCCATCACCATAAAAATAAAAAAAACTGAGTGTATATATCCTACTGGTGGTCGGCAGTAGGTAGTTATAGTTTTATATAGGATAAGCGTTTTGTGACATGTCTATATCCTTTTTTGCATTTGAGGAATCTTCAAGAAATATTTCAAAAAATGTGACTTACAGGGTCATGTTGTACATGGAAACTTTTGGGAAAATCCGTCAAGCGGGAATCAAGAAAAGGCGGGGAGGGGCAAAAACTGCACTCCCAATGTTAATTCCTATTGGGATTTTGAGCACAACTGGTTGGAATAACCCCAAATTCGGCAAAAGAGTAGCTCTTGGTCCAGAAAGAACACTTTTTAATATTTGGTGTAAATCTGTTCAGTAGTTTTGAAAATACTAAAGAAAATTCCAATTTGTATATATATAGGGTCACGACAAATATGTAAATGCTCCCAATCTCGTGCAGCAATCTAATTGTGTGGCAACACTTCCACCAGGAAGTGTTGCCAGCCATTATGGGAATCACCCTCAGCCGAGTCCCCCCAAAAATTTAAAATAAAGAAAAGGGGGCAGGGTAGTAATACCTTGACCTCCTAGCCTTAATGCAGGGCCCCCAGGGACACTGCAATGGCAAAAAAGCAAGACAAAAATGTTTTGCCACAAAGTAGCAAAGATTCATGAATTCGCAGTAATTTAAAAAAAAGGAAAACAAGTGTGGTCTCCCTGCTTGTTTTTAATTAAGCCCCCGGGTGGTCCAGGTCCCATAGACATGCTTTAAAATAGGTCTCTTTTGACCCCTGGGGACCACCACCTCCCTGGAGCTTCATTAATAAACTGGAGGTGGACCATGAGGCCACCCTCCTGCGGCTCATTGGGGGTAAAGACAAAACCTATAGAATACCAGCCTTCCCTCCGAAAAATGTAACTTTACCTTTCATTGTAAACAACACTATACTTCATTGGCAATCCTCATAGATAAAATACTTAGGGGTATATTTCACAAGTAATCTAGTAAACAGAAAGAAAATTACTGAAGAGAACATTCTTTAAAAAATCAAAGAAACTCAGCCTGGTTGCCAAAATTCATTACTTTGTGAGATTGCATGGAATGCATCAAAATGATGATTGCTTTGTAAATAACATTATATCTTCCATGCTTCCCATACAACTAACCACCAACGTCTTCAGCAATATAGACTCCACAATTTCCGAATTCCTCTGGAAGGGGAAAAGAGGTAGACTTGCTCTTAAAAAATTAAAACAAAATAAATGTTCCGGTGGCCTTAATATCCACAACTTATACAAATACTAAATTGCATTGCTAATCAAACAAGGCAGTTGGTGGATCAATACTTAGTCCCAAGATATATCACTAGGAGTACTCATTGTAGAATGCCTGGCTAAATAATCCTCCTTATTCTCAATGTTAACCTTAAAAATACCCCCATTACAACACTCTCGTGCTACTCTTAAGGACACATTCTCGGCCAATACAACACTTGATAAAAAGCTACCACATAGAATCCAAAGTTCAGACGATGCATCCCTGTGTAACAATCCTAAAATTAAAATTGAAAACACCTCCCTATCATGGACATGTTGGTCATCAAACAATATCTTATTTCTCAAAGACTTTGGCTTTTCAACATACCCAAAAACATTTTGAAGACAACAAAATTCCCACAACCTAAGAAACATCAAATTCTACAACGTACTTACAACCTCCTTAAACTAAAGGTCATGATGAAAAAAAATTCTACCCCACACAAATCTGACCTGATTCCCATTCTCTTTCGATTATCCAACCTGCTGCACATAGCAGCCACAATAAACAAAACTCTAAACTCCTCCAGCACCAATAAGAAAATCATTTCTGAAATCCAAACTGAATGGATAGACTCCACCTGAATTCCACTCTTTCAAAAAGAAAAACACTCCCACTCTCTCTCAATGCAAATATTGGATACTACATGAACTGTACTGGACCCTTGAGATACTCTCAAAATTAGGGCTCTTCGATTCAGACCATTGCTGGAACTGCCAAGGCTCCCCAGTCACTCTCAGTCACATGTTATTCTATTGCAAAAAACGAGATTTTACTAAACCTTCTTTTTTCAATGAACACATTATTATATACAACACTATTTTCTAAACCAATATTTTTTACAACAATAATAAAAACATGCAGGATATTTTTAAGTTCGATATTCTTCTTTGATATTTTTGACATCCCACTATTCTTGACATTATATTTTTGTACCACAATATGTTTTATTCAGTATTTTGTCCAAACATCACATTTTAATAATGCTTAATACATAATTAATACATATGAATATCTTGCTTATGTTTGCTGAATCTTTAAAAAATAAATTTGCGATTCCTTAACTGCATTCGCAATTTAGGTAATCACCAAAAATTGCGATTACCCACATTGCAAATGCCAAGATTTTGATACATTGCAAAAGGCATTTAGCGTGCGCAAATGGGCCAATTCTGCGAATCGGCCCATTTGCCAACGCAAAAAGCCTTGATACATCTGGCACTATATTTTTTCCACACTGGAGGTCACCTTTAATGTAAGACATAGAAATCCATGAATTCTTTATCTGAATTAAACAAAGGTAAGGAATGAGAAGGCCAATTGTAAAATGTATTCAGATTTGAATTGGTGAACTTGCCCAAATTCATGAGAGCAATTGAAACCAGACAGGTAAGGGGTTAACTCAGTTTGTTGGAGAAAGGCATTTGGACTGAGATTAATTTACATGGCCAAAACAACTTTTCAGGGTGTGTCGACGTCCTTGAGGTGAATTTAGGACTGCATTTACCAGCAGGCGAGGGGTCTCAGAAGGTGGTCCAGCTGATTCCCTGTACCTGGCTGCTCAAGACACTATAAAGCACACTGGTCCATCCTTAGCTGGGGTCTTTCAGAGTCCTCGAGGTGAATTGGGACTTCGGCTACCATCAGGCAAATGGCCCCAGGAAGCGGTCCTAGCTGATTCTCTGCACCTGGATACTCAAGGCACTATAAAGCGCACTGCACCGTCCCGCAGCTTGGGTGTGTCAGTTTCCTCGAGGGGAATTTGGGCATACATCTACCATTACGAGAAGGGCCCCAGGCGGCAGTCCTAGCTGATTCCCTGCACCTGGCTGCTCAAGGTACTATAAAATGCACTGTTCTGTCCCGCAACGCGGGATGCACGCGGGCCACGCCTATGCCCAGCTGGGGCCATGGGTGAGACCATCCTGTGCCCGTTATTAACTGGAAAAGGCCAGGCTGGGCCACCCCCCTTGACTTTTCCATTTGGTATGTGGCACATCCTTAATGCAATGGCAGGCATCAGCAATTTGTATTCGCAAACCTCCCCCAATAAGGTATTTGCTCTTAGTTCTTTGGTTGCTTGTTTCTGAGTAGGCCTTCTGGGGGCTTCACAATATGGATGAGGACAACAGTGCTGGGCATGTTGAGAAAGTTTAGCTGGATTCTCTAGACTTATTTTATGTAAGTCCCTCAGCCCAAAACATTTTACATTGATAATATGTGCTGTAGATGTACTGGGTGCAATGGGAAGTTGGTTCACTTAGCCCTACAGCCAGTTAATGCAAGGAAAATTGCGGGGGTGTGGTTTTAATTATCAATTCGAACCATTGAGTTTAGAAACTACATCCCCATTGGCAGTTGAGGACAATCTATGGTCAGTTTCAGCCCTTGGGATTCTACCTATTAAGAAGTGGTCCTCGACAGCAGTTATAATTAAGGCACTTACTCTAAATCAGGAGCTTACTGTCTGTAATGGTAGAACTAACTCTGATCGGACAGGGTCCCATACATTTAATCACGCTAACTTCACCAGCCTAATCGATATATTCTTCTTGACCTTAAGTTAAGGCCAGAAGGACATGGAGAACATGTTAGTAATGCCACGCCAGGATAGTGATCACAATGCCCTGGCTTTCCAGCTGAATCTAATTGTTAAAGGTAGAATTATTAACACTGGAGAGCTATTGAACAGAAGATTGAGAATCACCAGCAATAAGCATAGGATCATATCGTGCAACTTGGAGAACTACCAGGACACCCTTAGACAGATTTTCAGTTTAGTGGCAGATGGTTTGGAGGGAATGGCGTCCCTGCTCTCGATGAAGGACCTTGATGAATCAGTGGGGGCATTCTCTGAGATCCATAATGGGTTATTTGGAAATTTGTGGAAACTCTTTTTTGTAAGACCAGGAAGTGCTTGAGATGGAGCATCCACTGACCTGGTACAATAAATCATGCAGGGAAGCCAAGACCAAACTGATTGAGCAATAAAAAAACAAGAAAGCACCCTTATCCAGATAGCAAGGGATACCCAGAAAAAGGCCCTGTTGGATGCCAAAAAAGAATCAGGGCAGGGAAGGTGGGAGAGCCTTTTAGTCACTGCCAAATGCGAAGTTCAACATACATTTTGGAATACAGTATCCTTTGGCAGCAAGGAAGGGTTCAGGTCAATAGTATCTAGGTAGGTGCGTCACTTTGTAAACCCCTGCGCCACATTATACCTGCGCCAGGTATAATGTATGCAAGGGGGCGTATTGACGCAAGAAAGGGTCGTAGAAGTGACGCAGTGAAATCTATGAGGTTTCACTGAGTCACTTCTAGGACGCCGTTGCGTCAAAATCTTACGCCTGCCTCACAGCAGGTGTAAGACTGACGCAGGCCCTTTCACATGGGGCTTGCCCCATGTGAAAGGACGCATTGCTGGAGTTGCGTCACTTTTGTGACACACTCCAGCAATGCGTCACTTTTGCGCTTACAGATATGTCAGAAATACTGACGTATCTGTAACTCCTTGCGCAATGATGCGTCATAATGTAAATATGACGCATCATTGGTGTCGCAAGGAGGGCGCAATGAAAAGTGACGTCATGTGGAGAGCTGGGCTGAAGTCTGGTGGTGCCTGGCATGTGGCATCTCCAAGGAACCCTCAGACAGATCTCAGCAAGCCCCTGATTTTTGCCCTTACCAGTTAGCAGATAGTCATGTGGAGAGCTAGGGCAAAAATATGCGCCTCTTCCGATAAGCAACCCGCAGCTGATGTAGTGATGTGAAATATCGCATCTCTTTATGCTCAGGCATCGCCTGTTCTTATTTCGGAAGTCCACACCTGACTGTCCCTGCCTACCGTCATCTCTGCCAATCTGATTGTGAATGTATAACCTTTAGCCAATGTCAACCATTGCTTATCTAGTTATTATATAATTAGGTTGTAATATTATGAGCTGGTATTTTTATTTGTGTATTTACCATTTTATTATATTTATCTTTTAATGTGTTTTTGTACGTTTTTGGCCAGGACCCGAAATAAAGGTTGAACTGACTGACTGACTTAATAAAATTTCAGCATGAGCTCTGGTGGCAGGCAAACTTGTTACAGGTTTTAATGCAAAGTAATTGGCTTACTAGATTAATCATTGCTGCTGTGCTCTTCGTAGGCATATCATTAATTCTGTTATTTATACATTCATTCCTTATTTCATTCATTCACACTTTATTTCCTCTCAAGACCTCACCAGAGAAATACGTCTGATCGTTTTAAAATGCTGTTCGTTTTCTTTGTCCCCAATCCATTAACTTGTTTCCTTAAACGAAGTACACTGAAGTTATAAAAAAAAAAAGTGCCATGGAGTGTTTGTTAAATCATTTTCCTCACTTGTTCAGTTGAATTCAGAAACATTTCTGCTGTGGAAGGTCTGGCCTTTCCTCCATCAAAGAGTCAAATAAAGGAACAGCAAACAAGCAAAGCGATCAATCGCAGTCATAAAGCAGGGATTGCAAGGCAAACAGTCTGGCAGCAGTGTATTAGCGCTTAAATATGAAGTCTGTGTCAAGGTCAGTTCCCCGGCAGTGATTAGCCCACTTCCAGGACTGTCAGCAGCATTGCTAAGAAGGAGAAGAAACTGAATACAAATAATTCACCTCCATGTAGCAAAAGACAACGTAAATGTTACACAGCAGATCAATAGCGTTAACTCGGTCACTCAGAATGTGGCACAAAACAGGATTGTAAATTACGATTGCATGTGTAGGAAGAAATTGACTGTAAATATTTAAACAAGCCTTCATTGTAATTTAGGTTGAGAAAGCCAATTTGCAAAATTTTCAAGCAGGGTGTTGGTGGTGACAGCTGGCCAGATCAGCAAAGCTATTTCCTCATCAAATTAGGGAGGGACAAATATCAGCAGTTATAATAGTTACATTTCGTGAGATTTTGTCATCATAAATAGGCTTGCTCACATTGAAAAGTCTTCTAATTTGTTGGAATTTTGTGGAAGAATAAATCTGTTCACAAACATGGGATCTACGCATTCCAGGGCAGGGAGTATGGCAAAATGAGGTAAACACTCACGAATTTGAACGTCTCATAAAACGTTTGCAGGTAGTTTTCCACCCTAAAAACGGTGGGAGATTTATTCCTGCCAAAATTAGGAGTAACTGTTTACTCAGTGAGAAATGGGAGGGAGACCCTCTAGAAGCAATAAGTGCACAGGTGGAAGGTTTTCACTTCTGTACCCAATATGTTCCCAGTTGAGAAACACACACAACAATTAATCTGGGCAAATCACTTTTTCTTTGCATTCATACAAACTGAAATGTGGAATCCCTCATTTACCTGTGTGAAACGTTTTCTGCATGTGAGTATTTTTGCAAATCTACACATTCTCCCGTGATGATGAACTATTATTGATGGTAGGGGACAAGTGTATATTTTCAGCTTTCCTGTTTGGCCAAAGTAAATCTGCAGCATGAAGGGCAGATGGAGATCATGTGATGAATCAACAATTATTTTAGGAAAGGACATCAGCTTGATTAGATTGCGACATTATGCTTAGATGCAGATATAGATGTACAGCGAAAAGGTGGAATGGGCGGAAATCACTATTTTTTCCTCAGCACGGGAATTCATAAAAATCTGTAGATGCATTGTATAAAAAGAGCTTCTTGTGGGCCACACCAACGAATCAAGAGGAGATTTGACCATGGCTGGCCTGAGGGGATCATGTCAACTCATTTAGCAGTTGTAGCTGGCATACTCCCCTTTAACGTATTGCACTCCATCTGAGAGCAAGTGGGCTTCATTGTATATGTATGTGTGTGCATATATATATATATATATATAAATATATATATATATAGATAGATACATATATATGCACAATCACACACACACACACACATAACGAAGCCCACTTGCTCTCGGATGGAATATCTGTGTTCAAAGACACAGTAGAATTTCCATGTTCCTCCAGCCTCCTCACGACGGCAGTCTGTAAAGGGCTTAGGCATCCCAAAATATTCAGCAACAGCTCTTTTAAAATGTAAAAACAACACTCACAGACACTGCTAAAATCGGCAACAGTGATTTATTGAAAGCCCCATCCAGCGCGTTTCAGCTGAAGCTTTGTTCAATGGTCATGGGTTAGATTAAAAAAAAAAGATAAAAGGAAAAAAAAGACATTAGTACAATTCCTAACTATAACATCACTTTAGCCTTTATTTTTGTAATGAATTTATTTCTGTATTTGTTTTATATGTAGTCATGTGGTAGTTTAGCAATGATTAGGTTAAGCATTAGCAGAAGACATCTTGTATTTAGAGACTATCTTGTCCGTTTAGGGAATCCATTTTGTATTTCTGTCGGCCATTTTGTTTGCCATGTGCCCTGTCCTAACTTCCTGTTAACTGCTCTTGAAATCTGCCTAGAGACAAGATATATTTATCCTCTTCTGCTTTGCACATGCTCAGTTGAGCATGCAGCTATCTCCAACTTGTAACTTTTAAGATGTGTCCACCAGAATAAGCTAACTGTCAGCTCTTCCCACTTGTTGCTAGCACACTCTCTGTATGACCTTATATGTATTTGAAACCAACACTCCGCGCCTTGTACCGCCTTCATTTCAGCCCCTGTGTGGGTATAAAAGGACCAATCTCCTTCCAGTCAGGGTGCTACCTCATACTCTACCAAAGGGTGTTGTGTGAATGTAGTTCCACTCCATGAGGTTTAATAAACTCTGTCGTTTCTATTCCAGTTTCTGTGCCAACTTCTTATTATTGGTCTAAGGACTCTAAGCAGAGAAGGGCGAATCCCTTGCACTGGTAGGCCTGGCTGGTGCTTGCTACCACAAATTGGCACTTCCAACGTGGGGCTCATCGGCGACTCGGATGCCCGAAGGACTGGTCGAGACGAAGGATTGGAATCCCGCCTTGGACATGATCACTGCCGGAGGAGACCCGAGTCTTGGCATCCACGGCGTTTTCCCTTTCTTTCTGATCTGACCATCCAGGTGGCGCCGGTCCTCGACTGAGATCTCTTCTGTCGATTTGCCATGTAGTGATCGTTTGGTCAATTTGAGAACTTGGCAGTAGGAACATGGACACCATTTGATCGGTAAGAGCCGTTTTGGGGCACTTGTTATAAGTTTGACGCCTTGGATTGGTAAGGTAGTTTAGAAAGGCTTACTGTGGCATTTGTATATGGAATTGGCCAAATATTGAACTCGTATATGAATATGTATATATGTGTGTTGCAATACATAAAGGCAGGTCATGAGGAGATTACTTTAAGCACTACTTTTGATTATAATACTGCATATTTTGCACTATTTTTGGCATGCCTGTTTCCAGCACACTTCGTAAGATGTGTTGCTTTTGTAGTGGTACCAATTTGAGAATCGATGAAGCACAACCGGCCCCCCCCCCGCAGGGGACGCCTAGTAGGGACATGTATATTAAATATGGTATTTCATCCATAATGCCAAAAAGCAGAAATGATGGGACCCCTCTAGAAGTGAGATACGGCCAGGGAACAGAGGGGAAAAAATAAAGTACAATCTCAGAAATGTTCCCTCATTGGCCACAGCTATTCTTAATATGTATACATCATATTCTTCATGATAACGGTGACAAAAGCACAACAAATTATTTTTAAATTTTCTTTACCAAAATATATCATTTATTATTTTTTTGTTTCTTTTAAATAGATATAAATTCTTCATAACATTGTTTTCAACTTTATATTTTCATTAAGATAAGAGTTCATAGAAGACACAAAATTACAAAATACATATCTACAATGATTACATGATACATACATGAAGGAAATAACGAAAATTAATTGCATTACATATCACAGACTAATAAAAAAAAGAGAAAAATAGTTGCATCACAATGTCTATGCCCCTGAAAATACACAAATGTCCACAACATTCACACTCATTCATACTAACACAGCATACACATATACTCTGTGTGAAAAAGGAGATCTGAGTACTCATCAGCAGGGAACCCCTGCTAATTAACAGATCTCAAAATTGAAGTATGAGACCCCGCACTCTGGTCTTGTGTATATGTAATGCAATTAATTTTCGTTATTTCCTTCATGTATGTATCATGTAATCATTGTAGATATGTATTTTGTAATTTTGTGTCTTCTATGAACTCTTATCTTAATGAAAATATAAAGTTGAAAACAATGTTATGAAGAATTTATATCTATTTAAAAGAAACAAAAAAATAATAAATGATATATTTTGGTAAAGAAAATTTAAAAATAATTTGTTGTGCTTTTGTCACCGTTATCATGAAGAATATGATGTATACATATTAAGAATAGCTGTGGCCAATGAGGGAACATTTCTGAGATTGTATTTCATCCATAATGTACAGCACATTGTGGAATAAATACACCCGCCAGGATCCTGAGTTGCGTTGGCCTATGCATGGGTCATTTGATTTGTGAAAGATTCAGTATGTGGAGCAACGGATGTTCAAGCGAAAGGCTAGGCAAGACATGTTTGACTGTGTGCGAAAGTGGGAGAAAGAAGTGCGTGAGCGAATGAAGCGTGAACAGGCCTTGATTGAAAAAGAACAGCGTAAAAGTGTGCATGCGAAAGCATTAGAAATTTAAAATAAAGAGGTTAAAGAAATTAAAGAAAGGGAAGATAGGGAGTGTCAGTTACAGGTAAATGGCCAATACGCTATTCGTAGGCCTCTTTAGCCTATTCTTAATAAACCCCAAGATGATTCTCTCTTATTAGATCGTTGTCCACCTCCCTATACTCTTCCCTTTGCTCCTGATAAGTCAGATGAGGACTCTCCTACGGAGCAGGATAAAACCCGAGACACTCGATCAATGTTAAATACCGAATGTTCCTCTCAGATTAGATCTGCAGCGCGTAAAGCCGATCGTAGTACTAATACTGCTTCTGAAATCTTAGATACTATTCAGAATTGGTCGGAAAGGGAACAAAAATATTTCACCGAGATATTTGCTGGAGAGGTTCTTGAGCGATTTAGGAAATATTCGGTGGAAGTAGAGCCAGATGATATAGCAGCTGATTGTAAGCAATTACGTGAAGGTTCTTTTGTCTTCTCCCAGGTGGCTGACACGATCAGACGCTTGGTTAAACTACGTGATGAAGCAGTCCATTTGCGGGAGGAGAAAAAGGCAGCAGACGCAGCTGCCCAAACACGAGCTTCGACGCCCGAAACAGATAAGAATGTTGTAATTAATGTGAAACCCATGCGGGAAGCCGCGCCTTTATATTTTCCTCCTAAAGGAGCAGGTACAAGTGATGATAAGACTTCTACCGACGCGAAAGGGTACTTTATTTATGATTGGGTTTACACTCCTTGGAATAGAGCAGATGTAATGGCTCTTAAAAATGCATTGCCTGATCCGCGAAAGAATCTGACAGCCTTTAATGAAGAAATTGAGGGTGTCATTAGTTCTTGTACTATGCCTTTGTCTGACATTGATTTGTTTTTCAGATTAATATTACCGCCGGATATGTGGAGAACTGTGCGTAAAGTTGACGATCGTGTGGTATTTGGGGCATTGTGGTCAGATATAGAACAATTAGATAAAGATAGAGAACCTGCACAAAACCGTGTCAGCTAATTTTAGATCTTCCAGCAGCTATCTTGGTTAAATTAAAGACGATTATTCCCCCTAAAAAGATAGATTGGACTATGTTAGCGACTTTTAAGCAAAAGATAGATGAATCAGTTTCAGACTTCTTCACACGCTTTGAAGAAGCATTCCACGATTTCAGTGGTCAGTCATTGACAGATGACACGGGTAGGCATCTGTTTGTCGATAAATATGACACAAACCTTTTGCCGGAAATAGCTAGTCGCTTGAAGGCCAGTAAAAGTTCATGGACTACCTCCTCTCTGGTTTCTCTCTTAACTATGGCTCAGTATTATGAACGACAAGAATTAGAAGCGAAAAGTAAGGAGGATAAACAATCTAAAGAGTTAAAAACAAAGGTTATGATGGCTCAAGCTAATGGCCCACCTTCTAGAGGTAATAATAGAGGTAGACGTGGATCTTATGGTTCGTCTTTTCCTCCCTATCCTCGTGTAGATTTGTCTGTTGATCAGTGTACGTATTGCAGACAATTCAGGCATTGGATTTCTAATTGTTCAGTGCTACGTGCTCAGCAGGGTTCACGTGGATGGGGACAAATGAAAAATCCTTCAGGATATTCAGGGCCTAGAGGAAATACAAATGATCGTGCTAGGTTTGATGCTAATACACGTGGACAAGAGGGGGCTAATACTTTTGACAGACGGAATCAATATCAAATGTCCGACTATGAGCCGTCTAATTTGCAAGATTCTGCTTATGCATAGGATTGCCTAGGATGGGGTAAGGAATCAGTTGAAGTTCCAGTAGATCAGAAGGGTCCCTATTTTACAACACATGTTTTGGGTTCTACTGATCAGTTTCTGGTTGATACAGGAGCTACTCGTAGCGCCTTGTCTAAACACTTGATTCCAAGGGCTCCCCTGTCTGGCTTAACTATTACATCGATAGGTTTCGATGGAACATCCACCCTTAGTCCATTGTCACAACCACTTGCACTATATGTTGATAAGTTTACTGCTCCATGTCCATTTTTGCTTTCTCCAAATACACCAGACAACATTGTGGGTCTTGACATGCTCAAATATTTCAGGGTCACAATACAATGTTCTCCGGAAGGAGTACGGGTTATTTTAAATGACAGCCACCCCATGATTGAAAGATCCTGTATTGTTAAAGAGTATATTGCACTAGCTTCACTCCCTAGTACTTTGTGGGCTACTTCAGACACCGATGTAGGACAAATGATTATTCCACCAGTACATATTAGTGTCAAGGAGGGTGCTATACTGCCGAGATTGCCTCAGTATAAAATTTCTCGAGAAGGAGAAGAAGCACTTACACGTATTGTACAAGATTTGATTATGGTGGGAGTGGTGTTAGAAGTTCCTTATAATGTCTGCAATAGTCCGATCCTTCCCATTTCGAAAAAGATACTGACACTAAGATTTATAGATTCATCATTGATTTGAGAGAAGTCAACAAGATTGTAGTACCAGAGTACCCTGTAGTGTCTGACATAACGACATTGCTTACCCTGTTCGCTCCAACAGCAACTACATTTTCAGTAGTGGATTTGAAGAACACTTTCTTCTCAATTCCTATTCATCCTGATAGCCGATATTTGTTCGGTTTCACTTTAAATAACAGATCATACAGATTTTGTAGAGTTCCTCAAGGGTACACTGAGAGTCCGAGTATCTATAGTCAAGCCTTAAAAAGACAACTCGATTCCTTTATTTTGCCTGAAGGAGTGGCTCTCATACAATATGTCGATGACATCTTGTTGACAGCTGAAACACCTGAGCATTGTGAAAAATGTACTTTGTCCTTACTTTCTTTTCTTGCGACACATCACCATAAAGTATCATGGAAGAAATTGCAATATTGTAGACCAAAGGAGACCTATTTAGGACACCTTCTGTCTAAGGAGGGCCGTGCACTGACATCAGATCGCATTCAAGAAATTCTAGACACTCCAGTACCTTCCACACAGAAGGATGTCCGTGCATTTATTGGTTTAACTTCATTTTATAGGCAATGGATATTGGGTTTTTTACACATTGTTAAACCTTTGCTAGCACTCTTGACTTAGAACACTCCTCTTCCTCTTCCTTGGACATATGAATGTCAAAATGCCTTTCACCAGTTGAAATAAGCTCTTTGCTCTGCACCAGTGTTAGGCACACCAGAGTATACGAAGGCCTTTACACTCTATGTACACGAGAAAGATGGATGTGCATTGTCAGTTTTAGTACAGACACACAGTGACAAGCAGCGTCTCTGTGCATATTTTTCTGCAGTTCTTGATCCTGTTGCTCGTGCGTTACTTGGATGTTTTCGTTCAGTTGCAGCAACAGCTGTGTCCATACGTCAGAGTGAAGGGATAGTTCTGTCACACAAACTGTTGGTGCTAGTACCCCATGCAGTAGATGCCCTTTTGAATCCGACCAACACTCAACACTTAACTAGTGCTCGCTTGACAGGATACGAATTGACACTGTTAGCACCTCATATTACATTGAAGAGGTGTGCTACACTAAACCCAGCCACTTTGTTGCCATATCCTGTGACTCAGTCTCAATCAAAGGAGCCTCATGATTGTATATTCCTTACTGAGGAACAGACAAAGGGTTGCATTGATTTGCAAGATACGCCCCTTCCAGATGTTGATGGGGAGCTGTGGGTTGATGGGTCCTGTTTGAAGTTACCGGATGGCACAACCTCAGCTGCATATGCAATCACCACACTTGAAACAGTAGTGGAAACAGCTCGCATACCACAGAAGTCGGCTCAAGCAGATAAACTAATAGCCTTGACACGAGCATGTGAGCTTAGTACTGACTTATGTGTGAACATTTACACGGATAGCCACTATGCTTTTGGAGTGGTTCATGATTTTGGCCTACTCTGGAAGGAAAGAGGCTTTCTTACATCCCACGGGATGCAGATAATGCACGGAGAATTAGTACATAATCTCTTGACTGCACTTACATATCCGAAGAAAGTTGCCATTATGAAGTGTAGCGCACACAAGAAAATCACTGACAAAATAGGACAAGGAAATGCCTTTGCAGATCGTTTGCTCGTGAAACTACAATACAGCGAAGCACTACACCTATGTACGTAGTAAAATCACAAGCTGAACGTTGGCATGATGCTAGAGAGGAAGTATTGGATATACAGAGATCTGCCTCTGTGGAAGAACTTGAGCATTGGTCTAAAGAAGGAATGTTAGACGATGAGGGTTGTTGGCGTAACAAAGAAATGAATAATTGGAAATTGCCTGCAGCCTATTTACAACCTATGGTTCAAATGGCACATGGGCTGGCACATGTTGGAGCTCTAACAATAACTAAATTGCTTACACAAGTCTGGGAGCATCCTGAAATTGCCAGCACAGCTAAATAAATAGTACAGTCCTGTTTGATCTGTTGGCAGTGCAATCCTGGAAAAGGGACACAAACTCCTACCGGAGGGTTTGCTACACCAACCGCACCTTTTGAAGTTTTGCAGATGGATTACATCCAACTTGAACGCTGCAATAATCTAAAATATGTCCTAGTGGTGGTATGTGCCTCCAGTAAATGGATAGAGGTGTATCCTACAAAGGATAATACTGCTCTTACTATAGCAAAGGTGCTTCTGAAGGAATATTTTCCTAGGTATGGTGTTTGTAAAATTTTGTGGAGCGACAACGAACTTCATTTTATTGGGCAAGTTGTTGAGTATGTCCTGAAAGGGTTAGGGATCAAACAGAAATTCCATACAGTCTTCCACCCACAATCAGCAGGATTGGTGGAAAGGTATGATGCTACTTTAAAATTGAAGCTGGCAAAAAAATACTGCCTTCCACATCCCTAAAGTGGCCAGATGCGCTGCCTTTGGCACTGTTATCCATAAGATCGATACGACACTCACAAACAGGTCTTATACCGTATGAGGTGGTATTTGGGAGACCGATGAACATTTGGGGAGTTCCTAAGCCACGCCCCATATGATGTACCTTGTGTTCTGTTGAATGATTATTTAGCACAGTTAACCGACAGTTTGACCTCTATTCATCAACAGGTTCGAGAAGCTCTTCCTGATAGATCTACAGGTGAGACCCATGATCTCCGTCCCGGTGACCACGTGATGGTCAAGGGCTTCGACAGATTGAACAGCTTGGAGCCGAGGTGGCGAGGTCCGGAGCAGGTGCTGTTGGCTACAAGGACAGCGGTTCGAGTGACGAACAGAAAGAACTGGCTCCATAGCACGCACTGCAATCGTGTATCGCCCACCTTGGTGGAACCTGCTGCGCTGACCGACCATCAAGAAATTCTGGAGACGGAGAAAGGTCAAGGTATCTCATCTGACGAGTCTACGGAAGTCTTCCCGGACCACATGATTCCTGGAACATCACGATACAATTTGAGACCGAGGAAAGAATCTGCAGTTTTGAACGAGACTGGTTGAGCTACCGCCCTCGGTTTGTGAAATGGAGAGCCAATGAGGCAAGGAGGGGGATTAGCCTTGCATTAGTGTAGTGACACACGTCTTGGCCCGTGGTGAAGAAATCAACGGCTACCCAAGGGAGAAGAGCTCCAACGATTGTTTTTAACAGGTTCTTAGAAAGATCGAGCATCGTTGTCATTGAAATGAATAGAAAAATGATTTGTGCTGTAGGGTTTGTTGTTGGCTTGGTGGTTTTGGCAATAACCACTTGGTTCATTGAGAATGCAGTTCCTGCTCGACAGCTTTTTGTTGCAACTACTCCAGCTCCACTGGAACACTACTATTACACTCTTCCTTATCATGAGCAGAAACATCAACAGTCCTATCTCAATAACACATTCATTCAGATGTTGCATCATACCCATAATGCTACAAATACTACCAATTGTTGGGTATGTGGGATGATGCCTGCACACCAGAAGAAAGGAGGAACACCTTTTATTCCTCTACTGTTTTCCCATAATGGTTCATGTCAAGCTTGGTATGCCCTTTTGTTTGCTTATGGAAAGCCTTCAGTAGGTGGAATCATTTTCCAATTAAATAAAGAATGTTACCAAGATGAAAATGGTTATCCTCAAGCTAAAGGGACTAAATGGAAATGGGATGAATACCAACCGGACAATATGTCTTCACAAGTGTGAGGAATATGAAGAACATTGGACCCTTTGTGATTTCTGTAACCAGAGCAAAAGCAGATTTATGTATTGGCAGTGTTGGGAGAATTCCCGTAGGACGAAGTGAATGTATTTCTGTACTAAACATTGAGGGTGTTAATAATAGTAGTTTTATATCGTCGCACAACACCTACTTTGTGTGTGGTAATAAAGGATATTATCAATTACCTGTTGGATGGTCAGGGGTATGCCACATATCATTTTTGCTACCCCCTGTGTTTTTAGCACCTGCATCATATCATCTTTACCTGAAGTTGTACAATAATATTTCTAAGAAACGATACAAACGAACAATAAGTACAGATGAGATCGACCAGACAGATACCGCTTTGCAGCAATATGTCGATTTCAATTTGGGTTTGTTCTTCTTTGTGGGTGCTGCATTGAATAGCAGAAAGATCAGGAACCCTCATTTTTCTACTGTTTGTCCGCCTGAAACGTCGTCCACTGGAAGGGAGTTCTGCATCCCCAGAGGAACCCGTAGCTGACAAACTCTACCTTCTTTTTTCGACCTCACCAGACCCGCTTCGCGGGTCCCGCAGCGCCTCGTGCTCCAGAGGCTGCAGACATTGTGGGAGTTCAGGACAGGAGGCGCGGGCAGGTGAGAAAGCCGGCGGGGCTGCAAGCACGCAGGCAGGGACTCCAGTGACCAGGAGCCCCTGCGCGCCCATGCAACACACCTGGGCTGCTCTCCCCGCTGGCCACGCCCCCCGCCTATCGGCCTGAAAAGCTGGTTACCTGCCCAGCTCCACGGAACCCTCATTTTTCTACTGTTTGTCCGCCTGAAACGTTGTCCACTGGAAGGGAGTTCTGCATCCCCAGAGGAACCCGTAGCTGACAAACTCTACCTTCTTTTTTCGACCTCGCCAGACCCGCTTCGCGGGTCCCGCAGCGCCTCGCGCTCCAGAGGCTGCAGACATTGTGGGAGTTCAGGACAGGAGGCGCGGGCAGGTGAGAAAGCCGGCGGGGCTGCAAGCACGCAGGCAGGGACTCCAGTGACCAGGAGCCCCTGCGCGCCCATGCAACACACCTGGGCTGCTCTCCCCGCTGGCCACGCCCCCCGCCTATCGGCCTGAAAAGCTGGTTACCTGCCCAGCTCCACGGAACCCTCATTTTTCTACTGTTTGTCCGCCTGAAACGTCGTCCACTGGAAGGGAGTTCTGCATCCCCAGAGGAACCCGTAGCTGACAAACTCTACCTTCTTTTTTCGACCTCGCCAGACCCGCTTCGCGGGTCCCGCAGCGCCTCGCGCTCCAGAGGCTGCAGACATTGTGGGAGTTCAGAACAGGAGGCGCGGGCAGGTGAGAAAGCCGGCGGGGCTGCGAGCACGCAGGCAGGGACTCCAGTGACCAGGAGCCCCTGCGTGCCCATGCAACACACCTGGGCTGCTCTCCCCGCTGGCCACACCCCCCTGAACACCTACCAATTGGCAAATAACAATAGGGTATATCACTGACGCTGTTCCCCGCAGAGCGGGAGCGTGCCCGGGAGAAGCCCGGGACAAGGGCGGGACCGTCTGTGGCCGTCCGGGGCCGCAGGAGGCCGGGCTGGGCCAGGTTACTGTCATTCGTCTCTTTTTTAACTGTTCATTGTTTAATAATTTGTTAGTAGTGTACTAAGAGTGTAATCTGGGCCACATAGTATTCTTATCTTTGCCTAGATATGAGCCATTCCGCCCCCCAGGCGTGGGTGTCCCTGTACTCGGCCCACTGGATAAATTTTTTAAGAAATCTACCAAGGAAGTAGATATGGCCCTCCTCCTTGCCGAGAGAAGAGCCGAGCGTAGACGCTCAATTGAGCATTTAAAGAAAATTCCGCTGCCTACCGTAGGAGTCCAAAACCTTACACAAGAAACGGCTGCCCAAGGGTTGAGTTCATTTGAAGATGATGTTACTGACATCAACCAAATCCCCAGCATATTTAGGTTTCCAAGTATTTCCCCACCGTGTGTTAGTGCTACCAGCGGAGGCCATCTAGATTGTCCCCCTATTGACCACTCTAGCCTCATCGATTTAAACAATCCTGTTATCCAGATCACGGAAACGGATTCTCGTCCAACGTTGACCAACTTGTCATTGGTCTGCGTTGATTTTGGCGAGAATTTGTTACCAACGAGTGAGGGTGAAGCTGGAAACAAGCCCGCTAAGGCTAAGAGGGTTGTGTGCTCCCCACCCAGAAAAAAAAGGAGAAAGGGAGGGGTTAAAAGGAAAGGTCAAAGTCAACAAACTCCTCCCCTGTCTCTACCTAAACCTGCTACTGAGCATTTGGTCCCACCCACTGTTGAGTTACCGTTGGTTAACCTACATGATTTGGTTACCCCAGAGACTGTTATTGAAGGGTTTAATGAGTTGTCCTATGCTATCTTAGAGAAACTTATTGAATCATATATGTTACCCTTGCTGGAGCGTGTCAGGATATTGGGCGATAAAATGGATCGCCTATTGGCGTCAGCTGAGCAAACACATCCCCCTAGCTCTGATAAGGACTTGGGCCCATCTATCATTTTACATAGTACTAGACATGTTGCTGGCAATTCAAATACGATTCCTAGCCAACAACCAAAAAGTACAACCAATGCAGGCTCTACCTCAACTAAAACACCGGCAATGGATGTTAAAACTCCCCGAGCAGCTAATTCTACAAAAGCAAATCCCGGGTGGTTGTTAATAAACCACCTACTAAGGGAGTACTGCCCCAGATAAAGAATGGGGTGGGCAAATCCGCAAATACCAACACTAAATACCATAAATCCCTATTTCGGGGGAATAATGTAGATTTGCCTCCCGATTCTATGAATTATGTTATTGTAATGACGGGTGTGCCACCAGTTTCTGAGGGGGATTGGGAAAATAATGAAAGTCTAAAAAACAAAGTCATCTTCTGGCTGAAAACAAATAGACCCCTACCTGCTCATCTTAATGGGGATATTGTTTCGGTCAGAAGATGTAAGTGGGTGGGGGTACGCCCTAAGGATATTGAGGGGGATATAGTGATTATCAACTTCAGGGACCACAGAGTAGCATCCCATCTCTCAGATTGGTATGTGGGAAGTAATGAGGGAGGGATATCCACGAGGAACCTCGGTTACTTTTATCCTGAGACCCTGATTAATCCATCTGTTCGAACACAGGCTAGAAATACCAAAAATTCCCTCAAATGGTCCAACTTCACATCTAACTTCCACGGACCCAATTTTAACCCTGAAGCTCGGTACCGTTCCTATACTCAATCTAGCTATAACAGTTCCATACCAACACCGGGCTGGGCTAAGGTTAAGCCTCAGCCTTTCTGTCCCCCAGCCTTATCGGACTTCCCACTGCATATTAAGACCCTGCACCCTCTGGCTCCCTCCACTCCGGTCTATCCACAATTTCAACAGCCCCCAAGTTCCAACTCGGCATATCAATTTCAAAATAGGTTCACTCAGCCCAATGAGTATTGGAATATTCCGCTGAGGAACCTCTATGACCCACTATCAGGGCTGTCGTCTAATGATTGACCAGCTTTTCCAATAAGGGAAGTTGAGTCTATTTCTGATTGTAAGGGTGTTGGAAATGTTTTGGGTAACTCACCATGTACTGTTAAAGGTTTTGAAGATCCTCTCCATTATTGTGAGAAAGGGTGTACGGTCTTTTTAAGAGAGCCTGATAGATTGGCTTTGGGGCCTACCTCAATGTCTTTCAAGGACGTCACTATTGAGAGTGTTATTTCTGAGCCATTTGCCCAGTTAGGGTCATTGGGCATGCCAATAGAAGGTATGAATAAAGATGCCTTTGAGCCTAAAGAATTCCTTCCCCAGCCCAGGGATTCCCACCCTCTAGACATAACTAAATCATGTGATCGAGTTTGTATAAAGGGTACTACCTTGGGTTGTTGGAATATAGCGGGATTAGAATCTCGCATGTGCATTTCTGATTGGGTTGATTTTATTTGTTGTGGCGATGTATGGTCCTTTCAAGAGACCTGGGCAACCTCACCAGTGTTTCTCTCAGGTTTTTTGAACTTTAACAAACCAGCTATTAGAAGCCAGAGAGGTCGGGCCATGGGTGCTCTCACAATTTGGGTTCGCCAATTTGAAGGTGTGTCTGTTAAGGAAGTTTTTATTGACTGTCCAGATATATTGATAGTTAGTATTAAAATAAAAAGTGGGATGGTGATACTGCTGACCAATGTATATGCTAGAGGTATCTCGGGTGGCAGAGTCTCAACCACCCTTCGCTGTCTGGATGACTTCCTAAGTACTACCTCGGAAGCTGGTTATGTGGTTGTTATGGGTGACCTAAACACTTGCTTTGAACCTCTAAGTAAAGGTGATGGTTTACTAACTGAAGCAGAGGATTTGGTTTGGGGGGTTCCTCAGCTTGACATACCCCCGATCAATAAGTGGTCCCATGCAGCTACATTTATCAAAGGTCTCTGTCTGAATCGGGGTTTACGTGCCCTTAACGGACGAGTAAGCTCGGATAAGTTGGGTAATTACACATTTTTTAATGGTAGACATTGCAGTCGTATCGACTACATCCTAGTTGACATTAAAATGTGGCCGGTGGTCTCGGACATGGTAGTTATGCCACGTCCAGAAAGTGACCATGAACCCCTGGTGGCGGAGTTGAAGGATTTTAGTTTTGTAGGGCCAGTTGAACGACAGCTAAATTTTGTACAGGAGGCTGTCGTACTTACAAATGATATGAGGAGGGTCCGCTGGCCAAAGGTTTCTGTGGATGTGGAAGCACGTAAAAAGATCAGAGCCCTGGTTTCCAACTCACTGATAGAAATTGAGAAGTGTGAAAACCAGGAAATGATCAATACAAATATCACAGGCATACATGCTAGTTTGTTTCTGTCACTTAAATCACTGTTTATTAAGTATGTCGCCAACAAGGGTAGAAGGAAGGCTAGGAAACCCGCAAATTGGTTTAACGATGCCTGCCGACAGACCCATGCGGATCTGTTTAAAGCTTTAAAACAAAAAAACCCAGCCCTAATCAAAGCAAGTAGGAAGGCTTTTAATAATGCTAAACGCTCTGCTAAAGCTGCCTGGGATGACGAGCGTTGGACATCACTAGCTGAGGCCTGTGGCTCCAGGAACCTGCAGCAGTTCTGGCACCTTCTTAGATGGGGTCTGTCACAGGAAGATCGCCCAAGCCCCGCATCCGTTGAACAACAGAAATGGGTGTCCCACTTTGAGGAACAATTTAAATGTTGCAGCAAGACGAAAGAGTCCATTGGCTGGCCATTATCGTTAGATTCACTTGAGTTCTCGGCCAGAGAAGTCGAAATAGTCCTGAAAGCTATCCCTAGGGGAAAAGCGCCGGGTCCTGCCTGCATACCAGCGGATATATTCCAACAGGACCTGGATTTATGGGTACCATATTTAGTGCGGTTCGTAAATGCATTGGCCTTGGGTGCTAGGGTGCCTGATTCCTGGGCAGGCGCAGAAATATTGCCTATTTTTAAGAAGGGTGATCGGTCGGTTCCATCCAACTACCGGCCGATCAGTCTTATTGACGCGGTACAGAAGATCATAACCCGTCTTGTTCTTTCCAGGATACAGGCATGGATTGAGGAGTATGATATTCTTACACCTCTCCAAGCTGGGTTTAGACCCCACGTGAGTACCCTGGATCAGGCATTTCGTTTCATGCTTTTGCATTGGAAAACGGTTACCCTGGGCAAAGGCAACCTATATGCGGCCTTCGTGGACTTAAGATCAGCATTCGACCTTGTCCCGAGGGCCGGATTATGGAAATGCCTATTGGACATGGGCATGCCCCCCACCTTAGTACGACTTATAGTAAACCTACATGCACATACCTATGCCTTTGTGCGTTGGGGGAAACCGGGTGAGGTGACGGAGAATTTTTCGGTGGCTAAGGGTGTCAGGCAAGGCTGCGTGCTGGCACCCACCTTGTTTTCTCTTTACATAAATAGAGTTACCAAGTATTATGAAGATTTTTCCACGGATGCCCCAAGTTTAGCTGGTATGAAAATCCCCTTGCTCATGTTCGCTGACGATACTCTCCTGATCTTCCAAACCAGACAGGGTTTTCAAAAAGGGCTGTCGAGGTTCGAGAGTTTCTGCAGCGAACATGAGCTGGAGGTGAACATATCCAAAACCAAATTTATGGTTTTGAGAGGGCATAAACAAATCAAAGCCAAGGTTTCCATGGGGGATACCCCCCTGGAGCAGACAAAGTACTTCACCTACTTGGGAGTTACCTTTAGTGAGACGTTGAGCTGGTCCCACCAGGTTGAGCTCATGACCTTGAAACATCAGCAGCTGGGTGGGGCACTGATCAAGGAACACAAAGGTTCATTTACAAGGCCAATGTCCCCGCTTATAAAGATATATGGTGGTAAGGTTTTACCAGCAGTCCTATATGGAGCAGAACTCTGGGGTGGTAGTAACCTGGACTCGTTAAGACAAGCCCAAAACAAATTCTTGCGAATGGCAACAGGTCTGCCTCAGTCATCACCACTAATTCCCCTCTTTTATGATTTAGGGTGCCAACCGGTGGACGACCATGCTAGATTTCGCCCACTCACATTCTGGCGTCGTCTATGGACTACGCCGGAACTCCACTACTACGCAAAAGCCTGTTTGGAGGTTAGAAACAGCTTTGGTGCCACAAATATAGGCTGGTTTAGAGACCTTAAGGCTACCCTAATTGCCTTGGGGCATGGAGACCTGTGGTTCTCCCCCGAGTCAGCCAAATTCCCATCTAAAAAGGATTTTAAACAGTGTTATTGGGAATGGGTGACATTCAACAGGCATTCAAAAATGTGCTCGAGTAGCCTTACTGCTCTGTTCACTGTTTATAAGGACATACCCAAGTTGGAAAGGTATTGGGATATTATAACAAAGCCCATGGACCGCAAACTATTCTTCCAATTTAGAACTGGTTCACTTCCTCTTGGGGACTTTACCAAAAAGTGGGGAGCTGATAGGACGGGGATTGTCCTAATTGCCAAGGTATTGTTGAAAGCATGAATCACTTTTTGTATGTGTGTCCACTTTATTCTGCCCCCAGAGCCAAATGGCTTAGGCCGGTATGTAGAAACTTAGGTACCAGCTCGGCTGGTGAAGCAAGTAGAATGTTAAAGACCAATCTGGACCCTTTAATTGTTGTGGGGGTTGCTAAATTTCTGGGGTGGGCCTGGGTGCTTAGAATCAGGTTTATTAAAAGCAATCCAACGGGGATCTAAAAGATGTGATTATTTTAAAACTAGCCCCAGTATTTTGCCGAAACATGTATATATTTGAGCGCTACTGTAAATCTGTAAATATGTAACAAGAAGCCGATTAGCCTGGCATGATTTAATACTTGTCTTAATTGTTTTTATATGTATAAATTGTATTTTATGTCTTTTATGATGAACTAATCGAATAAAGACTTCTTGAACTTGAAAGCAGAAAGATCAGACGATTGACTCGTGTAGTGGAAGCTGTCCCCAATCAGACAGCTATGGCACTTGGGAACATTACAGAAAATCGTCAAATTACAAGAATTGTAGCACTCCAAAATAGGATGGTGCTCGACGTGATTTTGGCTGATCGAGGTGGTACATGCCGCATCATCGGTAGCAGTTGCTGCATTTTTATACCTGACCACTCACCTTCAGTTTATGATGCATCTCTAAGCTGCATAAGATTGCTGCAGACATTCACCCAGAGACTGGTACATGGACATTTTCAAACTGGATATGGACACTTTTTGTTACTTGGGGCTGGAAGCTACTGACTATTCTATGTATACTACTGGTGATACTATTTACAAGTTGTACTTGTATACAATGTGGTCCCATGATTTGTTCCATGTGCCTCACTGCTTGTACACCGGCCAAAAGAAATATTACATAAGAACAACAAATGCTAAATAGTGAAGTTACTGAGATGATGAACATCTATGTACAGGATGCAGATCCCGATTACCCTAGGCAGAGGAATGTCTTCAGCAAATGCTGAAAGGGTCGTCTGTGGTAATTTAGCAATGATTATGTTAAGCATTAGCAGAAGACATCTTGTATTTAGAGACTATCTTGTCCGTTTACGGAATCCATTTTGTATTTCTGTCGGCCATTTTGTTTGCCATGTGCTCTGTCCTACCTTCCTGTTAACTGCTCTTGAAATCTGCCTAGAGACAGGATATATTTATCCTCTTCTGCTTTGCACATGCTCAGTTGAGCATGCAGCTGTCTCCAACTTGTAACTGTTAAGATGTGTCCACCAGAATTAGCTAACTGTCAGCCCTTCCCACTTGTTGCTAGCACACTCTCTGTATGACCTTATATGTATTTGAAACCAACACTCTGTGCCTTGTACCGCCTTCATTTCAGCCCCTGTGTGGGTATAAAAGTACCAAGCTCCTTCAAGTCAGGGTGCTACCTCATACTCTACGGAAGGGTGTTGTGTGAATGTAGTTCCACCTCATGAGGTTTAATAAACTCTGTCTTTTCTATTCCAGTTTCTGTGCCAACTTCTTATTATTGGTCTAAGGACTCTAAGCAGAGAAGGGCGAATCCCTTGTACTAGTAGGCCTGGTTGGGGCTTGATACCACAGTCAGAAGTCCATCGCTGTATTGGACATTGGGCCTGGCCACGCTGGCACGTGCTGTTGACTATGTCATGCAAGAATATAAAGGGCATCATTTTGAGTCAGGCAGACCTAATGAGTTTTTAACTGGAACAAAACTTCAAAATATAAAATGTTGGCCTATTGGCTTTATCAGGGGCCAGCACATCAAAATATATAAAGCAGGCCTACTGTTTTGTCAAAAAGTCACCAATACTTATAATTGAATGTATATTTTATAAATTCACACACTGCAATGTTTAATAAAAGTGCCTGTCATAAAAAATTGAAATAAAGCTTTATTGAAAAAATCACCAAACCTTCGAGTCTTCTTCTTTTTAAAGGTTTTCAGGCTACAAAATGCAACCCTGGAACTTGCCACTAGTGTCCCTGCACTAAAGCTAAATACATAAATCTCAATGTCAGAGTACTTTTAAAATATGGTATGCTTGCTGGTGTCATGGAATCAATAACCCAGGAGATTTACTGTGTTTTTTTGATGTGGCAGGTAAGGGGAGGGTTCTGCACTCCCTGCAGACCCTACAACATTAGTAAACATGATGAGTGGTACTCCTGCCCTTTCTAGAGGCACCACGAGGAAGAGAAAATAGAATTAAAAAAGCCCTAGGGCACCCACAACATGCTTACCCATTGAGGGCCACGAGGAGGAGATTTAAGGTGCCTGCATCCCCTTGGGTCCCCAGCCCGCACCCATCCCAGGTGTGGTAGGATACAGCTTCATTTTGTTGTTCCCACCTCGGAGTGTCAAGTGGGATGGAGTGCCCAGGACACAGCACAACTCATTGGGCCCGAGGGGTTGTGATCCACGGGGCCAGTGAAAGGCTCAAGATGGGGTCAAAAGCTCCTCCACAAAATGTAAATCTCGGCCCTGATGGATGGGGTCCCCCAGGAATCTTTAAGTCTATGAGAAGGGGGCTGAACACTCCCATCCTCTAAAAAGAAATAATCTGCAGAGGAATTGAAGTCCTTGGGGCCCCTTGGAGGCTCAGGGAGTAGCACCACATGCCTCCTGCCCTAAATTTGAATTGACCCTGGGGACGGGGTTCCTTGACCTTCTTACAGCTCAGGGAGAAATGCCACAAGTCCCTCCCCTAAACACGTATTCAGCACCGGAGGATGGGGTCCTCATGAATTCCAGAAGGCTCAAGGAGGGGTGCTGCATAACCCCTCCCCAAAACATAAATTGTGCCAGCCCCTCCAGGACCTGGCTCACCTGGAGGCTTATTTTTAAAAAGCACGGAAAGGATGCAATTTCTGGACGGGAGGGGGAGGGCATCTCTACCCAGGCACCCTATATTTTTTTTAAACTTTCTTTAGGACAGGGGACTTAGGGCCATATGTAGGTAAATCCCAAATGCCGATTCCTAAATATCGATTTTTAACGAATTTTACCGAATCGGTAATCAGAAATCGGTATTTGGGATTTAGGTAAAAATTCAGTAAAAAATACAGATTTGGTAAAATTCGGTAAAGAAATACCGAATATCCAAAACCGATCGGTAATTTCCGGTTCGGAAATTACCGAATCGGTAAATACCGCATCGGAAATTCAAAAACAGAAACAATTAAGGAATCAGCCAATCCGGTGCAACCACCCCTCCTCCCAACCAGGAAGTGGCCACACCCATGCAGGTGCACTCAATCTGAAGCTGCTGGAGAGGCGAGCAGAGCAGAGTCCTTGAGCCCTTTGGAAACTTTTTCTGCTTGAAAACTGCAAAATGGCAAGCAAAGATACTGACAGGGAAGTTGGAGAGAGGAAGAGAAAGCTCAAATTCAGCACCATGGAGCTGCAGGTCCTTGTGTAGGAGGTTGTAAAGGAGCACCACAAGTTGTTTGGGAAGCAGTCCATGCAGGTTGCAGAATCTGCCAAGAGGAAAATCTGGCTGGCAATACAGGCTAAGGTCAATGCAATAGGAGTGACCCCAAGGGACATTGATGACCTGAAAAAGAGGTGGTATGACCACCGGAGCGTGACTAAGAGGAAGATGGCTGAGCTCCACAAAGAGTCAAACCTGACAGGAGGAGGGAGGAACAGGGCACCTACCCTGACAGAGCTTTAGAAGCTGGTGGAGTCCACCATTGAACCAGACAATGTCTGTGGGATTGGGGATGCAGACAGCTCAGCCCGAGCTGCAACCAGAAAAGGTAAGAAGCATGCACAGCAATCACCCCCACCCCTTCCCCTTCCCTTTTCCCTTTGCCAATGTGGTAGTGTCAACCCCACTCCAGTACAGGTTTTGGAATATACCAGCAATGCATTATGGGAGATGTAGTCATTGAAACACATACCATGTCAGACAGCACACCAAACAACAAGGCATGCGACATACATCAGTGAAGAGCAAGCTGAGGCAATAGCGATAGTGTATCAGTGATGAGAATTTAATTGTATTAGCAGTGCTGCAGGAACACAGAGCTAATGTTAGATTTTATGTCCACAGGCGAGACATCTCGCAAGCGTCCAAAGGACAAGGAAGGGAGTTCACCACGGAGGGAAGACACACGGGAGGCAAGCACAAGCGCAGGGCAAACCACCCAGGAAACTGCTGCATCAACAGCACAGCCAGTCTCCCAAGACCTTCCTGCGTCACCACACCTGCAGGCCTCCCAAGACCCTCCAGCATCACCACAGCTGCAGGCCTCCCAAGACCCTCCAGAATCACCACAGCTGCAGGCCTCCCCAGAGCGTTTTGGCTCACCTCTACTCCTGTCCTCACCTGAACTAGTTGCGTCACCAGCTGCAAGAACACCTGCAGTCCAGAAAACCAAAAGGCATGTGGTGGCCACTCTAATGGAAATGGAGTCACCTGCAGGGGACACATTGTGGAGTGATAGTACAACCGTAGCAGTGCAGGACAGCAATGCCAATCAGCAGTTGAAATGGGGCCTTTACCTATGCCCTCCTCTCAGGTCCGCAATCTTGGCTTTATTATCGACAATAAATTGTCAATGAACCAGCAGGCAGTACAAACTGCGGCCACTTGTTTTACCATCCTCAAATGGTTAAAGAAAATCATTTGGATGCTACCTGTTGTTACCCAAAGGATGGTAGTCCAGGCACTTGTAACATCTCGCCTGGACTATCGAAACATCCTTTTTTTGTGTGCAAACAGGGATGTGCTGCGTAAGCTTCAGATGGTGCTGAATTCTGCAGCCAGATTGCTGTGCAGACTTCCTAGAATGTCCTGCATGTCTAATGCCCTGAGAGAATTGCATTGGCTCAGGGTGGAAAACCGTGCAAAATTCAAAGCCCTGTGCTATATGTTTAGAATCAAGAATGGCTCTGCACCCAAATACTTGGAAGATCTGGTATGCCCACATCATCCCGCCCACCTGTTACGTTCCTCCACAGAAGAGAAATTCAAAATTCCCAGGTTCAAATTGTTGAGAATGGGAGATCGCTCCTTCCCCTTTCTTGGCCCAACCCTGTGGAACTCTTTACCTGACGTGATGCGGAAAGAGAATTTGTACCCCAATTTTTGCAAGCAATTAAAAACTTGGCTGTTTAATCAATAATTATAATCTAGTTTTTCAGAGTTTTTTTCAGGGCCTGCGCTGGGAAACCCTTGTTGGGTAGCTGTGCGCATTAGAAAAAATAAAGTAACATAACGTAACAGTCCACCTCCAAGGGGGCCCACACAGGTGGCAGACGCCGAAGGGCCAGAGACAGCTGTCAATCATGACATGGCGAGGGTCCTGTTGTCTTCTGCGGACTGAAGGCCAGTATGGTGAAAGTGCAGCGGATGCAGGGGAAGGCCATCCAGTCTCTCCAAAGGCAGATGCAGCACCTAAATGACAATGTTGAAAACATTAAAAGGGCATCAGCTCTATGGCGGAGGGAATGAGGGAGATGGCTTCGGGCATGCGGGACATGTCCCAGTCGGTGCTGCTCTTATGCAGCAAGTTGGATGAGGACAGGGCAACAAGGCGGACGGAGAGGCAGAGGGCAGAACAACACACAAGGGCAGTTAACTGCCTAGCCACTGCCACTTCCCTGCTTTGCAGGCGCTGCGTGAACATGCAGGAGGGACTGGCACACAGCAGCAGTGAAGTCTCCAGGGGACTTGTGAGGGTGACAAGTGCAGTGGAGGTGCTGCTGACTGCTCAGTCAGCTAACACTGTTGCTCTGGATGTGGTGGACAGCAAGAAGAGCACCTTTAGAGAAGCATAACCCCCCCAATTCCTGACACCTGGAGGAGCCGCAGGCTCCATGGGGCTGGCATTGCCCACACTGCTAGTGAGGACAGACAGCCATTGACATCGAGCACAGGTAGGCGTGCCCGCAAACACTAAGGAAGCCCAGACTACCTGACCTGGAATGGATGAAGTAACCCAGGACTTCCATAATGGATGGCTACAATTGGACTGCCACATTTGGGACTTTTTTTGTGTACTGGCGTAGTGCCACATAATTAAACTACGTAGTGTACATACTACAACTGGCTGTGTCTCATTACTTACTTAGAAATAGTTGTTTGTGATCTCTGCCCATCTCTGTCTCTCATCTGTTGCTTGCGCAACTCCTGCTGTGTTGGGCTCAGGGTGTGCACATTCATCATCGTCATCCTCAATATCTGTTAATTCTACTGCTGTTCCTTTCTTAGTGGCAAGGTTATGCAGCATTGCACAAGTTGCAATGATTTTACAGCATATGAGGGGTGAGTACTGACGTGCGCCACCGCTTTTGTGGAGGCAGCGGAAGCTGCTTTTAAACAGTCCAAAGGTGCGCTCCACAAAATTGCGAGTAGATTTGTGTGCCACGTTGTATCGTCTCTCACTTGGGGTTGATGGGTTCAGGTAGGGTGTTAGGATGAACGAGCGTACGGCATATGCACTTTCACCTATGTGGGAAAGAGAGAGCCATTAGTCACATGCACAATAACACCTACATCTGCAGTTTCTATTAGGGTGTGTTACAGTTTTTTACCTAAAAGGTATCCTTCTCCAAATTCCCCCGCTTTCAGGCGTGTGTAGATCCCACTGTTCTGGAAGATGTAGGAGTCGTGGGTGCTTCCTGGGAATTTGGCCACGATGTCTGTGATTATGTTGGCAGCATCACAGATTACCTGCACATTTATTGAGTGTGTGGACTTTCTCTTCCTGTAGATGAACTCTGTGGCAGCAGGTGGGCAGATTGGGATGTGCGTGCCATCTATGCAGCCGATCACTTGTGGAAACTGGGCCATTTGGTAGAAGTCAGTCTTTGTCTTCAGCAGTTCCGCATGTGTGTCAGGGAAGCGGATGTAATGATGCATTCTCTGCATCATGGTCTCCAGGAACTTCCTAAAGAAACTGGACAGGCAGCTCTGGGACACCCCACCTACCGCAGCTATCACCCCCTGGTAACTGCCAGATGCAAGCAGGTGTAAGCTATAGAGCACCTGCACATGTGGTGGTATGGTGTGCGCCTTTGGTGTTGGGTGCTCCAGGAGTGGGTGCAGGTCCCTTATCAAGTCCAGGATGGTGCGGGGGTGTAGCCTGTACCTTTCATGGATCTCTGCCTCTGTAAGTTGGAAGAGTGTGATCCTCTGTCTATAGACTTGCTCCTCCCGTCTCCAGTGCCTCTCTCCTGCTGCCTGTAGCGTAGCCGTCTTGCTTTCACGTAGAATGCCGCCATTGTGATCACACTGTTGCATTTTGGGGCCTGTTTTATGGTGTGCACCTGGTTACCACCTGCTTTCAATCCATGGTAATTACCGACTCCTAAATACTGAATTTCATAAAATTCGGTATTTTAGAAGTAACCTACATCTCCATTCTCATTTTTACCGTTTCTTATTTACTGATTCGGTAAAAATGAATTAGGTAAATACCGATTCGGTAATTTTGGATTCCGTAATGATAAATCTGTATTTACTGATTCATATTTACCAAATCCTTAAATTTGGCCTCCTACATCTCAAATGCCTAAATACCGGTCGGTAATGGCAAATTTACAGAATTTCGGCCATTACCGACTGGTATTTAGCTACCTACATATGGCCCTAAGTCCTAAAATTGAATGACTATTGCCACATCTTAGCATCTTTGTTTATGTGGCAGCAGTAAATCAGATCTTATCTTTAGATTAGTCAGCTACGTGGATCCTCTGAGGCGTGATATATATACACACATTTTGAACCTTAGTTTCTCAAAAACTACTGAGCAGATTTATACAAATCACAAAAAGCACTCTTTCTTGACCAATATCTGGCTTCCTGCCACATTTGGTGTAATTACAGTCACACAGTTTTGCAGTATTGCTGTTCAATTTTCCAATGGAAAATTGCATGGGGAAAACGTGTTTTGGGGTCCCCGCATGACAAATCACCCCCAAAATGTTCCAGAAAGGAGATAAGATGGGTGAACCTTTTTTTAAAAAAAGTCACTTGAAGATTCGTCAGTATACTTTTTCTATGGAAACATGGTCCTCACTTAAACTACCAATTGGCAACAACTTTCCATGTTGTGTCTTTCACATGAAGAGATAGAGAAAACACTGAATAATGAAGACCAGAGTGGAAGAAAAGAACTGTGGGTAGAAATGTCTTCGATGATTGAGATAGAGGCTAGTGACACACAAAGCTGGAAATTTCTCCGCCACCTCTCTTCTCCTAGCCAGGTCATCCATGCTACTCGCTGCCACCTCTGTTAGGCTATTCTGGCTCCGACAGCCCCAAATGCTACGCACCAGGAACTCCCATATGGAGCTCTCAACAGTGAATTAACTTAATTTACCGGGCACCGACTATGGGTTATGGCACGCAGATTCTACTGACTGGAGGAAGCTTTTGACCAAGCAACTAGTATCTGGATGCAATTCTCTGTGCTTTTATAGAGAAGTCAGAGTTTTTAGACCCTTATCAGGCTGGGTTCCATCCCGCACACTCCACTGAAGAAGTGGTCACGTCGGACAATGGGGAACACACAAGTTCTGGTGCTACTAGACTTGTCGTCGGCCTTTGACACGGTAAACCACTCTTTATTGGCTGACTGGGTCAGGGCTGCTGGAATACAGGGAGTAGCACTGAACTGAATGATCTCTTTTTTGAAGGATAGATCTCAACGGTCAGGCTATTCCCTTACACGTCTATGGAGGACAAGGTGAGCTGTGGAGTGCCCAGTGGTCCTCTCTTTCCCCCCATCTGTTCAATATCTATATTCACCCACTGGTCAGCTCCATTAAGAAGATGGGAGTGAACATCTTCAATTACGCTGATAATATGCAACTGTTGTTTGCAATCAATGATAGCGTCATAGCCAGGCAGCACTTTTAAAACACCATGCTGTTCATCCAGGGTTGGATAAATGAGAACCATCTGAAAGTAAACTTGGATAAAACCAAGATAGTCCTCACCAAGAACAAAACTACCTGCTGGAACCCTAGGTGGTGGGCAAGTAAGATGGGCTCATCCCCCTCCAAAAAAGGCAGTAAAAAGCTTGGGGGTGATTATCGATGAGGATCTCTCATGTAAACAGCAGGTCAGTGCAGTGACCTCAGCCTGTTTTCTGCCACTGCATCTGATAAAAAAGATTAGAAAGTTCCCTTACGAGGGAGGCCTTGGTCCAAGTTGTTGTCATGGCCTTGGTTATGTCCAGAATTGATTACGCAAATTCTCTCTATCTGGACCTCCCGAATCTCTCTTGCATAGGCTTCAGTTAACTCAAAACCAGGCCACCAGGCTGATAGTTCACCTGCCCAGAGGGGGCTCCATCTCGCGGGTGACTAAGGACCTTCACTGGCTACCTATTGCGCAAAGATCCAGGTTCAAGGTATGCTGCATGGCATTCAAGGCAGTACAAATAAGCTGCTCAGGTTTTGTGAAAGCACGGATTGTAAAATATCGTCCGACAAGAGAACTGAGATCCAGATCCCTTCAATACCTGGTCACCCCACCTGTAAGAAACAGAGGATTGGAGGACGCAGGTTCCCTGTCATGTCCCTCGAACATGGAACACTTTCCCCTTGGAAATTAGGCAGTCCTCCCACTAGACTAAATTTAGGCAACTGAAGACTTGGCTGTTTACACAGGCTTATCAGTAATAAGGGTTTTATGACACATCAGTACCTAGCGCCAAGAGACCTCCCTGGTGAATATGCGCTCTAGAAATAGCGATTAACATACCATAACGTAACAAAGGTTCCATTCTTTTGGCCCTCAGTTGAGACACATAGGGACCCTAATCCCCACTAAGTGAAATGGAATAATGAAGAACAGGGACAAAGATGTCAAAGAAGAACATGCTAACTTCACTTCCAAATTCTAATTCTACAAATTTGTCTTCAGTGACACTTGGTGAAACTGTGAAAAATGTAATTTAGTCCTTAATGGATGAAACTGTCTTTTTTTGTTCTTTACTTTTGCTTTTATTGGAAATGCCTTGACAACCTATTTCTGGATTTTTTGTTTCATTTCTATGTTTATTTGCCCCTCTTGACTTTGTGCCATCATCTGCTGGTTCCCCCTCCTCCTCCCTGAGCATACATTACATTTCTAAATTCCTTTAACTGTCCAGTGGAACTACCCCTCCTGACTGTGAATTGCTCAATCCATTTTGGTTTTGTCACTGGCCCCTTCTGATTATGTGACTTGTCCCTTTCTGAGCATGTGCTCCATGCTGGTTCCTGCTATTTCCTGCAGGATTCTGCCCAGTGGATGTTCATCTTCTGATTCGAAGCAAACGCCCTAATTATTCTCTTGGGAGTTCAGATCCACCTACCCCATGGACTGAGTGTTACTACAACATGTGCCTGCATGCCCTAACATGTCAATTTGTGTTAATTTTTTGTTAAGGGTCTCACTGTTTTGGATTTGTCCAGTTGAAGGGACCAATGATTGCAGAATGTTTTCCTGAGCTACGTTACTTTTATTCTTTGTATTTTATCTATATTGGTACCCCTTTCAAAATGTTGTGCCTCATACCATTTGTTTCACTCCATGTTTGCTGCTGAGGCATGAACATGGCAAATGTAATAAGATGCTAAACTTTGCTGCAGTGAGTTGGCATCAGCATAGTGACATCTGGCATTTCACAGATGCATTTATGGTGGTATTTATTGTTTTTAAAGATGTGTATGTCATGATCTTGCCAATACAGAAACATTCTGTTAAAAATGCCATTCAGTAAAGAAAATTTGGACCAAACACCAGACCCAGCAGCAAAACCACGAGGCTCCTTATGTCTTCTCCCAAAAGGTCCACTTGCATATTCTTACAGTATGTCTATAGCCCATGAAGTACTTTTTCAGGCAGGTACCAATAACTGTATACCTTTAATAGTGAGGTCATAAAAACGGATTACCACCCTTGAGTAGTCTCAAAACAGGCAGCCAAGTCATCTTGCCATGCTTTTGGACCAGGCAATCTCTGTATACATTAGTGTAAATTGTATTTTAATTTCATTTATTTTAAACATTTCAAAAATCGCATTTCGCAATCCAAGAGACAACAAGGTGTAAAAAACAGAGGTTCACTTCACAATAAAAATACATTATAGTATTCACAATCTGAAAATATCACAATTAACTTAGAAATAACGTCCAAGCTTAAGAATATTTGAGATCATTTTCCTTTAGGCTGTTTACAAAAGTTTATAAAGGACGAAAATTGTGACAACGTACTGAAAGAGCATTCCAAACTAGCGGATTCCCTCTATGGAAGGCTTGGATAAAAAGTTTTGAGTTATGTGATATTGACATAACTATCTTCCACTCTTCTCCGCTTTGTGTACATCTCTTCTGACCCGGCCGAATGTTCAACATCAAAAGAGTTCTCGGAGTCTCTCCGCTCCCTCAACGTTGTCCCCGCTGTTCACGCCCCAACCCATAGCGAGGGCCACATCCTTAATCAGTTCTGGTCCCTCAATTGCCCGGTAACTTCGCTGTCTATCTCCCCCTGCACTTGGTCCGATCACTTCCTCATCTCTTTTTCCCTATCCCTCAGCCCAGCCCTTAAGCCCTCCCTCCTCAAAAACATCTGGGTGCGCTCATGGAACCGTGTGGATGTGGCCTCCCTGTCCGCCACACTCTCCGCATCCAGCCCGGATTTTCACGGGTTGGCATCTCTCGGACAAGCGGACTCCATAAACGCATGGCTGCGAGCTGGCTGCGACTTAGTCGCCCCCTTAACGCGGATATCATCTAGACGCCCCAACGACGCTAATCGCTGGTTCAACGAGGAACTGAAGGTTCAAAAACTTAATGTCCGCCGGGCGGAACGCTCCTGGCGGCGAGACTACTGCCCGATCCTTAGAAACCAGTACATCGCCCTCTCGGCCTTGTACAAAAAATCTATTTTGGCAACCAAGAACGCCTACTTCTCCTCCAAAATCCTAACCGCCAAAAATCGGCCCAGAGAAATCTTTGCTATTGTGCACGACCTCGCATACTCCGACAGGGCCACCCTCAAACCCTCCCCCTCCCAGCACCTCTGTGACTCCCTTAATTCTTTCTTTCTTGACAAAATCGCCATTATCAAAGCTAACATCCCCCCCTCCCCCTCCTTCGTTAGCCCCCAGTGTCCCCCAGTGGCAGCACGCCTCGACTCCATCCCTCTCCTTACAGAAGATTCTTTCCTCTCTCTTCTGCCTTTGGTTAAGTCCGGCTCCCCTCTAGACCCTTGCCCAGCACACATCCTGAAACAGATCTACTCTGCCTGTGTTTTGCCACCCCTCACCCTTCTTAATAGCTCACTATCACAGGGCATTGTCATTTCACCCCTTAAATCGGCCGTTATCCTACCCATCCTCAAAAAACCTGGCGCCGACCCCTCGGTTCCTATTAACTATCGCCCCATCTCACTCTTACCCTTTTTGGCGAAGGTACTGGAACACCATGTAACCAGAACACTGAGTACCTTCGTGGAGGAGAACAGGGTTTCAACCCCCAGGCAGGCGGGTTTCCGTCCCGCACACTCCACGGAGTCCGTGGTATTATCGGTACTTGACAACCTCAGAGAGGGTATGGACACCAACCATCCTCAGGCCCTGGTCCTCCTCGATCTCTCCGCCACTTTTGACACGGTTGATCATGCCACCTTACTTTCCCGTGTCAGAGCGGCGGGAATCGAAGGTTCGGCCTTGGTCTGGCTGTCCTCCTTCCTGCGCGACCGCACCCAAGCAGTGCGATTGGGTGACTTTTCGGCGGACTTCCGTGAGGTTCAATGCGGGGTTCCCCAGGGCTCCTCCCTTTCCCCTCTGCTATTTAATTTGTATATCGCCCCACTCATCTTCGCCCTCCAACAGCTGGAGGTCTCCATCTACAACTATGCGGATGACCTCCAGCTTATTTTTTCCCTATCTTCTTCCCCCGAGTCAATATCCAATTTCCAGTCTGTCATGATCTTCATCCAGGACTGGATGAATCACAACCACCTGAAGTTAAACCCCGACAAAACGGAGTTGGTGCTGACAGGTGGTTGTTCCAGTCCCTGGTCTTCTCTCTTCTGGCCCCCCTCCTTAGGCCCCCCTGCTTCCATCTTCCTCTATAAAAACTCTTGGATTCAAACTGAATGACCAACTCTCCCTTCATTCCCAAGTCAGCTCTGTTGTATCCTCATCCTCTCTCTCCCTCCGCACTATCCGCAAAGTCTCTCGGTTTTTTTCTCCCTCCGCACTCAAACTCATAGTCCTGGCGATGGTTACTTCCCGCCTGGATTACGGCAATGCCCTTTACTGTGGCATGCCTGCGTACAACGTGCGACGTCTCCAGCTGGTCCAGAACCAGGCGGCCCGCCTGGTATTCAATATGTCCAAATCACACCACGTCAGGCCCCTTCTTAAGTCCCTACACTGGCTCCCCATACAGGAACGAGCCCAGTTCAAGCTGGGCTGCATCATTTTCAATGCCCGGTCCGGCTCAGCCCCTGCTTTTATCACTTCCGAAATTCACTCCTATATTCCTCCCAGGGAGCTACGCTCATCTACCCAACAACTGCTCGTAGTTCCCCGTTTTAAACGCAAAAAATGGGGAGGCTCCAAATTCTCCACACTCGCTCCTGCATTTTGGAACACCCTCCCGGCGCACCTGAGATCCTGCCCCCAGTACACACTCTTCCGCAAGGCACTTAAAACCTTTCTCTTTACACAAGCCTTCTCACCATAAAGCCTCTTTCTGTGTTCCTGTCTTTCTCCCCCTCAGGCTTTTAGTACTTTACAGCGCCATGAAACCGCTCGGTGTACGCGCGCTTAAGAAATATTTTAAACTCAAACTCACACACTTCCCTTCAACCTAGATCAACAACTACTCCACCAAACTGTGGTCTTCCCAAGGACAAGCACCTTACAGGTGAAGCAACAAACATTAAAGGGGGATATTCTCAAGAATGTGTGATAAGTACTACAAAATTAGCTTAACGCAACTCTTCACATTGCAGTCTATCATGGGAAAATAAGTCTATGTTAGCGTTGTATTCTCAACACGGCATTACCATGCGATAGGCGCACGATAACGCATCAAATGTCCGCGATAAAGACAGCGCAACACCGCAAAGATGCGAAACACGAATGCAAAAAAAGTTGCGATGAGGCCAATCGCGATACAAAAATCAGCAAAAAACAGCGAAAGGCCTGCAAGTCCCACACGTCATGTGGGAAAATGCACTATAAAAACAACAAAAAAACCACACCAAAACCAAATCAAACTGTGTAGCATGATGGATATACTCAGACCGATTGCAGATGCCTACGCGAACCCCACAAGCCCCACAGACCACCAGCAAGGAACCTCGGTGTCTGGGAAGGACAAGGAGAAGAGGAAGAGGAAGACTGGGTGCAGTCCGCAGGAAAACAAGATCAGCGTCACAGAGGTGACAGAACTCTACCATCAACTGAACGTCAATTAGACAAATGTGAATGCAGTCGGAGTGTCGAGTAGGGCACCGTAGGAGGCCAAGAGGCGCTGGCATGATATGAAAAGCCAAAACAAGCAGAAACTCGCTGACAACAGGAAGGCAGCAACTGAGACAGCAGGTGGGAGTCCTGCGCCACAGGAGGAGTTGGAGGAAATGGAGGCCACAGTAATCAGTGTGGAGACGGTGCAAGGAGTTGGGAGTATGGGCACAGCTCGATAGGACCTGACACAATATCAACTGGGTGAGTAACGACCAGGGACTGGGGGGACGGGGGGAGATGGGCACAATCGCACACATGCACCGACGTGTAACATACTGCACACCCACAATTACCCAGGAGCATGTCCCTGTTCCCCGTGGTACACTGCAGCACACAGACCTAGCAACAACAGCACATCTGATGACAAGGTGTTACAAAGTGCAACACTGACAATGCAGAACAGAGGACACAACTGGGTCCAGTCATGCGCAGAAACAGGCCAATCACATCTAACATAGCAGGAAACTGTGAGATGGAAATGTACGCGTACAACCTCACATCGGTGATGTAGTCCAAAAGTACACTGTCCCGCATCAAATATGCTGCACCTCCCAAACAGTACATTGTCATACAGTTTTCATGTAAACAAGAACAATGCGCCAACATGCATGTCAACATGCATCTCCCCTTCACACTGCAGAGGGACAAAAACACTTCCAGCAGAGCAGACCACATAACTCATCAGTGATGCTGGAGAGGACCACCACACCTTCAACACCGAAGCCCGACAACAGCTCATGGACATCTTAGGCAACCCACCCCGAGGAGCACGGCAGCCAAGCTACATGGAGGAAACCCCATCCTCTGCACAAACCACAAACCACACAGCAGGAAGCACCCACCACCACGGCTGGCTCAAAACACTTCACCGAGGCACACATTGCATTCCAATGCCAGGTGTTAGAATGACAAAAGGAGGTGACTGAACTGGTGCTGGTGGGGTTAGAGCTCATGGAAGCTGAACTACATCACATACGTGGGTGTCTAAGTCCCAACTGGGCCCACCTGCACCCCACAAAGGAGACTAACACTGCGACAGAGACTCATGCATTTGCACATTTCCTGTACTGAACCACGCCCAGAGCCCTGCAATTAGCATTCACACACCCATGCTGGACCTGCGTACGATGACCCAGTCCACTCCTCTTACGTATTAAATGGGTGACGCCAAAGCTACATGTCCAAGGTCTTACCCGCTGCCTGTGGGGACATGTTTGCATCTGCTGTCCACAGCACAATGTAATATTGTAGGGCTGGGGATCCTCATGCATACATTATGACCACACGGACACACGCAGATAGTTTGTTCAACTGGCTACAGGCATGTGCACCCTTTATTGGCAGGGTCACATGTACAGTGAAACCTGTGCTGGATATGTGTGGGGTGAGTGTAAGCCAGCCCTCACGGAGTGGTTGGTGGTGGCAACAAATTGAACAGTGAACACCATTAAAATGGAAACAGTAAACACAAGCATCACAGAGACAACTGCGGAGCATCATGGTGGTAGCCAGAGCACGTACAGAGGTCACCCAATATGACAGAAGTGTGCATGAGTTGCAGTGCAGAGCGTTCCTGTGATCCGATCCGAGCCTATCCGAGCCGGCGAGCCAGCGAGCAGACAGCCCGAATCTGTGAGTCTGTGAGCCCGAAGCCCGGAGTTTGGAGCTGCGCCGAGGTTTGGTGAGAGGCGCGTCGGAAAAAAGCTCCGGGCGGCGGAGTGCGGGCTCAGGGCTTGGCGGCTTGCGCTTGGCGGCTAGGCACGGCGTTGTCATCAGAGGCTGCAGCTGGATGAGTACAGCAGCCTTCTACGCCGGAGGATATTCAGTCCTGCAGGAGCACAGAATCGAGCACAGAGTGCATAGAGTGTAGAGGACAGTTGTGCAGCACGGAGAGGGAAGCCGCGAGAGAGCCGCGGGAGACTCGCATCCGCTCCCGCTCCCGCACCGGGATTCGCGGAGAACCCCCGGCCCCCCGGTTATTGGACAACCCCAGCCCCCAGTGAGAAGCAGCGCGGAGTGGCAATCCGCCGGACATCGCGGTTGAAGGCGGAGGGGGGAGACTGGAGCCGCGAGTGACAGGGTGAGTCAGCGGGTAGCTGGTTGTGAGGGGGTGGCGGTTAGGTGATTGCTCCAGCGCCCACCAGCACCCACATCAGACCACACCAGCCTCTCCAGCCCCTCCTGCCATCCCACAGCATAGCACCGCACCTGAACTCTGATCCCACACGACAGCCCTCGACAGCCAGCCAGCCAGCTTCAGAGCTTTAGAGTTCCAGTGCATGTTAAGCATGATTAGCAGGTGAAGACTGCCCAGAACCTGCCCAGAACCTGAGACCCGGTGCGACCCCCACGAGCTGCAAATTGTGCACAGTACCAACCGAGTCACAAGGAAAACCCGTTATTACGCACCCAGCCAGACCCCAGCCAGACCCCAGAGCAGGACAAAATAGAACGCAAAGTGCTGGTTTTTGGGGAAATGAGATCAGGAAAAACGCGCCAACCTGTGGAAAATAAAAAACCGAGAAAAAAATCAAGGAAGCAAATTGTGGATACAACACCGCAACTGGAAATAGGGACCGGGCTAAACTCGAGGGAAAGGTTGGTTTCAGCACCAACTCCAGAACAAACATCAGCCTGCAGACGGAAAACTGGGCTCTTAAAATTCTTTTACTTAAAGGATCCAATGGCAGAGATTTATGCACCAACATCTGAGGCCTGCAAGCTCCCAAGCCCTAATGCGCCTCAGAACGCCAATTCCCCACGGGCCAAAAGTCCGCAGAACCGGATAAACGCCCCTACGGGGTCTCCGTCACCCGCAGCGTGCGTGGCTTTACCATCTAAGGGTAAACTGGAACTAGTAATTGCCCAAGTGCACCACGCCACCACTTCTTTAGTGACAAACGAAAACAAGGGAAGCAGAGTTAACAAGGCCCCCATTGATGACTCCCCTCCAAATGACATCCGTCTGATTCAGAGTAAATGTTCCACAATTATGGAGTTGGTTGAAGCTAATGCCGACACAAAGGCACTCAAGGGCTCCCAGGAGAGAATCACTGGTCAGGGCAATCTGTTCAACTTATCGGGTCAAGAAGGGGATCCATGGTTAAAACCCTTGTTTTTATCAAATGATTCCCAACTTGAGGAACTTACTGAGAGAATAACAAAGTACATCGACTCTCAAGGGAGAGCCCCAAGATCAGAGCAGGGGTTTGAGGATCGCCACGCAAGCCCAGGCATGTTGGTGTCAACTCCCCGTTGCTACGCAGGGAAAAATGACCACGGAAAATCCTCTGTAGATAACCGCACCAGCACGCCAACAAACCAACTCCACACCAAATTGGCTGCGCCAATCTCAATTTCATCTGGGTGCACTTCGGATTCAGAACTTAAGGACCCAAGGAGGCCTCAAAAAGACCAGTCATCCGCACCGTGGTTTCATGCCTTGTTGAGTACTCTAGACCAAGCCATAAGGGTGCTAAATTATCAATCAAATAAAATGGAGGTTCAGATTGACCTCATTTCATTAGTGGCGGGTCATATTTCGGGGATCAACGCAAAACTGCACTCCCTGTCCTCGCTCCTAACAAATGGGGGAAAATCAGTGGCTACCACCAGCCCATGTAAACAACAATGTAGTTGTGGATGCGGAATAATACTTGATAAACTAGCAAGCCTGCCGGCCATCCTGATGGATATTTTAGGAGAGGTAAAACAAACCCCGCAGCCATACTCAAGAGAAAGAAAATAATTTCAACCAGGACAACTCATTAACGGTTAAGAGTAAGCACGTAAAAGGCGACATAATAAGAAAATCAACAACAGATCAAGACCGATCATCAAAGGAAGTGGGTGCAGGGAATACAGTCTTAGTCATTGAAGATACCCTGCCCTCCCAAAAAGCTATTATTGAGGACAAGCCCACAAAGAGGCAAAGGAAAAAAGCAAGAAAGGCCAGGCTAAAGTATAAAAGGCAACCGAACACAGACCTGGGCAACCTCTTTCCCATATTCAAAAATAAAAGTCGTCAGGTTAACAAATTAAAATCACCAATCGACTTATCGGAGGGAGAGAAGAGTAATACTAATTCAGCAGACAAGTCACTTACACTAAATTCACCAAGGAATGGTGGCACCAGCAAAGGAATCAAAAATCTTCCCATCCAATCAATAGGAGACACGAGCCTAGCTCCAAATACAGGTCTCATCCCTCACAGAGAAATAAGTTTGGACCAGCAATATGAAGGGCAGGAGCAGCAACAAGTAAAATCAAAATCCTCACAACCGGCGGGATTTGGTGGTTGCAACCAATTTGATCTAGCACCAGTTCCGACAAATAAAAGCAAGGAGAAGAAAAGTACACCTAAGATGGGTCATCATCAGGACACGACAGTCAGAAACGTACAGGCCACAGGTTCAACAGTCGAAAGAAATCTACCCGATGCCCCCGTGGAATCAGCAGGTCCAGGATTCAAAACCGCAATAACCCCATTGCAAGTCACAGTTCTCGAAAAGGAACGCAAATGCTCGGTTCGACAAAGGACGGCGTACACGGATCTAATAAAGTCAACTAATGTAGGTCCGAAACACAAAACAATAAACTCAGCGGAGGGAGCACCTGAAGTACACGGACAACAAACGAGCGAGAAGAGGCCCAATAACATTCAAGCTAACAACCAGTTATCTTCCTACGTGGATCAAAGAGTAAAGGAGCTCGCCCAACGGTCAGATAAGTTTGAGCTCAAACTAACTTTCATCCCGGAATATCCAACTAAGGGGCCACAGGATATCCTCAATCGAGGCAACCTGTTAAAATTATTCAAAGAAACATCATCTCTAAAAGAGATATACACACAGGACCTTCATGCCATTGAATTTCAACTAAACAAAAACAACTCGGACATCGAGGAAACCGTTACAACCTGGGCCTCAAAAGACTTAACTGAAAAGATATACTCGGCAAGATCTCAGTTTGACCCATGGGGAATTTCCATCATAAAACACACGCGTCCAAGGTATCCCTACCCCTTGCAAAACAGTACCTGCAACCAAAAAAAGGGAAAGGAAAATACAGGACGTTCAATCACCTGTCTGCGAGGTGCCCGGACCTCCTCGCCAGTACTTTCTAGGCCCCCTTTGTCAAACATCCCGCAAGTACCAGGTCATTACATCTCTGACAATACGGACTGGTCTTGGATTCCCAGGGTCCTGAGTAATAAATCTACCTAACCTTGACTCAAACCAGGGAATGTTTAATAAGAAGCCCCCTCAGAAGGTAATAAAGCTAAGTAGCGTTTCAGTTTGTTCATGGAACGTGCATGGCTTCCAAGAAATGGCGCATGATCATGCAACGCTGGGCTTTTTTCAACAACAAGACATAATTTTAATCCAGGAGTCATGGAAATTAATTCCAACTTCAATCCCAGGTTTTAAAGAACTCCACATATTTGCGGAACGCCTCTCAGCCTTTGGGCATCCTCGTGGTGGCTTATCGACCTATATAGCCCAAAGATACAATTGGGTATCAAAAGAGCTGGACGTGGGTTTAAACTGGGTTCAAGTGACCAGAATATCAGAATCTTCGCCATCCGGGACTCAATTGTGGCAATTTATACTATTTAATGTCTATATCCACCCAGACAGAAAGTCACAAAAGGAGAAACATGCAAGCTTACTGGCATTAATTAAAGTAATGCAAAGATCCTATTCACATTGTCCTCTGTTTATTTCCGGGGATTTCAACAGTGTCCTTACAGGAGAAAATATGGAGATGGCGAAGACGTCAGTAACCAGCCGTGGAAAAAATCTAGCGGCCAGTCTAAAAGAAGCAGGACTGTCAATCCTGAACGGCAACACAATAGGAGACCGGCCTGCAGGTGTCACTTATTTGAGTGGCAGGGTTAACTCCACAATTGACTACACTATTGTAAGCGATGAACTACTTCCCTACATTGATCTATTCAAAATAGTACCACGAGTCGAAAGCGATCACTTCCCCCAAACAATAAGTTTGAACATCTCACCAACCAACGCGCCAAGAATGACCTCCCTTCTATGCCACGCTTCTAAGTTTAATCTAAAAAAACTAAAGTGGCGTGGTGAAGGGTTGGGCAGAATTGAGGCCTTCGTGAAAGCTCAGCTGGTTAATCTAGGGATCCAAAAGGAGGAAGACCGAGTCTTAAACTGGGAGAAAATGATACTGGATCTACTGCAAAAGTTTCCAGCAAGGACGTGGAACCAGAGTAGTGCCAATTGTAAGAAGGAGCCCTGGTTTAATATGGACCTAAGTGCTAAAAAAAGAAAAGTTGCAAAGGAGGTACGAGCTCTTGTCAGTCAAAAAAATAATAATATAGCGGGGACAGTGACAAACAAATCTAACCTAAGGGAAGCAAGGAGCATCTACAGAAAGGCCGTGAGCGTCGCAAAGGCCACGTACAAAGAAAACATTTGGAACAAACTCCTAATTGCGGGAAAACAACCTAATAGTCGTGACTTCTGGGGAATCATAAATGATCTAAATCAAAAAACAAATCTCCAACAGGAAGCAGGAGTCGGAGCGGATACTTGGACCCGCCACGTGCAATTTTTATACAGTGAAATAGAGCAAGTCTCAGAGAAATGTTTATGGGCCATACAGGAAGTCGAGGACAAACAGAATGTAACTAACCATAAGGAAAGACCGGAGCTCAAGGAAGACACAAAGAGGGAAATTGAGTTGGCCGATCTAACAAACAAAAAACATTTAAGGTCGATTATATCAAGATTGAAGTCAGAAGGAGCCGCAGGCCCGAATGGGCTGCCAAATGCTATCTTTAAGCACGATCAAGACCTGTGGCTAGAGACTTTAACTCTCTTATTTAACCACATTTATAAACAAGCAGACGTTCCCACATCTTGGAAAGGAAATATTATCCACCCGATATTCAAACACGGAGATCATCGCAATCCAACTAATTACAGACTGATATCCTTAATTGATGTGGAGGCTAAGCTCTATGCCTCCTGCTTATTACTTGAGCTACAAGCCTGGCTAGGAGTAACCAAGATAATTCCCAAATATCAAACTGGCTTCAGGCAAGGAATGGGGACAATAACAAACTTAACTTGTCTGTCACTCCTAATGGACAGCGCGGTAGCCAAGGGAGCCCGGCTGTATGCCTGCTTCATCGATATCAAGTCCGCTTTTGACCGGGTGAACAGAGAGTGCTTGTGGGGTAAATTAAAGAGCTGGGGCCTGCCAAACCAACTTTTACAAGCTATAATAGCCCTATACCGGAACACCTGGGCAAGAGTGAAACTGGGTAATGGGGGCAGTACAACCATGAGCATTCCTACGCATCAAGGTTTAAAACAAGGATGTGTACTAGCCCCTACCCTGTTTAACCTTTTTCTTTCTGACCTCTCAAGTGCTTTGGAATCGGCAGAAAATCATCCTCCATTTTTGGCTAACAACCCAATATATTTTTTGCAATATGCAGACGATATAGTTCTGTTGAGTAAAACCCCTATCGGCCTACAAAGAGCCATTAACAAATGGACATCTTACTTGGATCGGCAACGGCTGGAATTAAACAAAGACAAAACAAAAGTGGTACGCCTAGTAGAGCCGCAAAAACTTAAGTACAAATGGACGGCAAAGGGGGATATAGTAGAAGAACAAAAGTCATACAAATACCTGGGAATAACAATATCAAAAGGTGGAAATCATAAGGAGCATAAAGCTATAATTCAAGCAAAAGCCCAATCTCTGATTTTTGCGTATCGATCTTTAAAAGGAAAAATGGACTGCCCAAACCACAAGCACCTTTTAAAAGTCATGGCAGCTCAAATTCTGCCCACCTTATCCTATGGCCTAGTTACTTGGTGTGGCAAGGAGGCCGATTTTCTAAACGACCTACAGATTAAAATTTATAAAGCGGTCTTCAATCTCCCAAAATCCGCCTCAGTTTCCCAAGTCAGGCTTGAATTTGGACTGCAAAATCAGCGTTTCCGTAGCATGAGCGGCTTCGTGAAAATCTGTAACAAACTTCGATCTGCAGATCCAGATACAATGGACTGGCTTAGTTGGGAAGAAATCAAACAACGGGCGGAGAATGATCCTGGAAACACATGGGGGAAGTACCTGAAACACTGCGTGGAAAATCTGAACCTGGAACTAGCCTGGAAAGCTGGGACAGACAAATCAACCCTAAGCAGACTAGCCAATGGGGCAGCGAAAAGGAAATCCTTTTTGGAGGATAAACATTCCCTTGCAAATCGTCGTCACGGCTGGACCATCATTAATTCTTTTACAACACTAAAACCTCTTGCTTATCTTACAACCCATTTCAATGGTCATTTAAAAAAAGCTTTCACAGACTATAGGATGCGCATGCATGTCTCAAAAGACTTACTACCCTCTTGGAAACACGCCTATCAGTCTGAGCAATGTCGACTTTGTGGATATAAATATGAAACTTTAGCCCATCTTTTCTGTGTATGTCCGGCACTGATAGGACAGAGACGACAATATTTGAAATCTATTTTTAAAGAGATGAACATTTGCTCATGCAGACATGCAGTTACAAGCTGGTTGGGAGGTTCCTCCTCAATTTTGATTTGCCGGGGAGTCAAATTTCTGGCAGAGGCCAGTAAATGCTTAAGAGAATGTGAGCAGGGGGATTATCGTGATGAAAGACCAGCAGGGAAACAGTTACTCCAGGGTCGCATACTGGGAAAAGAAAAAGAGACCCGGAGATAGACTGATTAGTGCCCGAGGAAGTTCCTTCTATTGTTTTTAATCTGCATCACTTTTAACAGTATCTGATCTTGAGAAGCATCAATTTAAGAAATGGCATTAACTTGCATTGATTATTTTATTATGCGAATTTGTAATAATTTTTATTAATTATGCAATAAAAAATTTTGACTTTGAGTTGCAGTGCACTAAGGTTGGGGCACTAGAGCTGAGTATGCTCATGTGAACAAATTGTCTAGGATTGTGTCCCTTCAGGATATTCCTGATGCAGCTACAGTGGGGTGTGTTACACCAGCATCATCTTCCTTATCATTGTCCCAGGTCTCCCACACTGTCTGAGGTGACATTGCTTCATGAGCTGTCCACAGAACTAAACTCAATCAGAAATGTTCCATGAGTTGTGGTGCACTGAGTGTGTGGCACCTGAAGAGCTGAGCAGGGGATCAGGCAGATGATGGCATCCACGACAGGTGTGAGCAACTCTGTTAGTCTTCCACTACGACTGTTCCGAGTCTGGCAGTTGGCATTTGGAGGTGGTCCTGGCGGTGGTGGCGTGTGCCTCCTGCAGTGATGCAATGTCCGGGCCAGTCAGGACTCGATTTGATGTTTGAGCCCTGGTGGACCACAGTTGAGGCAGGAGGCAGCGGACAGCGCAGGGCCACATACAAATGGCATTGATGACCCAAGGCCACCGTCTCAGAGGTCATCCAATATCTCAGCAGACAGGGTCCCTGACCTGACTTGAGCTGCACAGAGTTAGAGGCCACAGGATAGTTACTTGCGCTGCTCTGAGGTAGGGCCACGCGAGGTGAGTGGGTCATCATTAATGTCCGAGGTGAATGTGACGGAGGGTTGCAGGGACAGTGAAAGGTGTCCTCCAGGGCATGATGCAGAGGGTAGAAGACGTCCGGAAGCGGCAAATGGAGGAGTGGAATGCTACTGCCTCACGTTTGCCACCAATTCAGTATCACCAACATGATGATAAAGACAACCCCCAGTCCATAGACTCAGTTGCCACCAAAGTTCAACCAGAAAGTGTCCAGAAAGTGTCCATGGATTTCGGGGGACAGACTTAGTGGCACCGGAGCTGAAAGGGGATGCAGTCCGCGATGAGTCCTGTACAATTATATCAAATCTGTCATAAATAAATCAAGACTGAGTTCTGAAAGTGTCACCTACTCCAGCGCAGTGTAGGCCAAAGGCAGCGGTCAGCAGGGCCCCACAAGCATATGTTGTTGTTAGTGACACCAGTGTAGTGGTTGGTAGTGCTCAATCACCTCCGTAACGATGATCCTTTTTTCCTCCTGACTGAAATGTGTCTTCCTCTTACACCTCTCCTTGCGTGCAATGATATGAACTCTGCTATGATGTAATCAAGACTCAGTTCCAAATGTGTGAGCTACTTGAGCGCAGTGTGGGCTGAGGGCAATAGTCCGCAAAGGCCCACAGACACTTGTGGATCGAATGCTATACACAGACTTGGTGACATCACATCGAAGGGAGTATAGTGACATAAAATCAGCCATAAATATGTACTCTGCCATTGTGTAATCAAGATTCAGTTCTAAATGTGTGACCTACTTGTCCGCTGTGTATGCCGGTGGAGTATGTCAACGAGAAAGGAGGACTGCAGGCCTTGCTCGAAGAATCTGTGATGGTCCGAGCAGGCTGCCAAGGTCAAGGGCCTCTGGCCTGGAGCTTGCACCGGCAGGTGGTGGGCCCTCTTTGACACACGCCGGTATCGGCAGGTGAGCAGTAAGACCTGGGTACGCAGGGGCGGGCAGGACGGGTTCATGGACCAGTGGCCTGGGGTACAGCAGGTGGACAGGATCGCTGGAACTCCACTAACGAAGACGGTCTCGGCCTCGTGGCAGGGTGAAAGGTGCCACCCTAGCACAGACGTTAGGCATTCTGGAAGAGAACCAGGCCCAGAGCTACATGCTTTTTATTCATAGACCTACGATGGCCTGGTGTATGCCTGGCCAGCCCACTTTGCTCAGGCTTACAGGGGGGGCATAACAAGCTACATTCCACTTTCTTCCCCACTGGCTGGGGTAGCATGGTTACGTCCACTACGATCCATACAACAGCGGTGTATGTTGACATGGATATGAGTGTGGTATGCATACTTCTCGTCTGTCCATCACATCCACGCCACACTTAGCATTGTGTACCTACTGATTCATGGGTCACTTGCCTCCTTCGCACATGCCTGGTTCCCACCTCTCCCCACAATCTGCTATTGTGTGGCTGAGGTGCCATGCGGTTGATGGCTTATGTACATGGCTGGCCCTGGTTCACACAGTAAGCTGTGCTGTTGTGTTTGGTGGGTGGGCATGTTGTTGGGCATGTTGTATGCGAGTTTGTAACGTGTGCATTCCCCGTGTTGTGAGTTGCATGATTGCGGAGTTGAAGTGTGTTGTGTGTTAATTTGGTACTTACCAACGAGCAGTGTATTTCCATGGGTACCATCCTGGTAGCTCTGGTTGATGATGGACTGTTGGCAGAAGTGGAATGTTGCACACTGCCTGGATAGTTAGCGAAGGAGTTGGTGGCGATTCACCGGTGGTAAACTGTTGCCTGCACATTGATGGAATGCGTGTGCTTTCCGTTGAGGTAATTGTGGGCAGTGTCACCAGGGGGCACAGTAAGACATGTGTGCAGTCAATTGCCCCCTTACATGTGCAGGAAGCCAGCTATGGAGTAGACGCCTTGCTTGGTCTCCAGCTGTTTCTGTGCAGAGTGTGGAGTATAGGTACTGGGGTACCAAGCTGATGATGGCATCCAAGACAGTTGTGAGGAACTTGGATAGGGCTGACTGTGAGACTCCTCCGACTCTGGCGGTTGTTGGTTGGAAGGTACCAGAGGCCAACAGATGCAGCACAGCCAGCAGCTTTGTCTGAGGTGGGATATTGGTTGTCCGTCAGCCTGTGGGCAATGCTGTTCAGGATGAGTAGGATGGTTGTCCTTTTGAGCCTCTAGTGGGCAATGACACACTCTGGTGTTAAGTCTGTGAGGCTGGTGCGTTTTCTGAAGGTCCACTATCTTTGTCTGTGCTGCCTCTGTGGTGGTCAGGTGCGAAGAGCCCAGGGAGGGGTGGCGGGCCTGGGGGTGGCAGAGGGTGTTGTGGCCCTGTTGGGGGTCCGAGCTGCATGATCAGTAGCTCCACGGCTTTTGTTGGTCTTCAAATGTGGCTCTGGGATCCCTTTCATGTTGCAAGTTATCGTCCAACTTTATACCAGGTCAGAGCAGGTGTCAATTTCCTGCTACTAACACACCTTATCGCCTGTTTTGTGATCTTATCACTGATCTGGCTGGTCGTTGAGAATGTTGCGGAGTGTTGTTGTCATGGCTTTTTGCACGGGAACGTCTACTCTGCATCTCATTAGCCTTAGTTGCCGGGGTCATCTGTGGCAATGTTTTTTGCGGCTGCTATAGCAGGAAAACTGGTAAAATGGGCTGTTATCACCTGCTTGTGAATGGGGCAATAATTTTATCGCCACTTTGGCTGCGATAAAGTGCCAATAACTTGGAAACTTGGGGATGAATCGTTGAGAATATGCCCCCAAAAAGTATCGAGATCTCTACTGAATAAATGTGTGTGAGATTTGATCAAGTTTTCACGTACCAGATTTATGAATGCTGCAGGAATATAGATTTAAGGACAAGGGAGGGCCCTGGTGAAGAAGGAAGACAAACCAAATAGCACACTGCAATAAAACCAAGGCCATTAAATCTCACTGAAAATCAGCTGATCCTAGAAAATATCACCACTGCAACAAAAGGCCCAATAATGACTTTTGCTGGCATGCACATGAACCCCCCATAACCAAAAAAGGAAAATACCAGAGAGAATGTTACTCATACTAAAGAGGAGGTTAACCAAGGGGGGCCTAGCTTTACCCGACGTCCTCTGCTATTGTATATCATTCCAGTTTAAAAATATCCGTTGTCTGCTGTCTAGTCCAACTGGAAATAACTGGGGGAGGATTCTGAGAGCCATGGTCAATCATGAGGAAGGGGGCGAGGGATTTCTGTACAGGTTTGGGGCCCCCAGGTTCTTCAAAAAAGTCCGTCTAAAGGTGATTAGATCTGCACTAAATACCTGGCAAAGTCTTAAGGTAAGGTGGGGGATAAAATATTTTTCAGATTTTGCTCCAATTTGGGAGTCCCCGGGACTTCCTGAGTGCTTGAAGGACGGCCTGGCCGTTCCAATCGAGCGTGCAGGGATTTTGGTGTGGTCTGAGCTCATATCTCCAGATGGGGTCTTACCGTGGGAAGTCCTGAGAGCAAGAATTGGAGATACCTTTTCTCGTTTTAAATTTTACAACTATGTTCATGGTACGAGGCAAAAAAAGAAAATACAGGGGGAAACTATGAGGTGGAGGCAAAGCTCCAAAATATAGCTCCAATTAAGAAAGAAATAGGGCTATGGTATGGTAGCTTGCTAGATAGGGAAGACACTGAACTACCATCATCACACATGGTCTGGAAGGCATCTACATTGGAGAATAGTTCTTCAGAGTTTTACTTCCTATCTCTTAAAAATCTGTATACATTTGTGAAGTCTGCTTCTCTTAAAAAAAAACATTTCTACACCATTAACAGGTTGTACTATACCCCCAAAAAATAGCTGCGTTTGCTCTGAATCCACCTCCTAGATGTCCCAGATGTGGCTTGATAGAAGCAGATGACCTGCACATGTTTTACGAGTGCATTCAGTTAAAGGGCTACTGGGGTAATATAGAGAAGGTATTGACGGGTATCTATGGGGTGGAAATCACCCTAGACTTACAGCTAGTTATATCTGGTTTGGGTCCAGGTATCATCACCTTTGAATCGGGACAACAAACGGGCCTCATCTTATGTTTGATCCTGTTGGCCTGACGAGAGATCCGTATATTATGGAAAGATCTCCCCCCCCTCATATGAGAAGTGGGCTCGAATGGCCTTGAATATGGCAAGACTGGAACGTAACGAGAGAAACATCTGGTCGCCCTTAGTTTGCTGGGGTAAGGAACTAAGGCTGATCTAATTTTTGGTCTAATGATTACACCACGCCTCATACAAAGATGCTGGCCTGGTGGGGCCGAAAGCGAATGCAGGAACATGGACCCAGGGCGCCTAGGATTAGCAGGGTCTTATATGTGACGATGGCAGATGCTTACGGTGATATGAGGAATAAAAAAATATATATATATATATGGGCTGTCATCACCTGCTTGTGAATGGGGCAATAATTTTATCGCCACTTTGGCTGCGATAAAGTGCCAATAACTTGGGAACTTGGGGATGAATCTTTGAGAATATGCCCCCAAAAGTATTGAGATCTCTACTGAATAAATGTGTGTGAGATTTGATCAAGTTTTCACGTACCAGAGTTATGAATGCTGCAGGACTATAGATTTAAGGACAAGGGAGGGCCCTGATGGAGAGGGAAGATAAACCAAATAGCACACTGCAATAAAACCAAGGCCATTAAATCTCACTGAAAATCAGCTGATCCTAGAAAATGTCACCACTGCAACAAAAGGCCCAATAATTACTTTTGCTGGCATGCACATGAACCCCCCATAACCAAAAAAGGAAAATACCAGAGAGAATGTTACTCATACTGTGAACATGTGCAGTACTCAACAAAAAGTGTTGGATCACGTACCCAAAAATATTAACATGTAATACAGTTTTCAGTTGGTATTACAAGCAAAATAAATTGGGAGACACAAGCCATCATACACTCATCCACTGGAGAAAAAGAGGAAGTTTTTTTTTGCTCCTGACTGAATGTCCTGAGGCATGCTGTATGAGCTGGTGTCAGATCATTCCAAAGGGTGAAAATATAACTTCATGCTAAATAGTTCTAATTAATATGAAATATAAAATATATCATTAATATATAAAGATACGAAGTACTATGGAAAAGACATATATATGTACATATTGTGTCTGGTGGGCTGTTTTTGGTGGTCCCATAGCAGTGCCTCTTTAAAGGGGCACCACAATGGGAACGCCAAATACAATGCACTGTAAAGTCCATGCTGTGCAGGAACTGGGTACATGCACACAGAGGGGCACATGTTGTGCCCCCCTACACACATCCCCATGCACAAGGGCAACGGGGAGCCCTGTAAAGCTACCTTGTTTCAGGACCGCCAGCCTTTTCATGGAGGAAAGACCTCCATGACACCCATGGCAGCCCTGAAACTCGGAAAATGCATGGCACTGCTGCAGTGGCATCAGCGGCATATTACTGAGGCCCTGACCAAAGCGGCTATGGCGGTGCAAAGGTGGCCCAACTGCCTAACTTGTAATAGGTGGTTGGACCACTGGTGCGGCAGTGGCTGGACTGCAACTGCCATGCCCCGGTGAGTCCTTGGACAGCCAGCTTTGTAATTAGGCCCTAATGGGCAAGATTTACTATTCTAATTCCAATCTAAACCATTTTGGGGAAGGTGTTGCATGGTAAAGAGATGACAATTACTATTTCCATAATATAAACTATTTTGGGGAATGTGTTGGACAGTAATAGGGTTAAATGTAATATTCCAACTCCAATCTAAACCATTTTGTGGAAGGTGTTTGACACAAAAGAAGGTTGATTTCCTTTTCCCACTCCATCTAAAACTATTTTGAGGAAGGTTTTGGACACTAAAGGGGTACCAATTCTACTAACAAATACAACGGAAACCTACCAACCCATTTCCCTATAAACCAAAGAACCCACTAATAAAAATAGTGTTAAGCATTTTGCTTTAAATAAAAAAATATATAATAAAATGTTATCAAAAATAAATATTGAACACACAACTTCAAGCAACAAAAGGAACTTTTGAAAAATTAAAAAGAATTTGTAATTTAAAATAAAACTAAATATTAAAATAACCCAATAATACATATTGAACTATGCCCTTTTTACCTATCATAAACAGAATATATACATAGAATAACATAACAAACACAAAATTAAATAAATAATAAGTATATTTAAAACATACAAACTACATACAATTGTAAAACTAAAGCAATATAAAAATAGATAAATCAGTTTGCACATTTACATGTACAAAGTGTAAAATTCATAAAAATTAAAATTACTAAATAGAAGAAATAAAAATAATATACTTTTGTTTAACAATATTGCAAAGAATACATTTTAAATTAAAGATATTAAAGATTACAATAACTTTTAAAATAAATATGCATAACATCAAAGTTTTTAAACATAAAATACATAAGATATATTTCAAAGCTACAACAACTATTGAACAAAAATGTAATTAAAAACACTGTGTTAAAAAGAAGAGTAAAATGGTATACTTATTTTATCCTTCAAGCTCCTCATCCACGCACACAAGGCACTCCACAAGACCGGCCCAGCCTACCTCAACAGACGGCTCTCCTTCTACACCCCCAGCCGCCAGATACGCTCTGCCGACCTCTCACTTGCCACCGTCCCGCGCATCTGAAGAACAACCACCGGCGGGGGATCCTTCACCCACCTCGCCGCCAAGACATGGAACACCCTCCCACTGAGCCTACGACAGACCCAAGACCTGCTGACCTTCAGGAGATCACTAAAGACCTGACTGTTCGATCAGTAGCGGCCCCCACCTCCCCCCAAGCACTTTGAGACCCTCACGGGTATGTAGTGCCCTTAACAAATGACTGATTGATTGATTAGATATTTCAGTACAAGATATTTTTGACATCACAATATTCCTGTACCAATATTTTTTTATGGCCCAATATTTTTGTTTCTGATATTCTGCCCAAACACCACGGCAGGACAAAGCGAAAGAGAAACTTGGGGGTATTATTTTGTCCCTCAGACTAAGTGGGCTTTCTGCCCCCCATGGGTGGGCAGGTTAGGATAACTCAACCAATCTGGCCCCAGGAAGGACAGAAAGACTGCTGGGCTCGTTCTGGAGTTGGGTAAGACCACAAACCTTCCTTTTCTTTCACCATCAGAAAACATCTGGCACCCAAGGTTGGTGGAGTGTACAGACTCGAGCCCACAGGGTTGCTACCCTCAAAAACAGTAAAGAGGCTGTACTTCTAGTGTAGGCAGGCTTAACTTAGAGACAATGTATTAAGTATGTATGCACCACTCAAACAATAATAAAGTGAAAACACAACCCAAGAAAAATCCCACACCAATTTAGAAAAATAGAGAATATTTTAATAAATTATTTGACATCTTATAGTCAAACAGTAGAAACAGAGTTATTTATTTTTGAAAGCTAGATCCTACAAGATCAAAGTGACAACTGTGTACATCAAGTAGTGTGAGACCAGGGGCAAAGGCCAACTGTAATAGAGCGAGGTTCAGATATACACAGTTGATTGGGTTCAGTCTCACCTTACTTTCTATATTTTTGAAAGAACAATGTTCTGAGAAAGTAAAGTTTAGGGGCTGCTGGCAGTGTCCGAGGAGGAGACATCCTCATTGGGGAGCCACTGAATAAAGTTGCAGTGAAACTTTCTATGTTCAAACTTTGCTTTCCCTTTCTGGGAAGTCAGAAATCTCCAGCAGGGGTGAAGATTCAGCCTGTAGCCAATAATGGGATCACAAGGCCGGATACCCGTCCAGAGAGAGACTGCAGAAGAAGATTTGCTGCTGCAAAGAAGAACGTAGCTGGAGCTATACTGAAGTCAAGCCGACTGGAGATGCACCTTGAGCAGATCGGCAAGGACCTGGTCTCTTGTCAATTGTCAGGCCACATTTGACTGGAATTCTTTTAAGTCCCAAAGTTTGGGCATCTTTAGAACTACTTCCAAGGGTCTATGTCCAGTGGGGGACCACTTGCAAGGCAGAACTCACTTCGAGCAGGGTCTAGGTTTGCGTTCGTTTGTTGAAGCTTTTGGGTTCCTGTAACGCTGAACGGGAGGCAGGCCAACTAGCCCTTTGAGTCACACTAGTGGTCCCAGCATTAAGGAGCAAGGCAGGCTTCAAGCAGTATGGTAGTCTTCTAGTAGCAAATGAGAAATTCCCTGAGGTACAATGCAGGCATCATGCAGCCAGGCAGTACTCTGAAGTGGAAGGCAGTCCTTCTGGTGAGCCCTCCACTGGTCCAGGAGGGAACTAAAGAGTTGGTCTGAGGGTCCAATATTTATACAAGGAGCCAGCCCTTGAAGTGGGAGAAACATCCCCCTCTAGAAATTCTCTTTCCCACCCGCCCAGGCTCTAAGACATCTAGGGTGGCGAAACATTGGTGCTAGTTCTTTGTGGGTGTGCTTGAGGCAGCCCCTTTGAAATGTAAGTGGGGCAGGGAACAGCTCCCACTTCATATCCTAGCAGGATGGCCCATCTGAAAGCACCTAGTCCCTCTCTGTCCTACTGTCTGGGAGGAATACACAAAGGCCAACTGCCAGCTATTCACAGTTATATAATCCAACATACATGCTGCAAGCACCAAATGATTAGGATGAGAAAATGCCAAATTTCTAAATGTGCTGTTTTCAAAATTGAAACTTAAAGTTCAGCTTTACCATTTAATTGGATTTTAAATTACAATTACTTTGAGACCAAACATGGCATTTCAATATCTTCCCAACCTAAAGTTAGCACATAATAAATATAATAAGATAACCCAATGTTATCCTATGGTAGAGCTAGGCCTTGCAGTTCCGAAAAAACAAATTTGGAAGTTTTTTATTACGAGCAAATATATAACCTTATAGTATGCAGGACATGAACAACTTTAAAGTATGTGTTCAACTTTGTAAATACACTGCACCCTGCACTATGGCGTTTAGTGCCTACTTCAGAGGTGACATATGTTTTAGAAAGGGAGATTTAGGCCTGGCAAAAGAGTTATTTTGACAGGTTGGATTGGCAGTTCAAAACTGCACACAAGCTTCCATAGCATGCATCCATATGTTTTAAAGTGGTATTTAGCTGGGTGATGCCATAAGTGCTGCAGTCCCATTAGTAGCATTTAATTTACAGGTTCTGAGTACATGTTGTACCAAATTACAAGGGATTTATAAATAAATTAAGTATGGCAATCAGTTGTGGGCCAATGTTACCATGTTTTCATGAGTGAGCACAAGCACTTCAGCACTGGTTAGTAGTAGTAAAGATCATAGAGTCCTAAAGCCAACAAAAACAATTTCAGAAAACCGGCGGTGATAAGGCAAATGGTTTATTGAAAGACAACACTAAGGGCTATCAGGCCTATCAACATTTTTTATCCAACACATGCATGGAAAAATCTATAATTAAAAAGAAATATTCTTGAAGAGCATCAATGCAAATACAAGTGAAAAGGCTCTCTGTGGAAACAAGCTTGCAAAATAACATTATAAGGAATACTTGTTAGATTTGGGGGTCTCTAGTTGGCAGAGGTAGGAACTTTTGACAAATAGGGGCCCTTGTCTCTAGGCAGGGTAAGGGGTACACTCCTAAAATAACCCATGCTCACCCCCTTGGTAGCTTGGCACGTAATACTGAACAGAAGTAGTCTCTAGGTTGGAAGATTGAGTGAACCCCTTTTTAGTAGGACTCTTTACCTATGTCCTGGGGGGAGACACCAGTCCTACAAACTGTACATCCTGCGACTGTTTGATGAAAAATATATGAGATGAAGGAAACCGAGTCCTTCACCAACCCGCTGCCTAAAGGAGAGGGCAATGACAAAGGGCCAGATGTAGGTAAATGTCATTTACTGATTCTTAAATACTGAATTTTACCGAAGCGGTATTCAAGAATCGGTAAATGAGATGTAGGGAAAAAGTCGGTATTTTTTTACCGATTCGGTAAAAATCGGTATCGGACTTTCGGAATTTACCGAATCGGTATTTACCGAATCGGTAATTACCAAAACGGTAATTCCCATTCATCCCTATGGGCCAAAAGGCCCATAGGAATGCATTGGAAATACCGATTCGGTAAATACCGAATCGGAAAGCAAGCAAAAGTGAAACTAATGAAAACAGCCAATCAGGTGCTACCACGCTCCCCCTCCCTACCAGGAAGTGGCTACCCAGGCAGCTGCAACTCATTAGAAGGTTCTGGAGAGGCAGTCAGAGCTGAGCAGAGACACAGAGCAGCAGTGAGAGTTTTTTGGGAGTTTACCACAAGAAAAATGGCAAGCAGCAGTCAGAGTCAGAATGCAGAGAGGAAAAGAAAAATTAAGTTCTGCAGCATGGAGCTGCAGGTACTGGTGGAGGAGGTTGTGAGAGTCCACAAGCAACTATTTGGCAGGCACTCCCTCACTGTACCTGAGTCTGCAAAACGTAAAATGTGGCTTGCAATTGGAGAAAAGGTCAATGCAGTGGGAATCACAAGCAGGAACATTGAGGATCTAAAGAAACGCTTTTATGACATCAGGAGCCTCACAAAAAAGAAGATGTCAGAAATACATAAGCAGGCTGGTGTCACCGGTGGAGGCAGGAACCCAGCGCCCCCCCTGACTGACCTGGAGGAGTTGGTGGCCTCAACCATCGAGCCAGACAGTGTTGTGGGACTTGGAGATGTGGACAGTTCAGTGAGAGCTACAAGAAAAGGTAAGACGCATGCGCAGCATGACACCCCATACCAACCTGCTTCGCCTTCCCCTTAGTGGACAGGCCAACCCCAGTCCAGTACTGGTAGCACTATACAGGAGCGATGCATTATGGGAAATGTAGTCAGCCAATGTAGTACCATGTGTAACTGCACAGACATCAGCAAGGCACTGAAAGTAATGCAGAAAAATGAAAGTAAAATGTGTAAAGCATTTATTGTAGTGACTGTGACACAGTAGCACTCAGTTGACATACGCTTATTTATACCTAGGGGCAACATCAGGCAGTCGACCCACAGCAACAGAAGGGACTGCACCAGCGAGGGAGGAGAGTGAGGAGGCAGGGCCAAGCCAAGTACAAGCCTCGCAGGAGGAAGAAGACACGACTGCCATCTCCCATGAAGATGAGACAGTACAGACCCCCGAGTTTCCGCACTCCCCACACCTTTCACAATCCCCTCCATTGGTTTTCTCACCAGAAACCTCCCCATCACTGTTCCTGTCTGCACCTGCAACCTCACCAGCCAGGAGGTGAGTCGTGGCCCCACTGCCAGTAATGGAGGCAGCAGAGGGTGAGGCTCGAGCCACTGTACATGTGAGTCCTGCTGCACTGCAGTCCACCAATGAGCCTGTCACCTCGCGCAGAGGGCAACGCAGACCCAGCAGTGCAGGTGGACCTGGAGATGGCACTGTGTTCCGTGGGCTGGAGGGGAGCATGGTGCGCATACAACGGATGCAGGGAAAATCCATACAGGCCTGCCACCACCAATTCAGAGTCCTAAATGAACAAATAGGAGACATGGGGAAGGGCATCAGAGACATTGTAGAATCTAATAGGGAGGTTTCAAAAACAAATACAGACATTGCAGCAGGAATGCAGCAAATGAGCAACTCCATCACCCAGCTCTGCTCAAAACTGGACAGCCTGGAACACACAAGGCGCAGGGATGCCCGTGTCCACAATAGGGCCATTAATCGTCTGGCCACTGCCACATCCCAGCTATGGAGGCATCAATATGCAGGAGAGCCTCACACAGAACACGGCTGAGGTCACCAGGGGCATGGCCAGGATCACTAGTACCCTAGAGGCTATGATCATATCACACACTGCACTGAATCCTGCCCTGGATGTGGCAGAAGCAGACGACAGCCGTAGCCGCAGCAGCTTGGCAAGCGCTGTAGTTGAGCCACGTGGGAGCAGCAGGCGCCCAGCTGAGGCTGCAGGCCATGCAGAAAGCAGTGACCAACATCCCAGTGGTTCAGGGAAGCGCGGGCGCAAGTGACATTGCCGGTGTGGGTGAAGTAACCCGGGACATACAGTCCCCACGTTTATAATGTTTATTTTGTTGCACTTCAGTGCATGAACGTTGTGGCAACATTAAATTACGTTCTTCTCATTCACAACCTGTCTGTGTCTCATTACATACTCAGAAATAGTTGTGTGTAATCTCCTCACGTCTGTATCTGCCATCACTTGGTGTTGACACTCCAGCAGGTTGTGTTTCTGGCACAGCAATGTCATCGTCATGATCCTCATAGTCTGACAACTCCACCTCAGTACCCTTCTTCACAGCAAGGTTGTGCAACATTGCACACGCAGCAATGATCTTACAGCAGGTGATGGGGGTATACTGCCTTGCACCTCCGCTCTTGTGTAAGCATCTGAACCTGCTTTTCCAGACACCAAAGGTACGCTCAACGACATTCCTTGTGCTATTGTGGGCCCGGTTGTATCTCCTTTGGCTGGGTGTTGAGGGGTTGAGGTAAGGGGTGAGTATGAAGGAGCGGAGGGCATATGCACTGTCGCCTGAAATGAAATGGGAATACATTACTCACATGCATACTTGTACTTCTTACTGTAATAGGTGTTATGGGGGTCACACACTGTGTCTCACCTAGGAGGTATCCTTCTCCAAATTCCCCTGCAGTCAGCCGTGCATAGATGCCGCTGTTTTGAAATATATAGGAGTCGTGGGAATTTTGCAACAAGGTCAGTGATAGCGCACTTTGCATTGCAAATCACCTGCACATTGATGGTGTGCGTTGACTTCCTATTTCTGTAGATGTATTCTGTGGCAGCAGGGGGACAAATGGGAATGTGCGTGCCATCAATGCAGCCAATTATGTTGGGGAATCATGCCATCTGGTAAAAGTCTGATTTTGTTTGGACCAGTTCAGCATGGGTTGCAGGAAAAGATATATAATGCTCCATCCTTTGTAACATGGCGTCAAGGAATTTGTGGAAAAACCTTGACAGGCTGCTCTGGGTCACCCCACCTACCGCAGCTACCACACTCTGGTAGCTCCCAGACGCTAGCAGGTGTAGGCTGCACAGCACCTGCACGTGGGGTGGAATAGCGTGTGCCCTTGGGGTAGTATGCTCCAACAGTGGGTGGAGGTCCCTGATGAGTTCAGTGATGGTGTCTGGGGCCAACCTGTACCTCTGGAGTATCTCTGCCTCTGTGAGCATGAACAGGGTGATCCTCTGTCTGTAGACCTGCTCCTCTCTCTGCCATTCCCTCTCCCCTTCCTCCTGTAGCCGTAGCCGTCTTGCAATGACATAAAATGCCGCCATTGTGCAAGTAGAATTGCATTTTGGGTCCATTTTTATAGGTTGCACCTGGTTACCACCTGATTTCAATCCATGGTAAATACCGACTCTTAAATACCGAATTTCAAGCAAATTCGGTATTTAAGAGCTTCCCTACATCTCAATCTTCCTTTTTACCTATTCCTATTTACCGAATCGGTATTTTACCGAATCGGTAACTTTACCGAATCGGTAAATTTACCGAATCAGTAAATTTACCGAATCGCAAACCGTTGCGATTCGGTAAATTTACCGATTCGGTAATTTTTCCGATTCGGTAATTTTTCCGATTCTGTATTTTACCGATTCGGTAACTTTACCGATTCGGTAAATTTACTGATTCTGACGATTTTCGATTTCCTACATCCCAATTGCTCAATACCGGTCGGTAACGGCCAAAAATACCGATTTTCGGCTGTTACCGACCGGTATTGGCCTACCTACATCTGGCCCTAAGTTCTTATAGTCATTCTTACGCCACATTTGATTGCTGACTTGCTGAACATGAAATAGGTAAAATTCTGGACTAGGGTTCAAGGAACTCTTCATTACTTTGTGTTACTGTACTATATGACTGGTTTCAAAGGCATTTCCTCAGGGTGAGTATGCCAGGGCTCTGCAGTTTTGTTCGCTAGAAAGGTATTCACTTAAATGTTGTCAGTATTATAGAACTGTTAAGTTTGCAGCCAAGTTAGGGTTGCATATTGCTTCAGTACTTTTGATTTACCTTCAGAGTGCAGTCTCTCTACTAAAAGTTACTAATACGAGGTTCCTCCGCTGCCAAAGGCCAGTTTCAATTAAGAGTTAATTTCCCTTTCATTAAAGAATGCCCCTGCTATTCCCAAGGACTTATTAGGTCCTGGCCAAATGAAAGATTGTCAATATAGTTTACACAGATGACCTTGCTTCAAGTTGTAATAGTTAAGAGGACTATTTTGTTCACCTCCTCAGAGAACTTTAGGGACTATGGAAAGCCAAGTTATGTATCAAGACCCATGTGTGCCAAATAGAGAAAAAAATATCATTGGTTATATGGTGATGGTTTGCATTTCTTCTCTTTTTACTCAGGGCTCTTTATCAGCATTTCCAGACCTTTGAAGGTTTGGTCAGATATTGCCTTTAATCTCAACCTGGTGGATTCGTTTTATGCCATCTTGAAGACAAGAGGCTCGATTATCAACAGTATTCACACACCTGTGCCTAATTTATGTGTGCATATAATTAGACTTGACTAGAGAAAGCCCTGACTCAGGCATACAATTATGATTAGTGCATTAGTGCAATTTTACCCTGAGAAATTGGGTTTAAAATATTGATATTCAGTCAATATGTTAGAATGTGTACATCTGAAAATTTGCAGTTGTATAGTGAATGGTGGCATCCATAACATACTACCTGCATAGTTATGTGAACATCCACAACCATGTGCATTTATTGTGATTAACATATGCCTTGTAGGTAGTTTCCCATTGTGAAACTCTTGCAGATTTACTCCTGTCAAGTCCCCTCCAGGATGGAACTGACCAGAGAGCATCCCCATATTTAGGTGGAAGTGTTGTCTCCATACGGAAGAAAGTGAAATCTCTGACTATATATTTGTGTCAGTTCATATGAAACGTTTACCACCTCGTGGAAAGTCTGCATACATAAATGTTATCCATGTAAATGCTTCTGTGTTTCTGCCAAATGCATAGCTGTTCAAGAATGCTACCTGGATCATTTATGAATCACAGAAAAGTCATAAATAGTTCCAGGTATTATACTAGAGAAAATGTTTGTTTGAAGTACCATGAGAGAACAGAATATTTTCTTCTGATATTTTCCCCTTTCTATTTTACATCTATACAAACCATCTAGTTTTTGTTGATTCCACTTAGAATACTTTTACTGTGTTTATCAAAGAATGTTTTTTAAATGTTTTGTTTGTTATAAAGAAGTTTCAATCCTGTGACCTTACAGACCTCTCCAACTTCCCAAGGAGTTTTTCTTTCCTTCTATGAGCCACCAAAAAGTGAGCCAGATAATGCTTTTATGTGAGGGATTAGTTTACCTCATTGAGTTAGCTGTAGCCTTGATATATGGGACTTCGGCAAAGCTTAGATGAAGACCTTTAATCTACTAATGGACTTTCCATCAAGGTGTATGGCTCAATTGAAGCACACTTTTATAACATGCGCATCCAAAATACTAACTGGCAACATTTATACATTCATAACTTACACACTGCTCAAAAGGTGTCTTGCAGGATAAGCATGTTGCTGTATAGCACAAACCTTTCTAGGAATCCGTACAAATGGAGATAATAAATTAATCTTAAAATCCTTAACGAAAACGTATTTGAAAAGGGGAAACAGAAATAGCATTTACCGAATTCTTGAAGAAGGTGAAGTAGTTAATTTTTAACTCTTTTACCAAAAATCATGAGCATCTGAATGCTCAACCTTTGCTCTTTTGAATGAAAATCCCTTTAAAGAATACAGAAGCTACTATACATCTGAGCTTCTTGAGGAAATCCTGAAGAGGACTTGAGGGGAGAATGACGTATCAAGATGGAATATGACTAGATTTACTTTAAGGAAAGTAAAATGACTGTAGCTGTGTCCACTTGAAGCAGAGTCACCGGGGAATAATCTGTTACATAGTTTTATATAAGATTTCTAAATTTCAATCACAAAATAGAATGCTCATGTTATCTCGATTTGCTTCAATTTTTATCTTCAGTTAGCTGCAAATCCGTTTGCCTACTCTTCAAATCTATAACGTACCTCAGTAGCAAACTCTCTATCCTGGGTTATTCACAGGGTCTCTCAAAGTGGCGACATCTACCAGCCAGAAACCCCTCTTTTACAAAAAGTCAAGAACTTTAAAGCAAGCCTTCTCAGGAAGTGCTCTACCAGACTGGAATTCCATCTCACATATCACATGTACAGATCCATGGTACCCTGCATTAAAAAAAAGAACTAAAACACCTATTAATCCAGTGTTATTGTTACCAGTGTCTGTCCTCCAAATTATTTCCGATTTTAGTATACATACCACAAATGGATTTAAGTATGTCTTTCAGAGCTCAATTTTCCCATTCACTAGGTGTAAATGTAAAACTTTCTATGCATTCAACCCTGCTAACTCCGAATTAAAATGTTATAGTTCTCTAATTCAACTTGTAACAAGTTTCTCTAAAGTGCTTTCCATAATTTTCATTTGTAAAGTACTCTGATCACCACCGATAGGGGAAAAGTTACCTTTCACTCATAACTTCTATTGTAGGGGGCTCCATCACCTGATTTTAGTGGGTGGAAACATCTAACAGCTAGCTGTAAACCTCTATTCAGAAATTATGAATTCTAAAAAGGTGGAGACTTTCACCTAGGTGCAGGAGTAAATACATGTGCGATTACAACTACATCTATATATTTATGTTTGTGAATTAAACACATAGAAATCTATACTTGCAGCTATGCATAGATCTCCTTTTTTAATTATTTCACCATTTCCATGTGAGATCTACAGTTAAATGCAGACTTAAAAATGTCCACCCTTCAATGAGGGGTAGTAGAGTCTCCTACCATAGATGTTACAATTGTATTGTTAACATTAGAAACCTACCGCCTGTTTTGGGAGATCTCCAGCAACAGTGAAAATCTCCCTAATTAAAGTTACAGAGTATTGTAAGAACATTAATTGTAATTTTTTATTAAAGAAAAAATAGTCAAACACATTTCTCTAATTCCTATTGACGTAGGAGGTAACAAAAAAGGGACAACACGTGTCCACTCTCTTAACATATTATTACATTTTAGCTTTTATTTTTGTTTAAATTATTTCTAATTAAATCACATGCTACTTTTCTCTCCCCCCATCCTTTACAGTATCATTTCTGTTCAATATTTCACAATCATAAGTGCAAGTTATGTGTTCTTTTATTTGTGGTTTAATTGTTTTTTTGATAGGTTATTTACAACACAATTTATTGAAATGTTATTATGTATACTTAACATTAATAGTTTTCCTATGTGTTAGTGCAGTTTAACATCTGCCTCAATTGATTTAGTTAGAGGAGGGGTCTTGTTTGCCTGTGTATGGCCATGTGTAATGCTTGACTTTCCAAGATTGGGCTGAAGTAATTTTAAGGTTTTGTTTTGTCAGTGGTATTACAGACGCAAATGTAGTTGTGCATTTTGTGAATGGAAATTTCCTTACTCTTTGTGAATATGCTTTCCAATTTGCATGCCTCTCACTAAACCCCTCCTTTAATTTCCCTAAACTTTAGCCTTTTGTACTAACGATTTTCTCTTTTCCAACCAATCCCTTTTGTCCCTCACACATTCACTAATAAAACCTATTCCTATATGTATAGAGATCTCCACCAATGAATCGGTGATCTCCTTACAGAACAGATAGGAGAATTAGAGTTGAAGATCTCTAGTCATTAGTTCGTTAATCGCATCTGGGTGTACACATAAAGTAGTACCCTGTCTGAGTGCCCTATTATATAATAGAGGTTTGTGTATATGTAAATTAAAAACTCTACAGAAATGGTGATGTACAACCACCTGCTGGTTTACTGGTTTAGATCTAAAGGGCTGTGTAGAACACCTGCTGTGTAGAGTTGTGAATGGTGGAAGTGAGTGTATAAATATGCATGGCAGTAATGAGATGAAAACTGGAACAGTAACCACAATTTTGAGTATTTCGACATGGGAGCTAGTGTAGGCTCCATTGTGAACATACATTTGGTCCACTACCCCTAAATTGTAGAGGCGACTATTAGTTTGTCAGAGAGTGTACTCTGTCAATGTTATGATGGAGTACCCTCTCCACCGAACTCTAAACCAACCCGTAAGATAGGTCGGTTGTTGGTCTTTTTTCCTTAAAAATAAAAATTCTTGAGAAGAAACGTATTCTTTTTCAGGCTCAGGCCAGAACTTTTTAGGGATATCCCCTTTCAAGGATTTTCTCAAATTGTATTACTTCTGTTACCTCATACTGTTTTGGATCAGTTATGATACATTTGAATCCAATTGATGTTTAATAGCGTGTCAGTGGCATTTTTGAAGTTTTTTTCATTATAGCACTAAACAACTAAAATACCATCAAATTTAAGTGGTATTTTAGGTACTAAATATATTTGTGGACTTAGTAGATATTTTTATTAAAAGTATATCATATTGATGTATCCAATTAAGAGCATGAATCAGCAAGGAAGTTACTACTTTGATCGCAGTGAACGCTACAACTCCACAACATAGGTAACAAGAGACTAGAATAGTGTAGGAGAAGATACGGGCAAGAGGGAAATTATTTCCCACATCCTTCTTGTTTGTCCGCATATATGATCTATTTTGTTAGGATTCCTAAGAGCTATAAATAACATCCAAGGAACACAAATCATTTTCATTTGATGATGTGCTTGGAGAAAATGTATAGATCATAAAGGTTTTTTGCTTCTCCTGTGTTTAGGTGGTATGTCAGTAGTGTTGAGGAAAATATGTTTAGAGGTCCCTTTCTTTATAAACTTGAAGTATGAAACATCCTTTTCAAGTTGATTAGGTCGTTGACTGTTGGCAAAAACAGGGCCTTTTTCGTAACATTTGAATTTCTGGTTAGTTGAATGTTTTTTGGAAATATTGATCATTAATGATTGGTTTGGATCTGTGAATGCTCCAGTTACCTTCCATGATGTGTTATTCATTGGGCACAAGATTATAGTTTAAAAAGTGGTATTATTTGGTGTTGATGTTGTGGTTAAACATGCCACTGATTTGTTGATATGCCTCTTGAGAAAGCTTTCTTATTTTTCAATGATATGTGTTTGTCACCTGCAGAAATTATTTCCTATATAGTCTCATTAGAGTTTTTTTATTGCTCACTACTTGTGTGATAAACACCTCTGTCTAGGTTAAAACACTAATTTATTTATGGTGCAAGTGTCACATTTAAATTTCTGTCATTTAATATTTTCTATAAGACTCAGGTTTTATTATTTTCATCCAGAAATTTTTTTGTGCGTCTTTGCTTCTAATTGTTGGCGACTAATATGTTTTTTTCTCTCTCTTCTTCCTCAAATGATTTTACCCCTTTGTATAGTTCTTTCAATAATAATGTTATTAGGTTCCTCATTAAACAACACAAGAGATAGTTTTTTTTCACCTACCTAAAATAGGCTCTTCAGTTTTCCACTACTAGCGTTCTGGAAGTATAATCATACGTAATATGGCATATGAATTTTAGCCCCCATAGTATTTTGAATGCAGTATGAAATCACAGAACTAACAAACGAAGGTGAACATTTGTTGTTTTGTCTGATTGCAACTTCCAAATTCAAAATCAAAAACTTGAGACTATATAGTAAGCTTCCAAAGATCTTAAAAATTCTGCTTTTATCAAATACAGGATGACCCTTGATTGAGCAAACAACTTGTTTGGCACACACATCTGGCTCAAGCTGTTATTGCTGGTGTAAGTGAGCACAATTTCAAAATATAGTTCAAATGCCTGTGATGAAATATGAAGTGAACATTCGAACTTCTCAATTGAAAATGAATCTGCATGCCCAGCTACTATGGCCTTTAAATAATATTGATTATGTTACTATGTTCTATGGTGGTGGACCTGTACTGAAGTGAGTGATGCTGACTTCAAGTTTCAGCATTATAAAATAATGAAATATAAAGGTGTATAGGTGAAAGGGTAATAAGGTTTAGCATATAATATAGCAATACACGACCTGATTCATGTGGACAACAGCATAATTGAAAAAGACATGGAATCAAAATGAAGAATTAATTTTATGCATAGGAGTAGAAAAATACTTAGTGGTAGTCATATATCTTGCTAAATTTGCTAAAAGTCTAGAAAATATAGATATTAATGCCTGCAGGAGTTACACTTCAGCTACTGAGGTTGATGTAGAATTTTGACAGACAGGAATAACATAGGCTTAGTCGACTCTCAGCAATATTGACTTGCAAATATTAATAGGCTATTTCTTCAAATTTGGATTGACCTTGAAATATCTAGAAGTCACTTTGTCATTAGATTTCATGAATGTTCCTGACAATTACCACCAAATCCATATTTAAAAAAATAAAACAACTTTCCACCTTGTGCATGGGAGACGAGGATGAGCTATCTTCTGGGCTCAACCTTTTTTCACCTGCCTTCCCAGAAGACCTAACTCAATGTTGCAGTGCCAAGCCACACTCCTAAGTTTACACATACTGAAAAAAAAATATTTTCTTTTGTAGGTGATCGCACTTGTTTTATGTTTTTTGGAGCCATGGACATAATAAATGGACTATATTTTTATAATAGAACATATTTGGTTTGTATTTGATTTAGCAGTTTCTAAACATGCCACAACTGCAAGTATTTCTTCATATCTTTTGGATAATTGACATGATGGTTGGGACATATTCTGTGATGGAACAAATAGTTCTTCTAGCATGCCCATAGCACCATAGAGGTAATAGAAGGAACAGCTTCCACAATGCAAACAATGTTTCCTTGAGTTTTGGCAAGCACTGGCATTTTTACACTGGCCTGGCAATTTTGGGTGAGAAGTTGTTCAGAAAGGAGTAAGGTAATGCATAGGAGGACCTAGGAAGATCTAACCTCTCCATATTGCAGTATAAAGAAAACAGCAACAGACACACAATTGATGGACGGAATGCTGAACAAATCAAAACATTCACCTCCAGTCAAGAGATCTGGGTTAAATCCATCATTCTTTTACTCATCATGCCACCATCAATTGTTCTTTTTGTATAAAGAAAACAGAGCATTAAAAATGCAAAGACTTGGTGAAAATTGCTAGTGAGATTTTGGAAAACCTTGACATTAAAAAATGAGGTGATTTGGGTGATTACGGGTTCACAATTGTAAGTTCTTCCAGACCAAATATTGTTGAAGAAAAGGATGTGAGATTAAGCAGTGGGAGAAGAGACATGTGCAGCCAATGTTACAAAAGCCAAAGGTACAAAATAAAAAGCCCATCTGATGAAGAATGTAAGATGTTTGTCTTAGGGCCTTATTCCGAGTTTGGCAGTCCCACAGTGGATGTTGCATACCTGTGGTTGGACCGCCCACCAGAACAGGAGTTTTCTGCTGGTCTGGCGAGCGGTCCACCAGCATATTTTGGCCTCTACCACTGCCAGACCACCACCTGATCCTTCATCCACTATGGTAGCAGGGGTTCATTCGTGGTATGACTGCCACACTTATAATACTGCGCGGTTTCGTGGTGCTGGACCACCGTAGTCATAATAAGACTCTAAATGTTAGGAAATTCATCATTCATGTAAAATGAACCTTGAATTATGAGAAGTCCTTGCCAACTGAAATAAAAGTCCTCTAGTGTAGGGTAAGAAACTGGCACAGTGTAAAGTGAAATGGAGTTTGTTCTCCTAATGAGCTAGATACATTCAACAAATATTCACTTTGTTTATAATAACGCTGAAGCCAATGAGCCCAGTGGTTATAACTGGCCCCCTAAATGTTGCGGAGTCAACATTAGGACTGTCTTCGCTTAGAGAGCTCTCTCGACTGGAGCTTTGACCCAGGGGAGTTAGCAGATTATACACTACCGGACGTTGCTATATACATGGGAAAAAATCAGGTAATGGAGGCCAATTTACAATCATCATAGCCCAAGAATCTCTTATGCAACTGTAAACTAATTGTCCTGCTAGTTGTTCACATATGCCAGTTTTGTACATCAGTACTCCTTCAAGTGTTTTTCTTTCTTGTTCATTGGGACCATGGAATCCAGAAGCAACCCTAAGTAAAGGAGCACATGACATGTGGCAACTAATGAACGAGGGTGTACATGAGAACAAGAATGTAAATTAGAATGGGGAGGGAGGGATATTTCTGATATATTGAATACTCCAGAGAGGATTTACTTGTCAATTTTACCTTTGTTAGAAAAATCTACTGTTAATTCTGATCACATGTTGGATGCATTGTCCCAGATTTTAATGGGTGTGCAGTACCTTACTTCTGCCGGTACTTGTTTAGAAAAGGTAGAAATGGGTATTGATTCAAAAACTCAGGTAACCCAGACTAACCCAGTGGCGATAGAAATGGGAGTCCAAGGGCCTGATTCACAGAACTAAGTTAAGACAAAATCGTAAACTTACTTCCATTTGGTATTCACAGAAGGCACTTACTCATTTCGGTATTCACAGAAGGCACTTACTCATTTTGGTATTCACAGAAGTTAGGAGTCCTAACTTTAGGACTCCTAAATGCTTTCTGTGAATACCGAAAGTCCTAAAGTTAGGAATTTTCTGTTTAGGAGTAGTAAAGTTAGGAGTCCTAACTTTAGGACTCCTAAATGCCTTCTGTGAATACCGAAAGTCCTAAAGTTAGGAATTTTCTGTTTAGGAGTAGTAAAGTAAGGAGTCCTAACTTTAGGACTCCTAAATGCCTTCTGTGAATACCAAAAGTCTTAAAGTTAGGATTTTTCTCAGTTTACGAGTAGTAAAGTTAGGAGTCCTAGCTTTACTACTCCTAAAATGAGAAAAATCCTAGCTTTAAGCATTTCGGTATTTACAGAAGGCATTTAGGAGTGCTAAAGTTAGGACTCCGAACTTTACTACTCTTAAACTGAGAAAAATCCTAACTTTAAGACTTTTTTGTATTCACAGAAGGCATTTAGGAGTCCTAAAGTTAGTAGTCCTATATTTACTACTCCTAAAATGAGAAATATCCTAACTTTAAGACTTTCGGTATTCACAGAAGGCATTTAGGAGTCCTAAAGTTAGGGCTCCTAACTTCTGTGAATACCGAAATGAGTAAGTGCCTTCTGTGAATATCAAAAGGATTAAGTTCCGTCTGTGAATACCAAAAATGGTAGTAAGTTTAGGATTTTGTCTTAAGTTAGTTCTGTGAATCAGGCCCCAAGTGTGAATTTGGGATGACCCAGGACCTCCTTCAACTGAGCTGCTCTGAGATAGTTCAGCATTAAATAATATGTCTCGTACTGCCCCCCAAAACAAGACGCCAGGGGATCATCATCCGCTTGCCGTTGCAAGGGAAAATATAATGGTATCAGCTCTTCAGAATTCTTTGTCTATTTATCCCATTTTTAAAAAGGAATCACCTGTACATCCGGCGATGCAGCTTTATTAAATGCTGCTTCCTTTGTTAAACAGTCTAGGGCTGAAACCGATGTTGCTCTCCCCAGGGAGGATGCCTCTCAATCTGATAGTAATGAGGTATAAGCACAAAAGGAAAAGAAGAAAAAATTCTGTCATATTATAAAATGTAAACCAAAAAAATGAGGTTTCTTGAGGTCACTAAGGAACCCGATAGTGCCATTTTGCCCCAAAATGGAAAGGAGTTTAAGTCTGTTGTGTTCCATACTGGTTAGGAGTTGTAGCACCCTGATGAAATGCATCTCCCTTCCTCCTCTATTATGATAGAAGTACCTATATCAGGGGGATTAGAGCAAGAGGAGGAGCATGAGGGTATGAAGATAACAGGCTATAATGAGGGAGGAATTGGGATTTGAATGGGAGAACCAAAAAACAAGGATAGATTTGGTTGTTATGGAGAGTATGGTAGCAAAATAAAATGATGTCCAGCCAGAGGTAGGGAGGATTGTGGATAGTTCTCCCTCAAACCTTTCCCATACGGATACTCTCCATGTACGGAGGGGGGCTGAATTTACCTCTGATTTGGCACAAACAGTGAAATTGGGCGCTGATCAAAAGCATACTGATAGGGTATGTGCAGGGCATGAGTCAGAACAATTATCCAATACCCTGATCTTTGCTTTTCTGTTTGACAGAGAACTGGGCCCTCTCAACAGAAGTCTCCTCTTGCAGTTATTATTTGAAATCGAGGACCTGAGATTGTTAACAAGTAGAGATATTGAGCTGGTTTTATTAGACCATCAAGGTGGACAGCCGAATTCCAGAGTTAATTTTAGCTCCGGTATTCTTGCAATGTTAGTCCTGGCGATTGTTGATTATTTTAGGAAAAATGAGATTGATGTATTTTCGTATGAGGTGCAAGTAGTTGCTCAGATTGAACCCCATAGGGAAGACAGCCAGCGCTTAAGTAGTGTAATCCAATAGTAAGAGCCTCCTAAACCTAAAAGATATTACAATTTCAGTTGGCAGTAACATGGAGGAAAAGGGTGATTAACATTGCGGGATATGAGGACCAAAGGGCTATCAAACCCAGTGGGGTAGCTGAATTGGCCCAGTGGAGTTGAGTAGCTAGTTCACTAAATGCTTCTAAAGAAAATATAAAACTCTCTATGCTGCAGAGGTTGCCCCTTGGGAAAAAATTTCTGTCTTGCAACGTGACAAGTGTAGGACACCCAAGCTTTAAGCTAAGTTCCTTAATGATATATGATCCAAAGATAATCTGCCTTCAGGAAACATTGAGGTGTAGATTTCATTTTTGAGAATTGTTTTGCCTTTTGTTGTGCAGCAAAACCTTTGGTAAAAAGCCATGCAAGGGGAGGTCTCGCTATTGTACTTAGCAGCAATATAAATTGGAATCCCCTGGTTTTTATCTATCCGTCAAATCTTTGTATGTGTTTAAAACTGGCCTTGGGTAATGTAACATGCGGTCAGGACTCAACCCTTTTACTGGTAAATGTATACATCCATCCTGGGAGGGTGTCTGACTTTCTTGTTGATTCCATTTTCTCCTTTGTGCATAAAATTAGTACTTCAGAAGAGTGCACATTAATAACTGTGGTGGGTGATGTTAATGATAAAATCTCAAATTGTTCCTCTCTGGCCTTCAGCAACCGAGAGTTGGAAGATCTATGGCCCATCCATGAAATAACATTGCCAGGCCATACTAGATTGGATAGGCACGGTTGAGTCTTTTGGATTGCTTGAGAACTAATGATCTAGCCATTTTAAATGTGAGATTCCCAGAGGACTTTTCATGCCGCTTGAGGGTAGTCACTTATTGACTATATGGTGGTATCATACCAACTCTTTGTAGCATGTACTCAGTTTAAGATACTGAGGATAGATCTGAGTGACCACAGTATTTTATCAGTGGATGTCAATTTGGAACTGAAGATCCTTGAGTTTTGGAACCCGAGAGACGAAAATATTATGTACAATAAAACAAATTGGCATACCTTCTCGTCTTATAAAAATCTGACATGCCTAGGGAGGCTTTTTAAAAATTAGGGCTTTGGACCCAGTCAGGAAAATCTCATTATCTCGTTCGAGAAGCATTTGGATCTATTCAGATTATGTGGAAGTAAAAAACTAGTTCATGGCATTAACCTCTCGGCTACTTCGTGGGAGGTAAAAAAGTTAAACCGGGAACTAAATGCCTTAGGAAGGGATCAATTTAAGCAGTCATCAATGACTAGGCAAATAAAAATTATTAGATTAAAGTGGTTAAGAACTAGATTGAAGGCTTCTGAACATAGGGGTGATGGATTCAAAATTGATTAAATTGAGAGAGGTTGCACAATCCGGGGACTCAAGTAAATATTGGGCTCTAATAGCTGAATACTGTGACAGAAGAGTTAAGGGAGAAGCTATCTCAATATCTGGTGCAAAATAGATCCAATATATTTCACAGCTATATGCATTAAATACTAGGAACAAGTTCAATTTAGAGTCAATTACGGAGTAAAAAGTAAAGTCCACATTTGTAAAGCGCACAATCACCCGTAAGGGTCTCTAGGCGCTGGGGGCCGTCGGGAAGATTAAGCGAGCTATTGCCCAGAGTCACATGGTGCTGGGCTAACCTGCCGCCGGAGCCGGGGATCGAACTGTGGTCCCCAGATTCCAGCGTCAGTCGCCCTGGCCGCGGCACCACACCTCTTCCTGGGAGTCTTCCCAGGCAATACCTATGGCCCTCTTTCCTGTAAGGAAATAGAGAGTTGTATTAAAAGGGTAAGGTACTCTGGTGCGATGGGTCCAGAAAATTTACCATTAGCTATTATTAAACAAGACAGCCTCGCATGCGCTCATTTCCTCTACCCGGTATTCTCTTACGGCTATGCATACAGTATTATTCCGTCCTCTTGAGAGGAAGCATAGTGGTTTCACTATATAAGAAGCATTGGCATAGCCAATAGGTCTCGCTTTTGGGACCTTATAAGTATTTAGTTATGCAGCAGCATATCCTTGGTGCAACAACATCAACTGTTGCATGGTTAAACACTTATAAGGCCCCAAATGCGAGACCTATTGGCTATGCCAATGCTTGTTGTATATTTACGGGGTTCAGCCGGGAGCTCTTCTCCTACGCGTCTGCCATGCACGGCAGTCGGCCACGCCCACTGCAGGTATGTGCCACGTGTTTAGCTTTCTAATTCACTAATGGGTGGCACACTTATTTTATTGCCCGGCCTATTTTCTATGCCACTTCGACCCTGGGTGCACTGCAAATGCTTCAGCATCCCTTATTAGTGACATAGGTATACTCTCTTGAGATAAAAGGACATGCTCTATGGAACCAAAATGGCAAGTGAAGCCACTAGATGGCAACAAGGAGCTGGTTATTCTGTGGCTGGCTTTAGCAACATTGCTGATTGAGAGAACATTGTGTGTGTTTTGTTAATTTTCCTATCCAAATCTGAGTATACAAAAGATAAACTCATTGATACGGCTCAATGATACTATTTGTACATTCTCCTGAACCCAAATCATTAATGCTAGGCTTTGTTTTTGTTGAAACATAACTAAACTATTCTGTTAACTCCTGGCATGAGAGTATTTTTGCCAACATTTTGTGATAGCATTTATCCTTTCAAACCGCTCTTTATCATGCAGATGACGTAATGGGCTATGTCATCACCCAACATTTGTCCCAGTGGTAACCTCAAAGCAAATCGCTTGCTAGGGGATCGCAAGCAAAGAAAAGGACTACATGGCATCATAGTAATTGCAAGTCGTGATATAGATATGTGATCTGTATGTATTGTGGACAGTGTTAACCTTGCTAACCCTGGTCTTCATCACCAGCTTTACATTGCAGTACAGTGATGCCCGTAAGGCAGTTTCCAGGTACGCTTTCATTAAACTGCTCAGCTTTCAGAGACTTGTAAATCACTCCCTAGTCAGGAAACTCAGTTGATACTGGTCTCTTAAACGTTCTTTTAAAGGTTTACTTCGTAGCTTCTCAAACAAGCGCGAGCCTCACTCTAAAAGTGGGAGGGTTGAGGGGAGCACACAAAGCGTTTCCCTTGCGGGAGCGAGCCAGGGGCACCATGTGTTTGCAAGTTAATTACAAACATATGGTGTCATAGCTCGCTCCGCGAGGGTATCGCCAAACGTACACACGTTGCCATTGAAAGCAATGCAACGTGTGCACATTTTTGGGACACAAACTGCATCGATGGCTAAAGGTCTTTTTCCTATGCAGCGCAGGCACGCTGCGTAGGGGAGACCTAAAAAGGGCTCTAAAATGTCCCCTGTCAGCTTCAGGCAGATTGCATTACTGGATGTAACTGGAAAACAAAACTGTTTGCTAATAGCTTACTTCTTCATCTACAGGATTGGGCTTTTGGCAATGATCTGGTACCTGTAGAGCAAGTGGGGATCCGTAACCATAGTGGCACTTTAGATAACATCACTGCTCTACATGGGAATGGCCTTGTATGCAGCCTTTATAGATTTCTCCACAGCCTTCGACCTGGTTTACCGGGTGATGCTGTGAGGGAAAATGGCTGCAATGGGGATTCTGGTGCATTTGCTAAGATTGATCATTGAATTGCACTCCTTAACTTACACACTTGTGCTGATGGGGGGCAAACAGGGCCTTTCGGGTAAAGTGGAAACTCACAATGGGTTAAAGCAAGCATGCTTATTAGCCCTTCTTCTTTTCTCTTTGTACATTAATGACTTGCCGAGCAGGGTGGGGCACTGCAAAGGGGACTCACCGAAATTAGGAACCATGGAATTGAGTTCTCTACTTTATGCGGATGACGCCATCCTATTGGATTTAACCCCAATAGGTTTACAAAGGTGACTTAACAATCTAGGTTGTTACTCTGATGATCATATTTTTAAAATAAATATCTTAAAAAGTAAAATTATGTTTTTTAGGTCTCTGGGATGTAGGGTAGGAAAAATATGCATTGGTTCCAGGGGAAAGATAACCTTGATGTAGTGAAGCTGTACCCGTATTTTGGAAGAATTTTTTCAAACAAGTTATCAAGCAGTGATCACATCGGCCAGTGCAGAAGTAAGGCAATATATCAGAACTCTGCCCTTGATAGGCTATACAAACGCTGTGGGCAAAGACATTTTGCACTTGTTTTTATCTGTTTACAAAATTTAAATCCTGCCAGTATTGAGTTACGCATGTAAATCAGTAAATGCACAGCAGTGGGATTTTTTTGAGAAGGTGGAAAGTTGTGTTTGGTTCCAAAATTGTAACCTGAATTGTGCAGCCTTCATAGCGGCCCTCCGGCTTGAATTTGGGCTTCTCTCAACTTATGTGTTCGCCATGGCAGCATGTTTAAGGAGAGATGATGGTTTATTGAATAGTGATGTAAGTTCTATACGGGTTGCGCTAAGACAGGAAATGTTTTCCAGCCTCAAGGGAAAAAGTGTTGTCTTCAGAAATTATAAGAAAGCCGTAGACCTATTTTAAATCTGGCATAGTGGTGCATGCCCTCTTCCAAAAACTGTATTGAAAACTCTAATCAAAAAAAGAATCTATGAAGCCAGTCACAAAAGAGATATTGCACTGTGTTCAGGGCCTTCCCGGAATGACAGAAAATAGTGGGGAGTAGTATGTATAAAAAACCGTAATCATTCGTCGTATGGAACCTCCCCCATGGAGTGCATCGAATCATCCTGCTGTTAAGGTTGAATTTGCTCCCTTTGTGAATTATAACAGGGGCATGGGAGGGATTACCTAGGGAGGACAGCCTTTGCGACCTATGAAGAAATTGGGTGCAAGATTTAAATCAGGTGTTATTTGTGTGTCCCCCACTACAGCCATTATGCCATTGCTTATTAAGACCAGTTTTTTTAAAGCATAACATCATTACTGCATTCACACCATTACATTGGGGATGCGTTCAGATGCCAGATGACTCTCAATTACAAGAAAGCGCTTGTATCACCCGCAACTGGGACAAATGCGACATTAGAGCTCCTTGCCCAGCGCAAACAACATAGGGAAGTTTTTTAACTCCGTTTTTGTGGCGTTATCCAAGACGACTTTTATCTTGAGACTTAAGGGGAACTTAAACTTGATACTTGAGTCCTGTTGGAAGAATATTGGAGCACATATAGTGCATCTGTGGATGTTCAAATTGAGTTAATGATTTAGATCTGAGGTACTATAGTCCCTTGATAAATAGCTTCAATATACAAAACAGGTTTCCGTTTTTATCACTGGATAACATTCAAATATCAAGGCTTCATACCTGAGTGCTCGTACCCGTGTTTATGAGTTCATTAGGAGAGAAATATATTTTGTAAGTGTCCTGAAGAAAGTGGTTTTATTCTACTAAACCCACCGAAACGCATCAACGCATTGTGGTTGTTAAATTTGTGCAAAATTGGATTACATTTTAATAAGAAAATGTTTTCTGTAATGTCAGTTTTTATATGTACCCTCACAAATTAACTTGTTTTTATGACAAATGTGATTGTCTTACGTGTTGTCCTTCCAATTTTTAGAATGCAATTTTGTAAGATGTTCTGTATATGTTTTTAGATTGATTGTTGTATTTTACTATAAAGGATGTACTGTCAAATTGAATATTTTTATTAAATTGGAGACATAAGTGTCGGTATTCCATGGTATTCACAGCTCTTTCAAGACTGTGTTATTGTTTGTGTTCAGAGTGAATGTGGTGTGGTTTGAGCGATAAGTGAACGCCAAGGGATTTATAAATCTGACTGTTAAATCTGACTGTTAAGTCTTACTTTGGTCTGTGGGGCCCCTCTCTCTGTATTTGATGCCGCCCACTACAGCCATTACTACGTCGCCTATTAAGACCAATATTTTTAAAGCATAACATCATTACTGCAGAGGAGGCCCAGAACTGTCTTTTGACCCCTCCCTCTGAACCAGTATGTTTTTAAATGTTTAGCTGTTTAAACAATTTTTTTATATTTTAGGCTGTGTTCAGTTTTCGTTCTGGAACATTTTGCACAATATAAGCTGAAACTTAGGGCACTTATAATGTATAAATGAAGTTGTTAGAATCTTTAATTGGGATAAAGCTATTTGCAGATCTTGCACTGTATTATAACTGATTTGTGTAATAGTTTCTAAATATGCACACTTGCACTCTATACTTCATGTACTGTGACTATATAAGGAGTCACTCTTAATTTTTCTTAATGCAGCTATAAATTTTGTTTTGCACAGCAAAATTCATAATTGGATAATATATTTTATTCTGTTATTAAGAACTGTATAGTACAGTATATTGGAGTTTTTTCTTTTTGTATATCTTATGTGGAAATCCTTGAAGTTCCAAATCATAATATAAAATAAAAATAAATTGGCAGGCACACTCATAGAGCCCATTCAGCGCGAAGAAGGTTTCTTGGTGCTAGTAACAGTCACCTGATATCTATCGTTACCAACCTCAATCGCACTGCAGCAAGATGGAGAAAGGAAGTGAACATATACAAGTTAGGAGTCAAACATATAGCATTAATTTAAGTATTAATATGCACAGTTACCATTTTTTTCAGGCTAAAGAACATGTCTAATTGGTGCTCCTTGTACTGAACTGGTCGCTCCTTCTGGCACCAGACTCTGATTCTACCACTGGTCTGGCTGAAAGAGTCAGATATGATATGGGATCACTTATGTGCAGGCCTTTTGACACTGACACTGTTAACTCTATTAGAGTATAGCATTACACATCTCAGTAGTATTCATTTTGCAAATTTAGAAAGACAAAAGGCTGCAACAGCCAATGTTACTGAATCAGCACACGACCAAAATAAGTGTAATTCAGTTGTTAAATTACACAGTTACTTAACTTAATAGTAATTTTTATCTACTACAGTATAATGAAATGCTGAAATATCTGTTCTAACATTTATCTCGCCGCCAAGCTGGTTATTCAAAATCTCTGTGGCACATGCATTAATCTACTGAAATATCTAACTGTCATATTTGGATGACCTGCTCAGATGGAGAATGACTTTTCTCCACATTCTCATCCTCTCCTTATGTTCACCCACAACTAGGCTTAACCCTCCCCTCCTTTTCTCTCCCACTCTCTCCCTTTCTGCATATTTTCTCCATTACAACTAATATTTCGTGTTTTTTCTTACTAAGAATCTCCATCTATAAATGCACAACTGTGCACCCTGGAAGGTTTTCCTTGAGACTATGTTGTGGTGGAGATTCTTTCATATTTGGGCAACATGAAAAGATGGTAAAGAATGAGGGGCATATTTATGTAGGTTTTGTGTTGCCCTTGCACCACGAAAATCGTATTATTCATGCAGTGCAAGTCCACTTTGCATGGCCCTGCGTGGCTTGATAAATCCGAAGTAACACAACGCATGACAAATCACTGTGTTGCGTTAATCTGCACCAGTGAGACATTCCATGGGTGGAATGTGGGTGTTCCTACGCATCCACCTATGATTTTTGGTGCATTCCCAGATTTACCGTTACTGGTACACCTGGAAATGGGTCAAAAGGCCATGCCTCCCAAGGTGAGGAGTAACAAGGAGAGATATCTTTATTTATCCTCACTAGTGAATGCATCACACATAGAAAGAGGAAAATGTCCACATGACTGTTTTTGTACAGGAAGGTGTCCCTTCCTGCACAACAACAATCCTGCTTACAACACAAGCACTCTTGTACCAGGTGCAAGGGTGCCTGTGTTGACACTAGGGGGTCGATTCCGATCCGGTAAAATGCGCTCCGAATCGTCGTACGGCGCGTTTTTTCCCCGTACGAATCGTACCCGTAGACGTCCCGTACGTACGATGAAGTACGATCCGTACTAGGTGCCGAACTCTGTACGAGTCGTACAGGACTCCGTACGACTCAAATCTCCGTACGAATCGCACTCGGAACCCGCTGTACGCGACATCACTACGGTTCGCGGCTGGTTTTTACGACCCAGTAAGTACGATTCGTATCGGGTACGCACCGTACGACCCTTTTCCTACAGGAGCTGAAAACAGTCGTAAACGCACAGTTCGCGCCGAAACAGGTACGGAACGCCCCCCCCGGGTACGGCACCTACCCCCCATGATCGCAGGGGTACGCGCCGTACCCCTGTGATCATGCGGGGTACGTGCCGTACACCCAGCGTACATGGGGTACGCACCGTACCCCATGTACGGTGGGTGTACGGCACGTGCCCCATGTACGCTGGGTGTACGGCACGTACCCCGCATGATCACAGGGGTACGGCGCGTACCCCTGCGATCATGGGGGGTACGCGCCGTACGGTGTGTAGGTGATCGTGCGCTTCTCCGTACGAATCGACGTGTACCGTACGAATCGCGTCCAGGTCGGCCGATCGGAATCGTCCGGTCGTATGGCGTCCGTACGAGTCGTACGGAAACGGCTCCGGATACGAATCGTACGGACGGGGATTTTACCAGATCGGAATCGACCCCTAGGTAGCACATGGTGCGCAAGCACTGGGATATGACAAGAATGCTCCAACTATTGTTAAATACAGCGCATTCCTGCCCTTTCCCTATCAGGTAGTGCAGCACAGCAAGATGACTTGCTGCATTACTAGTCAATTTATGAAGAAGACCTGTGTGGAATATGTGACAAATTAGTCTTCCCAACCCAGCTCTCTGTGTCATCACCCTTGAGACACACCTCCTGAAGGAAATGCTTCATTCACATTATCATTCAGTTCAGCTACAGAAGCATTCTTTTTAAAATAAGATGCTCTTCAGTGGAGCTTCCATCTTGTTGAATGGGCAGTGGCATGCAAGGTGATTTTAAAAAATGTAGGACCAGAAACATATTAGCCTAGAGAACACAAAACATCCATCACTATTTCCTCTTTCAGCACTATACATTAATTCACGTTCAGTGTATAAGATGGACGATGGAGAAATGATTACGAATAGCTTCAGATATCATGCTTCACTCCTTTCACCTATTCACTGTGCTTTGGAACTGTTTGTAGAAAATGTGAAATGTTTGTCTTGATGTGTAGCACACTGGGAGATCCATAAAAAAGGCCTTAGGTAAGCATGATCTTTTCATTAACCTCATAGCTGCTTAGAACGTTCCACGCCAGTGCGGAACGTTCAAAGAAACGGGCGGGGCCGTGACGGCCGTTAGCCGTTCGTAGCACCAGCCACGTAGTGCTCTCGACAGCCAACGGCTGACGGGAACACTTAAGGGGTTAATAACCGTCAGCAAACAAACCAGGGGCGGTTGGCTCAGGTAAGCCGGTAGGGCACGGCAGAAGGGGGGGAAGCTGACAGACGACGGAATTGGTATTATTTCATTTATTTAAGCATGCCTATTCCATCATCTGGCAACTTCACCCCTGTTACATAAGGCGCATTCCTGCCCCCTCCTTTTCACGCAGGGTAGAACAGCAAGATGTCTTGCTGTTTTGTGCTGTATGAAATATTGATAAATCTGCCCCTAGAGGTATAACATATGGAAACATCAAGCAATTTTTCTTTTGCAAGTTGGTGCCTGTTTTCGTTTGGATGTTGGGTTCTACACCAAGCCCAGTTGAGCTAACTTGCATGAATTTAGTTGATCTGGTTTTGTGTGTACTTGGGGTTTTTGTGTTGTTCCCATCCCCATATGCTCACTTTCCACAAATTATTAGGGGTTTGGTGCTACGCACCTCACTGACGTTTCTTTTCGCATGAAAGGTTGATCAACACTTCCAGTTGGGAACTCTTTGCATTGTACAGCCTATCTCATAAGCAGATGATCTTGACTAAAATCTCTAAACAAGTACACCACGCATCTCAACATGCCATGTTGTCTAATTTTGGCCCAAATGTAAAGATTAAGAACAGTAGACAAACCATAGGGGTTTTCTGACTGATAATATCTTTGGTGCTTTCTTTCTAAAATTCCTGGGCAGGACACTGAGAAGAAACAGGAGAAACACGTTACATTTAAAAGGCCCTTTTGTGTCTGGTTGATTCAGAAGATATGTTTTCGTAAAGTAAAATTCCTCCAATCAGCATCGGGCCGCTGCTGGAAGAAACCTTTCCACCTAGTTTCTGTTTCTCTTCTCTTCTGGGTGGAAATGGAAACAGGAATTAGGCCTAGAATGAAAATAAGACGCCCAACATCTCTGGCGAGGAAGCTCAATGTAATTTGTAATGTGCTTCACCATGTAGTGTGCCTGGATTACCTATCGGTATTGTATTGGAAGTCTCCACTTCCTTGGTACAGTGAGTTCTAGAAATACATGAGTCTGGTAGTTCCTTTATTTAAGCCTAAATTGTTTCCTCTCCATCATAGGCAACTGCTTCTGTGGGACTCTTAACGGGATGGGGTGCACATACTAATTGCTGAATCGCTGCCCAAGCCCAATCCTTCTTGATGATGTGACTCAAGGAAAGTGGGTGGGTGACTGCTTCAAAGGTAGTCATGACAAAGAGATGGCTGTAAATAATTATGAATTGTTTCATTTAGAACACCTTTCCATTACTAAATAAAATAATCCAATAATTAAAGCAACCTATAGATCAAATTTGAGTGGAAACTTTATTATGAAAAGTATGCAGGCATGAAATGTATTCTAATGATAAAAAGTGAAGTTACATTTTAAATTAAGCTTTGATTGCAGAATGATATAAGTACACACAATATTGCCTCTTAATAATACAATAAAAGCTTGTAATTATTATGAAATAGTCAATTGTTTACTAAGCGTAGACATCTAGTTAATTCATAGGTATGCTTTACAGGGTATACACTCAAAATATCGAGTTTTTAATATCGAGTTACATTAATATCGAGTTAAAAATATAGAATGGACACAATATCGAATGGACAGAATATAGACTACAAAAATATCGAATAGAATAGCATTAATATCGAATCAAAAATATAGAATGGACAAAATATCAAATAGACAGAATATAGACAATAAAAATATAGAATGGACAGAATATAGACAACAAAAATATCGAATTTGAGGTAAGTAAGTTAATATTAATTTTTTAAAGTATTTTTTATGTTAGTATATGTGTGAAAAGTTTATATTTATTTTAAAATTTATTTTAATTAATTAATTTTATGGTATTTAATTTTTGTGTGATATAATTCTGTAGCGGGTTGTGGGTTTATAGGGGAATAGGGTGGGAAGTTATTTAATTATAATTAATTAAATATGTTAATTTATTTATTAGTATTTATTTTGAATTATTTGTTAATTAATAATTAATTGGTAATTAATTAAAATATAATTGGTTATTATTTTAATTAATTGATTAATTTATAATTATGTACATTTTATTAATGTATTTTCTGTAGTGGGTTGTGGGTTTATAGGGGAATAGGGTGGTAAGTAATTTAAATATAATTATTATAATTTTAAAAAGTTTTTATTGGTATTTATTTTAAATTAATTGATATTTACATTTTTAATTGGTAAATAATTAAAATATAATTGGTAATTAATTTTAATTAATTGATAATTATGTAAATTTTATTAATGTATTTTCTGTAGCGGGTTGTGGATTTATAGGGAAATAGGGTGGGAAGTAATTTAATTATAATTAATTACATCTTTAAATTTATTTATTGGTATTTATTTGGAATTAATTGATATTTAAATGTTTAATTGGTAATTAATTAAAATATAATTGGTAATTAATTTTAAATAATAGTTTAATTGATAATTATGTTAATTTTATTAATTTATTTTCTGTAGCGGGTTGTGGGTTTATAGGGGAATAGGGTGGGAAGTAATTTAATTGTAAATATTTAAATATTGTTATTTATTTATTGGTTTTGTTTTTTGTAATTTGTAATAATTTTTTAATTGTTAATTAATTAATTGTTGGTAAATAATTTGTATTAATAGGTAATTATCTGTAATAATTATTTTTTTTGTATTTTTAATTGATTAATTATTATATTATATAAAATTGTAAATTACTTTTAATTAATTTGTATTTGGTATTAATATTTAATTTATTTTTATTCATATATGAAGCATTTACTTTCCCTACTGTTGCACTCTCTGGAGTGTGAATAGTAATTTTTACCCCTATGCTATCCAACGCTTTCCCTACTGTTGCACTCACTGGAGTGGGAATAGTAATTTTTACCCCTACGCTATCCAATGCTTTCCCTACCGTTGTACTCTTTGGAGTGGGAATAGTAATTTTTACCCCTACGCTATACAAAACTTTCCCTACTGTTGCACTCTTTGGAGTGGGAATAGTCATTTTTACCCCTACGCTATCCAACGCTTTCCCTACTGTTGCACTCACTGGAGTGGGATTAGTAATTTTTACCCCTACGCTATCCAATGCTTTCCCTACTGTTGCACTCGTTGGAGTGGGAATAGTAATTTTAACTCTCCCGCTATCCAACGCTTTCCCTACTGTTGCACTCTCTGGAGTGAGAATCGTAATTTTTACCCCTACGCTATCCAATGCTTTCTCTACTGTTGCACTCACTGGAGTGGGAAAAGTAATTCTTACCCTCCAGCTATCCAACGCTTTCTCTACTGTTGCACTCACTGGAGTGGGAATAGTAATTTTTACTCCTACGCTATCCAACACTTTCCCTACTGTTGCACTCTTTGGAGTGGGAATAGTTATTTTTTACCCCTAAGCTATCCAACGCTTTCCCTACTGTTGCACTCACTGGAGTGGGAATAGCAATTTTTACCCCTACGCTATCCAACACTTTCCTTACTGTTGCACTCTCTGGAGTGCGAATAGTAATTTTAACCCTCCCGCTATCCAAAGCCTTCCCTACATTTGCACTTTCTGAGAATAGTAATTTTTACCCCTACGCTCTTTCTGGGATTAGTAATTTTTACCCCTACGCTATCCAATGCTTTTCCTACTGTTGCACTCTTTGGAGTGGGAATAGTAATTTTTACCCCTACGCTATCCAACGCTTTCCCTACTGTTGCACTCACTGGAGTGGGAATAGTAATTTTTACCCCTACGCTATCCAACGCTTTCCCTACTGTTGCATTCTCTGGAGTGGGAATAGTAATTTTTACCCCTACGCTATCCAACGCTTTCCCTACTGTTGCAGGAGTGGGAATAGTAAATTTTACCCTGACGCTATCCAACGTTTTCCCTACTGTTGCACTCTCTGGAGTTGGAATAGTCATTTTTACCCCTACGCTATCCAACGTTTTCCCTACTGTTGCACTCTGTGGAGTGGGAATAGTAATTTTTACCCCTACGCTATCCAACGCTTTCCCTACTGTTGCACTCTATGGAGTGGAAATAGTAATTTTTACCACTACGCTGTCCAACGCTTTCTCTACTGTTGCACTCTCTGGAGTGGGAATAGTAATTTTTACCCCTACACTATCCAACGCTTTCTCTACTGTTGCACTCTCTGGAGTGGGAATAGTAATTTTTACCCCTACACTATCCAACGCTTTCCCTACTGTTGCACTCCCTGGAGTTGGAATAGTAATTTTTACCCATACGCTATTCAACACTTTCCCTACTGTTGCACTCACTGGAGTGGTAATACTAAATGTTACCCTATCCGCTATCCTACGATAAAAATATTGTACATTTTGTATTAGTATTACGTATATATATATATATATATATATATATATATATATATATATATATATATATATATATATATATATATATATAAATTCACAGAAAAAACCATAGGTTATAGACCATATATAGTTAGGAATTAGCATTTACAAAACCTTGAAAATTCACTGAAAAAAACACAGGTTATAGACCATATATAGTTAGGAATTAGCATTTAGAAAACCTTATTTTACTCACACAAAACCATTGAAATTCCATATATAGTTAGTTGCACTAACTATATATCGTGCACCCGCAATCCACTGCTGATGATGTCACATATTACATCATTCATGACATGGTCAGTGACATCACTGATGACATCACTGATGACATCTCAAATGACATCACTGATGACATCACTGATAACAACATCCAGTGTTTTTTTGTTTCTATAAAGTTTAAATATGTCTTACATATTGAAGAATGAGTGGATGTGTAAGTGTCTGGACGAAGGATTTAGTAGGTGCATGACTGACTGTATGAGTGAGTGATTAAATGTGTCTCACTGACTGCATGGGTTAGTGACTAAACTGTCTTAATTTGTGCATCATTATGTCTGTTGTTCTGTAAACTGCTGCATGTGTTGATCAGTAGCTATATGAGTAACTATATGGGTTATTGATTGATTGCCCAAGTATTTGTATGGGAGACTGAGTGTGTGTGTGGCTAGCTGGGAGGTGTGTGACTCTGTGCAGATCAATCTGTACTTGTATCAATGATTGTATAAGAAGGTAAGTATGTGTTAGTATATGTTTGAAAATGTAAGGTGCTCTATGTTTAACTGTATAGACAAGAAAATGGAAGTGTCATTGATTCTTTACAGGACTGACTAGGTGTGTGAGTAACTCCATGGATGAGTGGCAGACTGTGAGTGTCTGTATAGGTGTATGAGTGCATATGATAGTGTTGTAAAGATGAGTGATTGTATGTATGAATGATTGTATGGGTGAATGAGTGAAGGTGTGTGTAGACGTAGCAATCAGTGAGTGCGTATGTAGTAACTAGTATTGGTGTGTCAATGGTTTCAAAAATTATACTCTCTTTTTAACACTGGGTGAAACAGAGGTTATATTAAAATGTGAGGAGATGCATTGTATTGTCACATGAATGATATCATCAGTGATGTGGTCATTGATGTCAAATGAGATGTCATCAGTGATGTCATCAGTGATGTCATTTGAGATGTCATCAGTGATGTCACTGACCATGTCATGAATGATGTAATATGTGACATCATCAGCAGTGGATTGCGGGTGCACGATATATAGTTAGTGCAACTAACTATATATGGAATTTCAATGGTTTTGTGTGAGTAAAATAAGGTTTTCTAAATGCTAATTCCTAACTATATATGGTCTATAACCTGTGGTTTTTTCAGTGAATTTTCAAGGTTTTGTAAATGCTAATTCCTAACTATATATGGTCTATAACCTATGGTTTTTTCTGTGAATTTCATTGGTTTTTTAACAGCTAATATCTGTAGCTGTAAAATGTATTCTTCTTTAAATCCAAAAATATATTTTATATGTTTATGAATAATTTTTTTTTAAAATATTTTTATTTCTTCGTTCCCGCTTCGCGAATCGGGAAGCTTCCCGTTAGCTGACCTTGATGCCGCGAAATAGACCGCGAGCCAGTAAACGTTTCTTTACCGTAAGTGCCGCGTTAGAAAACAACATCGTGACGCCTCCCGTCCGCATGACGTTTCACGTTGTCGCGTGATACGTCATATGACGTGCTACGTTAGCGAACTGGTACGCGAAGCGAGTCGCAAAGCGCAGGTTTCTGGAAGCAAACCGGGAGCCCCTGCAAAGCGCTTAACGTAAACACAGCAAGTCATGTGACTTGGTAATAACACTTTTCATTGGTTCATTTCACTTTTGGTTTCCTAATGATGTAAGACTAGGTCATATAATCTAAAATGAACACTTTTGATTGGTTGAGAACTCTTGTTTTTCCCAAATGATGAAAATCCCTCCTTCTTTCCTCACTCTGACTTTCATCATTGTGAGAGAAAGACCCTTTGTGATCACTGAGCAATGGCTTCTTTAGTAGCTTCAGCTGGTGCTTCCCCACCACCTCCACCACATCCAAGGAAGAGTGGACCACCTGCTCAAGTTATAATTCAACAAGAAGAAGAAGAAGAGGAACAGGACGACGAGCACGAAGAGAGGCAGTTTTTGCCTGAGCAGCCCAGGACGTCTCACCGGAAAGAAAACTTCATTTGGCAATTTTTTTAAATTCCCAAAGGTCAGAAAAAAGTAAATGCAAGATACGTAACTTGCCTTATATGTCAAGATAGACTGTCCAGAGGAACCGAGAAAAAATACAGTTTCGGAAACTACACAATGCATCGCCATATGACTAGGTGGCATCCTAACAACTACAGTGCTGCACAGTTTCGGAACGACCTAGATAATCTCCCTATTATGGCCAGAAGATCTGTTGTACCGGAAGTAACGGGACCAGAGGGCAGGGAGATGGTGCCAAATATACAAATGAAATTTGGTGAAGTAAAACACACCTGCGTATTTTGCGATGGATTCATTTCCTACGGAGAAAAAAGCATCACTCTGATCAACAGAGCTATTGACTATCATATGCAAGTTTGTACGAAACGCCCAAAATAATAAATACTTCTTTTTTTGTTTTGTTGCTCCTGTTGAGCCCTTTACAATGAATCGTTTTCATTGCCCCCTCCAAGAAAAACCCCAAAAAATATAAAACTTCAGAAAAATTCAAAAAAAGTAAAAAAATGTTCCGAAAAATAATAAAAAATATATAAAACAACAAAAACAATAAAAAAAAAAGTTCTTTTCAGAACTACCTCCCCGTTATTAAAAAATTGGTACAATATTTGGAACTGTGCCAACCTCTATTTCTCTTAGTTCGCTTCCCAGTTCGCTCGCCGGTATGCGAACTAGAAGCGAACCAAAAACAGTAAGTATAAGGGAAGGAAACAGACACTTATGTTAAAAGAAAGACAGCTATAGGGGAGTAAACTAGAGATACTATTACCCGTAATCCACTGCTGATGATGTCACATATTACATCATTCATGACATGCTCAGTGACATCATCAGCAGAGGATTGCGGGTTTTTTGGCAACGTGCCTTATCCACGGTTTAATAACGCTGCCTTTTGCTTTATATAAGTTTTCAAATTGTATGAAATATATACCAATAGGTCGTTATGAACCTTTAGGTAGTGCTTTTCTTCATGAGGTCTGGTCGCTTCCATACACATACAGATGTTTCAAAGATGATCAAGAAGTTTATCTGAATGGAGAGGAATGCACTGAGACGCCAGATCATTCACTAATGTGTAGGCACATACAGTTACACGGTTCATGCAACAAACACCGACCAAATATGGCTTGCGTGTTGCAAGGCACGCCAGTTCCTGCTATCATCCCCACGTTCAAGTTGTTGGAAAATGGTAGTTATTTGATGCTCAATAATGAAGATTGTTCTGAGTTAATTGAAAAGGGTCTGCACCTCTGTACGGGTGTTCGCTATGTGAAGCACGAAAGTTTCACGGGCCGAACTCAAGGCCACCTCTCTCTGAGACAAAAGAGCTCTTATTCTTGCCATGCCGTTGAAATCTGTCCCAAGGTTGGTATTTGTGGCCAGATTGAAAACTCCCTATGTTCATGTGTGGGAGGAAATAGAACATTTCTGCAGCAAATAACCCGTTCACTTACTGTTACGATAAAAGGAATACTTTTAATTCAGATTTGCCTTTCAATTTCAGCAAGATGGTTCCGACTATCTTTAACGCATCCTCCACAAAGACCATGGCGCACTTTTTTAAAGTTGTTACCAGTGGTCTCGTGACTTCATTTGAGAAAATCTTTGGAGTCATCCCTGCTTCCTTTCATTCCATTTTCTCCACTCCGGTTCGTGGATTGGCATTTTTACTTGCATTACCAGCGGACGCTCTTGTGCTTTTTTACATTTTTAAATATGGATGTCCCTCCTATGCAACCTCCCACCCTGCAGCTGCTGACACTGTTCCGCAATCGCATGCTAGAATATTATGGCACAATGCCGTTGGCGATATTAAGCACGGCATATGGATTATCTTTTCGATTCTCCTACTTCACCTGTGTCCAGCCTGTATTTCACTGCCTGACCTGTGATTTCGATTGGGCCATTGATTTGTGTCTCTGCGGACCGGTTTCTCCTGACGTCGACTTTAATCAGCTGATGACTCCTATCATTACTCACGAGTTGGTTTGTCCTGGCGAAAGGATTATGGCTGTGGCATTGATGCATGGACTACTTGGTCCCTGGAATTTACTGGCGGCAGCACAGTCTTTCTTGGAACAGAGCTTTCTTGAAAACCCACCGAGCTGTCCTCTGATGGTGATAGAGGATCCGGTGCTGGGAGAGCACGTATGTTCTTTTCCGCTTTTAAATTGGATGGCTGAACTGTTTTCGGATGAAGACTGTGACTTCCTATTGGAGGCTGTTGCAGCTTATTTTGCATACACAGTTATGTCATAGACCTTTTTCATGTTTGATATGCTGAGTACTAGCATTTCATTGACAATTCATTGACTTATTTGTCAAGTTTTTATTATTTACCTTGCCTATTGGCTTAAGACTCGATAAAGTACTTGGCTGTTTTATTTTTCTTTAGCATTACATTTTCCTAGTTTTTAATGCTTTACCTTGCGGACCGTCCACATATAAACTTGCAATCTGCTCTCATGAGATGGCACTTCTATTATCTTATTCAGTTCGTTTCCGGATCATGGGGAGGTGTCATCTAGGTCCTGGATATCTTTACACCGTGTTAAGTTAGCATGGGCTCATTACCGGTTTAAATGCCATTTTTCCTTTTTTGCAACTTCTGCACACGACACTTAGTTGTTGCTTTAGCTTTCCACCTAGTAGTTCATCGTGGTTTACATGAGAATAATATGTTATTGCTCTACTATCTGCTTTGCTTGTTAAACTATATCTGTACAGCGAGTGCTAAAGTTTCAAGAACAACACGATACAGAATTGTTATGAGGTCTGATCTCCACGACTTCATACTCATAACATAAGTGCAACTTCTGCCAATTCTGGGCATGAGGCGAGTTTTATATTGCTTTGCCGAACACACATACACAACAGTTGATGCGGTTCACATGAAGAGAGAGCTGGTGTATGCTGATGTGATTCCTTCAAATCTAAGACACTAAAGTATGGGCACGCCCTAAACCAACACAAAGAGACCTTCTTAGCAAATAATATAATATGTGTGTTAGGGAGGGTGAGATATAAGCAGCCGCGGGCCGTGGAGGGAGTTACGGTGAGGCAGGGAGGCGGGGAGGGGGAGAAGCAGGGTGGAGCCCTCTCTACCTTGCCCCTCCCCCTCCCCGCCTCCCTGCCCCACCGTAACTCCCTCCACGGCCCGCGGCTGCTTATAAGTGTTGCTAACTCTTATTCATTTACAGCATGTTAACATACTGTCACCATTCGCTTTTTATGTACTAGTAACTATGCTGGTAATTTTGCTACTGATAATATGTGTACTTCTATTATCTAAGATACTACGCCTGAGAAGACGGCATTAGTAAATAAACATTTCAAATACACATGTGTTCTTCTTAACTCCATGTTCTGGTTTCTAAGAAATATATAACGACCGACTGTTCATGAGTTCCACGTATCCTGAGGTACTATAAGTTCATATTCTGGATTGTCTAAACATTGAGAGTTTGTTATATCCAATGTGACACTGTACCTAGCTTGCTAAGGAGTTTTTGATTACTAACGTGAGTTTTGGGACACCCTAATTCGCCGAGGTTCCAATCCTCTGTCCACAGTTCTGTGTGAGAACAGAAACCCTGCGACAGGGGCACCCCCGACCCTTGCTGGAGCTTCATCACACTTGCGATACAACTCCAGCAATGCGCCACCTTTACGGCACAGATACATCACGCATCTGTGCTGTTTTTGCCCCATGATGCGCCGCATTGTAAATGCAGCACACCATAGGTGACGGAACAGCGGCACAGAATGACTAACACATCCCTGGTGATGCGCCAGTCATCATAAATGTATCCCTATGCTTCTTATCTTGTTAGAGATGAACCGCCATATGTATCATCAAAGTTTTTTGCATTTCCTAAATAGCGAACTTTAAGGAATAAATAGCGATTCTTTACCATTCCTAGTTTGCGATTAGCTATTTGCTAATTACAAATTACCCATTCATTTCCTTCATTTCCATAGGGCGGTTGGACTCACTTTTAGCTCGAACGGCTGAATGGATTTCCACGAAACTTGGCAAAATTGTAGGGACTGGTAGCCCGATGTGCCTTTGCTATGTCTCAAGATATATGCTCCAGTGGTTTTTACGAAAATTAACTTTGAAAAATATATATTGGGCTACATTGGCCTATATATATGTTGGAGCCCAAATGTAGCCCAATGTAGCCCAATGAAGCCCAATGTAGCCCAATGTAGCCCAAAGATGGCCGCCAGACACACAAAAAAACAAATGTAGCCCAAATATCAGCCAGATGTAGCCCAACTATAGCCCAGTGACAGAATGACCAATCAGCTTCGCAAACCTCCGTTACGCGAAGCGGAGCGCTGTTACAGATATATATCTTTTTTTGAACGTTAATTTCTCAAAATCCACTGGAGCACATATATTGAGACCTAGCAAAGGCACATCGGGCTACCAGTCCCTAATATTTTGCCAAGTTTCGTGCAAATCCATTCAGCCGTTCGATTATTATTATTATTTTTTTTTTTTTGCCCCGCGGGGCCCTTTTAAAACCTCCACATCAAACCTAGGGGGTCAGCGAGGATCTACTATGCCCCCTTATAGTTATTTCCCCCTTTGTTTTGACCTCCTCTTGTCTCTCGATCCTACCGAGAGACAAGATGGCGGCCGCTACGGACTTTTTGGAATGTTGACAGACGCCGGAGAACCAATCAGCTTCGCTTCACAAAGCTCCGTTGCGCGTAAAGTACGCGAACCGGAGCGCTGCCTGGTCCGCTGTTACAGATATATATCTTTTTTTAAACGTTAATTTCTCAAAATCCACTGGAGCACATATATTGAGACCTACAAAAGGCACATCGGGCTACCAGTCCCTACAATTTTGCCAAGTTTCGTGCAAATCCATTCAGCCGTTCGGGCTAAAAGTGAGGCCAACCGCCCTATGGAAAACTCAATGTTAAAAACATGTTTTGGGACCCCCCTTTTTTCTCGGCCCCCCCTTGACGAACCCCCCCAAATTTTCAAGGGCTGCTCAGAAACAAAATGTGCCATTTTCCTGAAAATTTCAGCCAATTCCGTCCACAAACGCCAAAGTTATTAGACATAGAATTTTCAAAAAACCCATAGAGAAAAAATCCTAACTATATATACCTACTGGCGACCGCCAGTAGGTAATATATATATATATATATATATTCACTGAAAAAACCATAGGTTATAAACTATATATAGTTAGGAATTAGCATTTACAAAACCTTGAAAATTCACTGAAAAAACCATAGGTTATACACCATATATAGTTAGGAATTAGCATTTAAAAAACCTTATTTTACTCACACAAAACCATTGACATTCCATATATAGTTAGTTGTACTAACTATATATCGCGCACCCGCAATCCACTGCTGATCATGTCCCATATTACATCATTCATGACATGGTCAGTGACATCACTGATGACATCACTGATGACATCTCAAATGACATCACTCATGGCATCACTGATGACATCTCAAATGACATCACTGATGACATCACTGATGACATCTCAAATAACATCACTGATGACATCTCAAATGACATCACTGATGACATCACTGATGACATCTCATTTGACATTACTGATCACATCACTGATGACATCATTCATGTGATAAGACGATGAACCTCTTCAGACTCTAATATAACCTTATATACACTCAGTGAAAACAGACACTCACAGACTGTCACTCATCCATGGAGTTACTCACACACCTAGTCAGTCATGCAAAGAATCAATCACACCTCCATTTCCTCAACTATACAGTTATACACACCTTACTTATTGAAACATATACTAACACATATTTACTCACTTATACAATCCTGGATACAAGTTCACAATGATCCATACAGCCACTCACACATTCACTGGCTCTTATGCACAGTTATTTATATATGTCAACTCTCACATGTACTGTGTTTTACATATGTACTTACTTTGACATGTAGCACTGAGATATCCATTAACTCACCAATACACTCATGCACACAGTCAACCGCCCATACAGATGTTTCCACATGCACTTTTGAACCCATACACCTAGTGAATCAACTGCTCACACATCTATGCAGAGAGTCATACACCTCCCAGCCACCCATAAACACTCTCAGTCTCCCATACAATTACTTGGGCAACCAATTAATGACCCATATAGTTAATCATATAGCTACTGATCAACACATGCAGCAGTTTACAGAACAACAGACATAATGATGCACAAATTAAGACAGTTTAGTCACTAACCCATGCACTCAGTGAGACACATTTAATCACTCACTCATACAGTCAGTCATGCACCTACTAAATCCTTTGTTCAGACACTTATACATCCACTCATTCTTCAATATGTAAGACATATTTTAACTTTACAGAAACATACAGTCACTGGATGTTGTCATCAGTGATGTCATCAGTGATGTCATTTGAGATGTCATCAGTGATGCCATGAGTGATGTCATTTGAGATGTCATCAGTGATGTCATCAGTGATGTCACTGACCATGTCATGAATGATGTAATATGTGACATGATCAGCAGTGGATTGCGGGTGCGCGATATATAGTTAGTACAACTAACTATATATGGAATTTCAATGGTTTTGTGTGAGTAAAATAAGGTTTTTTAAATGCTAATTCCTAACTATATATGGTGTATAACCTATGGTTTTTTCAGTGAATTTTCAAGGTTTTGTAAATGCTAATTCCTAACTATATATGGTTTATAACCTATGGTTTTTTCAGTGAATTTCAATGGTTTTTTAATAGCAAATATCTGTAGCTGTAAAATGTATTCTTATTTAAATCCAAAAATATATTTTATATGTTTATTAATAATTTTTTTTAAATATTTTTTTTGTTTCGCTCCCGGTCCGCGAACCGGGAAGCTTCCCGTTAGCTCAATTTGATGCCGCGACCCGGTCCGCGAACCGGTAAAAAATCAACATAGTGACGGTATCGCGTTGCCGCGTAATGCGTCTTATGACGTACTGCGTTAGCGCACCCGGAAGTGCCCCGGGGCGCGGACCGAGGCGCGAAACGCAGCTCCCCGGAAGCGATCCGCGGCGCGTCGCGAAAACGCAACGTATCGCGTTGCCGCGTAATGCGTCTTGTGACGTACCGCGTTAGCGCACCCGGAAGTGTCCCGGGGCGCGGACCGAGGCGCGAAGCTTAGCGACCCGGAAGCTAACCGGGGCGCGTTCCGCAGCGCGTAACATGAGCGTGAGAGGTCATGTGACTTGTTAATAAAACTTTTCATTGGTTCATTTCACTTTTGGTTTCATAATGATGTAAGGCTAGGTCAGGTGACCTAAAAATAACACTTTTCATTGGTTGAGAAGTATTGTTTTTCCCAAATGATGAAAACCCCTCCTTCTTTCCTCACTCTGACTTTCATCATTGTGAGAGGAAGACCTATTTTGCTTGTTGGAAAATGGCTTCATTGGTAGCTTCAGCTGGTGGACCCCCACCACCACCTCCACCTCCTCATGGGAAGAGAGGACCACCTCCGCAGGTCATTACCAACACTGAGGAGGAAGATGAAGAAATGGATGAGGAGGGAGAAGAACCACAGTTCTTAGAAGAGGTGCCCCGGGTTTCCAGAAAGAAAGCCAGTTTCATCTGGCAGTTTTATTCGATCCCTCGTGGCCAAAAAAAAGTCAATGCGAGGTATGTCACCTGCCGCATATGCAAAGAACAATTATCAAGAGGGACGGACAAGAAATATAGCTACGGAAATCACACAATGCACAGGCACATGACAAGGAAGCATCCACTAAATTACAGCCGGGCGGAAATAAGGGATATGCAGGACAATCCAAGACCAACTCCTGTGGCCAGACCAACATTACCAATTGCATTAACACCAGAAGAGGCACGGGAAACTGTGCCAAATATTCAAGAAAATTTTGGGCACATGATTCACTCTTGTATGCACTGTCGTGCATTGTTAGCTTGTGGCAACATGAGCATAAATGCTATAAACCTAGCATATGAACACCATGATTGCCCTAACCGCCCCCAGTAATTTTTTTTTGCTCCTGTTGAGCCCTTTTCAACGCCTGTTTTTTGTTGTTTCCCCCCCCCAAAAAAAACCAAAAAAAATATAAAATCGTTCAAAAAATACAAAAAAAACAAAAAATGTTCAAAAAATAAAAAAAATATAAAACAACAAAAATATTTAAAAAAAAGTTCTTTTCAGAACTACCTTCCCTTTCAAAAAAAATTGCTAGAATGTTTAGCACTCTGGCAAGCTCTATTTCTTTTGGTTCGCTCCCGGGTTAGCTTCCCGGTACGCGGACCGGGAGCTAACCCAAAAAAAAAAAAAAAAAAAAAAAAAGAGTAAGTATAAGGAAAGTAAACAGAGAGTGATGTTAAAAGAAAGACAGCTATAGGGAGTAAAGAAGAGATACTGTTTAATAGATCTATTTACCGAAGAAAAGACGGAAGAGGGTATAATTGTGAAAAACAAAATAGATAACGAAGTGAAAGAAAAAAAAAGAGAGTATAACATTAACAAAGAAGAGTTTCTTGGAGAATGTGAGTGAATGTTCAAAATAAGATTAAAACATGAGGAATAACAGAGAGAAAAAATAGAAAACAGAAAACAAAAAATAACAGAAAAAGATTAATTGAAACAGCAAAGAAATGTAAGTAACATAGAGCCATATCATCAACATAGGCAATAAAAGTTTTGAAGCTTTTATTGGCAGAAATGTGTCGCTAAAGCTGCTTTTGCGGCAGAAAACTGCCGCTAAAACCACTTTTTAACCAGTTTTCTGCCAATAAAAAGAGCAATAATTTTATTGGCTGTGTTCATAATATTCCCCTTAGTGTGCTTCAACTACACAGAGAAAGCATTATGAACAAGTAGTGATAGAGTGATCAGTCAAAGACACTAAGAGTAATAGAGACGGAGTGAGTGAACAAGAGTGAGGAACTATGAGAAGAGAGGGACTGAGAAAAAGAGTGGAAGGAGTTGAGTAAGTAGGTAATAGAGAAAGGAATGAGGGAAGTAGCAAAGGCAGGAAACTGAGGGTTAAAGAAATGAAGCAGTGGAACTAATAGTAGGTGAATGTGATAGAAATGTAACGAAAAGAGTACAAAGCATTTACCTTATAATTGTCGTTAAATTACTCACTTTTTGTTTTTATACTTTCAATCTGTGAAAGAGAGAACAAACATTTCAAAAATATTAAAACATGTATTTAAAAATTACAAAAGACAAGGGAAAAGATTGAAGGACAAACAGTTTTTCAACAACTTTGACACTTACAGAAGCTTCTGCTTCTCCAGGCCCCCTACACAGTCCTAAAGATATACATTTTAAACTAACAGTATCTTGATGCAGATGAAGTGAGGCCTATCTTAAAACATGGTGCATCTTTTGCATTGCTGTTGTCTCAGAAAAGTGTCGCAAGACACTAAAATTTTAAATAATTGCTTCAGGATGCCAATAAGATGTGTCCTATCCAGAGGTTTGTTTGAGGTGAGGCCTACTCAGGGTTGCAGATGAAATTTAGAGTTGTTGAAGAGAATAGAGGACATAATACATGTAAAGGTCTACCAATGAAGTGAGTCATGTCCACTGCACTCTTGAACAAAGTCCAAACCTCCTATGTTTCCCTGGACAGACCTAAACTTGATCTGCACAATGTGATTCGTAATGATAGGAAACACAAGTGATGTAATTGAAATACGTGCAATTTATTTTGCTCATTTCACAATCACATCACTTGTGTTTCCTTTGCTTAGGTATCTCATTGTGCAGATGTAGTCTAGCATATGAAAGAATACGCAGAAGTGCAGCACTGCATGCAACAACTTTGACACTTACAGAAGCCTCACCTTCTCCATGCCTCCTACACAGTTCTACATATACATCATAAATGCAAACAGTACAGAATTAATTATACATGTTAAATGGTTTATTTTTGCTGTTCTCAGAATGTATCAAAATTCACTAAAAACAGTGACTTGAAGGTATTCATCATATAACAGCGGGGAAAAAAAAACACAATCAAAATGATTGTGTTTAAAAAACCCATACAACATAAGAAATCAGAATTCAGAACTCCTTAAAGTTAACTTACTTTCCATGACGTCAAAGGATGTCCTATGAACAGCTTACACTCTTTTGTGCTGTTATTACTTTCAGCCCGCCACTTTCTGAAAGAAAATCTCCATCGATTTTAAAAACATGTTACATGCAATAAATGACTTCTTGCTCTCTACCACAAGTTTCCACAAGGCCTAATCTTGTCAGACCCATTTATAACTCTTGGATTTCTTGTAAGCCAATCCCGTCATTTCGCATTTCCGCAACTTTCAGAATTAAAATGTTGAAGATCATTTTCACAATCCTGGAATAGTAATATCTTCCCCTTCTTGCTCAGTCATGTTCTACATTTCCTATGACACTGATACTGCTTACTATGAAGCAGACTTACACTAACTCTATGACTACTACAATTATTTAATTCTCTACATCACTTTCAATCACAAAGCAATGTAAAACAGTAGACAGCGTTGCAGACTTACATTCCCTCTACTCTATGTTTTGATTGGCTGCTTCAATTAGCTTATAAAAAGAAATAGTTTTTCTGAACTCATTCAAAGTGCACTTATTTCTCCATGACGTCCAGTCTTATGGTTAGAAGTTATGTCTCTGAACTACACTTATCCTCAAGGCCAAATTGTGTAGGAGCCATTAGAACTTCTTGAAATTCCACAGAGCACATCCCAAGATTATTTCCCTAAAATTTTGGTTTTAAAAACACCAGGTAAGAGTTTTTAAGGTCATACGGCAATTTTTTTTTGAAAATTAAAACAGAATCGTTGCAGAATGACCAGCCATGTCTAGACTTTAAATAAGCTGTGTAATGTCCTGATGTTATTGAAGGGCCGTCATGATATATAATTGCTGCAGTTACAAAAGTCCTTCCTGATATTGACAACTGCGAAGCTAAAAATTTTTTAATTAAAGTTGTCAATTTTGTTCCATCAGGCCTACATCGTTGGAACATTAAAATGACATACTGGCCATATGTTCGTATAAATAATGTGGACATCATTTCAGATTTACATTGGCTACACTCCATGTTGTGATCAGCTGCTTACTAGCTTATTAAAGGAGACTGATTTACTGTCTGGCAAAGTTAAATATATAAATCTTTCTGAGTCTACACTAGTAGTACTTGATACCATACAGTTCTCGCAGTCATGCTGCCATTGATAAGAAAGCCCAAACAGCTGATCTACATCTACACCTTCAGCATGCAATACATCAAGCATATACATTAAAAACTCCTGACAATCTTGCTGAATATTTTGAGAGAATTGTGTTTGGCCTGAACATCTGTCTAACAGATTTCGAATTTCAGACACACTTTCTATGTTTCTTCTATCAGTGCTACATTTCTCTAACACAGAATTTAACAAACTGCAAAATCTTTGATCAGAATTGACCACAATCTCTTCTTTTACATTTTCTAGAGAAAACAAAACATTAACCACTACATTAGCATAGCAGTTGACACCAGAACTGTTTTCAAATTGAAAACCAACAACATCTTCAACAGAATCCTTTTTGTTTCTGCTTGTAATTTTAGGTTCATCGACTTTTCGTCTTTTTGCTACAACCTCCCCAGTATTGGTCACATTTCTTCGTTTCCAGCCTACCACACGTTTCTCAAACAAAGGATACTGAGGCAAATGTGACGCATACTCTCTTCTTAACCTATTGTATTCCTTAACACAATCTAGATCCGCACAAATGTTTGTGACATCACACTCAATCAAGTACAATCCCGATAAAGTTCTAACTCGTGACAATGCCACGTATGCCATACCCTCCTTGAACACAGAACTGCCAATATTCACCAATGCACAGTCTACACTTAAACCTTGCGATTTATGGATTGTCACCGCATATGCCAAGCAAACAGGAAACTGCTTACGGCGAACATATAAGTCTTTTACAAGCAAAAATCTAGCAGAGCAACGACCAATTAGCTGTACTTCCTCAATGCCATCAAATTTAATTTTTAAAAAATCAATTCCATCTCTATTTCTGTATTTTACAAAATCAACAACATTACCCATTGATCCATTTACCAGACCTCTTTCAACATGTAAATTCCTTCTTAAAATTATACGGCAGTTCAAGCACACATTCAGAGTCTTTTCAAAACCTGCAGTTTTAGATATACTCTTCTCTAATGAATCCAATTTTGTTTTCAGATTCTCAGACAAAATAATTGTTGATCCCATATGCTCTACTCTGTCAATAGCTTCCAGTTTCACAATCTCTTGCTTTTCTAAATGCAACATTTTGTTGTTGAATTTGGCACATTCTGCAAGAGTTGGCATCAAACATATTCCAGATTTCTTATCAGTAATTTTCTGAAAAATATTCTCAGGCACAACATCTTGTTCTGGATATAAATTTGACAGTAATCGTGCATGTAAAGCTTCTTTCCCATGCTCGGTCACTTTTCCAATTCTAACATCTTGTAGAATAGTCTTGTAAACTTCATCCTTCGCCTGACGCATATTTTCATGCAGTTCAGCATAATTGAAGTTTAACCATATATTGACGTTGCCAATGCTGCCTAGGCACTTCCTGGTATCTTCATGCGTGAGCATTTTGAACACAGGTTGCCCTTTCACTGGTGTCAGCTGCAGAAGATCTCCGAAAACAATGATGTGTTTGCCACCAAATAACACATCATACTCTGTTTTGAGAACTTCTTGCATTCTCAAATGCACAAAGGCAAGCATGACATTGGAAACCATGCTTACTTCGTCAATGATAAGAAGTTTCATTTTCCTCAAGATTCTTGAAACTTCAAAACAAGCATCTCCAGATAGCTTGTGATATTGTAATTTGTTGTCATGCTCCACTGGCAGCATCAGTAAACGATGTAAAGTAATCCCTTTAATGTTATGTGCTGCCAGTCCAGTTGGAGCGGTGACAACACAAGACAGCGATGACTCTGTCCTTTCCTGCAAATAGCATGAAATTGCTTTAATGAGGAAACTTTTTCCAGTTCCCGCTTCTCCACTCACGTACAGTCGGACAGGCTTCAACGACGTACATGAGCACTCTTTCTTGTCATGACTTAATCCATGATCAATTTGCATGGTAACTTCGTCATATATTTTCCTCTGCTGAACGTTGAGTTGTCTTTCCAACTCTTCTAAGTTAACCGCATCCTCCTGAGCATGTGCCATGGCTCTTTCCACTTCATTCATAGCAGTGGCAGCTTCATTTTCGATAACAGGTCCTCCTAGTGGATCCTGACTCAATGAAGCAGAACTCTGACTGTCCTGAGAACTGTCTCTGGCAATCTCGGCTGCAATCATTGCTTCCTGCTCAATTTCCGCATTCAACATTTCTACATATTTGGGAAAAGCAGGACATTCTATGGTCTCCTTGGCGGCATTGAAAGAGTCTTCGTAACAGAGGAAATCTCCAAGCAGTTCCTCTTCTGCACGCCAAGGCTTGAAAAGTTGCAAAAGTGCTAAATAGAAAAACTCCTTTTTTTCAGGAGATTCGCCACTCAATTTTAGATGGTTTACCAAGTGGCATTTTCTTTGCTTGACCAGACATCCCTCACTTCCTATTACAGCATACACTCCTTTCTCAGTATCTTCTTTGATGTTCCTCTTGAATATGTAATTTTGAAGAACCTCATACAGACAAACATTGTCGAGGTGACTGCTTCTATTTGGATAATATGTATCCAACATGTTGGTCTTCAAAATGTCGGTACTGTTTGGCTCCTTTTCCGCCAAATACTCAATTTCCCGCACAGGTTTCAGAACTCGATTACGCGTTGCAGCAAGACCAAGACTCGCCCAAACGATACTCCTGGACTTGGCATAGAGACTTGCTGAAGACAACCGGTCAGAGCATTCGTAAGCTCCAATTTCTCGATGCGACAACATCTTCAGACTGAAACTGTACAACTTCTTGCTGAGGCTCTTTTCATGGGAAATGTCCTCCCACATATCCTTCAATTCTGTCTTCTCTTTTTTGGTGATGTAAGACGTCACATACCGAGCCACAGCCATACAGTTATCAGCCACAAACTGTATATCCATGTTAGCATTCCACATGGACAAAATCACCGGGTTGTAGTCGTTGATGTACTTGGACTCTTCGTTCCTCTTCAAATTGTATGTGTTTTTAGGTGATTTCTTCATGACATTATGTCGCAGCGAAGACATCAAACTGTTTACTCTTCCTTTAGAAATCACCGGTCGTGGAAAACCGAAACGACATTTGGTGTAGAACTTGTCCTTGTTTCGGAATTTACGACGGCAGTACTTTCCACATCGATGGCTTTGGAAACGCAGAACTTTTTCTCTTAGGCTTTTCTTCTCCTTTGCGTTTGGAACAGCACACGTAGAATACTGTTGGATGAAACTCATCACTGAGTCTTCTGGATCCGTTCCAAATTTAGGTGCATCCTTGATCCACAGCAACATATGTATATGAGGAGCACCTCTTGCTTGGTACTCCTTTCTCCAGAAGAAATCCAACACCTCTCCAAGAGGTGGATTCTTCTTATTCATGATGAAAGACATCATAGCTTCAAATCTATGATTGAAGTACCTACATACATTGACTGGATCCAAAGAGCACAGTTCTCCGGGTGTCTTGAATTCGATGTTATCTACGTTAGCATTTGCCTCTCGTAGAAATTCAAGTAAGTCTTCCCAGCCATACTCGGCACAGCTCAGAGTGAGGAACCATGTGGGAGTACCTAAGTTCCTCAGCATACATTTTAAATCACCATGACGACGGTACCAGTACTCATTAGTACCACGCTGACACGCCATGAGATTAATCAGGTGAGAATCCAAAATACTGTCTTGGACATTGACTTTATCCATAAAGTCACTTGCCGAGATGTTTTGCATGTGTATACCACTTTTCAAGATGTGGTTCACTGCATATGACAGTCCAGACAGATCGCTTTCAAACAGGAGATGAAACAAATAGGGAATGCATTGTCGAAACCTAGCATCTCCTGCATACAATCGCAAAGTCCGGTATTCAGAAGCAGGAATTTGATGAGGTCGCTCATCATATCTTCCTCCCTGACCTGTTGGAAAAAGCTGTGGGAAACACCGAGCTTCCAAACTTTCCTCCCAAACACTAATGGGACTCCCTTTGGCTTGTTTCATTTGAAACAACTCAATAGCATTCCCCATGACTTCCTTGGAATGCAAAGGATGAACACTATAATGTTCATATATTTCTTCACTAGTAGAGGGTTCTACTTTCTCAATTTGACCAGCACACAAATCGCTATCCTCTTCCTCACTTACTTCCTCTTCTGCAACATATACATTCTTATAGTATTTATTATTTTTTTTCAAATACAATGTTGCCTTTTTAACTTTCCTAACATCTACTAAATCTTGCCATATTTTCTTATTCTTTGTCGGAACCCCATTAACTAAGATAACCAGAGGTTCCTCTTCCACTTTTTCTACTCCAATTGTGTTAATGTTTTTCTTCAAATCTAGAGGCAAATAAACAACTCTTCCCTTTAATCCTCTCTGTAAATCTGATGGAGGCAATTTCCCTGTCTTTGGCTCCATTCTTACAATAGCCTGAAAGGGATGGATACTTTGAATCAAAATAGATTCATAAGTATTTAAATCCTTCAATTCAGAAGGAATCTCAACCAATTCCAGATTATTATGAACTGCTCTAGCAGGCATCTGGTTTTGATTTAATTTGCAACAACAATAAGTACACACACGTTGATCAAATCCCAAATCAAAACAATTTTCTACCATCAAGTATGTTGCAAAATCCTTCCATTCACTATTATTTTCCCTTTCACTTTTTGCATATAAATCCACTAACTTAGTCTGATTCTTATAATAAGTGCGTCGACAACACACACAAGTGAAATTAGGCCTCTCACTTGATTTCACCTGAAACGTCGCAATTTCCCTCTGGAAATTATCTGTACTGGAAACCTGTACACTATCTTCCACATTACCCTCTTCTTCTGGGTCAATTTCAACATTCTCCTCTTTACTTCCAAAGTAACAAAACTCAATTTCTTCACATATGTTCTTCACATCTATTTCAGAACCATGCAAAAGAGCAGCGCATAATTGTTTAAGCATAATTGCTGGACTCTTAGCATAATACAACATTCTAACTAATTTCCTCACTTTATTATGATGCACTGCTAGCATCCTGAAATGATGAAAAACACTCTGGCATACTCTCCTGGAAAGACAAGCCAGTGAATGACCATGCAAACATGTCACTTCTCTCACTCTGCAAGGATCTAATTCTTGCAACAACTTCATTTTCTGCTTCAAACTTTTCTTATTAAATGACCGTACAAAATCACAAATCAAATTGATGGAATCCTGTCGCACACTGCAAATACTACTACACTTCCAGGTGTACACAGGACCCTTAGCACGTCTTCCTTAAACCTCATTACCTAACACCTCTTCTGCCTCTGTTGTCACAAGTTTTTCTTTTTCAACTGGACAACCATCTTTCACTTCATAAGCACGACCACTGGTGTCAACTGCATGCACCAAATCATTATCCTGGAAATAACTCTCCTCATTAAAAAATGCCTCACAGCTTGAACTATGCATCCATTCTCCAGAAAAAACTTCACAAAAATTACTACGATTAACTATTCTCTTCCATCTACTATTTCTTTTGAAATCATAAATTGCCTTGTTTAGCTTCCTAATTCTATTGATTATCAAAATAAATAACTTACGTTTAATTTCAAATGCCTGATCAATAACTTTCTCAACTTTTTTTTTTCTCTTATAAAAAACCAGTTTCTGTTGACCTTTCTTAATATTTTTTAACAAATTGCCAATTATCCTGTTGCGGAACATTCGTTTACGAATGTCCCTAAACTGTTGTTTCCTTCTACTATCATGCACAGAGTTATCTCTTGCTCTAGCAGTAACATTTTTGATTGGCCTTTCCTTTCCATTTGATTTGCTTATCTTTTTATGGACTGAAACATTTTCTGTAGTAATATTTTTTTTACTACACATATTTCTTATGAAATATTTTGTGCTCTTATCCGGTGCTTTCTTCGTGACTTGACAAATCTTTTTGTTAGAGGACTGCTGCTTATTTTGTTTCACCTGCTGTCTTTGACGTTTTGCAGCCTTTCTCTGTCTTTCTATTGTTGGCATGGTGAAATCTTGAAATGATCTGCAGTTGAATCTGTGGTAAAATATAATAAAAAAATTTATTAACCATTATTACCAAACAGTAAATCAATAACAATGATCAAAAACTTAACACACTACTTGACATTTTAAATAGAAGATTTTTTAGTCCTTGGCAAATTTACAATACAGAAATAGCAGAAAAGAAATGACATTTATATTTATGTTACCTGTGCTATTTTATATGTGAATCTGATCTAATTTTATGAGCATATTTTAATATTTTATTGAAGACACTACACATAACCTGTTTTTGAAGGTGTCTTTATTTTTAAATTAAACGGTTTACATTTTTACTTTTTATTAATTATACATTTTAAAAATAAATGTTTATATTTCCATAGGCTCAAGCAGGTCAGCTTCCCACCCTATCTCATATAATTCGGACAAATCTGCATCCTCATCACGCTCTTCTTCATCCTCAGGATTTAAATCATCCAATGGATCAACATCCACTGATGTTTCAATTACAAGTTCAATGATGAGGTCAAAATCAACTGATTGCAGATTGTCACTCATGTTGATGTTGTCTTTATCTTTAAAGAAAGATAACAACAATGAGATGTTGCAGAGTAAGAGACAAATCTCAGAGATTATAATAGTAAAATTGTTTAACAAGAGTAATATTTTGCAGCTATTATTTAGCCATGTCCAGCAATGCTGATCAGGTGAAGACTATGTCTAATTTTTCAGTGAACAGGACTCATCTCTTCTTAACCTTGGATAAGCCTCACCGACTCTGTGTGTCCTGCACATACTTAAATGTAAAGGGGCAGATTTATGTTAAATGGCACATCCCCAGGCATGCACCAGTTAACGTGCACCGCTGCTCTGCCACCCATGGTGTGCCGTATTTACAATCAGATAGGAGAAAACTGCGTCAAAACCCTGCGCCTGCTTTAAGCAGGCATAGGTCTTGACGCAACATTGTGGAGATGGGGCACCCCTGAGCCTTGCTTGAGCTGCATCGCACTTGCGATACAACTCCAGCAATCACTACCTTTACATCACAGATACATCACGCATCTGTGCCATTTTTGCCCCATGATGCCCCGCATTGTAAATGCAGCACACCATGGGTGGCGGAACAGCGGCACAGGATGACTGACACATCCCTGGTGATGCACCAGTCATCATAAATCTATCCCTAATCTTCTTATCTTGTTACAGATGAACCGCCATATGTACCATCAAACTATTTTGCATTTCCTAAATAGCGAATTTTAAGGAATAAATAGCAATTCTTTACCATTCCTAATTTGCAATGAGCAAATTGCTAATTGCAAGTTACCCATTCATTTCCATGGGCTAGGAGCCTCATAGGAATGAAGGTTTAATTTGCGATTAGCAATTTGCTCATCACAAATTAGGAATTTTTCCAAGGGTGCAGGGGTGTCTCAAGAACACCCTGCTGCACCCCTGAAAAAGAAATTTGGGGGCATATGGCACACATACATGCCCTAAGGGCATGTGTTGGCGTCATATGGGACCTTTTGTTTTTTTGAAAAAAAGCTTTTTGAAAAGAATTCACAAATTACCACCAATTTACCACAATAGTTTCCAAATCCTTAATGTCATTTTTTACATATTTTTTGTTTGATACATTGCATTTAAGTAATCGCAAAATTTGCAAATCCTTCAGTGCAATCGCAAAATAAGGAATAGCAAATTTTGCTATTCCTTATTTTGCATCAAACTTGTTTGATACATACCATTTGTCTAATTAGCATTCGCAAAGGCCGAAATTCGCAGAATTTTGATCTTTGCGAATGCTAATTAGCTTGATACATATGGCCCCAAGTGAGGCCTGTCTTGCAACATGGTGCATCTTTTGCATCACTGCTGCATCGGTTTCATGTGGTACGTTTTTTTACACCATGACATATCTGCCTAAAAGCATCAATTTGTAATTTTGTCGCCTCATAGCAAATCTTTTGCACCGCCGCTGCATCATAAAAGTGACGCACAGTGGCGCAAAAGAGGCATACACCTATCATAAATCTGTCCCTAGCATTTTAAATGATTAATCCAGGATGACGATAAGGTGTGGCCTATCCAGAGGTTTGTTTAAGGTGAGGCCTACTCAGGATTGCAGATTAAAGTTACGCTTGATGAAGAATACAGAAGAGATAATACATGTAAAGGCCTACCAATGAAGTAAGTGATTTGCACTTTATTTCGCCAGTCATCATAAATGTATCCCTAAGCTTCTTATCTTGTTACAGATGAACCACCATATGTACCATCAAACTATTTTGCATTTCCTAAATAGCGAATTTTAAGGAATAAATAGCAATTCTTTACCATTCCTAATTTGCAATGAGCAATTTGCTAATTGCAAATTACCCATTCATTTCCATGGGCTAGGAGGCTCATAGGAATGAAGGTGCAATTTGCGATTAGCAATTAGCTCATCACAAAATAGGAATTTTTCCAAGGGTGCAGGGGTGTCTCAAGAACACCCTGCTGCACCCCCTGAAAAAGAAATTTGGGGGCATATGGCGCACATACATGCCCTAAGGGCATGTATGGGCGTCATATGGCACCTTTTGTTTTTTGGAAAAAAAGCTTTTTGAAAAGAATTCGCAAATTACCACCAACTAGAAGTTGGTGGTAGTTTCCAAATCCTTAATGTCATTTTTTTACATATTTTTTGTTTGATACATTGCATTTAAGTAATCGCAAAATTTGCAAATCCTTCAGTGCAATCGCAAAATAAGGAATAGCAAATTTTGCTATTCCTTATTTTGCATCAAACTTGTTTGATATATACCATTTGTCTAATTAGCATTCGCAAAGGCCGAAATTCGCAGAATTTTGATCTTTGTGAATGCTAATTAGCTTGATACATATGGCCCCAAGTGAGGCCTGTCTTGCAACATGGTGCATCTTTTGCATCACTGCTGCATCGGTTTCATGTGGTACGTTTTTTTTACACCATGACATATCTGCCTAAAAGCATCAATTTGTAATTTTGTCGCCTCATAGCAAATCTTTTGCACCGCCGCTGCATCATAAAAGTGACGCACAGTGGCGCAAAAGAGGCATACACCTATCATAAATCTGTCCCAAGCATTTTAAATGATTAATCCAGGATGACGATAAGGTGTGGCCTATCCAGAGGTTTGTTTAAGGTGAGGCCTACTCAGGATTGCAGATTAAAGTTACGCTTGATGAAGAATACAGAAGAGATAATACATGTAAAGGCCTACCAATGAAGTAAATGATTTGCACTTTATTTCGCCAGTCATCATAAATGTATCCCTAAGCTTCTTATCTTGTTACAGATGAACCACCATATGTACCATCAAACTATTTTGCATTTCCTAAATAGCGAATTTTAAGGAATAAATAGCAATTCTTTACCATTCCTAATTTGCAATGAGCAATTTGCTAATTGCAAATTACCCATTCATTTCCATGGGCTAGGAGGCTCATAGGAATGAAGGTGCAATTTGCGATTAGCAATTAGCTCATCACAAAATAGGAATTTTTCCAAGGGTGCAGGGGTGTCTCAAGAACACCCTGCTGCACCCCCTGAAAAAGAAATTTGGGGGCATATGGCGCACATACATGCCCTAAGGGCATGTATGGGCGTCATATGGCACGTTTTGTTTTTTGGAAAAAAAGCTTTTTGAAAAGAATTCACAAATTACCACCAACTAGAAGTTGGTGGTAGTTTCCAAATCCTTAATGTCATTTTTTTACATATTTTTTGTTTGATACATTGCATTTAAGTAATCGCAAAATTTGCAAATCCTTCAGTGCAATCGCAAAATAAGGAATAGCAAATTTTGCTATTCCTTATTTTGCATCAAACTTGTTTGATACATACCATTTGTCTAATTAGCATTCGCAAAGGCCGAAATTCGCAGAATTTTGATCTTTGCGAATGCTAATTAGCTTGATACATATGGCCCCAAGTGAGGCCTGTCTTGCAACATGGTGCATCTTTTGCATCACTGCTGCATCGGTTTCATGTGGTACGTTTTTTTTACACCATGACATATCTGCCTAAAAGCATCAATTTGTAATTTTGTCGCCTCATAGCAAATCTTTTGCACCGCCGCTGCATCATAAAAGTGACGCACAGTGGCTCAAAAGAGGCATACACCTATCATAAATCTGTCCCTAGCATTTTAAATGATTAATCCAGGATGACGATAAGGTGTGGCCTATCCAGAGGTTTGTTTAAGGTGAGGCCTACTCAGGATTGCAGATTAAAGTTACGCTTGATGAAGAATACAGAAGAGATAATACATGTAAAGGCCTACCAATGAAGTAAGTGATTTGCACTTTATTTCGCCAGTCATCATAAATGTATCCCTAAGCTTCTTATCTTGTTACAGATGAACCACCATATGTACCATCAAACTATTTTGCATTTCCTAAATAGCGAATTTTAAGGAATAAATAGCAATTCTTTACCATTCCTAATTTGCAATGAGCAATTTGCTAATTGCAAATTACCCATTCATTTCCATGGGCTAGGAGGCTCATAGGAATGAAGGTGCAATTTGCGATTACCAATTAGCTCATCACAAAATAGGAATTTTTTCAAGGGTGCAGGGGTATCTCAAGAACACCCTGCTGCACCCCTGAAAAAGAAATTTGGGGGCATATGGCGCACATACATGCCCTAAGGGTGTGGAAAAGTAAATTTTGTCATGTTCTGTGTCCCTACGCCTCATCCATCATATGTTATGTGTGCATGACCAATATGCATATGTTATTCCCCATGTCTGATTAATGACGCAATTACAGTTGTGTCCACCTCTAGTATGCCAGTTTCCAGTCCTCGTGAATACTACGAATATCAGGCCTATGTAAAGTAATGTTGCCACGTTTCTCAGTGTGCACGTTATTCCATTATAAAGTCCCCGTTTCTAGGCCTCAAAAGGGCCTGTACATCAGATTCAGCTCCTGTCTCCTGAAGCCTTGCTGAGGAGCGAAGCAGCCCCCACCTGTATCCTCGACCTTTCACTTACTTCCTGCCTCGCAGTGCCCGGTGCAGCTTGGCTCTGCCTCTGAGTCTGCCAAAAGTATGTTATAGTTCCAGTTATCAGTTCAGTCCTCCTTCTCTGCATTCCTAAGCTACTGAACTGCATCAATAGTTTCCGTCATTGTCTAGCCTTCTCGTCTCCACGTTAGAGAAATACTGCATTTAATGGTCATTTAATATTCTCCATCACGCATTACATGTAGAGTAATGCATGGTCCAGTCTCAGAATCAAGTTAGCCTTTCCCCTCCTGACTTCTAGTTTATATCAACATGTTCCCTAAACATCAGATACTAGATAGGGTTTAGGTACATGTCGCTCCGACCCTCCAGACTTTAGTCTCTGCTCCTAGCACAGAGTTCATAGCCCCCAGCTTCTCCTAGTAACACGTCATTGCCAGTTTGCGCGCACCACCAGGTTAGAGGTCCCGGCTCCTTAGGTAGCCCCCTCCAATGTTTCCGCCCCATTCATGACATATTCTGTTACGTCTGCACCACATGTCTAAGTATACGCCCAGTTACACCTACTTTTACTCTTATCTTTCGCGACTGCTACGCGTCACGCCTTCTGCTCCACCCACTGCTACGCCTACTGCAATGTAATGCTATGTGTTTGCGTTTTGTATATAAGCCCATGTATTGTTATTACAAGTTAGCGCGCTCATCCCAGACCCAGCCCCAGCAGCTGCTGGGCCCCTGTCATCCTGCTGGGCCCCTGTTCCTATGCAGGTTGTCCTGTTCCTGTCCTTATGCTGTAATAAACCTGCAAAACTCCTACTACCTCGAATCTTGACTCTTATTTATTGAGCTATCTGTTATGATATATGTCTAGTCAAAAATAGGGTATTATTTATTTATTTACCACATAATGGCGCCCGAATAGGGACTTGCCCTTTCCCCACGCGTCGGTGAAGCCACGCCGACCCCCTGACCCTCTGCAGCCGTGACGGAACCATACCGGCCACGTGCAGATATTTCTGCTTCAAGTATCCCTCAGGCCCACGGAGGAGACGGAGGAGGCGGTCCAGCATCCAAACGAGACGGTGGAGGAACGCGGCGAGTCCCGACCAGAGCCCAAGCCAAGAGTCCAAGGTCCGAGGTATCCGGAGGCCCACCCGTAACTGAAGTCCGAAGTTCGTCGTCCGTCGTCGTAGCAGTCCAGTCCAGTCCAAGGCCTTTCCGTTCTTGCTGCCCGGTGAGTACCATTGCTGGGGTAGTATCTAGACAGGGTCAATCTAAATTGACTCTGGTCCGTGGGTAGGTGGTACCCAGGCCCACAAACGAAGTGTTCACCTAGGTGGATACGGGTCTTGATGCGTCCCTTTATGGGACCGGTATGTTCCGTACTGTTTCAGCAGTGCATCCAGTAACTCTAGTCTGTTCCGTTCTCGAGAAATTCTTGTATTCTGTTCTCAGTATTCCAGGTAATATTCTGTCCGAACTGTAATGTTATGATGTTGTTCAATGTATTTCCAATGTCGTGGTATGCCTGAATTGTTTTCCCAATTGTTATTGTTCCTCGTCTATTGTATTGTGTTCCGATTCAAGTTTACAATGTCTCTCTTTTCGAGACTACGTCAGTTAAAAACTAGAAAGGGTTTGTTAGAAGAAGCAGTTCCTGTCCCGCCCAGGGACAGTCCAGGTCATTTTATGTATCAGAAACATGGCATAAGCGCCATATTGTATCTAGATTTATGGGTAGATTATACCAAACAGTTAGAAGAAAAGTATAGATGGCCCGTATCGGGTACATGGGATGCCGAATGCATCATGCGAGTAGAAGAAGCATTATGGAAAAAGAAAGCCAGACAGTCACAGAAAGATGCCATCGAGTTATGGCGCAAAGAAGCTCATAAAAGAACCGAAAAAGAAATCAGAAAGACAGAACTAAGTAGAGAATCCCAAGAACGAGCCCAAGAAAGAGAATTAATCGAGATAGGTGAACGAGTCAAAACTGAACAGTCAGACAGACAGAGGCATGCCCTCATTAAGGGTATGTATCCTCTTCTTGCTGAGGGCTTGCCAAAAGCGACCCCAGAGGCATCCAGTAATTTCCCGCCACCATTAGTTCCGACCAAGCTACGTCACAAACCGACCGCAGCTGATATTTTTATTTCGTCCTATCTGGACGACACAGTCCCCGAATATGCAAATCCTGTTCACGTTCCGCCAGTCCCTGCAAATCAGGTAATTCCCGCTCCTCCAGACACCGGGGTGCCCTTAACAGCCCCCCCGGGTCAGCCCGCCATACAAGTCCAGCCCACGTTACAATTACCGACCCTGCCAGGACGGAAAGCATCAGTTGATGATTCTAGTTTAGGGGCCGCAGGGGGAGGTCTTCCTCAAACCCCGCCGCCATACAAGCGTCTATCAGCACTCGAATTACATGCTCAAGCATCACAGCGTACTCCTAAAAGTAATAAGTCTGTTACAGAAATCAGGCAAACCCTTGGCGAATGTGTCTATGACCCAGTTCCAGGCGAATTTAATATGGTTTTATATTCCGTACGCATAAGGAGGGTGACCGAGTATCTAGTCACCCTGCCGAATATGAAAGAAGATCTAGACAGAATATATCGTTTCATCCGTACAGAGGATGATCCAGAAAGTATTAGTGATGCCATGTCTCAAAGGAAAGCCGAGATTCAGCGCATGATATTAAAGTTCTTAATTAATTGTCTAATAAGAGAACAAGATTACCCGTCTAAAGATCCAGCCGAAATGAAAATCCTGACAAAGTGGAGTGATAATATAGCCGAAGGAAAGCACAATACCATTAGTGCCATGGAAAGTATGTACAAGAAAATCCGTAGAGAAATAATAAAGATACACGAACAGCGTAAAGCAGCACAAGTAAGCGAGAAAGAAAGTACCTCTGATCCTGAAGAGGAAGACGGCGAGAATACTGCCAGAATAGCGTATGTAGGAAAACCTAGATTTCCAGATCGCCATTTACGTCTAGAACCCAAGTCTACTTTCCATCATTCAGCACCAGAACAAGGTTCCCTAGAACAAGTATTTCAAGCTACCGATCACATTCTGAAATCACGAATCGGTTATAGTGAATTAAGTACTATGCATGAACAAGAACTAGTCCGATCAGCAGTCCGATGGATTACTGATTCTACCACTTTTCCAGACGAAATAGTGGCACAAATGTTTCTGAAATTGCCCCCAGCCGAGCAGCGACTGGTGGGTATGTATATGATTCAGCACCTCATTACTCTGTATGAGGGTCAGCACTCTGATCCAGGTCCGTTACATGATATCCTGAACGAGTTACTCCAGTACAAATGGAGAGGTCTAGGTACCGATTTAATTAGTGTCATTCTAGAACAACGTCACAAATATAGAACATTCTTGAACCCGCATTTTGTTCATGTCTCACCCCCAGAAAGTAAAACATTCTACATAGACAGACAGAATCCGTTACGAGAAGTCCACCCAGTTAAAGGAACGGGTGGCGAAATGCAGCGAGTGTTTGTATACACTCCAATCACAAAGATGGAACTCCTTGAAATGAAGAAATTAATTCCCTGTCATGACAAAGATCCAGCAGGGTTCCATAGAGAATTAAAAGACATGCTCCGTATGGGAGAATACACTTACCCAGATATCATTAAAATGTTAAAGGTCCTGTTGCCCGCAGGGGTGTATGAAAAGCTAAAGGAAAAAGAATGGGAGGTGGGAGAGAAAAAGATCGATTGGGCAGTTCTAGAAGCTGAAGACAAGGCACGAGTACCAGGTACCGGTCTTGGAGATAAATGTAAAGAATTACCAGAATTATTGATTCAAGTTTTACCCAGATTATTGACAACTAGAAAAGAAGACTGGGATGCAATCTCAGCCTGTAAACAGAAACAAGATGAAGATATTAGTGATTTTTATTCTAGATTTGAAAAATGTTTCAGTATCAACAGTGGTCTCAAGACAAGTAGTGAGTCATACCCTCACCTTTTTGTTACTAAATTAGTCGAGAATTCAAGTCCACCAATTAAAAACCGAGTTTTGAAAGTCGAAAGCACCTGGCAAGCTAATACTCCGTCCCAGATGCTCCAGATGCTCCAGTATCACCAGAATAGAATCAGGGAAGAGCAAGAACACGAAAGAAAACGTATGAAAGACACGAAAATGAAAGTGCTAGTTGCACAATCTGTTCCTCAAGACAGTCAGAAGAGGGGTCCGAATCAAGCCAGTCATCCTGCAGCTCCCGTTAAAGGGAACTGCAATTATTGTAAACAGCCAGGTCATTTTATAAATGAGTGTGCAGTTCTGAAACATAACATAGCTACTGGTAAGACTAAAGAAAGACCACGTCCGCCTAGACAAGAACAAGTTTCACAGATTCCTCAGCCACAGAATGCACCACAGACAGTTACAGTACCGCAGCCTATTGCTGCAACACAGCACGTTACATCGCAGATGTACCAGTATGCACAGTCTGAGTATCCAGAGTACCAGCCATATTCATGAAACAGCCTAGAGAGGGAGGTAGGCTTGCCTCTCATCGAGATACCTGTAGATCAAGAAGGTCCCTATGTTCACAGTCAAGTATTAGGGAAAGACAGAAAGTTTTTGATTGATACAGGGGCAAGTAGGACCACAATTAGTCACGCCGAAGTTCCAGGGGCTCCGCTCTCAGGCTCAAGAAATGTTTCCCTTGGATTTTCAGGAAAGCCTATCGTTAATGAGATCTCAAAGCCAGTCACTCTAGAAGTAGGTCCATTGTCCCGCACTACTGATCTGTTACTTACTAAGTCATGTCCAGAAAACCTATTAGGCATTAAAACACTGAAAGAGTTAGGTGCAGTTATTTGTTGTTCCCCAGAGGGAATACGTCTGTTCCTACGTGACTTTAAGGGTCACTATGTATTACGAGATTTTGATTCCAGACTGTCTAATGTCCCGCAGCATTTATGGGCGCAAGGTCCAACTGATGTAGGTTACATGCAAATCACACCCTATCGTGTGACTCTCAAACCAGGTGTAGTGTTACCCCGAATCAGACAGTATAGATTGCCACCCGAGGCTGTAGCAGCCTTATCCAAAATTATTGACGAGCTCATCGCTCAAGGAGTAGTTGTAGAAACTGACTCCAATGTATGTAATTCTCCGATCATTCCAGTCATGAAACGTACTGATCCAAATGCACCCCCAGTATATCGATTAGTGATTGACTTACGAGAGCTTAATAAATGTATTATTCCGCAGTACCCAGTTGTCCCAGACATCTCTTCCCTATTGACAGCCATTGATTCCGAAGCCACGTTCTTCACAGTAATCGACCTCAAGAATGCATTTTTTAGTGTTCCAATTCATCCAGACAGCCAGTTTCTTTTCGGATTTTGTTTAAATGGAAGGAGCTATATGTTTACACGCGCTCCTCAAGGTTTCACAGAAAGCCCTAGTATTTACAGTCAAGCACTTAAGAGACAACTAGATAATATTCACATGCCAACTGACACTGCCCTGCTCCAGTATGTCGATGATCTACTGATCACAGCCCGTTCTGAACGTGACTGCGAGCGAGCGTCACTCACGGTTTTGTATTTCCTAGCCGAGATGGGGCACAAGGTGACCCTTCGAAGCTTCAATTCTGTGTCCAGCAAGTGGTATACTTAGGACACTTGCTGTCCAAGAGGGGTAGGCAGTTGACACCAGACCGTATCCAGTTAATAGCGAGTCTTCCCCAGCCCAGAACCCAGAAGGAGGTACGTGCCTTTATCGGCCTTACTTCTTACTGTAGACAATGGATTCCCCAGTATGCATTTCTAGCCAAGCCACTGATACAGTTAACGACACAGGAGGCAGCCGTATCGACTGTTCTCCCTTGGACATCTGAACATACACTTAGTTTCAACGAGTTAAAGAAAGCCCTATGCCAAGCTCCAGTTCTAGCTACACCGAACTACAGTAAGCCTTTTACACTTTTCGTTACTGAACGCGAAGGTACAGCATTATCTGTTCTCACACAAGATCAAGCAGGACAATACAAGCCCTGTGCTTATTTTTCGAGCACACTAGATCCAGTCGCCCAGGCGTTGCCTGCGTGCCTCAAGTCAGTTGCAGCCACAGCACTAGCTATCAGACAAAGTGATTCCATAGTTTTAGGACACTCCTTGACAGTACAAGTCCCACATTCAGTAGAAGTTCTTTTAAACCGAACACAAACACAGCACTTGACAATTGCACGTTTAACAGGTTATGAATTGACACTGTTCCAGCCACACATAGAAATCAGACGCTGCAACGTCCTGAATCCTGCTACACTGTTACCATCAGTTAGTTTAAATTCTGCCACACACGACTGTGTGGAAGTAGTCAACATTACGACAAAGCCAAGACAAGATCTGACAGATATTCCGTTACCAGATCCTGACCTGACACTTTATGTGGATGGTTCATGTATGAGAACTAGTACAGGAGAACTAGTCGCCGCGTATGCAGTGACTACTGACACCGAAGTTATTGAAACACACCGTATTGATACTCTGTCCGCTCAAGCAGCAGAGCTAGTTGCTCTGACACAAGCCTGTATACACGCCAAGAACCTGAAAGTTAATGTTTACACAGATTCACGTTACGCATTTGGAGTCGTACACGACTTCGGAGTGCTCTGGCAGGAGAGAGGTTTCATGACTTCTCATGGAACCAAGATTCAGCATGGTTTCCTTATTCAAGCTCTGTTAGATGCCATACATTTACCGACATCTATTGCTATCATGAAATGCAAAGCACATACGAAAGTTACTGACATTATTTCTCAAGGTAACGATCTAGCAGACCGCACAGCCAAGCTTACAGCACAGACTCCAGACAGTCCAGTTAACATGACACACACTCCAGATCTGACTACATGTATGACAGTTAAGGACCCTACACAAGATGTCATAGATATCCAGTTACATGCTACTCCTGAAGAAATCAAGAAATGGTCTGAACAAGGAGGGGTCCAGACAGATCAAGGATGGTTAACGAAGGGTAGAGCCACATGGTTTCTCCCCGACTCTATGGTTCAAGTCATTATTAATACCGCACATAGTCCAGCACATTTAGGAGAAAAAGCAATGTTAGACAGTATCCAGAACATTTGGTTCAACAAGCATTTACGAGCTGCAGCCAAGCAGAAAGTCCGTACCTGTATGATATGTTGTCAGTTTAATCCAGGTAAAAGTGTCCCGGTGGAACAAGGTGGTTTCCAGCCTCCTGACCACCCTTTTGAAGTCCTCCAGATGGATTATATTCAGATGGAGCGATGTCGATGTTTCAAGTACGTCCTTGTAGTTGTATGCGCTTTGTCCAGATGGACAGAAGCATATCCAGTCCCAGATTACACAGCCGCGACCACTGCCAAGCAGTTGGTTCGTGAATTCTTCCCTCGATATGGACTCCCTAGAGTCGTATATTCTGATAACGGTCAGCCATTCTCATCTGAACTCATGAAGCACGTTTCCCTGTTGTTAGGGTACCAGTGGAAGTTTCATTGTGTACGCCATCCCGAAGCAGCCGGTCTAGTCGAGAGACATAATCAGACTCTGAAAATTCGAATTGCAAAAATATGTAAAGATAAGGGTGTGGACTGGCTAGTAGCTCTGCCAGTTGCTTTATTTTATATGCGCATGGTCGCACATTCCAGATCAGGTCTGTCCCCGTATGAGGTCGTATTCGGCCGCCCCCCTAACATGTGGGGTACTCCTAGACCCCGAAGTATTACTGATGTTTCATGTAATATGCTGACAGATTACCTAGCTTCCTTGATGTCTGCCCTCAACTCATGTCGTTCACAGGTTGCTGCCGCATTTCCAGACAATACCGAGGTGGCACCGCATGAAATCGTTCCAGGTTCCATGGTGATGGTCCGTAACTTTGACAGATCAAGTCCGCTGGAGCCTCGATGGAAAGAGCCCCGTCAAGTCCTCCTCACCACCCGTACAGCCGTGAAGTTGGAAGGCCGAAAAGGATGGATACACCTTTCTCACGTTAAACTTTTTAAAGGACTGAAACCCGTCTTTAAAAACATTTCCCAGGATATTAAGGACTGCCAAAATATTGCTCTTAAGGACTGTCCCGCAAAAGACATTGATACAACCCCTCCCTTGGTAGAGAAAACTCCGCAGCAGGAGTATAAGCAAAAACTCCGGTCTAGTAAAATAAGTCAGTCAGTTTGATTGTATAAGTCCTCCCCTAGGTGAAACGGTTAGACTGTTTCTGACATGTATAAAATAGACCCCCATAGTGAGAGAGTTAGTAAAAACTCAATTCAATGTATCGTTTTTCTAAGTTTCATATTATTCATCAGCATTATGATTTCCTGCACCAGTTATGCCTTTTTCCTATATTTCCCAGTTCTTCATGTAAATAAGTCTGCTAATGCTACAGCAGAACACACGTTTAGTGATCTGCCTCCTCACGAATATTCATACCGCCTCGCTATGCGTAATAACTCATTTATCCGCATGTTACATTACTCACACCAGACCAGCAATGCCACTAATTGTTGGGTGTGTGGTCGACTCCCCCCTTTCCAGACACCGAAGGGAGTTCTGCCACTTTTTCCTTATCCGTTCTCACATAATGGTTCGTGTGGAGCATGGTCCACGTTAACGTCATCCTCAACAGATATGTCTTTTCTTAACAGCACATGTTTCCCAGACAAGCAAGGTTTCCCCCACCGAACAGGTTTAGATCTAGAAAATGAAGTATATAATTTAGGTAATTATTCGTCGAATTTCATGGTCCTGAATGTTCAGTCTGATACTACTCCAGACTTACCCGCTATTTCAGTACTACCAGTCAAAGGCGAATTATGTGTCCGAAATAAGGGTTCCGTACACGTGATTGTACTACTATTGTCAAGTATAGGGACAGTGGGAAATCTATTTTCAAAGCTTCACGTCATTCTTATTTTGTTTGTGGTCAAACCGCATATGTTCGTCTGCCCCTCGATTGGGAGGGAACCTGTTACATTGCCTTCCTACTGCCACCAGTTTTTCTAGCCCCACCTGACTACCATAGGAATTCCTTCCTAGTACATACTAGACACAAGAGAAATCTCCCGATTGTCGACTATACTGAAACTGCTGCAGAGCAATTCATTGATATTGACAAAGGTGTGTTCCCTTATTTAGGTACAGTTGTAAATAGTAAGTTAATCCGTAGGTTAACAAGAACCCTTGAAGCTGTAGTAGATGAGACTGCCTCTGCTCTAGGTAACTTAACCGAAGAGCAATCCTTTATGAGAATTGTCGTTTTACAGAATCGTCTCGTCCTTGACGTCATACTGGCCGATAGGGGCGGGGCCTGTAGAGTCATCGGATCTAGTTGCTGCATTTTCATTCCAAATAACGCGCCGTCTGTTTATTCAGCTATAACCAGACTTCATAAAATTGCCCATCTGTTACACCAAGATCCAGGCACCTGGACATGGTCCGGTTGGTTCTGGAATATAATTTCCGCATGGGGATGGAAAGTCCTGTCCTTTCTAGGTATTGCAGTAGCGATCATATTCAGCTGCTGCCTCTGTATACAATGTGGCCCTGCGATTTGCGGCATTTGTGCTACCTCTTGTATTCCTAGTCCCAAGCCCCGTTCTAAATCTCGTTCCAAGATAATTCGAGACGAGCAAATGATACTGTATGAAATGATAGATGGTATCATGAATATTGATGTTTCCTGATGGAAACGTAGTGACAAGGAGGGAATGTGGAAAAGTAAATTTTGTCATGTTCTGTGTCCCTACGCCTCATCCATCATATGTTATGTGTGCATGACCAATATGCATATGTTATTCCCCATGTCTGATTAATGACGCAATTACAGTTGTGTCCACCTCTAGTATGCCAGTTTCCAGTCCTCGTGAATACTACGAATATCAGGCCTATGTAAAGTAATGTTGCCACGTTTCTCAGTGTGCACGTTATTCCATTATAAAGTCCCCGTTTCTAGGCCTCAAAAGGGCCTGGACATCAGATTCAGCTCCTGTCTCCTGAAGCCTTGCTGAGGAGCGATGCAGCCCCCACCTGTATCCTCGACCTTTCACTTACTTCCTGCCTCGCAGTGCCCGGTGCAGCTTGGCTCTGCCTCTGAGTCTGCCAAAAGTATGTTATAGTTCCAGTTATCAGTTCAGTCCTCCTTCTCTGCATTCCTAAGCTACTGAACTGCATCAATAGTTTCCGTCATTGTCTAGCCTTCTCGTCTCCACGTTAGAGAAATACTGCATTTAATGGTCATTTAATATTCTCCATCACGCATTACATGTAGAGTAATGCATGGTCCAGTCTCAGAATCAAGTTAGCCTTTCCCCTCCTGACTTCTAGTTTATATCAACATGTTCCCTAAACATCAGATACTAGATAGGGTTTAGGTACATGTCGCTCCGACCCTCCAGACTTTAGTCTCTGCTCCTAGCACAGAGTTCATAGCCCCCAGCTTCTCCTAGTAACACGTCATTGCCAGTTTGCGCGCACCACCAGGTTAGAGGTCCCGGCTCCTTAGGTAGCCCCCTCCAATGTTTCCGCCCCATTCATGACATATTCTGTTACGTCTGCACCACATGTCTAAGTATACGCCCAGTTACACCTACTTTTACTCTTATCTTTCGCGACTGCTACGCGTCACGCCTTCTGCTCCACCCACTGCTACGCCTACTGCAATGTAATGCTATGTGTTTGCGTTTTGTATATAAGCCCATGTATTGTTATTACAAGTTAGCGCGCTCATCCCAGACCCAGCCCCAGCAGCTGCTGGGCCCCTGTCATCCTGCTGGGCCCCTGTTCCTATGCAGGTTGTCCTGTTCCTGTCCTTATGCTGTAATAAACCTGCAAAACTCCTACTACCTCGAATCTTGACTCTTATTTATTGAGCTATCTGTTATGATATATGTCTAGTCAAAAATAGGGTATTATTTATTTATTTACCACAAGGGCATGTATGGGCGTCATATGGCACCTTTTGTTTTTTGGAAAAAAATGCTTTTTGAAAAGAATTCGCAAATTACTACCAACTAGAAGTTGGTGGTAGTTTCCAAATCCTTAATGTCATTTTTTACATATTTTTTGTTTGATACATTGCATTTAAGGAATCGCAAAATTTGCAAATCCTTCAGTGCAATCGCAAAATAAGGAATAGCAAATTTTGAATTAAGGACATTTTAAGTCATTTCCACATGTGCAGTGTTTTCAAATTATGATTTGAAAATCGTTTTTGGGGAAAAGTAATGGTTTGCAAATTTATGACAAGGACATAATGGTGTATGCTTCTCTATAAGGCATTTCAGTGTCTCTGATGTCATTTTTCCCATATTACATTATAAGACCTTTCCCCATGGAGCACATTCCTTGTAAATATGCTCCCACCTGTGCATGGTGAATTTAGATTTTGACTGTTTGAGTCACATAGCCATGTTAAAAGTGACCCAAAAAAATTGCAAACGCTTTAAAAAAACACATTCATGTGTCTTAAGGACATTTTAAGTCATTTCCCCATGGACAGTGTTTTGTAAGTGGCGCAAAAGAGGCATACACCTATCATAAATATGTCCCTAGCATTTTAAATGATTAATTCAGGATGACGATAAGATGTGGCCTATCCAGAGGTTTGTTTAAGGTGAGGCCTACTCAGGATTGCAGATTAAAGTTACGCTTGATGAAGAATACAGAGGACATAATACATGTAAAGCTCTACCAATGAAGTAAGTGATGTCCACTTCATTGCGCCAGTCATCATAAATCTATCCCTAAGCTTCTTATCTTGTTAGACATCAACCGCCATATGTATCATATAACTATTTTGCATTTCCAAAATAGCGAATTTTAAGGAATAAATAGCGATTCTTTACCATTCCAAATTTGCGATGAGCAAATTGCTAATTGCAAATTACCCATTCATTTCCATGCGCCAGGATGCCCATATGAAAGAAGGTGCAATTTGCAATTAGCAATTAGCTCATCGCAAATTAGGAATTTTTCCAAAGGTGTAGGGGTGTCTCAATAACACCCTGCTGCACCCCTGAAAAAGAAATTTGGGGGCATATGGCGCACATAAATTTTAACAACATTCCTTTACCTCAAAAACGATTTTCAATTCATAATTTGAAAACACTGCCCACAGGGAAATTACTTAAAATGTCCTTAAGACACATGAAAGTGTTTTTTTATTGCCTTTCCAGCATGGTTGGGTCACTTTTAACATGGCTATGTAACACAAACATTTAAAATCTAAATTTGCCATGCACAGGTGGGAGCATATTTACAAGCAATTTGCGCCACAGAGAAAGGTCTTACATTAAAATGGGAAAAATAACATCAGGGACAGTCAATTGCCTTATAAAGAAGCATACACCATTATGTCCTTGTCATAAATTTAAAAACAATTCCTTTTCCCCAAAAACGATTTTCAAATCATAATTTCAAAACACTGCACATGGGAAAATTACTTAAAATGTCCTTAAGACACATAAAAGCGTTTTTTAATTGCCTTTGCAGCATGTTTGTATCACTTTTAACATGGCTATGTAACACAAACATTAAAAATCTAAATTTTCCTTGCACAGGTGGGAGCATATTTACAAGCAATTTGCGCCACATAATTCATAATTTTCTCCTTAAAGCACACTATTCTCTATCTAAATTAAAGAAATATTTTCTCACCTTAGCAAATACTTTGAGTTTGAAAACAGTCTCAGAAACACACCAATTTGTCTTCAGCAGAGCAAAAGGTATGCACTCCAGAGTCTGCAGCTATCAAAAGCACAGAAATGCTGTAATTCTTCACACATATCTCTCATGTCACCCAATCAAAACTCTTCCCTCACTTTTTTTCAAATGAAAACCCTTCCCCCCTCTGCCCTTTCTGCCTTTTCTGCATAGCAACCACCTCTTGGAAGACTTCTGGTGTTTGCAAGTTCACACAACAATGTTGCAATAGAACTCTGAACTCTCAGTGCACCTGCATATCCAGTGCATTCTTTCATTTAATGATTTTTTATTGACCATTCAAAATACATCTTTCAAATAACTCATCCGTGCACCCTAACTTTCTGTTTTCAGCAATCAAAATCCACCAATCACTGTTACTGCTTCATGAACACAGAAACTCCACAGTTTTTTTCATTTTAAACTCTCATTTTTTCAACTGCCATTTCATTGCCACACTTCATCTGACTGCAGGAGAACCTTCTCTCACCATGTTTTCTGTCTGGATTGTTGGACATAGTTATATTCACTGGGCTCAAAGGTACACTGAAAACAGGAATTTACCTAACCTCAATTTACAAGATGTGGAAATTAAGTGGTTTGGCCACAGAGGATTAAAATGTCACCAATTGATACCATTGGTGAAAACCTTTATGCATTTGCCCAAACCTGACCTGTTAATTGTGCACTGTGGAGGTAATGACTTGGGCACTTTGACTGGTGTAGGTCTGGAAATGCTTTTAAAGTACACCTTTGAGCAATTAATGGCACTTTTTCCTCAGACTGCCTTGGTATATTCAAATATATGCCAAAGACAGAAATGGAGGTGGTCAAACCAATTTTGTCCACAAATTGAGAAGTCGAGGAAGCATGTAAACAAATCTGTTTCAGCTTACATGAGAGACCATGGAATGGGCTCCCTGTACAACAATAACTTGCGTTACTACATGCAAGATATCTACAGAGGAGATGGAGTTCACTTCTCAGATGAGGGCAACAGAATTTTCACTCTGAATTTAAGAATGTGCATTGGTACCTACTTATAAGTACCTAAATGTACCATAAACCCAAAAGCTCTTCTCAGAGCTACCCTACATCTGATCACTCACAATTATTATTTTACTCTAACATTTTTCACTAATTTTCAACAAAGTACGCTCCCTGGGGCGCTACCCGGTACGCGAACCGGGAGCTAACCTCGCGAATTTTTAAAAAAAAAATGTTTTTTTTTCGCACATATGGGCCTCCTCAGCCACCCTCACAAAACCTAGGGGGTCAAGATAAGTCTACCGTGCCCCCTTCTACCCATTCTGAACATTATTTGCCCTCCATCTTGTATCTTAATTCGACCGAAACACAAAATGGTGGACTCCCGTTACGCTTAAGGTTCGCGAACCGGGGCCCTCAACGGTTTGCGTACCGGGTCGCTCCCTGGGAAGCGCACCATCAAAAAAGGTGGGAAAGTAGTTCACAGAAAAGCCACTGGAGACAATTTCACCAAATATAGACTAGCTCATACTACATACCAATCCCTACCATTTTCACAAATTTGATTGAAATTCCATTTAGCCATTTAGCCTGTAGACCTCTCTAAATACCGTGAGGTAAATTACTTCACAAAACACATCTGAAGTGTTGGAATTGACAACCAATTAAAATGTTACTTTCATTTTCTACTTTTTTTACCTGACATTTGATTGGTTATATACCTGAATATATATAAAGGAAGAGAAGAAAACACAGCCATTTTGACTACTACTTCTTGGTGTACATTTCAATAGGATTTTCACTAATTCCTTCAACTTCTATCTAAAGGTAAGTTTTTATTTTTAAAACTGAAGTATATTGTGCACTATAAGTTAATATGGTAAACTTTTTCTGATAGTTATATACTATCCCTCTGTAGTAGTTATAGATTTAGATAGACTTCTCTGTTATAGTTATGGATGGAGTTAGGCTTCTCTTGTATAATTATGAATTTACTTACGTTAAATCACATACACTTTTTTATATTCCTACTTCCACTCTGATACTATACACTGCCCAAAATTAATCCCAACAGTGCCCTATCTCTACTAATATATATTTTTTTAATCTAAATTTCAGGCAAAATGGAAGGCGAACAGAAAGTTGAATTTCAAATTGTCCTGCAAGAGAGCAGCCAAGAAATCAATGATGAAAATGATATTGAATTTTTCGATGAAACTTTAGACAAAGAACTACTGCAATGTGTACAAGCAGTAGATAACCTCCTTGAAAATGAGGACATTTTACACCCTCAGAGACTACAATGTATATTCAATGATAATTATGAAATTTCTGACAATGAAATGTTAGAAAGTTTAATAAATAATGAAACACAATCACAATAAAAAAAAATGCTTAAAAAATAAAGAAAATAAAAAATAATCAACAAAAACAACAATCAATTAACATACAGCATTTGAAAAGTCTATCATTCATTTTTCATTGCAGTACGCTGCCCAGAACGCTTCCCGGTTCGCGGACCGGGCGCTCCCCACGCAAAAAAAACCAAAAAAATGTTTTTGTTTTTTTTGCCCCGCGGGGCCCTTTTAAAACCTCCACATTAAACCTAGGGGGTCAGGGAGGATCTAGTATGCCCCCTTATGGTTATTTCCCCCTTTGTTTTGGCCTCCTCTTGTCTCTCAATCCTACCGAGAGACAAGATGGCGGCCGCTCCGGACTGTTTAGAATGTTGACAGACACCGGAGAGCCAATCAGCTTAGCTACGCGAAGTTCCGGTACGCTTAAGGTCCGCGGACCGGAGCGCTGCCCAGAGCGCGCTTACAGATATATATATTTTTTTAAACGTTAATTTCTCAAAATCCACTGGAGCACATATATTGAGACCTAGAAAAGGCACATCGGGCTACCAGTCCCTACAATTTTGCCAAGTTTCATGCAAATCCATTCAGCCGTTCGGGCTAAAAGTGAGGCCAACCGCCCTATGGAAAACTCAATGTTAAAAACACGTTTTGGGACCCCCCTTTTTTCTCGGCCCCCCCTTGACAAACCCCCCCAAATTTCCAAGGGCTGCTCAGAAACAAAATGTTCCATTTTCCAGAAAATTTCAGCCAATTCCGTCCACAAACGCCAAAGTTATTAGACATAGAATTTTCAAAAATCCCATAGGGAAAAAATCCTAACTATATATACCTACTGGCGACCGCCAGTAGGTAATATATATATTCACTGAAAAAACCATAGGTTATAGACCATATATAGTTAGGAATTAGCATTTAAAAAACCTTATTTTACTCACACAAAACCATTGAAATTCCATATATAGTTAGTTGTACTAACTATATATCGCGCACCCGCAATCCACTGCTGATGATGTCACATATTACATCATTCATGACATGGTCAGTGACATCACTGATGACATCACTGATGACATCTCAAATGACATCACTGATGACATCACTGATGACATCTCAAATGACATCACTGATGACATCACTGATGACTACATCCAGTGACTGTATAATTCTGTAAAGTTAAAATATGTCTTACATATTGAAGAATGAGTGGATGTATAAGTGTCTTGATGAAGGATTTAGTAGGGGCATGAGTGACTGATTAAATGTGTCTCACTGAGTGCATGGGTTAGTGACTAAACTGTCTTAATTTGTGCATCATTATGTCTGTTGTTCTGTAAACTGCTGCATGTGTTGATCAGTAGCTATATGATTAACTGTATGGGTTATTGATTGGTTGCCCAAGCATTTGTATGGGAGACTGAGTGTGTGTGTGGGTGGCTGGGAGGTGTATGACTCTCTGCATAGATGTGTGAGCAGTTGATTGACTAGATGTATGGGTTCAAAAGTGCATGTGGAAACAGCTGTATGGGCAGTTGACTGTGTGCATGAGTGTATTGGTGAGTGAATGGATATCTCAGTGCTACATGTTAAAGTAAGTACATATGTAAAATACAGTACATGTGAGAGTTGACATATATAAATAACTGTGCATAAGAGCCAGTGAATGTGTGAGTGGCTGTATGGATCATTGTGAACTTGTATCCAGGATTGTATAAGTGAGTAAATATGTTTTAGTATATGTTTGAATAAGTAAGGTGTGTATAACTGTATAGTTGAGGAAATGGAGGTGTGATTGATTCTTTGCATGACTGACTAAGTGTCTGAGTAACTCCATGGATGAGTGACAGTCTATGAGTGTCTGTTTACACTGAGTGTATCTAAGGTTATATTAGAGTCTGAAGAGGTTCATCGTATTATCACATGAATGATGTCATCAGTGATGTGATCAGTAATGTCAAATGAGATGTCATCAGTGATGTCATCAGTGATGTCATTTGAGATGTCATCAGTGATGTCATCAGTGATGTCATTTGAGATGTCATCAGTGATGTCATCAGTGATGTCATTTGAGATGTCATCAGTGATGTCATCAGTGATGTCACTGACCATGTCATGAATGATGTAATATGTGACATCATCAGCAGTGGATTGCGGGTGCGCGATATATAGTTAGTACAACTAACTATATATGGAATTTCAATGGTTTTGTGTGAGTAAAATAAGGTTTTTTAAATGCTAATTCCTAACTATATATGGTCTATAACCTATGGTTTTTTCAGTGAATTTTCAAGGTTTTGTAAATGCTAATTCCTAACTATATATGGTCTATAACCTATGGTTTTTTCAGTGAATTTCATTGGTTTTTTAAAAGCTAATATCTGTAGCTGTAAAATGTATTCTTCTTTAAATCCAAAAATATATTTTATATGTTTATTAATAATTCTTTTTTTTAATACTTTTTTTTTGTTCGCTCCTGGTTCGCGAACCGGGAAGCTTCCCGTTAGCTCATCTTGATGCCGCGACCCAGTCCGCGAACCGGTAAACGTTCCGTTAGCGCAACTGCCGCGTTAGAAATCAACATCGTGACGCGTTGAGGAAGCGCGACGTATCACGTTGTCGCGTAATGCGTCTTATGACGCGCCGCGTTAGCGCACCCGGAAGTTCTCCGGTACGCGAACTGAGACGCGAAGCGCAGCTCCCCGGAAGCGATCCCTGGCGCGTCGCGAAAGCGCGACGTATCGCGTTGCCGCGTAATGCGTCTTATGACGCGCCGCGTTAGCGCACCCGGAAGCGCTCCGGAGCGCGAACCGAGGCGCGAAGCGCAGCGACCCGGAAGCGATCCGGGGCGCGTTCCGCAGCGCGTAACTTAAGCGTAAGAGGTCATGTGACTTGTTAATAAAACTTTTCATTGGTTCATTTCACTTTTGGTTTCATAATGATGTAAGGCTAGGTCAGGTGACCTAAAAATAACACTTTTCATTGGTTTAGAACTATTGTTTTTCCCAAATGATGAAAACCCCTCCTTCTTTCCTCACTCTGACTTTCATCTTTGTGAGGGGAAGACTATTTTTGATAGTTGAGCAATGGCTTCATTAGTTGCTTCAGCTGGTGCACCCCCACCACCACCTCCACCTCCTCATGGGAAGAGAGGACCACCTCCCCAGTTCATCAGCAACACAGAGGAGGAAGAGGATGAACTAGAGGAAGAGGAGACAGAAGGACCACAGTTCTTACAAGAGGTGCCCCGGGTTTCCCGTCGGAAAGCCAGCTTTATTTGGCAGTTTTTTTCACTCCCTCGAGGGCAAAAGGAAGTAAATGCTAGGTATGTCACCTGCCTCATTTGTAAAGACCGGTTATCTAGAGGCACTGATAAAAAGTATAGCTACGGTAACTATACAATGCATCGTCACATGAACAGGTGGCATCCATTGTACTACAGCCAGGCGGAGATACGTGACATGCAAGATAACCCAACAACAACTCCTGTGGCCAGGTCAACATCACTGATATCGTTGACAGGAGCAGAGGCACGGGAAACCGTGCCAAACATACAGGAGAACTTTGCTCATATGAAATTTACTTGTATGTATTGCGGTGCATTGCTGTCATGTGGTAACATGAGCATTACGTTAATCAACCTAGCTTATGTAAATCACAATTGCCCTAACCGCCCCAGACAGTAATTTTTTTTTTTGCTCCTGTTGAGCCCTTTTCAATGCCTGTTTTTTGTTGTTTCCCCTCCATCAAAAACAAAAAAAAAACATAAAACTGTTCAAAAAATACAAAAAAAACAAAAAATGTTCAAAAAAAAAAAATATATAAAACAACAAAAACATTAAAAAAAAAGTTCTTTTCAGAACTACCTCCCCTTTCAAAAAAAAATTGCTAGAATGTTTAGCACTCTGGCAAGCTCTATTTCTTTTAGTTCGCTTCCCCGTTCGCTTCCCGGTTCGCGAACCGGGAGCAAACCAAAAAAAATTTGTTTTTAAAAAAAAGAAGAGTAAGTATAAGGGAAGTAAACAGAGAGTAATGTTAAAAGAAAGACAGCTATAGGGAGTAAACCAGAGATACTGTTTAATAGATCTATTTACCGAAGAAAAGACGGAAGAGGGTATAATTGTGAAAAACAAAATAGATAAGGAAGTGAAAGAAAAAAAAGAGAGTAGAACAATAACAAAGAAGAGTTTCTTGGAGAATGTGAGTGAATGTTCAAAATCAGATTAAAACATGTGGAATAACAGAGAGAAAAAACAGAAAACAGAAAAGAAAAAATAACAGAAAAAGATTAATTGAAACAGCAAAGAAATGTAAATAACATAGAGTCATATCATCAACATAGGCAATAAAAGTTTTGCAGCTTTTATCGGCAGAAATGTGTCGCGAAAGCCGCTTTTGCGGTGGAAAACTGCCGCTAAAACCACTTTTGCAACAGTTTTCTGCCAATAAAAACAGCAATAATTTTATTGGCTGTGTTCATAATATGCCCCTTAGTGTGCTTCAACTACACAGAAGAAGCATAATGAACAAGTAGTGAAAGAGTGATCAGTCAAAGACACTAAGAGTAATAGAGACGGAGTGAGTGAACAAGAGTGAGGAACTATGAGAAGAGAGGGACTGAGAAAAGGAGTGGAAGGAGTAGAGTAAGTAGGTAATAGAGAAAGGAATGAGGGAAGTAGCAAAGGCAGGAAACTGAGGGTTAAAGAAATGAAGCTGTCGAACTACTAGTAGGTGAATGTGATAGAAATGTAACGAAAAGAGTACAAAACATTTACCTTATAATTTTCGTTAACTTACTCACTTTTTGTTTTTATACTTTCAATCTGTGAAAGAGAGAACAAACATTTGAAAAATATTAAAACATGTATTTAAAAATTAGAAAAGACAAGGGAAAAGATTGAAGGACAGTTTTTCAACAACTTTGACACTTACAGAAGCTTCTGCTTCTCCAGGCCCCCTACACAGTCCTAAAGATATACATTTTAAACTAACAGTATCTTGATGCAGATGAAGTGAGGCCTATCTTAAAACATGGTGCATCTTTTGCACTGCTGTTGTCTCACAAAAGTGTCGCAAGACACTAACATTTTAAATGATTGTTTCAGGATGCCAATAAGATGTGTCCTATCCAGAGGTTTGTTTGAGGTGAGGCCTACTCAGGGTTCCAAATGAAATTTCGAGTTGTTGAAGAGAACAGAGGACATAATACATGTGAAGGCCTACCAATGAAGTAAGTCATGTCCACTTCACTCTTGAACAAAGGCCAGACCTCTTCTGTGTCCGTGGACAGACCTAAACTTCATCTGCACAATGTCATTCGTAAACTTAGGAAACACAGGTGATGTAATTGAAAAATGTGGAGTTTCTTTTCCTCATTTCACAATCACATCACCTGTGTTGCCTTTGGTTAGGTATCTCATAGTGCAGATGGAGTCTAGCATATCAAAGAGTACATAGAAGTTGAGCAGTATATACAACAATTTTGACATTTACAGAAGACTTAGCTTCTTATCTTGTTGGAGATGAAGTCAGGCCTGTCTTGCAACATGGTGCATCTTTTGCATCACTGCTGCATCGGTTTCATGTGGCACGGGTTTTTTACAGCATGACACATCTGCCTAGATGCATCAATTTGTAATTTTGTCGCCTCATAGCAAATCTTTTGCACCGCCGCTGCATCACAAAAGTGACGCACAGTGGCGCAAAAGAGGCATACACCTATCATAAATCTGTCCCTAACATTTGAAATGATTGATTCAGGATGACGATAAGGTGTGGCCTCTCCAGAGGTTTGTTTAAGGTGAGGCCTACTCAGGATTGCATATCAAATTTATGCTTGTTGAAGAATACAGAGGAGATAATACATGTGAAGGCCTACCAATGAAGTAAGTCATGTCCACTTCACTCTTGAACAAAGGCCAGACCTCTTCTGTGTCCGTGGACAGACCTAAACTTCATCTGCACAATGTAATTCGTAAACTTAGGAAACACAGGTGATGTAATTGAAAAATGTGGAGTTTCTTTTCCTCATTTCACAATCACATCATCTGTGTTGCCTAGGCTTAGGTATCTCATAGTGCAGATGTAGTGCAGCATATTAAACAGTACCCAGAACTGCAGCACTGCATGCAACAACTTTGACACTTACAAAAGCTTCAGCTTCTGCATGCCCCCTACACAGTGCTAATTATATACATTTTAAACTGATGGTATCTTGCTGGAGATGAACTGAAACCTATCTTGCAAAATGGTGCATCTTTTACACAAAAGTGACCCACAATGGAGCAAAAGAGGCGCACGGCCACCTAAATCTGACCCTAACATTTTAAATGATTGTTTCAAGATGCCAATAAGGTGTAACCTATGCACAGATTTGTTTCAGGTAAGTCCTACTCAGGGTTGCAGATGGAATTTAGGTTTGTTGAAGAATACAGAGGAGATAATACATGTGGAGGCCTACCAACGAAGTGAGTCATGTCCACTGCACTCTTAAACAAATGTCAGACCTCCTCTGTCTCCAGGAACAGGCCTAAACCTCATCTACACAATGTGATGTGTAATGTTAGGAAACACAGGTAATATAATTGAAAAACTTGCAATTTTTTTTGCTCATTCCACAATCATATCACCTGTGTTTCCTTTGCTTAGGTATCTCATTGTGGAAATGTAGTCTATCATATGAAAGACTACGTAGAATATAAGCACTGTATGCAACAACTTTGACACTTACAGAAGCCTCTCCTTCTCCATGCCTCCTACACAGTTCTAAATGTACATCATAAATGCAAACAGTACAGAATTAATTATACATGTTAAATGGTTTATTTTTGCTGTTCTCAGAATGTATCAAATTTCACTAAAAACAGTGACTTGAAGGTATTCATCATATAACAGCGGGGAAAAAAAACACAATCAAAATGATTGTGTTTAAAAAACCCATACAACATAACAAATCAGAATTCAGAACTCCTTAAAGTTAACTTACTTTCCATGACGTCGAAGGATGTCCTATGAACAGCTTACACTCTGTTGTGCTGTTATTACTTTCAGACCGCCACTTTCTGAAAGAAAACCTCCATCGTTTTGAAAAACATGTTACATACAATAAATGACGTCTTGCTCTCTACCACACGTTTCCACAAGGCCAAATCATGTCTGAGCCATTTATAACTCTTAGAATTCTTGTAAGCCAATCCCGTCATGTTGTATTTCCGCAACTTTCACAATTAAAATGTGGAAGATCATTTTCACAATCCTGGACTAGTAATATCTTCCCCTTCTTGCTCAGTCATATTCTACATTTCCTATGACACTGATACTGCTTACTATGAAGCAGACTTACACTATCTCTATGACTACTACAATTATTTAATTCTCTACATCACTTTTAATCACAAAGCAATGTAAAACAGTAGACAGCATTGCAGACTTACATTCCCTCTACTCCATGTTTTGATTGGCTGCTTCAATTTGCTTATAAAAAGAAACAGTTTTTCTGAATTCATTCAAAGTGCAGTTATTTCTCCATGACGTCCAGTGTTATGGTAAGAAGTTATGTCTCTGTACTACACTTATCCTCAAGGCCAAATCGTGTAGGAGCCATTAGAACTTCTTGAAATTCCTCAGAGCACATCCCGAGATTCTTTCCCTAAACTTTTGGTTTTAAAAACACCAGGTAAGACTTTTTAAGGTCATACGGCAATTTTTTTTTGAAAATTAAAACAGAATCATTGCAGAATGACCAGCCATTTCTAGACTTTAAATAAGCTGTGTAATGTCCTGATGTTATTGAAGGACCGTCATGATATATAATTGCTGCAGTTACAAAAGTCCTTCCTGATATTGACAACTGTGAAGCCACAAAATTTTTAATTAAAGTTGTCAATTTTGTTCCATCAGGCCTACATCGTTGGAACATTAAAATAACATACTGGCCATATGTTCGTATAAATAATGTGGACATTATTTCAGATTTACATTGGCTACACTCCATGTTGTGATCAGCTGCTTTTACTAGTTTATTAAAAGAGACTGATTTACTGTCTGGCAAAGTTAAATATATAAATCTTTCTGAGTCTACACTAGTAGTACTTGATACCCTACAGTTCTCGCAGTCATGCTGCCATTGATAAGAAAGCCCAAACAGGTGATCTACATCTACACCTTCAGCATGCAATACATCAAGCATATACATTAAAAACTCCTGACAATCTTGCTGAATATTTTGAGAGAATTGTGTTTGGCCTGGACATCTGTCTAACAGATTTCGAATTTCAGACACACTTTCTATTTTTGTTCTATCAGTGCTACATTTCTCTAACACAGAATTTAACAAACTGCAAAATCTTTGATCAGAATTGACCACAATCTCTTCTTTTACATTTTCTAGAGAAAACAAAACATTAACCACTACATTAGCATAGCAGTTGACACCAGAACTGTTTTCAAATTGAAAACCAACAACATCTTCAACAGAATCCTTTTTGTTTCTGCTTATAATTTCAGGTTCATCGACTTTTCGTCTTTTTGCTACAACCTCCCCAGTATTGGTCACATTTCTTCGTTTCCGGCCTACCACACGGTTCTCAAACAAAGGATATTGAGGCAAATGTGGCGCATACTCTCTTCTTAACCTATTGTATTCCTTAACACAATCTAGATCCGCACAAATGTTTGTGACATCACACTCAATCAAGTACAATCACGATAAAGTTCTAACTCGTTACAATGCCACATATGCCATACCCTCCTTGAACACAGAACTGCCAATATTCACCAATGCACTGTCTACACTTAAACCTTGCGATTTATGGATTGTCACCGCATATGCCAAGCAAACAGGAAACTGCTTACGGCGAACATATAAGTCTTTTACAAGCAAAAATCTAGCAGAACAACGACCAATTAGATGTACTTCCTCAATGCCATCAAATTTAATTTTTAAAAATTCAATTCCATCTCTATTTCTGTATTTTACAAAATCAACAACATTACCCATTGATCCATTTACCAGACCTCTTTCAACATGTAAATTCCTTCTTAAAATTATACGGCAGTTCAAGCACACATTCAGAGTCTTTTCAAAACCTGCAGTTTTAGATATAGTCTTCTCTAATGAATCCAATTTTGTTTTCAAATTCTCAGACAAAATAATTGTTGATCCCATATGCTCTACTCTGTCAATAGCTTCCAGTTTCACAATCTCTTGCTTTTCTAAATGCAACATTTTGTTGTTGAATTTGGCACATTCTGCAAGAGTTGGCATCAAACATATTCCAGATTTCTTCTCAGTAATTTTCTGAAAAATATTCTCAGGCACAACATCTTGTTCTGGATATAAATTTGACAGTAATCATGCATGTTAAGCTTCTTTCCCATGCTTGGTCACTTTTCCAATTCTAACATCTTGTAGAATAGTCTTGTAAACTTCATCCTTCGTCTGACGCATATTTTCATGCAGTTCAGCATAATTGAAGTTTAACCATATATTGACGTTGCCAATGCTCCCTAGGCACTTCCTGGTATCTTCATGCGTGAGCATTTTGAACACAGGTTGCCCTTTCACTGATGTCAGCTGCAGAAGATCTCCGAAAACAATGATGTGTTTGCCACCAAATAACACATCATACTCTGTTTTGAGAACTTCTTGCATTCTCAAATGCACAAAGGCAAGCATGACATTGGAAACCATGCTTACTTCGTCAATGATAAGAAGTTTCATTTTCCTCAAGATTCTTGAAACTTCACAACAAGCATCTCCAGATAGCTTGTGATATTGTAATTTGTTGTCATGCTCCACTGGCAGCATCAGTAAACGATGTAAAGTAATCCCTTTAATGTTATGTGCTGCCAGTCCAGTTGGAGCGGTGACAACACAAGACAGCGATGACTCTGTCCTTTCCTGCAAATAACATGAAATTGCTTTAATAAGGAAACTTTTTCCAGTTCCCGCTTCTCCACTCACGTACAGTCGGACAGGCTTCAACGACGTACATGAGCACTCTTTCTTGTCATGACTTAATCCATGATCAATTTGCATGGTAACTTCGTCATATATTTTCCTCTGCTCAACGTTGAGTTGTCTTTCCAACTCTTCTAAGTTAACCGCATCCTCCTGAGCATGTGCCATGGCTCTTTCCACTTCATTCATAGCAGTGGCAGCTTCATTTTCGATAACAGGTCCTCCTAGGGGATCCTGACTCAATGAAGCAGAACTCTGACTGTCCTGAGAACTGTCTCTGGCAATCTCGGCTGCAATCGTTGCTTCCTGCTCAATTTCCGCATTCAACATTTCTACATATTTGGGAAAAGCAGGACATTCTATGGTCTCCTTGGCAGCATTGAAAGAGTCTTCGTAACAGAGGAAATCTCCAAGCAGTTCCTCTTCTGCACGCCAAGGCTTGAAAAGTTGCAAAAGTGCTAAATAGAAAAACTCATTTTTTTCAGGAGATTCGCCACTCAATTTTCGATGGTTTACCAAGTGGCATTTTCTTTGCTTGACCAGACATCCCTCACTTCCTATTACAGCATACACTCCTTTCTCAGTATCTTCTTTGATGTTCCTCTTGAATATGTAATTTTGAAGAACCTCATACAGACAAACATTCTCGAGGTGACTGCTTCGATTTGGATAATATGTATCCAACATGTTGGTCTTCAAAATGTCGGTACTGTTTGGCTCCTTTTCCGCCAAATACTCAATTTCCCGCACAGGTTTCAGAACTCGATTACGCGTTGCAGCAAGACCAAGACTCGCCCAAACGATACTCCTGGACTTGGCATAGAGACTTGCTGAAGACAACCGGTCAGAACATTCGTAAGCTCCGATTTCTCGATGCGACAACATCTTCAGACTGAAACTGTACAACTTCTTGCTGAGGCTCTTTTCATGGGAAATGTCCTCCCACATATCCTTCAATTCTGTCTTCTCTTTTTTGGTGATGTAAGATGTCACATACCGAGCCACAGCCATACAGTTATCAGCCACAAACTGTATATCCATGTTAGCATTCCACATGGACAAAATCACCGGGTTGTAGTCGTTGATGTACTTAGACTCTTCGTTCCTCTTCAAATTGTATGTGTTTTTAGGTGATTTCTTCATCACATTATGTCGCAGCGAAGACATCAAACTGTTTACACTTCCTTTAGAAATCACCGGTCGTGGAAAGCCGAAACGACATTTGGTGTAGAACTTGTCCTTGTTTCGGAATTTACGACGGCAGTCCTTTTCACATCGATGGCTTTGGAAACGTAGAACTTTTTCTCTTAGGCTTTTCTTCTCCTTTGCGTTTGGAACAGCACACGTAGACTACTGTTGTATGAAACTCATCACTGAGTCTTCTGGATCCGTTCCAAATTTAGGTGCATCCTTGATCCACAGCAACATATGTATATGAGGAGCACCTCTTGCTTGGTACTCCTTTCTCCAGAAGAAATCCAACACCTCTCCAAGAGGTGGATTCTTCTTATTCATGATGAAAGACATCATAGCTTCAAATCTATGATTGAAGTACCTGCATACATTGACTGGATCCAAAGAGCACAGTTCTCCGGGTGTCTTGAATTCGATGTTTTCGATGTTTCCATTTGCCTCTCGTAGAAATTCAAGTAAGTCTTCCCAGCCATACTCGGCACAGCTCAGAGTGAGGAACCATGTGGGAGTTCCTAAGTTCCTCAGCATACATTTTAAATCACGATGACGACGGTACCAGTACTCATTAGTACCACGCTGACACGCCATGAGATTAATCAGGTGAGAATCCAAAATACTGTCTTGGACATTGACTTTATCCATAAAGTCACTTGCCGAGATGTTTTGCATGTGTATACCACTTTTCAAGATGTGGTTCACTGCATATGACAGTCCAGACAGATCGCTTTCAAACAGGAGATGAAACAAATAGGGAATGCATTGTCGAAACCTAGCATCTCCTGCATACAATCGCAAAGTCCGGTATTCAGAAGCAGGAATTTGATGAGGTCGCTCATCATATCTTCCTCCCTGACCTGTTGGAAAAAGCTGTGGGAAACACCGAGCTTCCAAACTTTCCTCCCAAACACTAATGGGACTCCCTTTTGCTTGTTTCATTTGAAACAACTCAATAGCATTCCCCATGACTTCCTTGGAATGCAAAGGATGAACACTATAATGTTCATATATTTCTTCACTAGTACAGGGTTCTACTTTCTCAATTTGACCAGCACACAAATCGCTATCCTCTTCCTCACTTACTTCCTCTTCTGCAACATATACATTCTTATAGTATTTATTATTTTTTTTCAAATACAATGTTGCCTTTTTAACTTTCCTAACATCCACTAAATCTTGCCATATTTTCTTATTCTTTGTCGGAACCCCATTAACTAAGATAACCAGAGGTTCCTCTTCCACTTTTTCTACTCCAATTGTGTTAATGTTTTTCTTCAAATCTAGAGGTAAATAAACAACTCTTCCCTTTAATCCTCTCTGTAAATCTGATGGAGGCAATTTCCCTGTCTTTGGCTCCATTCTTACAATAGCCTGAAAGGGATGGATACTTTGAATCAAAATAGATTCATAAGTATTTAAATCCTTCAATTCAGAAGGAATCTCAACCAATTCCAGATTATTATGAACTGCTCTAGCAGGCATCTGGTTTTGATTTAATTTGTTACAACAATAAGTACACACACGTTGATCCAATCCCAAATCAAAACAATTTTCTACCATCAAGTATGTTGTGAAATCCTTCCATTCACTATTATTTTCCCTTTCACTTTTTGCATATAAATCCACTAACTTAGTCTGATTCTTATAATAAGTGCGTCGACAACACACACAAGTGAAATTTGGCCTCTCACTTGATTTCACCTCAAACGTCGCAATTTCCCTCTGGAAATTATCTGTACTGGAAACCTGTACACTATCTTCCACATTACACGCTGCTTCTTGGTCAATTTCAACATTCTCCTCTTTACTTCCAAAGTAACAAAACTCAATTTCTTCACATATATTCTTCACATCTATTTCAGAACCATGCAAAAGAGCAGCGCATAATTGTTTAAGCATAATTGCTGGACTCTTAGCATAATACAACATTCTAACTAATTTCCTCACTTTATTATGATGCACTGCTAGCATCCTGAAATGATGAAAAACACTCTGGCATACTCTCCTGGAAAGACAAGCCAGTGAATGACCATGCAAACCTGTCACTTCTCTCACTCTGCAAGGATCTAATTCTTGCAACAACTTCATTTTCTGCTTTAAACTTTTCTTATTAAATGACCGTACAAAATCACAAAGCAAATTGATGGAATCCTGTCGCACACTGCAAATACTACTACACTTCCAGGTGTACACAGGACCCTTAGGACGTCTTCCTAAAACCTCATTACCTAACACCTCTTCTATCTCTGTTGTCACAAGTTTTTCTTTTTCAACTGGACAACCATCTTTCACTTCATAAGCTCGACCACTGGTGTCAACTGCATGCACCAAATCATTATCCTGGAAATAACTCTCCTCATTAAAAAATGCCTCACAGCTTGAACTATGCATCCATTCTCCAGAAAAAACTTCACAAAAATTACTACGATTAACTATTCTCTTCCATCTACTATTTCTTTTGAAATCATAAATTGCCTTGTTTAGCTTCCTAATTCTATTGATTATCAAAATAAATAACTTACGTTTAATTTCAAATGCCTGATCAATAACTTTCTCAACAATTTTTTTTCTCTTATAAAAAACCACTTTCTGTTGACCTTTCTTAATATTTTTTAACAAATTGCCAATTATCCTGTTGCGGAACATTCGTTTACGAATGTCCCTAAACTGTTGTTTCCTTCTACTATCATGCACAGAGTTATCTCTTGCTCTAGCAGTAACATTTTTCATTGGCCTTTCCTTTCCGTTTGAATTGCTTCTCTTTTTCTGGACTGAAACATTTTCTGTAGTAATATTTTTTTTACTACAGATATTTCTTATGAATGTTTTTGTACTCTTACCCGGTGCTTTCTTGGTGACTTGACAAATCTTTTTGTTAGAGGACTGCTGCTTTTTTTCATTGACCTGCTGTCTTTGACGTTTTGCAGCCTTTCTCAGTCTTTCTTTGGTTGGCATGCTGAAATCTTGAAATGATCTGCAGTTGAATCTGTGGTAAAATATAATAAAAAATGTTATTAACCACTATTACCCAACAGTAAATCAATAACAGTAATCAAAAACTTAAAACACTACTTGACATTTTTACATAGAAGATTTTTTAGTGCTTGGCAAATTTAGAATACAGAAATAGCAGAAAAGAAATGGAATTTATATTCATTTTACCTGTGCTGTTTTATATGTGAATCTGATCTAATTTTATGAGCATATTTTAATATTTTATTGAAGACACTACACATAACCTGTTTTTGAAGGTGTCTTTATTTTTAAATTAAACGGTTTACATTTTTACTTTTTATTTATTATACATTTTTAAAATAAATGTTTATAGTTCCATAGGCTCAAGCACGTCAGCTTCCCATCCTATGTCATACAATTCTGACAAATCTGCATCCTCATCACGTTCTTCTTCATCCTCAGGATTTAAATCATCCAAGGGATCAACATCCACTGATGTTTCAATTACGAGTTCAATGATGAGGTCGAAATCAACTGATTGCTGATTGTCACTCATGTTGATGTTGTCTTTATCTTTAAAGAAAGATAACAACAATGAGATGTTGCAGAGTAAGAGACAAATCTCAGAGATTATAATAGTAAAATTGTTTAACAAGAGTAACATTTTGCAGCTATTATTTAGCCATGTCCAGCGATGCTGAGGAGGTGTAGCCTATGTTCAATTTTTCAGTGAACAGGACTCATCTCTTCTTAACCTTGGATAAGCCTCACCGACTCTGTGTCCCCTGCACATACTTAAATGTAAAGGGGCAGATTTATGTTAACTGGCACATCACCAGTTAACGTGCACCGCTGCTCTGCCACCCATGGTGTGCCGCATTTACAATCAGATAGGACAAAGCTGCGTCAAAACCCTGCGCCTGCTTGAAGCAGGCATAGGTCTTGACGCAGCATTGTGGAGATGGGGCACCCCTGAGCCTTGCTGGAGCTGCATCGCACTTGCGATACAACTCCAGTAATGCGCCACCTTTACGGCACAGATGCGTCACGCATCTGTGCCGTTTTTGCCCCATGGTGCGCCGCATTGTAAATGCAGCACACCATGGGTGGCGGAACAGCGGCGCAGGATGACTGGCACATCCCTGGTGATGCGCCAGTCATCATAAATCTATCCCTAAGCTTCTTATCTTGTTAGAGATGAACCGCCATATGTATCATCAAACTATTTTGCATTTCCTAAATAGCGAATTTTAAGGAATAAATAGCGATTCTTTACCATTCCTAATTTGCTATGAGCAAATTGCTAATTGCAAATTACCCATTCATTTCCATGGGTCAGGAGGCCCATAGGAATGAAGGTGTAATTTGCGATTAGCAATTAGCTCATCGCAAATTAGGAATTTTTCCAAGGGTGCAGGGGTGTTTCAAGAACACCCTGCTGCACCCCTGAAAAAGAAATTTGGGGGCATATGGCGCACATACATGCCCTAAGGGCATGTATGGGCGTCATATGGCACCTTTTGTTTTTTGAAAAAAAAGCTTTTTGAAAAGAATTAGCAAATTACCACCAACTAGAAGTTGGTGGTAATTTGCAAATCCTTAATGGCATTTTTTGCATATTTTTTGTTTGATACATTGCATTTAAGGAATCGCAAAATTTGCAAATCCTTCAGTGCAATCGCAAAATAAGGAATAGCAAAATCCTTATTTTGCATCAAACTTGTTTGATACATACCATTTGTCTAATTAGCATTCGCAAAGGCCGAAATTCGCAGAATTTCGGCCTTTGCGAATGCTAATTAGCTTGATACATATGGCCCCAAGTGAGGCCTGTCTTGCAACATGGTGCATCTTTTGCATCACTGCTGCATCGGTTTCATGTGGCACGGTTTTTTTACAGCATGACACATCTGCCTAAATGCATCAATTTGTAATTTTGTCGCCTCATAGCAAATCTTTTGCACCGCCGCTGCATCACAAAAGTGACGCACAGTGGCGCAAAAGAGGCATACACCTATCATAAATCTGTCCCTAGCATTTTAAATGATTAATTCAGGATGACGATAAGCTGTGGCCTATCCAGAGGTTTGTTTAAGGTGAGGCCTACTCAGGGTTGCAGATCAAAGTTACGCTTGTTGAAGAATACAGAGGAGATAATACATGTAAAGGCCTACCAATGAAGTAAGTGATGTCCACCTCATTGCGCCAGTCATCATAAATCTATCCCTAAGCTTCTTATCTTGTTAGAGATGAACCGCCATATGTATCATCAAAAGATTTTGCATTTCCTAAATAGCGAATTTTAAGGAATAAATAGCGATTCTTTACCATTCCTAATTTGCGATGAGCAAATTGCTAATTGCAAATTACCCATTCATTTCCATGGGCCAGGAGGCCCATAGCAATGAAGGTGCAATTTGCGATTAGCAATTAGCTCATCGCAAATGAGGAATTTTTCCAAGGGTGCAGGGGTGTCTCAAGAACACCCTGCTGCACCCCTGAAAAAGAAATTTGGGGGCATATGGCGCACATACATGCCCTGAGGGCATGTATGGGCGTCATATGGCACCTTTTGTTTTTTGGAAAAAAAGCTTTTTGAAAAGAATTCGCAAATTACCACCAACTAGAAGTTGGTGGTAATTTGCAAATCCTTAATGGCATTTTTTGCATATTTTTTGTTTGATACATTGCATTTAAGAAATCGCAAAATTTGCAAATCCTTAAGTGCAATCGCAAAATAAGGAATAGCAAATTTTGCTATTCCTTATTTTGCATCAAACTTGTTTGATACATACCATTTGTCTAATTAGCATTCGCAAAGGCCGAAATTCGCAGAATTTCGGCCTTTGCGAATGCTAATTAGCTTGATACATATGGCCCCAAGTGAGGCCTGTCTTGCAACATGGTGCATCTTTTGCATCACTGCTGCATCGGTTTCATGTGGCACGGTTTTTTTACAGCATGACACATCTGCCTAAATGCATCAATTTGTAATTTTGTCGCCTCATAGCAAATCTTTTGCACCGCCGCTGCATCACAAAAGTGACGCACAGTGGCGCAAAAGAGGCATACACCTATCATAAATCTGTCCCTAGCATTTTAAATGATTAATTCAGGATGTTGATAAGGTGTGGCCTATCCAGAGGTTTGTTTAAGGTGAGGCCTACTCAGGATTGCAAATCAAAGTTACGCTTGATGAAGAATACAGAGGAGATAATACATGTAAAGGCCTACCAATGAAGTAAGTGATGTCCACCTCAATGCGCCAGTCATCATAAATCTATCCCTAAGCTTCTTATCTTGTTAGAGATGAACCGCCATATGTATCATCAAACTATTTTGCATTTCCTAAATAGCGAATTTTAAGGAATAAATAGCGATTCTTTACCATTCCTAATTTGCGATGAGCAAATTGCTAATTGCAAATTACCCATTCATTTCCATGGGCCAGGAGGCCCATAGCAATGAAGGTGCAATTTGCGATTAGCAATTAGCTCATCGCAAATTAGGAATTTTTCCAAGGGTGCAGGGGTGTCTCAAGAACACCCTGCTGCACCCCTGAAAAAGAAATTTGGGGGCATATGGCGCACATAAATTTTAAAAACATTCCTTTACCTCAAAAACGATTTTCAAGTCATAATTTGAAAACACTGCCCACGGGGAAATGACTTAAAATGTCCTTAAGACACATGAAAGTGTTTTTTTAAAGCCTTTGCAACTTTTTTGGGTCACTTTTAACATGGCTATGTAACTCAAACAGTCAAAATCTAAATTTACCATGCACAGGTGGGAGCATATTTACAAGGAATTTGCTCCACGGGGAAAGGTCTTTTAATTTAATATGGGATAAATAACATCAGAGACACTGAAATGCCTTATAAAGAAGCATACACCATTATGTCCTTGTCATAAATTTTAAAACCATTCCTTTTCCCCAAAAACGATTTTCAAGTCATAATTTGAAAACACTCCACATGGGGAAACGACTTAAAATGTCCTTAAGACACATGAAAGCGTTTTTTGATTGCCTTTGCAGCATGTTTGGGTCACTTTTAACATGGCTATGTAACGCAAACATTCAAAATCTAAATTTGCCATGCACAGGTGGGAGCATATTTACAAGCAATTTGCTCCACAGGGAAAGGTCTTACATTAAAATGGGAAAAATAACATCAGAGACACTCAATTGCCTTATAAAGAAGCATACACCATTATGTCCTTGTCATAAATTTTAAAACCATTCCTTTTCCTCAAAAACGATTTTCAAGTCATAATTTGAAAACACTCTACAGCTCCTATGCACAAAAAACCCTGTCAGTACTAATACTTCACATTTTCTCCAATTACAATTTCTTAAAGAAACAAAATCTATTTGTAAAACACTTGAGACAAAGCAACATTTGAAAAACACAACTTTCTTCATAATTTTCTCCTTAAAGCACACTATTCTCTATCTAAATTAAAGAAATATTTTCTCACCTTAGCAAATACTTTATGAGTTTCAAAACAGTCTCAGAAACACACCAATTTGTCTTCAGCAGAGCAAAAGGTATGCACTCCAGAGTCTGCAGCTATCAAAAGCACAGAAATGCTGTAATTCTTCACACATATCTCTCATGTCACCCAATCAAAACTCTTCCCTCACTTTTTTTAAATCAAAACCCTTCCCCCCTCTGCCCTCTCTGCCTTTTTTGCATAGCAACCACCTCTTGGAAGACCTCTGGTGTTTGCAAGTTCACACAACAATGTTTCAATTGAACTCTGAACTCTCAGTGCACCTGCATATCCAGTGCATTCTTTCATTTAATGATTTTTTCTTGACCACTCAAAATACATCTTTCAAAGAACTCATCCATGCACCCTAACTTTCTGTTTTCAGCAATCAAAATCCACCAATCACTGTTACTGCTTCATTAACACAGAAACTCCACAGTTTTTTTCATTTTAAACTCTTATTTTTTCAACTGCCATTTCATTGCCACACTTCATCTGACTGCAGCAGAACTTTCTCTCACCATGTTTTCTGTCTGGATTGTTGGACATAGTTACATCTATTGGGCTCAGAGGTATGCTGAGAACAGAAATTTACCTAACCTCAATTTACAAGATGTGGAAATTAAGTGGTTTGGCCACAGAGGATTAAAATGTCACCAATTGATACCATTGGTGAAAACCTTTATGCATTTGCCAAAACCTGACCTGTTAATTGTGCACTGTGGAGGTAATGATTTGGGCACTTTGACTGGGGTAGGTCTGGAAATGCTTTTAAAAGACACCTTTGAGCAATTGATGGCACTTTTTCCTCAAACTGCCTTGGTATATTCAAATATATGCCAAAGACAGAAATGGAGGTGGTCAAACCAATTTTGTCCACAAATTGAGAAGTCGAGGAAGCATGTAAACAAATCTGTTTCAGCTTACATGAGAGACCATGGAATGGGCTCCATGTACAACAATAACTTGCGTTACTACATGCAAGATATCTACAGAAGAGATGGAGTTCACTTCTCAGATGAGGGCAACAGAATTTTCATTCTGAATTTAAGACTGTGCATTGGTACCTACTTATAAGTACCTAAATGTACCATAAACCCAAAAGCTCTTCTCAGAGCTACCCTACATCTGATCACTCACAATTATTATTTTTCTCTAACTTTTTTCACTAATTTTCAACAAAGTACGCTCCCCGGGGCGCTACCTGGTACGCGAACCGGAAGCTAACCTCGCGAAATGTTTTACATTTTTTTTTTTTTCGCACATATAAGCCTCCTCAGCCACCCTCAGAAAACCTAGGGGGTCAAGATAAGTCTACCGTGCCCCCTTCTACCCATTCTGAACATTATTTGCCCTCCATCTTGTATCTTAAGTCGACCGAAACACAAAATGGTGGACTCCCGTAACGCTTCAGGTTCGCGTACCGGGGCGCTCGCCAGTTCGCGTACCGGGGCGCTCCCCGGGAAGCGCACCATCAAAAAAGGTGGGAAAGTAATTTACAGAAAAACGACTGGAGACACTCTCACCAAATATAGATTAGCTCATACTACATACCAATCCCTATCATTTTCACAAATTTGATTGAAATTCCATTTAGCCATTTAGCCTGTAGACCTCTCTAAATACCGTGAGGTAAATTACTTCTCAAAACACATCTGAAGTGTTGGAATTGACAACCAATGAAAATGTTACTTTCATTTTCTACTTTTATTACCTGACATTTGATTGGTTATATACCTGAATATATATAAAGGAAGAGAAGGAAACACAGCCATTTTGACTACTACTTCTTGTTGTACATTTCAATTGGATTTTCACTAATCACTTCAACTTCTTTGTAAAGGTAAGTTGTTATTTTTAAAACTGAAGTATATTGTGCACCAAAAGTTAATATGGTAAACTTTTTCTGATAGTTATATACTATCCCTCTGTAGTAGTTATAGATTTAGATAGACTTCTCTGTTATAGTTATGGATGGAGTTAGGTTTCTCTTGTATAATTATGAAATTACTTACGTTAAATCACATACACTTTTTTATATTCCTACTTCCACTCTGATACTATACACTGCCCAAAGATAAATTCACTGATAAAAACTGCCTATCTAAAATTAATCCCAACAGTGCCCTATCTCTACTAATATATTTTTTTTTTATCCAAATTTCAGGCAACATGGAAGGCGAACAGAAAGTTTCATTTCAAATTGTCCTGCAAGAGAGCAGCCAAGAATTAATTGATCCAAATTATATAGAATTTATGGATGAAACTTGGGACCAAGAACTACTGCAATGTGTGCAAGCAGTAGATGACCTCCTTCAAAATGAGGAAATTTTACACCCTCAGAGATTACAAACTATGTTCAATGAAAATGACGACATTTCAGACAGTGAAATGTTAGAAATGTTATTAAATTTTGAAACACAATCACAATAATAAATAATTGCTTAAAAAATAAAGAAATTAAAAAATAATCAACAAAACCAACAATCAATTAACATACAGTATTTGAAAAGTCTATCATTCTTTTTTCCTTATAGTACGCTCCCCAGAACGCTTCCCGGTTCGCGAACCGGGCGCTCCCCACGCAAAAAAAAAAAATCTTTTTTTTTTTTGCCCTGCGGGGCCCTTTTAAAGCCTCCACATCAAACCTAGGGGGTCAGGGAGGATCTACTATGCCCCCTTATGGTCATTTCCCCCTTTGTTTTGGCCTCCTCTTGTCTCTCGATCCTACCGAGAGACAAGATGGCGGCCGCTCCGGACTGTTTAGAATGTTGACAGACACCGGAGAGCCAATCAGCTTCACTTCGCGAAGTTCCGTTACGCGGAAAGTACGCGAACCGGAGCGCTGTCCAGAGCGCGCTTACAGATATATATCTTTTTTTGAACATTAATTTCTCAAAATCCACTGGAGCACATATATTGAGACCTAGCAAAGGCACATCGGGCTAACAGTCCCTACAATTTTGCCAAGTTTCGTGCAAATCCATTCAGCCGTTCGGGCTACAAGTGAGGCCAACCGCCCTATGGAAATTAACATTGGAAAAACACGTTTTGGGACCCCCCTTTTTTCTCGGCCCCCCCTTGACAAACCCCCCCCAAATTTTCAGGGGCTGCTCAGAAACAAAATGTTCCATTTTCCTGAAAATTTCAGCCAATTCCGTCCACAAACGCCAAAGTTATTAGACATAGAATTTTCAAAAATCCCATAGGGAAAAAATCCTAACTATATATACCTACTGGCGACCGCCAGTAGGTAATATATATATATATATATATGTATTAACAAATCAATTTGTATTTTTTTACTTACATTAATTATTTATTAATTTTATGGTTATTTAAGTATTTTAAGTATGTTTAAGTTAATTATATTTATTATTTCATTAATTTTTAATTAATTTAAAGCATTTTAAAATATTCGATATTTTGACTAACTATATTTTTTACATCGATATTTTTGATTCGATAATTTTGTACTTACCTGTTTGGAGATAGGAGGTCGATATTTTGGTATTCTATATTTTTACCTTGAAATTTTTGTAACTCGATATTCTTGACGTCGATATTGTTTCAGTGATCCGCTTTACAGAACTTAAAGTTAAGAACATATTATAACAATCTAATGTGTCATCACAGAAGAGCAGCAGATCAATAAATTATGTTCCTTAAATGCATCTTTAAGCAGCAGCTGCCTGAGAGCTTGAGGATCTAACATCTGCAGCTGGGGTTAAGAAAGATGAAAGGGTAAGTAAGGTCAGGCAGCTACGAACCTGGACAATTCCTTAATAACACAAGAGGGAGGTCGACAGTTTGAAAAACGGCTCACCATTGAACACAATATACCATCCCAAGAAATTTGACAACTAATTCTTCAGCAATGCAGACATTGCACAACAGAATACCAACTGTGTGTTGATAGATGAAAGAAGAAAGAGAGCGAGAAGTATGTCTTACCCCCTTTACCGGCCATAATAAGGAGGGGCTGGCTGGAGGAATGGAAGGAAATCACTTTTAAAATGAGTGATTATCTAAGATCTGACTCAAAGTCGCAGTTACATCATGTAATAAGGGAGAGAGTTCTTGGCTATGTCATTTTCACGTCCTGTTAGTCCACCTACTTTCTGAATGTGTTTCAATTGGCATGTGCAATTACCAACAACATTCATACCTACGTGTGTCGATCAGGTTACCTCATTATGAGTGATTAAGCAATGCACTGAAATGCTAATAATAGATAACATTAAGGGATATTTTCACTAGTCACTTTAGAATTGATCATGAACATTTCCATGTGTTTCAAGCAATCAAAAAACGTGGAACAAATGCTTTGAAAACAAAGCAAGAGGCAGTACTGGAAAAACAAAGACGGGACTCCAATCATAATTTTTCAAAATCTTCATATTTAAATGAATTCTTACAAATTGATACTGTAGCCATGGTTTTCTCATGGGTGCAATATAAACAAACATGAATCACTGACAAAATATCGAAGGTCACAATATCGACCTACAAAAATATTGCAGCAAAAATATCGAAGTCAAGAATATCGACATCCTATATACATTATGGTAAGTGCAAAAATATCGGCAAAAAATATATCGATATCAAAAATATCGTTGTTAAAAGTATCATGCTTTACTTAAGTTAAAAAAAAGTAAAATAAAGTAAATAATACATATAATTAAAATATACATAGTTAAAAATATTTTAAAATGCCTACAAATTATAAGTAATATATTCATTTAAAAATACATTAAACATATACTTGAATTATATAATATATATAGTTAATTATTTATAGGTTTTATTATTTATTTTACTAACTTATACATTGTTTTCTTATCAATTATAAATACATCTATACACATAAAAAAGTAATATAAATACAAATTAAATAAATATATGTAAGACATTAAAATATATATATATTTGTAATCTTTTTAAAATTAATTATACACTACATAGCTAAAATATTAAAAATAATATTATATAGCGGAGGAAATAAAATTACTATTCCAACTCCAGTGACTGCAACAGTAGGGAAAGTGTTGGATAGCGTTGGGGGGAAAATTACTATTCCCACTCCAGGGAGTGTAACAGTAGGGAAAGTGTTGGATAGCGCAGGGGTTAAAATTACTATTCCCACTCCAGGGAGTGTAACAGTAGGGAAAGTGTTGGATAGCGTTGGGGTTAAAATTACTATTCTCACTCCAGTGAGTGCAACAGTAGGGAAAGTGTTGGATAGCGTAGGGGTTAAAATGACTATTCCCACACCAGTGAGTGCAACATTAGGGAAAGTGTTGGAAGCGGAGGGGTAAAAATTACTATTCCTACTCCAGTGAGTGAACAGTTGGAAAAGTGCTGGATAGGGGAGGGGTAAAAAATACTATTCCCACTCCAGTGAGTGCAACAGTAGGGAAAGTGATGGATAGCGGAGGGGTAACAATTACTATTCCCACTCCAGTGAGTGCAAAAGTAGGTAAAGTGTTGGATAGCTGAGGGGTTAAAATTACTACTCCAACTCCAGTGAGTGTAACAGTGTAGAAAATGTAGGATAGCGTAGGGGTTAAATTAACATACTTATTGATTAAATATTTTTTGTAAAATAAATAACATATTAATAATTATTTAACAAAAAAAGATTAATAAATGCCTATTAAATTAAATTAATATTTACTTAAAAAACTTTAAATTACTTCCCACGGTATTCCAATATAAACACACAACGCACTACACATAAAAAATACCACAATTAATGTAATTATCAATTAATCAATTAATAAAAATGTATTACCAATTATTAATTAATTAACAATAACAATAAATAGAAATTAATAATACTTTAATTAGAATAATATAAATTAAAAATAAGCAATTAATGAAAATTAATTAATAATTAACAATAAATTACTAATCAATAACAATAAATAAAACCATATTAATTACTATTTTCTAAGCATTGAATACTTATATTAAAAAATTATGACAAATCATACAAAAATATACACATACATATAAAATTCATACTAAAATACATAACATGATATTATTTACTTCGATACTACTCCGATATAAAAAAAATCAATATTACTTACCTTGCAGTTGATATTCTAGACAACGATATTCTTGACTTCGATATTCTGTCCCTACAATATTAAAAACTCGATATTAGTGTGGGTCAATATTAAAAATTCGATATTTTGACTGCACACCGAACAAACATTGGATGGTCTCTTACTGTATACATGCACAGGGGTGGACACACCTGGAAGTCGAGGTTCGAAATATACTACAAGAATACAAAACTCCTTTGAGATCTCAGTGATAGTATCTGCTCCCTGGCCATGTGTGTAGGAAACGTCTATCATGTATCTTACCAGTGGAAATCATAAGGACGCAAAGGCTGGATGCTCTCATTTAAGAAGTTTTCTATTAATTTACATTAATATATATATATAATTTTCCTGTGCTACCAATGTGCCTCTGCAACCTAAAGCAATTTATTTGTATGAAAGCCTCACACTTTTCCCTCGTTGAACTAACTCTCTTCCTCCTCCCCAATTTCCCTCCTTCCATCAAGTGCATGTCTCTCCCTGCCAGTTTTCTTATCTCGTGGCATTGGTCCTCATTGTCCTTATTCAGTGTTCTACAACTGCTGAGAGCCGCTCTGTACCAAGTCTTTCCTCTGAATCAAAATGTGTAAATGTTTTATCCTTAGAGGACAGATGAGGTCTGTGAGAAATTAGCCTGTTGGCTGTGGGGTGTCAAACCTACTCAAGCTAGTGGAGAAACATTAGCCCTCAACGCCCCCACGCCCAAGCTCCAGGGGGCCCACTCCAGCACTGTGCACAGGAAACAGGCCCCTTGCCTGAAAGCTACTGATTGGGTGTGAGCCCCCTCAATGTACTTTCAAGGATGGCCCCCTCAAGTTTTGTTATGCCACTGACTCAAGCAACAGTCACAATCCTGTCACGGTGAACCAGAAAAAGTCACTAAATTAACCTGTGCCTAACCCTCTGGTACCTTGGCACCCAAGCAATGAGGCTTGATCTACATGTAACATGTCTGGTAGTATCTCAGCAGGTCTATTAGCATGCCCTTCATGAAAAGCTTGTTGTCTATATTGAGAAGTGCTGTCTGCCTATAAGAGTTGCATTGCAAGTTGTCCTTGCATGGTTTTGAGATTACAATTACATCTATTTCCTGCATTGACCTAATTGCCATTTGTGATGCTGCTACAATGCGGAAACCTTTGTTAATATATGAACCACAATGGAAGCCAAAGCCATGCAAACCCCTCACGAATCCTGCTTCAGATATGGGGAGCTCAGGTTTTATCTTGGGTCATGCATTGTTTTGGGAACTTACACCTCTACAAAATGGTTTGATATTTACCCTCCTCTTTCTTGCATAGGGCTTTATAGAACTCTCTAAACAGACCTGCATTGTGTCCCTTTCCTTGTATTCAACTGTCACAGTTTTTTTAAAATAATGATTTGGCAACAATCAATTTTGCCTTTAGAGCATTGACCTGTAGTGTTTTGGCTTTATTACAGATCTCAACGACTTTGTGCTTTAATGTAAGTAGTGCTGTCGGTGGTTTGTCATCAACAACAAGTAGAGTTGGCCTGTAATTTTTGTTTAGTTTCTCAGTGCTGCTCGGGTTGATTCTCTTGTAGATGATGTTTGTCTGCTTCTTTTAGCTCATTGTTTAACATAAACTGGACAAGCTCTTTGTTTCCCTTGGCAGCTGCTGCCACCGCCATCACTTTTGCCTTCAGCACTGCTTTAAGGGTGTCTACAAATACAGGTATAGAGATATCTGGGGTATTGTTGAGTGCCACACATTCCCTCCTTTCATTTTCAATCTCTTCACTATGAGATACATCTTGCAACAGGTGCCTTTCCAGCCCTTTCCTCTTGTCTCTTGGAAGGGTAACAATTTCATGCAGCTCAAGTGCAACTGGGGTGTAGTCTTTGGTTGTGATGGTGCCTTTAGCTCCTTCCTCATAAGAGCTATGCACAGACATATCTTGTCCACTTTGGAGTGACAGATATGTGAGTGAAAGGTATTGTATTCTCTTTCATTTGTAAATATCTCTACATATCCACCAGTCCCTCCTTCTTGAAGCCCTCCTCCACTTAAAATGAGTCAACCCCCTAAGGTCAGTCACCTAGTCTGATATATCCAGGTCTTGTTCACAGTTTGTCTGAAGTTGTCTGCCAGATTGAGAAATCTTGTAAACTGTATCTGCGTCCACAGTAGTGTGACCCAGTTTGACTCTGATTAGGGGCATGTATTGTCCCTGTTATCAAAACTGTCAAACCCAATTTCTCAGTTTGCCAAGGGATGTAACCTCTGCTGATCTGTAAGTGTTTTGGGTGTTACAAAGCCCAACGTGTTGTGCAATCTGTGGCATGAATTTATGTAGTTTAGGGTTTGGAGAAAATCATTTGAGGTCTCAACTGTTTTAATGGGTTTCCTGCAGCAGTACCACTTTGTTTATCTGCTACAAGTAAGGTATTTTACCTACATCTCCTGAACAGAGTATTAAATACCCTAACAATTGAATTTTAAGACGATGAAATCATAGGGATTACAGCATTTCAGTTCCCTTTCACCTCAGAAACCTGCAATGTTTGAGAGTGTTGCCCACACTCAATTGAAACCAGCCCACCAATGTCTCCTTACTTCCCAAAACAAAAAAGCAGAACCAGGTACAGTCAATATTGCTCTCTAAGCATTCCCATAAATAAATCCGGTAGCTGTAAAGCGTGAATTACTCACCCCTCAGGGCTCCAAGGCGCTGGGGGCCGTCAGGAAGATTAAATAAGCTACTGCCCAGAGTCACATGGTGCTGAGTTGAGCTGCCACCGGCGATCAAACTAGGAGGCCTGCGCTCCAGAGTCAGCTGCCCTGGCCGCTGCGCCACACCTTTCTGCCCCATGAAGAGCACTATTTCCACAGATATTCTACGATCAATAGCCAACCAGGCCGCCCAACCTGTCACCAAATTCCCTGATTTAGCCACAGTTAGGTGCCATTCTCTTTTAGAGAACGTTGAGGCAAAGAGAGGATCCTGGGCCTCTTGGTGTTCTTGCCAACTCCCTGATCATTCCGAAGGTACAGCTGTGCTCCTCACTTTAATTGTCATCTGGGTTGTGCCTTGCATCTCTTCTTGCCTTGAATCTGGCTGCCAAGCCACGACTGTTCCCTATGTATTTCCAATGTTATGCTTGGATGGCCACAGGTTCCTTCACTACCTCAGGAGCCCATCACTCCTCTCCTGGTTGTGCAGGATTCACTCTCATGGCCAGCACCATTTTTCTGGATAAGTTCTTTTCTTCAAGGGGTTTGGTTGTGGCACTCACAAAATTGAATATGCGTCACAAAAAGCCACATGGGGTATCAGTGCCATTTCTTGAACTGCACTTCCTTTCATGCAATTTTATTTGTTCATGGTGTTTCTGGAGTGGTTTGTCTTGAGTACAGCAAATAATGCCTCTCAGAAGGTCCAGTACACACTAAGGCCTCGATTGCAAGTATGCTGATCCATGGACCGCCAAACTCACGGCGCCTGGTGGTGGTCTTCTAACTGCCCTATTAGATGTTGGGTGGTTGGAGTGCCACAGCCCCGGTGCAGCAGCCAGGAGACCGCCAATACCTGAGGGTGTAGAGGCATCCATATACTTGGCAAGACCGCTGTAGTCCCACCAATCATATTAGGAGGTTCCTCCCCGTCAGGGTTTTCAGGGCGATTTCTCCTCCATGAAAACTCTGGCAGAGAGGAAATAGAGGGGGCACTTCAGGACCCCCTGGTGCCTCTGTGCCCTGTGGATGCATACAGGGGGGCACAACATGTCCCCAATGTGAGCATGCACACCAGTTCCTGCACGGCATGGACATTTTATTCCATGCCGTGCACAAACTGTTTTTGGCATTCCATTGTGGTGCCTCTTTTTAGAGGCACTGCCATGGAAAGCCAAAACATAGTCTGCCAGTCAGGAGGAAACTCCAAATCTTGCATGCAGACCAACTACTGCTTTGGTGGTGAGGCCGTGGGTAAGACCTGGTGCCACACCGCCAAATCATAATCGGGCCCTAAGAGGCCACCCAGTTCCCTAAACTCCACCCTTGAGTTGGGGAGCCCATACGGATGACTCATGCTTGGCTTCACAAGGTAGAGGACCTGTGGGGCTGCTTTACAGTTTGCCTTCATAACCTCTCTCCTCTGACTTTGAAGCTCAGCTCTCAGTTGATGGAACTACTTGAAAGTCCAACTCATTCATACATTCAGGTTAATACACTTGGGAAAAGCACACGTTTTCAGTTGTCCCTACTGGGGAAAAAACGTCATCTTCTTTAAACTCAATGCAGAGTGGATCTTACTTGAGTTATGGTGATGGTATGCCTTGATCACCATCTTTTACACTGTACATCAGAATTAAACTGAGAGCGTAGTTCTATTTCTCAGGAAGCAACCATGTGAAATCTGTGTTGAGATTACCTGTCATTGGAAATTAAATTCAGAATCCTTTGTCCCTTACAGAAAGGTTGCTCTGGCAAAGGCCAGGGGTACATACAAAACAGTGGCCCTCATTACACCACAGCTAGAGTTCTTTGATCATCTACCTCCATCCTGAAACAACAAAGAGGCTCAAAGTGGATACACCATGTGGGCAGATTCCTGGCAATGTATGCATCTAAACTCTGGCACATAATAGGTTCCTTACTGAGGAAAGAATCCATCATCTTTTGCCAAATAAAATCTGAAACTCTTAAAAGTCCAGACTAGGATTTAGTAAAGACCATTAACAGAAGGTAGGATTTAAAACTATTAGGGATGAGGTCCCCTTACTTCTGGTTAAACTATGATTGCTAATGCAGTGTTTTCCAAAAATCTGTAAATAAAAATATCTGCTGATTTATTATAAAGTCTCTTTTGGGATTCTTACGATTTACTCTGACTCATGTTCTTTCAGTTATAGGCTATATGTCGAGTATGGTGCTGAACACGAAGAAAGAATGTGCGAGAATGTCTAGTGTTAGAATTACTTTGGGTTAACAGATCAAGAGCAAACATCGAGACTCACAATACACAGTGCTTTCAGAAGAACAAGACATTTGAAAGCAGTAAACAGTCCCTTTATAATATGCGAATTATTAAGTAAAATATTATTTAAAAAGATAGGATGAACATGAGCTGCAGTGCCTTTGTGATAAATGTTTTAGTTCGTACAGTGCATTTGTGAGGAGGACAGAAATGATATGAGTTTAGTGGACTGAATATGAGTAACATAAGAAAAGCGGCTGGAATCACTGAGGGCGAACTCACCAATACCATCCAGTAATTCCTCTCCTCCACAGTGCTAATCGAGTTCCCGGGGCCTAACTGGCACTGATTGGAATCACAGGCCTATGCTTTTTCATGTAGAGACAGATTCTATGCCCATTTCAGTACAGTACAGGAAATCATCCTGCTTTCTAACTGGAGAAATACCTTAACTGAAACCAAGGAGTGGACACCAGGGGCTGTATTATAATAAATGCCATGGGACACAATGGGTGGCTTTCTTGTCCTGAAGGATTTTTGTATTACAGAACAGACCACAGATGCTCGTGCAGTACCTTCTGTAACACAGATTGCACTGCAATAATTGTGCACCAATGTCATCTCAAGGGTGCATTCCATCATTTGCATTGGGGCTTGAACGCATGCAAATGAGGAAAGACTTTACCTCTGTGACTGCACAGTATTATAGATGCAGAGCAGAGGCAAAGGAGCAGCCGAGAGGCACACTGAATGTGTCCCTCAACAAGTTGGCCTACAGGGAGTGTGGCCCCAAGGAAGTACCATGACAAAGGGGCCCCCCATGCAGGCCAGTGTAGTTATTAATTGAACCTATTTTGCATGAGCATCTCTATCTGCTTTTCAGAAGCTGGTCTGGTTGCCACTGCACACTGAAAGGAGGCCTGGAGGCTTCAAACAGCCAGCCCTCCTTTCACTAATGTACTCTCCCAAGGGGACCCATGAGTTCTCAGTTACAGTGAACGCAGCACATTAACTGTAATAGGGAGCATTGTTCCAGACTGTGCCTGCTGCACTCTGGATGATGACTGAGGAGCCTGCAGTGGCTGTTGGGTTCTTGAGGTTCCCCTGCAGCCCTGAAGTTAATGTAAGTTTGGGTGTCCTAGATGGGACTGGGGCACCTGAAAATAAATGTAAAATACAGACAATAAAAGAATAATAAATGAGCAGTAGTAGCCACTCAAATGTTGTGCATTGCTCCAGTAAGGATCTTCACAGGTATACAACCTTTATAACGCAACTTTTACAACGCACTACCATTACAGCGAAACTTTTACAACGCAAAAACTATTACAACGCATGTATTTACAACGCATGTTTTTACAACGTAGGTACCTTTACAACGCATACCATTACAACGTAAGTATTGGTAAGTATATAATTATAATTAAAATGTTATATGTTTGGGTTTTTTTAAGGGGTATTTTTAGGGTTCAGGGTCAGTTTGGGGTTTTTGGGTAAAGGGGTATTTTTAGGGTTCAGAGTAAGTTTTGGGTAAAGGGGTATTTTTAGGGTTCAGGGTAAGTTTTTGGTTTTTGAGTAAAGGGGTATTTTTAGGGTTCAGGGTCAGTTTTGGGTTTTTGGGTAAAGGGGTATTTTTAGGGTTCAGGGTCATTTTTGGGTTTTTGGGTAAAGGGGTATTTTTAGGGTTCAGGGTCAGTTTTGGGTTTTTGGATAAAGGGGTATTTTTAGGGTTCATGGTCAGTTTTAGGTTTTTGGGTAAAGGGGTATTTTTAGGGTTCAGGGTCAGTTTTGGGTTTTTGGGTAAAGGGGTATTTTTAGGGTTCATGGTCAGTTTTGGGTTTTTGGGTAAAGGGGTATTTTTAGGAATCAGGGTCAGTTTTGGGTTTTTGGGTAAAGGGGTATTTTTAGGGTTCAGGGTCAGTTTTAGGTTTTTGGGTAAAGGGGTATTTTTAGGATTCAGGGTCAGTTTTGGGTTTTTGGGTAAAGGGGTATTTTTAGGGTTCAGGGTCAGTTTTGGGTTTTTGGGTAAAGGGGTATTTTTAGGGTTCAGGGTTAGTTTTGGGTTTTTGGGTAAAGGGGTATTTTTAGGGTTCAGGGTAAGTTTTGGGTTTTTGGGTAAAGGGGTATTTTTAGGGTTCAGGGTCAGTTTTGGTTTTTGGGTAAAGGGGTATTTTTAGGGTTCAGGGTCAGTTTTGGGTTTTAGGGTAAAGGGGTATTTTTAGGGTTCAGGGTCAGGTTTGGGTTTTTGGGGTACAGGGGTACAGGGTAAAAATAAAGTAAAATTAAATTTAAATTAAATTAATTAAATTAAATTAAATTAAATTAAATTAAATTACATTACATTAAATTATATTAATTTCAATTAATTTACAATTAAAAAATTAATATATACTTACTAATACTTACGTTGTAATGGTATGCGTTGTAAAGGTACCTGCGTTGTAAAAACATGCGTTGTAAATACATGCGTTGTAATAGTATTTGCGTTGTAAAAATTTCGTTGTAAAGGTATGTGTTGTAAAAGTATGCGTTGTAACGTCATATATCCATCTTCACATAATGCATTGCAAAGGATTTTTTTTTATTTATATTTTTAATTCCTAATGGTGCCCTTAGAAAGGGCAAGGGAATTGCTAAGCATGTCTTTAGTGTTGTGGAGGGCTGCAGGGAACACAGCCACCCACCCCCCGCAATCTTATAAACACAGTTTTCTGGATCCATTGAATACATGACCCCAGGAAAGCTTACCATATTTTTTTAACCACTCTGGTTAGGAGCTGTATGCTTCAGCTAGAGTGCAATGACTCCTTGTGGTAAGCTCTTTGGCTGCACTTTGTGGCCTAAAAATGTTTAAAAAGACTCAAAGATAAGTTTAATTCTTTTTTGAAAAATGCTCTATTAAAAATATTTGGAGACAAAAATGTTTTGGTGAACATTGCACTGTGTGAATTTATAAAATATGTATTTGATTATATTATTTGGTGTGTTTTTGTCAAAGTCAATATATCTGCTTTCATATAATCTATTGTTCTTCTGACCCCTTGATAAAGCCAATAGGCTCAGCCACATTCATATTTTGAGCCTTTCATAAAGCCAGTAGGACTGCCTTACTTAAAATGACACAGTTTATATTATATGACATAGTCAGAGGTGCATGGTGGTAGGGGTGTTGGGCACCCATGAGGTGGTAGGACACAGGTCCCCCAACCCTGCACCCAACCCTACAACATGTACAGCAGAAGGGCTGGACACCCTTGGGGGGCGCACAGTATTTCACCCCTTTTCTTAATTTTGGGGTCCGGGGAAGAGGTCCAGGGCCTATGCACAATTCCACACCATTCATGGCTATGGATATCTTATTTTATGTTTAAACAAATTATAGAGATGCTCTGAAAAAAAATAAAGGTCAAAGTGATGTTATAATTAGGATAGTGATAATATCTTACTTTACATTAAAAAAAATTAAAATACCACTAAAAGCACAATGATTAAAGGGACATTATAGTCAGGTGAAATTTCAGTTAAAACATGTACTTTTAATCAAACAAAACCACTCAAATCCAACAATTATATTTATCTCATGTCCTAATGTAAGTGTATCTTATGCCATTGCAAATGTTAAAACAGGCTCAAATTTGCCTAACCACTCTTGCCCAGGCCCTGGCCCACCCTGATGGGATTATAAATGAAAAAGGCCTGTTTTTTCTTTTAAAATATGTTGTACTGTTTGGCTAGAAATCTACAAATGTAAAACTTTAATTTCTCAAAAAGTACTGATTGGATTTCGGCCAAATCTCTTTTTGGGATGTAGTGCTAATCCACATTCCTATTAGAAAGTGCATGGGTAAAAAGCATTGTGGGACTCTGCTTGTTCTCACCCACAGCTTGAAGGATCTGCCCAAATCTTTCCAGGAAGAAATTGAGATGGACAAACCTTTTTTTGGAAAGTTTCGTGAAGATTCGTCACAGGTGATAAAGTGATTAAGAAGCCAAAAAAAACAATTTCCCATGGAAACACAGTCCAACCTTTAACTACACAGTGGCAATAATGGCCTGCCTTTAGAATATAGAATTCACAGAAAAAACAAAGTTTAATCTAAGTTATAGTTAGGTGTTGAAATAAGGTCAAAACTGTTTGTTTGTTTTTAAACAAAACACCTCTGAAGTTAATCAGTTGCTATCTGGCCTAACCATAACTTTCACCTGCATGCACTTCTTGTGACCTGACATATAACAACACTCATGATATGTTGATTGTTGTCATTGATGACATCTCTAATCACCTCATTGATGACCTCACCAATAACATCAGAGTCATAAAGAGCATAAAGACTGACTGTACATGTTTGTGTCAATAGCATGGAAAAATTATATTGTTCACAATTTACAAGCCACTACATTTTGTGGTGGAAGAAGTACTCCATGTCAAAGGCTGAGTGCAACTGCAGATGTCAACAGCAGGTCTTGTTGGGGAGGAATACAGGCAGATTTACAAAGGTTTTCCGTTGGGTTTGCATTATTTTTATAATGCAGACCCAATGCAAAATACTTTTCAGGATTTATAAAGAACCCAACTTGGTATTTGCATTGGTTTGTATTTGTTTGCAAGAAAAAGTCATGAAAACCGAAGCACTGCTTTGCATTTTTGAGCATCAGTGTGGCATTCCGTAGGTGGTACATAGGTGTTTTTGTGTAACCACCCAATGGTTTTGACACAAAGCTCTATCTGAAATCCTAAGAGTTGGGTAGGACACACTGGAAAACGTGAGCTGAGACTATCCCTGTACACTTCAAAAGGTGCTCTTTGGTTCAGTGATAGATCACAAGGAGAAGGTCTGAACACATCTCAGGAAGAAGGTGGGACTGATAAGAGACTCATACAGAGTTGGGCGGCAAGACAGAAGTGGGTTCTCAAAGTAAATAAACTACAGCCTCAAACATTACCTCTATATCACCCCTGACACCCATAACCCAATTTTGTTCCATGCACTGCATATCCTTGATCCAGCGCCAGAAAATGAAAAAGTAATGTATCAATGTTTGTTCAGTTATATATTTTTTGCATAAAGAGATTCTGCTTTCTGGCTGCTTCACAGTTCTGATGTAACTCAGTGTGTGTAAGTTCAGAATTTGGGTAACTCACTTCTATTCGGGAATCAAGAATGCAAAAATCCTGAGATTAAGCTACTGCTCTATATTCCATTTGCCGAAAATGTTTTATTGTGAGCCAACAGAAACAAGTTAATGGGCAGAACATGCGTATCTGCAATTTGTGGCATTTTTATGTCGTGCACTATTTTTTCATGCAAAATGCATCCAGAATGGGTAAAAACACAGGGACATATTTGCTAATATTTCATACACCACGGAGCAGCAAGGCAAGTTACTGTCCTGTCATTGGTAGAGAGCTGAACAGCGACATATATACAAAGATATAGGGCCGTATTTATGAGGCCTTGCAACACTTTTGCACTACTATTGCGTCACTTTTTGTGACGCACCAGTAGCATAAAAAATGTACCACGTTGTGCCTTATTTCCAAAGGGACGCATCTAAGCAGATGCGTCACTTTGATAATGCTGTATATTATACCTGCCTCATGTATGATTTATGCAGGGTAGTCATTTCCCCGTAAAAAGTCTTTTAAATACAGTGCATCCTTGGTGTCACAAGGAGGGCGCACTGAAACCTGTTGCATCACTGTTTTGGCACAGCAATGCAGCAGTTTTTATAAATTAGGCCCATGGAGCTCTGCAGACATCTCTAAGTGCTGGGGTTACCTTCCTGCACATATCCAAACCTTAGAGGTAATTTCCTCTCTCTATGTGTGATGCAGAAAGGATTAAAAAAAGATATTTCTCCTCATTATGCCTCTCTGTGTTAGATACAAGATTTTGCAGCAATCCAAATTCAATTGATGGATGCATCAGGGTGCCCATGCTCCACCCATGGAGCGCCTACAACAAAGAAATGTAACTCGGCATAGCGCAAGCCGCAGTGTTGTGTTACATTTTTGTACAAAATCAAACAAGGAAGCACAAATATCTCCCTCATGGCTTTGTAAATATTACAAACACAAGGAGATGATGGACGGGATGCTGAAACTTTTCAGACACTCACCCCCAGTCATAGATCTGGGTTGACTCCATAATTGTTCTTTAGCTCACTTCGTCACCCCAGTTCAGACCCAGCCATATGCAAATCAGTCTTGACCCTGTTCCTTATTAAAACAGTCCAGACCGAACTGACAAGCCAGGTCTTCCATGGACCTGAAACGATCATCCTGGGACAAGTTCCAGGGTAACACCCCTCATCAGCCATGCTAGCTTGAATCCAGCAGCAAAGTGAGCAAGGGACCCACGTCTGGGCATATCCTCCCAACTTAGGGTGAATAAAGCAAACACAAGAAGATAATGGACAGAGCACTGATACTTTTCAGAAATTCACCCTCAGTCACAGATCTGGGTTGAATCCATCATTGTTCTTTAGCTCACTTTGCCACCCCAGTTCAGACCCAGCCATATGCACATCAGCGTTGACCCTGTTCCTTATGGGAACAGTCCAGCCCAAACTGCCAAGCCAGGTCTTCCCTGGACTGGAAACAAGCATCCTGGGACTGTTTTCAGGGTAACTCCCCTCATCAGCCAGGCTAACTTGAATTCAGTGATTCAGAAAAGGGGGTGGTGATGAACAGAGTGTCTGAATTAAGCAGACCACTCTTACCCAGTCCAAAGATCAGGGTTTGATCCATCACCGTTTTTTAGCTCACTGCACCATCCCAGCTCAGAACTTGGCTATATGCAAATTAGTCTGTTCCTGTCCCAGTGCATGATGGGAACAGGGCAAACCAAACTACCAAGCCAATTCTTATACTGGGAAGGAAACAAACTTCCGGGGACCGGTTTCTGCCATTTCAGGCGTCGTCGGCCCGGCTTCCTTGAATCCTGATGGTGCAATGAGCAAGGGACTCACATCTGAGTATACCCTTCCACGCTTATGGTGGACAAAATGATTCAAGCCCTGATCTTTGGACTGGGTAAGAGTGGTCTGCTTAATTCAGACACTCTGTTCATCACCACCCCCTTTTCTGAATCGTTTTTGGCCACTATAGGTGTGGCAGGGTATACTCAGACATGAGTCCCTTGCTCACTGCTCCATCAGGATTCAAGCAAGCCGGGCCGACGAGGCTGAAATGCCAGAAACCGGTCCCCGGTAGCTTGTCTCCTTTCTGGTGAAGAATTGGCTTGGTAGTTTGGTCTGCCCTGTTCCCATGATGCACTGGGCCAGGGACAGACTAATTTGCATATAGCCAGGTTCTGAGCTGGGATGGGGCAGTGAGCTAAATAACGGTGATGGATCAAGCCCTGATCTTTGGACTGGGTAAGAGTGGTCTGCTTAATGCAGACACTCTGTTCATCACCACCCCCTTTTCTGAATCGTTTTTGGCCACTATAGGTGTGGCAGGGTATACTCAGACATGAGTCCCTTGCTCACTGCTCCATCAGGATTCAAGCAAGCCGGGCCGACGAGGCTGAAATGCCAGAAACCGGTCCCCGGTAGCTTGTCTCCTTTCTGGTGAAGAATTGGCTTGGTAGTTTGGTCTGCCCTGTTCCCATGATGCACTGGGCCAGGGACAGACTAATTTGCATATAGCCAGGTTCTGAGCTGGGATGGGGCAGTGAGCTAAATAACGGTGATGGATCAAGCCCTGATCTTTGGACTGGGTAAGAGTGGTCTGCTTAATTCAGACACTCTGTTCATCACCACCCCCTTTTCTGAATCGTTTTTGGCCACTATAGGTGTGGCAGGGTATACTCAGACATGAGTCCCTTGCTCACTGCTCCATCAGGATTCAAGCAAGCCGGGCCGACGAGGCTGAAATGCCAGAAACCGGTCCCCGGTAGCTTGTCTCCTTTCTGGTGAAGAATTAGCTTGGTAGTTTGGTCTGCCCTGTTCCCATGATGCACTGGGCCAGGGACAGACTAATTTGCATATAGCCAGGTTCTGAGCTGATATGGGGCAGTGAGCTAAATAACGGTGATGGATCAAGCCCTGATCTTTAGACTGGGTAAGAGTGGTCTGCTTAATTCAGACACTCTGTTCATCACCACCCCCTTTTCTGAATCGTTTTTGGCCACTATAGGTGTGGCAGGGTATACTCAGACATGAGTCCCTTGCTCACTGCTCCATCAGGATTCAAGCAAGCCGGGCCGACGAAGCTGAAATGCCAGAAACCGGTCCCCGGTAGCTTGTCTCCTTTCTGGTGAAGAATTGGCTTGGTAGTTTGGTCTGCCCTGTTCCCATGATGCACTGGGCCAGGGACAGACTAATTTGCATATAGCCAGGTTCTGAGCTGGGATGGGGCAGTGAGCTAAATAACGGTGATGGATCAAGCCCTGATCTTTGGACTGGGTAAGAGTGGTCTGCTTAATTCAGACACTCTGTTCATCACCACCCCCTTTTCTGAACTTGAATTCAGTGGCAAAGTGAGCAAGTGACCCACGTCTGGGCATACCCTGCCAACTTAGGGCAAACAAATCTAACACAAGCAGATGGTGGATGGAGCACTGAAACCTTTCAGACACTCACCACCCCATAGATCTGGGTTGAATCCATCATTGTCCTTTAGCTCACTTTGTCAAACTGGTTCAGACCCTGCCATATGGAAATAAGTCATGACCCTGTTCTTTACGGAAACAGTCCAACCCGAACTTGCCAAGCCAGGTCTTCCCTGGACCAGAAACAATCATCCTGGGACCGGTTTCGGAATAACATATATAATATTTCTAAAGCCCTTTGCATTGCCTTGCCTCTCCTTGTGCGTTGCAAGGTAATGCAACGGTTTAGTAAATCTGGTCCACATTTCAGGAAGCCTTGCAAAATGAGTCACAAGAAATTGAACCTGGATCGATTTTGGGTTATAACATAAGTGCACTATTCTCGGTTTTGTATTACGGACTGTTCTTTTTCATTAATTCAATTACATTTAAAAAAGGTTTAAGACTTGCACTCCTCAGATAATTGCAGAATTTTATTAATTTGTTCCACCCACGTGCAGGTACGAAACCACCACAAGTATTAACTATTTAATTGGTTTCATGAGCCAGTGAAACACATCTATACGTTGTCTTACATTTCACCACAGCTACATTTAGCAGCCTGCAGCTCATGAACGTCAGTTCACCATAGGGATTTGTGTAGAATAAATGACATCAAACGGCATTTGACCTTTACATTCACTCACTCACACACACAATAACACATACACACACTTTTTCTCAAATAAACACTCTCTCCTGCATGCATGCCCACAACATACATTTAAAAGCTTTTTTATTTACCCCAGATACCAAGATACCAGGAAGGGTTTAATCCAGCTATCTGTATTCCATTTTTATTACACTGATAGACTAATATATTATTCATTACTAGTGTCATAAACAAAAAGGCCAAAAACAAGGAGATTAGCGCCCCAACCAATATCCATAATGACGAGCTGCCCATGTGTTCCAGGCATTGATTGTGCAACCTCTGAGACCAGGGTTCACAAATGCAGTACCAGGGATCACAAGGGGCAAGCTTGATGTCACAACTGTGGCACAGTCAACCCTTTAACGGCGTCCATAATGCAGGTCGTCTTAAATGAAACAAATGCTTTTCTCTGATGAGTGGCTAGAACAATATCTAGGGTCATATTCACAATAAAATGTCGGAGCACAGGCCTGCACCAAATTTAGCAGTGCTGCACTCCAACATTTTCAAAATGCAGAGATGCACTATATTCACAGGAATACGGTGCATCCCTGTGTTTCCCCTAGCACAAAAAAGCAGTCTAGCGCCAGAGCATTGACCCTGCTGCCATATTGCAGGGACGATTGTTCATGTGCAGTAATGGATACCTTTCTGCACATAAACCATCAATAATGGCGATGTGCACCTTCTATGTGCGCTGTAGAATGCAGCACACAAAGAAAGAGCAAAAAACTAGGAGAAATTATTAATTTGTCCTTGTATCGCCATTCTAATGCCTGGTATTCTATGGTGTTTGTTTTTGGTGCTGCCTCAACCTTGTAAATCTGGAGCAACATCAAAAAGCAATGGGTATTGTGATGGAACGCCCACAGCAACACCCATTGCATGCCCCATTGCTGCAGAAGACTCGGGCGGAAAGGGGCAAATTTATATAGTGACGTTAAACCACTCAAAGTGGCTTAGCGCCACCTTGTAAATATGGAAAATGGTGCTGCGCCACCTGAGCGTCAAAAAAATGTGACCCTCTGGTGGTGTTGAAGGCTTGTACATATGCCCTTTAGTGTCAGGAAATATCCAACACAGGCTGAAGGAGTACTTCATTATCAAATGGAACGAATTGTGAGTAAAAGGAACTGATTTAACAGCCTCTGTTCTAACTCCTTGGGAGGGTTGATGCAACATGTTTTATATGCAAAAAAGTTTTAATTGAGCAGTACAATCTGCACGCCCACCTGGGTTAATGGTACTCTCATCCTCATTCTCCTGCTAACCAAACCACCCAAACTAATATCAAAGGGTCTTCAGCCATGTTTACAACTACACGTGAAAGGAAAGTCGATCGTATTAATTCTGCATCAAAAGTCCTGCAGTTGCTGCTGATGGAAGACAGGATAACAAATGTCAAAGGGCTCCATGTACAGAAGTATATTGTGATTGAAAACCCGGAGATTCACTAAATCACAGTGTTTTCAACAACAAAAAGCCATTTTTCCGTGTAGTAAATCGTTTTGTGACCTGGAAAAAAGTTTCTGAATCACAAGAGGGTGTATGCAACTCATTCCAAATCAGTGATTTCATTTGCGAATCCCTCCTAATTTTGATTCGCAATTAAATGTCTTAATGGTTTGAGACTGCAAATTCGGTTGGTTGCAAATAATTAAAAATATATTGACTCCTGAATGGAGATGGTAACTAACTCTATGTGAAAGCTGTCTGTGTTGGACAGCTTTCCCTTTGAGAAATGTCCTTTAGCTGCTCCTGAGGCGGAAGCCGGGAGTTTTTTAATTGTTCTACTACACTCACTTGCACTAGCACTTGCGCCGCATTACTACTCTGTCCCTGCTATTAACTTTAAAACCTGTACTCATATCTTCCTTCACCCAGTTGACAGCCGATTAGGCGCTGTCAGGCCGGGTAACGGGGTGTACCGGGAAATCGAAATTCCCGAAGTGGCCACCATCTTGGGGTGGTCAATCAGGTAGCGGGCTAGTTTTCTTCTTTTTCCGCTCTGCATGAATGTCAGCAGCCGAGTGTTCATGCAGCGGGCGCGCCGATGGCGCGCCCGTCTGCGCCCGTCCGTGCCAGACCGGGACTCGGGGCTGAAACCCTTGCCCCCGTAACATTTCAACCTCGAAGTTCACTTCTACTGAGCTGCTTGATTTGCGCTGCTACCCTCACTCCTGCTGCACCAGCCTTAACACACCTGATAATTTTGGCACCTGCCCTGGCTGTAATTTTACCTTTAACGCCCACCTTGATGGCTCAACTAAAGCTATCATACCTGACATGACAACTCCTCAGTCTACACATCCTTCCCTTAAAATAAGATCTGAATTTTCTAGTACATTTTTCTTTTTAAGTATCAATTGTCGTTCCCTCCCCAAACACCAGGCTGACATTTTTGATCTCCTCATGGACCAGCAACCTGATGCCATTTTTCTAACGAAGACCTGGCTCACCGACTGCTCGGGCCCTGATTTGGCACGTGCTCTGCCTGCTAATTATGTCATCGTGGGGAAGGATAGAGAAGTCAGGGCGGGCGGCGGGATTGCCATAATTTTCAAATCCAAATTCCGTTGTAAATTTGATGCTCTCCTAATTCCAGACTGTGAAGCTGCTGCTTTGAATCTCACTTTAACCCCACACTTCACCCTTTCGGGTATACTTGTGTATCGCCCCCCGGGACTGGCTGGCCCCTGGGTTACTAAGTTTCCTGACTTTATTTCCCCTCTGTTGCTTCAAGCGGCCAATTTTTTCATCCTGGGTGACCTTAATCTCCATCTTGAGGACACCAGCTGTAATATCGTTAGTACTCTGATCTCCGACTTGGCAGCCATGAACATCCTTCTATTAAATAGTGGCCCTACACACAAAGCAGGACACTTTTTAGACCCCATCTTTTCCAATCTACCCTCATTAGTTTGTGGACTGCCCTCCCCCCTTGGCTGTACCGACCATTTTCTGGTGAGCGGTAGTCTGGAAATATCTAGTCCTGCACTAACTATAACACCTCTGCCACTCCTTCCAGGAATTGGGCGAAGCTTGACATCGCTCAGTTCAACTCCCTGCTATCTTTAAATCCCCCTACATACCACAACAATGCTACTTCTGATCTAGCAGCTTTTCAAAGCTGGATTCAAATGGCCCTTGATACCTGCCTCCCCTCCACTGGTAAAAAGTTTAATAACCACCGTGCCCCGGCCCCTTGGTTCTCCGATGACTTAAAAACAGCTAAAACTAAATGCAAAATTTTGGAGCGTCAATGGCGTAAGAACTACTCAGCTGAAGCCAAACTGGTCTACAACACTAGCAAACTGGCCTATCATTCCCTTTGTCGAGTTGCGCGAGCTGATTATGTATCTGCATCTATTTTACAGGCAAAAAACTGTCCCAAGACTTTGTTCAAAATGATCAAGGACCTTTTCGGTTCAACCACTATACAACCTTCTCCTACACTTGACTCTACTCAATGCGAAGATCTTGCGCAATTCTTTGTGAATGAAGTAGAGATGATTTATTCTTTATTGGCCAGTCCTTCCCCCGTGTCCCCTATCCCTACCACTATACCCATTGATGCCCCTGATCTTGATAATTGTGCCGAATTGGCAATGGTACCATCTCTTGAATCCTGGCCACTTCTGGACATGAAGGACTTTTGTTTCATCTTGGACATATCAAATCAGGATCACCATGTGACATCAAGCCCATCTCAGTTTTGCGACAGATTGCCCCACCCTCGATCACCTATGTTCTCAACCTACTTAATACCTCCTTACTGACTTCTACTGTTCCTCTTAGTTGGAAGCATGCAATGGTAGTCCCACTGTTAAAAAAAACCCTGCTCTTCCTTCTAACTTTCGTCCTATTTCTCTTTTGCCTGTTTTTTCTAAAATCTTGGAGAGACATATAAATGGCCATATGTCCAAATTTATTGAAACAAATGGGCTGCTTCACCCCACTCAATCTGGCTTTAGGAATGGTTATTCTACTGAGTCCACTCTACTCAGAGTCACAGAAGTTCTTCGTCATAACATCGACAAGGATAAGACCATGGCCTTAGTGCTCCTCGGCCTGAGCGCTGCTTTTGATACGGTCTCTCACACCGTACTCCTTAAGGCCCTTCAGGGCTCGGGTGTTACAGGGACAGCCTTGAGCTGGCTTAGCTCGTTCCTTTCTGATCGAGCTTTGCAGGTTTTTTCATCTACCTCCAAATCCAAATCCCATCCCTTGCCTTTTGGGGTTCCCCAGGGCTCAATTCTCAGCCCTTTGCTGTTCAATATTTACTTCCGACCGTTTGCTGTCTTAGTGGAAGAATCTGGTTTGTCGCTTTTTTCATACGCTGACGACACCCAGATTCTCTTTTCTATGTCATCCCATAAACCAACCGAGCCCTCAGCACTAAGAACCGGCCTCAGTAAAGTTATGACATGGATGAACGCCAACTTTTTAAAATTTAATGGCGACAAGACTGAAGTACTGATCCTTGGCAAGGACCGCAGCCTCTGGGGCCCCCAGCATTGGCCCCCAGAAATGGGTTCGCTGCCTCAACCAGCTACTCAGGTACGCAACCTGGGTTTTATTATAGATGAGTCTCTCTCTATGCGGCAGCAAGTGTCCAGGGTTGCCGCCACTTGCTTCACCATTTTGAAATGGTTAAGGAAGATAGTGTGGATGCTCCCTCCTTACACCCAGCGCACCGTGGTCCAGGCCCTGGTTATATCCAGGCTGGATTGCGGTAATATCCTATATCTGGGTACCATTAAGGAAATAATGCGCAAACTTCAGCGAGTCCAAAATTCTGCAGCGAGACTACTCTGTCGAGTTCCTAAAACAGTTTCTGCATCCAAGTCACTGTCTGATCTCCACTGGCTTTCAGTGGAGAACCGCGTAAAATTCAAAGCCCTCGCGTATATGTTCCGCATCAAGTATGCCAAGGCTCCCGAATACGTAAAACAGCTTGTCACCCCTTATGTTCCTGCCCGCACACTCAGATCCTCTACCCAAGCGAAATTCCAAGTCCCGAGAGTTAAACTGTTCCGCATGGGAGGTCGTTCTTTCGCCTATATCGGCCCCACTCTCTGGAACTCGCTCCCACTGTCCCTTCGGCTACAATCTGATCTTCTATCTTTTCGCAGATCCATCAAAACTTGGCTTTTCAGTCAATAGTCTTATTTCTTTTTTCATCTTGCTTCCTCTGTCAGCTCCGGGAAACCCTGTGGGGTAGCTGCGCGCTGTTATATAAATTTAAACAAATAAATAAATAAATAAAATGCCCCTGGGAGCTAGCAGCGGAGGAGTAGCCAGATGACCACTACTTACTTCCCCCCTTGTCTTCCCAAATGAGAAAGATTTTTTTTTAAAACAGCACTAGTTCCTTTAGGGAACATGGGCTGCTTGGAAAAAAAGTTTTCCATGTGTTTACTGTTGATTTTGCAGTGGGCAACTAGGAGAATTAAGGGGCATATTACCAAACAATAGAGATAATTTTCATCTCTAACTTGTTTAGAGACAAATATTATCGCCGCAAATCGGCGATTTTTATCGCAGATAAACCTTGGGGTATATTATCAAGGGGTTTATCTCCGCTTTTTTGGCTTTAAAAGCCAAGAAAGCGGAGATAAAATTATCTCCCTATTACCAAGCTGTCGCTAACACCAGTTAGTGACAGCTAATAGGAGATAGCGACCATCTTGGGCCCCGCTTTGCATGTCAGTGATATTTATCACTAATGACATGCAAAGTGGGCGTGCCAAGATGTTAGCGACTGGAAACAGTCGCTAACATCGCTATCTCCTATTACCAACTTTTGGAGATATTCGCGCTAAGCGCGAATATCTCCAAAAGCTAACACCTGCCCTGAGCAGTTCTTCACCATGTTATCCAATGGGAGGTGGATAACATGGCTAAGAGCATTTGCTCCATAATGCATGAATATCGCTGACTTTTCAGCGATATTCATGCATTGCGGCCGTTTTTTATCGCATTTGCGATAAACCTTGCTAATAGCAAGGTTTATCTGCGATAAAAATCGCCGATGTGCGGCGATAATTTTTGTCTCTAAACAAGTTAGAGACAAAAATTATCGCTAGTTGTTGGTAATATACCCCCTTGCTATTAGCAAGGTTTATCGCAAATGCGATAAAAAACGGCCGCAATGCATGAATATCGCTGAAAAGTCAGCGATATTCATGCATTATCGAGCAAATGCTCTTAGCCATGTTATCCACCTCCCATTGGTTAACATGGCTAAGAACTGCTCAGGGCAGGTGTTAGCTTTTGGAGATATTTGCGCTTAGCGCGAATATCTCCAAAAGTTGGTAATAGGAGATAGCGATGTTAGCGACTGTTTCCAGTCGCTAACATCTTGGCACGCCCACTTTGCATGTCATTAGTGATAAATATCACTGACATGCAAAGCGGGGCCCAAGATAGTCGCTATCTCCTATTAGCTGTCGCTAACTGGTGTTAGCGACAGCTAGGTAATAGGAGATAATTTTATCTCCGCTTTCTTGGCTTTTAAAGCCAAAAAAGCGGAGATAAACCCCCTTGATAATATACCCCTAAGTGCTCACACGTGTAAACATTTATCTTGGGCAGCTAAATCATTTCCTTTTTTCATTTGTGCTTTGTTTTGTATTTTTCAGTCATATTTCATGTTTTTGTGCACTGCACTAGCTTTTATAACTTGGAGAACCTTCGATGTAAATTGTGTTTGAATTATAATATAGTTATTTTTTTCCATAAATCATATTGCTGGATATAATTGTGGTGAGTGTGGTTCTAACTTTTGATCATTTGATAATCAAAGTTCAAAAGACCAAGGGGCTGATTTTGATTTTGGTGGAGAAGGTGTGCTGTTGCAAAGGTGACTGCGGGGTATATTATCAAGGGGTTTTATCTCCGCTTTTTTGGCTTTAAAAGCCAAGAAAGCGGAGATAAAAATATCTCCCTATTACCAAGCTGTCGCTAACACCAGTTAGCGACAGCTAATAGGAGATAGCGACCATCATGGGCCCCACTTTGCATGTCAGTGATATTTATCACTAATGATATGCAAAGTGGGCGTGCCAAGATGTTAGCGACTGGAAACAGTCGCTAACATCGCTATCTCCTATTACCAACTTTTGGAGATATTTGCGCTAAGGGCGAATATCTCCAAAAGCTAACACCTGCCCTGAGCAGTTCTTAGCCATGTTATCCAATGGGAGGTGGATAACATGGCTAAGAGCATTTGCTCGATAATGCATGAATATCGCTGACTTTTCAGCGATATTCATGCATTGCGGCCGTTTTTTATCGCATTTGCGATAAACCTTGCTAATAGCAAGGTTTATATGCGATAAAAATCGCCGATGTGCGGCGATAATTTTTGTCTCTAAACAAGTTAGAGACAAAAATTATCGCTAGTTGTTGATAATATACCCCTGAGTCCCCCAAAGCGAAGTTCCACCCATCTCATTCAGAGTTCAGAAGAAATGTATTATGTGGACGGTGAAGACTACTCCGCCTCTTTCACCTACCTACATCCGTAAAGGCCAGATGAAGGTAGGGCCATCTTAGGTTTGACCATGTGTCCGCCCACTCTAGATAGAGAAGGGAAGCACATGGCTAGTTTTCACTGTCCATCACCGACAGGTAAATCATGGCAGTAACAGGCAGGGAAAACTGCACAATGACACTCATTCCAAGAAAGAAATCTCTCATCGCGAAGGTGTTGTTGGTATTTTTTATTTTCAATAGGACAATCCCAATTTGGGATTTTCCTTTTGAAAATAAAAAAAAAGTAGAAAGTTTGACATATGGCTTCGTCATGGTGTTGAAGTAGTCGTCCAAACTTTCAATGCATTTTCGGGAACCTCCGTGACAGCGGTTCCTGTAAATGCAGGATATGTCCACTTGGTCAGTGGAAGTCTCCAAACAAGTACGCTCACCCTGGTGACAGTACTAAATCTGTCTGTCAAACTCCAAATCAGGCCCTAAGACCTCAATTACGAGTGACTAATAATTTTTAGAGTATGTCACACTTGAACATTAGTAGAAGCAATGAATCCACATCGTGGAAGTTTTCTCAGGAAAGATTTCAGCAGGTCAAACTCACCTGTAAAAACTGAGATATTAGATTTTTAGTGCAGAAAGCACCAAGGGGCATATCAGCAAGGGCCAGCGATAATTATCACTAAGCGCGCTTAGTGCGAGGATAATTATTGCAGGCTATCGCATGATGTTATCGTTGAGATAGAGTGCTATCAGCAACGCTTATCTCCAAAGTGATAAAATTCCATGCGCAAGCTGCTAAATGTGCGATTATCGCATCCAGCGATAATCGCACAACGATTGGCGATAGCTTGATGATAGGGCAGGGCAGGCTTAGCCATTAAATCCACTTTCCATTGGATATAATGGCTCAGTCAGACTGAAAGCAGGCGTAAGGAAAGTAGCGATAACCGAGGTTAGCGCTACTTTGCTTATCACTACGCAGGTTAGCGTTCAGCTTGCTGAGAGGAGAAATGTCGGTTAGCGACATTTCTCACGTTATTTGGGGGAGGAACGCCCACTTTGCATCTCATTAGAGATGCACAGTTAGGCGTTCAGGGAAATGGCAAAAAGGCATGGAAACACACGCTAACGTGTCAATGCTAATAGGGCGTTAAAATTATCGCCGCTTTAGCGGCAAAAAGTGCCTCTAAAGCGGCGATTCTGCCCTTGATGATATGCCCCCAAATTCTGCATATTGTGCCCCATTTTTCAGGCTTAGCTGGGAAATTGAGTACTTTATCAACCTCAATAAATCAGACAAATTCCCAGGGCATAGGTATTTTCTGGCGCAGTATTGAACACATTTGTAATCAAGGTCCAAAAACTGTACGATTCTCATGTAGGACAAGGCCAAAACTATGGAGTTCCTTACCCTCAGCACCGAAAGCAGAGCCCATTTAACTGCTTCCCAGAAAATGTTGTAAATTGAACTGTTCACATATTCATATGGCAAAAAACCTAACCTCTTTCTCAGACTATGATCTCCACTTTCATGATCACTAATACCAGCCCAGAAACCTCAATTCTAACCCTTGCTTCCAGAACTAAAGCCTGTTGTCAGCTGAACCAACAACCTATTATGTCAGTTGGAGATAAACTTACTATACTTCACTAATTGCCACACCTCATTTATAGCTAACAAGTCATTGCCATAATTATAAATGATGGGGTATATTTATCAAAAAGTAATGAAGCACATCACCTTGGTATGCTGTGCTGCTTTACGAGGAAAGGGTAGGAAAGTACTGTATTTATCAGAATATAGCACTTTCCAGCCTTTTGCCAGCACTGGCGTACAATGGACTGCCTAGCGCCAAAACAGGCACCCTTGCGATATGGTGCAAGGGTGCCTGCATTGCCTGCAGGTTTGTTTTTGTGCAGGAAAAGGCACCTTTATACACAAAAACAATCCCCTGAGGCATATTCCTCTTTCTATGTGTGCTCCCTAAAGCAGAGTAACGCAATACAGTGATGTTTGCTTTGTTGCGTTACTTCGAATTTATCACGCCACACAGAGGGAAACATCCTTTACAACGCAACTTTTACCACGCAGTGCCTTTACGAAGCAACTTTTACAACGCAAACCATTACAACGCATTGCGCTGGGGGCGCGCTAGGATAGGGAATACGTTTAATTTACAATCCAACACCTTCCCTAGTGTCCACGGGGACTGGAGTTGGAATAGTAAATTAAACTATTCACTATCCAGCACCCCAAAGCGTTATGCGTTGTAAAGGTTTTCGGTGTAAAAACCGCATTGTAAAGGCATGCGTGGTAAAAGCATGCGTTGTAATGTCATACATCCCACACAGAGCCACACAAAAAGGCCTTGCGTGGCTTTATAGCACAACATTGCATGGTGCAAAAACGATGCAAACCCTACAGAAATATTGCCCTCATTGTATTGCTCGTTGCACCAAAATGGCAGGCAAGGGACACAGCCCTATTTACAACACCAAAATAAAGGCTAGAAAACAAGTTCTTTATCCACATTTTTGGTTCGATTTCGCTGTCCACTGCATTTAAATTATATATGGGGAAGCACTGCGGGGCAGATTTATGATGACTGGCGCATCCCTGGGGATGCGCCAGTCATCCTGCGCCGCTGCTCCGCCACCCATGGTGCGCCGCATTTATAATGCGGCGCACCATGGGGCAAAAACGGCACAGATGCGTGACGCATCTGTGCCGTAAAGGTGGCGCATTGCTGGAGCTGCGTCGCAAGCGCAACACAGCTCCAGCAAGGCTCGGGGGTGCCCCATCTCCACAATGCTGCGTCAAGACCTACGCCTGCTTCAAGCAGGCGCAGGGTTTTGACGCAGCATTGTCCTGAATGTGACTGAGTGAAATCTCATAGATTTCACTCAGCCACTTTTAGGAGGTGTTCCTGCGCAGGAACGCCCCCCCTGCGCCGGAACGCCTCCTTAAGGCGCAGGGCTTTACAACGTGACGCATCTCCTAGATACGTCACGTTGTAAATAGGGCACATTATTTGCGCCGCCGTTGCGTCAAATAAAGTGACGCACCGGCGGCGCAAGGCTGTCATAAATCTGCCCTTTCGTCTTTAGCAGGGATTATTTTAAGGAAAAGATAGGAAAAACATAGTTATTTCAACTTTATTACAAATCATGATTGTAAAGCTTGAGTGCACATGTAAGTACATGGATTTAACAATGCACTGGAACAAAACACAACTGGGTGGTCATGAAGTTCTTTCAAGTTATTGTCAAATGTTTAAAATCAGAAAAGCTGGACTGACTGCTTCATAAAATTGAAATCAGGCTGTCAACTTCCGAGAGAAGCCGAAGTCCAGCAGAAGAAATATGGCCCTGTTTTCTGAAAGCTTTTGGACTGCACTGAGTAGATGGAAGAAAGAAAGTTTTAGAGAAAAGGCTTAAAATGTCAAAGCTTGGCTTAGTAATGTGAAACATTCCAGCGCAGCACTCGCTACTTGGGTTACGAACATATTTATTTCATATTGTTGCTGACAAGTATAATCTAAACACTTTGAGCACTTAAGCAAACTGGATAAAAAAACGAAGAAACGCATGCTGGTACAGCGGCCTCTGAAACAGAGAGCGGTATAGGGGCCTGTCAAATGTAATTTATTAGAGGGGGCTCGTATCTGCAAGATCCCAGGTTATTGCATCTAAAATGATTTCCTGTCACAGATACCGGGGCTCGCTAAAAAAACACACCGAATGCAGCTGCAATAAGTTGTGTTTTCAGCCTCGATGACTAGTAGCCCGTTGGCCCCGGTATTGATTGCACCCGTGCACCGTTTGATCGTTAAAAGTTAATTGATATAAATGATTGGTTTAGGAAGCAAACGTTTCAGGTATGTAGCAACCTTTGTCCGACCTGGTTAGCTTCATGGGGATACTAAATAAACCCTGCTCACAGTGTTGGTGACATGTCTTTCCCCCTGCTTTTATATTTCAACTTTGCATTATTAACTGATCGATGGTATGACTACCAAGGTTATTTTCAATTTTGCTTGAGGAGCCCCAGTGCTTAATTTGCAGCGACAATTCTCAACTCTGGTGCCTTGCAGATACACTAAAGTCAGATACCACACCTCCCCACCAGTGACATGGTCTTATAAACAAACATTGGCAGTTGTCCCTGGCAGTCAAGGGAAGTATTTTGTGGGTGGACATGTAAAAGAGCAGAATGCTAACACTGACATATTTACACATAGATGCCAAGGTTTCAGGTTGCTATGTGTGATATTTTCATAATTACAGTGTAATTATGAGTGACGTTTCAATGAGTATGAGTGACACTTTCTTGGGAGAAAAAATAAAGTAATGAAGACGAGGGAAACATATAAATATAAAAATGATACCCATTTGACCAACAAGAAACTTTATGAAGATCTTAAAACTGGTGCCTGCGGCGGCTGAATGAAATTATGAAAATATCACACATAGCAATCTGAAACATTGGCAATTATGCTACTGATTGAACTACTCTGTGAATTCTGGGAGTTGTGGTCTTGATATGCCTCAGTGGATCACTTTGTATAAATACACTTGAAAACAAATATATCTAAAACTAAAGCCTTGGATGGTAAACATGGTGTTCTGCAGACAAGGGCCTGACAGCCGATCTGGCTCACATCCTACATCTCCAGCATCTCACTTGTGCTGGTTGTGGCGCTTTGCGCTCCTTTTTAACGGAATGGGACACATTTTTCATTATTCAGACTTTACCCAGGGTAAGAGAGATAAAGGCAAAGAAAGGTAAAAGAAAGAGAAATAGGAAAAGAGTAAAAAAGGGGAAAGCATAGACGAAAAAGAACCTGTAAGAGAATAAAGCTAAAGAGACAAGCAATGTGGGGCTGGTGGAAAAATTGCATTTGTTATCCACAAGTCTAGGTACCCCAGCTTTCAGCTGCTCCTGAAGTGGGTCTCTAAGAAAACTTTGGACCCCTGTGCTTATTATTATTTTTGAAATTAGGCACTGCCTCTATCTTTACCTTGTTTACAAGAGTTGATAGTCCATGTCTTCCTAGTTCAGGGCGTCCTTCCCTAGTGGATGATTTGTCCTCACTCTTTTGGAGGCTTGGCTTTCACAGGTGTCCTGCATTAAGGGCTCCCTGTCACAGTCTTTGTCTGCTGATCTTTTAGGTATGATGTGACACGCCTGCGAGTTCTGTGTCCCCTGGGCCCTGGGATTAACTCCCAATTTTGAAAGGCCTTGTTCCCTGGCCTTTTTTTGCAGCGGCCAACTCGGTCCTCGGCTGTGGGGAACACGGCGGGGAGCTCGTGGCCTCGCTGGTGCCGTGTAGAGAACCACCCCAAAAACCACGTGAGGCAGGAAAGAAGGACTGTGTGGGGGAAAGAGGGGTCCATGGAAGGGAGACTGCAGTGAAGAAATAACAATCCTGGGTGTGTCGGTCAGTGTCCTGTCTTTACTACAGCTCAGCCTAACTCAAGCAAAATAACTATAATGCTGAGCCGCCCAAAAATAAGGTATTTCTGCATTTTCGGTGACTAAGTGCGCAGAAACAGTTGAGCAGTAGTATAAGCAACTATGTTTGGTAACCGGACACTTACTTTTGCAGCAGCTGCTGTCACCGAGCCTGCTCCTGCGCCTGGTACCGCAATGACTCAGACTGATGTGCCAGCCTGCAGAGATTGCTTTCCCTGCAGCAGCTCCGGCTGCAGTCCAGGCCTCGATTCGAGGACAGTAGCGGTGCAGCATTTTGGAAATGGCTTCAGTGCTGCTGGCCTCACTGCAGTGCCTGTTCAGGTACCATCACTTTGGTGGCATACGGGTCTTAGATGACGGTGTCCTCACATTATGGCACTTTACTATTTCGGCTCAAACAAACAGTTATGCTTGGTGTGAGCGCTGAACTGAAACTGTCTGGGCAACAACGCCAGTGCAGGTGAATTAGTTACATTGTAACCTCACCTACGTGAGGAGTCCTGAGAGAGCTGAGCCTACCTGCAAGCAGCCACCTTCTGGTTCCTTTAGTAGCACTACCACTTGGTTTGAGAGCCAGCAGGTGCTATATAAATGCGTGACTTTCCATTTCAGTGCCGTGATGCGGATCACCACACTGAAATGCGTTTGTCTAACGCCTGATGCATGGCACTTGGCAGGGCTGTACCCCCTCGGGCTGAAACAAGTAATGGCTGACTTTTAAATGGACTAAATAAAGAAATTTCTCAGCACTTATCTGGTGGTCCGGTCTCTGATCTTTGTTGAAGTACAACGTATATATCAAAGCTCCAAGGTTCCCACCAGTTGGAGACGCACTCTAACATCCACTGCAGCAACCTTCATGGGGTAAAAGCCAGATCAGCGGGCGGATCCAGTTCACAGCATGCCTGTCGATTCACGCCTGACGCGTTTCGTGCTCATTGCACTCTTCAGAGGCACGGCAGTCATTTTGGCATAGAGGCCACACCTCCTACTTAAAAATATGAGCCCCCCCAATGGGCGACTCGAATGAGTCTGCGTTGGTTTGTGGGTCTTGTAGTGTGTGCCTCAGTTACGTGCCGCTGTCTGAGACGTTTCAAGCACACCAATGGGCATCAACTCGCACATCCGGCATGTCAATCCTCCATGGATGCCTCCAGATTAAGACTCCGTGATTAGGAGCTCCGTGGCCCCAGATTTCCGGGTTGTGCCTCTCCCGCGGCTGGGAGGCCGCGTATAAATCAAAGCTCCAAGGTTCCCACCTGTTGGAGACACACTCTGACATCCACTGCAGCAACCTTCATGAGGTAAAAGCCGGATCAGCTGGTGGATCTAGTTCATAGCATGCCTGTTGATTCACGCCTGATGCGTTTCGTGCTCATTGCACTCTTCAGAGGTGCGGCAGTCATTATGGCATAGAGGCCACACCTCCCACATAAAAATATGAGCCCTCCAATGGGCGACTCGAATGAGTCTGTGTTGGTTTGTGGGTCTTGTAGTGTGTGCCTCAGTTATGTGCCGCCGTCTGAGACGTTTCAAGCCCATCAATAGGCCTCCACTAGAACATGCGGCTTGTCAATCCTCCATGGATACCTCCGCATTGAGATTCCGTGATTCGGACCTCCGTGGCCCAAAATATTTGGGTGGTGCATCTCTCGCAGCCCCCCTCCCCAAAAAAAAAAAAAAAATTGTCGGCCCCAGGGGATAGGGTCCCCAGGGCCAAAAGTGGCCACAGGAGGGGGGCAAAGCAGCCCCCCTCCTAATTACATTTTTTATTTTTTAAAAAGGCCCATGCCCTGGTGGATGGGGTCCTCGGGGCAGAGTATGACCTTGGGAGGGGGGCCACGGGGCCCCCTTCCCGATTTTTGTAAAAATAAATTACAAATTGGGGGCAGGCCCTGGGGGATGGGGTCCTCAGGGCCAAAAAAAAGAAAAAAAAGGGGGGCTACACCCCTTATTAAAAGTAAATTTTAAAAAACGGGATCGGGAGGAGGCCACGCCCCCTCCCTGCACCTCTCTGCAAATGGGGTACTAATTCCCCTTGCATACTGGGGGTCCCTGGGGGCCAACTAGCCCACCAGGAGCCTCCAGAAAGGCCAGGAGACTGCGTTGCAGAGAGGTGTAAAAAGGGGCATGGCCTCATTACACCTCTCTGCAAAGCAGCCCCCTGGCGCATACTGGAGGTACCTGGTGGGCTAGTTGGATCCCAGGGACCCCCAGTATGCAAGGGGAATTAGTTCCCCCTCTAAAAAAGCACCAGGGGACTGCGTTGCAGAGAGGTGTAATTTGGCCATGCCCCTTTTTACACCTCTCTGCAACGCAGCCCCCTGGCGCATACTGGAGGTTCCTGGTGGGCTAGTTGGCCCCCATGGATCCCCAGTATGCAAGGGGACTTAATCCACAAACTTAGAATGTGCTACGGCGTGCGTTTGCACAGTGGTGAAGTAGGGGGCGGGGCTTGAGGTGATATGTGTGCATGCATGCCCTGTGGCGCGTTTTAAGTTGGGGAATAAATTCCTCTACAATCCAAAAGTCCCCTAGGGGCCAACTAGCCCAACAGGTACCTCCAGTAAGTGCCACGGAGCTGCGTTGCAGAGTGTTGTAAAAAGGGGGCGTGCCCTCTAAACACCTCTCTGCAACGCAGCTCCCTGGCGCATACTGGAGGTACCTGGTGGGCTAGTTGGCTCACAGGGGACCTCAGGATTGAAGAGGAATTAATTCCTCAACCTAAAACGCGCCACAGGGCGTGTTTGCACACATGTCACCTCAGGCCCCGCTCCCTTCCTTCACTATTGAGCAAAATATTCCTCTTAAATCAGCCGAACTCTCGAATTCCGATTTACGCACCTGTTATCACGAGCCACGTCAGTGCTGCATCTTTGAGCCCAGAACAGATCCTGAAAAGTAAATCTAAGCGCACTCACCAAAACCTTAGAAATTCACTGAAAAAAACCACAGGTTTCACAAATGGTATAGTTAGCTAGACATTTCACTCATACAAAACCATTCAAATTCCCCCGTTATAGTTAGGTCAGCTAACTATAACTCACGCACCCGCAATGCACTGCTGATGATGTCACATATTACATCACTCATGACTTGGTCAGTGACATCTCTCATGACATTACTGATGACATCTCAAATGACATCACTGATGACATCATCCTTGTGAAAGAGTGGCAGACCTCCTCTCAGCGTAATATCACCTTGGTTTTTTCAGTGAATTTCTAAGGTTTTTTAAATGCTAATTCCTAACTATAACGTGGCTGAAACCTATGGTTTTTTCAGTGAATTTCTAAGGTTTTTTAAATGCTAATTCCTAACTATAATATAGTGAATATATATATATATATATATATATATATATCGGGGAATACTCTTCATCTCCGCTTTTCCTTTTTGGATGCAAATGAAGAGCATGGACCACACAATCTTTAAAATACCTTCTGTTTATTTACAGCGTACAAACAGTGTAGGCAGCCATGACACGTTTCATCCCTCACTGGGGACTTGATCACATCCCTGAAAAATTCATAGGTTTCACACATGATATACTTAGGAATTAGCATCTAAAAAACCTTTGAAATTCCTCCGTTATAGTTAGTTGTACTAAGTATAACTCCCGCAGCCGCAATCCACTGCTGATGATGCCACATATTACATCATTCATGACATGGTCAGTGACATCACTAATGACATCACTGATGACATCTCAAATGACATCACTGATGACATCATCCAAGTGACAATCTGATACATCTTATCCTATATTTTTTTCAGTGAATTTCAAAGGTTTTGTAAATGAGAATTTTTGAATGTATTAATTGTTATATTTTTTTTATACTGATTTACTACATTTCTTTACTCTATTTATTTTTAGATATTTTATTTTTAAAATTACATTATAATTACATTATACATTACATTACAAAATATACTTTCTCTGAATGAATTACTTTAGTTTAAATACTTTGCAAATAGGCAATAGACTTTTAAGTACAGTAGTTACAGTTGTTGCAATGTGCAACACAATTTCAAAAACAATGCAACAGTGAGCTGAATGGGAATTTCTAGTTAAATGCAATTAGTTACTTTATGGATTACTTTTCTAACCACAGGCTGGATCCTAGATTCAGTCCTGGGACATCTCCTGTAAACAGTTGAGTAAAAGCGTTTTGGTTACAGTAGTGATTTTTAAGGAATATTATTGTATTTTAAAAGTTGACAGAAACTTTTTCACATAGAATCACCAATGTTATCCTAAGAGAGGAAATTCACTTAGCAGGTAAGTAGTGTTATCGTTAATTTTTCTTACTCAGTGGTGGATCCTGGATCCAGCATTGGTGCATCTCCTGTAAACAGTTGAAAGAATGCGTTTAGGTCATACAGTCGATGTTTAAGGAATATTTGTAGTTTGTGAAAATAGACACTTAGAAACTTTTCTGGTGAAAACCAGACAATGGATTCCTATGGAAGGAAATACAAGTTACTGGTAAGTACGGTTAGAATTACTTTTCAGGCACAGTGCTGGGCTAAAAAATGCAGCACTGCGATCTCTCCTGATAACAGGTGAGTAAATCAGATTTCGTTGTTCGAATAATTTTAGGTGAATATTTAAAGGTCCAAAACTCCACACTTAGGAGAATTTCCAAGTAAAACCAGTCAATGTTAGCCTATGGAAGGCAAATCAAGTTACTGGTAAGTATGGTTAGAATTACTTTTCAGGATCAGTACTGGGCTCAAAGATGCAGCACTGAGGTCTCTCCTGATAACAGGTCAGTAAATCGGAATTTGTTGTTCGAATAATTTTAGGAGAATATTTTCAAGTTCCATAACTCCACACTTAGAACAATTTCCAAGTGAAACCATTCAATGTTAGCCTATGGAAGGAAATTCACTTAGCAGGTAAGTACTGTTATCGTTACTTTTTCTTACTCAGTGGTGGAGCCTAGATCCAGCACTGGCGCATCTCTTGTAAAAAGTTGAAAGAATGAGTTTAAGTCATACAGGTGATTTTAAAGGAATATTTGTTGTTTGTGAAAATAGACACATAGAAACTTTTCTGGTGAAAACCAGACAATGGATTCCTATGCAAGGAAATACAAGTTACTGGTAAGTACGGTCAGAATTACTTTTCAGGGTCAGTGCTGGGCTAAAAGATGCAGCACTCGGTTCTCTCCTGATCACAGGTGAGGTAATCGGAATTCGTTGTTCGGATGAGTTTAGGTGAATATTTTAAAGTTCCAAAACTCCACACTTAGAAGAATTTCCAAGTAAAACCAGTCAATGTTAGCCTATGGAAGGAAATTCAACCTACTGGTAAGTATGGTTAGAATTACTTTTCAGGATCAGTACTGGGCTCAAAGATGCAGCACTGAGGTCTCTCCTGATAACAGGTGAGTAAATCGGAATTCGTTGTTCGAATTATTTTAGGTGAATATTTTCAAGTTGCATAATTCCACACTTAGAACAATTTCCAAGTGAAACCATTCAATGTTAGCCTATAGAAGGAAATTCACTTAGCAGGTAAGTACTGTTATCGTTACTTATTCTTACTCAGTGGTGGAGCCTAGATCCAGCACTGGCACATCTCTTGTAAACAGTTGAAAGAATGCGTTTAAGTCATACAGGCGATTTTTAAGGAATATTTGTAGTTTGTGAAAATAGACACTTAGAAACTTTTCTGGTGAAAACCAGACAATGAATTCCTATGCAAGGAAATACAAGTTACTGGTAAGTACGGTTAGAATTACTTTTCAGAGTCAGTGCTGGGCTAAAAGATGCAGCACTGGGTTCTCTCCTGATAACAGGTGAGGTAATCGAAATTAATTGTTCGGATGATTTTATGTGAATATTTTAAAGTTCCAAAACTCCACACTTAGAAGAATTTCCAAGTAAAACCAGTCAATGTTAGCCTAGGGAAGGAAATTCAAGTTACTAGTAAGTATGTTTAGAATTACTTTTCAGGATCAGTACTGGGCTAAAAAATGCAGCACTGATGTCTCGCCTGATAACAGGTGAGTAAATTGGAATTCGTAGTTTGGCTGATTTTAGAGGAATATTTGCATGTTTAAAAAATCGACATTTAGAAACTTTTTCAGCAAAAAGCAGGCAATGGTATCCTATGGAAGGAAATTCAAGTTACTGGTAAGTACGGTTAGAATTACTTTTCAGGATCAGTTCTGGGCTCAAAGATACAGCACTGAGGTCTCTCCTGATAACAGGTGAGTAAATCGGAATTCGTAGTTTGGCTGATTTTACTTTGGTCCACTATATATAGAGCCACTTTCCTACAGCATCTCCTCCCTTCACCATGTCTAAACGAGCCCTGTGTCCATTTTAATTTGGGAGATTAAGTCCCCTTGAATCCTCAGGGTCCCTGGGGTCCAGGTAGCCCACTAGGTACCTCCAGGTACCTCCAGTAAACACCACAGAGCTGTGTTGCAGAGAGGTGTAAAAAGGGGCACGGCCTGGGCCACCTCTCTGCAACACAGCGCAGTGGCGCTTACTGGAAGCACCTGGTGGGCTAGTTAGCCCACAAGGGCCCTCAGGATTGAAGGGGAATTATTTCTCCAAATTAAAACACGCGCAGGGCGTGTTTGCACATGTCACCTCAGGCCCGTCCCCTGTGTCTATTTTAATTTGGGAGATTAAATCCCCTTGAATTGAGGGTCCCTAGGGCCCAACTAGCCCACCAGGTACCTCCAGTAAGCACCACAGAGCTGAATTGCAGAGAGGTGCAAAAAGGGGCGTGGCCTTTGAACACCTCTCCGCAACGCAGCACCCTGGCGCATACTGGAGTTACCTGGTGGGATAGTTGGCCCCCCAGGGACCCTCAAGATTGAAGAGGAATGAATTCCTCAACTTTAAATGCACCACAGGGCACGTTTGCACAATGGTAAAGGAAGGGGGCGGGGCCTCAGGTGATATGTCTGCAAACACGCCCTGTGGCGCGTTTTAAAATGGGGAATTAATTCCTCTTCAATCCTGAGGTTCCCTGGGGGCCAACTAGCCCAGCAGGTACCTCCAGTATGCGCCAGGGAGCTGTGTTGCAGAGAGGTGTTCAGAGGCCAAACCCCTTTTTACACCTCTCTCCGTGGCACTTGCTGGAGGTACCTGGTGGGCTAGTTGGCACCCAAGGTACCTCAGGGTTGAAGAGGAATTAATTCCCCAACTTAAAACACGCCACAGGGCATGTTTGAACACATATCACCTCAGGCCCCGCCCCCTACCTTCACCACTGTGCAAACGTGCCCCGTCGCGGACCCCCCATTTTGAATATTTAGTGCCCCGGGGAGGTGGCGGTCCCTGGGGCATGTGGGTAGCTTGAGCCCCCCCACACAGGGTAAATTAAAAAAAAATAAAGCCCTGGGGGGGGTGGTCCCCATGGCCGTGGGAGACCTTGAGATCCCCACCATTTATTTTTTTAAGCCCCGGGGCTGGGGAGCCTGAGAGCCCCCCAACAAATACCTAGAAGCCCCAGGGGTGGCGGTCCCCAGGACTGGGGGGGACTGTGTGCCCCCCAACTAATTTTAAAAAGCCATGGGGGTGGCGGTCCCTGGGGCTGAGGGGGCTTGAGAGCCCCCCACACCAAAATTTTAAAAACCCCGGAGGGTGCTGGTCCCCTGGGCTGGGGGGCCTTAGAGCCCCCCACACAATTTAAAGATGCTCCGGGGGTGGCGTTCCCCGGGGCTGCGGGGAGGCTGTGAGCCACCACGTATATTATGATAAAGCCCCGCAATGTGGCGGTCCCTGGGGCAGTATGGGGGGATTTGGCCCCCCCACAATTTCTTTCATCATGCCCCCGGCATTTGTCACCCCCGGAGGCAAATTATCATATCCAAGTGCTGGAGCACGCACTTCATTTTTTTTTATCAACAAGATCCATGCATCTGCGTGGATTTTGCCAATTTAAAAAAAAAAGAAATTGGGGCCTTGGGGGTACTTGTGGGACCCACTGAGCAAGCCTAGGGGGGTCAGGGTATTTCTGCCCTGCCCCCTTTTCGCGTTTTTTGCATTTGTTTATTAGGTTTTTTGGGCCTTGGTTCTACTGAGGCACAAGATGGCTGCCAACACTTCCTGGTTTGGAGTGTTGACAGCCAACTCTCATGCAGCTCGTGCACAGCAGGGTCCGCGGATCCTCCGAGGATCCTCCGAGGCCATAGATATATATGTACTTTTAAATGTGATTTTCTCAGAAACTACTGAATGGATTTACACCATATAAGCAAAAGGCACAAGTCTGAACTAAGGACTACTACTTTGCCAAATTTGGTGTAATTCCATTCAGACGTTCGGGCTGTAGCCGCGATGAACGGTACCTATGGAAAATTGCATGGGGAAAACATGTTTTGGGACCCCCCTTTTTTCTCAGCCCCCGCTTCACGAATCACCACAAGGCTTTCAGGATAGGTGCGGACTGGAGCGCCCCACCAGCTTTGACAATTTCGCGAAGATTCATCAACCGGCGCCAAAGTTATTCCAAATAGAATGTTGCACATTTCCTATGGAAAATAGGTCCTAACTATAACTTTCTACTGGCGACTGCCAGTATGTAATATATATGCAATAACAGTCCACTCGTGGTGAAGAAGACACAGGGACACGGCGGGGCTTTTCAGGAGCTCTTTATTTCAAAACACTTGTCATGACGCGTTTCGGCGTAAGCCTTTATCAAATGCCACGGGTGCTGCGAGTTCCCTGGTTTCACTGTTGTTGGTATCCTGCTCCTGAAGTAAGGCAGGTCACACCTGAGCCGCATTCAATTGGAGTCCATTCAGCCATATTTGAAAGGTTAGAACTGCAATTCCCAGCATGCAGTTGGTGCAGAATGTTCTGCCGGGATTGTGCTGAATGTCTCTGTCAGCTTAGTAATTGTTCGCTTAAAGTAAGCCGATGACTTGAAGGGTGCAGGCTGAAATTCGTACCGCTGTGCAGGGCAATAAGCAGTTCCTGTGCCCTCACTCCCAACCACACAGTCTCGACGATTTACAGACTCTGGGGTGGCGCTTAAGGTAACAACATCTCTCCATAAGTATGGACTGCCAGTCGGCAGCAAAGCTTGTGCGTCGTCGAGTAGGGTGGCAGTTCCGAGTAGTGACAATGACCCGTGAACAATTCTGGAAGGGTCCCAACTGCATGTCATTGGCTCCACGCCAATTATGCAATAACAGTCCACTCGTGGTGAAGAAGACGCAGGGACACGGCAGGGATTTTCAGGCGCTGTTTATTTCAAAACACTTGGCATGACGCGTTTCGGCGTAAGCCTTTATCAAATGCCACGGGTGCTGCGAGTTCCCTGGTTTCACTGTTGTTGGTATCCTGCTCCTGAAGTAAGGCAGGTCACACCTGAGCCGCATTCAATTGGAGTCCATTCAGCCATATTTGAAAGGTTAGAACTGCAATTCCCAGCGTGCAGTTGGTGCAGAATTTATTGCCGGGATTGTGCTGAATGTCTCTGTCAGCTTAGTAATTGTTCGCTTAAAGTAAGCAGCTGACTTGAAGGGTGCAGGCTGAAATTCGTAGCGCTGTGCAGAGCAATAAGCAGTTCCTGTGCCCTCACTCCCAACCACACAGTCTCGACGATTTACAGACTCCGGGATGGCGCTTAAGGTAACGACATCTCTCCATAAGTATGGATTGCCAGTCGGCAGCAAAGCTTCTGCGTCGTCGAGTAGGGTGGCTGTTCCGGGTAGTGCCAATGACCCGTGAACAATTCTGGAAGGGTCCCAACTGTGTGTCATTGGCTCCACGCCAATTATGCAATAACAGTCCACTCGTGGTGAAGAAGACGCAGGGACACGGCAGGGGCTTTTCAGGAGCTGTTTATTTCAAAACACTTGGCATGACGCGTTTCGGCGTAAGCCTTTATCAAATGCCACGGGTGCTGCGAGTTCTCTGGTTTCACTGTTGTTGGTATCCTGCTCCTGAAGTAAGGCAGGTCACACCTGAGCCGCATTCAATTGGAGTCCATTCAGCCATATTTGAAAGGTTAAAACTGCAATTCCCAGCATGCAGTTGGTGCAGAATTTGTTGCCGGGATTGTGCTGAATGTCTCTGTCAGCTTAGTAATTGTTCGCTTAAAGTAAGCAGCTGACTTGAAGGGTGCAGGCTGAAATTCGTAGCGCTGTGCAGGGCAATAAGCAGTTCCTGTGCCCTCACTCCCAACCACACAGTCTCGACGATTTACAGACTCCGGGATGGCGCTTAAGGTAACGACATCTCTCCATAAGTATGGACTGCCAGTCGGCAGCAAAGCTTCTGCGTCGTTGAGTAGGGTGGCAGTTCCGGGTAGTGCCAATGACCCGTGAACAATTCTGGAAGGGTCCCAACTGCGTGTCATTGGCTCCACGCCAATTATGCAATAACAGTCCACTCGTGGTGAAGAAGACGCAGGGACACGGCGGGGCTTTTCAGGAGCTGTTTATTTCAAAACACTTGGCATGACGCGTTTCGGCGTAAGCCTTTATCAAATGCCACGGGTGCTGCGAGTTTCCTGGTTTCACTGTTGTTGGTATCCTGCTCCTGAAGTAAGGCAGGTCACACCTGAGCCGCATTCAATTGGAGTCCGTTCAGCCATATTTGAAAGGTTAGAACTGCAATTCCCAGCATGCAGTTGGTGCAGAATTTGTTGCAGGGATTGTGCTGAATGTCTCTGTCAGCTTAGTAATTGTTCGCTTAAAGTAAGCAGCTGACTTGAAGGGTGCAGGCTGAAATTCGTAGCGCTGTGCAGGGCAATAAGCAGTTCCTGTGCCCTCACTCCCAACCACACAGTCTCGACGATTTACAGACTCCGGGATGGCGCTTAAGGTAACAACATCTCTCCATAAGTATGGACTGCCAGTCGGCAGCAAAGCTTCTGCGTCGTCGAGTAGGGTGGCAGTTCCGGGTAGTGCCAATGACCCGTGAACAATTCTGGAAGGGTCCCAACTGCGTGTCATTGGCTCCACGCCAAACATGCAATAACAGTCCACTCGTGGTGAAGAAGACGCAGGGACACGGCGGGGCTTTTCAGGAGCTGTTTATTTCAAAACACTTGACATGACGCGTTTCGGCGTAAGCCTTTATCAAATGCCACGGGTGCTGCGAGTTCCCTGGTTTCACTGTTGTTGGTATCCTGCTCCTGAAGTAAGCCAGGTCACACCTGAGCCGCATTCAATTGGAGTCCATTCAGCCATATTTGAAATGTTAGAACTGCAATTCCCAGCATGCAGTTGGTGCAGAATTTGTTGCCGGGATTGGGCTGAATGTCTCTGTCAGCTTAGTAATTATTCGCTTAAAGTACGCAGCTGACTTGAAGGGTGCAGGCTGAAATTCGTAGCAATGTGCAGGGCAATAAGCAGTTCCTATACCCTCACTCCCAACCACACAGTCTCGACGATTTACAGACTCCGGGATGGCGCTTAAGGTAACGACATCTCTCCATAAGTATGGACTGCCAGTCGGCAGCAAAGCTTCTGCGTCGTCGAGTAGGGTGGCAGTTCCGGGTAGTGCCAATGACCCGTGAACAATTCTGGAAGGGTCCCAACTGCGTGTCATTGGCTCCACGCCAAACATGCAATAACAGTCCACTCGTGGTGAAGAAGACGCAGGGACACGGCGGGGCTTTTCAGGAGCTGTTTATTTCAAAACACTTGACATGACGCGTTTCGGCGTAAGCCTTTATCAAATGCCACGGGTGCTGCGAGTTCCCTGGTTTCACTGTTGTTGGTATCCTGCTCCTGAAGTAAGCCAGGTCACACCTGAGCCGCATTCAATTGGAGTCCATTCAGCCATATTTGAAATGTTAGAACTGCAATTCCCAGCATGCAGTTGGTGCAGAATTTGTTGCCGGGATTGGGCTGAATGTCTCTGTCAGCTTAGTAATTATTCGCTTAAAGTACGCAGCTGACTTGAAGGGTGCAGGCTGAAATTCGTAGCAATGTGCAGGGCAATAAGCAGTTCCTATACCCTCACTCCCAACCACACAGTCTCGACGATTTACAGACTCCGGGATGGCGCTTAAGGTAACGACATCTCTCCATAAGTATGGACTGCCAGTCGGCAGCAAAGCTTCTGCGTCGTCGAGTAGGGTGGCAGTTCCGGGTAGTGCCAATGACCCGTGAACAATTCTGGAAGGGTCCCAACTGCGTGTCATTGGCTCCACGCCAAACATGCAATAACAGTCCACTCGTGGTGAAGAAGACGCAGGGACACGGCGGGGCTTTTCAGGAGCTGTTTATTTCAAAACACTTGGCATGACGCGTTTCGGCGTAAGCCTTTATCAAATGCCACGGGTGCTGCGAGTTCCCTGGTTTCACTGTTGTTGGTATCCTGCTCCTGAAGTAAGGCAGGTCACACCTGAGCCGCATTCAATTGGAGTCCATTCAGCCATATTTGAAAGGTTAGAACTGCAATTCCCAGCATGCAGTTGGTGCAGAATGTTCTGCCGGGATTGTGCTGAATGTCTCTGTCAGCTTAGTAATTGTTCGCTTAAAGTAAGCAGATGACTTGAAGGGTGCAGGCTGAAATTCGTAACGCTGTGCATGGCAATAAGCAGTTCCTGTGCCCTCACTCCCAACCACACAGTCTCGACGATTTACAGACTCTGGGGTGGCGCTTAAGGTAACAACATCTCTCCATAAGTATGGACTGCCAGTCGGCAGCAAAGCTTCTGCGTCGTCGAGTAGGGTGGCAGTTCCGAGTAGTGACAATGACCCGTGAACAATTCTGGAAGGGTCCCAACTGCATGTCATTGGCTCCACGCCAATTATGCAATAACAGTCCACTCGTGGTGTAGAAGACGCAGGGATTTTCAGGAGCTGTTTATTTCAAAACACTTGGCATGACGCGTTTCAGCGTAAGCCTTTATCAAATGCCACGGGTGCTGCGAGTTCCCTGGTTTCACTGTTGTTGGTATCCTGCTCCTGAAGTAAGGCAGGTCACACCTGAGCCGCATTCAATTGGAGTCCATTCAGCCGCATTCAATTGGAGTCCATTCAGCCATATTTGAAAGGTTAGAACTGCAATTGCAGTGCAGAGCAATAAGCAGTTCCTGTGCCCTCACTCCCAACCACACAGTCTCGATGATTTACAGACTCCGGGATGGCGCTTAAGGTAACGACATCTCTCCATAAGTATGGACTGCCAGTCGGCAGCAAAGCTTCTGCGTCGTCGAGTAGGGTGGCAGTTCCGGGTAGTGCCAATGACCCGTGAACAATTCTGGAAGGGTCCCAACTGCGTGTCATTGGCTCCACGCCAATTATGCAATAACAGTCCACTCGTGGTGAAGAAGACGCAGGGACACAGCGGGGCTTTTCAGGAGCTGTTTATTTCAAAACACTTGGCATGACGCGTTTCAGCGTAAGCCTTTATCAAATGCCACGGGTGCTGCGAGTTCTCTGGTTTCACTGTTGTTGGTATCCTGCTCCTGAAGTAAGGCAGGTCACACCTGAGCCGCATTCAATTGGAGTCCATTCAGCCATATTTGAAAGGTTAGAACTGCAATTCCCAGCATGCAGTTGGTGCAGAATTTGTTGCCGGGATTGTGCTGAATGTCTCTGTCAGCTTAGTAATTGTTCGCTTAAAGTAAGCAGCTGACTTGAAGGGTGCAGGCTGAAATTCGTAGCGCTGTGCAGGGCAATAAGCAGTTCCTGTGCCCTCACTCCCAACCACACAGTCTCGACGATTTACAGACTCCGGGATGGTGCTTAAGGTAACGACATCTCTCCATAAGTATGGACTGCCAGTCGGCAGCAAAGCTTCTGCGTCGTTGAGTAGGGTGGCAGTTCCGGGTAGTGCCAATGACCCGTGAACAATTCTGGAAGGGTCCCAACTGCGTGTCATTGGCTCCACGCCAATTATGCAATAACAGTCCACTCGTGGTGAAGAAGACGCAGGGACACGGCGGGGCTTTTCAGGAGCTGTTTATTTCAAAACACTTGGCATGACGCGTTTCGGCGTAAGCCTTTATAAAATGCCACGGGTGCTGCGAGTTCCCTGGTTTCACTGTTGTTGGTATCCTGCTCCTGAAGTAAGGCAGGTCACACCTGAGCCGCATTCAATTTCAGTCCGTTCAGCCATATTTGAAAGGTTAGAACTGCAATTCCCAGCATGCAGTTGGTGCAGAATTTGTTGCCGGGATTGTGCTGAATGTCTCTGTCAGCTAAGTAATTGTTCGCTTAAAGTAAGCAGCTGACTTGAAGGGTGCAGGCTGAAATTCGTAGCGCTGTGCAGGGCAATAAGCAGTTCCTGTGCCCTCACTCCCAACCACACAGTCTATATATATATATATACACACATACATATAAAAATAGGTATGTATGTATATATAAATATATCAATGTCACACCAACGATCACTCCATCAAAGCAACCATAGGACGTAGCGGGGAGCAAGAAATCCATTTATTGAACACCTCCGGCATAATGCATTTCGGCACATTTACCTTGCTGATCGCACTAGGGTAACACCCACACCACCTTTAAAACTCTTACGGCTCTCCCATTGGTGGGAGTTCCGCTGTCCCCAGTAGGTAGTTATAGTTAGGACCTAGTTTCCATAGGAGATCCGTAACATTTTATTGGGAATAACTTTTGCGCCGGTTGTTAAATCTTCAAGAATTTCTCTAAGAAGATGGCCCGCTCTGCTCCGCTCCTTCCCTGAAAGTATTGGGAAGATTCCTCAAGCGGGGGCCGAGAAAAAAGGGGGGTCCCAAAATGTGTTTTTTCCATGTTAATTTCCATAGGACGATTAGACACGGCTACAGCCCGAACCGCTGAACGGAATTACACCAAATTTGGGAAAATGGTAGGGTCTGGTACGCAGATCACCCTTTTAGTTAAATGGTGTAAATCCCTCCAGTAGTTCCTGAGAAAATCAAAAGAAAAAATATATATATTTCTGGGCGTACCCCAACCACACATATCATCGTGAGATCTGATTGGCTGTCAGCACTTCATCCAAGAAGTGTTGTCAGCCATCTTGGGACCAATATACATGATAGCACGTCATTAAAAAGAATTGCAGTTAATAGAAGGTTTTAGGATTTTAGTTACATTATAAATCATTTGTTGATGGTACCATACTCATTTTAGGAATCGTGGTGTGTTCTAAGGTGATTTTACCATGTGAAAAAGCCTTCTGCTGGGATATCATGAATCATGTTTGAAAGAAAACTATTATCTCATGCTTTTCCCACAGTGGTTTGGAAGGGAATCTATAAGCTAAACTGAAAGCATATTTTCTGTAAATTCACATTATCTTTCTCAGTCATGTGAGAATGAAGTCTGACATTCTCAGTAAAACACGTACATCCAACAAGGACAGAGACTGTCAGTTGATTCCTTTGTGTTCTACTTCAGCTTCCCAGAGTGTTCTAAAGAACAACTAGAGCGCTAACAGTCCTACTTATTACAAAGGTATGGCACACCTGAAGCCATCTTGATTGGAATAAAGTGGTAACTCTTAAAACAGTTAATTTAAAAAGGAACACAATGAGGGGGTATATTTTGCCATAGAAAGTATGATTAGTGCTGCAGAAAGAAAAATTAGGGCACATTTTGAGTGACTTCTCAAATCCTCTTCTATTTCATTAAAACATTCTGACATGCAGTCTCCCAAGATGGCCACCAGAGACAAAAGAGCCCAAATGTAGCCCAAATATCACCCAGATGTAGCCCAAGTATAGCCCAATGACAGAATGTCCCAGAGTGTTCTAAAGAACAACTAGAGCGCCAACAGTCTTACGTATGACAAAAGTATGGCACACCAGAAGCCATCTTGATTGGAATAAAGTGGTAACACTTAAAACATTTAATTTGCAAAGGAACAAAATGAGGGGGTTCATTTTGCCATACAAATTATGATTAGTGCTGAAGAAAGAAAAATTAGGGCACATTTTGACTTCTCAAATCCTCTTCTATTTCATTAAAGAAATTCTGACATGCAGACTGAAACATGCACTTTGAATACCAGCAGCAGACTTCCCTGGTGAGCAGTAGCTTTACTACAGTGATCTAATGAGCAACTAGAGTGCTAACATTCAGAATTTATGGCAAATGTGTGACACATCTGAATGCCTTCTTGCTTTGCTTTTATTAGGGTTTTTCAAACTTTCATGTAAATAACATGCATATGTATGCATATATGTATATGTATGCATGCATTTATATTTGTATTTATATAAATATGCAGATTATATATATTTATATATGTATGTGTATATATATATATATATATACACATACATATTACCTACTGGCGGTCGCCAGTAGGTATATATAGTTAGGATTTTTTCTCTATGGGATTTTTGAAAATTCTATGTGTAATAACTTTGGCGTTTGTGGACGGAATTGGCTGAAATTTTCAGGAAAATGGCACATTTTGTTTCTGAGCAGCCCTTGAAAATTTGGGGGGGGTTCGTCAAGGGGGGGCTGAGAAAAAAGGGGGGTCCCAAAACGTGTTTTTAACATTGAGTTTTCCATAGGGCGGTTGGCCTCACTTTTAGCCCGAACGGCTGAATGGATTTGCACGAAACTTGGCAAAATTGTAGGGACTGGTAGCCCGATGTGCCTTTTGTAGGTCTCAATATATGTGCTCCAGTGGATTTTGAGAAATTAACGTTTAAAAAAAGATATATATCTGTAACAGCGGACCTGGCAGCGTCCCAGGACGCGTACTTTTCGCGCAACGGAGCTTTGTGAAGCGAAGCTGATTGGTTCTCCGGCGTCTGTCAACATTCCAAAAAGTCCGTAGCGGCCGCCATCTTGTCTCTCGGTAGGATCGAGAGACAAGAGGAGGTCAAAACAAAGGGGGAAATAACTATAAGGGGGCATAGTAGATCCTCGCTGACCCCCTAGGTTTGATGTGGAGGTTTTAAAAGGGCCCCGCGGGGCAAAAAATAATAATAATAATAATAATCGAATGGCTGAATGGATTTGCACGAAACTTGGCAAAATATTAGGGACTGGTAGCCCGATGTGCCTTTGCTAGGTCTCAATATATGTGCTCCAGTGGATTTTGAGAAATTAACGTTCAAAAAAAGATATATATCTGTAACAGCACTCCGCTTCGCGTAACGGAGGTTTGCGAAGCTGATTGGTCATTCTGTCACTGGGCTATAGTTGGGCTACATCTGGCTTATATTTGGGCTACATTTGTTTTTTGTGTGTCTGGCGGCCATCTTTGGGCTACATTGGGCTACATTGGGCTTCATTGGGCTACATTGGGCTACATTTGGGCTCCAACATATATATAGGCCAATGTAGCCCAATATATATTTTTCAAAGTTAATTTTCGTAAAAACCACTGGAGCATATATCTTGAGACATAGCAAAGGCACATCGGGCTACCAGTCCCTACAATTTTGCCAAGTTTCGTGGAAATCCATTCAGCCGTTCGAGCTAAAAGTGAGTCCAACCGCCCTATGGAAATGAAGGAAATGAATGGGTAATTTGTAATTAGCAAATAGCTAATCGCAAACTAGGAATGGTAAAGAATCGCTATTTATTCCTTAAAGTTCGCTATTTAGGAAATGCAAAAAACTTTGATGATACATATGGCGGTTCATCTCTAACAAGATAAGAAGCATAGGGATACATTTATGATGACTGGCGCATCACCAGGGATGTGTTAGTCATTCTGTGCCGCTGTTCCGTCACCTATGGTGTGCTGCATTTACAATGCGGCGCATCATGGGGCAAAAACAGCACAGATGCGTGATGTATCTGTGCCGTAAAGGTGGCGCATTGCTGGAGTTGTATCGCAAGTGTGATGAAGCTCCAGCAAGGGTCGGGGGTGCCCCTGTCGCAGGGTTTCTGTTCTCACACAAAACTGTGGACAGAGGATTGGAACCTCGGCGAATTAGGGTGTCCCAAAACTCACGTTAGTAATCAAAAACTCCTTAGCAAGCTAGGTACAGTGTCACATTGGATATAACAAACTCTCAATGTTTAGACAATCCAGAATATGAACTTATAGTACCTCAGGATACGTGGAACTCATGAACAGTCGGTCGTTATATATTTCTTAGAAACCAGAACATGGAGTTAAGAAGAACACATGTGTATTTGAAATGTTTATTTACTAATGCCGTCTTCTCAGGCGTAGTATCTTAGATAATACAAGTACACATATTATCAGTAGCAAAATTACCAGCATAGTTACTAGTACATAAAAAGTGAATGGTGATAGTATGTTAACATGCTGTAAATGAATAAGAGTTAGCAACACTTATAAGCAGCCGCGGGCCGTGGAGGGAGTTACGGTGAGGCAGGGAGGCGGGGAGGGGGAGAAGCAGGGTGGAGAATACAAGTACACATATTATCAGTAGCAAAATTACCAGCATAGTTACTAGTACATAAAAAGCGAATGGTGACAGTATGTTAACATGCTGTAAATGAATAAGAGTTAGCAACACTTATAAGCAGCCGCGGGCCGTGGAGGGAGTTACGGTGGGGCAGGGAGGCGGGGAGGGGGAGGGGCAAGTTAGAGAGGGCTCCACCCTGCTTCTCCCCCTCCCCGCCTCCCTGCCTCACCGTAACTCCCTCCACGGCCCGCGGCTGCTTATATCTCACCCTCCCTAATACACATATTATATTATTTGCTAAGAAGGTCTCTTTGTGTTGGTTTAGGGCGTGCCCATACTTTAGTGTCTTAGATTTGAAGGAATCACATCAGCATACACCAGCTCTCTCTTCATGTGAACCGCATCAACTGTTGTGTATGTGTGTTCGGCAAAGCAATATAAAACCCGCCTCATGCCCAGAATTGGCAGAAGTTGCACTTATGTTATGAGTATGAAGTCGTGGAGATCAGACCTCATAACAATTCTGTATCGTGTTGTTCTTGAAGCTTTAGCACTCGCTGTACAGATATAGTTTAACAAGCAAAGCAGATAGTAGAGCAATAACATATTATTCTCATGTAAACCACGATGAACTACTAGGTGGAAAGCTAAAGCAACAACTAAGTGTCGTGTGCAGAAGTTGCAAAAAAGGAAAAATGGCGTTTAAACCGGTAATGAGCCCATGCTAACTTAACACGGTGTAAAGATATCCAGGACCTAGATGACACCTCCCCATGATCCGGAAACAAACTGAATAAGATAATAGAAGTGCCATCTCATGAGAGCAGATTGCAAGTTTATATGTGGACGGTCCACAAGGTAAAGCATTAAAAACTAGGAAAATTTAATGCTAAAGAAAAATAAAACAGCCAAGTACTTTATCGAGTCTTAAGCCAATAGGCAAGGTAAATAATAAAAACTTGACAAATAAGTCAATGAATTGTCAATGAAATGCTAGTACTCAGCATATCAAACATGAAAAAGGTCTATGACATAACTGTGTATGCAAAATAAGCTGCAACAGCCTCCAATAGGAAGTCACCGTCTTCATCCGAAAACAGTTCAGCCATCCAATTTAAAAGCGGAAAAGAACATACGTGCTCTCCCAGCACCGGATCCTCTATCACCATCAGAGGACAGCTCGGTGGGTTTTCAAGAAAGCTCTGTTCCAAGAAAGACTGTGCTGCCGCCAGTAAATTCCAGGGACCAAGTAGTCCATGCATCAATGCCACAGCCATAATCCTTTCGCCAGGACAAACCAACTCGTGAGTAATGATAGGAGTCATCAGCTGATTAAAGTCGACGTCAGGAGAAACCGGTCCGCAGAGACACAAATCAATGGCCCAATCGAAATCACAGGTCAGGCAGTGAAATACAGGCTGGACACAGGTGAAGTAGGAGAATCGAAAAGATAATCCATATGCCGTGCTTAATATCGCCAACGGCATTGTGCCATAATATTCTAGCATGCGATTGCGGAACAGTGTCAGCAGCTGCAGGGTGGGAGGTTGCATAGGAGGGACATTCATATTTAAAAATGTAAAAAAGCACAAGAGCGTCCACTGGTAATGCAAGTAAAAATGCCAATCCACGAACCAGAGTGGAGAAAATAGAATGAAAGGAAGCAGGGATGACTCCAAAGATTTTCTCAAATGAAGTCACAAGACCACTGGTAACAACTTTAAAAAAGTGCGCCAGGGCTTTTGTGGAGGATGCGTTAAAGATAGTCGGAACCATCTTGCTGAAATTGAAAGGCAAATCTGAATTGAAAAGGGTCTGCACCTCTGTACGGGTGTTCGCTATGTGAAGCACGAAAGTTTCACGGGCCGAACTCAAGGCCACCTCTCTCTGAGACAAAAGAGCTCTTATTCTTGCCATGCCGTTGAAATCTGTCCCAAGGTTGGTATTTGTAGCCAGATTGAAAACTCCCTATGTTCATGTGTGGGAGGAAATAGAACATTTCTGCAGCAAATAACCCGTTCACTTACTGTTACGATAAAAGGAATACTTTTAATTAACTCAGAACAATCTTCATTATTGAGCATCAAATAACTACCATTTTCCAACAACTTGAACGTGGGGATGATAGCAGGAACTGGCGTGCCTTGCAACACGCAAGCCATATTTGGTCGGTGTTTGTTGCATGAACCGTGTAACTGTATGTGCCTACACATTAGTGAATGATCTGGCGTCTCAGTGCATTCCTCTCCATTCAGATAAACTTCTTGATCATCTTTGAAACATCTGTATGTGTATGGAAGCGACCAGACCTCATGAAGAAAAGCACTACCTAAAGGTTCATAACGACCTATTGATATATATTTCATACAATTTGAAAACTTATATAAAGCAAAAGGCAGCGTTATTAAACCGTGGATAAGGCACGTTGCCAAAAAACCCGCAATCCTCTGCTGATGATGTCACTGAGCATGTCATGAATGATGTAATATGTGACATCATCAGCAGTGGATTACGGGTAATAGTATCTCTAGTTTACTCCCCTATAGCTGTCTTTCTTTTAACATAAGTGTCTGTTTCCTTCCCTTATACTTACTGTTTTTGGTTCGCTTCCGGTTCGCGTACCGGCGAGCGAACTGGGAAGCAAACTAAGAGAAATAGAGGTTGGCACAGTTCCAAATATTGTACCAATTTTTTAATAACGGGGAGGTAGTTCTGAAAAGAACTTTTTTTTTATTGTTTTTGTTGTTTTATATTTTTTTTATTATTTTTCGGAACATTTTTTTACTTTTTTTGAATTTTTCTGAACAGTTTTATATTTTTTTGGGTTTTTCTTGGAGGGGGCAATGAAAACGATTCATTGTAAAGGGCTCAACAGGAGCAACAAAACAAAAAAAGAAGTATTTATTATTTTGGGCGTTTCGTACAAACTTGCATATGATAGTCAATAGCTCTGTTGATCAGAGTGATGCTTCTTTCTCCGTAGGAAATGAATCCATCGCAAAATACGCAGATGTGTTTTACTTCACCAAATTTCATTTGTATATTTGGCACCATCTCCCTGCCCTCTGGTCCCGTTACTTCCGGTACAACAGATCTTCTGGCCATAATAGGGAGATTATCTAGGTCGTTCCGAAACTGTGCAGCACTGTAGTTGTTAGGATGCCACCTAGTCATATGGCGATGCATTGTGTAGTTTCCGAAACTGTATTTTTTCTCGGTTCCTCTGGACAGTCTATCTTGACATATAAGGCAAGTTACGTATCTTGCATTTACTTTTTTCTGACCTTTGGGAATTTAAAAAAATTGCCAAATGAAGTTTTCTTTCCGGTGAGACGTCCTGGGCTGCTCAGGCAAAAACTGCCTCTCTTCGTGCTCGTCGTCCTGTTCCTCTTCTTCCTCTTGTTGTTGAATTATAACTTGAGCAGGTGGTCCACTCTTCCTTGGATGTGGTGGAGGTGGTGGGGAAGCACCAGCTGAAGCTACTAAAGAAGCCATTGCTCAGTGATCACAAAGGGTCTTTCTCTCACAATGATGAAAGTCAGAGTGAGGAAAGAAGGAGGGATTTTCATCATTTGGGAAAAACAAGAGTTCTCAACCAATCAAAAGTGTTCATTTTAGATTATATGACCTAGTCTTACATCATTAGGAAACCAAAAGTGAAATGAACCAATGAAAAGTGTTATTACCAAGTCACATGACTTGCTGTGTTTACGTTAAGCGCTTTGCAGGGCCTCCCGGTTTGCTTCCAGAAACCTGCGCTTTGCGACTCGCTTCGCGTACCAGTTCGCTAACGTAGCACGTCATATGACGTATCACGCGACAACGTGAAACGTCATGCGGACGGGAGGCGTCACGATGTTGTTTTCTAACGCGGCACTTGCGATAAAGAAACGTTTACCGGCTCGCGGTCTATTTCGCTGCATCAAGGTCAGCTAACGGGAAGCTTCCCGATTCGCGAAGCAGGAACGAAGAAAAAAAAATATTTAAAAAAAAAATTATTCATAAACATATAAAATATATTTTTGGATTTAAAGAAGAATACATTTTACAGCTACAGATATTAGCTGTTAAAAAACCAATGAAATTCACAGAAAAAACCATAGGTTATAGACCATATATAGTTAGGAATTAGCATTTACAAAACCTTGAAAATTCACTGAAAAAACCATAGGTTATAGACCATATATAGTTAGGAATTAGCATTTAGAAAACCTTATTTTACTCACACAAAACCACTGAAATTCCATATATAGTTAGTTGCACTAACTATATATCGCGCACCCGCAATCCACTGCTGATGATGTCACATATTACATCATTCATGACATGGTCAGTGACATCACTGATGACATCACTGATGACATCTCAAATGACATCACTGATGACATCATCTAGTGTCTGTGTGTTTTTGTAAAGTTTAAATACGTTTTACATATTGAAGAATGAGTGGATGTATGGAAGACTGAGTGTGTGTGTGGCTGGCTGGGAGGTGTGTGACTCTGTGCATATCAATGTGTACTTGTATCAGTGATTGTATAAGAGAGTAAGTATGTGTTAGTATATGTGTGAAAAGTATGGTGTTCTGTGTTTAACTATAGATGAGGAAATCGAAGTGTGATTGATTCTTCACAGGACTGACTAGGTGTATGAGTGCATATGATAGTGTTCTAATAATAACTGACTGTATGTATGAGTAATTGTATGGGTGAATGAGTGAATGTGTGTGTAGACGTACGAATCAGTGAGTGCGTATGTAGTAACTGGTATTGGTGTGTCATGATGTCATCAGTGATGTCATTTGAGATGTCATCAGTGATGTCATTTCAGATGTCATTAGTGATGTCATCAGTGATGTCACTGAAGTATGGTGTTCTGTGTTTAACTGTATAGATGAAGAAATGGAAGTGTGATTGATTCTTTACAGGACTGACTTGGTGTGTGAGTAACTCCATGGATGAGTGGCAGTGTGTGACTGTCTGCATAGGTGTATGAGTGCATATGATAGTGTTGTAATAATGAGTGACTGTATGTATGAGTGATTGTATGGGTGAATGAGTGAATGTGTGTGTAGACGTAGGAATCAGTGAGTGTGTATGTAGTAACTGGTATTGGTGTGTCATGATGTCATCAGTGATGTCATTTGAGATGTCATCAGTGATGTCATCAGTGATGTCATTTGAGATGTCATCAGTGATGTCATCAGTGATGTCACTGACCATGTCATGAATGATGTAATATGTGACATCATCAGCAGTGGATTGCGGGTGCGCGATATATAGTTAGTGCAACTAACTATATATGGAATTTCAATGGTTTTGTGTGAGTAAAATAAGGTTTTCTAAATGCTAATTCCTAACTAGATATGGTCTATAACCTATGGTTTTTTCAGTGAATATATAAATGCATATGCATATGTATGCATATATATATGTGTATATGTGTGCGTGTAGAAAGAGGTAGAGAGGTAGAGGTGTAGAGGTAGAGAGGTAGAGGTAAAGAGGTAGAGGTAGAGAGGTAGAGACTAGTAGAGGGAGAAGTAGAGAGAAGTAGAGAGAGGTAGAGAGTAGAGAGTGAGTAATAGAGAGTAACTGAGAGACAATGAGAAACATTTGGATTTGGATTATCATGTCCTATACTTTGGAATTTTTGAAAGACTGACTTTGAGGATGCTATAAATTACTCAAGTCCATGGATGCTGCTGGGAACGCCCCCAGCAACACCCATTGCACACCCCTTTAACGCAGGACACTGCGTTAAAGGGACTGATATTTATCAGGCAGGATTACGCCACAAAAAGTGGCTTTGTCCTGCCTGATAAATATCACTCAGTCTTCTGCGCCACCGGAACATCACAAAAAGTGACGGTCCGGAGGCGCAAGGAGCTCGTAAATAAGGCCCCATAGGTTTCACACTCGTTATAGTTAGGAAGTAGCATTTAAAAAACCTTTGAAATTCACTGAAAAAACCATAGGTTTCACACCAGTTATAGTTAGCTGGACATTTTACTCATACAAAACCATTGAAATTCCCCCGTTATAGTTAGTTGTACTCACTATAACTCGCGCGCCCGCAATCCACTGCTGATGATGTCACATATTACATCATTCATGACATGGTCAGTGACATCACTGATGACATCACTGATGACATCTCAAATGACATCACTGATGACATCATCCAGTGAATGTCGTTTGCTTTGATAATTAAATATGTATTATAAATACACTACTTTGCATTGAAGAATGAGTGGATATATAAATATAAATATGTGGATGGTGGAATTAGTAACAGTGTCATTGATTGTTTCCTTGACTAATTTGTAGAGACTCACTATATATAATGTGTAGTTACTAAACTGTGTGAAAGTCTTTATTGCTTTCTCTTAATTGCTATGTTAAAGTCTATATTTGTTATTGGTTTCTTGACTGAGTATTTGTATGGGTAAATGAATGTCTATGGGGTTTGGTGGGGGGTGTGTGATTGCCAACAAATGTGTGAATAGTTCATTCAGTAGGTATGTGAGGTTAAGACTACATGGTATAACAGTTGTTTCAGTGAGTGTATATGTTTATGGGTATGGTGGTGATGAAATATTTCTATCAATGGTACATCTCCATTAAACTTGAAAAAAAGGCAGTGTATGAGACAGTTATATCTAATTAAGTGTGCCTAAGACTTAGTGATTGTATGAGTCACTATATAGATAACTATATACTTGTAATAGTGACTTTATAACACACTAAGTGTGAGTTACTATCTATATAAATAGATGAAGTGGTGTTTGTATAAGTGTGTAGGTGAGTAAATGTAAGTATAATCAATTGTTTGCATAAGTCAGAAGGATGTCTTTATAAGTGAATACAATGTGTGCTGGTGTGTAATGTTGAAATAGGCGCATAAGTGTATTTGATAGTGTTCTGTTGATTATTCACTGCATATAATACTGAATCTATAGGTAAATTAGATGTGTGTATAGTTCTATGAATAACTGAGTGGGTGTTTAGAAATTTCTATTGGTGTGTCAATGGTTTCAAATATGGCACTTTCTATTTTACAGTGAGTGATGAAAGATTATACTAGTGTGTGGTGAGGTGTATTTGATTGTCACATGGATGTTATGTTATTTTCTGTTAATTTGCATTTGTAAAGTGCCTGTCACCCAGAAGTCTCTAAGCGCTGTACGAATACCGCTGAGGAACCCGTCCTGGCCTGTTCCTGTGAGGTGCCCACTACTGGGCGCCCCAAGGTGAAGCCAGGCATCCTAGTGTTGTTTGGGCCGGTGTGGAGATTAAGCAAGCTATTGCCAAGAGTTGCAGAGTGGGACCCATGATTAGAGTAGGCACCGAGGCGAGAACTATGGGGTCCGAGGACATTGAGCGCAAGACCCTGCCGCAACGGGAATTGAACCATGGTCCCGGGCCAGACCTCTGCATCAGGGTCTGCCGCTCTAACCAGTGAGCCACACTTCTCCACAATGATGTCATCAGTGATGTCATTTGAGATGTCATCAGTGATGTCTCTGACCATGTCATGAATGATGTAATATGTGACATAATCAGCAGTGGATTGCTGGCGCTCGAGTTATAGTGAGTACAACTAACTATAACGGGGGAATTTCAATGGTTTTGTATGACTAAAATGTCCAGCTAACTATAACTGGTGTGAAACCTATGGTTTTTTCAGTGAATATATATATATATATATATATATTCACTGAAAAAACCATAGGTTATAGACCATATATAGTTAGGAATTAGCATTCACAAAACCTTGAAAATTCACTGAAAAAACCATAGGTTATAGACCATATATAGTTGGGAATTAGCATTTAAAAAACCTTATTTTACTCACACAAAACCATTGAAATTCCATATATAGTTAGTTGCACTAACTATATATCGTGCACCCGCAATCCACTGATGATGATGTCACATATTACATCATTCATGACATGGTCAGTGACATCACTGATGACATCACTGATGACATCTCAAATGACATCACTGATAACATCACTGATGACATCTCAAATGACATCACTGATGACATCACTGATGACATCATCCAGTGACTGTGTGTTTCTGTAAAGTTTAAATATGTTTTACATATTGAAGAATGAGTAGATGTAGAAGTGTCTGGATGAAGGATTTAGTAGGTGCGTGACTGACTGTATGAGTGAGTGATTAAATGTGTCTCACTGAGTGCATGGGTTAGTGACTAAACTGTCTTAATTTGTGCATCATTATGTCTGTTGTTCTGTAAACTGCTGCATGTGTTGATCAGTAGCTATATGAGTAACTATATGGGTTATTGATTGATTGCTCAAGTATTTGTATGGGAGACTGAGTTTGTGTGTGGCTGGCTGGGAGGTGTGTGACTCTGTGCAGATCAATGTGTACTTGTATCAATGATTGTATAAGAGAGTAAGCATGTGTTAGTATATGTTTGAAAATGTAAGGTGCTCTATGTTTAACTGTGTAGATTAGAAAATGGAAGTGTGATTGATTCTTTACAGGACTGACTAGGTGTGTGAGTAACTCCATGGATGAGTGGCAGAGTGTGAGTATCTGTATAGGTGTATGAGTGCATATGATAGTGTTGTAAAGATGAGTGATTGTATGTATGAATGATTGTATGGGTGAATAAGTGAATGTGTGTGTAGACGTAGGAATCAGTGAGTGCGTATGTAGTAACTAGTATTGGTGTATGAATGGTTTCAAAAATTATACGCTGTATTTAACACTGGGTGTAACAAAGGTTATATTAAAATGTGAGGAGATACATTGTATTGTCACATGAATGATATCATCAGTGATGTGGTCATTGATGTCAAATGAGATGTCATCAGTGATGTCATCAGTGATGTCATTTGAGATGTCATCAGTGATGTCATCAGTGATGTCACTGACCATGTCATGAATGATGTAATATGTGACATCATCATCAGTGGATTGCGGGTGCGCGATATATAGTTAGTGCAACTAACTATATATGGAATTTCAATGGTTTGTGTGAGTAAAATAAGGTTTTTTAAATGCTAATTCATAACTATATATGGTCTATAACCTATGGTTTTTTCAGTGAATTTTCAAGGTTTTGTAAATGCTAATTCCTAACTATATATGGTCTATAACCTATGGTTTTTTCAGTGAATTTTCAAGGTTTTGTAAATGCAAATTCCTAACTATATATGGTCTATAACCGATGTTTTTTTCAGTGAATTTCAATGGTTTTTTAATAGCAAATATCAAAAGCTTTAAAATGTATTCTTCTTTAAATTGAAAAATATATTTTATATGTTTTTAATACAATTTTTTAATGTATTTTTTTAAATAATTTTTTTTGATTCGCTCCCCGTCCGCGAACCGGGCAGCTTCCCGTTAGCTCAGTTTGGTGCCGCGACCCGGTCCGCGAACCGGTAAACGGTCCGTTAGCGCAACTGTCACGTTAGAAAACAACATTGTGACGTGTCGCGTCAGCGTGACGTATCGCGTTGTGGCGTGACACGTCATATGACGCGCCGCGTTAGCGTACCCGGAAGTGAACCGGTACGCGAAGCGAGGCGCGAAGCGCAGCTTCCCGGAAGCGATCCGGAACGCGGCGCAAAGCGCGTAACGTAAACACAACAGGTCATGTGACTTGTTAATAACACTTTTCATTGGTTCATTTCACTTTTGGTTTCCTAATGATGTAAGACTAGGTCATGTGACCTAAAAGTAACACTTTTCATTGGTTTAGAACTATTGTTTTTCCCAAATGATGAAAACCCCTCCTTGTTTCCTCACTCTGACGTTCATCTTTGTGAGAGGAAGACCTTTTGTCATCACTGAGCAATGGCTTCATTAGTAGCTTCAGCTGGTGCTTCCCCACCACCTCCACCACCTCCAAGGAAAAGAGGACCACCTGCTGAAGTTATCATTCAGCAAGAGGAGGAAGAAGAGGAAGAAGAGGAACAGCAGGAAGAGAGGCATTTTTTGCCTGAGGAGCCCAGGAGGTCTCATGTCAAAGAAAACTTTATTTGGCAATTTTTTAAATATCCCCGGGGCCAAAAAAAAGTCAATGCCCGGTACGTAACTTGCCTTATGTGTAAGAAAGATTTGTCCAGAGGGACAGATAAAAAATATAGTTACGGCAATTATACAATGCATCGCCATATGGACAGGTGGCATCCTAACAACTACAGTGCTGCGCAGCTACGTGACCTGCAAGATAATCCTCCTTCTGTGGCCAGAAGATCAGTTGTAGAGGAAGTGACGGGACCAGAGGCGAGGGAGATGGTCCCAAATATACAGATGAGGTTTGGGGCAGTCAAACAAGTGTGCATACGTTGCGGTCAGTTGATTTCCTGCAGAGAAAGTAGCATCACTTTAATCAACTTAGCAATTGATAATCATGTTTGTTCAGGACGATTCAGAAAATAAATTATCTTTTTTTTGTTGTTGCTCCTGTTGAGCCCTTTACAATGAATCGTTTTCATTTCCCACCCCCCAAAAAAACAAAAAAAATATAAAACCGTTCAAAAAATACAAAAAAAGTAAAAAAATGTTCAGAAAAATAATAAAAAAAATATAAAACAACAAAAATAAAAAAAATAAAGTTCTTTTCAGAACTACCTCCCCTTTATAAAAAAATTGCTAGAATGTTTAGCACTCTGGCAACCTCTATTTCTTTTGGTTCGCTTCCCGGTTCGCTCGCAGGTACGCGAACCGGGAGCGAACCCAAAACATTTTTTTTTTAAAAAAAGAAGAGCAAGTATAAGGGAAGTAAACAGAGAGTAATGTTAAAAGAAAGACAGCTATAGGGACTAAACCAGAGATACTGTTTAATAGATCTATTTACCGAAGAAAAGATGGAAGAGGGTATAATTGTGAAAAACAAAATAGAAAAGATTGAAGGACAAACAGTTTTTCAACAACTTTGACACTTACAGAAGCCTCTGCTTCTCCAGGCCCCCTACACAGTCCTAAAAATATACATTTTAAACTAACAGTATCTTGATGCAGATGAAGTGAGGCCTATCTTGCAACATGGTGCATCTTTTGCACTGCTGCTGTCTCACAAAAGTGACGCAACGGCAGCGCAAAAGAGGTGCACAGCCATCATAAAACTGTCCCTAACATTTTAAATGATTGTTTCAGGATGCCAATAAGGTGTGTCCTATCCAGAGGTTTGTTTGAGGTGAGGCCTACTCAGGGTTGCAGATGAAATTTAGACTTGTTGAAGAGTACAGAGGAGATAATACATGTCCATGCCTACCAATGAAGTGAGTCATGTCCACTTCACTCTTGAACAAAGGCCACACCTCCTCTGTTTCCCTGGACAGGCCTAAACTTGATCTGCACAATGTGATTCGTAATATTAGGAAACACAGGTGATGTAATTGAAAAACGTGCAATTTTTTTTGCTCATTTCACAATCACATCACTTGTGTTTCCTTTGCTTAGGTATCTCATTGTGCAGATTTAGTCCAGCATATGAAAGAGTACGCAGAAGTGCAGCACTGCATGCAACAACTTTGACACTTACTGAAGCCTCAGCTTCTGCATGCCCCCTACACAGTCCTAATTATATACATTTTAAACTAACAGTATCTTGATGCAGATGAAGTGAGGCCTATCTTGCAACATGGTGCATCTTTTGCACTGCTGCTGTCTCACAAAAGTGACGCAATGGCAGCGCAAAAGAGATGCACAGCCATCATAAAACTGTCCCTAACATTTTAAATGATTGTTTCAGGATGCCAATAAGGTGTGTCCTATCCAGAGGGTTGTTTCAGGTGAGGCCTACTCAGGGTTGCAGATGAAATTTAGGCTTGTTGAAGACTACAGAGGAGATAATACATGTGCAGGCCTACCAACGAAGTGAGTCATGTGCACTGCACTCTTGAACAAATGTCAGACCTCTTCTGTCTCCTGGAACAGGCCTAAACCTTATCTACACAATGTGATGTGTAATGTTAGGAAACACAGGTAATGTAATTGAAAAACGTGCAATTTTTTTTAGCTCATTCCACAATCACATCACCTGTGTTTCCTTTGCTTAGGTATCTCATTGTGCAGATGTAGTCTATCATATGAAAGACTACGTAGAATGTGAGCACTGTATGCAACAACTTTGACACTTACAGAAGCCTCAGCTTCTCCATGCCTACTACACAGTTCTAAATGTATATCATGAATACAAAAAGTACAGAATTAATTATACATGTTAAATGGTTTATTTTTGCTGTTCTCAGAATTTATCAAATTTCACTAAAAACAGTGACTTGAAGGTATTCATCATATAACAGCGGGGAAAAAAAAACACAATCAAAATGATTGTGTTTAAAAAACCCATATAACATAACCAATCAGAAATCAGAACTCCTCAAAAGTAACTTACTTTCCATGACGTCGAAGGATATCCTATGAACAGCTTACACTCTGTTGTGCTGTTATTATTTTCAGCCCGCCACTTTCTGAAAGAAAAGCTCCATCGTTTTGACAAATATGTTACATACAATAAATTACTTCTCGCTCTCTACCGAACTTTTCCACAAGGCCAAATCGTGTAAGAGCCATTTATAACTCTTGGAATTCTTCTAAGCAAATCCCGTCATTTTGTATTTCCGCAACTTTCAGAAAGAAAACGTTCAAGATCACTTTCACAATCCTGTACTAGTAATATCTTACCCTTCTTGCTGACTCATGTTCTACATTTCCTATGACACTGATACTGCTTACTATGAAGCAGACTTACACTACCTCTATGACTACTACAATTATTTAATTCTCTACATCACTTTTAATCACAAAGCAATTTAAAACTGTAGATACAATTATATCAACCCCTAGAATCATTATAGGCCAGTTACCTACCCTAAATTCTCTTTTCTGAAAACAGAAAGTAAGAATATTTTTAAGTAAAAAGGCAACATTGTATCGTAGTCAAATGGGAATCATTTCCGAAACAGCAGCTTTTTTTACATTTTCAATAAGCTGTGTAATAAGCGGATCTTGTCAAAGGACCATCATGTCATATAATAGCTGCAGTTACAAATGTTCTACCTAAAATCAACGACTGTGTAGCCACAACATTTGTAATTAAAGTTGAAGACTTACTTTCATCAGGTTTATATAGTTGGAATTTTAAAATGACATTATAACCAAGAGTTTGGACAAATAATCTAGACAGCATTGCAGACTTACATTACCTCTACTCCATGTTTTGATTGGCTGCTTGAATTAGCTTATAAAAAGAAACAGTTTTTCTGAACTCATTCAAAGTGCAGTTATTTTTCCATGACGTCAAGTGTTATGGTAAGAACACCGTTTGCTTTGGGAAATACTCTGTTGTCCTTTAACTAATCCGTGCCCACCACTTTCTGTAAGAAAACCTTCTTTTTTTCCAGGAACTATTTAAAACTCAAAAATAACTTTTGACTCTGTACTACACTTATCCTCAAGGCCAAATTATGTAGGAGCCATTAGAACCTCTTGAAATTCCTCAGAGCAAACCCCGAGATTCCTTCCCTAAAATTTTGGTTTTAAAAACACCAGGTAAGAATTTTTAAGGTCAAAAGGCATTTTTTTTTTTAAAGTTAAAACAGTATCATTGCAGAATGACCAGCCATTTATAAGCTGTGTAATGTCCTGATGTTATTGAAGGACCGTCATGATATATAATTGCTGCAGTTACAAAAGTCCTTCCTGATATTGACAACTGCGAAGCCACAACATTTTTTATTAAAGTTGTCAATTTTGTTCCATCAGGCCTACATCGTTGGAACATTAAAATGACATACTGGCCATATGTTCGTATAAATAATGTTGACAACATTTCAGATTTACATTGGCTACACTCCATGTTGTGATCAGCTGCTTTTACTAGCTTATTAAAGGACACTGATTTACTGTCTGGCAAAGTTAAATATATAAATTTTTCTGAGTCTACACTAGTAGTACTTGATACCCTACAGTTCTCGCAGTCATGCTGCCATTGATAAGAAAGCCCAAACAGGTGATCTACATCTACACCTTCATCATGCAATACATCAAGCATATACATTAAAAACTCCTGACAATCTTGCTGAATATTTTGAGAGAATTGTGTTTGACCTGAACATCTGTCTAACAGATTTCGAATTTCAGACACACTTTCTATTTTTGTTCTATCAGTGCTACATTTCTCTAACACAGAATTCAACAAACTGCAAAATCTTTGATCCGAATTGACCACAATCTCTTCTTTTCCATTTTCTAGAGAAAACAAAACATTAACCACTACATTAGCATAGCAGTTGACACCAGAACTGTTTTCAAATTGAAAACCAACAACATCTTCAACAAAATCCTTTTTCTTTCTGCTTATAATTTCTGGTTCATCGACTTTTCGTCTTTTTGCTACAACCTCTCTACTATTGGTCACATTTCTTCGTTTCCGGCCTACCACACGTTTCTCAAACAAAGGATATTGAGGCAAATGTGGCACATACTCTCTTCTTAACCTATTGTATTCCTTAACACAATCTAGATCCGCACAAATGTTTGTGACATCACACTCAATCAAGTACAATCCCGATAAAGTTCTAACTCGTGACAATGCCACATATGCCATACCCTCCTTGAACACAGAACTGCCAATATTCACCAATGCACTGTCTACACTTAAATCTTGCGATTTATGGATTGTCACCGCATATGCCAAGCAAACAGGAAACTGCTTACGGCGAACATTTAAGTCTTTTACAAGCAAAAACCTAGCAGAGCAACGAGCAATTAGCTGTACTTCCTCAATGCCATCAAATTTAATTTTTAAAAATTCAATTCCATCCCTATTTCTGTATTTCACAAAATCAACAACATTACCCATTGATCCATTTACCAGACCTCTTTCAACATGTAAATTCCTTCTTAAAATTATACGGCAATTTAAGCACACATTCAGAGTCTTTTCAAAACCTGCAGTTTTAGATATAGTCTTCTCTAATGAATCCAATTTTGATTTCAAATTCTCAGACAAAATAATTGTTGATCCCATATGCTCTACTCTGTCAATAGCTTCCAGTTTCACAATCTCTTGGTTTTCTAAATGCAACATTTTGTTGTTGAAGATGGCACATTCTGCAAGAGTTGGCATCAAACATATTCCAGATTTCTTCTCAGTAATTTTCTGAAAAATATTCTCAGGCACAATGTCTTGTTCTGGATACAAATTTGACAATAATCGTGCATGTAAAGCTTCTTTCCCATGGTCGGTGACTTTTCCAATTCTAACATCTTGTAGAATATTCTTGTAATCTTCATCCTTCGCCTGACGCATATTTTCACGCAGTTCAGCATAATTGAAGTTTAACCATATATTAACGTTGCCAATGCTCCCTAGGCACTTCCTGGTATCTTCATGCGTGAGCATTTTGAACACAGGTTGTCCTTTTACTGGTGTCAGCTGCAGAAGATCACCGAAAACAATGATGTGTTTGCCACCAAATAACACATCATACTCTGTTTTGAGAACTTCTTGCATTCTCAAATGCACAAAGGCAAGCATGAGATTGGAAACCATGCTTACTTCGTCAATGATAAGAAGTTTCATTTTCTTCAAGACTCTTGAAACTTCACAACAAGCATCTCCAGATAACTTGTGGTATTGTAATTTGTTATCATGCTCCACTGGCAGCATCAGTAGACGATGCAAAGTAATACCTTTAATGTTATGTGCTGCCAGTCCAGTTGGAGCAGTGACAACACAAGACAGCGATGACTCAGTCCTTTTCTGCAAATAACATGAAATTGCTTTAATGAGGAAACTTTTTCCAGTTCCCGCTTCTCCACTCACGTACAGTCGGACAGGCTTCAACGACGTACATGAGCACTCTTTCTTCTCATGACTTAATCCATGATCAATTTGGTTGGTAACTTCGTCATATATTTTCCTCTGCTCAACGTTGAGTTGTCTTTCCAAGTCTTCTAAGTTAACCGCATCCTCCTGAGCATGTGCCATGGCTCTTTCCACTTCAATCATGGAAGTGGCAGCTTCATTTTCGATAACTGGTCCTCCTAGTGGATCCTGACTCAATGAAACAGAACTCTGACTGTCCTGAGAACTGTCTCTAGCAATCTCGGCTGCAATCGTTGCTTCCTGCTCGATTTCCGCATTCAACATTTCTAGATATTTGGGAAAAACAGGACATTCTATGGTCTCCTTGGCGGCAGTGAAAGAGTCTTCGTAACTGAGGAAATCTCCAAGCAGTTCCTCTTCTGCACGCCAAGGCTTGAAAAGTTGCAAAAGTGCTAAATAGAAAAACTCCTTTTTTTCAGGAGATTCGCCACTCAATTTTCGATGGTTTACCAAGTGGCATTTTCTTTGCTTGACCAGACATCCCTCACGTCCAATTACAGCATACACTCCTTTATCAATATCTTCTTTGATGTTCCTCTTGAATATGTAATTTTGTAGAACCTCATACAGACAAACATTCTCGAGGTGACTGCTTCTATTTGGATAATATGTATCCAACATGTTGGTCTTCAAAATATCGGTACTGTTTGGCTCCTTTTCCGCCAAATACTCAATTTCCCGCACAGGTTTCAGAACTCGATTACGCGTTGCAGCAAGACCAAGACTCGCCCAAACGATACTCCTGGATTTGGCATAGAGACTTGCTGAAGACAACCGGTCAGAACATTCGTAAGCTCCGATTTCTCGATGTGACAACATCTTCAGACTGAAACTGTACAACTTCTTCCTGAGGCTCTTTTCATGGGAAATGTCCTCCCACATATCCTTCAATTCTGTCTTTTCTTTTTTGGTGATGTAAGATGTCACATACCGAGCCACAGCCATACAGTTATCAGCCACAAACTGTATATCCATGTTAGCATTCCACATGGACAAAATCACTGGGTTGTAGTCGTTGATGTACTTGGACTCTTCGTTCCTTTTCAAATTGTATGTGTTTTTAGGTGATTTCTTCATCACATTATGTCGCAGCGAAGACATCAAACTGTTTACTCTTCCTTTAGAAATCACCGGTCGTGGAAAGGCGAAACGACATTTGGTGTAGAACTTGTCCTTGTTTCTGAATTTACGACGACAGTACTTTCCACAACGATGGCTTTGGAAGTGTAGAACTTGTTCTCTTAGGCTTTTATCCTCCTTTGCGTTTGGAACAGCACATGTAGAATACTGTTCTATGAAACCCATCACTAAGTCTTCTGGATCTGTTCCAAATTTAGGTGCATCCTTGATCCACAGCAGCATATGTATATGAGGAGCGCCTCTTGCTTGGTACTCCTTTCTCCAGAAGAAATCCAACACCTCTCGAAGAGGTGGATTTTTCTTGTTCATGATGAAAGACATCATAGCTTCAAATCTATGATTGAAGTACCTGCATACATTCACTGGATCCAAAGAGCACAGTTCTCCGGGTGTCTTGAATTCGATATTTTCAATGTTTCCATTTGCCTCTCGTAGAAATTCAAGTAAGTCTTCCCAGCCATACTCGGCACAGCTGAGAGTGAGGAACCATGTAGGAGTTCCTAAGTTCCTCAGCATACATTTTAAATCACCATGACAACGGCACCAGTACTCATTAGTACCACGCTGACACGCCATGAGATTAATCAGGTGAGAATCCAAAATATTGTCTTGCACATTGACTTTATCCATAAAGTCACTTGCCGAGATGTTTTGCATCTGTATACCACTTTTCAAGATGTGGTTCACTGCATATGACAGTCCAGACAGATCGCTTTCAAACAGGAGATGAAACAAATAGGGAATGCATTGTCGAAACCTAGGATCTTCTGCATACAATCGTAAAGTCCGGTATTCAGAAGCAGGAATTTGATGAGGTCGCTCATCATATCTTCCTCCTTGACCTGTTGGAAATAGCTGTGGGAAACACCGAGCTTCCAAACTTTCCTCCCAAACACTAATGGGACTCCCTTTGACTTGTTTCATTTGAAACAACTCAATAGCATTCCCCATGACTTCCTTGGAATGCAAAGGATGAACACTATAATGTTCATATATTTCTTCACTTTTAGAGGGTTCTACTTTCTCAATTTGACCAGCACACAAATCGCTATCCTCTTCTTCACTTACTTCCTCTTCTGCAACATATACATTCTTATAGTACTTATTATTTTTTTTCAAATACAATGTTGCCTTTTTGACTTTCCTAACATCCACTAAATCTTGCCATATTTTCTTACTCTTTGTCGGAACCCCATTAACTAAGATAACCAGAGGTTCCTCTTCCACTTTTTCTACTGCAATTGTATTAATGTTTTTCTTCAAATCTAGAGGCAAATAAACAACTCTTCCCTTTAATCCTCTCTGTAAATCTGATGGAGGCAATTTCCCTGTCTTTGGCTCCATTCTTACAATAGCCTGAAAGGGATGGATACTTTGAATCAAAATAGATTCATAAGTATTTAAATCCTTCAATTCAGAAGGAATCTCAACCAATTCCAGATTATTATGAACTGCTCTAGCAGGCATCTGGTTTTGATTTAATTTGTTACAACAATAAGTACACACACGTTGATCCAATCCCAAATCAAAACAATTTTCTACCATCAAGTATGTTGCGAAATCTTTCCATTCACAATTATTTTCCCTTTCACTTTTCGCATATAAATCCACTAACTTAGTCTGATTCTTATAATAAGTGCGTCGACAACACAAACAAGTGAAATTAGGCCTCTCACTTGATTTCACCTGAAACGTGGCAATTTCCTTCTGAAAATTATCTGTACTGGAAACCTGTACACTATCTTCCACATTACCCTCTTCTTCTGGGTCAATTTCAACATTCTCCTCTTTATTTCCAAAGTAACAAAACTCAATTTCTTCACAAATATTCTTCACATCTATTTCAGAACCATGCAAAAGAGCAGTGCATAATTGTTTAAGCATAATTGCTGGACTCTTAGCATAATACAACATTCTAACTAATTTCCTCACTTTATTATGATGCACTGCTAGCATCCTGAAATGATGAAAAACACTCTGGCATACTCTCCTGGAAAGACAAGCCAGTGAATGACCATGCAAACCTGTCACTTCTCTCACTCTGCAAGGATCTAATTCTTGCAACAACATAATTTTCTGCTTCAAACTTTTCTTATTAAATGTCCGTACAAAATCACAAAGCAAATTGATGGAATCCTGTCGCACACTGCAAATACTACTACACTTCCAGGTGTACACAGGTCCCTTAGGACGTCTTCCTAAAACCTCATTACCTAACACCTCTTCTGCCTCTGTTGTCACATGTTTTTCTTTTTCAACTGGACAACCATCTTTCACCTCATAAGCTCGACCACTGGTGTCAACTGCATGCAGCAAATCATTATCCTGGAAATAACTCTCCTCATTAAAAAATGCCTCACAACTTGAACTATGCATCCATTCTCCTGAAAAAACTTCACAAAAATGACTACGATTAACTGTTCTCTTCCATCTACTATTTCTTTTGAAATCATAAATTGCCTTGTTTAGCTTCCTAATTCTATTGATTATCAAAATAAATAACTTTCGCTTTGTTTCAAATGCCTGATCAATAACTTTCTCAACTTTTTTTCCTCTTATAAAAAACCACTTTCTGTTGACCTTTCTTAATATTTTTTAACAAATTGCCAATTATCCTGTTACGGAACATTCGTCTACGAATGTCCCTAAACTGTTGTTTCCTTCTACTATCATGCACAGAGTTATCTCCTGCTCTAGCAGTAACATTTTTGATTGGCCTTTCCTTTCCGTTTAAATTGCTTCTCTTTTTCTGGACTAAAACATTTTCTGTAGTACTACTTTTTTTTCTACAAATGTTTCTTATGAATGATTTCGTTGTCTTACCCGGAGCTTTCTTGGTGACTTGACAAGTTTTTTTTGTAGAGGACTGCTGCAACAATTTCTTAAGCTGCTGTCTTTGACGTTTTGTAGCCTTTCGGATTCTATGCTTAGACGGCATTCTCTAATTTCGAAATGATCTGCAGTTGAATCTGTGGTAAAATATAATAAAAAATGTTATTAACCACTATTACCAAACAGTAAATCAATTACAGTCGTAAAATGTAACACACTACTTGTCATTTTTACATAGAATAATTTTTAGTGCATTGGCAAATTTAGCATTCACAAATAGTAGGAAAGAAATGGAATGCTTCTACATTTTACCTGTGCTGTTTTATATGTGAATCTGATCTAATTTTATGAGCATATTTGACTATTTTATTAAAGACACTACACATAACCTGTTTTTAAAGTTGTGTTCAATTTTAAATAAAACGGTTTACATTTTTACTTTTTATTTCCAGTAAATTTTAAAAATAAATGTTTATAGTTCCATAGGCTCAAGCAGGTCAGCTTCCCACCCTATGTCATACAATTCTAACAAATCGGCATCCTCATCATGTTCTTCATCATCCTTAGGATTTAAATCATCTAAGGGATCTACTTCCACTGACGTTTCAATGACAAGTTCAACGATAAGATCGAGATCAACGGATTGCTCATTATCACTCATGGTTGATGTTGTCATTATCTTTAAAGAAAGAGAACAACAATGAGATGTTGCAGAGTAAGAGACAAATCTCAGAGACTATAAGAGTAAAATTGTTTAACAAGAATAACATTTTGCAGCTATTATTTAGCCATGTCCAGCGATGCTGAGGAGGTGAGGCCTATGTCCAATTTTTCAGTGAACAGGACTCATCTCTGCTTAACCTTAGATAAGCCTCACCGACTCTGTGTCCCCTGCTCATACTTAAATGTAAAGGGGCAGATTTATGTTAACTGGCGCATCCCCAGGGATGCACCAGTTAATGTGCACCGCTGCTCTGCCACCCATGGTGTGCCGCATTTACAATGTGGAGCACCATTGAGTAAAAACAGCACAGATGCGTCACGCATCTGTGCCGCAAAAGCAGCACATTGCAGGAATCACGTCGTAAGCGTGACATGTCTACTGCAATGCACAGGAGCAAGCCACACATTGCATGGTGCATCACTCCTTATGCCTGTTTCAAACAGGCGTAAGGATTTGATTCAGCAATGCCATAAAGCTGACTCAGTGAAATCTTCTAAATTTCACTGTGTTAGTTTTACAGGGCTTTCATGCAAATGAATGCCCACCCTGCAACAAAACGCCTATATGAAACCTGACGCAGGTTTCATGTGGCACAGGACTTTACAGCATTACAAATCTGCCTAGATGCATCAAGTTGTAAATATGTCGCAACATAGCGCATCTTTTGCGCCGCCGCTACGTCACAAAAGTGACTCACAGCGGCGCAAAAGAGGCACACGGCTATCATAAATCTGTCCCTAACATTTTAAATGATTGATTCAGGATGACGATAAGGTGTGGCCTATCCAGAGGTTTGTTTGAGGTGAGGCCTACTCAGGGTTGCAGATGAAATTTAGGCTTGTTGAAGAATACAGAGGAGATAATACATGTGCAGGCCTACCAATGAAGTGAGTCATGTCCACTGCACTCTTGAACAAAGGTCAGACCTCTTCTGTGTCCGTGAACAGGCCTAAACCTCATCTGCACAATGTCATTCGTAAAGTTAGGAAACACAGGTGATGTAATTGAAAAATGTGGAATTTCTTTTCCTCATTTCACAATCACATCACCTGTGTTTCCTTTGCTTAGTTATCTCATTGTGCTGATGGAGTCTAGCATATCAAAGAGTACACAGAAGTTGAGCACTGTATACAACAATTTTGACATTTACAGAAGATTCAGCTTCTCCATGCCCCCTACACAGTCCTAAATGTTTACAGTTTAAACTGACGGTATCTTGTTGGAGATGGAGTGAGGCCTGCCTTGCAACATGGTGCATCTTTTGCATCACTGCTGCATCGGTTTCATGTGGCACAGGACTTTACAGCATCACACATCTGCCTAGATGCATCAAGTTGTAAATATGTCGCCACATAGCAAATCTTTTGCACCGCCGCTGCGTCACAAAAGTGGCGCACAGTGGCGCAAAAGAGGCACACGGCTATCATAAATCTGTCCCTAACATTTTAAATGATTGATTCAGGATGACGATAAGGTGTGGCCTATTCAGAGGTTTGTTTGAGGTGAGGCCTACTCAGGGTTGCAGATGAAATTTAAGCTTGTTGAAGAGTACAGAGGAGATAATACATGTGCAGGCCTACCATTGAAGCAAGTCATGTCCACTTCACTCTTGAACAAAGGCCAGACCTCTTCTGTGTCTGTGTACAGGCCTAAACCTCATCTGCACAATGTCATTCGTAAAGTTAGGAAACACAGGTGATGTAATTGAAAAATGTGGAATTTCTTTTCCTCATTTCACAATCACATCACCTGTGTTTCCTTTGCTTAGGTATCTCATTGTGCAGATGGAGTCTAGCATATCAAAGACTACGCAGAAGGTGAGCACTGTATGGAACATGGCTATATAACTCAAAGAATCAAAATCTAAATTTGCCAAGCACACATGGGGGTGTATTTACAAGGACCTTCCACCACGGGGAAATGTCTTAAATTAAAATGGGAAAAATAACATCAAAGGGACTCAAATGCTTTTTAAATATACCCCAAGCAACCTATGAAACTCTAGCACTACATATCAAGAAACCTAATTGATTTCAAAAAACGTTTTTAAACACATCATTTAAATCAATTATATACCTACATTCAAGGGGAAATGACTTAAAATGCCCTAAGACACGTGAAAGCGTTTTTTTAAGGCCCTTGCACCATTGTTGGGTCTCTTTTAACATGGCTATGTAACTCAAAGAATCAAAATCTAAATTTGCGAAGCACAGATGGGGGCGTATTTACAAGGACCTTGCACCACGGGGAAAGGTCTTAAATTAAAATGGGAAAAATAACATCAGAGAGACTCAAAGGCCTTATTAATATGCCCCAAGCAACCTATGAAACTCTAGCAGTGCATATCAAGAAACCTAATTGATTTCAAAAAACGTTTTTAAACAAATCTTGTAAAGCAATTATATTCCTACACTCATGGGGAAGTGAGTTAAAATGCCCTAAGACACATGAAATCGTTTTTTTAAGGCCCTTGCATCATTTTTGCGTTACTTTTAACATTGCTATGTCACTCAAAGAATCAAAATCTAAATTTGCCAAGCACACATGGGGGCGTATTTACAAGGACTTTGCACCACAAGGAAATGTCTTAAAATAAAATGGGAACAATTACATCAAAGGAACTCAAAAGCCTTGTAAATATGCCCCAAGCAACCTATGAAACTCTAGCAGTACATATCAAGAAACCTAATTGATTTCAAAAAACGTTTTTAAAAACATCTTGTAAAGCAATTATATTCCTACATTCATGGGGAAGTGAGTTAAAATGCCCTAAGACACATGAAAGCATTTTTGTAAGACCCTTGCACTATTTTTGCGTCACTTTTAACATGGCTATGTAACTCAAAGAAACAAAATCTATTTGTAAGACACTTGACACAAAGCAACATTTTAAATACACAACTTTCTTCATAATTTTCTCCCTAAAGCATACTATTCTCTATCTAAATTAAATGAATCTTTTCTCACCTTAGCAAATACTTTATGAGTTTCAAAACAGTCTCAGACACACACCAATTTGTCTTTAGCAGAGCAAAAGGTATGCACTCCAGAGGCTGCAGCCATAAAAAGCACAGAAATGCTGTAATTCATCACACATATCTCTCATGTCACCCAATCAAAACTCTTCCCTCACTTTTTTCAAATCAACACCCTTCCCCCCTCTGCCCTTTCTGCCTTTTTTGCATAGCAACCACCTCCTGAAAGACCTCTGATGTTTGCAAGTTCACACAACAATGTTTCATTTGAACTCTGAACTCTCAGTACACCTGCATATCCAGTGCAATCTTTCATTAAATGATTTTTTCTTGACCATTCAAATTACATCTTTCAAAGAACTCATCCATGCACCCTAACTTTCTGTTTTCAGCAATCAAAATCCACCAATCACTGCTACTGCTTCATTAACACAGAAACTCCACAGTTTTTTTTCATTTTAAACTCTTATTTTTTCAACTGCCATTTCATTGCCACACTTCATCTGACTGCAGCAGAACCTTCTCTCACCATGTTTTCTGTCTGGATTGTTGGACATAGTTACATCTACTGGGCTCAAAGGTATGCTGATAACAGACATTTACCTAACCTCAATTTACAAAATGTGGAAATTAAGTGGATTGGCCACAGAGGATTAAAATGTCACCAATTGATACCATTGGTGAAAACCTTTTTGCATTTGCCAAAACCTGACCTGTTAATTGTGCACTGTGGAGGTGATGACTTGGGCACTTTGACTGGGGTAGGTCTGGAAATGCTTTTAAAGGACACCTTTGACCAATTGATGGCACCTTTTCCTCAAACTGCCTTGGTATATTCAAATATATGCCAAAGACAGAAATGGAGGTGGTCGAACCAATTTTGTCCACAAATTGAGAAATCGAGGAAGCATGTAAATAAGTCTGTTTCAGCTTACATGAGAGACCATGGAATGGGCTCCATGTACAACAATAACTTGCGTTACTACATGCAAGATATCTACAGAGGAGATGGAGTTCACTTCTCAGATGAGGGGAACAGAATTTTCATTCTGAATTTAAGACTGTGCATTGGTACCTACTTATAAGTACCTAAATCTACCATAAACCCAAAAGCTCTTCTCAGAGCTACCCTAACTATGATCACCATAAACAAATTTTAAATGTAATTTTTTTTTTCTAATTTTCACAATTTACGCTTCCTGGAGCGCTACCCGGTACGCGCCCCGGACGCTAACCGCGCGAAAATTTAAAAAAAAATGGGGGTTTTTTGCACATATGGACCTCCTCAGCCACCCTCAGAAAACCTAGGGGGTCAGGATACGTCTACCGTGCCCCCTTCTACCCATTCTGAACATTTTTTGCCCTCCATCTTGTATCTCAATTCTGCCGTAATACAAAATGGAGGACTCCCGTAACGCTGCCGGTTCGCGTACCGGGGCGCTCACCGGGAAGCGCTCAATTAAAAAAGGTGGGAAAGTAATTTACAGAAAAACGACTGGAGACACTTTCACCAAATATAGATTAGCTCATACTACATACCAATCCCTACCATTTTCACACATTTGATTGAAATTCCATTTAGCCATTTAGCCTGTAGACCTCTCTAAATACCCTGAGGTAAATTACTTCACAAAACACATCTGAAGTGTTGGAATTGACAACCAATTAAAATGTTACTTTCATTTTCTACTTTTTTTACCTGACATTTGATTGGTTATGTACCTGAATATATATAAAAAAAGAGAGAGAAACACAGCCATTTTGACTACTACTTCCTGAACTACATTGCAAGATCATTTTCACTCACAACTTAAACTTGTTTTTAAAAGGTAAGATGTTATTTTATAAATTTGAAAACATTTTCAGATAGTTATATACTATCCCTCTGTAAGAGTTAGACATTGAGAAAGGCTTGTTTATTATAATTATGGATTGATTTAGGTTTCTGTGGTATAATTATGAATTTACTTAGGCTTTTTCACAGGCACTTTTTAATAGTACTACTTCACGCCTCAAAAGTACCCGTCTGAACTTAAACCCAACAGTGCCCTATCTCTACTGATATATTTATTTTTTATGCAAATTTCAGCACAAAAATGGAAGGAGAACATAACGTTTCCTTTGAAATTGTCCTAGACATGAACAATGAGGAAATCATTGAACCCATTGACTTGGAATTCATGGATGAATCACGAGACCATGAACTTCTACAATGTGTAGAATCTGTGGATTTCTTACTTCAATATGAGGACGGTCAAATGTGGGAAGTTATGTTCAGTCAAAAAGAAGACATATCGGACAGTCAAATGTTAGACGTTCTATTAAATTTTGAAAAAGAATCAGAAAAATAAAATTATATTTAATATTAAAAAATTTTTGAGTCTTTAATCATTTTTATATGTAATTCATAAACTAGTACCAAATTGATTATAATGTAAAGTCAGACTTATAGTATACTGTGCACAATCCCAAAAATAAATTTATATTTAATAATCATAAATACTGCTACTTAAATAAAAACAAAACAAAAAAAACAACAAAAAGAACAATCAATAAACATACAATATTTCAAAATATCATAGTCTATCATTCTTTTTTCCTTATTGTACGCTCCCCAGACCGCTTCCCGGTGTGCGTACCGGGCGCTCCCCACGCAAAAAAAACATTTTTTTTTTTTTGCCCCGCGGGGCCCTTTTAAAGCCTCCACATCAAACCTAGGGGGTCAGGGAGGATCTACTATGCCCCCTTATGGTCAATTCCCCCTTTGTTTTGGCCTCCTCTTGTCTCTCGATCCTACCGAGAGACAAGATGGCGGCCGCTCCGGACTGTTTAGAATGTTGACAGACACCGGAGAGCCAATCAGCTTCGCTTCGCGAAGTTCCGTTACGCGTCAGGTACGCGAACCGGGGCGCTGCCCGGAGCGCGCTTACAGATATATATATTTTTTTTAACGTTAATTTCTCAAAACTCACGGGAGCACATATATTGAGACCTAGCAAAGGAACATCGGGCTAACAGTCCCTACAATTTTGCCAAGTTTCGTGCAAATCCATTCAGCCGTTCGGGCTAAAAGTGAGGCCAACCGCCCTATGGAAATTAACATGGGAAAAACGCGTTTTGGGACCCACTTTTTTCTCGGCCCCCCCTTGACGAACCCCCCCCCCAAATTTTCAGGGACTACTCAGAAACAAAATGTTCCATTTACCTGAAAATTTCAGCCAATTCCGTCCACAAACGCCAAAGTTATTAGACATAGAATTTTCAAAAATCCCATAGAGAAAAAATCCTAACTATATATACCTACTGGCAACCGCCAGTAGGTAATATATATATATATATATATATATATGGTTTCTGGGACGTTATAGTTAGAAATTAGTATTAAAAAAACTTTGAAATTCACTGAAGAAAACCATAGGTTTCGGGGACGTTATAGTTAAAAATTAGCATTTAAAAAACCTTTCATATTCATTGAAAAAAACACTGGTTGCAGGGACTTTATAGTTAGCTGGACATTTAACTCATACAAAACGAGAGAAATTTGCCATTATAATTAGTTGAGTTAACTATAACTCATGCCCCGCAATGCACTGCTGATGACATCACATATTACATCACTCATGACATTTACTCACCTATACAGTTATAAACACACCACCTCACTTATTCATACAGATACTAACAAATGCTTACTCTCTTATACAATCACTGACACATGTTTTTTTCCCTGAATTTCTCAGGTTTTTTAAATGCTTATTTTTAACTATAACGTCCCTGAAACCTATGGTTTTTCAATTAATTTCAAAGGTTTTTTAAATGCTAATTTCTAACTATAAGGTAGTTGTTGCTTTGGCAGAGTGGTGCAGAAAGAGGCCTGAGCCTCTGACTAGCGCTCAGGAATTCTGCTGCGTAGGACTTACTGTAGGTACCAGGAGGGCTACTTAGCCACCAAAGTCCCTCAGAAGTAAAGTGGGCTTTATCCTCCAACCAGTACTGTGCCGGGAGGAGCGTTTGCAGAGTGGTGAACAAAGGTGAGCGTGGCCTCCGAAGACCTCTTAGTAATCACACTGTGTGGGACTTACTGGAGGTAACATAAGGGGTAGTGGGCCCCTAAGGTCACCCTTGGGGCCAACTACCCCTCCTCTTACCTCCAGTAAGTCCCATACAGCAGTATTGCTAAGATCTGATAGCAGGCCTTTCCCCACCACTCTGCAAACGCACTTCTTGGCACACTCTTGGATGGGGATTAAAGTGCCCTTCGCAGATGGGGTCCCTTAGGGGCCAACTAGCCTACCTGATACCTCCAGTATGTCTCAGATAGTGGGTTTGCTAATAGGTGGACACAGGCCATGTCCATCACTCTGCATGTGTTCTGGGTTGGGGCTCTTGGGGCCAACTAGCCCACCAGGTACCTCCATGTAGGACTTGGCCTTTTTGGCTAAAGATCCCTAATGTTTTTGCTTTCCCCCTAGACCATTCTCCTGACATAGAGTTGCCAATTTAGATGCTTTGGGTACTTTGCCACTGCTGATCAGTGTCAAAGTACAAGTGTTCCCTAAGTAAAGTGTAATGGTAATTGGTTGGCCATGATTGGTATGTTTGCCTTACTAGTAAAGACCCTAGTGATGTGCACTGTGTATGCCAGGGCTAGTTATGCAAAGGCATGCACAGAAGGGAACTCAGGCCTGCAGTCTAGGGCCTGCGCGCAGTTTGCTAAGTTAACATGTTGTCCTGACAAGTGCAACCACTTGTCAGGCCTTACTCTCCCTTTTGCATACACATTGGGCACCACTGTGGTAGGTCCTGGGTAATCCCTGGGCAGGGTGCAGTGTAGGTAAAAGGCAGGACATATACTAAGGTGTGTTATGTCCTGATAGTGAAAAACACTCCATTTTGTTTTTCACTGCTGAAAGGCCATCCTGCCAATAGGACAGAATGGGGAGGCTGGGTGTTTTGTTTGTTAGCCTAGTTTCCTGTAAGTTTATAATGGAGAGGTGAAGTTTAGTATATATGAACTCACAGTGTCATAACACATCTTTCTGTGAAAGCGGTTTTGTCACTGTGTGTTCAGAAACCACTCTTTTAGAAAGTAGCTGCGTTTTGTGCTTTAGGCATTTCTGTGTGTCTCTGCTGAAATGTGGATTGACTGTCTGGATCCGACAGGTGAGAGTGTCTGAGAGAGGTCTTGACCCAAGGAGGGGTTGAGATGGCTCCAGACTGCCCTGCATCTGGAGAGTAGGGGAGGAGAAGCCCCGGAGGTGAAAATGCAGGGGCCGGTGCTATAAACCAATTGACCCATCTCCTGCTGAGTCATTAAGGATCCAGACCCCCAGTATCAAAGAGAGAAAGGTGACACTGGGAGGGAGACACCCAGAACTGATTTAGGGAGGGGTCAGTGACCCCTGAGCACAAACTAACTTCAAAGACATTAAGGGGTATAACTATGAGAGCTGAAACCCCTGAAAGTTGAAATGAAACAGAAATGGATTGAGACTGAAAAGGCTTTGACCCAATCTGTGGTCAAGAGGAAACTCTGCTAAAGAAGGAGCAACTGAAGAGACTGATGTGGAAAGGCAATCCTTGCTTCGTGATCTAGGGCTGGTCTGCAATTTGCTGTTCTAACCAAGGGAGAGGCTGTTGGGACTGTGCTTGGAGGCGCTGGGTACCCCTGCATGAAGAAGACTGTGCTTTGTGCTGTGTCTTGTTACCCCAAGGGCCCAAGATGAACTGGCTCCCTGTTTGGAGACACAGGAACATAAAAGTTTCTGGAGAAGTCCCAAGCAATGCGGTGTGCGCTTGCTTCTGCAGCTTGAGACCCTCAGAAGTTGTGCCTTGTGATCGTGGGCACGCAGGAGTAAGCTGAGTCTTGGACACGCAGGGTGCGTGTCGTGGTACAGGCCAAGGCGTTGGTGAGGAGCGCCTGGTCACTGTGTGCACGGGGAGACGAGGTGAGACTGGGACGCGCAGGGTGCATGTTGTGATGCAGGCCAAGGCTTTAGTGAGGAGCGCCTGGTTGTTGTATGCATCAAACAAAGAAGTGAGTCTCGGACATGTGGAGTGTGTGTCGTGGAGCAGCCAGGGCGCTAGTGAAGAGTGCCTGGTCATCGTGTGCACCGGGGAAAGAGGTGAGACTCGGATGCGGATGGTGCATGTCGAGGTGCAAGCAGAGGCGTTGGAGAAGAGCACTGGGGCATCGTGAGAACCAGAGAAGAGGCGAGTCTCGGACGCGCAGAGTGCGTGTCGAGGTGAAACCAGGGGTGCTGGTGAGGAGTGCCTGGGTCGTGTGTGCACTGAATTCAAAGTAAGTCTCCACAGTGCTGAGGGTGGGTCTCGGTGTTCACTGAGACCGCCAGAAAGAGGGCCAGGTCATTGGGCACTCGGAGTGAAACAGCAGTGGCCCGAACCGGCAGCCCCTGAGCTGCTGAGTCGTCCGGCCCGAGCTCGCCATGCCCATTGATGGAGTTCTGGATTAAGGCCCAAGTCACTGAAGGAGTAGAGGAGAGTGGGGTTGCGCCCCCCAGGGTAATATGGATCACCACCTGGGGTGAGGTATTGGCCCGAAGGAACACTCTCTCGACCTCTCGCTTCAGTCAGCTGCGCAAGCCTGTTGTTTCGTCTCAGATCTAGGCCCGTGCTGGCCCAAGTAGGGGCAGTACTGGGGCTGGAGTGAGAAGCTGTACTTTTGTGTCATCATTGATTCATATTGGGGGCACTGTTAACGAAGCACCTAAACTTTCATATTACGCTTTGCATTATTGCTGCTAACAAACTATCAAACTGCCGTATGACGCCTGACGAATTAAATGCTTGGTGCGCTACGCGCTGCGTTATTTTTCCCTTGCAGAGTACATGATTGTAACATGGCGCATTCTATTATTTCTTCATTGCACAGTATATGATTGTAGCATGGCACATTGCTTTGTTTCTTCCTGGTACAGTCATGCTGGTAGTGATAAGCATTGCATTATTCCTTCTATTGCAAAGTACATGACTGTGGCGCTACGTATGGCATTGTTTCTCTGTTGCAGAGTACAAGAGAGCATATTGTTACGCATTGCAGTATTTCTTTTCGTTTGCAACATGTGTGATTCTAGCAATACGACTTGCCTAACCTTTTGGAAATGGTTAGAAGTTAGCTTAACTGTTGGTTAGAAGCGGTGGTTGGGATTAGAACCTACCAACCCACCGGAAGAAATACTACGCATTCTTATATGTTGATTTTGTATTGTGTGGTCACATCGTATAAATTCCTATATAAAGATTATACTCATTTTATAAAAACTTGTGTGGAGTCTATTTGTGGTGACATCATTGGGTTGCTGTGAGCGTGGTTGCAAATATTGTACACTTGTGCCTTGGAGATAAGCCTGGCTGCTCGTGCCAAGCTACTAAGGGGGTGAGCAGGGCTATGTCAGACAGTGTCCTTACTTAGCCTAACCTTGAAACGAGGGGTCAGGGAGTCCTGCCTCCAGCATTTGGTGGTGGCGTGAGGGATAAGGACTCCAACTTCCAACGCTTCAGTAAGCCCCACACAGCTGGATTGCTGAGAGTGGTGTGAGGCCACGCCCCCTTTTTACACCACTCTGTAAATGCACCTCCTGGTGCACTGCTGCCCGGGGAACGAAGTTCACTTTAGTCCTGAGGTCCTCAAAACACAAGAGGAACTCTTCGCCCCACCAGCAATGCACCAAGAGGCGCGTTTGCAAAGTGGTGGTAAAAGGGGCGTGGCCTTGGACCATTTCTCGGCAATCCCACTGTGTGGGGCTTTCAAGAGGTACCTGGTGGGCTAGATGGCTCCCAGGGACACTCAGGATTCAAGGGGACATTAATCCCCCAACTTAGAACGTGCCAGGAAGCGCGTTTGCAAAGTGGTGCAGAGAAGAAGCAGGCCTCCAGTGACGTGCCAGCATTTCTTCTTTTTTTTTTAGAAGGGGGCTGTGTGGCCCCCCTTGTCTTAATATTTTGTGGGCCCTGGGGACCCCATCCCCCAGGGCCTGACCTATTTTTCAAATGTATTTTTACAAAAATGGGAAGGGGACCGTCTGCCCCCCCTTCCTAAGGCCAATTTCGGCCACGAGGACGCCATCCCTCGGGGCATGACCTCATTTTTAAACTTTTTGTAATTATTTATACGGGAGGGGGGCCACGTGGCCCCCTTCCCAGGGCCACATTTGGCCCCGGGGACCCCATCTCCTGGGGCCTGGCCTTGTTTTGGTTTTTTGTACTGGAGGCGGCCACGTGCCCCCCCCCCCATTCCCTGGGCCAATGATGGCCCCTAGGGACCTTATCCACCGGAGCTGGGCTTCCAATTAAAAAATAAATAAATAAAAGGAATGGGGCCAAGAGGCCCCCCTCCCGGGTCACTTCTCGCCCCGGGGACCCCAACCCTCACTTTGGGGACCGCAAGGGGAACCCCAATGCTCCCGCGGTCCCTGCCGGCTCCCCGTCTCCTGCGGGAGCCGGCATTGCTTTTGGAGAAGAAGAGCTGCTGACATGCAGCTCCCCTTGGCCAAAAGCAATCTGCTTTGCTTTGTGGAAGCTCTCGACTTCCACAAAGCAAAGGAGTGTTTGCAATGACAGGGCGGCAGCCGTGCTCCTACCCTGTCATTGCAAACTGCAATGTTCCGAGGGTAGGTACTCTGGGACATTTCTGGAGCCGGCCCTGGGGGTTGGCGGTCCCCAGGTCCATCTAGGGCTCCAAAAAGGGGGTGCAGCCCCCCTCCCAAGATTTACATATCCCCAGGGAGGTGGTGGTCCCGGGGCTGAGGGTCCGCAATGGACCCCCGCATTAGCATAATTAGTGCCCAGGGGAGGTGGTGGTCCCCAGTGCAGTGTGGGCGGGGAGGACCCTCCCCACACTTAGTATTAATTTATGTTGCCCCGGGGAGGTGGCAGTCCATGGGGCTGCAGGGGAAGTGAGGCCCCCCCACCCAAAATTTAAAAATGCCCCAGGGAAGTTGTGGTCCCAGGGGCTGCTGGGGAGCCGCGTGCCCCCAGGCCATTATTAATCATGCCCCGGGAAGGTGGCGGTCTCTGGGGCTGTGGGGGCTGCAGGGGCTGCGGGGCCTGTGCAGCCACCACAAATCCTAATACCATTGCCCCCGGGACTTGGCCCACCCGCGCTTCATTTAAAAAAATTAATTTCGGCTGTATTCATGAACCCACGAGAACCCCGCCTAAATTATTTTTAAAAGATGCTTTTTTGTCCCTCTGGGTCTCTGTGGGACCCCCTTGAGCTGTCCTATGGGGTCAGGGTGTTTCTACTCTGCCCCCTTATCTTCTTTTTAAATCCTTTTGCTTGTGACTCGATTCACTCGAGCCAATCAAACACTCTCAGATCTGTTGACTGGGTGTGAGTGTTTGATTGGTTCAGATGCTCCATCCATCACCACCCCCTTTTGTACCACTTTGTTCGTCATAAGTTGACAGGGTATGTCCAGACGTGAGTCCCTTGCTCACTTTGCCACTGGATTCAAGCAAGCCTGGCCGAAGAAAGCTGAAATGCCAGAAACCGGTCCTAGGAAGCTTGTTTCCGGTCCAGGGAAGGCTTGGCTTGGCAGTTCGGGCTGGACTGTTCCCGTGAGGCACAGGGTCAGACTGATTTGCATATGGCCATGTCTGAACTGGGGTGGCAGAGTGGGCGAAAGAACGGTAATGGATTAAACCCAGATCTGTTGACTGGGTGTGAGTGTTTGATTGGTTCAGATGCTCCGTCCATCACCACCCCCTTTTGTACCGCTTTGTTCGCCATAAGTTGGCAGGGTATGCTCAGACGTGAGTCCCTTGCTCACTTTGCCACTGGATTCAAGCAAGCCTGGCTGAAGACGGCTGAAATGCCAGAAACCGGTCCTAGGAACCTTGTTTCCGGGCCAGGGAGGCATGGCTTGGCAGTTCGGGCTGGACTGTTCCGGTGAGGCACAGGGTCAGACTGATTTGCATATGGCCATGTCTGAACTGGGGTGGCAGAGTGGGCTAAAGAACGGTGATGGATTAAACCCAGATCTGTTGACTGGGTGTTAGTGTTTGATTAGTTCAGATGCTCCGTCCATCACCACCCCCTTTTGTACCGCTTTGTTCGCCATAAGTTGTCAGGGTATGCTCAGACGTGAGTCCCTTGCTCACTTTGCCACTGGATTCAAGCAAGCCTGGCTGAAGACGGCTGAAATGCCAGAAACCGGTCCTAGGAAGCTTGTTTCCGGGACAGGGAAGGCATGGCTTGGCAGTTCGGGCTGGACAGTTCCCGTGAGGCACAGGGTCAGACTGATTTGCATATGGCCATGTCTGAACTGGGGTGGCAGAGTGGGCTAGTGATGGATTAAACCCAGATCTGTTGACTGGGTGTGAGTGTCTGATTGCTTCAGATGCTCCGTCCATCACCACCCCCTTTTGTACAGCTGTCAATGGGGCACATGCGCTCCACTATGTCAGCCTCACTAGTAGCAGTAAAACCTGATGTGCAATGCTTCATACATGAAGGCTATAAGTGGGCCGGGTCCTGCAGGTGCTCAGCACCGGCATTTCTTAAAAGCAGGTGCTGAGAGGGGTACCTATCAGGCTCTACATTTTTGCCCTCACCCTTAGGGTGGAAAATAAATCTTAACTCTGCAGCCGTACCACCCTTCAGTGCCTTTGATCTAACTTCAAAACGACTCCTTGAAGTACGTTTGCAGCCTCATCATTTAAAAACTGAAGCATTTTCAATATTCTGTACAACGAACCCATAGTTGTTGCTTATTTATCTTATGCAACTAACAACCATTGACAAAGCTAATAGTCCTGGCTTGTTGTTGGTGTAATGTTACTTGGAGGCTAGGGCGGTCGACCTCGAATCTGGGAAACCGGGTTCGAGGCTCGGCAATGACGCTGAACATCCTGTGATTCTGGGCAAATCACTTAATCTCCCTGTGCCTAACAAAAATGAATGTGTCCTCATGTAATGCAACTGGTGCTATGTAAAGCGCTCTGATACCCATACCGGGTCAAGTTTGTGCTATGTAAAACTCTGTAAAATAAAAAAAAGATACTTCTGGATGCAATGACAGAAGCAGCACAATACCAGTTGGTGGGCACACTATGCTAAGCACATATTTTTAGCTTATATGTTTTTAAGCCACGCCCTTCATTACATCGTCCACGCCCCTTTGAGAACACCCCCCCCTTTTCAGTTTTTTCATTCCACTTAAAGCCCTGATGTGCCAGTACTCTTTACTGGTGAGTACCGGTTCATTTAAAGTACTGACTTTAACGGGATCACCCTTGTAAACGCCTGACTTCACCCGCATTCTTTAGGCACAAGGTTGACAAGTTTGCATCAAACTTTCAGCAGGCGAAGGTCTGAGGAAGAAGAAACACTGGCCAGACCCCCCAGGATGTCGCGATTTCGCGATTTGCAAAAAAATCGCGAAATCTGCAGCTTTGTGCAAATCCCGCGATTTTTGGCAAATCGGCCGCGAAATCCGCAGTTTTCATTGGGCACATGCGGAGAGCCAATAGAAACTGCTCTGCTCTCGGCCGCGCTCGTCTTCTTATTGCCTCCTCACTCTCCCCGATCCAGGATTTCGTGGGACACCCAGGTCAGGAAGAAGAGGTGAAGGTGGAAGCAGCCGGCGGCGAGGGAGAGCAAGCAGGAGGCCAAGGACCGGGACGATGACGACGAGTACAGGTACCTTCCTCGGCAGCCGGCGGCGAGGGAGCAAGCAGGAGACAGGAGGGAGCGCAGGAGGGAGCAAGGACCGGGACGACGACGACTGTGCTACTCTGGGGGCACGCCAAATAAGGGGCACGCGGCGGGCCCCGGGGGGCCAAAGTCAGTTTGTTTTACTTTCCGGTGGGGCCCGCCGCACAAGGGGCATGCGGCGGGCCCCGGGGGGCCAAAGTCAGTTTGTTTTACTTTCCGGTGGGGCCCGCCGCACACGGGGCACGCGGGGGCCCCGGGGGGCCAAAGTCAGTTTGTTTTACTTTCCGGTGGGGCCCGCCGCACAGGGGGCACGCGGCGGGCCAAGGGGGCCAACATTGGAAACCTTGGTTGGGGCCCAAAATCCATTTTTCTTTCTTTCCGGTGCTTTTTGTCACAGGGTTGCCCACAGATTAATTCATATTTTAGCTCTGAACGTACATGGTCAAGATTAACATGCCTTTTAACCAAACCAAATGGGCTGAATTGTAAATAAACAAAATGTACATAGCTCCATGTTGTAAAATAACTCAAACAATAAGATATCTAAATGCCGCTAAATTTCCATTTTTGTGCCGCTAAATTTTCATTTTTCTGCTGCTAAATTTGCGAATCTATGCCACTATATCCTGGGGGGTCTGACTGGCCGTATGTAAAGTGTTTAAAAACCTGGGAATGCTACGGAACTAGACAGTTGGGAAAAACCTTACGGAGCCTGAAACACAGTGATGCCAGATAACTAAACCCTGTAGGAGTTACACAAATGCCTCCTCTCAGTTAAAGAGTATTAGGGGAGCAACCTTACAGTTACTTCGTAAGAGTCTACCGGTTTGCTACTGCTACATTCTGATTGATTTTCCACACACATATTGTTTCTATCTCCCGTTATATAATTGGTTTGGGTTTTACTTCCTTTTCGCTTTTGGCTCTGGAAGAAACGCGGCTCTGTGGAGCTGCATGTATTAAAGACACTCATTACATTGTTTCTCTGACAGGAAGATCATTTTTGTGTCTTCCAAACCCAACTAAAACGTTGGCTAGAAATAAAAACAAAATGCCCCAGGCAGAGAGCAGGAACAATTGACTAGATTATTTTGCAGACGGGCATTTGAGGGCAGTTACCAGAAATGGAGTCGCTACGCAAGGCGCCCCATATTTCATGTTTCAGCGGAATGTGCAAATGTGTACAATTAGGCTACCCGGGCCATAATTACATTTGGCGCACATGCTCACTTTAAGGGATAATGACCCAAAAAGACAATCTGGAATCGTTTAATAACGATATACAGGGGATCATGCTGTCCTCATTTGCGTTTTCGGAGTTATGATGTTGGTAAAGCACATTTGGATAGACTTACAGGGGGTTTTGATTCAAGAGATGTGCATTGAATGATAATGTAATTACATAAATGTGTGTAAATGGTACAAGATAAAGACCACAATTAGCTGTACCTAATGCTAATAATGGAAAACTGGATTGGTGCAAATATTGAATTAATCTCAGCCCCTGCTAATTATTCAGTAGATCATGATTTTGGTTACTGTGCCTCTATGGACCGAGGCAAACCGCACGCATGTCAGTCAAGGCCCCACTCCTAAAGGGTCTGACTGAGCATCCCGAACTGCTGGGCTGCGTCCCTTCGAAGGCCATGGACTAAATTTAGGTAAGCATCATTTTTAGTGCGAATGTTAAAACAACATGCTGGTGTTCTCCTGGAAGAAACACAGGGGCATATTCACAAGGGAATGGCGAAGCGTGGCGTTAAGCAAACATTGCTAGTGCTGCGCTCCGACATTCTGAAAATGCAAGGATGCGCGGTATATACAAGTATGCAGCACACTCCTGCATTTCCCATAGCGTTGGTGCTAAATCTAGCTGCCTAGCGCCAACGCAGGCGCCCTTGCACGGGTGTCTGCGTTAGGGGGAATAATTGTTTCTGTACAGGAAAGTGTCCCTTCCTGCACAAAAACAATCCAGAATGTCGAATTTTAACTTCTATGTGGGCTGCATTGTGCAGCACACATGTAAGTGGCAAATTGGCATTTTTTAAATGATTGTTTGTGTACAGGAAGGGACACCTTCCTGCTCATGAACAATCATTCATGGAGATTTGCTCATTCAATGTGGGCTGCACAATATGGCACACATAGAAACAGCAAAAACGAGGATAACTTTTCGCCATGTTGAGACACAGTTTTCCCTGGTCTTAATTTTGGGACTTTCTCTTATTAATACCACCCTTGTAAATAGGAGGCAACGTCAAAATAAATGGGTTTTGCTAGAGAATGCCCACCGCAACACCCGTTGTACAACCCTTTCACGATAAGTGTAGCGTGTAAGGGAACCTTATTTACAAGGCGGCGTTAAGCCAAATTAGGTGTCTTCATGCCGCCTTGTAAATAAGGCAACGTGTTTATTGCTACAGGAACGTCATAAAAAGTGATGTTTCCTGTGGCAATAGGAGCTTGTAAATATGCCCTACAGTTTTATGAACAATTAGTAGTTTGAAATAAATTGCACCACACAGTCACTGACGTGGTTCGTTGCTTGCGACAAGAACATATGCATGACATGTAGGCTACAATGATTAGAGCATTAGATTAAGTCCATTTGGCATTTGCATATGCAGTTGGATTTCAATAAAAATTGCATTGTCACAGTTGCTACCAAACTGTGGGTTACATTTTTCAGACACAGTTAGAGAAAAACTAGCTTCTGTATATTGCAATTACCACACTATAACATCAGGTGTGGAAAATATTTTCCCAAACCAAAACCTCACATAGTCGAAAATAAATCACTCTTGCTGCAACTAAATGTGTTTGTTAGTGGCTACATAATGATTTAGCTAGAGTGACTCATAGATGGCATGTGGTTTGTGTGTACTAGTGTACTATTTTATCTAAACCATCTAGTCAGATAAATACCACTTGCAGTGTCTCTTGAGGCTCATCTCTTATCCAGTATGCCTGTGCAGTCATTGGCTGCAGTGATCAAGCAAAACAATCTACAATTATAGATGACGACATGCAAAAGCAGCTCATAGTCAAAGACAGACTACAGATTCAGTGCATAAACACAAACCGATTACAGCCAGTGCTTAATTTGTGCCAGTGTTTGCAACTGGAGGGCACTGGCACTCATTTCTGTGGACCCAGAACTATTTTTCATTATCAAACTTTGGTTCAGATAAAGAGAAAGATGGGCAGAAAAAGGAGAAAGACTATGGAAGAGAACAATAGGAAATCAATGGAAAAAGAAGAAAGCATTGAGGAAAAAGGTCCCTGTAAGATGAAGATTAAGAGACAGGAAGTGTTGAGTGGTGGGAGAAAGAGGAATGAGGAGGAATAAATACCAATCATCTGGAGATTAATCAAGTTCAGAAACTGGCAGGCACAAGACCATTTCTGTTAGAAATTGGGCCAGACCGAGATTTTGATGACAAGAGACAACTTACTATTTGACTAGGAATCTTCATCTTTTCTCAAGTCTGAAAACATTATTTCTGCTAAATCCAAAGAGAACAGAACTAGAAAATGTGGAACCACATTAAGCCATCCTTTGAGACCCTACAATTGTTCCTAGTGAGAGCGAAAGCGCAAATAAAGACCTTGTGCTTGGTTCATAAGGCACCCCAGAGCTGCATCTGCATCAATCTATTTGAGTACCTCCAACCCTAATAGCTAGCTGGTGGCCAGCGATCATCATCTTCGAAAAACTCTGCCATGTAGCAAGAGAGGCATAGACAATTTGGTGCATGGTCTTTTCCAAGAATCTATGTACCTTACTCTCAAACTTATACTTCTAAAATACTGCAGAGAACTAGAGCCGTTGTTGGGGATACCAGGGTGGTGTTGTGAAGCAAAGCGGTGCTAAGTGCAGTGCCCACAGGTCACGATGCAAGCAGCGGCTTGGTTGCTGCGTTGGGTGGTGGCATTGGTGAGACCAGGGTTGCGATGCAAATAACTTTTAGGACACGGAGCTAGCAGCAGCGGCGTTGACGGCGTTGGGTTGCTTTTTTTTCTGTTGCAGCACAAACACACATTTCCAAGTGCTGTTAGCAGCTGAACTCGCAGTCTTCGTTGTTCCTGAGACTTCGTTGAACAGGGGGCAAGCTCTAACTCAATCCCTTGGAGAAACTCAAACAAAGAAGTTGATGACAATTCAGTCCAGTCCTTTCTCTGTCCAAGACAGAAGCAGATATTGAAGGCCAACACAAATAAGCACACTTCAAAGTGGTAGTTCCTCTTCACAGCTTCTCCAGCTCTTCTTCTTGGAACGTTCCTTGAGCAAAAAAAGTTCTAAAGTCCTGGGGTCAGGGCTCCAATATTTATAATGCATTTTCTCTTTGTTATCTTTGTGGCAAGGGTCTCTGAGCCCAGTTCTGCCCTCTCTAGCCCAGCTTCACTACAGGAGGTGGAGACAGCATTGTGCAGAGGAGATACTGCCTATGGTGGAGAAGTGTGGCTCAATGGTTAGAGCGGCAGACCCTGATGCAGAGGTCTAGCCCGGGACCAGGGTTCAATTCCCCGCCTCGGCGGGTCTTGGGCTAAAAAATTCCACGGACCTGATAATTCTCGCCTCAGTGCCTACTCCAATCCTGGAGTCCCACTCTGCAACTCTGGGCAATAGCTCGCTTAATCTCCACAACGGCCCCCACAACGCTAAGGATGCCTGGACTCCACCTTGGGGGTGCCCAGGAGTGGACACCTCACAGGGAAAGCCAGGATGGGTTCCACAGCGGTATTCGTACAAGCGCCTTGAGACCCTTGCGGGTGAGTAGTGCGCTATACAAGTATCAATTTACATATTCAGGTGCTAGTAAAGAACTCCTCCCACCAATCTAAATGCAGACCAGGCATATTCAGCCCAACTATGAGTCACCCAGGAAAATCAGGACACACCCCAACGCCCCTTGTGGCTGTCTACAGTGAATTCACATCACCAGCCCCTGTCACTCCAAAACCGGACAATCAATACACAAACCAGCAGAGGTACACAGAATGGTCAAACGTGAAAATGCCTACTTTCTAAAAGTCGATTTTGGAAAAATGGGGTGGTGATGGACAGAGTTTCTGAATGATGCAGAATACTCTTACCAAGTCAAGAGATCATGGTTTTAATCCATCACCTGTTTTTTAGCTCATTGCACCATCCCAGCTCAGAACCTGGCTATATGCAAATTAGTCTGTTCCTGTCCCAGTGCATGATGGGAACAGGGCAAACCAAACTACCAAGCCAATTCTTATACTGGGAAGGAAACAAGCTCCCGGGGACCGGTTTCTGGCATCACAGCCTTCGTCAGCCCGGTTTGCTTGAATCCTGATGGTGCAATGAGCAAGGGACTCACGTCTGAGTATACCCTCCCACACATAGTGTGGATAAAATCTGAACTGGGGTGGCTGAGTGAACTAAAGAATGGTGATGGATTAAACCCAGATCAGTTGACTGGGGGTGAGCGTTTGATTTGTTCAAACTCTCCGTCCATCATCCCCTTTTGCATCGCTTTGTTCGCCATAAGTGTGGCAGGGTATGCTCAGACATGAGTCCCTTGTTCACTTGGCCACTGGATTCAAGATAGCCTGGCTGATGAGGATTATGAATCCAAAACCGGTCCCAGGATGCTTGTTTCCGGTCCAGGGAAGACATGGCTTGGCAGTTCGGGCTGGACTGTTCCCATGGGGCACAGGGTCAGACTGATTTGCATATAGCCATGTCTGAACTGGGGTGGCTGAGTGAACTAAAGAATGGTGATGGATTAAACCCAGATCAGTTGACTGGGGGTGAGCGTTTGATTTGTTCAAACTCTCCGTCCATCATCCCCTTTTGTATCGCTTTGTTCGCCCTAAGTGTGGCAGGGTATGCTCAGACGTGAGTCCCTTGTTCACTTGGCCACTGGATTCAAGATAGCCTGGCTGATGAGGATTATAATTCCGAAACCGGTCCCAGGATGCTTGTTTCCGGTCCAGGGAAGACATGGCTTGGCAGTTCGGGCTGGACTGTTCCCATGAGGCACAAGGTCAGACTGATTTGCATATAGCCATGTCTGAACTGGGGTGGCTGAGTGAACTAAAGAATGGTGATGGATTAAACCCAGATCAGTTGACTGGGGGTGAGCGTTTGATTTGTTCAAACTCTCCGTCCATCATCCCCTTTTGCATCGCTTTGTTCGCCATAAGTGTGGCAGGGTATACTCAGACGTGAGTCCCTTGTTCACTTGGCCACTGGATTCAAGATAGCCTGGCTGATGAGGATTATGAATCCGAAACCGGTCCCAGGATGCTTGTTTCCGGTCCACGGAAGACATGGCTTGGCAGTTCGGGCTGGACTGTTCCCATGGGGCACAGGGTCAGACTGATTTGCATATAGCCATGTCTGAACTGGGGTGGCTGAGTGAACTAAAGAATGGTGATGGATTAAACCCAGATCAGTTGACTGGGGTGAGCGTTTGATTTGTTCAAACTCTCCGTCTATCATCCCCTTTTGTATCGCCTCATCCCCTTTTGTATCGCTACTTTCTAAAAGTGGCATTTCCAAACACTCAATTTAAAAAACATCACCCTAAAAATATGAGTTATTAAGTTATGAGTTCAGAGAGCCTAAATTTCATTTCTCTACCGTGTCCCAAAGAACAGTTATACTTATAAGATGTTACAAGCCAACTCCCATGTTAACTTCTGGGACAGATAGCCTTTCAATAGTGAAAAACGAAATTGGCAGTATTTCACTATCAGGACATGTCACATACACCAGGACATGTCCTACTTTTCACACACACTGCACCCTTCCCATGGGGGTACCTTAGGCCTACCTGAGGAGTGCCTTACATGTTAGAAAAAGGAAGGTTAGGGCCTAGCAAGTGGGGGCACTTGCGAGGTTGATATTGCAGTAAAAACTGCATGCAGAGATGGCAGTGGCAGGTCTGAGACAGTATTGAAAAGCTACTTGTGTGGGTGGCACAAGAGAGATGGATTAAACCCGGATCTTTGTGACTGGGGGTGAATCAGTGTATTGTCCAGCATTCCATCCATCATTTGTTCCTTTTGCATTTTTCGCTCTAATTCGGAAGGGTATGCCTAGACATTGGTCCCTTGCTCACTGTGCCACTGGATTCAAGCTAGCCTAGCTGATGAAGCGTGATGCCCCAAAACCGGTCCCAGGATGCTTGTTTCTGGTCCAGGAAGGACCTGGCTTGGCAGTTTGGGCTGGACTGTTCCCATAAGGAACAGGGTCAAGACTGATTTGCATATGGCTGGGTCCAAACTGAGGTGGCACAGTGAGCAAAAGAATGATGGATTAAACCCAGATCTTTGTGACTGGGGAGACTGTTTGCATTGTTCAGCATTCCATCCATAATTTGTTTATTTTGCAGACCCACTAGCAGCATTTAATTTACGGGCCAGAGGGCACACAGCACACTGTATTAGGAACTAGGCAGTAAATCAAATAGCCAATCATGGAAACACCAGTCCATAACGCAATTTACAGCAGGAGCACTTGCACTTTAACACTGACCAGCAGTGAGAAAGTGCCTAGAGACACCAAACCGGCTAAACGAAATTCAAAATACCACAAAAACTGGAGGTCAGAAAGCAAAAAAGACAGGGGAAACATGCCAAAAGATGCCAGGTCTAACATGTGACTTTGTTGGTTTATATGTATTTCAATTTGTTAGTCTATTTACTGGTATTTGCCCACCATTCCTGCTGTTTTTGTACCGCTCCCAATGCAGTTCATACTTTCTGCCCTCCTGCCTCCCTGACAATCCCTCCCATCTCCCAGGACTACTAATGGAGGCCGCTGCTCAGCTGCCCGCAGTCGGAATGCCATGGGAATGCCAAATCAAGTCTGTATGTACCTGTCAGCATCTGGACCACATCCAGTTCCAGTACCCCTGGCCCTCCCACCATCCACTGCTACACCACCGAGAAGCTCCTGGCCCTCCCCACGATTAACCAAAAGTATCCTTCACCGGCCTCCACTGCCACTTCGCCTGCCACACAGAACTCCCTGCCCCCACCAGACCCCGCACTGTGCCTGAACAGATGACTACAGACAACACTGAATGGCTCCACTGCATCCTGCTCAATGCCCGCTACTTCTACAAGCACGCAACAGAATTCTGCTATACCATCAGCACACTCTCCCTGGATGTTGCCTTCATCACCAATAATCAAGGCGGGAGCATCGCCATCATCTTCAGAGAAACCATCCGATGCACTGTCACCAGCGACGACCAGATGCTCTTAATGAAACAGCCCAACTTTCATCTATAGACCAATGCCAAGACCACTATAACAGGCACCCTGTCCAGATTTCTGGGATGTCATCTCCAATCTCATCGCCACTTTAGCCATCAACTCCCACCACTACATCCTACTCTGTGACCTCAATTTCCTTGTCGATGATCCCAACGATACCAACTCCTTCACCTTCCTGGAGAACCTGAACAACATTGGCCTCACTCAACTGGTCACCGAACCCACACACAAAACTGGACACACACTTGACACTGCCACAGAATCAAATTCACCCACATTTCAGAACTCACCTGAACCGACCATACCATTGTTCACTTCCCTATCTCTGATACCCAGCACACCATCACCAAGCACAACAACATTTCCCACCACAGCTGGGGCAAGGTAACCAAGACTCAATGGACGCAGATCCTCAGCACCACACACCCTGAAACCTTAGAAGACCTTGACCCGGCTGTCCAGAACTTTTCTGCATGGAATTCCAAGTGCACTGACAGAGTCGCCCATTGAAACCATCAAAAGCCAAGAAATCATCTAGAAAATCCAGTTGGTACACTGTCAAGTGCAGCTGTCACCAACTTGAGAAGATATGGCGCTCCATCAAGAACCCCTCCAACAGAGCTGCTCACAATGCTGTCTTCAGCATCTACCACCGGCACCTCAAGGCAGCCAAGAGAACATCCATCACTGCCCACATTGATGCTCCAGCCAACCCCATGAAGGAGCTCTTCAAAATAGTCAAATAATTCTCCAACCCAACAGCCTTAGTGAACACCATCCACCCTTCCCAAGAACTCTTGGACTACTTCCACAGCAAAATCGCCACCATCTACAACAACTTAGACCCCCAACCCACCCTGCTCAGCCTCGACAACCACAACCCGCCATCAAACACCATCCAAAATATCACTACCTGGACTCCACTTACCACTCAGACCACCACAGCCATCATGCCATCCATCACTCTGTGGCACACACCAACTCCTGCCCCGCCATCTTTTCATCCTCAAAACCATCCCAATCAGCATGGAACTCACCATCATCCTCAACACCTCCATTTCCACAGTAACCTACCGGAAATTTGGAAACACTCAGTGGTCAAATCCCTCCTAAAGAAACTCTCTGCCGACCCCAACCACCTCAAAAACTACTGACCGATCTCCTTGCTCCCCTACCCAGCAAAGCTACTTGAAAAAGCCATCAACCAACAACTCACCATATACCTGGACCACAACCACCTACTCGAAACCTCACAATCAGGATTATGTGCCAACCACAGCACTAAGACTGTGCTGATCACTGCTGCAGATGACAGAACTCTCCCTGACCATGGAGAAAATGTGACAATGATCCTCCTCTACCTCTCTGCTGTGTTCGACACCGTCACCCACCACACACTCTTCAACAGAGTGGACAACACTGCCGTACAGCAAAACAACATCAATTGGAATGCCTCCTTCCTCACAGGATGCGCAGAGAGCACCTTACTGCCCCCTACACCTCCTAACACAAGGGCTTCCCTTTCGGCTTACCACAAGGAACATCCTTCAGCCACACCCTGATCACCATCTACAGATATCGTCAGATCCCACGGACTCAACATAATCTCCTACGCAGACGTCACTCAACTCTGAGGACCACTCCAACATCAAATGCCAAAATCTACTTCTGCAATGCCATGACAGATGAAGTCAAATGGATGATAGACAACTGTCTCAAACTCAACTCCGACAAAACTAAATTTCTGAACTTCTGGAAGAACAGCTCCATTCGGGACCACTACTGGTGGCAAGCAGAACTCGGACCCACATCCACACCGACTGACCATGCACGCAACCTCAGCATCATCCTCAACAGCCACTTGACCATGAAACGACAAGTAAAAACAGTCACCTCCTCTGGGTTCAACACCCTTTGCGTGCTCTGCTGAATCTTCAGAGGGATCCTAATCAACACCAGAAAAAACATCAGTCAGGGCCTCCTCCCCAGCCACCTAGACTATGGAAATGCTCTATTCACTGGAATCTCGACCCAAATACTCAAAAGAGTTCAGACCATACAGACTGCCACTGCCCAACTCATCCTAAACCGCCCCAAATGGACCTGTATCACTTCCCACCCCATAAACCTCCACTGGCTCCCCATCCAGAAGAGATGCCAGTTCAAGATCCTCATACATGCCTGCAAAGCTCTTCACAACCAAGGACCATCTTACATCAATCACCGACTGATCTCCCACCAGCATTCAAGGCACCTGCATCTCACTAGCCCTCGCGAACACACACCCCCCCATACAACACAGCCGCAGCGGGCACCGCTCCTTCATCTACAGCGCTGCTAAGACCTGTAACAACCTGCCCCTCCACTTCCGAACAGCACCATCCCTGGCGGACTTCAGAACGAAGCTCAAAACCTGGCTTTTAGAGACAGATACAGCACCCTCAGTGCCAAGATACCCTTAGGGTGTTAGTGCTGCACTTTACAAATGCTGCTTGATTGATTGATTGGTCGTTTACATCCTCATTAACTTAGTGGTGTAGGGAGAAGTGGATTTGCATACTGCAATATACAAGATCTCTAAAATAATGACTATGTACATAAAATAATCTATGACAAATCCAGTCTTCATAACTCTTGTAAAAAAATCTAGTTAAACCCGGCTTTAAACTGATGCTTAAAACTACACTACAGAATTTGAGTAAAGCCAGGCAGGAAGCTATCATTACCTCCATGCACACCTGCAGTCAATCCTTGACATATACCAAACCCTCAACAACTAAATCAGTGCACATCCCTCAGAAGCAAACTCAAACACCAGATTACAAGCGAGGCCATTGGGGGATACATTTCCTAAGAAAGTGCCCAATATTATCATTTATTTATTAAATTTATAAGGCGCAACAGCTACCCAAGAAGGGTTTCCCGGCCCCATGGCGGATCAGAGACTGTGTAAAAACGGCTTACAGGTTATTGGTTAAAGAGCCAAGTCTTCAATGATTTGTGAAATTGGACATACTCTGTTTCGTTTTGAAGAGCTATGAGCTATTTGCTCAGGCCCAACTGAAGGGGTGATGGACCGGCCGTACTCTTCATGGAAAAAGAGAAGATGATCTGGGAGTCGTCTGCATAAAAGAACAGGGTCAGCCCAGCATTTTCCGCAACGTCAGCTAGAGGTCTGACGTATAGATTGAATAGTAAAGGACTAAGAATGGAGCCCTGAGGTACCCCATGGGGAGATGATTGAACGTTGGAACTAGCTGTAGGGGAAAAGACTTGGAAAGTGTGATTTGTGAGAAAAGAAGTGAGCCAGTTTAAAGCTAAGCCACAGATGCCTAGAGATCTTAAAGTTCGACCTAACACAGTGTGAGACACGTGTCAAATGCTGCGCTTAAATCCAGCAAAATGAGGGCCACTGTATCTCCAGCATCCAGATGACAGCGCAGTCTTTCCGTTACCCCCAACAGGGTAGTTTCCATAGAGAAACCAGCTCTTAAGCCCGATTGAGAGGGATGAAGAAACCCTTGGGTTTCTACAAAAAAAAGAGAGCTGTGCGTGAACATGTTTCTCTAAGATTTTAGAAAAGGCCGGCAGCAGCAAAATGAGCCGATAGTTGGAGGATGAATCGGGATCCGCATAGGCCTTTTTGAGGAGAGGGCATACCATAGCGTGTTTCCAGTACGGCGGAATAGTGGCTTCCTGCAAAGAGGCATTCAAAAGGTCCATGACAACAAGCAAAGATGGTGACTCCAGATGCTGAAGCACGAAGATGGGCAGAGGGTCCCTAGGTGATCCAGATTTAATGCTATCTAGAAGTTTTTAAAAGGTAGCTGCAAATAACAAGGGCCATGTGTCCAGCTGGTTAGGGTGTATGTTAGGCGACCTATCCTGATCAAAAAGCATAGTGTCCGCAGAGGATGGTGCAGATGTTGCAAGGGGAGAGGGTAGTTATCACACAGCACACGCAGTATGTCCAAATATATTTTCTCAACCTTCTGGACAAAAATCCTCACATTGCTGTTTATTGATTACTAACTCTCCTATCTTTCCATCCTACTGATTGTTACACATATATACAGTCGGGAAAAAGTTGATCTGCCTGTTTTATTTGTAAAAATTGAAAAATGCACACATTTTATGCTCCTTTTAGTGTCTCTCCATGATGTCATTCATGATGACAAGGCTAAGAGCTGTGTATATTTTCGGCATAAGGAGTCAAAAAAAGATGCGAAGGAGATTTCATAACGAAGCTGATAGAGATGAAGATGCGCCCAAGGCTAGCATTGCAATGCTTATGTTTGTAGTGAGTGTTTTGTTTACTGGTACATGGATACTTAGCAAACTAACCGTGCGACATTGAAGTGAGAGAGTACATTCTTTCATTAAATAAATCTGAAAATAAACAAGCTGCAACTTCATCTTCCCGCTGAGCAAAAATGTATTTGGTTATGCACCATTAATATCAGAATAAAACATAAACAGGGTCAGACACATCACAAAAATATATACCTTACACCTGGGATATCATATGAACTCTGTCCAGTAGTTTACCCTGCAGCTGCTACCCAAAACTACTCAGGGCCGGACTGGGTGTAGTAGGCACCGGGCACTTCCCCAGTGGGCCACCAGGTTGGCGGCCGGTATTGGGCCCCTGGGGGGAAGATTGTGTTACCGGGGCGGTTTTGCAGCTTGCTGCAATATTGCCCCCTGTAACAAAATTCGGCTGAAACCGGCCCTAGCAAGCTGCTCGGCCGCACTCCCCCTCCCCCCCCTCAAACATGGGGTTCGCCGAGCAGTTTGGCAGGGCCGGACTGGGTTCCCATTCCGGCCTTGGAAATACTCATCTTAATAAGCAAGTTTCATGTGTAAAGAAATACGCTAAAGTGATATCAAAATATGTTGTTGCTTTACGAAAGACAGGCACAAATTAAACAATATGAAGGCCAGGGTACCAGCATGAACCATGTGTAATTAAATTGTCTTTAAAACCGGGATGAATCTGAAGGCCTGGGGGACTCATCGCTGGATACGATGTGTATAATGATGTTTAACAGGGAGAAATCTAATAGAGCGAAAACAATGTAGAATGATGGTGAATTTTTATTTCCTTCTGATGCGTGTTTTCTTAGGGCATTGGCAAGTAAATTACACACAGGCACCCACGCACGCACGCACACACACACAGTTCTTCTCATCTTATAAGTTGAAAAAATTTTCTGTATCCAAAATGGAACTACACTAATGAGAACCAACATGAAAAGGGTCGTGGGTATACAACACGAAGAAAACGTTTTTGTGACGTGGACTATTCACCTTATGGCTTTTTGAACTGTGCAGCGACTGCAGCTTACTCAGTGGTCGAAGTGGGGGGAAAAAAAGTAAGGGACTGTGGGTGGAGTATCAGGGGGCGGGAATAACCGAAGATTGGATCAGTGGGCGGAGTCAGGGGTGTGGCTAGAAATAGCAAAACATTCCAATTTTTTGTACGTTTAGCATTTCACTGACCAGTCACAGCTTATAACGTTATTTAATTCAAACAATGGATAAACATGTTTATTTTAGGTTTAATTCAGGAAAAAGCAAACACTCATAGAGAATGCAGGTTTATGTAAAGCGTTCAACATATGCAAATCAGTCATTTTTTTTTTTATAAATCTTTTAATTATTTTTAAATCAAGAAAATAAACAGACATATCCGGTGACATACATACATACAATGATAATAGGGTGGGTTAGTACAATAACAGGATATTCGTAGAGCAGCAGAGAATCTTCGAGAGGCCCGCGGAATCGTGTACAAAATAAGATTTGCATCCGTATAATCGAGAAACATTTTAGATGCGGATCCTCAAAACCCTCCCACCCATTAAATCAGAGCAACAGGAGAGTCATAGCAACCAGATACTAGAATTTAAGGACCAAAGTCAGGAGATTGTGCAAAGGTTACGAATAAAGGAAAGGTTAAGAAAAAAATGAGAAAAAGGGAAAAAACCATATGGGAGATAACAAAAAGAAAACAAAAAACCCATCCCCCCACCCTGCACCCCTGCAAACGGCTATCGCCTAACCCCCAGTAGCAGCGTGCCTGTCGCCCCAACTAACTAAATTCTAAAAGAAGAGACCTACAAAAATAGAGAAGTGGAGGAGGGCAGATTCGTACGGGCTCTCGGTCACCCCTCCCCCCCGCCAGAACCAAGAATCCCCAGAATGAAGTCAAGATCTATCTGACAATGAATATTTATCGCAACAAGGGAAACTTCAAACACCGCCCAGCCATCCGAAAGCATAAGTTTAGCAGACCCCGTGTCCACATTACTTGAAGTCAAACCCAGTCTTTCAATTTCATCCTTGCCCCTTCCGAACGAACGTGTGAGCCTCCTGCGGACGAACCCCTTCTTCGACAGGACAGTCCGAGTACAAAGAAACTGTAATAATAATCAGAGCAGGACCCAGCAGAAGTACGAATGTGCCATGAACATCGTCAGGTCCAGAGACTCCCCTCTCCGTTATGAACTCCCGACGTTGCGCCGTCCGCCATCTTAGCGGCGCCGATGTATAGGGAAGTGACGCAGTTTGAGTCCGATTACAGTTCTCATCAAAAGTCTCTGGAGGGGGAACATCAATTAGTCCTTCCATTGTCGGCAACGATCGCAGGCTTAACAATCCACGTGTGGCATCGAGCTTGGTCTCATTGCCCAAAACACTGGTCAAGGACACGGACACATCCCATAGTACGGGGTCTGATTTCTCCAGCAATGCGGCCATCTTGGGTATCTCGGTCTTTCCCATTTCTGGTGGTGGAGTAGGGTCCGATCCAATTCGTACAGTCTCAGACAAGCGCGCTATCATCTTCTGAATGCGGCCTTCAACGTACACATGAATTGACTCTATGGCCGCCAACACAGTTCGCAGTGACGGGTCACTCTCGGTCAGTGCCTCCGCTCTTCGCTCGGTGTCGGTCATAATGGCTTCCCCAACAAGCTCGATCTCTCAGAGGGGAACAGGTGAATAGGGAACAGACGACAGCAGAGGGGGACCTATCGGTTGTTTCGACAATATCCTGGGTCCGCCACCGTAGGCGGAGATCCCAACCCAGCGAACACCAGCGGGCCCGTTACCGGGTCACCAGGCAGGACCCCCGTCCACAGCAGCAATCGTAGGTCGTCACTCCTCCTTCGACTTTCACCAAGGCAGCCAAACGTCATCCACATCAGTACGAAAGAATGAAAAAAAAAAAAATAATCCACCTCAGTTGACCGGACCCAATCACACCACCACAGCCGATGTTGTTGAACTGTAACCCGGATGGGCCAGTACTCGAGACCCCGGCTTCCAAGCAGATCTAGGCCGCAAACTGCCACTCGACATATCTTCGTCTGCCGAACAGGTAGAAATCCCGGGATAGCACCATTAGTGTCACGGCAGGTTCATACACACGGTGGCTGGCCGCAAGAACAGGATAAATGACAGGATTTTCAGGCGGGAGACGGAGGTCGGCAGTGCCGGGAGCCTACGCGGCCATCTTAATTGCTAGCGTAGCTCCTCCCCCCTGCAAATCAGTCTTGATCCTGCGCCCAATGGGAGCAGTCCAGCCCAAACTGCCAGGCCAGGTCCTCCCTGGACTGGAAACAAGCATCTTAGGACCGGTTTCGGGCTTTCAGCCCTCATCAGCCAGGATAGCTTGATTCCAGTGGCATGGACAGCACGAGGCCCACGTCTGGGCATACCCGTCCCACTTGGGGTGACAAAAGTAAAAAGAACAATAGATGGACAGAATGCAGAACAATGTCGTACATTCCCCCCCAGTACAGAGATCTGGGCCTAAATCCATTGTTTCGTTGCTCACCATGCCATTCCAGTTTGGACCCAGCCATATGCAAATCAGTCTTGATCCTACACCCAATGGGAACAGTCCAGCCCAAACTGCCAGGCCAGGTCCTCCCTGGACTGGAAACAAGAATCCTAGGACCGGTTTCGGGCTTTCAGCCCTCATCAGCCAGGGCGGCTAGATTCCAGTGGCATGGAGAGCACGGGACCCACGTCTGGACATACCCGACCCACTCAGGATGACAAAAGCAAAAAGAAAAAGATGGACAGAATGCAGAACAATGTCATACATTCACCCCAGTACAGAGATCTGGACCTAAATCCATTGTTTTTTGCTCACCATGCCATTCCAGTTTGGACCCAGCCATATGCAAATCAGTCTTGATCCTGCACCCAATGGGACCAGTCCAGCCCAAACTGCCAGGTCATATGTATTCAAGTGTCCTTTCATTCGAGAAGTGAACAGAAAGCAGTACCCACTGAACTATGCACATAAAATATTGCTCTTTGATATGCATGGTACACGTTCTTTGCAGCAGGCATATTACCCCTCTGCGCTACCTTAGATGAGTAAAACAGCCACTAGACAAAACACACTCCCATCTCTCTCCAGCAGGTACATTGATCACCAAAGTTATCTTGGCACTTGTATTGTTGACCAAAACCTGCTGAATATACAAAGAACTTTGCTGTGTTTTTAAAAATTCCTGCACTTGTACCAAACCGGTCCCCCCAAACTAAACTGGCCCCTACTCTTCCAGTAGCCCCGGGAAACGCCTGATGCCTGGAACGGCCAGTCCGGCATGGTTACCTTTTTCAATGCAATACTGCAGATATGTATACTTATTAGATATAAATGTCATGGATCACCGTTAGTGTAAGATACAGATTCTTACTGAATATCCTTTGAATTGGGTTTCTGCCTGAATGACACACATGAGCATGTTTGGTATACAAAAGAAGGTATCTGGGTAGACCTCTGAGGTAAGCACATTAATGTTATTCATAAGGACCCTCACACAGGACCACTTACCCTTTTGATCTTCCTTTACAATTCCTGCCTGTGCTTAACTATCCATAATCTTTTGGCAGATGTTTTAAAGTTTGCACCTTTAACATAATCTTTCTAACAAGCAATATAATGTTTTTTAACTTCTAGACAATTTTGTAAATCTTTTAGGGCCATGCCGAACTGAACAGAAGTAAATGCAGAATGCATTCATGACATCTGCAGTCCTGTGACTTTGAGTTGAAGAGAAGTTATGTTGTCCAGAGATGGGTTTGGGTCCAGGCCGGGGAAACTCCCAGTCGAACCCTTGCTGAGGCAGAGGTTCCTGTGTTGTGCCAGAGGCTAAGCTCTCCTCTTGCTGGTTCAGAGACACGCTTGCCATAAGTGGATTGGAAGCAGCGTGACCCAGACGGTGCTTTGTCAAGGCAGAGGATCATCCAGCTCTTTAGAATGTGTTCTGCCTCTTCAGGGCCGTTCTACTAGTCCCAGATTTGGTGGCACTGTCTAATCCCAAGTCTCTTGTGTTATTCATGTGTTTCCAGTTTAGGGCGCACAGGTACTCAGTTCAGTGTAGTCAGTTTGTTAAAATAAACTAGTTTGTGTGCCTGTAGATAGAAGGGAAGGGGGAGGAGGTTTTGGGCACCCCAGACTAGGGTGGCCAACTGGCATGGGTTCAACTTCAGGTTGGTGAATGTAAGAGTTCAGGACAAGGGGTCAAAATTCAGGGCAAGAATTTGGGGCAACAGGTATGCTTTGCAGACACATCAGTAGGTGTCATGCAATAGTATATAAATAAATAGGCAAGGAACATAAGTACAAGTCACTTCTCCTGCCCTGTCACTTTCTCCTGCCTGGTAACTTCTCCTACCCTGTCACCGCTCCTTCCCTGTCATTTCTCCTGCACCATCACTGCTCCTGCCCATTCACTGCTCCTGCTCGTTCACTGCTCCTGCCCGTTCACTGCTCCTGCCCGTTCACTGCTCCTGCCCGTTCATCTCTCCTTTCCTGTCGCCTCTCCTGTCACTACTCCTGACCCGTCACTTCTCCTGCCCAGTCACCTCTCCTGCCCGGTCACCTCTCCTGCCCAGTCACCTCTCCTGCCCAGTCACCTCTCCTGCCCAGTCACCTCTTCTGCCCAGTTGCCTCTCCTGCCCAGTCGCCTCTCCTGCCCAGTCGCCTCTACTGCCCTGTTGCCTCTCCTGCCCAGTCACCTCTCCTGCCCAGTCACCTCTCCTGACCAGTCACCTCTCCTGCCCAGTCAACTCTCCTGCCCAGTCACCTCTTCTTTCCCATCACTGCTCCTGACTAGTTCACTCTGTGTACAACATTGACAAATTACACAAGGTGGCAAGTTCCCCACAGTACTCTGCTTGGGGAAAGCTCTGTAATCACTAACTAGGATTTTATTTATTTTTATTATTTTGAGTTTTATATAGCGCTGGCTAGACCCAGAGGTATCAGAGCACTTTACATAAGGTTCCACAAAATTACATCAGTTACAAATTACATCAGTTACAAGAAAACAATTCAAGAGCGTCAGTTATCAGAAGTATCTAGGACGGCATGAATCACATACTTGCCTGCGCCTCGTCAGCAATGATTCGTCTGAGCAAGAGAGGTCCTAAGGTTTTCCGGAGCCCCCAGTAAGATTCCAATGGCCATGTCCCAGAAAACATGCGTGTAGCGACCTTATAAACAAACAACATTGACTGATATCAATGCCTGGCTAGCAGAAGATAACATATGTTTTCGGAGAGCAGCTTTCATCTCAGACTCCCAATTCACCCAGTCCAGAGGAGTTGTAGGGAATGAAATAGGATTCTTCTTGCTGACTCAAGCCTCTCCTCTGGAGTAGTATGTTTAGTGAAAAAAAAAATCAGGATTGTGAGGAACAGGTCTGTGATGCCTGGACACCTCCCTATCTTTCTGTGAGCAGAAACAGGGCTTTTACAAAGTGCCTATCAAAAACATCCCCATCATCATCTCCCTCTTGGGGCACGGAATCAGAGCCCAAAAAGATAATGAAGCCTCTGCTGTTGCGTCCGCCTTGGTACATACACTGGTTCAGAGTCAAGCTGTATGAAGAGCTCTTTTTAAATCTTAAATTGTGACATCGGCTGAATCGAACTGGAATCAGTACAGTGTTTGACATCAGAAATAGCACCAGATTCTCTCCTGACGCTGGCCACAAAGGCACCAGAGTCATTCATGATAGCCCGGTGCAGGTCTTGGAGAAGGATTTGATGTTTTTAATAAAGTTAGTACATGGCCTGACGTGGCTCCCAAAATGTCAGTTGCTGCTGAAGACAAATCTGCTGACAGAAACCCAACTGGAGGCTCCTGATGTTCCTTGGGGTCTGAATGCATGCCAAACAGAGGGTGCCAAAAATCTGCAGCATAGCCTTCTTTAAGCCATCAATTTGTTGAGGCATTATCGATAGCCCAGAAAACTCGGGGCGCATCAGAATCAGCTGGGGAATCGGCTTCACGACCAGGTCCTTAAGGTAGGCTGACTTGACATTGTGGCGCCCATGTACCTTCTCTTTGAACAGTGGTGTGGTAGGGTTGAGTCCTACTTCGTAGATTGTTTTTGCATTTGGACTTTACATTTTTGACTTTCCGAAGGTAACCTTCTAGCAGGAACAGCCTTGGGAGCAGCACTGAGTCCATGCCGATGACTTCGAGTTAGACATATGCAAGGGCTGCCACTTATGTTCGACAGCATACAGATACTTTTTTAGGTCGAGGCTAGACAGCGCATGCGCTGTTGCAAGACCTGGAGTAACTAGTATACTGGCGTGGAATCCTGCCTACTGCTTGCCGTTGGCTAACTCCTCCGATGCTCTTCTTTCTTGGCTCTGAATAGGTTGGCTGTTCCGATACATCTCTTCCGTTGTATCGGAAGCAGCACCGACCAACTACGGTTTTGTTATGCAGTACAGTGTCTAGGTCTTTCGTTTGGGACTATTTATTCTGTTTTGTGCTTGCAGCATTTTATCACAACAGCGCCAAGCACTGCACCCGGTTTCGTGTTATTTTCTTTTTTTTTTTATCTATCATCATTGCCTCCATGCACATTTCTAAAAAATGCACGGGCACTGCACTTTATAGTTTAGGGCTAGCGCTGTGCCTGCTTTCATCATTATTATCGTCTGCTTCTCGTTTTTCCTTTCACAGGTATACTCTGGTTTTCCTCATGCGAATGATAGATGCGTATTAGCCGAATATTTTTTTTGCCTGTATATGTGTACCTTGGGCGTTTTCGCCGAATGCAAATCGACATTATACCCACATTTAGTATTTTATTGCCATGGTCATAATGTGAGGGCATGAGAATGCTCCTAGTGTAAAAGGGAAAGTATATTACTGCAAAGAGGCATCATTGTGCTGGGAATGTATAAACAACTGAGAATAAAGGAGCGATATGCTCATAATGAAAACAGAAACCTCTTCATTTTGTCCCAATTGTCTGTCCTTCCTTGCCAAACAACGTGCCTTTTTTCTCCCCATCAATACAAAGTTATTTTTGGGAAAATGAAGTTCATTCATGCTGCGTGAAAGGGGCATTTAAGGTTGAGCCGTGCCCACACAAAAGGGAAGGCAGCAGTGGAGCCCTGGGAGCAGAAGGAGCAAAAGTTGGTCGATGTTCCTTACTCATAGCTTGATGCTGGTGAAGAGGAAGGTGGGGGCAGAGGGAGCCCCACATCATTTTGTACCACGGTAAAACGTGCTACGCACACACACAAATGCACGCAATCCACATTCACACACAAAGCACAACATAAACAACGCAAATACACCAACAATAAAAACAAGAATGTGCACACATATAAACACAACACACGCAATCACGTTACACAAAATAAAAACACACACACACATACAAAGGCACACAGCACACACACACACAGACACACCAAGCCCACACAGCAGCAGCATACACACCACATCACATATACACACAGCAGAAATTCCCTATATTTGTTCTTGGCTATGAGTTGATTTATTCCCCTTTTTGCTCTCAATCTCTTGCCTGCTTACAGAGGCACTGGAAAACAGCCCTTGTTTTGGTTCCAATCACAGTTGAGTGTACATTGGTATATTTGTTGCACAACGAGCCATGGCCTGCACCCAGATACCAGAGACACCTCATGCAGATCTCACAGGCATATGCTAACGGCAGGCACCAGGCGGGCACATTGTCATTCCAAAGGGGATAATCAGCCTCAATCGGAATGACAATGGGCCTGCCCGCAGTCTGTGCTAGCTCAGGGAGGGGCTGCTGCAGGCTCTGGAGTTCAACAGAGAAGTGCGAGCAGCCCCTGGAAGCTAAAAAAAAGTTATCATTTTAAGTAGGACTATTCTTGCCTTCCTGTGATGCTTTTTTTAAAAGAAAGAAGTAGGGGAATGGACTGAAATAATTTTTAAAAGTTGGGGCACGCCGTGCCCTTCCGTCCCCGCCCACTTCTACCGCTGAGCTTACTAAAGGACCACAGGGACGCATGCTGTAGTTATAAAAAAAGTTTACATTTTAAAGCTTCCTCACCTGCCACTGTAATAAATTGATACTTCAACTTTATCTGTACATAGGTTAGCACAGCTGTGAGGGTGTAAGAGAGTGGATAGAAAACCCCTTTCCCCTTTTCTACTTTAGAACGGAAGATGTGCGTTTATGTGTGCATGCTTTCTACCACCAAGCTGCAAGGTAAATGCTCAAAATGTATAACACGTTTTAAAACCTTGATTTGGTAACATCTGGGTAGAATATAAAAAAATAGTCTGCTTATCCTCAGCTGACGTGTTTACCAAAAAGCCTCCACATCATTGGCTGATCTTTTGGTCATTCCCACATACTTCACACCTCTGACAGCCCAAGCAAGTAGGAGGCAGAAAAGAGATCTACAAAAATGCCAGTTTTTGGAGCTCGGAGGTATACTATTAACTCCCAAGCCTCGCCTTCCAAACACACTTACCTTTGAAATGCTCCAGCAGCGCCCTCTCTTGTTAAATGGTATGTAAGAGAAAGACATGCTGAGCTGGGTAGTGGAGGTGGCCTGGTGTAGTTAGGGCTTTGGGTGGAGGTATATTGTGCAGCCTCTTTAGACTAAGGCAAAAAGAACAATTGATGGACAGAATGCAGAACAATGCCGTACATTCACCCCAGTACAGAGATCTGAGCCTAAATCCATCGTTTTTTTTGCTCACCATGCCAATCCAGTTTGGACCCAGCAATATGTAAATCAGTCTTGACCCTGCACCCAATGGGAACAGTCCAGTCCGAACTGCCAGGCCAGGTCCTCCCTGACTGGAAACTAGCATCCAAGGAAGGGTTTCCGGCTTTCAGCCCTCATCAGCCAAGATAGCTTGACTCCAGTGGCATGGAGAGCATTTCTTTGCTTAGCACTTTTCACCCTAAGTGGGATGGATATGCCCAGACGTGGGTCCCTTGCTCACTGTGCCACTGGATTCCAGCTAGCCTGGTTGATGAAGGGTAATATCCAGAAATGCTTGTTTCTGGTTCAGGTAGGACCTGGCTTGGCAGTTCGGTCTGGATTGTTCCAGTGAGGCACCGGATCAAGACTGATTTGCATATGGCTGGGTCTAAACTGGGGTGGCATGGTGAGCAAAAGAACAATGGATTTAACCCAGATCTCTTGACTGGGGGTGAATGATAATTTATTCAGCATTCCGTCCATCATTTGTTTGCGTAGCACTCCTTAGACTAACTGGACAAGACGAGGATAAAGCTGGGAAAGCTGAAGAGTTCTTTACAGAGGCACAAATGACTTACCACAATGGCTCTTGTGGTGTGAGGCAGAGATGGATTATAAGGTACCAACTATGACAATTGAGGTTGTTTACAGTGGTATCTAGGGGCCACTACAGAACTGTAGTCCACCAAATGACCAAGTACTCCCTTTACTTCTTCACCATGTAGAGGGGTCGACCAGCCAAGAGTTCATAAAGGTGGTAGTTTAAGATTAGACACACAGACCGCAGTTTGCATAGTATTAAAATACAAGAAATTCAGTGTGAAATCAGTTAATTTCATTCAAAGAATAAGACTTAAAGGGATAAAATATTTCATACTAGATTAGGAGGATCAGTGAAAATCAAAACGCTCTAACACCCTCACAGCTATATATGACCCCAATTATATTATAGCTCCTAAATGCTATGCACTATTAATACAGTTAACATGTTAGCCTATGCCAATGATGTAGGACAGTAGATCCTTGTGAAGTCTACTGGAAGACTCTGCGTCCAACAAAGTGAAAAAACAATGATCCTCCTGAAAATATCAAGCATCAAAATACATTAGCCAATACGGTAGACAGTGTAGAGTTTTCTGGTACCCAGTATGGGTGCACAGCCTCCTGGATTCAAGCTGTCAGAAGCCGCTGGAGAACCCGTTGGAGACAATAGTTGGTCATGGTACAAGAATACTCTGAATATTACTTTTCAGGTAATGGTTAGTGCAAAGGTCTGTACCTTGAACCCCTCAAGACTTCCAGTAGCAGAGGCAACCATACATTTGACACTGACTACAGCCATCCAAGGTGAAATGTCTTCTGGGAAGGAACATCCCTGCATGTCTGGCACAGGAACTGCTCAAACAGGAACTTCCTGGTAAACTACAGAAAGTGAGAGGACACATTGTCCGTTAATCAATCCACTCTATGCACAGCACTGTGAAACACGAGCCATGAGGGACAAGCTCAACATAACACAAGGTGCCAGAACAAAGCTGCAGATTATGCTGGTATGTGGTTCCTGACCAGTTATTCAGTTCAAAATAATTCTGTAACCACCAGGTCTAGAATTACAATTATAACTTCTGCAATTATGATGGCAATCTCTAGCCATGCCAAAGGATTCTTAGGCCAAGGGATGAAATGGAGGCCAACATTTACAACAAACATATTAGAAAATATATTTTAAATCCTTCCTACTCTATTACTCTAAACAAGCACAAAAACTAAATATAAACAGAAGAAAAACCTAATTCTTTTAAGATATAATAACACTATACCATTAATTATTATGAAATTAACCCTAAATATGATATCATTATTAATATCCACATTATTAAGAACAATTAAAAGATTAACATGATTCATTATCTAATTGTCCAATTAATAAATAAAAAAGGCAATACCATATTGTGAGAAACTATCTATTTTTTTTTCATTTCAATGATGTATTCGATTTCATAATAAAAATAATAAAAGTGCAATACTTTCGTTTTAAAAACTTACAATGATCTATTAAAAAACTAAAAAAAATATCAAAAAATCTCTTCTAACCAATTGAAAAATAAGTATTTTAAAAAACGGCCTACCCTATTCGCCTACAAACCCTGCAACCCACTCAAAAAATGTACATGGCAATAAATTATACTTCAACTTTATAAACAACAAAAAATCACACGAAAAATGATTAAAAATATGTCCTATTAAAATATTATGTAATTGAACAAAAACGAATAAAAAGCAACTAAATAATTAAAACATTAACCATGGAACACAAACTAGGAAATTTAAAAATGATGTGCAGATTTGATATTGGGCTTTGTAATGGATGCTTGGTTGGCAGATGTAAAGGGGTGGGGCATAATTGCCAAACGTCTGACTTCCAAATGCTTCCCTAAATTTGAATTGTACTTGGACAATATTGAAAATATTGTGTTAAAGTTTAGTTGTTCCCAATTTTACTTCCAGATGGACTGGTGATGACCATTATAGTAACTTATGCCCAACTTGTGTTTCAGGATTTGAACCTGTTAGCCATTCTTTTCATTTCTGCTCTGCTTATTATTATTTACAATTACACCCTATGTCGCAAGTTGTGTTTTAGGCAGAATAAAGAAGATTTAAAGGTCTTTAAATTGGACACTAAAAGTGTGCCTATGTTATAATGTCTCAATATTTCCATGATACTGGGGGGAATATCAGCAACAGCCGGCGATAATTATCGTTAAGCGCGCTTAGCGCGATGATAATTATCTCCGGCTATCGCTGGATTCTATCGCTGAGATAGCGCACTATCAGCAAAGCTTATCTCCAAAGCGATGAAAATCCAAGCAATAGCTGCTGACTGTGCGATTATCGCTGGAAATCCAGCGATAATCGCACAGGGAACGGAGATAGCATGATGATAGGGCAGGGCAGACTTAGCCATAATATCCATCTTCCATTGGATAATATGGCTTAGTCAGGTTGTAAGCAGGCATAAAGAAACCTGCGTTAAGTGCGGTTAGCGCTATTTTTATGATCCCTAAGCAGGTTAGCGATTACATTGTTAATTGGAGAAATGTTGGTTAGCAACATTCTCCACGGGGCATATTATCAAGGCCACGCAATAAAATTATCACCGCTTTAGCGTCTGTTTTCGGGCGAAAAGCGGCGATAATTTTATCTCACTATCAGCAGGGTCATACCAATGCGTTTTCCAATGCCTCAGCGCCGGTTTCCCTAATGCCCATCTTTGCATTGCCAATGAGATGCAAAGTGGGCGTACGCTGGCAAACTAATGTGGAGAATGTCGCTAACCGACATTTCTCCGATTAACAATGTAATTGCTAACTTGCTTAGCGATCATAAAAGGAGCGCTAACTGCGCTTAACACAGGTTTCACACCGTGGGAGCTCCGTGACTGCTCTTGGGACAGGCTTGATTTCCACCTACTGCCCCTCCTGTGGTAAAGGGGGCCTGCGACCTACGTCTGTACACTAACAGGCGAGTGCCCCGCCACTTTGCCCAGCTGCTGGAAGCAGCGACGCCTGATGTCAGAGATCCTCCTGAGTGGACCCCACCGGGTCCAGAGGAGAAGCCCGGCGCAGAGCGACTCAAACTCAACGAGACCAGCCGGAGGGACTGCACGGCCGTACACCCTGTATCGCGCCACCAGGTACTCTGAGGTGAGGCAGCCAAAAGGCGCAGTCCTTACAGCTGTCCTTGAGGCCCAGGAGGGCTCCAGACGGGCTGTAACTCCGTAGGGCTTGTTGGGAGGTCACTTCATGCACACACTTGTGGAGTCCAGTTGACTCCACCATTTACTCAGCTATGTACCCTGTAAAATACACATATGCACTGGTGCCCGCAAACCCATATTTGTATGAACCCTCCATATATGACCCAGGCATGATAAATAGAGGGTGTCAATAGGCTGCCTCATAGGAGCACAGATAAAACACCTGAAGTCATGACTGTTGATACTGCTTCTACTGTCAATTCCTCACAACCTGAGAAGAGGGTATGGTACTCACTGTAAATAAAGGGATACTCTTTATGTGCCCTGCCTGCATTGGATCCCTGTTCTTATTTTTCACTTTGTGTGGAATAGAAATCCCCTCAGTGGGGGAAAATGACACATGGCTCCCCAAAAGTGCTTGAGAGCAGGGCCGGCTCTAGGCTCACGGAGGCCCTGAGCAGGGAGTGTAGGTAGGGGGCCTGAGGCCGCCAAATCCCTGCCAGGGGCCGCCACGCAAATATGTATCTAAGGATATATATTGGCGTGGCGGCCCCTGGGGTTTGGCGGCCCTGTGCAGGTGCACAGCTTGCACATGCCTTAGGCCGGCCCTGTTGAGAGTAGGGCAGCACAGTTTCACCAAGACAAGGAGAGGACAACAGCAGCACTGAATAATTCCCATCCGTCTAACAGAGGACTGTGAGGAGAGCAATTTTTTCCAGCTTTGCCCTGAAGCTCTATGCCCAGAAGGTTGCTGACATCTAAGGAAGTACAAATCCAAGTACTGGGAATAAACTCTTATGCCAATACATGTCTGGTATGCAGCTGGACGACAGCAGCTTTCCCGTGGCAGAGATGTTGTCTACCTGTAAGAAAACCGAAGAAACAAATGCTGCTTTGTATACCTTTTAGTTGTCCAAGTAGAGCATTCCTCATGCTGCCTGCAGCTACAGAAAGTCCATTTTGAAAAGACAGAGTTGTTGCTGCTGCAGAGAAGCCCTGAGAAAATTTATAAAAAAATGGTGATTTACCATAAATTTGAACAGACATTGTGGAGAGTGCCTAACAATTAGAAACTGTAGATACGTGTCTGAACAACCAATACTGAGGAATTAAAGACATTTATTTTTTAAGAAAACATGTGGCGGCTTATTATAATGGTGGTCTTGATGGAGGCTTTCCGACCGCCCTCATCGGCTTTAATTTCAACCGGTTGATTAATAATCAAGGAGCCCGTTGGTCAGTCGGAGGCCAGCTGGTAATCCCAAAGGGTGGCCTTTCCGTCCATGGGAATATGATAATCAGTCTCCAGCAAGCTTTCCAATCATGGCTTTCCGACATGGAAAGCCTGTCGGAGAGAGAGTATGGGGTCCCCTAGCACGGCCCCCTTTCCTTGGTGGACTCCGGTTGGTGGCCGAGGGTGCACCTATGATGCCCCCCTGTTAATCCCTGCACCCTGTGACAGGCACCCTGAGGTGAATGCAATGGGGTGCAGCCGGTTTACAGCTGTAAAACATGTTCCCATAAGGAAATGTCAAAATGAAACCAAACAGTGTTCCGTCGCATCCTAATCAGGCAATTGGGACTGCCAACAGTAGGTCGGTCGGTCACGTTTCCGAGACGGTCAACATCGTAATAGGGCCCTGTGTATGGAAGCTCTGCTGGAAATTAGGTGATGATTTCCTTTCTAAATACAGATTTTCAATAGTAGTTTTCATTTATAGAATGTGCTACTAGAGAGAGGGGAAACTGGAGCTCATTGGGTGGTTACAGCCCCAAACACAGAATGTTTACACTGCTGTACTAGCTCCTCTGAGAAAAGAAAATGTATATTCTACATCTGCTTCTTGCAGAAAGATAATTTTAACCAATTAACATTTTTTGTTATAAAATGCCCATTTCAACCAAAGTTCCTGCATTTTTGTGGAGCTTTGCTCATCAATTTCTTTTTCTAACTGACTTGGTTTTAACCTTTTCATTTCTATATGTATCTTAACTGTATTATTATATTATAGAGTAAATGAACGATTTAGAAGGTAAGGACCAAACCATCAGAAAGGGATCCACGAGAAGATAGACCAGCACTCTGGGTCTTTGTGTCCAAGCAGTCATCAAGGCAGATTTTCCCAGGTTGCTGCACCATTCTAAAAAACACAAGGACATCTGTTGGTGAAAGTTTTGATAATGCATCTTTGACTAAACAGAAAATAATTGGTATTAAGTATTAGGGGCCAGATGTGAGAATATTTGGCCACAAAATACTGGTCACAAACTGCCAGTAATGTTTCCGGATGCTAAGCCTGTGCTTGGACATTCAATGTAATTTCCATTGAAGTCAATGGAAACTCCATGACGAGCTGAGCTCGTCATGAGCGTCGAAGGGGTTAAGAACCTACCTACGTACTAAAGGGTCGGGTCTTAAAAATCCAAAATGTAGTGGTTTGGAATTCAATCTACCTCATGATTGTTAAGGGGGTAGGCTGCAATTTGCGACTCATTATGATTGGATGCCATCACGGGGATGGTGGCCAGCTGGGCTCAGCAGACCACCATCTTTTTGACTTTACTGCAAGAAGGTAACCTTTTTCTTAATGCAGCCTGTATTCTTAAAGGAATCATGGCTGCGTTATAAAAGGGAACCTTTTCTCCTTTTTGTTCATTTGAACGTTTGCAGTGATACCTTGAGCTGCCGCCTATTCCCAAAATATTTTTTTTTAATATTTGCGCAGGGGACCTCTCCCCTTTTGTGAATGGTTTACCATCCTAACTTTTGGGTTTGTAACTTTTCACTGTTTTATGACCACTATTATGACCACTATTTCATTCCTTACCTATTGATACACATGGATAGGAATTGCTATTTGAAAGAGAGGCCTACAACATGCTCCTTCTAAAAAGCAATTTTTTATCCATTTCTAAACCCATTTTAGGAGTCGGTAAAAAGTTACTTACTCCTAAAACAGGCTTAACACATTGCTAAAAGCAGTTTTTCAGTTACAAACTCTGAATCGCAGCATTTGCGACCAAAAAGCTGCTTTGTACATATGGCCCTTGTTTATGTATTTCACTTTATGTATTACATATAGTGCTCAAAAACAGATTGATGAAGAGTAATTCAGCAAAGTGCTAATGTATTTAACCTAATGCTTCCTTGGTATGGGCCTTATCACGAGTGGCCTGAGATATGAGCAAGTATTTCTCTAATACTGGGTGTACCGGTAAACCAGTGGACAGGAAAAATCTGACACATGAAAAGTTCTACTATGAAGGCCCCTTAAGAAATTAGATATTACAGAGGAAATCAGTAATTCCAGGTCTGATTCCCCTGATAATTTCTCTTTTTGGCCCTGACATTTCCATTAAAATTGGTGCTAATTCCAGTGGTCGAAATCTCAGGGTCAAAGTAAGCATATATGCAGTAATACTACTGATGTCATATTTCTGACGGGGCTGGTAACTCCTGTTACTAGCCCCATCACAAAGAAGTGGCCATTCAGAAGGAGGCCCTAATATTTAAATCCAGTGAGATGACAATATATGGCAATTTTACAAATATTTATTTACAAAGCACAAACTTGCAGAGGAACAGCATCATATCGGTAGGACATACACTTGCCCAAAAGAAAGAACCACAGAAACAGCGGGGCAAATACGCATTCTTATTTTTCTGAAATAGGGCACTCTTGAAGTCTGACCAAGATGAGTCACTGCTGAGGGCAGAGAACTATGACACTCTCCCTCCACTGGCATCTTTTTTAAAGTCGCCATCTCCAGCAGGTGGAGAGTTTCCATTTTTAGAACCTATGATAGGTCTTTTGGGGTAATAAGATCAAAACAAACTTCAAATCAGTTCTATATAATGCCCTCAGAATGAATTAGAGCATTTTGAATTGAACATAGAGGGGTATATTTACAAAAATTGACGCTAACCAGTGTTTGCGTTAGTTAGCAGTAACTTGCTTAACGCTGCCTATCGCCGAAAACTATCACCCTGTTACCGACATATGTACAATATGGCGTTACATGGCAACAGTATCAGCTAGCCCGGCAAACCTGCCGCTTACACTAGCGTCAGGGTGATAAACATTTTGTCGCTGGTGAGAGAAAAGTGACGAAAGGCCAATTAGCAGCCTAAAAACTCACATTAGTCAGCCCAACATCACTTTTCTGCCTCTAGAGGCAAAAATAGCCTATAAGTCCACCTCCAATGATAAAAAGCAAGTAAAAGCAATGGAATGCATAATGGAGCAGCCAGGCCCATATTCAGCGCACATAAACAACCCCCTAAGCACCCCAACAGCCAGGATGACCAGCCAGAGTGACAGAGGAAGAGGAAATGAAGATTCAGGGCTCCATGTATGTAAAAAGGTGCATCTCTGGGGAAAACCAGTGATGCAGCACTTTGCATAGTTTCTCACACACATGAAGGGGGGAGAGGCACAACACAGCCACTACTCCAGCCTACCCAATCACAACTATGAACAAACGAGGGGAAGGAGTGTGTATGGGTCTCTAGATTAGAGGGGGCTCGGGCTCTGTGAAAAAATACTGTCCTCACTCCCATAATTGTGACATGCTTCATCACAGGGCTTGCTTCAATACACCCCTGCGCAGACCAACGCCTGAGGTGCAGCAAAAGGGCGGAAAAGACCATACAAACACATATAAATAATAATATGCGTGATAGATCCTGGGATCACCGAAAGAAAAAGGTGTAGTGCGAATTAAAACGAGTTCAGTGGTAGCTCTTAGAAGTAATTCTATTCATATATCCACCGACTAGGATTAAAAATGAAAAAGGATGGTAGTGATAGGAAAGTATTAGGAGTTACTACACCCCTCCTTCCTGCCAGATTATCGACATGTTTCGGCTGCTTTATAAATGACTACAGTTTCAGGTCATCACAGCTTTCATTAGGACCTTTCAGATCCCAGAACTCTGAAAATTATGGAAACCCTCCGACCCCTCAGTGTTGGGTCTCTGAAACAAAGTTGTTTGCAGAATGGGGGGTTCAATTAGTAACTTACTCCAGAGAATCTGTGGGTAGAGAAAAAGGTGAAAAAAAGGGTAGGGCTACGAGTCTATGCTGTCAAGTCACGTGACAACTTAACGTAACGTGCACACGTTCACGTGACCCCGAAACCATGCCAACGTCGCGGACGCTTTTGAGCCAGCCCCCTGTTCTCAGACCTAGTTGACATGCAGGTTTCCATAAGTTTATTGAGTCCCGGATTGAAACACAGTAGGACTGCTGGAGTGTATATATTATTATATCATGTGATCAAGCCTCCTTGGAGGCGAAACGCGTCATGGCGGCAGCGCTGGCAATTATGAAATAAACTCACTTATTTGCACCAGCAACTATTGGGTCCACTCTTCGTCATTTTGGATTTGAGTAGTTTGAGTCTGCAGTGTGACGATTTTCCAAAAATATTATTATATCCCCGCTACTCCGCATGTCCGTGGTGTGTGTCGTTGGAGTTGGATCACCCGAATAAATCGGTCAAGTCCATGTCTACTAAGTTACACGGGTACAAATTACACTACGTTCGCCTTATAATACAGATATGCAGAGCGTACACGCAAATAAACCTTAGCAATATCAGAATGGGAGTTAATTTTCTTTTTTATATTTGAGTTTGTACTAAAACAGACCCTTCTAGTATCATTAGCGTACTAGGGCGGGGGGGGGCACCTTGCTGATACAACAAGGGAATTTTAAAAAGAAAAAGATAGGCTGTAGGCAACTGGAACTCTATGTGCAATGGTTAAGCAGAAACCCCGCTAACTAGGGGAGGCTTAATGTAATCCATTGCTACCCAGGTGTGGATGGGGTACACGTGGTTATACAACATTAGTGTCCAAAGAACGCCACCCATGATATTAACGGTTTACTGTAGTCCATGGAATGTCTTCATTCAGCCCATTGATATGGCTCTTTAATTTGTACACCCATTTTTGTTCCCGGATAAATGTGACCTCTTCTTATCCCCCGAGTTTGGATGAAAGCTCAGTTTGTCCAACAAAGTCCATGTTAGATCATTCTGTGTGGGCATTCTCTAGGAAGTGTGTTGTCAATTTTTTATTGGTCTTTTTTACACCTAATGGTGCTTCTCTGCTCAATTATGCATGTCCTCACCTTTCGTGTAGTCATCCCTTCATATTGCTTCCCACAAGGACAGGTAATCAAATAGATGACGTGGTCAAAGTTGCAATTAGTGTGGACCTGTTGTTACCAAGGAGTCCGCAAGCCCAACTCCATCATCTTTGTGTTACTAGTCAGGTGACACACCTCACAGGAGCCACATCTTGTGTGGCCTATGACACGGGCAAGCATGCCAAGATGGCTTAACACCACTGGTCTTGTCGCAGTTGATCTTGTATGGACTAACATATCTTTCAGATTTGCACTCCTTTTGAATGAGAATAAAGGTTTTTACAAGCTCAATCCATTGGAATTGACAATCTACCAGTTCTTCAGGATACTTTTTTTATGTGGTGCGATGTCATATTAAAAGTAGTGACACGCACGGGTTTTGTCCATCTTCTCTTTTTCCACCTGTTCCAAAAGATTCTCCCTGTTGGTGTTTGCTGCTCTTTTCCGTGCCTTCCTAACCACTCTGTTAGGGTACCCTCTACACTGAAGTTTGTCCGCCAAAAGATCTGCTTCTTGGTGGAAGGTGGTGATGTCTGAACAGGTTTGTCGAAGGTGAAAGAATTATCCCACCAGTAAGTTCTCCCTCAGGGATTTAGGATAGAAACTTCCAGATGCGAGCAGGGCATTCTTATCCATCGGTTTGTGAAACACCTGTGTGGAGAGTCTTCCATTACTGGGTTCTATCACAAGATCTAGAAAGGGTAATTCTGTCTTGGTTATGGTTGAGGTGAATTGAAGTGAAGAAGGGGATTCCTGTTGTTCATCCATTCTTGAAATTCCTTGACCGAATTCTCGTCACCCCTGCAAATCAATATGACATCATCTATGGATCCCCTCGATATTTTTATGTTGCACGACCAGGGGTTATCCTCTTTGTAGATAGTGTTGTTCTCGAAACTCCCACATACAATCATGCTAGGCTGAGAGCAAACATACTTCCCATTGATGTTCATTGGGTTTGGAGGTACAGTTTTCCTTCAAACTCGGAGAAATTCCTTGTCAGCGCTATTTCTGCCAGGCTCATTACAAATGTTCTGGGGGTTTAATAAGGCCATTCTTCTTCGAACAAAATATCCTCCACAACTCTAAGTGTCTCCCGTTGTGGGATGTTAGTGTACAGTGCCTCTATATCCAAACTAGGCAGGAAGTCCTGTTCTGTATGAAAAGGTGCTTCCTTAATGAGGTTCAACACATCCCATGTATCCTGTAGGTAAACTGGTAATTTCTGGACCAGGGGTTTAAAAAAGAAATCAGAATATTGTGAAAGGGGTTCCAAAATTGGACCCTATCCCTGAAACAATGGGTCTTCCGAGGGGGGGGGGGGGGAATGGGGGAGGTGTAGGTTATGGATATTTGGGAGAGTGTGGAAATATGGCAGCACCGGTGTATCTTCCTAAAGAAAATCCGCTTCATGTTTAGAAATCCAGTCATTAGTAAGCCCTTCTTCTATAAGAGATGATATATCCACGGCGGCACTGTAATTGTTAGGATCTCTACTCAGAACTTTGCAGTTTCTCTCATCTGGAGGCACTCATTGGTGTAGGCTGTTTTTTCTTGTAGGACGATCACCCCCCCCCCCCTTGTCTGCTGATTTAATGATTACAGAGTCATTTTCCCTGGGCCCCTGTAATGCTTCTTTCTCAGTGTTGGAGAGATTCATAAAAGGGCGTCCTTGTGGTCTCTGTAGGGTTTCGAAGTCATGAATTCCCCCTTGTTCAAAAGCTGCCACCCCTACTGGTAATGCTGCAATTGGAGGTGTGAAAAAGGATTTTGGGCGTTAAGGTGTTTCTCTAGTCTCTTCATTTTTGTCAACCTTCCCGTCAAAAAAGACTTTGAGTTGAATATTTCTAAAGAAGGCTAGTATTTCCTGTCTGATTTTGAAATGGTTTAACATATTTGTAGAAACAGAGCCTAGTCCTCTATTCAGTGATCTCTCTTGAGCTGTTGTTAATGTTGTGTTTGATAGGTTGACAATTAGGGAACTTCCCTGCTTGATCCCGGTGTCAGTTGTAGTGCCATGCTCCTCGTCACACGTTGGTCCAAATCCTCCCAGGTGACCCCCTGTTGTCCTTGTTGCTTTCCCTTGCCTCGGCCCCTGCCTCTGCCTAAAAAAGGAAGGAGTGGTTGTTGGAACTAAGGTTGTGTAAACTGGGGGATCTAGTATCCCATCCGTTGGGGGTAACTCATGTTGGGGCAGCCATAGCCCTGATTCTGGAAGTTCTGGAAGGGTTCTGGAAAAAATGGATGGTGGCCTCTCTGCATCCCTCTTCCTCTGCCTCTCCTTCGTTGTTGGGGTTCTGTATCACTCCCATTACTGCTGTTGCTTAGAGTATCTGTATCTCTCCTACTGGACTGTGACCCTCTTTTCAATTCAGCCTGTTTCCGCTGGATGTACTCATCATTGGTATAGGGATAGACTTTTTCAGAGTTCTGGGATATGAAAGGTCCTGATGAAGGCTGTGATGACCTGAAACTGTTGACAATCTGGCAGTAAGGAGGAGTGTAGGAACTCCTAACACTTTCCTATCACCACCATCCTTTTTCGTTTTTAATCCTAGTCGATGGATCTAGGAATAAAATTACTTCTAAAAGATATCACTGCACCTTTTTCTTTCAGTGATCCCAGGATCTATCACCTATATTATTATTTATATGTGTATGTATCGTCTTGCCCTCCTTTTTGCTCCACCCTAGGCGTTGGTCCGCGCAGGGGTGTATTGAAGCAAGCCCGATAATGAAGCATGTCACAATTATGTGAGTGAGGGCAGAATTTTTTCATAGAGCACGTGCCACCTCTAATCTAGGGACCCATACATACTACTCCCCCTTGTGTGTTCATTGCCCTTTGCATAGTCCACCCTTGCAACACCATAACAGCTGATGCTTGGAAGCGTGACAGTCTCTGGGGCCCGGAGGCCTCGCTGGCCTGTGTCTGAGACCCGAAGTGGGAGGTGGCAGTGCTGTGGTGCCACTGTGGCCTGATAGTGGAGTCGGGCCGTGCCGGGCCCAAGCCTGTGGGCTGTGATGGTAGAGATTGAGGCGTTGGTGATCGCCCTTATCTGGTGATGAAGTGTGGCAGGTTGCATGGAGACACATTTCTGATCTGTGTGATAAGACCGCCTGGTGCCCCTTGGAGCTGTGAACGGTAGAGGTGCTCCAGTGCACCAACGTAGGGAGATTAGCATCACATAACATGCACCACCACTACCTTGGGGTGCACGGAGGAGATTACCAATAGTGCACCGTACCACTCTGCATCAACGGCTGAAGTATGTGGCACTGCCCAGATGCTGTGGAGGGTAAGGCCCATGAGCTGCGCTAAACTTGTGTGGCGGAAGCGCTGCAACTTCACACCTAAATGGGCCCTGTTGCATCACCTGCATCGGGAGGTTCCCCAGCGGACTTGGCAGCAACTGCTGTACCCAAGCCTGTGAAATCCCACCTGGGTGAGGCTCTTGCTTGCTGAGTCACAGACCTGGAGTGAGTGCATCGGATGGAGCCCCGGTGTCAATGTCCAGGTGAGGAGAAGGTGGGACGCAGAGCAGAGGATGTCCGGGGATTTAGTCGGGCCCAGGCCTAGAACCTGTGGGTGGCGCACACCGTGCCAAGAGCAATCCCTGTTCTGCGGCTGACATACATCACCGAGGGCAATGCACAAGACTGGTGGGGGACTCCACTAACTGGCTCAAGTCCCTGACATCGGCCATTGGTGGCAGCGGGTGCAAGTGGCACAGGTGTCGGTACGGGCCCAGGCCCTTGGGTAGGCAGCTTGACCCACCGTTACTCACTGTGGAACCTTGGAACATAGAATCTGGTCGCCACTGTTAGATCGAAAGAGGCAACCGGGTGGTGCTACCTTTCCCCCTGTTAGTTTGTTATGTTATGTTATGTTATGTTAATTTCAATTTATATAGCGCCAAATCACCGACAGGTCTCTTAGCGCTTGCTTTGGGAACCCGTCCTGGCTTTCCCTGCGAGATTACCCCTACTGGGCATCCCCAAGGTGAAGACCAGGCATCCCGCCGCGGGGGGGCCATAGTGGAGATTAAGCAAGCTATTGCCCAGAGCTGCAGAGTGTGAACCCATGATTCGAGTAGGCACCGAGGCGAGAATTATCGAGTCCGTGGACATTTGGGCTCAAGACCCTGCCGCGTCGGGAATTGAACCCTGGTCCCGGGTCTGAACTCTGCATCAGGGTCTGCCTCCTCTAACCAGTGAGCCACACTTCTCCCAGTTTGCTTTTGGGTGTATGGCGGACCATTCCTTAGTGGGCTTGTTCTTCTCACAGAACAGTGCTGTCTTGTAGCTGCTGCCCCCATCTGCTGCTGCTAGTTCCTCTGACCCAGAGGTCAAGTCTTCGAATCCTTCCTTCACCTGCAGGCTCCTGCCTGCACCTCATCCCTGGTATTCCAGTGGTAGAGCATCACCGCTCTGCTGCTTGACAGCTCTTCTGTCCCTCTTTTCTGCTGTTCCTGCCCTTCATTATGCTCTTTTCCGTTGCTTTTCTACCTTTGGCTTTAATTTTGTTTTTCTCTGCTTTCTTTGGCATTTTTTTCAATTCCTTTTACCCTGTACTTTCCCTTGTTGCTGCTTTGATCCCTTGTGGCCCACTCACTCTCCCGTGTTTCTCGCTGTCCAGCTCTCTAGCCCCACCAGCAGCATTAGACGGGTCAGACTGATTTGCATATGGCCATGTCTGAACTGGGGTGGCAGAGTGGGCTAAAGAACGGTGATGGATTAAACCCAGATCTGGGTGTGAGTGTTTGATTGTTTCAGATGCTCTGTCCATCACCACTCCCTTTGTACCGCTTTGTTCGCCATAAGTTGGCAGGGTATGCTCAGACGTGAGTCCCTTGCTCACTTTGCCACTGGATTCAAGCAAGCCTCGCTGAAGACGGCTGTAAAGCCAGAAACCGGTCCTAGGAAGCTTGTTTCTGGTCCAGGGAAGGCATGGCTTGGCAGTTCGGGCTGGACTGTTCCCATGAGGCACAGGGTCAGACTGATTTGCATATGGCCATGTCTGAACTGGGGTGGCAAAATGGGCTAAAAAACGGTGATGGATTAAACCCAGATCTGTTGACTGGGTGTGAGTGTTTGATTGGTTTTGTACCCCTCCACAAACACACCACAGAAATCTGGGACCTTCTTGATGCCACCTCTTCAGACATCTCCTTCTTCATGGAAACCTGGACCACCTCTTCTCTGGACTGGACATCGTCATTGCCATCCCCGATGGCTACAAAATCGCACACAAGAACCACCCCTACCGCCCAGGAGGCAGCATTACCATTGTCTACAAAAGCACACTCGGACTGACCACGCACTCTAATGACCCAACGGTGACCATGGAACATCTCCACATCCAGATACGGATCAACCCCAACACCACATTCCACAGCACCCTCATCTACAGGCTCCCCGGCCCATGGCCCCCCATTCACTGATGCCATCGTAGACCCCATCACACCACATGCTCTTCCATCCAGCAACTACATCCTACTCGGAGACCACAACTTCCACCTGGACAACCCCAGTGAACAGAACACCAACACCCTCCTAGAGAACCTTGACAACATTGGACTCAAGCAGCTCATCACCACACCGAAACACATAGCCAGATATACGCTCGACCCCTGTCTTCCGCCAGCTGGAAATTCAACTACAACCACACTACTGAACTCTCCTTGACTGACCATTATAGTATACATCACACCTTCACCACGCCCACTGTACACCACTGCCATCATTGCCCCCGGTCACAGCTGATCAAGGCCACCGAAGAACTTCTCATCAACTCCCTCAGCACCACCACTCTGCCAACACTTACAGATGCCAACACCTCAGCGTGCAACCTCCAATGATAGATCTCCAACTGTGCCGACACCCCTCAGAACAAAAAACAAGCAAACAACACTCCAAGAAGGCCAACTGGTTCACTGCTGTCCTCCACTAGTCCAGATGCACCTGCAGACGTCTTGAGAAGAGAAGGAACCGCAACAATACCCCTGAACTCACACAAACTTCATATCGGCCATCAGTTCATACCACCTCCTCATTAAAACCACTAAGAAAATGGCCCTCAAAGACTGAATCAATGCCAACGCACAAAACAGTAAGAACTGTTTGCCAACATCAAGGAGCTCACCAGGTCCAACAGCGAGACCACCGAAATCTCCCACTCCCAAGACCTTTGAAAAAAACTCGGCACCATCTTCCACCACAAAATTAAGAAGATCTATGACAGCTTCAACACCCCAGATCCGGCCACCATGCCCGCCACTATTGTGCACAACCAAGCTACACCCCAGCAGACTGTGCTCTGCTGGACCCTGCTCACAACAGAGGACATGTTCAAGATCATGAAGAGCGCCCATTCAGGTGTACTGACAGATCTCTGCCTGTACTATATCTTCCACAGAGCAGCTGCCGACATCGCCCCCCAACTTTGCCACACCATAAACTGCTCCATTGAAATTGCCACCTTCCCCAACAACTGAAAACATGCTGAGATCAACCCTCTGCTGAAGAAGCCATCCTCAGACCCGACAGACCTCAAGAACTTCAGACTGCTCTCACGCCTCCCCTTCTCATCCTAGGTCATAGAGAAGGCCTTCAACGGCCAACTCTCTTAGTTCATCAAAGTGAACCACGTCCTGGACACCTCCTAATCTGGGTTCTGAAGCAACCACAGCACAGAGACTGCACTCCTCGCCGCCACAGATGACATCCGCTCCCTCCTCGAACGAGATGAGACCGCAGCCCTCATCCTGTTAGAGCTCTTGGCCTCTTTCAACACCATCTCGCAACGCACCCTAATCACAAGACTCCATGACGCTGGCATCCGAGACAAGGCTTTGGACTGGATCCACTCCTTCCTTACTGGTCCGACCCAGCGAGTCAGACTACTGCAGTTCCTCTCAGAACCGCCGGAGATCCTCTGTGGAGTACTCCAGGGTTCCCGCATGAGCCACACCTTTTTCAACGTCCCCCTTTTCATTGTCCCCCTTTTCAGCCATTGTCAGAAGTCACTGACTCAATATAATCTCCTTCGCCGGGGACACCCAGCTGATCCTCTTCCTCACCAATGTACCCACAACTGCCAGAACCAACTTCCACCAACTTCCACAGTGGAATGAAGGCCGTTGCTACCTGAATGAAAGATAGCTGCCTCAAGTTCAACTAGGACAAGACTGATTACTCATCCTGGGACCCACCCCTTCAGCCTGGGATGACTCCTGGTGACCAGCCGCTCTGGGATCTGGCCTACCCGAAGGACCAAGCACCCAACCTCAGCAACATACTGGACTCAACACTCACTATGAACCGCCAAAATCAATGCAATTTCCTCAGCCTGCTTTTAACCGCTCCTCCTGCTTCAAAAGACATTCAGATGGGGGCGTGGCTTGGCTGTGCAGCGAAATGGCTGCATGTTAGCGCGGCTCCGCCAGCCGAGCCCATTAAATCCAGCAAAAATCCGAACAAAACGCCTAATGCTGAGAACTGCACACAACGGAAGAAACAGGGACCGAATCTAGCCGCATCGGTGCTTGTCCAACGGTTGTACCCCCACAGAGACCAAAAATATCGTTGGTGGAAGTCCTGAGGCAGCGAAGGGTCTACACCACTGTTGCATCCGGGGCCTCGCGTGGCCGCTAGCACCGCAGCGAGGACTGACGTAGTCCGAGAGCAGAAGGCAAGACTGGCGGTGCTGGTTGACTGGCCTCCCGGGTGGCTAAGGCAGCCACAGAGAAGGAAGCATGATGTGCTGCTGCTGCTGTGGGGGCCCTGGAGGTGGCTGAGAATCGCACCCCGCTTGCTCGAGATTGGAGGAGGCTGTGCCCTGACCCCGCCGGCGGCCGTGCCCAGAATTTCGGACTGTGGACGGGGTTTGAGGCCGCTACTGAGAGGACCCGACGCCGGTGGTGGGCTCGGGACATTTACATTCCTGCACCCGAGGGGCCTATGCTGAAATAGAGGAGTGCGATTGCCCTGATTCTGTGGAGTGCAAACGGAGCGTGCACTATCGACGTGTACCGCCATTTTGTGTGGCGACAATGCTACCTGGTAAAGTGACTGGCATGCCGCCATGACCAAGTGCCCCGGATCGTGAGTAGTGCGGCGGATGGGGACCGAGCCAGCTGCGGGCCTTCCTGGGGTGGATGGTGAGCGATGGTGCCGGCGGCTGCGGGGTGAAGTTATTAGTGGAGGCGCAAGGAGTGCGCAGTGGGAATTGCGGCCGCTTTGCTGCATGAGCACCTTGTGGGAGGCCCAGCCGAGATATGTCTGTGGAGCTATAGGAGTCGCTCAGCATAACACTGTAACGGGTACAAGTGTGCATATTAGCCATGGCAGAGGACTTTATGGCGACTGTGGCAGGTCTCCCTGGAACACTAAGTTCTGCCCTGCTGGCTAGGCCCTAACTTCTACACATTCAGAGGCCGGTCTTCGGCCATATTCCTGCGGACCTGAGGGGAATTGATTGAGGCTGCGGCTAGACCCGTGGGCCAGGGACGACACAAAGGTGGGAAGGACATATTCAAACTGCCACTGCTGGGAGGGGCACACCATACTGGGACACAGAGTCGAGCGCAGAGACACATTCCCAGGGATGTGCTGCTGCAGTAGGTAGAGAATTACAGCACTGTGGCCAGGGCTGACCCTACGGGATATCGGTGAAGGTGTGTGAGACGGGAGCAGTGCGCAGGATGACCCTACCTGCAGGTGCTGTGAGAAAAACCGAGGGGTCAGGCGGCTTCGGCTAGTTGGTGGCAGAGATACACTAGTGTAAGAAAACTCTGAAGACTACGGAGATTGGTCTTGCCGCATGCTCCCAGGACTGCTGGCATAGAATACAATCAGCGAGTGCGCCAACTGCACAGCAACAGCCTAAACTCCACGAGCATGGGGAAGTCGGAAACAAGACAACCTCGGATCAATTTTTACAGAAAGTCCAACAAACCAGCTGAGAATGACATGGGCTGTCGGGACCCTGCGAAAGACGTGGCCACTAGTCAGCCGCCAGAAGATGACATTCGATCGATGTTCCAAGAACTGAAAGTCAGTCTTAAAGTCATAGATTCCAAAATGGATATGCTTGCGGAACGTATGGATAGAATCACTCAGCGGATGGACAAGCAAGAGGGACGTGTGAGCGTACTGGAGACAAGAGTGACGGAGACTGAGGAGGGACAGACCGTAATGGAGAAGAAAATGAGAGGCATGGATAAAGTGTTGGCTGTAATCCAACAAAGTAACGAGGAATTTGGAATTTGGAAGCGAGATCGAGAAGGAATAACATACAGATAAAGGGGATTGCTGGAACGATGAACATTCAAAATATGGAGCAATATGTGGAAACTATGATGGGAGACCTTTTCGGGTCTGACCTGTCCCAAATGTTCCTTATTGAAAGAGCGCACAGATCCCTGGGCCCCAGACCATGGCTGGGAGCACCGGCCATGCTGATACTGACGAGAGTACTCAACTACAGGGACCGAGATACTATACTCCGCCTAGCTAGAGAAAAGGGCACCATTCAATATCAAGGGAACAATATTGCAATGTACCCTGACTTCACACTGCAAGTACAAGCTGCCCGTAGAGAACTTATCCCTGCAAAGAAAATATTTCAACAACTTGGGACCAAATATGCGCTGATATACCCGGTCAAGCTCCGTATTCAGGGAAATGGCAAGCCAACCGTTTTCACAGACGCTAAATCAACACTGGCATATGCGAAACAAATGGCGAAGGACCACAAGCAGCAGAAGGCCTCGGGTGATGGACAGACAGAGGACAGACTCAGTGACAACGATTGAAGTAACATGGACTAGAATACATGCTGTTAATCTGTGCCGATTACTTGGCGTATTGCGGCTCTGAGTGCTGAAGATAACTGGTAAGATAGGAGCTCTGCTCTCACGTGGAGGGGATGTATTGCTTTATACACTTTGATAAATTTCCTGACAAAATATGCAGTCTGTTATTTTTGGGAGGTTCCCGGGTGTTTGAGCGTGGTGTTTAAAACGTGCAGGTGAGTTTGCTGGCAACCTCGCGTGCCCCATGGGATGATTCCCTTCCGTTGGCTACTTATTATAGACTGTTTATTGCTATGGGTACACAACCTGTTTGGGGACTTGGTGTGGGTGGGGGGGACAGTTGCACTTTTTAGTATTTCAGAACTGCCATGAAATGTATGACTTTGCACGCACATAGGGAGTCTGCTATGTATTGTATTGTAATTGCATTTATATAGCACCTACTACCCCTGACGAAGCGGTGAAATGCTTTTTCGGTGAGTAGCACACTACTCCGGGACCCATAGAGGATTTATTAAGATATAATTCTACCTGCTGGGAGATGGCGCTCAGTTACATCCGCATACGCTGACGAACTCCAACAATGCGCATCCTTGCAGCAGGTATGCGACCAGCCTAGATTTCTACGAATAGATATGTCACAAAAACACTAACACAAACTCACTAACATGCCTTACATGGAATGTCAGAGGCCTAAATGACCGCAGAAAGACAAGACTGATCCACTCTTATCTCACAAGGCATATGGTGGATATATGTTTTCTACGGGAAACACATTTGACAAGCACATCAGCGGGGATGCTTAAGAACAAAAGATGGTAGGTGGTAGTGGAGGCTGGCTATTCCATCTAATCCAGGGGAGTAGCAATACTCATGTGCAGGGGACTACACTGACTGGTGAACACACAACATGGTCGTAGACAGAGAGGGCAGATACATAAGATTGCAGGGAGAGCTGTATCACACCCCGGTGGCAGTGGTTAACTCTTATGGCCCGAACACAGATAGTCCGGAATGTTTTCAACATATATTGCAGAAGATACAAGCATTGGGGCACACTGCGGTTCTGTGGGGAGGAGACTTTAAAGTAGTCCTGTTGACGCAGGCAGACAGACAGGGTTCATCCCATGCACATCACCCAAAGGCAGCAGCAATGCTACATAATATTATAGAGGATCTTCAGTTTATAGACTCCTGGAGGGCCATACACCCATCAGTCAGAGCTGGCACCTGTGTTACACGCCATCGGAATGCGTGGTCGCGCCTAGACTTTTGGTTGGTCTCTAAGGACCTTCACACCAGGCTGACAGATGCCACACACCATCCACGCACTTTCTCAGATCATGCGTCTGCCCAGATACGACTGTGCATACCTCCTGCATATGTCCAGCCATTTGCCTGAAGATTCCCATCTAGCGCCCTGTTGGACCTTGTTTTTCGCGAAGAGCTGTATAATAAGATCAAAGAATACTTCGTGCTAAATGAGGGCACGGTGGACTCGCTGGGCACGCTTTGGGAAGCCTTTCAGGCGGTTATGAGAGGCGACTACATAGCACTTAAATCGGGCGGCCTAAAAGATATATGTAATACACTTAGCAGGCTAGAGCGAGAAATAAGAGAGCTGGAAAAACCCAACTGCTTGGCCCGTTCCCTGAGATCACAGCAAAGATAAGGTCTAAACGTACAGAGTTCCAAGAAGAAGCAGAGAGGGAGACGGCATATCTGAATAAGCATGCTCAGGCGAGAAGTTACGATGAGAGTGAGAGACCGGGAAAAACACTAGCAGGATTACTTGGTTCACCTAGAGGGTTGACTTACATAACTGAATTACATATGGAGAGTGGGGACATAGCTAGAACACCACCTGACATACTGAGTGTAATGTTCCTGTTTTATAAACGACTATATACCTCTCAAACGGATCGGTCACAGGAGGACATAGTTGAATATCTAGATGATATAGCACTGGCCTGGTTTAACAATGGTGCCTGAGAGTACATGGAGTTGCCAATTACGACAGAATACGTTACCAAGTCATAAATAGTATGCCAGCAGATAAAGCCCCAGGTACGGACGGCTTAACGGCAGCATTTTATAAAGAATATGCTGATATCCTAGCCCCCAAATAATTACAGGTATACCTGGAAGCAATGGACACTGGTGTACTCCCTTCGACACTTCGTGAGGCCACTATAATAACCATATTGAAGCCGGATAAAGATCCGACCAACCCAGACTAGTACAGTCCGTTATCCTTGATAAACTTAGACGCCAAAATATACGCCAAGTTAATAGCGAATAGACTACAGCCTATGATGCCACAGATAGCTTTGCAGACCAGTCAGGATTCATACCAGGCGGCTCCACTGACCATAACCTAAGGACGATCTTTGGCATACTCCTATACCGGGCCCCCCATGTGCAGACCACAGCGGCGCTCTTGGACGCCACAAAAGCGTTTGATTCACTGGAATGGAAGTTTCTCTTTACCTTATTGACACGCCTGGGTCTCAGGCCCATATTCATCAGACAGATCCAAATACTATATGCAAACCTGACAGCGAGGGTCAAGTTAAATGGGCAGATATCTGAACCCTTTAACATCACTAGAGGGACAAGGCAGGGCTGCCCACTGTCGCCAATATTGTTAGCTATAGCCACAGAGCTGCTTGCGGCCAGGCTGCGGCAATACCATATACAGAGAAGCATTGGGTTCATGTCCAGGGGACTTTTGATATCGATGTATGCAGATGACGACTATATACCTGACTAACCCTAGGGACAACTTTGACACAGTGATGAGGGAACTGATACGATATGGCGGACTGACCGGGATCCAGATTAACTGGCAGAAATCTGTGATGCCACCTCTCACCGATACCACAGTCCCGTTTTACTCAGAATTTCTTATACAATGGGCAGAAGGGGAGACGAGATATCTAGGTATTCGAATAAGTAAATCTATGCAGGAAATATGGACAGCCAATGATGGTAGGGCAATGGACTGGCTGGAGCGCATAGCTATTACAAAAATGGTAATACTGCCCAAATTTCTATACCTGTTTGTGAACATTCCAATGCTGTTGAACCTTTACTTTTTTAAATGGCTACGTTCAAACATATTGAAACTAGTTTGGGCGGGTAAGCAACCCCGAACCTCATGGAAAATATTGATTTTGCCATTCACGCAGTGTGGGTTGGGCGTTCAAGACTTTGAGCTGTATGCCTACAGTGCACAAGCGCAATTCCTACACTTTTGGCACCACCCTACACCATTCCAACCTCACGTGGCGATAGAAATAGACAGAATCACACCACTCCCATTTAATACGGCCATATATAAACCGTATAAATGTCCAAACCAGGAAATAGACACAGTGGAGGTGGTAAGACGGGCGTGGAGAAGAATTGCGAAGAGTGCACGACAGGAGGTGCTTTATGCGCCATCTATGCCCACAGGAGATAACGCCCTACTGAGCCCCCTACTAGACAAGGCAATTACAATGAGCGTGAAATCACACAAACTAGAGCATGGGAGCGACCTATTTCCAGATGGCGAATTTCTAACACTAACACAGATGCGTGATCCACGGACGCACACCGCGTCAGATATGCTCTTTTATTACCAGATCAGAGCAGCATGCAGATCCAGATATAAGGAGTTTCCAAGCGCACTGCCTACCCTCCTGCACTGTAGAATATCTTATCGAACCCATCACCCCGCAAACTTATCACACGCATCTACAGTATCACACAGGGGGAATCTCCAATCACTTATGTTACTTCCAAAGGGGAATGGGAAAAAGATGCCGATTTAACAATTACTGACAAACAATGGCAGTTCTGCTGCTCTCAGCTGGAATACCTTTCACCAAATTATAGATTGCGGTTTATCCACTTTAACTTCCTGCTTAGATTATATCGCACACCGTCACAGTTGCATCGCATGGACTTACAACCAGATGCGGGGTGTTGGAGATGCGGCGCTCAGAACGCCACGTTTACTCACTTGGCTTGGGATTGCGGACCTATAGCTCAATATTGGTCAGACATTTTTAGACACATGGGACATTCAATAAATCCCTCACTACCAGCAACAACGATGATGGCGCTGTTAGGGTATGTACAGGAAATTCCGAATGAACACTGCAAACTCACGGCCATGATGCTGTTGCTAGCGAAAAGGCAGGTGGCAATACACTGGAAGAAATAGAACCCTCTTGCAATAGCTGAATGGGTCAGGGCTGGTACGTATTGCAAGGATCAATTGTCCGTCTTCTGGGAACTAATGCGAAGTAGATCTAGACCATCTGACATATGGGAACCCTTGCTAATTGGTTGCGCTCGGGTGGAACAGACCTCCATTGGGACTGGGATAAGTGTGGTGGCGGAAAAGATCTATCTGGTCAGACACCAATGGCAACATGATTGGAGGTGGGGCATGGGCTTGCCACTGTGCAATGACTAAATGGGATATAAACTGTTGATTATGCATAGACTGGTTGAGTATAAACGACATGGAAAATTAATTAACAGGTATTTGAAGGGGCTCTCCTCTTGATTTGATATAATGGCAGGGGGGGTAAAGGTTTAAGCTAGCTCTAATGTTTATATGTAAATGATTGCGTTGCACTATGTTTTTCAAAGAGAGGATGCATACTGGTCGAAATCCGCTGCCTGCCCTTCGGATTGTTGGCAAATAAAGCTGTGTACTTTCACCTGGACAGATAAGCCGCCAGCCTCAGGGTTGTAGGCAAATGCCAGTGTAACCTGAGAAGTATGCAATAAAATGCTTCTTTTTTTTTAAAAAGACGTTCAGATGATTCACGACGGAATCCAGAAAGATGGTAACCGATGCACTCATCACCAGCAGACTCGTTTACGGCAATGCACTCTACTCTGGTATCACCCAGAAACAGTTTAAGAAACTACGGAATGTCCAAAACGCTGCAGCCAGACTGGTTCTTGACATCCCCCGCCGCAGCCACATCACGCAACACCTTCGACAAATCCACTGGACCCTAGCAAACAAGAGAGTCACTCTCAAACTACTCACGCATACCTACAAAGCTCTACACAAAGGAGGACAAGCTTACCTGTACACTGCCTCACATTTCAAGTACCTGCCAGACACCTTTGATTCTCCCAACTCGCCACAGTCTCCGTCCCCAGAATCCACATGACCAGAACAGGAGGAAGATCATTTTCCTACCTCTCTGCCAAGAACTGGAACACCATGCCCCAGCACCTCAGGCAATCCGCGTCATTGACCCAATTCAGTAACAACCTCAAGACCTGGCTCTTTTAATGATCCTCCACCCAGTCTGACCAGCAGCCCCCCTCTCCCAGCACCTTGAGACCCTCACAGGTGATCAGCCATGCTTTATAAGTCCCTGATTGATTGATTGATTGATTTCCATCTGTACTGCCCGAAAAAAAAGATTCCTGGCTAACATGCCCCTGACTGGAGGAGAGGAGCCAGCTGGCCACACTGCACTGCACCGCATGTCATACATAGTGCCTGGGCATCTGGCGCAACGATGGGCTGCCTGCACACAAGGGTGGCGTTAACACCTGGCAGCTCCTCCGTGTTAGTGGACCGAGCAGCTGGGGGTCGCTGGCACTGAGACAGGTGACAGAAGACACCCTGGACTCCAAACAAGACTCTGTACTTGCAGCTGTGGAGAAAATAAGTACCTCCCTCAAGCAAATGTGCACTTCCCTTGAGGGCTGCATTGACAAAATCACAGTCGACTTGACCCTGGAGCATGCAGATCATCGCAATCAACTCCACAACACAGTCGTACTTGCACCATGATGCAAGGGTGCCTAGTTTGGGCATGGCAGCCATTGTACTACAACGTAGGAAAAAATGCAGGGGGGCTTATTCATGATCCCCCTTCCGACAGTTTGAAGTTACCGGTGCATGATTTTCTTGACACACTTGCAGCGTGAATTTTGCACCACGTTGCACCGTATTTTCAAAATGATGCATCTAGGCATATGTGTGGCCTTGTGAAGACCGGTACAATTCTAGGACGCCACTGCATCAAAACCTTACGCCTGCCTCATGGCAGACATAAGGGTGACTCAGTGCCATAGGAATAGGCTGGCCCCATGCATTGTTGGAGTTGCGTAATGCTTGCGACTTAACTGCAGCAATGCGTGACTTTAGAGCAGACAGATACGTGCGGCATGGAGCGCCATATAGTAAATACAGCGGATCCATGGTGTCGCAAGGAAGAAGCAATGAAAAGTGTTGCAATGCTGTTTAGTAGCAGCAATGCAAGACTTTTCATGAATGAGACCCAGGAATGCACCCTATCTTATTGATAGGGTGCATTCCTGACCTTTTGTTTTGGGACAGGGCAGTGCAGCAATATTTTTTGCATCGCTGTCCAGCACCCAAACATCTTATATGTGGACGCAGGTGTTTGCACCAATTTTAAGACCAGCTATTTTTAGGTATTAAAATCTTTCTCTAACTGGACTTTGAGGCAGTTTTTTTGCTTTTGCATAAGACAAGGAATTCCTTGTAAATATCGTGTAGTTTGTTTAGCTGCAGCTTTTTCACAGGAACACCTACTTTGCATCTCATTTTCGTTAAGTTTTTCTAACAGAAGTGGCGATCTTGAAAATTTATGTAAACCCTGGAAAAGTGGCAACTTGTAAATAAGGCAATAAAAAAAAGCTGCCATAACTTAAAAAAAATAAGCTACTGGTGCGGTAAGTTCTTATAAATATGCCCCTCAGTTTGATAGATGGGCAATTCAGGAGCGATATGTCTTTATGTTTTACAAACTGTAAGTGACAGCTGAACTTGAAATGAAAGATTTTTAAAATATCCGCACGCACATAACACACTCAAAATGAAAAGTCGGAACTACCAAAATATTTGCCCACATATTAACATAATGGTTGTTTGTGAATTATTCTGTCCTCTCAAAGACCTATAGGGCTCAATTCACAAAAGCATTTATAAGGTATGAGAGGTAGTAGTAAAGAGGTATTTTTACATACTGTTACCTACCTTTGTGAACCTCCCACAAAACATCTGAAATGGGAATAAAATGTTATTATTTTGGTCATAATTATATACAATTAGTACAAAAATAAAGGACTGTGCACTCCTTGCACTTTCACAAATAGGGAGTTGAAGGTTTTAGGCCAAGTTCAAAAAGCATGTGGTAGTACGCAAAAGGGAATTTATGTCCTGTACTCATGAATGCTTTTGTGCATCAGCACTAAATTACTTTGAATAGCCATACCATGAGGTTCAATACTAGATAAAATATGAAAAATAGGGAGTTGAAGGTTTTGGGCCTTGGTTCAAAAAGCATGTAGTAGTACGCAAAAGGGAATTTATGTCCTGTACTCATGATGCTTTTGTGCATCAGCACTGAATTACTCTGAATAGCCATACCATGAGGTTCAATACTAGATAAAATATGAAAGTAAATACAAGACTCTGCCTTCCTTTAGCTATGGAGATAATTTAGGCTTCTTTAGTATACAAATGGCGGAGGCTAGCACTGACCAAATTTAGGAAGCCAGAAGGCTGAGTATCTGAGCAACCAGTCTGCTGTGCTATGGTTGACCTTTCCTCTAAATGTAATACGTCAGCAAGCACATAGTCACGCACAAACAAGCTCTGATTCAGAATGAAGACAATAGGAATTTGTGCAGTTTCCAAGCATTGGAAAGGACAGCTGTCACTATTGCCCAGTTTATTTGTACTCAGTTTATTAATCTCAAAGTGGTTGATTTGTTCCTGTCGGTATTCAAATTAGATCTCATAAAGTGAGCTATGGAAGGGCTATTATATGGTGTCGCAGGGTTTCTGTTCTCACACAGAACTGTGCACAGAGGAGTGGAACCTCGGCAAATTAGGGTGTTCCAAAACTCACCTTAGCAACCAACTCACCCCTTACCGAGCTAGCTACAGTGTCTCATTGGACATATCAAACTCCCAATGTTTAGACAAACCAGAACATGAACTTACAGTACCTCAGGGTACGTGGAACTCATGAACACTCTTTCGTTATATTATCATTACAAACCAGAACATGGAGTAAAGAAGACACATGTGCATTTGAAATGTTTATTTACTAATGCCGTCTTCTCAGGCGCAGTATCTTAGATAATACAAGTATACTTATTATCAGTAGCAAAATTATCAGCATAGTTACTAAGACATAAAAAGCGAATGGTGACAGCATGTTAACATACTGTAATGAATAAGAGTTAACAACACTTATATCTCACCCTCCCGAACACATATATTATATTATTAGCTAAGAAGGTCTCTTTGGGTTGTTTCGGGCGGGCCCATACCTTAGTGTCCTAGCATGAAGGAATCACATCAGCATACACCAGCTCTCTCTGCATGTGCACCGCATCAAGTGTGTTAACAATTCTCGTGCAAAGCAATATCAATCCCGCCTCAAGCCCAAGTTGGCAAAGGCTGCACTTGTGTTATGACTATGAAGGCGTGGAGATCAGACCTCATAACAATTCCATATCGTGTTGCTCCTGAAACTTCAGCACTCTCCGTGCAGACATGGTTTATTAAACAAAACTGATATCAGAGCAATAACATATTATTCTCACATACACCACGGCAAACCACTAGGTTGAAAGCTAAGTCAACAATTAAGGGTCGTGTGCAGAAGTTGCAAGAAAGGAAAAATGGCGTTTAAACCTAAAATGTACCTATGCTAACTTAACACGATATAAGGATATATAGGAGCTATATAACACCCCCCCATGATCCGAGAACGGACTAAATAAGATAACAGAAGTGCCATCACATGAGAGCAGAATCCAACAATAAACGAGCATGAATAAAAATTCAATTATAAAAAATAATGCTAAAAAATAGCCCAAAAGTATAATGTGGCTCAAGCCAATAGGCAAGCAAAAATAAAATGTCTTGACCAAAAGTCAATAAAATCAAGGAAATGCTATTAATCAGCATGTCAATTCGAGGCAGTGTTTATGATAAGACTGTATATGAAAAGTAAGCTGCAACAGCCTCCAGGAGGAAGTCACTGTCCTCATCCGAAAACAGTTCAGCCATCCAATTTAAAAGATGAAAGGAACATACGTGATCTCCCAGCACCGGATCCTCTATAACCATCAGAGGACAGCTCGGTGGGTTTTCAAGAAAACTTCGTTCCAAGAAATTTTGCGCTGCCGACAATACATCCCAGGGACCCATTAGTCCATGTGCCACCGCCAAGGCCATAATCCTTTCGTCAGAACAAACCAACTCGTGAGCAATGATAGGACTCATCAGTTGATCAAAATCGACGTCAGAAGAAATCGGTCCGCAGAGACACAAATCAATGGCCCAAAGGAAATCACAGGTCAGGCAGCGAAATACAGGCTGGACACAGGTGAAATAGGAGAACCGAAAAGATAATCCAAACGCCGTGCTTAGAGTCGCCAACGGCAGTGTGCCATAATAATCAAGCATGCGGTTGCGAAACCGCGTCAGTAGCAGTTGAGCGTGGTCTTGCACAGGAAGGGCATCCATATTTAAAAAGGCAGAAAACCACCAAAGCGCCAGCCGCTAATGCAAGAAAAAACGGGAACCCTCCAAATAAGGATGAAAAAATAGCATGGAAGAAGGCAGGGATGACTCCAAAAATCTTCTCAAAGGAAGTCACGAGACCACTGCTAACAACTTTAAAAAAATGTGCTAGGCCCGTTGTGGAGGATGCGTTAAAGATAGAACGAACCATGGCTCCGAAATGCAAAGGCAAATCAGTATTTAAAAGAGCCTGAACCTCCGTACGGGTGTTAGCAATGTGAAGCACGAAAGTTTCACGGGCCGAGCTCAAGGCCACCTCTTTCTGGGACAAAAGAGCTCTTATTCTAGCCATGCCGCTGAATTCTGCTCCCAAGGTCGGTATCTGTGGCCAAATGGAAGACTCCCTATGTTCACGTGTGGGAGGATAAAGAACATTTCTGCAGCAAATAACTCGCTCACTTACTGTTACTATGAAAGCTATACCTTTAATTAACCCACAACAGTTTTCATTATTGAGCATCAAATAACTACCATTTTCTAACAATTTAAACGTGGGGATGATAGCCGGAACTGGCGTGCCCTGTAAAACGCAAGCCATATTCGGTCGGTCCTTGTTACATGAACCGTGTAACTGTATGTGTCTGCACATTAAAGAATGATCTGGCGTCTCAGTACACTCCTCCCCTGTTAGATAAACCTCCTGTTCATCCTTGAAACATCTGTATGTGTATGGGAGCGACCAGACCTCATGAAGAAAACCGCTACCTAAGGGTTCAAAACGACCTATTGGCACATATTTCATACAATTTGAAAACCTATATAAAGCAAAAGGCAGTGTTATTAAACCGTGGATAAGCCACGTAGCAGCAGTGGCTTCTGCCACAGAAAAAGGTAAAGATTCCAACCTTTCAATATGTAACATAGAAAAGGAAGCATCACGCATTGAAAGCAAGCGTTGTTTGTCAGTCAAATTAAATGGTGCAAATAAAGAGGAAACGTTCATGTATCCCCAGGGAACTTTACCCATTTTCAGAGTCTGAAGTGTCCATGCAAACTGCATGATTGACCGTAATTGATTTTGACCATGGTATAATACTGACACTTCATCATGCACAATATCAACAACAGACGACACAATATTATCCAATGTGTAAATTCTAGAGGAAAGCACGTTAATGCTATTGTCAACAACTGCAAGCACTTTCTCAAGATTTGCCTGATCAATAGCCCTAAGGCGTGTAGCAGCCTCAATCTGTGACAGTTTCCAAATTTCATTGTAAACCCCATATAACCACCTTTTCGACCTGCCACTAGCTGGGCCTCTAATGAAATCATTCAAATCCACGTCTGCATTCAGTTTGGAAAGGTGATACTTAACCGCAGGTAAAGTTGAATGTTTCAGCCAAGCTTGACACAACTTGCCCACAGAGTAAGAGGTGACAGTATGACTCAAATCAAACCGGGGATCAGATCTAACAGTCTTAAAACCGTCAGTTATATTCAAAAATCTTTTTTGGCAAGAATCAGCACTACGGTGCCAAAGCAGCCAACCCTTAGGATTCATACTGGAAATATTAAAGGAGGAATTAAGAAGCAGAGCCTGTATATCTTTAATGGACAATTGAGTAAAATTACTCCAATCCTCATATTCCTCCAACTCTGGGAAAGACGGGGTGTTTAACCTTTTAGATGTAGCCAATCCAAAGCATGTCGTCTGGGAAATGGTTTCATTTAAAAACAACATATGATTCGGGATGAGACATGCACGGTGCAAAGCCTCAGTGCCTCGTACCTGCCAGGCCCTTGAACCCCAAACCGATTTAAGGTCTATGGTATCCTTCCATAACTCATACCCCCCAGTAACTAATTGATCTAGGAAGGCCTTCGAATACAACAATTTTGTATTTGTAAGTCTAACCTTGGACAGTGGCTGTTTGTGAAATTTAAAATAAAAGGACTCGGGATTGGACTGATTAAAGTCAGTGAAATAAGTATACTTTTTAAGAAACGTTTCTGAACTCCCTTGTGTAGGTGCTGGGCAATGTTCCCACTGAGTAAAATTAACAGCATCCCTTCGGGAAGATGTCTTGTGTAAGAAGTGATTGCCATAATGTTGGTAACAGAACAATTCACCATAATTAGCAGATTCTAAATATAAATCCTCAGCATCAAAAGCAGCATAGTATTTCAAATCAGAAAACAAACTTTCCACAGCATTAACATCCCAATCATCAGAACGAATATTTTGTTTCACCACATCCCCCATATTCACTCTAAGTACATTAGGAACATTAACGACTTCCGTTGGGCCATGAATTTGAAACCGAACTGCATCCCACGCGATTCCATCCAGAACAGGCCATGCTGTGATGTTAACCAAAGTCAAGTCTCTTTTTAATCTGTGTGTAGAATGTGAAGAGGAAAGTGGGGCCAAAGTTCCATTCAAATGAGTAATGCATGTTCTTTCCTCGACATAATGTCCATTGATGATTCGAAAAAAATAAAACACAAAACCAACTGACATAAAAATGTAAATCGAAGCAAGGACCAGCCAAATGTAAGTCCAAGGTGGTATTAAAAAATGTTTTTTAAACAGGCTAGCATAAACTGCAACTCGAGAGGGTTCCTTTGAGGTAAGAGAAACAGAGTCAAAAGAAAATCTGGAATCTGTGGCTAAACGTGTTTGCAGGTCAGGTATGGACAAATCAGCGGGATAGGCATAGTCTGTGTCATCAATGTTAGTTCCCGGTAAATTATTTAATAAAGGACTGGAAACAGCAGGTAATTCGATGGCCACTTCAGGTTCAATATTAGGAGCAGTGGGCATAATTGAATTTCTCACAATGGAAGGACAGGAAACAGCTGGCGTCATGCTAAGAAGAATCGGCCACTCTGTGTATCTTGACATTGTCAATAGAAATAAACCTGTTTTCTTTACGACCTGGAAGTGGTGGTAATATGACTGTTCTTGTGCCCTTCACTCCAAGCACTGGGACTGGAGCTCGATAGGAGGGACCAAACTCTTTCTTGTTGTCGATCTTCTCTCGAACCAGTTCTCCAACCTGGGGTAGCCAGCCAACTACCGGGATCTGCAACGCATCATCCGATGTGGAGGGCAAATGTTCCTTTGCAAGACTGTCTCTGGTCTTTTGTAGATTCTGTAAAACATTGCAATGTTCATCTGCGTCAAAGGAAGTGGCGCGAACCACTGAGTCTAGACCGTCAAGGTCAGGGACGTACATTTTGATGCCAAAGAGCATTTCGTATGGGGTCCGCCCACCCAGAGACCTTCTAGGGAGATTATTAAGAGCACGCTGCACGCCATAGAGATGAGCCAGCCAGTTTCTGCCAGTGCCTATAACTCGGGCTGTCAAAGATTGCTTTAAATCACGGTTCATTCGTTCTACTACACTATTACCCTCAGGTCTGTAGGGTGACGAAAACTTGACTTGGACCCCCATTGAAGTCATGGCATCCTTATACGCCTTAGAGGCGAAAGCCGGACCCTGATCCGAATGGAAGGTACCACAGGCAAAAATCCCTATAAAGATACGCAAATCTCTAATGACAGTCCGTGAATCAGCGCTGCGATGTGGCCATACCCACACAAAGCGTGTGCATGAGTCAACTGCTACTAAGATGTACTTATACGCAGTATCAGATGAAAAAGGACCGCATTGATCTAAATAAACACAGCCTAGTGGTTTATTAGAAATGTACAACTGAGTCTGTGGCGGACGCGTAGCAGTTGAAGGTTTAATCTGCTGGCATATGTCACAAAGAAGGACATAATCACGCGTCTGTTTGTACAGTCCCCGCCACCAGAAACGTTGTTGTAGTTGCGTTACAGTGGCTGAGACGCCCGCATGCGCAGACGCCACACCTTCATGAGCCGCTGTAATCAAGTCTGCTCTGCGATCCGAGTTGGGAATCAGCCGTTCCCCAACATCAGGAATTGTCACAAAAGGAACCTTTTCGGGACTTAAGTGGTATTTATACTTCGAAGGGAATCCCACAGGATGTTTACTTCCCTTCTCAGAGGCAGCAATCGCTGCTAAGATGTCGCTATCAATCTTGGTTTTAGACCTAGTAACCGCTGCAACTAAGTATGTAGATACTGCTGATTTCGCTGCTTCATCAGCAAGCGAGTTGCCAACAGCGTGAACTCCTACGCGCTGATGACCGAGAGTATGAATAACAAAAACGAGTGGCAACTTAGCCTTAAGCTCTGCCACTCGAACCCAGATCATTTTATGTTTTATTGTGCTACCCTTCGAATCATGAAAATCATTTTGAATCCAAAAGAACAAGTTTTCATTGTAAGACTGGACACAGTAGTAAGAATCACTTACAATTAGAGTAGTAACACTTGGATCTGCGTACTCTAACGCTAGTAATAGAGCACGAAGCTCTGCCAATTGTGCGGTGCAATCGCCCAGGGGCATCGTGTGCACTTCCCTGGAAATGAACTCATCATTCAACATAGCACCGACCACAATGGCGCATGCGGAAACGTAGGCATGTTTAGAGCCATGCGCAACCTGCGCCGACCCATCAGTGTAAATGATGCAATGGAAGTCCTCCAAAGGTCGCATAGCCAGAGGAGCAGGATGAACGAATTCATACTGCAAGTACTCTTGCGACCGTAAGGAGGCGTCAAAAATAAACATGACATCCGTGGATGACAATGACGCAGCCCACTGAATCCACCGAGGGTGCAAAGCTTTTGAATTTGGTACACTGGCTTTCGTGACTGCCTCCAAGTGAGGACAGGGTGTTACCACTAGCATGCGTTTCCCCTGAGACAGTGCTCGTTCCTTAAGAATTGCCATCTGTACAGCAGTTAAAACCTTTTCCACTGTGGGAAACCGCAACTCAGCCGAAGTGTACAAGTGTGACTTGTAAGCAATAGGTACTGTGTCACCTTCATTAAAAGTGAGGTATGTGAAACCCACCGTCCCAGGAATTATTCTTATTACCAGGTTGGTGTGGTTATCACGAGTCAGTAAATATTTAGAAGCGAGCAGATCAGCCTGCAAGGATTGCAAAATGGCTGAATGCTCAGGCAGCCAGCATGATTTTGAGAAAGTTGGTTGTATCAAAGCATACAAAGGCTTGATACGCTGGGTATATTCCGGAATGTAAGTTCTGCCGAAATTCAAAAAGCCCAGCAAAGACTGTAATTTTTTCAGTGTTGTAGGAGCGCGCAATTGTGCGCATTTCTCCAAGAAGTGAGGAGCCAAACCTCTACCTTCATTGTTCAGCTCATAGCCGAGGAACAACACCGTGTGTTCTGCAATGTGCGATTTTGCAAAATTAAATTTGTAACCCATATCTGCAAAGGTACAAATGATGGAATTCACTCGACACAGATGCATCCAAATTTCGTCGTCTGTGAGATAAATGTCATCCACATAAGAACATGCATCGGGATCGATACCCTCCAATAGAGTTACTATTCTGGAGGTGAACACTCCAGGACTATTTTTGTAGCCCATAGGGAGTCGCCGGAAGCATTTTTGCACACCAGCGGACGTAAAACTTGTCCATTGGGAGCTAAAGCCATCCAGTCTGTGGGCATAAAAACCATTGGAAATGTCAAGCGTTGTCTTGAAACGCTTACGCACTAGACTATCCACTAACGCAGAGCCGTGAGTATTCTGTACTGCACAGTTACGGCAATGCGAGTTCAAATGCCGGTAATCCAATACCAAACGATATGATCCGTCAGGTTTGGTCACAGTAAAAAGGGGATTATTCATTGGTGACACACACGTTTCAATAACTCCCTGATATTCCAATTGTTCAAGGATTTCCGCGACGGCTGCTTTAGCTTCACGTCGTATGGGATATTGAGGCTGAGGCTGCGGCTCAGACCGCAAAGGAATTTCGTGGCAAGGGGACAATTTGTCCCAACCACATTGGTTGCGGTAGAGAGCCGGTGCAAGAGCCCGAGCCCACTCTTCTGCAAAATGCTGCGCATGCTCAGTGGAGACAGTGCGCGCGAAACTGGGAAGGATTACCTCCTCCCCTCGCGGCGCTGCGAGCACAAAAGGTGGGGGCCAGTCAGCCTCAGAAAGCAAAATGTCGTACGTAGACGACAGGTTCTCCCAAAATACCCCTCTGACCGTACGCTGTATGTCACCTTCAATTAACAGGACAATTTCAAAAAGTCTTTCAGGGGGAGCTAATCTCGTATCGGCTGTTTCTATGACAACAAACACATCAGTCGCTGTCACCTTCAGTAGTGGACGGAGCGCCTCTCTGACTATGGTAATCTCCGCCGCGCTGTCCAGCAAGGTCAGAGCCCACGTCAGATTCCGAAGCCGCGTTCTCACTATCTGTGGCATATCTATGCGCTGTTAAGGCTGCGACTTTCTTTTTCGCAAACTGCGGACGCTTAGGCGTAGAATCTTCCTGCTTCACTGCGCCGTCCGTCTGGCGGGACTGACCACGTCCTTGTTGGCCACCACGTCCACGTCCACCCCCTCCTCCAGTGGTCTTCGGGACCGATGTTACCTGAAAGGAACGAGGAGAGCGTTGATCAGAAACCTGAAATCGATCAGGGGATTTAATCATCGCGCGATCGCGCAAATCATAAACTTTTTCTGTCGGCGCAGGTGCTTGTACTGCAGGAAAAGAATCCTGAGTCTGTGTATTCTGCTTCCCCTGCGTCTGTTTCTTAGGCCAATTTTGTTTTTTGGACTTGGGCTGGACATCTGTCACTGCAGATTGTCCCTGAGGTTGTTTTTTCTCCTTTACTGGAAAATATTTCAGACCTCTACTTGTGCGGCCTATTGTCTTATAAGCGGCCACCACAATCTTTGCCAACCGGCGGGGTTTGTCGGCATCGGGCAGAGCAGCCAAAGCATTCGACACCTGAAAGTTAACTGCATCTCCTTTAACATTGGAGAGAATGAGATCACATACAATCTCAAAAGAACCACACAGGCGCATACTCAATTCAACCGCTGCCTCTGGACCGTGATCATTCTGAACACGTCTAATGATGTCAGGCAGGGCAGTCATAGACGGGGTGCCGAAGCACCTTGTATAAACTGCCGCAAATGTTTTTCCCCAGCTTTCACAGTCAACAAGTTCAGGAGTTAAATCCTTCGGTAAAGTAATCGTCAACATTCTATGCTTATCAGCAGGAGTAGAATTCGGAAAAACCGCCTCCAGTTGATCAAACTTCTCTGCTAGCCAGAATGGGAAGTCATCGTTGTCAACTGGACGAGCACCAAAAACCGAATTAACCATCACTGGATTGAGACGCATTCCGCCTCGATCCATGGGAACGGCCGCACCCCCCTGGGGACCACCAGGCAGGTGGCGACCGATGTATTGCACTAATGCACGAATCACGGAAATGGAAACAACATGCAGCCTACGAATTTCCTGCAGGGTACAAGCGCCGTGATTCGGGTGCGGGGTAAAGCCACCCAACGCAGGCCAATTTGTACCTGGAATTGACAGTGGACCTAACCTCGCAGCGGACAAAGAGTGGGGGAGGGCGCCATCAAACCAAACTCGATGCTGCCAATGATCAATAGGTATTTCCAATGCCCTGTACGGTGTATACTCAGCCGGGACATCCGAGGCGGTGTAGGAGTGGAACAAACCAGTATTAGCGTCCACAGCCGGAAACGTAACCCAAGAGTAAAACAACTCGTAAGGGAACGCCGGATCTGCACATACCACGAAAATCACAGCCATCCCATCTACCGGGACTTGGTACGTCTGAAGATGGTTGCGTACCGCTACGCGACTATGCTGCGCAATAGCCACCGCCGCCATGACAACACTGGAAACAAGAAAACACAAAGAATACTTTGTAGCACAACTGGGTAGAAATTCAAAGAAACCGTTTAAGAAAATATCAAGCTTGAATAAAACCTATTCCAAAAAATAGGTAGGTTTCACCGACACCCCGCTTTCCGGAAACGGAGGTGAAGGGGTTAAGGTATGAACGATAAACTACTCGAGTGTCATGATATAAGACCACCGAAAACGTTGGGCGCCATGTCGCAGGGTTTCTGTTCTCACACAGAACTGTGCACAGAGGAGTGGAACCTCGGCAAATTAGGGTGTTCCAAAACTCACCTTAGCAACCAACTCACCCCTTACCGAGCTAGCTACAGTGTCTCATTGGACATATCAAACTCCCAATGTTTAGACAAACCAGAACATGAACTTACAGTACCTCAGGGTACGTGGAACTCATGAACACTCTTTCGTTATATTATCATTACAAACCAGAACATGGAGTAAAGAAGACACATGTGCATTTGAAATGTTTATTTACTAATGCCGTCTTCTCAGGCGCAGTATCTTAGATAATACAAGTATACTTATTATCAGTAGCAAAATTATCAGCATAGTTACTAAGACATAAAAAGCGAATGGTGACAGCATGTTAACATACTGTAATGAATAAGAGTTAACAACACTTATATCTCACCCTCCCGAACACATATATTATATTATTAGCTAAGAAGGTCTCTTTGGGTTGTTTCGGGCGGGCCCATACCTTAGTGTCCTAGCATGAAGGAATCACATCAGCATACACCAGCTCTCTCTGCATGTGCACCGCATCAAGTGTGTTAACAATTCTCGTGCAAAGCAATATCAATCCCGCCTCAAGCCCAAGTTGGCAAAGGCTGCACTTGTGTTATGACTATGAAGGCGTGGAGATCAGACCTCATAACAATTCCATATCGTGTTGCTCCTGAAACTTCAGCACTCTCCGTGCAGACATGGTTTATTAAACAAAACTGATATCAGAGCAATAACATATTATTCTCACATACACCACGGCAAACCACTAGGTTGAAAGCTAAGTCAACAATTAAGGGTCGTGTGCAGAAGTTGCAAGAAAGGAAAAATGGCGTTTAAACCTAAAATGTACCTATGCTAACTTAACACGATATAAGGATATATAGGAGCTATATAACAATGGTATAGTCCATGACACAGGGTCTGATTACAAGTTTGGCGGTTTTACTGTCATACTGATGCAGCAGCAGTCTCCGGCCTGCCGATTCACGATGCCACTGCTGGCCCAGTGACCGTGTTTCTGATGGCGGGGAATATTTTTTGATATGTGCCTATGCAGGTGTGTATATCTTGACTGCACAAGTGTTAAATGTACACATATGCATGACACATGTGAAAACATACCTACTACCAGTACTCTCCCATTGCTGGAGTCTCGACGAATTGTGCCCAGTGTAGGTAATGGTAAAAACTGGAAAATGGACTTACCTGAATTTTGGCACCAGCAGGGATGTTTTCTTTGGGGCTCAAGATGCTGCTGTGAAGAGGGGCCCTTGAGGAAGGGACCACATGGGAGACTGGAGGGAAGAAAAGGAAATGGGTGAGTATGCACCCTAAATCTTTCGATGCCGCCAACTCGAAGCAGGCGGTCTTCCCACCACAGTCGGCTCGACGGAAAGTCAACTAGTAATTCGGACAGCGGTGAACTTGTCTGTCCCACCCTCTTACAGCTGCTTTCCTCCTACCGCTGTTGAGGCGGTTGGTGATTGGCTGGTTGTGGCGACGGTGCTCCTGAGGTCTTTCGTTCTGCAAACTACCAAATACGGAAATATGTGGGGCAGACCACCGACTGTACGGCGGGGTTTCTGATGCCGTTTTGACAGCAGTTCCTCTACTGCCAAACTCAAAATCAGGCCCTTAGTTTTAGATTGGTTGATATTTTATAAAGTGGTAGAGCTGGAACATTGAGATGTTAACACCACTGGCTGACGTAAACAGATGTTTCTCACTGGAATTTTAATGAATGGATCTGCATTTTTCTTGAAAACTAGCATCAATTATTAAAACTTGCTAAAGGACTATAGAACACAATACACAACACGAAAACCAACAAAAATGACGAGACACGACATAAACATCAAAAGAATGCTGAGCAACCATATACTATTAACACAATTACAGTACACAAAAAAGAACAAAACTATAAGAACAAAATTCAGTAATTAAACAATAAACTAAAACATAGCAGTCAAAATTACACGACACACCGGTGATGCAAGAAAACTAATGCAACTAAACAAATCCAATAAAAGAAACATAAAATATCAACACAAAAATGCAATGCAATTTAAAAACTCTAGCATGACACAACACAAAATTATAATGCAACACAAAATGCTATCACAATCCAACAGGCAAAGTTGCAACACGTAATAACATTAAAATAATATATAAACAATATAACATGAGTACCACAACAGAATACAAGAGAACAACATCATAATGTTCCCAGCACAACGCAAAACAAATCACTACAATAACAATGTAGCAATATAATACACCAAATAAGGAGCTACAAAGGAACCCAAAAAACACAATAAAACTACAGAGCAATTACTGCGCATCACTTTATCAATTCACCACAAAAACAACTGCAGTATACACACTAGTGACACAAAACAATAACATAACCTAAGAACAAAAAATCAACATAATAGAAAATCAGGAAGCACAACACAACCGAGCACAACCCTATTTTCATGATAAGCTTTTGTGTTGCTCCTGTGTTTTCTTGTGGTGTCTTTCTGTATTGACATCAGAGTGTGCTTTTAATTGATTTGGTTGTTGTGCTGTATTGCTATGCTGTAGTGCTGTCCACTTTTATTATGCTGTGGGTGAGGTATATTCTATATTTGTTTTATTTCATTGCTGAATTGTTGCACTGATTTTTGGGGGGGATTTGTTTTGCTGCGCTCCATCTGCGTACACAAGCACAATCGTTCATGACCGATAATACGACATCTCCAAGCATTTGCAGCAAGCACTGCTCTTTGTACCACCACGCATATTCAATAACACTAATTGAATGTCACTGAATTGCAGGTTACACCAGATGCCAAGAATTAACACTAAATCTGAAGTTCTATGTTTCCGTCTGACTGACGACAGAGAGATTAACCAGTTGTGACATCATTCTCAGCAGGTCCCCCGGTTCTATCCCTATTAGGTAATAATATATGGTTTGATATGTACCAATAAAAGATTATTGGAATGTGAGATCTCATAATACCAAACCACAAATAATGATATATATATATATATATATATATATATATATATATATATATATATATATATATATATATATATATATATATATCATATCATTATTTGTCGTTTGGTATTAATATACATATATATATATATATATATATATATATATATATATATATATATATATATATATATATATATATATATATATATATATATATATATATATATATATATATCAATAACGTGAGAGAAACAGAATGAGAAAAAGAGAGCCAGAGAAAAGATGTGGGGGGAGGATATACTCCAAATGGATAGGTGAAATGATCATAAGTGGCCGGTGACTAGTTAGGACTGGTATATAATAAGATCAATGGCAAATGTGGCACACAAGCATGGCTGGACTGGCCAGATGGGCAAGCAAGCCTTCCCCTGTAGGGTGGAGTCCCAGGAGGCCGGTTTTTAAACTTGGAGGACGTAATGGCCTTCAGGAGCGGTGGTGCATGTTACGCAGTCCTGGTGGCAACTTGATAGAGTTGTTCTGATTCTAGATCATATTAGCACATCTGCACACGGGGGCTGAATTTATAATTTTTGCCTGGGCTGTTTTAAGATTCCAGTCCAGCCCTGAACACAAGGAATATGATTTTTTTACTGAACCTTCTCCTATCTTCAGAAATTTGACAATGTATTGCTTGGCAAAGCAGCAATACATGTGTCCTCTTTATGTGCAGCCCTGGTATAGCTACCATGTGCCACATGAATTTAAAGTGCAGCATACAGTGTTCTATTGTAAATGGGATTTAAGGAGAAACGTGTCGGGGGCAACTTACCCCATATCTTTGAAATACAGGCAGTAATAGCTGTGTAGTACATACAAAAAAATCATATGTATAAATGGCAGGGGGTTATTGGTGGCATTTAAATAGCTATTAAGGATTAGACACTGTGTCATGGAAAAATGATCACCCTTGTAGCCAATTCTTGGTGCCCATAATAGAAACATTTGCTTCCTCCTGCTTTTTGCAAGGACTTAGCCCACATGTGATGGTGGGGCAAATCTATTGACTCAGTAGCTGAAAATAAATCTGATGCAGACTTAATATTTCCAGCCTCTCGCATCTTAATATGGCTTTCTATATATTTGGCAAATGTAAACTAGCTTCCATAATTTTAGACGGTACAATTTTTATTCTTCTCTGGCCGAAGGGAGACCTCTAGCTTTTGATGGAGTACCAAACCAGGGTCCACTTCACTATAGACAGATGAAACAACACTCTCAGAGACTTTATTTCACTCACAGTTTTGGGAGTTTGGTCTAGCTGGGTCAGGGCTGGTCTGCTGGTAAGCTTCAGTGGCCATGGTGCTGTAAACAGAAGGCAACTTACAGTGACCGGACTCGCTCCATCTCTATGGGACCACATCATAATACTGAGCCCTGCACACCCTTGGCAGTGTATACAGCTGCCATCACTGTACATCAATTAGTACAGGCCCTTCTGTTTACAGCACCGTTGGAGGGAATATCATCTCCTAATGCATAACACATTTATTCTCCTGTGGTCACATCTCATATCTATTTAGGATGATCGCAGAAGCCAATATGACCGGTTAACCTCCTACACTGGCTCACTCCATACAGGAGGTCTGACCACTGAGGCTTACTAGCAGACCAGCCCTGACAAAGTCATAAGGATATCTCCCAAAGACGACGAAACACGTGTTGGCCAAAGGAAGGTCGCTTGAAGAAAGTAAAACCCGTCAATAGAAGAAAAGAAATCTCTTACATTTTTACACTATCTGGGCCAAAAATTGCATGTGCTTCCTATAATTAGATATTATGTTCACATTTGGCCCAGCGGGTGCTATGGGAAAAACAGACATGAAATTCAAATCTGGAAAACGATCACTTAGATTGTGATTTGTTCAATTAATGTCAGAACTTACCCCAGTGAGGGGAAGTGGTGGAGATAAATCGTCCTCGACCCGTCCCAATCCGGATTCCAAAGCAACCACAGCACAGAGACTGCCCTACTTGCCGCCACAGATGACATCCGCACCCTACTGGACCAAGGCCACTCCGCAGCCCTCATCCTACTCGACCTATCAGCGGCCTTCGACACCGTCTCCCACCGCATACTAGTCACTAGACTACACAATGCAGGCATACAAGGAACAGCCCATGATTCGATCCAACCATTCCTCACTGGAAGAAGCGAAAACATCAGACTCCGACTCTTCCTCTTTGACCCCATGAAAATCACCTGTGGAGTCCCACAGGGTTTATCCCTGAGCCCCACCCTCTTCAACATCTACATGGCCCCCCTCACAGCCATCGTCTGATAACACGGCCTCAACATTGTATCCTACGCCAACGACACCCAGCTCATCCTCTCCCTCGCCAAAGACCCCGTCACTGCCAAACTCAGCTTCCAGAAAGGAATGCAAGACATTGCAGTCTGGATGACCAACAGCTTCCTGAAGCTCAAAGCAGAGAAGACAGAAGTCCTTGTCTTCAGTACCACCCTTTCTGCATGGGACAGCACTTGGTGGCCGACCGCCCTCGGAAGCCCACCTACCACATCAGACCATGCCAAGAACCTTGGCATCATACTCAACTCATCACTCACCATGAACCGATAGGTCAGTGCCGTCACCTCCAGCTGCTTCTACACCCTCTGCATCCTCCGCAAGACCTTCATTTGGATCCCCCCTGAGTTAAGGAAGACAGTCACCCACACACTCATCACCAGCAGACTGGACTATGGAAATGCACTCCACGCCGGCATCAACAAGTCCCTACTCCGCAAACTCCAGACAATACAGAACACCGCCACCAGACTCGTCCTCGGCATCCCCCGACACGAACACACCAGTCAACACCTACAAAGTCTCCACTGGCTCCCAGTGGAGAAAAGAGTTACTTTCAAAATCCTCACTCGCGCCTACAAATGCCTTCACAACAACGGACCCAAATACCTCAGTGACAGAATCAACTTCCACGTACCCAAAAGAAACCTCCGATCTTCCAGCCTCACACTGGCTGAAACCCAGCGCATCCACTGAGCCAGAGCAGGCAGAAGATCCTTCTCTCACATTGCAGCCAAGACCTAGATCGAGCTACCGGTAGACATCAGACACGCCCCCTCCCTGAACACCTTCAGGAAGACCTTCAAGACCTGGCACTTTGGCTAAACAGATCTGTAGACCCCCCACCCCAGCACCTTGAGACCCTCACAGGTGAGTAGCGCGCTTACAATTCCCTGATTGATTGATAAATCTCTCAGAATGTGGAAGCTTGTCAGAATATATCATGCTATGGATAGAGAGTGGTCGAGTCAAACAATCTGTGCCTCTAATAACTGCAGAAAGAGTTAAAAAGGACTTAATGCCAGTTTTATGCTAAAACAAAGGAAAATGAGAGAACGGCCAACAGTATTTTGCATCCAACTGCAATTCACGTAGTGTAATATATTGTATCTGGTGCCCCTGTGTATTGGCCTACATTGGCCAAACTTTACAGCTTATAAACGACAGGATATGGTGACACCGAAGCAGAATATGGCGCGCTGTACCTAATGCACCATTGGTGACCCATTTCATTGGCAAAATACATACAGCTGATGATCTGAAATTGCAGGATGATTCACATGGCAGTGACCATGTCATTCACCTGCCATGTCTGAAAGAGCGTGTGACATTACACACATTCTAGAAAGGATGGAATGTAAATGGATGGAACGGTGAAATTCCATTGACCAAGGATTGAATCTCAGCAGAATTGCGTTGCTTCATGACAACTCTTACAAACTGAAATCGATATGGCTTGAGTTATCATATAGAACTACTGTCATATCTTGCATAATGGTGTATGTATATAATTCCCCTGATGTATGTACCTTGAACATACTGTTTTTATCGCCCTCTTGTCTTTTTACTCTGTCGTAGTTACAAATCTTTTTGATGTATCTGCATGTACATATCCTTGTTTCTCCCCTCTACATTTAGAGCTAAAAGGGACCTTTTGATTCCCTGTATCTGTATTCTTACTCTATCATAGGTACATATCTCCTTGACGTATCTGCATGTGCTTTTCCTTTTATCTCACTCTTATATTTAGAGCCAAAAGGGATTTCTTCATTCCTTGCAACTGTACATCCCACTTCCCCAGGCTCTTGTTCAAGATATAATCTCAGCGACGAATGTCCGCTGATGCTTGTCTATCACAGCACTGTCTGGACCCTCCGATCAGACATTCTTCACTCTGCACATCATTTCGCACTCAACTAGCACCACTTACTCATGGCATTTGCTACTGGAGGCTGACCTTGACAGTCCTCCAGATTACGCAGCACAGTCACTCCATCCTGTGATGTGCAGCTGGCCTCGGAGCTTCCCGCATCCATCTCAATCATAGACACAGGGGCAGATTTACAATAACTGACACATCTCTGCACATTAGCAGAGATGTGTCAGTTAATTTGCGTCACGTAAAAAAACCTTGCGCCACCATGGATTCATCGCATTTACAATGCGGCTCACCGTGGAGCAAGGATGGAAAGATGCGTGACACATCTATTAGCATAAAGGCAAAGCATTGCTGGAGTCATGTCGCAAGCACTACGCAACTCCAGCAATGCTTCAGACTACCTATTTCTATTATGCTGCGGCTATTTCTATTATGCTGCGTCACTCCTTATGCCTGCTTCAAGCAGGCATAAGGTTTTGACACAGTGGCGTCGTAAAAGTGACTCAGAGGCGCGCTTTTAACTTTGGACTTTTGGACATTTTTGGTTCTTATTCTCCCCGGATCCCTGGACACTTACCTGCTCACTCCTCCTGAGTGCACCGGCAGCCGGCTGAGCGCTGACCGCATCGGCGGGCTCTCAGCGGCCGGGGGCGCCATCTTGGGCTGGGCTGCTCGGGTGAGGCGAGGCCAGTGTCACCATCGCCACACCCCCCGAGTTCCGCCCCTACTTAGGAGTGCTGAATTCTCCAACTCGCGGCTATAGCAGGCTGGTTGACCCTGTGGCAGGGGGGTCCTCGCCTGTAGCTGAGGAAGCTGCAATACGAACTTTACAGGAAGAGACGCTGATTTTAACTAGCACTCCGCTGCATAAAGCGCAGAGGCGCGCTTTTAACTTTTGGACATTATTGGTTCTTATTCTCCCCGGATCCCTGGACGCTTACCTGCTCACTCCTCCTGAGTGCACCGGCAGCCGGCTGAGCGCTGACCGCATCGGCGGGCTCTCAGCGGCCGGGGGCGCCATCTTGGGCTGGGCTGCTCGGGTGAGGCGAGGCCAGTGTCACCATCGCCACACCCCCGAGTTCCGCCCCTACTTAGGAGTGCTGAATTCTCCAACTCGCGGCTATAGCAGGCTGGTTGACCCTGTGGCAGGGGGGTCCTCGCCTGTAGCTGAGGAAGCTGCAATACGAACTTTACAGGAAGAGACGCTGATTTTAACTAGCACTCCGCTGCATAAAGCGCAGAGGCGCGCTTTTAACTTTTGGACATTATTGGTTCTTATTCTCCCCGGATCCCTGGACGCTTACCTGCTCACTCCTCCTGAGTGCACCGGCAGCCGGCTGAGCGCTGACCGCATCGGCGGGCTCTCAGCGGCCGGGGGCGCCATCTTGGGCTGGGCTGCTCGGGTGAGGCGAGGCCAGTGTCACCATCGCCACACCCCCCGAGTTCCGCCCCTACTTTACGGTCCATTATGTGTCGGCGCAGCGGACGAGCGCAGCGGGCGCGACGAAGGCGCGCCGGAGTTGCGCCTGAGTTAAGCCCGTCTGCGCCCGTCCGCGGCCGACCGGGACCCGGGCCCACTCCCCCTGGCCAATTTGTGAAGTACTCGTCTTTGGAACTTCTAAGCCTGCGTCCTCATATACCCCACGGTTCTTGCCAGCACTCACTATCTCCACATATATCGGCACGCATTCAACGGCTAGGACTCTCTTCCCCCCCCCTCCCCAGCGAACGACGCTCAGCCTGTCCTACCATCTACTTCTGAGCTTCGACCAGCACCCACTGTAACGCACAGCTTGCGCTGTTACTATCTTAACACCCGGTCCTTGGTTAAAAACCAAATTGAAATTTTTCTATTCCTGAAGGAGGCAAAACCTGACATCCTTTTACTTGCTGAAACTTGGCTAACCCCCCACTCCCTTCCCGATATTCTTGCAGCACTTCCCTCAGATTATTATATTTTGACAGCCAATCGTATATCCGGGAAGGCGGGAGGTGGCGTAGCAGCTATTATCCTGAAATCCCTTCATTTTAGGGAATTACCCTCTCTGACCCTTCCGGACACCGAGAACCTGGTGATCAAGCTTGACACTGAAAGCGGGGCCCTCATCCTGGTGCTGATATATCGCCCTCCCCAATACATGGCCAAGTATCCATCTCTTCTGGCTGAGCAGTTAGCCTCATATGTAGTCAGCTACTCTAAACCATCCTAATTGGGGATCTAAACTACTGGTTCGACAGTATAGACACGGATACCCAAGCTGCTGAACTAAAAGACCTGCTCACAGACCTTAATTTAACCCAGCACATTCACTCATCTACCCACCATAAAGGTCATAGCCTTGACCAAATCTGGACATACAACCTACCACTACCCAACCCTGTTATTAGTCCTTGCATATGGTCGGATCATTTCGTTATTCATTTTACTTTAGAAATACTAGGGAATGTTAAGTCCAGACCATGCATGGGCAAAGAATTCCGTAAATGGAAATCTATGGACCTTCCGGGATTCATTGATGTTCTAAGTAAATCCGTACCTTTTCCGCATGATGACCTGGATACTGGCGAGAGAGCATTGTCAAACTGGCTACGCCACGCAGCTGACGTCTCAGCCCCCCTAGTACTGGTCTCTAGCATTAGAGGGAATGATGCCCACAAATGGTTTACCCAAGAACTGAAAAATCTTAAATTAGGGGTACGACAAAAGGAACGGAAATGGAGACAAAATTACTCCCCACAAGACAGGAAAGTGTATTGCGCTGCCAGGAAGGAGTTCCAAAAAATTCTGCACCAACACAAAACCAATTACTTTTCCCCAAAAATGTTAACCTCTTCCAATAAAACTAAAGATGTATTTAATATAGTCAACGAGCTCTGTGACGATGACCGGACAGCTCCCTCAATGGCTCCTACCGAGAAGTTGTGTGACTCTCTGAATGAATACTTCAGAGAGAAAATTGTAACGATAAAACGCAACATTGCAAGTTCTCCTATACCATCTCCTTTGGATGATATTTTTAATAATCCCGCTACATTAGATGCCTTCCCTGCTATAGACTCTAAAACATTTTTTGCTCTCCTGGCACGTGTCAAGTCTGGCTCACCCGACGACATCTGCCCACCCTACATCTTCACAGAAATAGGGCATTCCATCCCACAGGGGATCCTTCCTCTGCTTAATGACTCACTTGATCAGGGAAAGGTACCTGTAGGGTTTAAACACGCTCTACTCATTCCCTTGATTAAAAAACCTGGCTTGGATCTTCATGATCCATCAAATTATCGCCCAATATCCTTGTTGCCATTCCTTTCAAAGATCCTGGAGGCACATGCTGCTAGCTGTCTCTCTAGCTTCGTTGAAACCACTGGATATCTAGAACTCAATCAAGCTGGGTTTCGACCGGGGCATTCGACCGAGATGGTGACATTGGCGGTACAGAATGCACTTAGATGCAACGCGGACAAGGTCATTCATCAAGCACTAGTACTTCTTGACCTATCGGCCGCGTTCGACACGGTCGACCACACCATCTTGGTCGACCGTGTCGAACAGGCGGGCCTTAGAGGCTCGGCCTTGAGATGGCTGAAGTCATTTATCTCGGATCGCACCCAGGCAGTGAGATTAGGAACCTTTACAGCCCCTAAAATTAAAAATGAATGCGGAGTCCCTCAGGAATCGTCCCTGTCCCCTCTTCTATTTAATTTGTATTTACGACCTCTGCTGTTTTCATTAAGAAAGTTTAGAGCTTTAATTTTTAACTATGCAGATGATTTGCAACTGATCTTCCGTCTGGACTCCCCTGGTGCTGCCTCCGAATTTCGGGAGGCCATGGTCCACATCCAGAGATGGATGAGCCTAAATCACCTGAAACTCAACCCAGGCAAAACTGAATTGATTTTGCCTGGGAGGAGTGAACTGTACTGGGGGCCACATTTTTGGCCTCCAGAAATGGGAAATCCTCCAACTAAGTCCCAAACAGTAAAAAGCCTAGGGGTTACTTTTAACGAAGATCTTTCGCTTAAAAGTCAGGTAGGGACTGTGGTATCTTCAAGTTTCTTTCAACTTCGTAAGATCAAGAAGATTGCCCACCTATTAACTCACCCTGCTCTGATCCAAGTTATCATCGCTCTTGTGCTGTCCCGTCTGGACTATTCCAACAGTTTGTATTTGGGTCTTCCAGTTGGGCAGCTCAAGAGACTTCAACTGGTTCAGAACCAAGCAGCCAGGCTGATTTGTAAGATTCCCAAATGGCAGTCCATCAGGCCGGGTCTGGCCAGTCTCCACTGGTTGCCAGTAGCGCAGAGAGCAACTTTTAAAGCTGGATGCATTATCTTTAGGGCTCTACAAGGTAAGGGCCCTGGATTTATTAGCAGCCTGCTTGTTAGTTACACCCCCTCTCGTGCTCTCCCCTCAGGCCAAAAGAACTTGTTAGTGGTGCCTCGTATTAGGAAACAACGCCAGGGAGGCGGTTCTTTTCACTTCTTGGCCTCCTCCCTGTGGAACTCTCTGCCTCTGACACTGAGACTTCATGAAGACTTGTTGGCTTTCAGACAGGCTTTCAAAACTTGGCTTTTTAGGCAAGCCTACCCGTAGTTAATTTCGGGCCCTCTCTGTTATATGTTATGTTTTGCAAATCCTCCAACAGCGCCATGAAGCCTATGGGCGTACGTGCGCTTAATAAATTTAATTTAACATAACATAACATAACTCAGTGCGTCACTGCTACGAGGCTTTCTTGCGTCAGGATGCCCACCTTGCATACATTATACCTATAATGTGACGCAGGGCTTTACAACGTGATGCATCTCTATAAATGTGTCGCGTTGTAAATGTTCTGCAAAGTGGTGCATTATTTGCAACGCCGGTGCGCCAAAAGTGAGGCAATGGCAACGTAAAAGTGTCGCAAGGGGCTTGTAAATCTGCCCCATGGAGTATCCGACGTTACGAATCTGTTCAGGGGAGTGCACACATGTCTGACTTATAAGATTGGGGCCATTCTCTTATTTTCCTTCATTTGAGCATTACGCTGACATCAAGTTCTTATTAACTCTTTCAGCTTGTCTGGGAGGCACAGATTACTTGTCTCCACCACTCGCTATCCTTTGCGTGATCTATCCTAACATGCTTCCCCTTTCTGCAAGATTTATCTCTTCGCCTCACAGGGTTAAGGCCTGACATTAATTGAACAGAGCACAGCCTAAGTGATCGTTTTCCAGATTCTAATTCCATGTCCCTTTTCCCAAAGCACCCAGCTGTGACCCATGTGAGTACCTTTATCCTTTTGCTCACTGGGTGCTATGTGCACCCCACCTATTAAGTCTGCAAGTTGTTGAGATTCTTCAGGTAATATATTTTTTCTGCTATTTCTTACTTCTCTCAGGTCTCTCCTATACCTCTGCTTAGTCACTGGTCATTATTGTATGTCAGGTGTCCCTCATTGTCGGGTCCTTATGAGACTGCCCATTAACAGTGGGGTCGAAACGTCGTTGACTTACATAAAAACTGACCATTACCAGTCTTTGTAAAATAATAACAAAACTGTTGAATCATTGTTGTTTAATTTACAATGGTCGTTTCCTTGTTTTGAGAAGCCACGTTGTATGCCATATTGTTGTCACTCAAAGTGTGTTGGTTCTGTTTTCACTTGGGACACAGAGCACTATTTTTATATGTGTTTTCAAAATACAGATATGATTTCTGTCTAACAGTATTTGGTTTACGAATTGCATTTTTGTACGAGCGTGTCTCTTTTAACATCACTTACTAGCAGCATTAGCTATTGTGCTTAATTATTATCAAGTATTTTTGTATTTTCCACTGGAACCATTGTTTTTTCTTGTACTTATTTAAAGTTTGCAAGTCCACCAACCTGTATATCAGATCCCTAGAACTATGGGTGACTGATATACCTGACAATAACACTCAACTTTCCATTTTAAACGTTGCTCCATTTCCATTTCCACGTTTTTGACGGAGAAACTTTTATTTCATTTTTAAGGTGGTTGAAGTGGAATTTTACAATGTAGTGAGGTGTATGGGTATACTTATGTTTGTCTGTGTGTTCATGTGAATGTGACCTGCGTGGGTCAGTATATGTGGACACGCGTGATGAAATATGTATCTGTGTGCACGCGTATATGATGAAACTGTTGATGAAAAAGTATTTGAAAACGGACTTTGTGAGACTGGACAATACATGCCTGTCTTCTGTTCTTTTTAAGGACATAGGTGCAGCATTCAGGCCGCGTAAGTAGCGGCAGGCCATGTCAGCATTGCAAGAATCAATGCAGGATAGTTGAGCTAAAGTCCTTCGGACTGATTTTATTGATGAAATAATCTCAGGAGTTAATAACGTCTCTGATGGATTAGATTTTACATTCGACCAATTCCCAAATGGCTATAATAAAGCCCCAGCCTCTAGATAATAAGTTGACATGTGTCTGAAATTCTTATCCTCCAATGATGGATTTTTATTCCCAATTCCCAAGACTGAAGAAAACGGATTAGGATTGCTGTTTGGGTTTCTTGCATCAGATGACATATTGTGAGATTACTTCGAGTTAGGATTTTACGGATAAGAGTTCAGTTTGAGGCTTGACTAAATGGAAGACATAAATGTGGATCAAGAATTTTTGCTGTTTCATAAAATACCCATCGAGGGTGAATACACGCTGCTGGGGTAAATGTACTAAAAAAATAGTGCAATGCAGTGTATCAAACAAAGTTGCTCCACTGTCTTTTGTGCACTCTGTAGAGCTTGATATTAGGATATGGTTCTGCTGCCCCCAGCACTGGTGCACAAACAGACTACCTAGCTATACAAACACAGGCAGTTGCACCATGGTGCAAAGGTAGGTGCTTGATGTCAAGCATAGTTTTGTGGGGGAGGGTGCAAAGCAATATGCCTTGACAAGCTTTTAAATATTTCATACATTGCATGTGTGCTGTACAGTGCATCACGTATGCAATGTGGTAACATTTAGGAGAAATTCAAAAATTTCTCTTACTCAAGGAGCATGTGCAAAGCCCTGTCTAACAATTTTACTAGTTAGGGGTTGCTTTATAAACCATTGATGGTAGCATGTGAATGCTCCTATACCAGCCATGGGATGCCCTCTTGACATAACAAAAAGTGGTATTTGTGTTACTATGTGGGCTACTGTACAGTGCAAAAAAAAGTTTTGTGCTGACAGGTAAATACTTTAGCAAATCTGTGCCATTCTACGGTATTTTGCGTGACTGCAGCGGTACAAAATGTTGACAAAACGCCCCACCATGCGCAAATGTTTGTACGCAGCTGTAATATGATCGCCAACCATTTTTTTGTTTTGTCACAGTAGTTGTTGATAATATAACTGCTCCTAGTAGCTACACCAAAAACTTCACAGAGCTTGGTTTTGGCACTGGTCTGATTAAATATGGAAAACATTGCACTTTGACATACAGGGCCATAGTTACCATTATCTCATGCAATACAAATCAGCAAGACACCATGCTGCGTCAAAGGGTAAAGGGCATGAGTGCGCCATTTCTATCAAGATATGGTGCATTTCTGCTCCCCCCTGCGCTGGTGCACAAACTGCTGCCTAGTGACAACACAGGCTCTGCATCAAGGTGCAAGGGTGCCTGCGTTGCAGACATGATTGTTTTTTGTGCAGGAACGAAAACCTTCCTGCACAAAAACAATCCTCTGAGGTTTTTCCCCTTTCTATGTATGCAGCAGAATGAAGCACATGTAGAAAGAGGATACAATGAGGAGAAATAATGATATTTCTCCTAGTTATGGGAAAGCGTAGCATTTTGACACATTCTCAGGTTTACCAATCTTGGTAAGTCTGGGAATGCTCCAAAATCCATGGTGGATGAGTGCGGAGTACCCACACTCCACTCATGGATGCCTCCCTGGGGCAAAGTAATGCAAGTCAGTGACTTGTGCAGACTTGCATTACTCCAGATTTAAGCCATGCTGGGTCATGCAAGGTGGGCTTGTGTGGCTTGGTAAATATCATTCTAGGTTTTGCATCGCACTTGCGCTACCTTGCATGACAAAAGCGCAACGCAAAACATAGATAAATTTAACCCATAGGTTGTCATTGTAATGCTAAGTTGTGATTGTGATCACAAATCCAAAACAGAAAAACTCTTACTTCCGAATTCAACTCCAAAAGTAACTTCTAGGATGTTTTTGGTGCGCAGAATACACCTGCGCTTGTCAGTGGAGACACATTTTGTCCACCAGATCAGTGGTTTACGTTACAGCATGTAATACAGGCCAAATTGAAATTGAAATACAAAATGTACTCTGAAAAAATCTCAGGTGCTCCTTGGAGCTTGTTGCACGATATCACAAAAACTTACAAAAAGATAAGGACATACAATAAAAACAGCAGAATGTCATGGGTGAGGTGTTCCCGAATCTTGCTTGTGGGGTTCTGAATCTAGCTTCTGTCACTACCCCTTCCTGCGCTTGACGCTTTGGACTCCTGTGGCTACCGTGGCCCCCGGCTCTGCTCGACTGGCCACCTGGCCTGCTGTAGTAGTAGCAGAAGCCAACCCTTCGGTGTCTCAGATTCCTGTGGCTACTGCAGCTCTGATCTGCCCCGGCTATCCGGCTGCAGTAACCAAGGCTGGACCCTGCAAGCCTGCCATACTGGTGAAGGGCGGCTAGAGTGAAGCTGCACCACAGGAGGCAGCGGTTGGAGCCTTGAATAGGTGCCCCGGTGGTGTAGCCCAGAACCAGGCGGTGAGGGTGAGCAAGCCAGGAGCTGTGTGCTGTGGGCTCCCACCCAGCTGGAGGGAGCACAATTAGGCCACATTAGTAGCGGCAGTTGGGGGGGTGTAGTGGCGGTAGAGCCACTACATTAGGTCGAGCCCCTTGGCAGCAGAAGATGGCCGCCTAGGGTTGGGGGCAGGCTGCAACCAGGGGTGAGCTCTCGCCCCCTACCCTCTCTCAACCTATGCCTGTATCTACCTTCCGCAAGTGGCCTGTGTGGCAAACACTCAGCCTCGCCCTAATTCCAAGCAGCCTGCTTTGTAGCTCTGCCTATCACCCCCCTTTCTGCGTAGCCAGTGGAGGACTTCAGAGGATTCAAGCTTTACCTCATGCTGGTGGTTGGAGGATCCTAGGAGCGCAAGAACTAGTGGTCAAAGCTAGCTGTCTGATTTGAAGGAAGCTAAACTTTCCACTAGCAGAGGCAGACAGAAACTGGGTGGTGCAGCTTGCTTGCAGATCAGTTTTGTCACCTGTGGCAGGCTTCAACCTTGTACTTCTATGCTATTCTGCTTGCAATGTTTGGATAACTTGGTAGCGCCATTATTGACATACTACCATATCAGTTATATTTAGGTGAAGCGGGTAAGCACTAGGAAGTGACTACAAGTCCTAACACGTGCCTTTGAGGCATCTAGAAGTAATTAAAAATAGTTAAAAGCATCAGGAGCTCTGTGCTGTAGTAGCGCTATGACACTAATGTGCAGGCTTTTCTGTCTGCGTTTTGAGATTTCCTTAAATAACAGCTGCATAATGTATACACATGTTTATCACTGTAAATATGAACTTGTCAGAGCATATCCTATATCTGGGGAGATACATAGATGATTTACTGATGTTTTGGACAGGTAGTAGGGATGAGTTGGACATGTTCTTTGAACATCTAAATGACAACCCCTTCAACTTGAAGTTTACAAAAGAACAGAGTGTGTCGAAAATTAACTTTCTAGACATTACCATTGTGGTAAAAAAAGACAAATTGCATACTGTTCCCTATAGAAAGGAAACTGCGTGTAATTTTGTGCTACATGCACAGAGTGCCCACCCTGTCTCACAAATCAAGGTAATCCCCTTTGGGGAAATGTTAAGAATCAAGAGGAACTGCAGTGATAGTGACAGATTGGACACAGAACTAAAACGAGTAGAAAATAGATTCCTGTCTAGGGGCTATAACAAGGAAATGGTCACCAATGCAAGGAGTAGAATAGACAAAATCAACAGAGATTCATTATTGAAATATAAACAACGCAAACCTCCCCAAAAGAAGAACAACATAAGGTTTATAACACCATACAGTTCAGTGAGTACTGATTTGTATAAAATACTAAATAAACATTGTCATCTATTAATGGAGGATCCTAGCCTACATGCAAAAGTGGGAAGGAAACCGACCATTACTTTTAGTAAGGGTAAAACTCTGAGACAGGAACTATGTCCGAGTTACCTTCCCCCGAAGAGAGCACAGAACTGGATGCCTATAACACCGAAAGGGTTCTTCCGATGTGGTAATTGCTGCATATGTTGCTTTGCACAGAACAGGACAATCAATTTTAAATACAATAGTGAGAAGCAATACACTATACACCAATTCATAAATTGCAATACGACACATGCAGTGTATTGCATTAAATGCATATGTGACTGGATATACACTGGAAGTTCAATAAGGCCTTTGAAAGAAAGGATACAAGAGCATATTCGCGCTATACGCAATAATAATATGCAATATCCATTTGCAGTGCATTTTAATGCAACGCATCAACAGAATGAAATATATAGGATCAGGTTTCATGGAATTGATGTGGCAATGACAGGAAATAGGGGAGGTAATCGTGAGCGCAAACTGCGCCAGCTAGAAAGCAAATGGATTATATCTCTGAGAGCTGTAGAGAAGGGGGCTAACATCGACAAAGAGATGTATGAATTTCTGTAAGAATGAGTTGTCATTTAGTCCTATGATAAGATGCACAATATACCCTGTGATTAATCTGAAAAATCTCGGTCTGGGGTTATATCTGGACGTTGAATAATGGGACATATAATATGTCTATGTTGAATATACACAATAGGCGGGTGGTAATAGTTCTCTTTGCTGAAAAATAATACGATTTTAAAATGAATTTGTAATAACCAATGCATCAGTGGTAATTAATGACAAATTGAATGGTAATGCAATCGATATATCATCGGATTGATATTTGTCGCTTTGGAAAGAGAGCAACAACCCGGTGAGATCACCTGATACATGTATATATTAACAATGGCTCTTTGTTAGTCACATTGCGTTAGGGTTGAAATATGTTGTTAATAAAGATACTTGGGAGTAAGGATCTTTAAAATAGCCTAACATTAAACTAGGACTCTTTAAAATGGCCGCGACGCTACTATAGAATCTAATACAAAATACACAAGTAGGTCCGTCCTCGCTTTCTATCATGAACAAATGGGAGTGGAAACTGAGAGGGCCGAGGAAAGGAGACGCGGAAGTAGGCTACCTTTTTCGACCTCAACACACGCCGAATGGCGGTAAGTTGAACAAACAAGAATGATGTAGGCTTGGGCTCTAAATCCTTTTGGGTCACAGATATTTAACCGATACTAAGAAGTGGGGATTATCCAGCACACGAAACGTGTGATCTAAAGCTTTTAGAAAAATGAAACATCACGCAATTAATGATATGTCGTAACGTGTAAACCGCTGATACTAACAACGTGGGTTCGAGTATGACGGATCGAAGTTTGCACTATGTGCGAGGAAATATTTTTTCTGAACATGAAATAGAATTTCTGAAATAGTCGTTTTAATCTATTCGAGTATATCTCAGTATACTGTTTAAACTATTACTGTCAAGTATACAAACAGCCGCTTAGGGCTGTGGAATAACGCTATTGCAATGTGAGTGGACTAGTGAACGTTGGAGTTAAAACATAGTGGGTATAATTGTTCGAATGTTCATGCATCTTGATTGAGATAATAAAGAAATAGAGTGGCACATATGATTAATCAAACTGATGGCCCAAAAACCTTTTTGACAATACAGATGGAACTTATCAAGGCTCCATACAGTGTGCCCAAACCTTGAAAAACGATCACACGGTCGGATCCAATACGGAAATCACAACAGAAAGGCTTGAAGGTAAGCCTGGACTAATCAATGTGTAATTAATAATCCGAGTGACTTGCTAGCCATATATTGACGGTAATGATGAAATGACGTCCGTATATATATATTTTTTTTAGGTACAATGACCAAAGATCTTCACTAATATTGACTTGTAATACACATGCTACTCACCTAAAAGCAGCTTGGTAAGTGTATTTACAGAGATCCTAACTAGATTAACAATTTTTAAATAGTTTGCTTCAATTGGCCTTTGGTCAATATTAAAATCTGATTTACTGTTTAACTGGTTTTTTAACTAGACACAATAGGTGTTTATAAATAAGATAATATCATGGCGAAGGTGGTCGCACTAAGAGGGTGTGCCCTCAACACAGGGAATAAAAGTGAACTGACTAGAAAATATTGATAAAAAATAAATCAGGATGAGATTCACACGCAAACCCTATTGGTGGTGGTGGCACGATCCACTCGTGGATCAAACATTTTTTTTAAATGTAATGAAGAAAAGCAGGTGGCCCAGAATGTATAAACCTGATATGGTGCTATGTCTTGTGTGCTAATTACAGCCTTGAAAAAGCCCGCGGAGGGCGAAACGCGCGTCGGCTGTGACGGATGTGACAAGAAAAATATCAATAAAAGAACACTGAATATCAATGAACATTGTGCACGTATATTTTGGATCTAAAAGACTTTTTGAGATATTGAATCTGACTTGGCTGGATGCCCATTGGATAACAGTGACTGAAAAGGATGTGCCCTGGTGTTAGTTTGTACACTGTAAATATATACATAATCTCCAGAATATAAAAAATATTTTGGAAAATAAAATTAAAAAAAAGAGTAGGCTCACAAAGTAGGTGTTCCTTAGTCCTCGGGAAGAGTATATAATAAATGATTTGCGACCTTTCCAAAAGGAAAGAGAAACATGCAGTAGGATGTCATAATCACGCAATCCGGTGTGCTCCAACCCATACCTGAACTTGCACTCAAAGAACTCGTAGAGGTTCCCTCTAACGCCCCTTCAACTGCCAGTAATGCTAGCAGACTCGCTTCTAAGCTAATAACAAGCTTCTTTCAGAAGACTTATAAGGAGTTTACACCTATGGCAACCACTAGAGCAGGACTGAGTCCTGGGACCTTGGAGGGCAGCCGGTCCGGTACTTCGACCGATTTGGGAATGGTATTACTTAAAAGCGGGTCAGTTCACCCTAGTGTAGATAAAACAGGCGAAGAGAGTTCCAAAAGAGTTGCCTGTAAGAGTGAGGACAATATCATTGACCTAACAGCTCAGGCACACAAACAAATTCAAGTAAGGATACACAGAAAAACGATTGACTTGCATAGTGCAAGGGAACCGCTACTGATCGAGGATGTGGAGACGGATAACAAGCTCAGTAAAGTCAGAGATTCTTCTCCTCTGGAACCATCTGAGTGCTTAACCCGAGACTGTGCAAACCAAAGGCCTGCAGTGTTGTGTGGCCAGAGGGAGATAAATGCCCAGGTAGAGACGGCCTGAGTACCAGCTCCTTAATGTTCCTTGACTATACCCTTCCCAATGAACCAATAAGTGCCATAACTCATGGGAGGATGAGCATAGAAGGGACGGGGAATCTTGACAGCCCCTTTATACTCGATGACCAGGGGATGCCCAGGGCGAGACTGATAATACTCCTGTGGAAAATAGCAGAACTTCCACTGGGGGATTTTGAGTTTGACAACTTAATTTTTCAGTTTATTCCAGTTAACCAGTTCTCTGGGAGCATCTCTCCCAATCTGGAGGCTTTGCAAGGTTTTATAATATCAGAAGCCGTGAATGCCCTCAACAGAGTCCTGTCTTCCATACTCTCACTTCTAGAGAAGTCACTAGAATCATTGCTGACCCTGATACTTCATTTCCTAGGGCCAGAAGGTAGAAATCCCAGATGGACATCCAAAATGAGCCAGAAAACTTGGTATCCCAAAAGGCAATCTCTTCCACTCAATCTGAAATATTTATTGATTCTTGCCAAGTTTGTAATGGCATGCTTGAGCTGCCCATCTATCTGATAGAAAATGGAAGTAATGAGGTGCTAAGGCTGGCATACCCACTGACTCCTCAATATTGACACCAAGTGCCAGGGAGCAGAAATCACCTGTACCACGGAAGATAGTGAGATCAAGCCTGGGATAACTTGTCCGGGTGTTCTGGAAACATACCTTATAATCTGGGGAGTTTTGCAATGAAAATGAACTTTGCTAAAAGTGCAAATACTACCACAGGACCTGAGAACACTGGGATGAAGGGTAAACCAAAAGAAAAGGGTAAGGACTGACCCTGCTTTCCCTGTATATTCAATAAAGTGGCAATTCTCCAATCGTAAGGGGCGCAACAATGGATTGGTCCCAAGTGGTTGCTTGGTAAATTCAGATATAATGGCCGGTACAATCGCCTGAGATGTAATCCCTAACCACTTAACCGGAGATCCGAATAATATAAATGATGTAAACAACACTTTACACCCCAAAGCAGATACTTCGCAGTGTGATGGTGGCCAAGTCTCAAACAACTCGAAAGGAGTAAATAAAAACAGCAAGTGCAATCAAAAAGGAAAAGAAAACCTAAGAATAATAGTTGACCCACAAAAAGAGTTGCTAAGGTGCTACAGTCGGTTAGAGTTTCCAAGTCAAGTAAAGTGATGACTCCTGTGCAGGGCATTGGTGCCGATCAGCCTAAAAACATGGGTGCTATTCCCACAGAGGAATCCAGGCCAGCGCCCAGCCTCAACCGATTGGTCCTAATTTTTCAGGAGGCAATGTAGGAATTCAAATTATAAAGAAAAGTACTCCGTTAGATAATACTGGCGTAGCTTACTGAAAAGGAGCTGATTGCTGCCTGGAATTTATTGATCTCTTCCTAGACTTTGCCTCTGCAAATCCCTTAAACAGATCAAGATTGTCAGCTGTTTTCTGTGCTGCTCTCGAACAAAGGGGCTTATTTAGAAGGAGCTTGCGCCACCAATGCCTCATAATGTGAACAAATTGGCTGTGCCGTCAGTACTCCACATTTACAAAGTGACATATCAAGGGAAAAATGGTTACTTTTTGGACTCCTGGGTCAAAATGTGCCTGGATCTGAACTGGCTGCATCACATAAGTATTAATATATGCAAGGTAGGAGTTCCATCGTAATTTTCACTGTAAAACCGACGCATTGATAGTTACGGAGATTTTTGACAAGTGAAGCATCGCTGGCAAATGTGTTTCAAAGTCCCAAAAGCATGACAAATCCTGTGCCTCAGAATCCCATGTGTAGGAAATGGTGCTTTGGCTTTGGTGTATAAAGAGAAGCCAGACAGAACAGTGTGCTTCGCAAACAAATAATGGACGGAATGCTGAATAAATCATACATTCACAACCCAAGTCAAGAGATCTGGCTTAAATCCATTGTTCTTTTGCTCACCATGCCACCCCAGTTTAGGCCCAGCCATATGCAAATCAGTGTTGACCCTCTGCCTCATGGGAACATCCCAGACCGAACTGCCAAGCCAGGTCCTCCCTGGACCGGAAACAAGCATCCTGGGACCGGTTTCTGGGTATTACCCTCCATCAGCCAGGCTAGCTTGAATCCAGTGGCACAGTGAGCAAGGGACCCACGTCTGGGCATACCCATCCAACTTAGGGTGAAAAGTGCTACGCAAACAAATGATGGACGGAACGCTGAATAAATCACACATTCACCCCCAGTCAAGAGATCAGGGTTAAATCCATTGTTATTTTGCTCACCATACGACCCCAGTTTATGTTCTGCATTCTGTCCATCAATTGTTCTTTTTGCATTTGTCACCCCGAGTGGGGCGGGTATGCCCAACATGGGTCCTGTGCTCTCCATGCACTGGAGTCAAGCTATCCTGGCTGATGAGGGCTGAAAACACGACACCGGTCCTAGGATGCTTGTTTCCAGTCCAGGGATGACATGGCCTGGCAGGTCCGGCTGGTCTGTTTCCATATGGTGCAGGGTCAAGACTGATTTGCATATGGCTGGGTCCAAACTGAAATGGCATGGTGAGCAAAAAAACAATGGATTTAGGCCCAGATCACGTTACTGGGGGAATCTATGACATTGTTCTGAATTCTGCCCATCAATTGTTCTTTTTGCATTTGTCATCCCGAGTGGGACGGGCATGCCCAGACATGGGTTCTGTGCTCTACATGCCACTGGAGTCAAGCTATCTTGGCTGATAAGGGCTATAAGCCCAAAACCAGTCTTAGGATGCTTGTTTCCAGTTTAGGGTGGACTTGGCCTGGCAGTTCGGGCTGGACTGTTCCCATTGCGGGCAGGGTCAAGACTGATTTAAATATGGCTGGGTCCAAACTGGAATGTCAGGGTAAGCAAAAAAAAAACAATGGATTTAGGCCCAGATCACTGTACTGGGGAGAATGTATGACAATGTTCTGCATTCTGTCCCTCAATTGTTCTTTATGCATTTGTCAACCCGAGTGGGACGGGTATTCCAGGAAGTGGGTCCCGTGCTATCCATGCAACTGGAGTCAAGCTATCCTGGCTGATGAGGGCTGAAAGCTCAAAACCGGTCCTAGGATGCTTGTTTCCAGTCCAAGGAGGACCAGGCCTGGCAGTTCGGGCTGGACTGTTCCCATTGGGTGCAGGGTCAAGACTGATTTGCATATGGCTGGTTCCAAACTGGAATGGCATGGTGAGCAAAAAACGATGGATTTGGGTCCAGATCACTGTACTGGGGTGAAAGTATGACAATGTTCTGCATTCATTCCATCAATTGTTCTTTTTGCATTTGTCACCCCGAGTGGGACGGGTATGCCCAGACGTGGATCCTGTGCTCTCCATGCCACTGGAGTCAAGCTATATGAGAGCTGAAAGAACGAAAACGGCCATAGAATGCTTGTTTCTAGTCCAGGAAGGACCTGGCCTGCCAGTTCGGGCTGGACTGTTCCCATTGGGCGCAGGGTCAAGACTGATTTGCATATGGCTGGGTCCAAACCGGAATAGCATAGTGAGCAAAAACCAATGGATTTAGACCCAGATCACGGTACTGGGGTGAATGTATGACATTGTTCTGCATTCTGTCCATCAATTGTTCTTTTTGAATTTGTCACTCCTGTGCTCTCCATGCCACTGGAGTCAAGAAATCTTGGCTGTTGAGGGCTGAAAGCCTGAAACCGGTCCTAGGATGCTTGTTTCCAGTCCAGAGAGGACCTGGCTTGGCAGTTCGGGCTGGACTGTTCCCATGGGGCACAGGGTCAAGAGTGATTTGCATTTTGCTGGGTCCAAACTGGAATGGCAAGGAGAGCAAATGGACAAACTATGGATTTCGGCCCAGATCACTGTACTGGGGTGAATGTATGACATTGTTTTGCTTTCTGTCCATCAATTGTTCTTTTTGCAACAGACAGAACAGTGTGGCAAACATACCTACGCCATGTAGGTGCTGATTTTACAGCTGGGAGTTTCAGAGACAACTACCAGCCTGACTACCACCACAAAGGCAGCACAGGAGAAGTAATAGCACTTATTGGCCTTCATTCATCTCAGGGTGTTGCAGGGATTCTGCTCAGTCACAGAACTGTGCACAGAGACTCAGGTGTCAAGCGTCAGTTCACGAGGCTCCTGTTGTTTCCTTCTTGATGATGCTAGGTCCCAACCCCCTTATGAATCTGCCAGCAAATCGAGGAATTAAACACTTAATCCGACTGACTGACCCACAAGGGAAAGGGGAAGTGGATTGAGAAACAAGAAAAAACACAACACAGGAGCTCTTCTAGTGGAGTCTTCAATCGAATTTCTCTCTGAGGTGATCTGGACTTCGTGCACTGACTCAGGAAATATCTTTAGCAATGTGTCTGTATATATAAACAGGAATTAGAATTTACCTATACAAATTACTTCTGTTCAAACTTATCTCTAAGGAAATTACAATACATACCAGATTGTTATAAGCCCATTCAAACACCTCTGCAATTGCTAAATGTCGAGGATTCGGTTTACTGTCATAAAATAAATAGGAACATATATATCACCATATGTTTTAAGAAAAAGACAGCAATTGAATGTTCGAACTTTGATTGGTTAATTAACAGGTTAGTGATTAACGAGTTTAGTTTCACTCTTGAACTCTTCCTACCTTGCAATTGCTTTTGATGATCCTTAAAATGGATTCTAAAAGAGAGAAGCAGAAAGAACAACCCTGCCTCCTCACTTGCTATCAACTGAGTTCAAGGACTCATAAATTCTGTGTCCTTTTCAAATGAGACTTAAGTTTTGCAGTAAATCAAAATACCAAAATAACAATAATAGTCTTCTGACTTTTCACATAAATACCAACAATCTTTTGCAAGTATTTTCAAACAACAAAGTTCGCTTTTCGAAAATTCTTTTCTTTAAACAATGTTCCTCAGAAAATCAAGCGCTTTGTCTTTACCAATGTTTGTTCATTTTCACTTTAGTTATTATCAAGGTTTGTGTTGCCAAGATACCAAACTGTCTTTACTTTTGGCCCGGAACCGATAGATTATCACCAAGAGAAAACAGGAAAGAAAACCTCACCGGATTCTGGAGAATCAGGAAGTGACGTGGAGTCGGAAGAATCGGAAGATGATGCCAAGACGGATTCTTTGCCAAGGACTTTCAATGCAGGTAAGGAGATGGTGAAACGAGAGACCCGAGAGTCAGGAAACTTGAGCTGGGGGCTGGTTCAAGACGCTGGGGTAGGCGCTGGGTAGGCGGGAGGATTCAAGGCTGCCAAACAGGAGCTCACGCGAAGACGCTGAGTCAGGAAGCAAAGCGTCTCTGTGAGCTGGAGCAGGACTTTTATAGCCTTGCCCGGCGGGCGTTGTCTCTTGATTCACGTGTAAACCAAAACAGTTTAAACACGTGCAACGAGTGTCTAAATCGAACTTTCAGTATACTGGCAGTATTTTCTGACAGTCAGTGTACATCCAAACAGTACCCAAAAACAAGCATTGACAATACAATTCCAGATATTACAGTGGTATTAAAAGCATATTCGCAGCATGATAAAATACAATGCTGATTATTATTAGAATGAATTTAATATTAGTGCCATTCAACATCAGTGCAGAGCATTACCAACTTACTGAGCATGTGTGCACATAACAGTTCTCCTCCCCCAAAGGTTGTCTCACAGGTCGGGGTTTATTGGCATAAAGAGCATGAAATGAACGAATTAACCGAGGGGAATGCACATTTCGTTCAGGTTCCCAGGATTGCTCAGATGGATCATATCCCTTCCAATCAATCAAGTAAAATAAACGACCTTGAACCCTTTTGGCATCTAAAATTCTTTTCACTTCATATTCAACATGATCTCCTACAATTACAGGAGGTGGTGGATTATCTGTACGGGTATTAGGATCATAGGGTTTCAAAAGGGACACATGAAAGACAGGGTGAATTGAATATTCTTGAGGAAGTGCCAATTTTACGGAGACTGGATTTATAATTTTGTCAATTGGGAAAGGTCCAATAAATTGGGGTTTTAACTTTTTAGGTCCATCAATCTGGATGTTTTTAGTTGATAACCAAACTAAATCTCCAGTATTATACTGTGGGGCCGGTATTCTGTGTTGATCTGCTGATTTCTTCATTCTTTCTTTATTTTTGGTTAAAACCTTTTTAATGTGTTCTTGAAAAGCTGACAAATCAGTTAATCATTCTAAAACAGCAGGCATGTCACAGGTTTTATTTGGCAAATCAATAGGTAAAGCTCGAGGATGCTGACCAGTGAGAAAATAGAACGGGGAACATCCTAAAGCAGAGTGTACTGAGTTATTATAAGCAAATTCTGCTAAAGGTAATGCCTCATCCCAATTGGAAGTCAAGGTGGTAATAAGACAACGCAAACTTTGTTCTAGATATTGATTCACTTTTTCTGTTTGACCGTCAGTTTGGGGATGAAAAGCTGATGATAAAGCCAATTCAATTCCCAACTGACCACTAAGTTCTTTCCAGAATTTTGAAAGAAATTGAGGGCCTCTGTCTGAAATGATCTTTTGTGGTAATCCGTGTAGTTTAACTATGTTTGCTAGAAATGTATTACTGAACTCAGTTGCAGTTGGAAGCTTAGGTAGAGGTATAAAATGTGCCATCTTGGATAACAAATCTACCACCACTAAAATTGTGGTGAAACCATGTGACTTGGGTAGGTCTGTGACAAAATCTAAACTGATAGTGTGCCAGGGATATGGTGGTACTGCCATTGGTTGTAATAAACCCATTGGTGGAGAATGTAAAGATTTTTGCCGAGCGCATACTGGACAGGTTTGAACATACTGATGCACATCGTCTTTCATATTTTTCCACCAAAAATGTCTTTGACATAATTCTAGAGTTTTGCAAATTCCTGCGTGAGCAGCAGTAGCAGAGTCATGATTCCATTGAATTATTTGTTCCTTTAACTCTTTTTCAGGAACAAATAATTTCTTTTTGTGATAAAAGAAACCTTCTAGAATAGAATGATGTTTTTGTGACAGCCATTGTTCTTGATCCAAAATGTCGGTCTTTCTTTTTAACAGGATCAAGAAATCTTTTGCAGATATTTCAGCACTGACTTTCTCAGCAGGAATTATGCTTTGAGGTTCTTTATTTTGTTCAGTATCCTTCTCACAAACCAAACGCGAGAGCGTGTCTGATAACAATTGTTTGGCGCCAGGACGATAAGTTATCAGAAAATCAAATTCGCTAAAGAACTGCAACCATCGCATTTGCCTGGGAGTAAAAGCTTTAACAGTGGAATAAAACTGCAAATTTTTGTGATCAGAAAAGATGGTAACAGTGTGCTTAGCTCCAAGCAAATGATGTCTCCATTCCAGGAAAACGGCTTTTATTGCTAATAACTCACTCTCTGCAATAGTATAATTCTGTTCAGCTGGTAAAAGCTTTCTGGAAAAGAAAGCAACCGGATGAAGATTTCCTGTATTTATATCTTTTTGCATCAGGACACCTCCGATGGCAGTTCCTTTGACCAGCAAAATTTCTTTCCTTTTTGAAGTAATTGTGTGATTGGTACAACTATCTCTGAGAACTTAGAAATGAAACGTCTATAAAAATGTGCGAATCCTAAGAATCTTTGCGTTTCCTTGACTGAATTTGGAGCTGGCCAATTTAAAATTGCTTCTACCTTTTTTGGGTCTATAATGATTCCTTCTGGGGACAACCAGTATCCAAGAAACTCTACTTTAGAAGTGTTAAACACACATTTCTCTAATTTGGCGAACAAGGAATAGTCTCTGAGCCTTTGAAGAACAGATTGAACGTGCTTTACATGTTCTTCTGAATTTTTTGAGTAAATCAGGATGTCATCAATATATACGATGACACAGACGTCTAGTAAATCATGCAACACTTCATTTATAAAGTATTGGAATGCCACAGGGGCATTACAAAGACCAAATGGCATTACTGTATACTCAAATAACCCAAATTTAGTGCGGAACGCAGTCTTCCACTCGTCGCCTTCTTTTATACGTACCAAGTGGTATGCGCCACGAAGATCCAGCTTAGTGGAAATAATTGACCCCTTAACTTGATTCAAAAGCACAGGAATCAACGGCAAAGGATAACGGTTCTTAATTGTTGCCTTGTTTACTGCGCGATAATCAATGCAAACCCTCAAGTCACCTGACTTCTTCGCAACAAAAAACAAAGGAGACGAGACTGGTGATGTGGAATGTCTAATGAAACCAATCTCTAGTAATTCATCCAAATACTTTTTTAAGTACTGGTTTTCTGATTCAGTTAAGGCATATATACGACTACAAGGTAGCACTGCTCCTGGGATCAAATCGATACTGCAGTCGTAGATCCTGTGAGGTGGTAACTTAGTTGCCTTAACTGGATCAAATACATCAGCAAATTCTCTATATTCACTAGGAATATTGGTCTGCTCTAAATGTGATGTAGCACAATAGAGAGGCATGACAGGATCTTTTGTTTCTTGGTAACAGTGTAATTTACAATAAGATGAACTTAGAGTTACAGTACGTTTCATCCAATCTATCCATGGGTTGTGAAGTTCTAGCCAGGGAATTCCCAAAATGACTCCGAAAGTTGGTGTATCTATTAGGTCAAAAACCGTATATTCAGTGTGACCATTGTCAGCAACCAAGAGCAAAGGTGTTGTATTGAATTTGATTAAACCAGATGATAGTGCTGGGCCATCAACTGCCCGTACTGGTTCAGGTTCTTCTTTAGGTACAAATGTCTAGTGTAATTTCCGAGCAAATTCTAAATCAAAAAAAAATCCCGTGGCCCCTGAATCTATGAGCACAGGTATACTGTGTTTTTGTTGATTTGAAAGAATTAAAATAACTCTGATAGTAAAATGTTTAGGTACATGGTTTGTGACGCTAGTTGCATATTGTGAGATCTTTTGACTCACAAGTCCCGAGAAACCGATCTCTAATTTCCCCGAGACATCTAGGTTTCCTGTACTTGGGAAGAATCTGAAGTTATTGCTAAAACCTTCTTTTTGACTGGTTTAATCGGACAATCTTTAGCAAAATGACCCGATTTCCCACAATACAAACATAAATTCCCTTTACGTCTGCGTTCCTTTTCTTCTTGAGATAGAGGCCCTTTAACCCCTCCTATCTGCATTGGTTCGAACTGAGCATGTTTATCTTCACTTTCTTTTCGTTCCGATTTAAAGTGTAAATTCCTAAGGTCGCATCTGTGTTTGTCACTTTTTCGCTCACCCAACCTATGGTCTAATTTCACTACTAGATCCTGAAATTCAGTGAACTGCTCTGGCAGATCTATTATGTGAGCTAGAGAATCTTTTAAATCATCTTCGAGGCCGCGGTAGAACAGTGATATCCTTTTTTCATCTGGCCAACGAGTTTCTGCGAGTAATCTATTGAAAGTGGTGAGGTAGGTAAGCAGGTCTCTAGAGCCTTGTCGCAGGTTCAACAGCTCATTTTCAGAGGCCTGTAGAAAAACATGCTTAGCGAAAAGACTTGACATAGCAGTTTTAAAATCATGTAAGTTATGTAACAGTGGGTCGTTTTTATCAACCAAAGGCATGGCCCAATTCGCAGCCACCCCAACCTAGATAGGAAATAATAAAGGCCACCTTAGATGTCTCTGTGGTGAAAATCCGTGGTTTACACATGAAATGTAGTTGACATTGACTCATAAATGTGGTGAAACGACTACTGTCTCTAGTGAACCTTTCGGGATTTGCTAGAGGGACTGGGTTTGGTGTTACAACAGTAACCTGAACTGGTTGGTCGGGCATTTGTTTTGAAGATGTCTGAGGGGGGAAGGCTGAGACTCCAAATTTTGGAGGCTGTTAAATGGGGCGTCTGTCATCTGATGATTCTCTCCATGTAGTAAAACCTGTCCTAGTTTTATCTAACTCCTGCCTCAGAGCTTGATTTTCAACACGCAACTCCTGCATTTCACTATTCAGTTTGTATACTATTTGTGTTAACTCGGAAACATCACAATCAGTGAGGTCCATGGTCAGAACACCATCAAGAGGAAACAAGAGATTTTGTGGCTTTGCTTTCTGTCAAGCGTCAGTTCACAAGGCTCCTGTTGTTTCCTTCTTGATGATGCTAGGTCCCAACCCCCTTATGAATCTGCCAGCAAATCAAGGAATTAAACACTTAATCCGACTGACTGACCCACAAGGGAAAGGGGAAGTGGATTGAGAAACAAGAAAAAACACAACACAGGAGCTCTTCTAGTGGAGTCTTCAATCGAGTTTCTCTTTGAGGTGATCTGGACTTCGTGCACTGACTCAGGAAATATCTTTAGCAATGTGTCTGTATATATAAACAGGAATTAGAATTTACCTATACAAATTACTTCTGTTCAAACTTATCTCTAAGGAAATAACAATACATACCAGATTGGTATAAGCCCATTCAAACACCTCTGCAATTGCTAAATGTCAAGGATTCGGTTTACTGTCATAAAATAAATAGGAACATATATATCACCATATGTTTTAAGAAAAAGACAGCAATTGAATGTTCAAACTTTGATTGGTTAATTAACAGGTTAGTGATTGACGAGTTTAGTTTCACTCTTGAACTCTTCCTACCTTGCAATTGCTTTTGATGATCCTTAAAATGGATTCTAAAAGAGAGAAGCAGAAAGAACAACCCTGCCTCCTCACTTTTGGCCCGGAACCGATAGATTATCACCAAGAGAAAACCGGAAAGAAAACCTCACCGGAATCTGGAGAATCAGGAAGTGACGTGGAGTCGGAAGAATCGGAAGATGATGCCAAGAAGGATTCTTTGCCAAGGACTTTCAATGCAGGTAAGGAGATGGTGAAACAAGAGATCCGAGAGCTCAGGAAACTTGAGCTGGGGGCTGGTTCAAGACGCTGGGGTAGGCGCTGGGTAGGCGGGAGGATTCAAAGCTGCCAAATAGGAGGTCACGCGAAGACGCCGAGTCAGGAAGCGAAGCGTCTCTATGAGCTGGAGCGGGACTTTTATAGCCTTGCCCGGCGGGCGTTGTCTCTTGATTCACATGTAAACCAAAACAGTTTAAACAAGTGCAACGAGTGTCTAAATCGAACTTTCAGTATACTGGCAGTATTTTCTGACAGTCAGTGTACATCCAAACAGTACCCGAAAACAAGCATTGACAATACAATTCCAGATATTACAGTGATATTAAAAGCATATTCGGAGCATGATAAAATACAATGCTGATTATTATTAGAATTAATTTAGTATTAGTGCCATTCAACATCAGTGCAGAGCATTACCGACTTACTGAGCATGTGTGCACATAACATCAGGACCTCAGTGAATTAGGGTGTACCAAAAACTCACCTTAGTACCCAAAATCCCCTACCAGACTAGCATCAGTGTCTCATTAGCTCTTCGTCCTACAGCAAAGTCACCAATGATTAGACAACCCAGAACATGTGACTTAGGTTACCTCAGGTAAGGTGGGAAACATGAGCACTCTTTCGTTATACTCTCATACCAGTCCAGAACAGGGAGTAAAGGGAGACACGAGCAAATTTAAAATGTTTATTTTAATGCCGTGATCTCAGGTGCACCATCTTAGCTAATACAAGCAGACATATGATAAGAAATAAGATTTTCAGCATAGTTACTATTCCATAAAATACAAAGGGAGAAAGCATGTTATAATGCTAAATGGAAACAGGTTAAATATATACCTGTATTTCACCCTCCCTTGCTAGTAGGTTATTTTATAACTAAAGAAGGTCTCTTAGGCTTGCATAGGCGACCCCATACCTCAGAGATTAGCAGGAGTGAATCACATCGAGTTCAGCACAAGCTCTCAGCATACAAATGTTCTCCAAGTGCGTTCAATCATGCCTACACAGTGTATTATTAAAGGCGCCAGTGTCTGAGCTGTCCACAGCTGCATATATGTTATGTCTAGAACGTGCGCTGATCAGTTCGAACAACAGCAACAGTGTTGATAACCTTGAAGGCCTCGACACTCACTGTTCAGATTAAGCTTACGAAGCAAGTCTAGCAATGTAGAAAAACAAGTTACTCTCATGTGAAGCAAAACACTCAGCCTAACGCAAAACAATATCTAATGTGTGTGTCGTGTGCAAATGAAAGCAAAAGGTAAAATGGCGTTTAAACTTCTAATAAGCTCATACAAACCTAACACTGTATGAATGCAAGGCTCAGCCCCACTACACCCTCCTTTGATCGGAGCAAGGACAAGTAATGGGGGCAAAGCAGGAACGCAGAGTTCAAGTTCGAGAGATAGAATCAAGTTCAAATGTGCCAAAATGAAAAAAATACGAGAGCAAAACTCCAAATTTAAAAATACTTCAAATTAGTAATCACTTGTGGGCACAGTAAAGCCAATAGGCCAAAAATAAATAAATAAATAAATAAAAAATCTGAAGTCCAACATGTGACGTCAGTCCTGAGTAACAGAGAGTAGGAAATGCACCTCACTCCAATAGTGTGTATGCAAAGTACTTTGCAACAGCCTCCAACAGGAAGTCATTGTTCTCATCTGCAAACATTTCAGCCATCCAATTTAATGACGGGAATCAACATACATGTTCCTCAAGAACCGGAGCCTCTAGTACCAACAGAGGACAACTCGGATTTACTTCAATATAACTGCGTGCCAAGAAATCATGCGCCGCTGCAAAAATATTCTAACCTCTCAGGACTCCATGCATCGATGCAAAGGCCATAATCCCGCCGCCAGAACAAAGCAATTCATGAGCAACTAAGGGGCTCATCAGTTGATCATAATCCGCGTTGGGAAACACCGTACTGCAGAGACACAAATCCATAGCCCATTCGAAATCGCAGCTCAGGCAATGAAAGACAGGCTGGAGTCATGTGAAAAGGGAAATTCGAAACGATAATCCATAAGCTGCACTCAATGTAGCCAGAGGCAGTGCTCCATAGTAATCAAGCATTCATTTGCGGAGCAGCAACAGCCGGGGCAAATCATCTCGAGGCACAGGATGTGCATCCATTTTGAATAAAAAAAGTAGTAGAAGCACTCCGGCAACCAGAGCGAGCACCATGGGAAATCCACCAAAGAGGCTGGAGAAAATCGCATGAAAAAATGCCGGGATCACACCGAATATAGTTTGGAAAGAAGTCACAAGGCCACTACTAACAACTTTAAAAAAGTGAGCCAGCTCTGTGGTCGAGGAGGCATTAAAGATAGTGTGAATTAACTCCCCGAAATGCAGGGGCAGATTGGTATTTAATAAGGCATGCACATCTGTGCGGGTGTTTGCCACGTGAAGGACAAATGTTTCACGGGCAGAAGTAAGGGCGACTTCTTTCTGGGACAAAAGAGCTCTTATTCGACTCATCTTGTTGAACTCTGCTTTCAAGGTTGGAATTGACGGCCAGATGGAAACATCCAGCTTCCCATGTGGAGGAGGAAACATTACGTTTTTACAACAAACTACACGTTGGGAGACCATAACGATATAAGGAATTCCTGCAAGCATCCCACAACAATCTTCATTATCTAAAAGTAAATAACTCCGTTTGCTAGTAATGTGAATTTGGGTGTGATTGCAGGTGTCGGTGTACCTTTTAAGACAAAGGCCAAGTTAGGAGCATTCTGATTACACGAGCCATGCAATTGGATATTCCTACACACTAACGAGTGATCAGGTGTTGTTGTGCAATCTTCACCATTCAAATAAACCTCTTTTCCCTCCCTCAGGCACCTATAGGTAAATGGTAGGGGCCAAGCTTCATGGAGATAAGCGGTACCCAGAGGTTCATACTTCATGGAGATAAGCGGTACCCAGAGGTTCATACCTGGCAATGGCATAGTAATTCATGCAAGCTTCGAACTTGAACAGAGGGAAAGGTCATGTTATTAGCCCATGTACAAGCCACACAGCAGAATTTGTTTCGGCCACAGAAAAAGGTAAAGGTTCTAACTTTTAAATATGTAACATGGAAAAAGTAGCATCTTTTAGAGACATAAATTGCTGTTTGTCAGTCAAATAAAAAGGGGTAAATAATGAGGATGTGTTCATGGAGTCCCAAGGCACATTCCCTGCCTTTAACGTTTGTAAAGTCCATGCATACTGCATAATGGAATGCAATTGATTTTGACCAGGGTAGAAAACAGAGACATCTTCCTGCACAATATCAACAACAGACGAAACAATATTATCTAATGTGTAAATGCGGGAAGAGAGCGTGTTAATGCTGTTATCCACAACTGCTACCACTTTTTCTAAATTAGCTTGATATATAGCTCTTAAGCGGGAAGCAGCCTCAATTTGGGACAGTTTCCAAACTTCGTTAAAAATAGCATATATCTACGTTTTGGAACTGCCAGAAATAGGGCCCTTGACAAAGTCATTCAGATCAACATCGTCAGTCAATTTAGTCAAATTAAGCTTATCTGACGCTAAAGTGGAGTGTTTGAGCCAATTCTGACACAGCTTGCCTACGAAATAGGTAGTTACAAAATGGTCACTCTCAAAACGGATATCCACCCTAACCTGTGTGTAGCCCGGGGCTAAACCCAGATAACGATGCTAGCAAGAATCTGCACTTCTGTGCCACAACAACCAACCCTTAGGATCCAAACTGGATATGTTAAAAGTAGAATTCAGCAACAGGGTCTGTAATTCCCTGATAGAAATACTGGTGGTATTATCCCAACCGGGGTACTTTTCCAATTCTGGAAAAGAAGGAGCATTTAATTTGTTAGTAGTAGCCAATCCAAAGCAGGTGGTTTGTGAAATAGTTGAATTCAAAAACAACATATGGTTCGGAATAAGACATGCACGATGCAAAGCCTCTGTGCCTTGCACTTGCCAACTTTTAGAACCCCAAACAGATTTAAGATCAATTGTATCTTTCCACAGTTCATAGCCCTCAATAGCCAATTGGTCAAGAAACGACTTGGAATATAATAATTTTGTGTGGGTAAGTCTAACTTTGAAAGAGGACTTCTCAGTCATCTTAAAATAAAATGCATTAGGATTTGACTGATTGAAATCAGTAAAATAAATGAATCTCTTTAAAAGACAAGTTGAGCTGCCTTCCACAGGAGCGGGGCAATGTTCCCATTGCGTATAATTAACCATATTTCTTCTTGTGTTTGCCTTATGTAAGTAGTGATTGCCATAGTGTTGATAACAGAACAAATCACCATAATTAGTCGAATCGAAGTATAAATCCTCAGCATCGAAAGCAGCATAATAATTCAAATCTGAAAACAAAGCCTCTACGGCTTTAACATCCCAATCATCAGAGCGTATATTTTGTTTTATCACATCCCCCATAGAAACTCTTAGTACATTCGGGACATTTATAACCTCTGTGGGTCCATGTATTTGAAATTTAACAGCATCCCCATACAATCCCATCTAAGACGGGCGAAGCAGTAATGTTTACGAAACTCAGGTCCCTCTTCAATCTGTGTGATGAGGAATGGGGTGCCAATGTTACATTAATATGTCGAAGTTTTCTCTTCAACGTAGTGTCCATTCACAAGACGAAAAAAATACACCACAAAGCCAATTGACAAAAATAAATTGAAAAAAGTACCAACCAAATGTAAGTCCAAGGAGGAATCAAAAAATGTTTTTTAAACCAAGTTTCAAAAACAGAAAGTTTTGAAGGGGACTTCGAAGTGGTAGAGTTAGTGTCAAATGAAAATCTGGACTCAGTTGCCAAACAGGTTTGTAAATCAGGCATCGACAAGTCTGTGGGGTAAGTATACTCAGTCTCATCAAGATGAGCATCAGGTGGGGTATTCAATAAAGGACTAGAAACTGCAGGCATCTCGAAGGCAACGTCAGGTCTGTTGTTAGGAGCCGGTGCCAAAACAGAATTTCTCAGAATCGATGGACAGGAGACGGCAGGTGTCATACTAAGAAGAATCGGCCACTCTGTGTAATTTGACATTGGTAATGGAGATGTACTTTTTTTCCTTTCGACCTGGAAGTGGAGGTAAAATGACTGTTCTTGTGCCCTGCACGCCAAGTACAGGAACTGGAGCTCAATATGAGGGACCAAATTCTTTCTTTTTCTCGATCTTCTCTCGGACCAGTTCTCCAACTCGGGCTAGCCAGCCAACTACCGGAATCTGCAAAGCAGTATCAGATGTGGAGAGCAAATGTTCTTTTGCAAGACTGTCTCTCGTCTCTTGTAGATTCTGTAATACATTACAATGTTCATCCACGTCAAAGGGGGCAGCAGCCGCCACCTGGTCTAGACCTTCAAGGTGGGGACAAACATTTTGATACCAAAGAGTATCTCGTATGGGGTCCGCCCACCCAGAGACCTTCTAGGGAGATTATTAAGTGTACGCGGTACGCTATTGAGATGGGCCAGCCAGTTCCTGCCGGTACCTATAACCTTAGCTGTCAATGATTGCTTTAAGTCACGGTTCATCCGCTCCACAACACTATTATCCTCAGGTCGGTATGGAGACAAAAATTTGACTTGGGCCCCCAATGAACTCATGGCATCCTTGTACACCTCAGAGGTGAATGCTGGACCCTGGTCTGAATGGAAGGTGCCACACACAAAAATTCCCACAAAGACACGCAAATCTCTTATGACAGTTTGTGAATCAGCACTTCGGTGGGGCCACATCCACACAAAGCGCGTGCAAGAATCAACTGCAACTAAGATGTACCTATAAGCAGTATCAGAAGAAAAAGGACTGCAGTGATCCAAATAAACACAACCAAGTGGTTTATTGGAAATGTACAACTGCCTTTGGGGGGAACGTGTTGCAGACGAAGGCTTGATCTGCTGACAAATGTCACATTGAAGGACATAATAACGCGTCTGTTTATACAGTCCCCGCCACCAAAAACGCTATTGTAACTGACACACAGTAGCCAAAATGCCCACATGAGCGGACGCAACACCCTCGTGGGCAGCTGTAATCAGCGCTGACCTGCGGTCTGTGTTTGGAATCAATCTGTCATCAACGTCTGGTATTTCTGCATAAGGAACTTTATCAGGACTTAAATGATGAGAATACTTTGAAGGAAATCCAGTAGGATATTTACTTACATTCTCAGTAGCGCCAATTGCTGCCAAGATGTCATCATCAATCTTACTTGTGGAACGTGTAACTGCTGCAACCAAATATGTCGAAACTGCTGTCTTCGCGGCCTCATCGGCCAAACTATTGCCAACAGCGTGAACTCCCACACGCTGATGACCTACAGTATGAATTACATACACGAGAGGCAGTTGCTTTTTAAGTTCAGCCACTCGAGCCCACATCATTTTGTGTTTTATTGTGCAACTTTTGGAGTCACGATAATCATTTTGAGTCCAAAAGAACAGATTGTCATTGTAAGACTGGACACAGTAATAGGAGTCACTTGCAATAGGAGTAGTCACAACAGGGTCTGCATACTCCAATGCAAGCATCAGAGCACGGAGCTCCGCTAATTGGGTGGTACAGTCCCCTAATGTCTGAGTATGCACGACATCGGACTTGAATTCCCCATCCACCATGGTACCAACCACAATTGCGCAAGCTGAGACGTTAATGTGCTTAGACCCATGCGCGACTTGCGCGGAACCGTCAGTGTAAATGATATAATGGAAATCCTCCAAAGGGCGCATAGTCAAAGGGGCAGGATGAACAAATTCATACTGCAAGAACTCCTGCGACCGTAAGGAGGCATAAAAAATGAACGTGACATCCGGAGACATCAATGATGTGGCCCATTGTATCCACCGTGGGTGCAAAGCTTTAGAATTGGGTACACTGGCTTTCGTAACTGCCTCCAAGGCAGGATATGGGGTAACAACCAACATGCGTTTTCCCTGTGACAGTGCGCGTTCCTTTAGAATCGCCATTTGCACTGCTGTCAAAACTGAAGTGTACAAGGGTGACTTGTAAGCGATAGGTACTGTGTCACCTTCGTTAAAAGTAAGGTATGTGAAACCCACTGCCCCAGGGACGATTCTTATCACCAGGTTATCACGAGTCAGTCAGAATGTAGATTCTAGAAGATCTGCCTGTAAAGATTTCAAAATGGCCGAATGGTCAGGCAGCCAGCGCGATTTGGTAAAAGTTGGTTGTATCAAAGCATATAATGCCTTGATACGCAGGGCATATTCGGGAATGTAAGTACGCCCGAAATTCAAAAATCCCAGCAAGGATTGCAATTTTTTTAGTGTTGTAGGAGCGCGCAGTTGTGCGCATTTCTCCAAGAAGTGAGGATCCAATCCTCGACCTTCATTGTTGAGCTCATATCCCAGGAACAACACTGTGTACTCTGCAATGTGAGACTTTGCAATGTTAAATTTGTAACCGAAGTCCACAAAATTGCAAATTATGTGGTCAACGTGGCACAGATGCGCCCATATCTCGTCGTCTGGGAGATAAATGTCATCCACATATGAACACGCAACGGGGTCGATTCTCTCTAAAAGAGAAACTATACGGGTAGCAAACACACCTGGAATATTCTTATAGCCCATTGCTAAACATTTGAATTTTTTCTGTGTGCCACCACTGGTTAAAGCGGTCCATTGACTACTTAATTCAGATAGATTGTGGGCAAAAAAAATATTGGATATGTCAAGTGTGAGTTTTAAACCTTTTACGCACAAGACCATACACCAGGGCAGAGCCGTGGGTATTCTGTACTGCACCGGTAATACAATGCGAGTTTAGATGCCGGTAATCCAATACCAGACAGTAAGCACCATCAGGCTTGGTCACAATAAAAAGAGGGTTATTCATCGGAGACACACAAGTTTCAATCACACCTTGATAATTGTTCAAGGATTTCCGTGACTGAAGCTTTCGCTTCATGCCGCATGGGACTGTGGCATAGACCGCAAGGGGATCTCATGTTGGGGGGAGAATATATCCCAACCACAATGAGTACGGTACAATGCAGGTGTAGCCCACTCTTCTGTAAAATTCAGCGCATGCTCCTTTGACACGGTGTGCCTGAAACTAGGGAGGATCACCTCCTCCCCTCTCGGAGCTGCGAGAACAAAAGGTGGGGGCCAGTCAGCCTCCGCTAACAAAATGTCATACGTAGTTGTAAGATTTGGGGAACATCCTTTACCACGAAACTTTTACAACGTGGTACCATTACCACGCAACTTTTACAACGCAATTCATTACAACGAATTGCGCTGGGGGCGCTCTAGGATAGGGAATGATTTAATGTACTATCCAACACCTTCCCTACTATCCACGGGGACTGGAGTTGGAATAGTAAATTAAACTATTCACTATCCAGCGCCCCCCAACGCAAGTCGTTGTAACGACTTGCATTTTAAAACCTGCGTTGTAATGGTGCGCGTGGTAATACCACGCGTTGTACCATCATACATCCGTAAGATTTTCCCAAAACACCCCTTTTATGGTACGTTGTATGTCACCTTCAATTAAAAGGTCGATTTCAAATACCCTATCAGGGGGAGCTACTCTAGTATCAGCTGTCTCAACAACAACCAATTTATCAGTCGCTGTGACCTTCAGTAGTGGACGCAGGGCCTCCCGCACTATGGTAATCTCTGCCCCTCTGTCCAACAACGTCAGCACCCACGTCTGATTCCGAAGCTGCGTTCTCACTATCTGTGGCATGTCTCGCTGTTAAAGCGGCAACTTTCTTTTTCTGAAACTGGGGTCTTTTCTGTGAAGAATCGTCCTTCTTGCCTTTTCTGTCTTTCGGGCGGGGCTGGTCGCGACTCTGCTGGCCACCCCTTCCTCTGCCGCCGCCTCCACCACCGGATGGTGAGGCCGATGTGTCCTGTAAAGAACGAGGAGACCGTTGATCAGGAACCTGAAATTGATCAGGTGACTTAATCGTAGCGCGGTCGCGCAAGTCATATGGGCGCTCAGTAGACGCAGGCACTGGTGATGCGGGACGGGACTCCTGCTTCTGTTGTTGTTTTCCCTGTTTCTTTTTTTTGTTTCAATTTTGCTTTGGAGCCTTGGGTTGAACGTCTTTCTCAGACTTCGACCCCTGAGTTTGTTTTTTATCTTTAGCAGAAAAATGCTTGACACCTAAACTATTACGGCCTATGGTCTTATAAGCCGCGGTAATAATTCTCGGTAACTGACGGGGTTTATCGACATCGGGGACTTCGCGTAAGGCATTAGACACTTGGAAGCTTACCGCATATCCCTTTATGTTAGATAGGACGAGATCGGAAACCACATCAAATGAGCCAACGAGTCTCATTCCCAATTCAACCGCAGCCTCAGGTCTGTGTTCATCTTGAAAACGTTTAATAACCGTCGGAAGGACAGCCATTGACGGAGTGCCAAAGTACCTCGTGTACACTGCCGCAAAATTTTTACCCCATTGCTCGCAGTAACTGGCTTCCGGTACCAAGTCCTTGGGCAAACTAATTGTAAGATTTCTGTGTTTTTCTACAGTACTTGAATTAGGAAAAACTGCTTCCAGCGGGAAACATCCTTTACAACGCAACTTTTACCACGCAGTGCCTTTACGACGCAACTTTTACAACACAAACCATTACCACGCATTGCGCTGGGGGGCACTCTAGGATAGGGAATAAGTTTAATTTACTATCCAACACCTTCCCTAGTGTCTACGGGGACTGGAGTTGGCATAGTAAATTAAACTATCCAGCACCCCAAAGCGCTATGCGTTGTAAAGGTTTGCGTTGTAAAAACCGCGTTGTAAAGGCATGCGTGGTAAAAGCATGCGTTGTAATGTCATACATCCGCTTCCAGCTGGTCAAATTTCTCAGCAAGCCAGAAAGGCATATCATCCTTATCCTGGGAATGCTTGCCCATAACCGCATTAACCATCACAGGACTAAGTTTCATCCCGCTCGGTCCAGCTGGGAGCGCCGCAACACCAGGGGCCCGCCCTGGAAATTGCGGGTAATATATTGAACCAAGGCCCTAATAACTCCAATTGCGAAGGTATATAGGGGCCTCAAGTCAGCAACGGGGACTGCCCCCGCACGAGGATGCAGGGTAAATCCAGCCAAAACAGGCCAAGAAGCGCCTGGAATGGACAAAGGACCTAATCTAATCGCCGTCAAACTGTGGGGAAGGGAGCCATTAAACCAAACACGATGCTGTCATGCAGAAATCTGAATTTCCTGTGTCCTGTAAGGAACATATTCCACGGGCACGGCAGTGTGAGTGTAAGTGTGAAACACCTGCGTATCTGCATCCACAGTAGGTAATGTCACCTATGAGTAGAAAATCTCAAACGGGTAAGCTACCTCAGCACTCACCACTAAAATAACCGCCATGCCCTCTAAGGTGACGTTATAAGCCTGCAAATGATTGCGGACCGCATTGCAACTATGCTGCGGTATGTCAAAGTCAACCATAACGACACAGACATGAGAGGTACAAGGCAAAATAATGTAGCACAACTGGGTAGTAATTCAAAAGGAAACCATTTTTAAAGATTCATGTTTGAAAAGACCTATGTAACTATAGGTAGGTTTATCCGTCACCACTGTTAACCGGAAACAATAGTAAAGGGGTTAAGAACTGATATAAGCATTACTCAAGCGTCATGAAATAAGATCACCATCGTTAGGCGCCATGTTGCAGGGATTCTGCTCAGTCACAGAACTGTGCACAGAGACTCAGGACCTCAGTGAATTAGGGTGTACGAAAAACTCACCTTAGTACCCAAAATCCCCTTCCAAACTAGCACCAGTGTCTCATTAGCTCTTCTTCCTATAGCTAATTCACCAATGATTAGACTACCCAGAACATGCGACTCAGGTAAGGTGGGAAACATGAGCACTCTTGCGTTATACTCTCATACCAGTCAAGAACAAGGAGTAAAAGGAGACACGAACAAGTTTAAAATGTTTATTTTAACGCTGTGATCTCAGGTGCAGCATCTTAGCTAATACAAGCAGACATATGATAAGAAATAAGATTGTCAGCATAGTTACTATTCCATAAAATACAAAGGGAGAAAGCATGTTATAATGCTAAATGGAAACAGGTTAAATATATACCTATATTTCACCCTCCCTTGCTAGTAAGTTATTTTATAACTAAAGAAGGTCTCTTAGGCTTGCATAGGCGACCCCATACCTCAGAGATTAGCAGGAGTGAATCACATCGAGTTCAGCACAAGCTCTCAGCATATGAATGTTCTCCAAGTGTGTTTAATCATGCCTACACAGTGTATTATTAAAGGCACCAGTATCTGAGCTGTCCACAGCTGCACATATGTTATGACTAGAATGTGCGCTGATCAGTTCAAACAACAGCAACAGTGTTGATAGCCTTGAAGGCCTCAGCTCTCACTATTCAGACTAAGCTTACAAAGCAAGTTTAGCGATGTACAAAAACAGGTTATTCTCATGTGAAGCAAAACACTCAGCCTAACGCAAAACAATATCTAACGTGTGTGCCGTGTGCAAAAGAAAGCAAAAGGTAAAATGGAGTTTAAACTTCTAATAAGCTCATGCTAACTTAACACTGTATGAATGCAAGGCCCAGCCCCACTACAAGGGAGGATAAGATCATCACCTACTACTGGCTCAGGAGAGTGTCCGTTGTACAACTGCTACAACAGATAGTACCACGGCTCCAGCCACTAACTCCCAGGGCCACCAGCTTCCCCCCTCAGGTCAAGCTCATGGCTATCCTCCACATACTGGCATCTGTGTCATTCCAGATTACAACAGCAGGGGTGGCAGGAATTTCCCAGCCATCTTTAATGGCTTTCCTGCCCTCTGTCCTGGACGCCATCATCCACCTAACAGCAGAGTACCTCATCTTCCCCAACACACAACTGCGTCTGGAAATCAAGCAAGGATTCTATGCATCCCTGGTTTCCCACATGTGCTGGGTGCAATTGACAGCACACATGTGCAACTGGTCCCCCCTGCAGCTACATCCCATCTCTCCAGGAACTGGAAGTGTCCACATTTGTCCTGGTCATTGTGTACTATTCGGGCATGTTCACCAATTTGCTGGCCAAATACCCCGGGAATGTGCATGATGCATACATCTTCAAGCACTCCATCCTCAATGAGTGCTTCCATAACTAAAAATACGGCAATGGCCTGCTGGTTGGTAAGTACGTCTGAAGTACATGTCAGACCTAATAATAGAATATTATCAATGACCCAGTGGACAGATCTGTGTGTGCTACCTGAGATGGTGCATATGTAGGAGGGATTGTTCTATTAATCAGGGCAGATGGGCAATGCAAACATGCAAGTCTCATGTGTCAAGATGTTCAAAGCAACTCTGTGTGTCTATCAATCTTGGGAATAACCTGAGCAATGCAACGCTTGGACAAATAGCATATTGCAACACTGGGCGCAAGGAAGGGCTGCCATGACTGTTGTCTGTGTGTCCAAATGTAACATGCACCAAATGTATTCACCACATTAAACTTCTAAAGGAAAGTTAGCAATTTAAAGGTTCTGTCATCACTATGTAGTGCAGCAACGACATTAGTGGCCCCACAGGGACACATGAATATGTGTGCGTGTGAAACTGGTACGCACTGGTACAGCTTTGTCATGGATGACAACAAATCCCAATTTGTGATCAACGTACTCTCACTTACAATGACAATAGACATATTAAACACCTATCACACTAAGCAACAGCCCAAATGTGTTAGGCCCATTGTGGCACTTTCAAAAGTAGGATGCCATGCAAATGCTTTAATCTGACATAGAGAACAAGTCTAGACATGTGAAATTAATTATGCCAATGTGGAAAAGTAAATTTTGCCATGTTCTGTGTCCCTACGTGTCATCCATCATATGTTATGTGTGCATGATTAAATATGCATATGCATTCCCCATGTTCGATTAATGACGCAATTACAGTTGTGTCCACCTCTAGTATGCCAGTTTCCAGTCCTCGTGAATACTACGAATATCAGGCCTATGTAAAGCCACGTTGCCACGCTTCTCAGTGTGCACGTTATTCTATTATAAAGTCCCCGTTTCTAGGCCTCAAAAGGGCCCGGACACCAGATTCAGCTCCTGTCTCCTGAAGCCTCGCTGAGGAGGGATACAGCCCCCACCTGTATCCTCGACCCTTCACTTACTTCCTGCCTCGCAGTGCCCGGCCCAGCCTGGCTCAGTCTCTGAGTCTGCCAAGAATATGTTATGATTCCAGTTATCAGTTCAGCCCTCCTTCCCTGCATTCCTAAACTACTGAATCGCATCAATAGTTTCCGTCATTGTCTAGCCTTCACGTCTCCACGTTAGAGAAATACTGCATTTAATGGTCATTTCATATTCTTCATATTCTTCATCACGCACTACATGTAGAATAATGCATGCTCCAGTCTTAGAATCAAGTTAGCCTTTCCCCTCCTAACTTCTAGTTCATATCAACATGTTCCCTAAACATCAGATACTAGATAGGGTTTAGGTACATGTCGCTCCGACCCTCCAGACTTCAGTCTCTGCTCCTAGCACAGAGTTCATAGCCCCCAGCTTCTCCTAGTGATACGTCATTGCCAGTTTGCGCGCACCATCAGGTTAGAGGTCCCGGCTCCTCAGGTAGCCCCCTCCATGGTTTCCGCCCCATTCATGACATATCCTGTTACGTCTGCACCACATGTCTATGTATACGCCCAGTTACACCTACTTTCGCCCTTATCTTTCGCGACTGCTACGCGTCACACCTACTGCTCCACCCACTGCTACGCCTACTGCAATGTAATGCTATGTGTTTGCGTTATGTATATATGCTCATGTATTGTTATTAAAAGCCAGCGCGCTCATCCCAGATCCAGCCCCAGCAGCTGCTGGGCCCTGTCACCCTGTCATCCTATTCCTATGCAGGTTGTCCTGTTCCTGTCCTTATGCTGTATTAAACCTGCAAAACTCCTACTACCTCGAATCTTGACTCTTATTTATTGAGCTATCTGTTATGATATATGTCTAGTCAAAAATAGGGTATTATTTATTTATTTACGACATAATGGCGCCCGAATAGGGACTTGCCCTTTCCCCACGCGTCGGTGAAGCCACGCCGACCCCCTGACCCTCTGCAGTCGTGACGGAACTCTTCTGCGCAGTGGCAGATATTTCTGCTCAAGTATCCCTCAGGCCCACGGAGGAGACGGAGGAGGCGGTCCAGCATCCAGACGAGACGGTGGAGGAACGCGGCGAGTCCCGACCAGAGCCCAAGCCAAGAGTCCAAGGTCCGAGGTATCCGGAGGTCCACCCGTAACTGAAGTCCGAAGCCCGAAGTTCGTCGTCCGTCGTCGTAGCAGTCCAGTCCAGTCCGAGGCTTTCCGTTCTTGCTGCCCGGTGAGTACCGTTACTGGGGTGGTATCTAGACAGGGTCAATTTAATTGACTCTGGTCTGTGGGTTGGTGGTACACAGTCCCACAAACGAAGTGTCCACTTCGGTGGATGCGGGTCCTGACGTGTCTCTTTATGAGACCGGTAAGTTTCGTACTGTTTCAGCAGTGCATCTAGTTTCTGTTCTAGTCAGTTTCTGTTCTCGAGAAAATTTATGTGTTCTGTTCTCAGTATTTCCAGGTAGTATTCTGTTCGAACTGATTATTTTAAATGTTTTTCATGTATTTTAATGTCGTGGTATGAATGGGGAATAAGTATCGTGTTCATTGTGTATTGTATTGTGTCTAGATTACAGTTCAGTCATGCCCATATTTTCCAAGTTACGTCAGTTAAAAACTAGAAAGGGTCTGCTGGAAGCAGCAGTTCCCGTCCCGCCCAGGGACAGTCCAGGTCACTTTATGTATCAGAAACATGGCATAAGTGCCATATTGTATCTAGACTTATGGGTAGAGTATACCAAACAGTTAGAAGAAAAGTATAGATGGCCCGTATCGGGTACATGGGATGCCGAATGCATCATGCGAGTAGAAGAAGCATTATGGAAAAAGAAAGCCAGACAGTCACAGAAAGATGCCATCGAGTTATGGCGTAAAGAAGCTCATAAAAGAACTGAAAAGGAAATCAGAAAGTCAGAATTAAGTAGAGAATCCTTAGAGCGAGCCCAAGAAAAAGAACTAATCGAGATAGGTGAACAAGTCAAAGCCGAACAATCAGACAGACAGAGGAATGCCCTTATTAAGGGTATGTACCCTCTTCTTGCCGAGGGCTTGCCAAAAGCGACCCCGGAGGCATCCAGTAATTTCCCGCCACCATTAGTTCCGACCAAGCTACGTCACAAACCGACCGCAGCTGATATTTTTATTTCGTCCTATCTGGACGACACAGTCCCTGAATATGCAGATCCTGTTCGCGCTCCGCCAGTCCCTGTAAATCAGGCACATCCTGCTCCTCCAGACACCGGGGCACCCCATGCAGTACCTGCTACGGTACCCCCGGTCCAGCCAGCATTTCAATTTCCCGCTCCGCCACGAAGAATATCAGTCGACGATTCTAGTCTAGGGGCCGCAGGAGGAGGTCCTCCTCAAACCCCGCCGCCACGCAAGCGTTTATCAGCACTCGAATTACATGCTCAAGCATCACAGCGTACTCCCAAGAGTAATAAGTCTGTTGCAGAAATCAGGCAAGCCCTTGGCGAATGTGCCTATGACACAGTCCCAGGCGAGAATAATATGGTTTTATATTCAGTACGCGTAAGGAGGGTGACCGAGTATCTAGTCACCCTACCCAATATGAAAGAAGATCTAGACAGAATATATCGTTTCATCCGTACAGGGGATGATCCAGAAAGTATTAGTGATGCCATGTCTCAAAGGAAAGCTGAGATCCAGCGTATGATATTAAAGTTTTTAATTAACTGTCTAATAAGAGAACAAGATTACCCGTCTAAAGATCCGGCCGAAATGAAAACCCTGACAAAGTGGAGTGATAATATAGCCGAGGGTAAGCACAATACCATTAGTGCCATGGAGAGTATGTACAAGAAAATCCGTAGAGAAATAATAAAGATACACGAACAACGTAAAGCAGCACAAGTAAGCGAGAAAGAAAGTAACTCTGATACTGAAGAGGTAGAGGACGAGAATCCCGCCAGAATAGCGTATGTAGGAAAATCTAGATTTCCAGATCGCCATTTACGCCTAGAACACAAGTCAATTTTCCATCATTCAGCACCAGAACAAGGTTCCCTAGAACAAGTGTTCCAAGCTACCGATCACATTCTGAAATCACGAATCGGTTACAGTGAGTTAAGTACCATGCATGAACAGGAACTAGCCCGATCAGCAGTCCGATGGATTACTGATTCTACCACTTTTCCAGACGAAATAGTGGCACAAATGTTTCTGAAATTGCCCCCAGCCGAGCAGCGACTGGTGGGTATGTATATGATCCAGCACCTCATTACTCTGTATGAGGGTCAGCACTCTGATCCAGGTCCGTTACACGATATCCTGAACGAGTTACTCCAGTATAGATGGAAAGGTCTAGGTACCGACTTAATTAGTGTCATTCTAGAGCAGCGCCACAAATATAGAACGTTTCTGAACCCGCATTTTGTTCATGTCTCACCCCCAGAAAGTAAACCATTTTACATGGAAAGACAGAACCCGTTACGAGAAGTGCATCCAGTTAAGACAGAGGACGGTGAAATGCAACGAGTGTTTGTTTACACTCCAATTACAAAGATGGAACTCCTCGAAATGAAGAAATTAATTCCCTGTCATGACAAAGATCCAGCAGGGTTCCATAGAGAATTAAAAGACATGCTCCGTATGGGAGAATACACTTACCCAGATATCATTAAAATGTTAAAGGTCCTGTTGCCCGCAGGGGTGTATGAAAAGCTAAAGGAAAAAGAATGGGAGGTGGGAGAGAAAAAGATCGATTGGGCAGTTCTAGAATCAGAGAAGAGCAAGAACACGAGAGAAAACGTATGAAAGACACAAAAATGAAAGTACTAGTTGCACAATCTGTTCCTCAAGACAGTCAGAAGAGGGGTCCGAATCAAGCCAGTCATCCTGCAGCTCCCGTTAAAGGGAACTGCAATTATTGTAAACAGCCAGGTCATTTTATAAATGAGTGTGCAGTTCTGAAACACAACATAGCTACTGGTAAGACTAAGGAAAGACCACGTCCGCCGAGACAAGAGCAAGTTTCACAGACTCCTCAGCCACAGAATGCACAACAGATAGTTACAGTACCGCAGCCTATCGCTGCAACACAGCATGTTACATCGCAGATGTACCAGTATGCACAGTCTGAGTATCCAGAGTACCAGCAGTATTCATGAAACAGCCTAGAGAGGGAGGTAGGCTTGCCTCTCATCGAGATACCTGTAGATCAAGAAGGTCCCTATGTTCACAGTCAAGTATTAGGGAAAGACAGAAAGTTTTTGATTGATACAGGGGCAAGTAGGACCACAATTAGTCATGCCGAAGTTCCAGGGGCTCCGCTCTCAGGCTCAAGAAATGTTTCCCTTGGATTTTCAGGAAAACCTATCGTAAATGAGATTTCAAAGCCAGTTACTCTAGAAGTAGGTCCATTGTCCCGTACTACTGATCTGTTCTTACTAAGTCATGTCCAGAAAACCTATTGGGCATTAAAACACTGAAAGAGTTAGGTGCAGTTATATGCTGTTCCCCAGAGGGAATACGATTGTTCCTACGTGACTTTAAGGGTCACTATGTATTACGAGATTTTGATTCAAGACTGTCTAATGTTCCGCAGCATTTATGGGCGCAAGGTCCAACCGATGTAGGTTACATGCAAATCACACCCTATCGTGTGACTCTCAAACCAGGTGTAGTGTTACCACGAATCAGACAGTACAGATTGCCACCTGAGGCTGTAGCAGCCTTATCCAAAATTATTGACGAGCTCATGGCTCAAGGAGTGGTTGTAGAAACTGACTCCAATGTATGTAATTCTCCGATCATTCCAGTCATGAAACGTACTGATCCAAATGCACCCCCAGTATATCGATTAGTGATTGACCTACGAGAACTTAATAAATGTATTATTCCTCAGTACCCAGTTGTTCCAGACATCTCTTCCCTATTGACAGCCATTGATTCCGAAGCCATGTTCTTTACAGTAATCGACCTCAAGAATGCATTTTTTAGTGTTCCTATTCATCCAGACAGCCAGTTTCTTTTCGGATTCTGTTTAAATGGAAGGAGCTATATGTTCACACGCGCTCCTCAAGGTTTCACAGAAAGTCCTAGTATTTACAGTCAAGCACTTAAGAGACAACTTGATAATGTTCACATGCCAACTGACACTGCCCTGCTCCAGTATGTCGATGATCTACTGATCACAGCCCGTTCTGAACGTGATTGCGAGCGAGCGTCACTAACGGTTCTGTATTTCCTGGCCGAGATGGGGCACAAGGTGTCCCCTTCGAAGCTTCAATTCTGTGTCCAGCAAGTGGTATACTTAGGACACTTACTGTCCAAGAGGGGTAGGCAGTTGACACCAGACCGTATCCAGTTAATAGCGAGTCTTCCTCAGCCCAAGACCCAGAAGGAGGTACGTGCTTTTATCGGCCTTACTTCTTATTGTAGACAATGGATTCCTCAGTATGCATTTCTAGCCAAACCACTGATACAGTTAACGACACAGGAGGCAGCCGTATCGACTGTTCTCCCTTGGACATCTGAACGTACACTTAGTTTCAACGAGTTAAAGAAAGCTTTATGCCAAGCTCCAGTTCTAGCCACACCGAACTACAGTAAGCCTTTTACACTTTTCGTCACAGAACGTGAAGGTACAGCATTATCTGTTCTCACACAAGATCAAGCAGGACAATACAAGCCCTGTGCTTATTTTTCTAGCACATTAGATCCAGTAGCCCAGGCTTTGCCTGCGTGCCTCAAGTCAGTTGCAGCCACAGCACTAGCTATCAGACAAAGTGATTCCATAGTCTTAGGACATACCTTGACAGTACAAGTTCCACACTCTGTGGAAGTTCTTCTGAACCGAACACAAACTCAGCACTTGACAATTGCACGTTTAACAGGTTATGAATTGACACTGTTCCAGCCACACATAGAAATCAGACGCTGCAACATTTTAAATCCTGCTACACTGTTACCATCAGTTACTTCAAATTCTGACCCACATGACTGTGTGGAAGTAGTTAACATTACGACAAAGCCAAGACAAGATCTGACAGATATTCCGTTACCAGACCCCGACCTGACACTTTATGTGGATGGTTCATGTATGAGAACAAGTACAGGAGAACTAGTAGCCGCGTATGCAGTGACTACTGACACCGAAGTTATTGAGACACACCGTATTGATACCCTGTCCGCTCAAGCAGCAGAGCTAGTTGCTCTGACACAAGCCTGCATACACGCCAAGAACCTGAAAGTTAATGTTTACACAGATTCACGCTACGCATTTGGAGTTGTACACGACTTCGGAGTGCTCTGGCAGGAGAGAGGTTTCATGACTTCTCATGGAACCAAGATTCAGCATGGTCTCCTTATTCAAGCTCTGTTAGATGCCATACATTTACCGACATCCATTGCTATCATGAAATGCAAAGCACATACGAAAGTCACTGACATTATTTCCCAGGGTAACGATCTAGCAGATCGCACAGCCAAGCTTACAGCACAGACTCCAGACATTCCAGTTAACATGACACATACTCCAGATCCGACTACATGTATGACAGTTAAGGACCCTACTCAAGATGTCATAGATATCCAGTTACATGCTACTCCCGATGAAATCAAGAAATGGTCCGAACAAGGAGGGGTCCAGACAGATCAAGGATGGTTAACGAAGGGTAGAGCCACATGGTTTCTCCCCGACTCTATGGTTCAAGTCATTATCAATACCGCACATAGTCCAGCACATTTAGGGGAAAAAGCTATGTTAGACAGTATCCAGAACATTTGGTTCAACAAGCATTTACGAGCTGCAGCTAAGCAGAAAGTCCGTACCTGTATGATATGTTGTCAGTTTAATCCAGGTAAAAGTGTCCCGGTGGAACAAGGTGGTTTCCAGCCCCCTGACCACCCTTTTGAAGTCCTCCAGATGGATTATATTCAGATGGAGCGATGTCGAGGTTTCAAGTATGTCCTTGTAGTTGTATGCGCTTTGTCCAGGTGGACAGAAGCATATCCAGTCCCAGATTACACAGCCGCGACCACTGCCAAGCAGTTGGTTCGTGAGTTCTTCCCTCGTTATGGACTCCCTAGAGTCGTATATTCTGATAACGGCCAGCCATTCTCATCTGAACTCATGAAGCATGTTTCCCTTTTGTTAGGGTACCAGTGGAAGTTCCATTGTGTACGCCATCCTGAAGCAGCCGGTCTCGTTGAGAGACATAACCAGACTCTGAAAATCCGTATTGCAAAAGTGTGTAAAGAGAAGGGTGTGGACTGGCTAGTAGCTCTGCCAGTCGCTTTATTTTATATGCGCATGGTCGCACATTCCAGATCAGGTCTGTCCCCGTATGAGGTCGTTTTCGGCCGCCCCCCAAATATGTGGGGTACTCCTAGACCCCGAAGTATTACCGATGTTTCAAGTAATATGCTGACAGATTACCTAGCTTCCTTGATGTCTGCCCTCAACTCATGTCGTTCACAGGTTGCTGCCGCATTTCCAGACAATACCGAGGTGGCACCGCATGAAATCGTTCCAGGATCCATGGTGATGGTGAGGAACTTTGACAGATCAAGTCCGCTGGAGCCTCGATGGAAAGAGCCCCGACAGGTCCTCCTCACTACCCGTACAGCCGTGAAGTTGGAAGGACGCAAAGGCTGGGTACACCTTTCTCATGTCAAACTTTTTAATGGACTGAAACCCGTCTTAAAGAACATTTCCCAGGATTCAAAGGATTGCCAGAATATTGTTCTCAAGGACTGTCCCGCAAAAGACATTGCTACAACCCCTCCCCTGTTAGAGAAAACTCCGCAGCAGGAGTATAAACAGAAACTACGGTCTAGTAAATTAAGTCAGCCAGTTTGATTGTCTAAGTCCTCCCCTAGGTGAAACGGTTAGACTGTTTCTGACATGTATAAAATAGACCCCCATAGTGAGAGAGTTAGTCAAAACTCAATCCGATGTATCGTTTTTCTATGTTTCATATTGTTTTCCAGCCTTATGATTTCCTGCACCAGTTATGCATTTTTCCTATGTTTCCCAGTTTCACATGTAAATAAGTCTGCTAATGCTACAGTAGAGCACACGTTTAGTGATCTGCCCCCTCATGAACTCTCTTACCGCCTCGCTATGCGAAATAACTCATTTATCCGCATGTTACATTACTCACACCAGACCAGCAATGCCACTAATTGTTGGGTGTGTGGTCGACTCCCCCATTTCCAGACACCGAAGGGAGTTCTGCCACTCTTTCCTTATCCTTTTTCACATAATGGTTCGTGTGGAGCATGGTCCACGTTAACGTCATCCTCAACAGATATGTTTTTTCTTAACAGTACATGTTTCCCAGACAAGCAAGGTCTCCCTCACCGAACAGGTTTAGATCTAGAAAATGAAGTGTATAATTTAGGTAATTATTCGTCGAATTTCATGGTCTTGAATGTTCAGTCTGATACTACTCCAGACTTACCTGCTATTTCAGTACTACCAGTCAAAGGCGAATTATGTGTCCGAAATAATGGTTCCGTACATGTAGGACATAGTGATTGTACTACTATTGTCAAGTATAGTGACAGTGGGAAATCTATTTTCAAAGCTTCACGTCATTCATATTTTATTTGTGGTCAAACCGCATATATTCGTCTGCCCCTCGATTGGGAGGGAACCTGTTACATTGCCTTCCTACTGCCACCAGTTTTTCTAGCCCCATCTGATTATCATAGAAATACACATCTAGTACACATTAGACATAGAAGGGAGTCCCCAATTGTCGATTATACTGAAACTGCTCTAGAACAGTATACAGATTTCAATAGAGGTTTCTTCTTCTTTATAGGACCTATCCAGAATAGTAAGTTAATCCGTAGACTAACCAGAACCCTTGAAGCTGTAGTAAATGAGACTGCCTCTGCTCTAGGTAACCTAACCGAAGAGCAATCTGCTATGAGATTTGTAGTTTTGCAAAATCGTCTCGTCCTTGACGTCATACTGGCCGATAGGGGCGGGGCTTGTAGAGTCATCGGATCTAGTTGCTGCATTTTCATTCCAAATAACGCGCCGTCTGTTTATTCAGCTATAACCAGACTCCATAAAATTGCCCATCTGATACACCAAGACCCAGGCACCTGGACATGGTCCGGTTGGTTCTGGAATATAATTTCCGCATGGGGATGGAAAATATTGTCCTTCCTAGGTATTGCAGTAGCGATCATATTCAGCTGCTGCCTCTGTATACAATGTGGCCCTGCGATTTGCGGCATTTGTGCTACCTCTTGTATTCCTAGTCCCAAGCCCAGTTCTAAATCCCGTTCCAGGATAATTCGAGACGAGCAAATGATACTGTATGAAATGATAGATGGTATCAGGAATATTGATGTTTCCTGATGGAAACGTAGTGACAAGGAGGGAATGTGGAAAAGTAAATTTTGCCATGTTCTGTGTCCCTACGTGTCATCCATCATATGTCATGTGTGCATGATTAAATATGCATATGCATTCCCCATGTTCGATTAATGACGCAATTACAGTTGTGTCCACCTCTAGTATGCCAGTTTCCAGTCCTCGTGAATACTACGAATATCAGGCCTATGTAAAGCCACGTTGCCACGCTTCTCAGTGTGCACGTTATTCTATTATAAAGTCCCCGTTTCTAGGCCTCAAAAGGGCCCGGACACCAGATTCAGCTCCTGTCTCCTGAAGCCTCGCTGAGGAGGGATACAGCCCCCACCTGTATCCTCGACCCTTCACTTACTTCCTGCCTCGCAGTGCCCGGCCCAGCCTGGCTCAGTCTCTGAGTCTGCCAAGAATATGTTATGATTCCAGTTATCAGTTCAGCCCTCCTTCCCTGCATTCCTAAACTACTGAATCGCATCAATAGTTTCCGTCATTGTCTAGCCTTCACGTCTCCACGTTAGAGAAATACTGCATTTAATGGTCATTTCATATTCTTCATATTCTTCATCACGCACTACATGTAGAATAATGCATGCTCCAGTCTTAGAATCAAGTTAGCCTTTCCCCTCCTAACTTCTAGTTCATATCAACATGTTCCCTAAACATCAGATACTAGATAGGGTTTAGGTACATGTCGCTCCGACCCTCCAGACTTCAGTCTCTGCTCCTAGCACAGAGTTCATAGCCCCCAGCTTCTCCTAGTGATACGTCATTGCCAGTTTGCGCGCACCATCAGGTTAGAGGTCCCGGCTCCTCAGGTAGCCCCCTCCATGGTTTCCGCCCCATTCATGACATATCCTGTTACGTCTGCACCACATGTCTATGTATACGCCCAGTTACACCTACTTTCGCCCTTATCTTTCGCGACTGCTACGCGTCACACCTACTGCTCCACCCACTGCTACGCCTACTGCAATGTAATGCTATGTGTTTGCGTTATGTATATATGCTCATGTATTGTTATTAAAAGCCAGCGCGCTCATCCCAGATCCAGCCCCAGCAGCTGCTGGGCCCTGTCACCCTGTCATCCTATTCCTATGCAGGTTGTCCTGTTCCTGTCCTTATGCTGTATTAAACCTGCAAAACTCCTACTACCTCGAATCTTGACTCTTATTTATTGAGCTATCTGTTATGATATATGTCTAGTCAAAAATAGGGTATTATTTATTTATTTACCACACCAATCTTCTTGTAACCACGTAATTCAGTACAAATAACAGACATGTACTTGAATGTGGCTTGATCAATTATCGTGAGCATTGAGCGAACTTTTCTCCTTTGTCTTTTCAACTGACCATGGATATGGTCTGCAGTCATGGGACATGACCCCGTTTGCACATCCCCCGACAGAGGTTGAGTGCACCTACAACAATGCACTGAGCAAGACCAGGGGTATCATGCAAAGGACTTTTGGGGTACTGAAGTCCCGCTTCCGCAGTTTGTACTTTTACTCGGGCCAACTGTTATACTCCCCCACTATGGTTTCCAAAATTATCCTGGTTTTTTGTATATTGCACAACCTGTGTGTGGATAAATGTCCCATGGGACCAGTGCAATAAGGAGCAGGAAGCAGCTGATGCGACTGAGGATGAAAATGAGTATGAAGGAAAAAATGTAGGTACGATTGCTGGGACTCAGCAAAAGAACACCATTGTGCAGAAGTTTTTCACTGAAGCATGGTTAATTCTGATGGCCATACATCCAAATTATTCTTTTTAAACAGCTGTAAAAATGTAAATAAATGAATGAACACTTACTTTGTATGAACAGTTTCATTCAACAGTCACTATAAATATAAATACACTCACATCAGTAATGCAATCCTCAAGTATAGGCATCATCTTGTATGACAATGTGGATATAATTTGCATAGGATTGCAATATCCGTGAAACAAAATTGCCTACTACATAGATACCTTCCTCAAGGCAAGCATAATACAAACTGTAATAAATGTTAATTATGTAAAGATATGCACATTTGACAATATGTCTGTGGATTTTACAGAAATATGTTGCCTGTCCTAGTATCCGCACCATGCGCACACAGGCTCACACATAGGCACACTGTTATCATATACATGTGGCACATCCTGTTAGCAAAGTTAATGTGAGCAAGAAATGTGATCCCTGGGAGTGTTTACTTGCATTGCAACAATCAATACACTGCACAGCACACAAAGGGCTAGTTGTGTCCATAAAAACAAATGCATTACCCATTTCTCTAGCGAGGCTTCAGACAAAAATCACGCTTTAGTAGGAAACATGACGCTTTATTAGGAAATATGACACTTTAGTAGGAAATGTGATGCATTAGGAAATTAGACAGTTTAGTAGTAAATGTGACACTTTAGTAGGAAACGTTATGCTTTAGGAAATGAGACACTTTAATAGAAATGTGATGCTTTAGTAGGAAAGGTGGTGCTTTAGTCCGAAACAACGCTGAAGGGAACAAGATGCTTTAGTAGGAAAGGTGACGCTTTAGTAGGGAAGGTGACGCTTTAGTACAAAACGAGACTCTTTCATAGTAAAGGTGACGCTTTAGTAGGAAACATGACGCTTTAGTAGCAAAGGAGGCAGGTTAGTAAGAAACATGACGCTGTTGTAGTAAAAGTGGTACCGCTTTGGCCGCCATAAGTGTGGCAGGGTATGCTCAGACGTGTGTCCCTTGGTCACTTTGCCACTGGATTCAAGCAAGCCGGGCTGAAGACGGCTGTAATGCCAGAAACCGGTCCTCGGTAGCTTGTTTCCGGTCCAGGGAAGGCATGGCTTGGCAGTTCAGGCTGGACTGTTCCCATGAGGCACAGGGTCAGACTGATTTGCATATAGCCATGTCTGAACTGGGGTGGCAGAGTGGGCTAAAGAACGGTGATGGATCAAACCCAGATCTTTTGACTGGGTGTGAGTGTTTGATTGGTTCAGATGCTCCGTCCATCACCACCCCCCTTTTTGTACCGCTTTGGCCGCCATAAGTGTGGCAGGGTATGCTCAGACGTGAGTCCCTTGCTCACCCTGCCACTGGATTTAAGCAAGCCGGCTGAAGACGGCTGTAATGCCAGAAACCGGTCCTCGGTAGCTTGTTTCCGGTCCAGGGAAGGCATGGCTTGGCAGTTCGGGCTGGACTGTTCCCATGAGGCACAGGGTCAGACTGATTTGCATATAGCCATGTCTGAACTGGGGTGGCAGAGTGGCCTAAAGAACGGTGATGGATCAAACCCAGATCTTTTGACTGGGTGTGAGTGTTTGATTGGTTCAGATGCTCCGTCCATCATCACCCCCTTTTGTACCGCTTTGGCCGCCATAAGTGTGGCAGGGTATGCTCAGACGTGAGTCCCTTGCTCACTTTGCCACTGGATTCAAGCAAGCCGGGCTGAAGACGGCTGTAATGCCAGAAACCGGTCCTCGGTAGCTTATTTCCGGTCCAGGGAAGGCATGGCTTGGCAGTTCGGGCTGGACTGTTACCATGAGGCACAGGGTCAGACTGATTTGCATATAGCCATGTCTGAACTGGGGTGGCAGAGTGGGCTAAAGAACGGTGATGGATCAAACCCAGATCTTTTGACTGGGTGTGAGTGTTTGATTGGTTCAGATGCTCCGTCCATCATCACCCCCTTTTGTACCGTTGTAGTAAAAGTGACACTTTAGTACGAAATGTGATGCTTTACTAGGAAAAGTGACGCTCATAGGAACGTGACGCATCCAGCCAGGAAATAATGCAATGGCTCAGCAATGCTGTATTCCAGGAAGTCTGAAGTTCCTTTCACTTTTATTTACAGTCTTTTTGTCTGTGCTGGCTGTCGGAGGTGTTTGATGTGAGCTCTTGCGATTTGGTGTGGTATTTGGTCTGACTGGTGTCCCTGTTGTCCTTGTTTTGTAAGTAGACTGTTTTTTAATTGTATTTTGTAAAGTTGTGCCCACTGTATTGTCAGATGTTTGTCCATTTAGAGGTTAGTAGTTTTAAGGGTAGGGGGAAGGGATAGATTTTGTGTTTTTTGTGTTTAGGATGGGAAGGAAGATGTCAGGTAGGGCCAGCTTCAAGATCCTTTTGGAGGAGGAATTTGCTGGCCTGCTGTGGCTGTTGGTGCGATACCTGCCAAACATGATTAGCAGTGGAGGTAGGGTGAATCAAGGCTACCCTACATGTGAGAGGCGGGAGCATTGGGAGAAGGTGTGATTCCAAATGAGTCAGTTGTTCAATGTCCAGTGGAGCATACACCAACTGAAGCACGGATGGGCCGATGTTGTCAGTCGGGATGTAGATCTCCTCAATCACCTTGGGATTGAAGTTGGTTGGTCTATCAGTAACTCTATATATTCCATGAGCTTGCAGCTGTGTGGCTTTCACACGCATCTATAAATGGTTTTTCTTCAGGAAGGCCCAGATATGTATATGTGTCAGTATGGCATGATTTGGGCTAATTCAGTTAAATAATTGGAACATGCCTAAGGGGCCTGTTCAGAGGGCATTACATTAGTCAAAACATACCATGCAGTGCAGGAGGCCCATGGGTGCTGTGGGACCCATCCAGCACTGTGCAGGGAGTATTGTCACCCGGCCTTTTATTTCATTACTGATGTCAAACTGTGGGGGCCACCCGCCATTTATGTTGCAGGGAGCGCACTCACAAGTCATTCGGCCAAAGGTAGAACATGGTGTATGGTTTACCCCAAAATAGTCATACATAGGTTCATATAATGAAAAATGGTAATAATTAGTTTATGAGTCGGCTATGCCCTTAATGATCATTGTTCATTTACAGTGCACTGGTGACATGTAAGGAGCTAAGTGAAGAAGACAAACAAGCATATGTACTGTCTAATCTGTGTAGCATTGTATAGAGCACTTATTGACTTGAGAAGGGCCCAGCATTATCATACTATGCTAAGTGTGGTCAGTCAAATTGGACGGTTCACATAGCCATCAAAGCCAAGCACTTGCACCATGTAACAAGCTAGGCTGCTCTTGTACCTTGTCTGCCCTCCGTGTACCTGATACGTGAGGTATCTGATAATATCTGAATGCACCGCAACATTGCTTACATATGTCCATCATTAGAGCAATCCAACTTTGCCTAGAGCTGCACGCCCATCTAACAGACAATGCCAGGTATTTGGGAAGTCAATATACTGTGATTAATATGTACACAGTGTACATGTTCAGCATTCACAGAGCAATGTACCATAATTTTGTCTTGTAGCTGGACCTAACCCAGACACCAGTGGTGAGGTGGATAGCTTAAGAGATCCCAGTGCTACCAGTGAGTGTCATTTGATTCTTTCTATGTATGTGTATGTTCTCATAAATTGGTTCAGTTAAATGTATAAGGGGTATCATCAGTCAGTGGAATCAAGCTAAAGCTTGATTCCACTGACTGATGATACCCCTTTTTGATTTACAACAGAAGATGGACAAAGTTGTATGCGCAATTGATGGGGCCAAATTGCAAATGTGAAATAATTCACAATGTATGCAGGCCCACATGATGGATGGCCCTGAATCTGATGTGATAATGTTGTACCAGTTATGGTGTGGATGCTTATGGCACTTGTACCATCACCTGCCCCAAAACCAACTGATGATCATTGCTTCAAATATCTCTCACCCACTACTAAAGTTGGAAAGTTACAATATGCTTCCCGAAATTTGACAGAAATGTTGGATGGGATAGGCTGTGATTTTCCTGACACAGTATGTACGCCCTAGTCAAATTTGAGCAGGAAAAGGTGTAGCTGTTGGGTGACACCTAATTCCTGGACAATACTACCAATGGATCAACAAACAAGAACCGAGGGTCTAAATGGCAATTTTTTGGCGGGCTCAACAGAACTTCACACCTGTAGGTCAGTACCCTAGTTACGACAGGAGCCCTAATAGGAGCAATACTACCAATTGCCAACAGCACATCTAATGTTGACATGTGTACAGTGAACTGCTTTTCCAATGTATTTGCCCTCTCATTGTATGTTCAAATCAAACCATGCCCTTGCCTTCAGAATACGTTCCTCCTCCCTACCAAAGTTTGTACCGTCTAAATGATTGAAGGCTTGTCAGACATTCATGCCACATAAAGAGCAATTAGTTGGGGATCCATACACATACCTATAGTTCAGCAGATTGCCAAAGTTTGGACTCCAAAGGACTTGGGTGACCATGGGAGCAGGCTTGGTATATGGAAACATGATTCCTTACTAGTATAGATGCTGCATATGTATTTGCGAGGTGCAGTAGTTAACATTTATTGTTCATGATAAAAAAACATGGGGCAATTTACATATCCCCATTTTTTGTAGTTATTGTGTAAGTCCATTGTGCATACCAATGACTTACTTGTTTTCCACGCTTAGCCCACATTTATCATAATTTGTGTCAGCTGTCTTCGTGCATCATGAGTACTTGTGCATCCCTCAGATTACTGCATAGGTGACATGTTAGATGGAGTAACAGAAGAGCAATTGCCAAAAAGGCATGGTGGTTTAAAGAATGTTGTCACGAAACTCGATGTGCACATAGAATTGGAGGGATGAACTTCAATCTGCCTGTCTGATGCACATTGATACTGTATGCTCGCACATGACAATGTATGGTCAATTTTGTGTGGCAGGTTCACACAGGCTGTGATGCTTCCTACCTCAGTACAGACTGAATAGGTATGAAGCGATGTGGGACATGTCACCAGCCCACACATGCCAATGCAGTTACATGACTGACTCATGTACTCATTACCCAGTGCTCTATAATAGACATATGTCCATGCCTTTATGGTGTTTTATTAAGAATAATGCCAATGTGTTAAGTACCACAGGCATGTATGCACTGTGCTGTCTGCAAACAGGTGATTTCATAGTCCACCTACTGCTTACGTAACCCATACTGTATCCCCCAGGCATTGTTACCATTGAACCTTTCGGGCCAATTACCTGCAAGATGCAGCACCATATACTCGAATATTTCAGCTCTACAGCATGCATGCACACACTCATCACATGGATTTAATATGAGTTGATGTGCATCCAGGTAGCAATCCGTACAGAAATGCATGGACAGACTCTTGCATATGTAAAAGACTACATGCTATTGGTTGAATTTCATTACATGATCTATGTAAAAGTGTACCAGGTATGCCCATGTGTCATTTTTGTAGAAGTGTCCAAAAACGTCTATGTTTCGGCTACCTGGCACAGATTCAATCTATGCTGCAATGCGTGTGGCCTTGTGTATTTACCATAACAGTGAAGTATTGATGAGGCCCAATACGTGTACTTACTATACATTATTTATTTCACATAGGTGATTGGCCATGGATTTTACCATGTTGCATGACAATCCCCAGGGAGTACCTAGATGGATAATGTGTACATAAAATCATTGTTCAGAATCTGTCTTCATATGCACATGGGTATTTGTTTATGAGGCAAAACAATGCCATTTCCTGTACCTACAAGGCCAAAACATGAGTATTTTAGCATTATCATTTTTGGGGAAGTACATGCTTCTGATGTCGGTTGGTCATGATTCGTTCTATAGATGCCTTTGTTTTGGCCGGACATGCCACTTGTGCTGTTAATTGTTATTCATGCATGTAATTGATGACAACTTGGACAAATTCTGCTTGGTCTGTTACGTTTGTCCTTCCTTTGCAACAGACAACTTGACCCCTGAACAGGAGGAATCATATTGGATTCATTTGGAGAGGTACCACCACATCAGGCAAGCAGCCAGGCCCTACAGGAGCATGGGGAGCCAGTATGAGAAATTGAAGGCAGCAGGGACATGGAAGTGTCAACACCACTGGATAGTGTTACCTAAACAAATGATGGACGGAATGCTGAATGAATCATACTCATCCCGAGTCAAGAGATCTGGGTTAGATCCATTGTTTTTTTGCTCACTCCCCTGGATAGGGCAGGCACCAAGCCGGAAGTGGAGGTTTCCCAAGGTGATGACCCGGGGTCAGATCCCAGACCCTCCACAGCCTCATAAGCAAAGGCATCACAGGCGGTCACCACAACACCAGCTCCACAAACTGAGTTTGAAAGGCGGTGCCTGGAGGTCATTGCGGACACAAAGTTAAGGTTGTCAGGCATGGAACTGCAGGTAGCGATACTAATGAAAATAGCCCACACCTTGCAGCAATCGGTGGACAGGATTGAGCAGCAACTTTAGGTCTTCGCTCCGACTTTCTGCCCATCCACAGTTCATATCAAGAAAGGGTGATACACTATCGCCGCTTTTGTCGGCAGGAAACTGCCGCTAAAGCGGCAATAATGGGCTTGATAATATGCCCTTGTGAATTCCCATAGAAGTCCAGGTTAACACTAGAACCTGGGCTTCTATGGGAATTCACAAGGGCATATTATCAAGCCCATTATCGCTGCATTAGCGGCAGTTTCCTGTCGATAAAAGCGGCGATAATGTATCGCCCTTTTTTGATAATATGGCCCAGAGTTTTACCATAGGTTAAGATAGGTTTTAACATAGTGATAGGTTAGTTTTAGTGTTTTTATATATGTTAATATTTTTCTGTTGTTAGGTGGGGATATGGTTGTATAGGTTGTTATGTGGGTGGGGGTTAATGTTTAGTATGTGTATTAAAAAAACAAAAATATAAAAACAATATATTTGTTTAGGTTTTAATGTTTAGGTAGTTTGTGTATAGGTATAGTGTATGTTTGTCTCATGTGCAAATGTGTAATAAGGGGGGTAGGGGTTGATATTTAACCTGTCTTTGGTGGTATATGTGTAGAGTAGGATAAGTTAAGGTTAGGTAGGTAAAGTTAATTTTAGGTTAGGATAGTGTAGGTAATTTAGCATACATTAGTTTAGGCAAAGTTTAGATAGGAATAGTAAGTGTAGGGTATTTATTTTTAGATTTTAAGAATTTCAGGGTGTGTTAAATAAATATCCTCTTGCACTTTCACAACTGTTTACTTATTGACTGCATGGTAGTTGTCATATCTGGTTAGGTTGAGTTAGGCACATGTTGTAGGAATTCCTGCTAGTGTTCGTATACATGTGAGCACCTAGGCTGTAGATAATGTCAAGTTTACAATGGAGTCACTTAAGGGATCTTCAAACGTGATTGTGCACGGTAAGTGGCACTCTTGCTGTGAATAGACACACAGCCCAAAACAGGCATTAACTAATTGTTGTACAGTGTTTGTATGCGATGTTACATGTTTTGCATGGGCGATTAAGTCAAACCATTGTGACTAATCAAGGATGTTTTGGGAGCCACACTGATGCCAGCCACTTACACACTCTCCCTTGCAGCATTATGTTGTCACATCACTGTTGGTATGCATTAAGTATCCACCACCTGGGCAGAAACTTAATTCAGTCTTACCATTGACTGATTGCTAATTGTAGCACTTCATGCATGTGACCTTGGGTAACTACATTCTAGTTTAGAGGCACATAGTGATCGCATAAGCTATTTAACTTGGCCTGTGCAGATTTAAAACATTATTCTCTTTAGATAGTAGGTAGTGTCGTTAGGGTCAGCACATCCACCATGGTCTACTTAGTCCAATCATGGAAAGAAATACAGAACACTGGTTCCAGTAAGTGATTTTATTGACATCTGAACCAAGAAACAAGTAGCAGTCCTTGCGGCAACAATCTCAACATAGTTTGTGATCCATGTCATGGGACATGTGGAATACAGGAGTGTTCCAGTGAGGAGGAGGACCATATTGCCATTAGGGAAGATGAGCCACATTGTCAGTCCACAAATGGGTGAGATCAACAGGTGGGCATCAAATAGAGGCGAGTACCAGTTGAAAAGTACACTGGCATAGCCATATGCACAGGTCAAAAGAGAAACTGCCTATGTGGCACAGAGAAATGCTACTTTGCCAGTTTTTCAGTGGAAAGAGGTAAAGTCCACATCTTTGCCCTCTGATGTGTGGGGTGCCTCCCATGAGGGGGGGTGTTGTAGGTGCCGGAGGCAATGTTAATGTTAATGTTATCAGAGTTTATATAGCGCACAGCTGCCCCAGCAAAGGTGCCTCCCGGCGCTTCCAGCATCAGAAAATGGGCCTAACCACTACAAAAGGATAGCTCCAACAAAAGAAAGACCAGAAAGAGCTAAACTGAGGGAAAAGGGAAGGTTTTAATTGTTTTTCTAAAGTCCAACAGACCCTCCAAACTACGTATTTGAACCGGCAGGAAGTTCCGTAACTTGGCTGCCAAGCAGCGGAAGGACCGCCCCCCCGCTCGACACCGTTTTACACGGTGAACAATGACCGGATGCTGCCCTAAGAAGCGCAGCTGGTGGGGGGAGTATATGGGTTAAGCAGATTACCGAGCAGGCTAGGCGTAGCGAGCTTCAGTATCTTAAAAAAAAGACCCAGCGTCTTAAATTGAATCCGCTCCGCCATGGGAAGCCAATGAAGTTTCCGGATGGTGTCAGCAACAGGACAAAACCGAGGGAGCCCCAGCAAAGTTCTGGCAGCAGCGTTTTGAACATGCTGCATCCGAATAATTTCAGCCTGATTGGCCCCCAATAGCAGTCCAGTTGAGATAGAATTGTCGACTGGACAATCAGCTGGCGAGTCAGTGGTTAAAAAAACTTCAAGCGGGGCTTATGACCTCGCAGGAGGCCGAAGCACGTGCTGGCAACTTTTTAGGTAAGGATTGGGAACAGAGGCACACACACACATACATCAGGGGCTGAAGATGTGAGTACCTTGTCTCCAGCAGCAATAAGAAAGGCCTGCTGGTTCGCCAGCATGATGACAACATTGTGGTGCAAGACACCAGTTGTTGCTATGTAGGAATCCTGCTTCCGCTCCATGAACTCATGGATATTGCTGATCACCTCCAGCTGGGAAGTTTTCATGCTTCTGCTCATGACACCAACAATGTCAGCCAGGGACTGATCCAAGCCATGGAGTGGAGAGTAGGTGCCTCTTATAGCTTCCTAGGTGCCCTTGTTAGGACTGAGTGGTACAAAAGGGGGTGGTGATGGAGGGAGCATCTGAACCAATCAAACACTCACACCCAGTCAAAAGATCTGGGTTTGATCCAACACCGTTCTTTAGCCCACTCTGCCACCCCAGTTCAAACATGGCTATATGCAAATCAGTCTGACCCTGTGCCTCATGGAAACAGTCCAGCCCGAACTTCCAAGCCATGCCTTCCCTGGACCGAAAACAAGCTTCCGAGGACTGGTTTCTGGCATTACAGCCGTCTTCAGCCCGGCTTGCTTGAATCCAGTGGCAAAGTGAGCAAGGGACTCACGTCTGAGCATACCCTGCCACACTTATGGTGGCCAAAAGTGGTACAAAAGGGGGTGGTGATGGACGGAGCATCTGAACCAATCAAACACTCACACCCAGTCAAAAGATCTGGGTTTGATCCATCACCGTTCTTTAGCCCACTCTGCCACCCCAGTTCAGACATGGCTACATGCAAATCAGTCTGACCCTGTGCCTCATGGGAACAGTCCAGCCCGAACTGCCAAGCCATGCCTTCCCTGGACCGGGAACAAGCTTCCGAGGACCAGTTTCTGGCATTACAGCCGTCTTCCACCCGGCTTGCTTGAATCCAGTGGCAAAGTGAGCAAGGGACTCACGTCTGAGCATACCCTGCCACACTTATGGCAGCCAAAAGCGGTACAAAAGGGGGTGGTGATGGGCGGAGCATCTAAACCAATCAAACACTCACACCCAGTCAAAAGATTTGGGTTTGATCCATCACCGTTCTTTAGCCCACTCTGCCACCCCAGTTCAGACATGGCTATATGCAAATCAGTCTGACCCTGTGCCTCATGGGAACAGTCCAGCCCGAACTGCCAAGCCATGCCTTCCCTGGACCGGAAACAAGCATCCGAGGACCGGTTTCTGGCATTACTGCCGTCTTCAGCCCGGCTTGCTTGAATCCAGTGGCAAAGTGAGCAAGGGACTCACGTCTAGCATACCCTGCCACACTTATGGTGGCCAAAAGTGGTACAAAAGAGGGTGGTGAATGACGGAGCATCTGAACCAATCAAACACTCACACCCAGTCAAAAGATCTGGGTTTGATCCATCACCGTTCTTTAGCCCACTCTGCCACCTCCGCCCCAACCAACCTTGACTTCTGCCCTTTGTAGGGGCAAACTTGTACATCCTATACCTTGACAAATCCCTGTTTAATATCCTCCGACTTTGACATATGCAGCATAGTGAGACAATTTCCCGTCAGACTCCCTCCTGCCACGTCCTACATCTTCACCCAGATATACATCACATATAGGATGCAGTCCCACACTGGTCTCTTCTTTGTCATACCATTCCTGCTGCCACACAAGTGTGAAACTGTCAGATACAGCAGCATTTGTATCTTGGCCTGGACACCTGCAGTACGCATATCCCTTTTCACCTCCTTCCAATTCAATGTCTCCCCATGCAGCCAAACTTGCAGTTCAATGTGCTCAGCAAGCGCCTACAATGCACTGAACTACCAGGTGCCCACCAGGGCCACACACCATCTTTTGTTTCAACACATGTGGTCCTCTGGTGTGCATCACTTGTATTCACCCCCATGCCCAGTCTGAAGTAATTCTGACAGGACTTCAGCTGCTCCCTACCAGTGCAGCTGACACCTGTGTGCTCTCTCCACACACGTCATGACAGCTGCGTGCTATGCACTTTCATGCAGTTTTTTTTTTGCATGTGGCACTTGGCATGTTCCTATGTGTCGATCCTCCACACGTCCCACAACTGACCCCGTTTTCAGGTATGCAATGTATCCTCTGACAAGCCCATGTCATTCCATTAATGTGAAGTCCAGATGTGTATGCATGGGCCCAAGCTAGACACAGTGGCCCCATGGTGCTCAGTGGCCTGCATTGTAAGAGTCAGGTTGGGCAGGGTTAATGTGTCCATGTATGATGTGTTGTTCAAGTCCATGTTTTTTGCTTTGTATTCTGGAACTTGTAGTTCTGGTGACCATGTTGTACATTTCACTACAAGTGCCAGTATACAAAGGTGAACCTGGACTGGTACTGCACTTTACACATGGAAGGGAGAAACGTGATGGAGTTGGACTAGGTTCCGCCACATGTAACAGGGCAGTGTGATTTACACTCATGTGATGTTTAACGATACATGACCCAGACTCCTGACCTTTGCCTTGAACACAGTGGAGTGGACCCCTGGGACATAGGCAGCTGCACTGCACACCATGACCTTTTTGCCCACATTAGCCCTTGTTGAAACTTACCCTGTAGGTTCCTCACAGGCTGCAATTCCATGTCCCGAAACTCCTGCCACCAACTCCTCTGAGATTACATCTGCCGCCCACTCTTCCAAGGCACCTAGCTGTTCCTGGGGCGCGGGGCTTCCTTCGCCAGTCTGCATGACTGCCTTCACGGTTTTGGACAGTTTCTCCTTCGTCCTGCGCTTATTGTCATGCCAGCGTTTTTTACAGTGGGTAACAGTCCTCTTAGCTTGTCCCTCTCTGTTGATCTTGGCCACCATGGTCTGCCAAATTGCATCTTTCTTGGATCGCTGATGTTGGTGCTCTATCACCTCAGTGATCGAAATGTCATTGTCCTCACTGAAATTGCACTTCCTCTTCCCCTGGGAGTCTGTCTGGAAATCCTGGCTGGTGATCTGGTTGATGGGGTTGTTGTCTTGGCTGCTGCTCTATTCTTTCCAGTCCATGGCTGCCTTCTATGAAGGGTGCCATTTTTTTTCTCCAAAGCTTTATTTGTTTAAATGTTTTTTTGTTGCTTGATGCACTGAAAAGTGACACTAAGGTGTTTAGCATCACTTTACATGCCACTAACCAGCCTTACATCAGTTTTGCTCTCAATATGTCAGTTTCTGCTGCAACATCACACCCACAGAAGTGACGCAGCCTGTTCCTTACCCCATGGAGAGCCATTCCATAAACACGGTGCATCCATGGCATTTAAAAACGATGTTGTGAATCACAAGTCATTTTGACACATCATTGCTGCAGTGCAGCGAATCGTCAGTGTTTGTATAAGAGTGGTCTTGTCAGGTGATCTGGTGATAGGGAAACTGATCAACCATCATTTTGGGCCAGGCTCAAGAGGGAGCAATGCGCAATCTTCTAAGGCTGAGTTCACAATGCTGGGCATCCCCATATTGGCGCTCAGTCACATAGACGACTTTCATATTATGGGGTCGATGTCTTGCCCTGCTCGGGCTCTGACCGAGAGAGAAGTAGCTTTACCCGCACAGCACTGGCTACATGCAGTGCCCTGCGGACCCGCGTGCCTTTCTAGCCATAGTTCACCTGCGGAGGTACTAAACAGTGATATTCTGATTGCTAATGAAGTAGCCCACAGGAACCTGTGCACTACCACGAGTAATAATATCAGGACAATTAAGCTCCTAAAGCCTGGTATTAAGGAGGCCAAGATTGACTGTAAAGACTGGTCCTGGATAGCAGTAGCAATGACTATCAGCTCCAGAGTCTCTTATAGAGGGGAGTCCGATTGAGTATGGAAGAGTCTGTCCTCGCTGTCTGCTGCCGTGACCTGAAATGGGTTACCTAAGGCCAGTATAATGGGAAGCACCGGCAACAAATCCCTGTATGTTTTATCCTGGAACATTGCGGGCTTGCTGACATGGCTAACAAAACAGAGAATGAGGACTGGCTGAAGGTTATCGATCAATATGCTACGTGTTGCTTCCAGGAAATGTGGTCCCTTGAGGGAATTAGTGTAAACAGGTTCCTTGACATTAGGACTCAGGCTGCCTCCCCAGAAAGGGGCGACATTTGGGAAGGCTTGCAGTGTGTCTTGCAAACTGAAATGCATAATGGAGCCATTGGGGATAGCTCATATGTCGCCAAATGTACAGCATGTAAGGTGAAGGTGGTGTGGTTGATATCTTGAACGTATGCATTCCAAAGGGGTGGTCCCTACAGGTCTAGGCAATCTTGAGGAACTTTGGGCATCATTTATGAGGCCGTGCGTCACTTTTACGCCGCCGGTGCGTCACTTTTTGTGACGCACCAGCAGCGTAAAAAGTGTGCCTTGTTGCACCATATTTACAAAGTGATGCATCTAGGTAGATGCGTCACTTTGTAAAACCCTGCGCTACATTATACCTATGCCGGGTATAATGTATGCAGGGGGTGCGTTCTCACGCAAGACAGGGTCAAAGAAGTGACGCAGTGAAATCTATAAGATTTCACTGCACCACTTCTAGGACACAAATGCCTCAATTTCTTACGCCTGCCTCACAGCAGGCGTAAGACTGACGCAGGCCCTTTCACATGGGGCTTGCCCCATGTGAAAGGACACATTGCTGGAGTTGCGTCACTTTTGTGACACACTCCAGCAATGCGTCACTTTTGCGCCATACAGATACGTCAGAAATACTGACGTATCTGTAACTCCTTGCGTCATACTGTAAATATGACACATCATTGGTCTCGCAAGGAGGGCGCAGTGAAAAGTAACGCATCGCTGTTTTCACGCAGAGATGTGTCACTTTTCATAAATGAGGCCCCTTGTTTCTTATACTGGTAGCATAAGGGAGGATGCAGTTGATTGTAAGTTGATAGAGGAGGGCAAAAGGGGGAAGTATTTGCTATTGATTTGTGGAGATGTCAATACACAACCATCTGATGCTATCAACACCAGTGAGGTCCTAATGGAAGAACGTTGCCCTGGTATCCCTGAAACAGTCATGAGCTATTTTAAAACTACCAAGAAGGGATGCGCAGTCTCAGATTTTCTGATATGCTGTCAGCTGCATTTTATTAATAGTTATACTGCCTCATACAGCACTGCTACACCAACTTTTGACAATGGGAGAAGGTTATCATTAATAGACTATATTATAGTCAATACTGAGGGGTGGGAATGTGTGTGTGATATGACCGTTATCAGAGTGGAGACTGACCACCATTCAATGGTACTCTGTTTGAAGTTGCGCCCTATGTGGTGTGCCAATGGGAACAACCCAAGTGAGGAGAGCTACTGGCATGTGTTCGCCCCAGCCAACAGTAGGAGGAGAATAAGACGGAGTAGTGAGAAGTACCTACTTGAACTCCAACTGCTAGAGGGTACAGTGCCAAATATGGAGCCATAATTATGAACATCTTGACCGGTAATTGTGGGGAAAGTTTAGCAACTTATGATGGAATGGTAAATGAGCTCTGTGCTCTAAGCCTATTGGGCTGAAAGCCGCCGGTCCTACCAAGGAGAGAAGGATCGCAGGGGTTAGTTGGTATGATAGATGTTTTAGAATGAAGAGAGTTGTTTCGTATGCTCTAGTGCGGCGACACTGTAACCCCCAGAGTGAAGCACTATTACAAAAATGTAGGGGTGATTCTGGGAACTTTTAACGCAGGAGGAGAAGGGGGCAGTAACTATCCTAGAAACTTATAATGACCCATCTGAGTGTGTTTGCCTCTTTACTGCCCTTTACAGAGCCAAACCACAGGTCCTCCTGGCATTCTGCTGCTGCACGAGGATCTCTGAAAGGGTCCTTGTGTGATTGACATCCTAGTACCAGAGGTGGAAAGAACAATGAGTGCTATGAAGAAGCATAAGGCACCAGGCCCAGGTTCCGATACTACTCTATGTGGATGAAGCAGTATTGATGGTGCAAACAGAAAAGGCCACCCACAGGCTATTAAAGCACTTTGGGGATTACTGCAACAAGAAATCACTGACCATTAATGGTAGTAAAAGAAGGAGTATGGTATTGAGACCATTCTCCAGCTTTAAGCGAAAGCCTATGATCAATGGTGTGCCCTTGAAAATCATTAAGCAGTTTGATTATCAGAGGATCCAGTTTGCAGAGAACTAGCACTGGGTAGCCACATACAGAAGGTACCTACAGTCCTGAGGTAAATGGCTGGGGCAGTCCTGAAGTTTAGGCCTAAGGCAGTATTAGTATTAGTGTTATCCTGCAAATATATAAGCAAATGGCAATGGCAGCTGTGCTCCACGGGGCAGAGCTCTGAGGTTACGCAAATGTACATCCACTGCAGGTGGCCAAGAATAACTTCTTAAGAGCCTTGCTGAGATTGGGCATGGCACTCCCTATTGGTAGTCTATGCAGAGCTTACTTTTACTCCAATATCGGAAATAGCAGCCCTTGGGCCAGTACTCGATTGGGTTAGGCTGGTAAGAAACCCTAAGGCAGCAATATACTTGAGAACCGTGAGAGAAGCTACCTCCATTGGGGACTCTGGGGAGAGCACATGGTCGCCCAATGTACATAATGTCCTAAATGAGCTGAAATCGGAGTCCTTGTGGGCGGATCCCTCTTAAGTAAGGCAGGACATTGTATATCTGATCAAAGACCAGTACCATGAATGCATGCAGACAAGGAAGTGTCTTGTGTTGTGGACAGGACCAATCTTGTGTAATTACTTCGACAACTCTTATGGTCTATCTGTACTGGTTATTTGCACTCAATATACCCTGGGGCTCATTTATGAGCCCTTGCGTCACTTTTGCACCACTGGTGCATCACTTTTTGTGACGCACCAGCAGTATAAAAAATGCGCCTTGTTGCGCCATATTTACAAAGTGACGCATCTAGGTAGATGCGTCACTTTGTAAACCCCTGCGCTACATTATACCTGCGCCAGGTATAATGTATGCAGGGGGGTGTTCCCATGCAAGAAAGGGTCGTAGAAGTGACGCAGTGAAATCTACCAGATTTCAGTGCGCCACTTCTAGGACTCAAATGCGTCAAAATCTTACGCCTGCCTCATAGCAGGCGTAAGACTGACGCAAGCCCTTTCACATGGGGCTTGCCCCATGTGAAAGGACACATTGCAGGAGTTGCGTCACTTTTGTGACACACTCCAGCAATGCGTCACTTTTGCGCCATAGATATGTCAGAAATACTGACGTATCTGTAACTCCTTGCGCCATGATGCGTCATACAGTAAATATGACGCATCACTCATGTCGCAAGGAGAGCGCACTGAGAAGTGATGCATCGCTGCTTTCACGCAGCGATGCGTCACTTCTCATAAATGAGGCCCCCTGAACCTAAGTGAACGTTGTATGTAAAATTCAAGCTGGATATTCTTCCAACCAGGGATTATCTAATCCGTATCCACAGGCTCCCTGCTGGATTTGACCAGTGAGAATGTAGCCTTGGAGGTATAGGCATCCTGACATATTTTATTCTGTTTTGTAAAAAAATACAACTCTAAATGGCGGCAGTGGCTCCTTCCCCTTTTTAAATTCTAAAGGAGTTAAATGAATTAAATTGGCAGTTTATTTTAAGCCCAATATGTATGTCTTTGACTCTGTAGCATCAGTTTTATGGGTTGCATGGCCTCGCCTGAGAGAACTGCCCACCACGCTAGGTATCAATTCAACAAGATACCCCATGTGGAGCCCCTTCTTCCCTGTTTATGTGGTTTTATGCACACCCCATTACGCAGTGCGCTACACATTGCTGTCTGAACAGTATACTCTCCTCATGTTCCTCTGCACTTTAACATCTTTTCTTACATACTGAGGAATTAGTTTATTGTTCTTATTGGAATGGAATACAGTGCTTAAATGTCACTATGTCGTCCTGTAGATTGTATTGCATATGTTTTTAAGGAAGCAAGTCCTTGATCTTCTTAATTGTTTTTAATTAAGGTGATATTTTCAAAGAGAAACACCGCAGTCAAAACCTCAAGTGTTCCGACGCCGCAGGCTCTACCATGCATGCCTTAACCACGCATATGCCTTAACCACGCATGTGCGTCATTAAGGCAATGCACAATAGGGCTTGCAGATGGACGGAAGCAGGAAGCAGGGAGAGATCCGTGGTGAGGTAAGTGGGGCTTGGGGGTGGGTCAGGGTACTTTTGTGGGCTGGGGGTGTTTTGTGGGCTGGGGGTGTTTTGTTGGGTGGGGTTGGTTCGGGAATGTTTTGTGGGCTGGGGAGTGGGTCAGGGTAGTCTAGCTTCGGACGGATGGACGGACAGAAGCAGGAAGCAGGGAGAGATCTGCAGTGAGGTAAGTGGGGCTTGGGGGTGGGTCTGGGTACTTTTGTGGGCTGGGGTTGGGGGCTCTTTTGTGGGTGGGTGTGGGTTGGGTTGTTTTAACCGCATGCGTGCGGGCGGAATTCCGCCCGTACGCTGAGTTTTAAAAAAACGCATGTTACGTGACGAGCTGGGCTCGTCATGAGCGTGCGAGGAGGCTACCTCATGACGAGCCCAGCTCGTCATCAGCGTCGAAGGGGACTGGGCAGTGCGTAGGGTACTTTTGTGGCCTGGGGTGTGTTTTGGTGGTAGTTTGGTGGGCTGGGGGGTTAGTCGGGTAGTTATGTGGGCTTGGGGGGTCGTGGTAGTTTTCTGGGCTAGGGGGGTGGGTCGGGTAGTTTTCTGTGTTGGGGTGAGTCAGTGTAGATTTCTAGGCTGGGAGGTTCTGGCTAGTCTTCAGGGCTCGGGGTTGAGGTAGTTTTTAGGGCTGGAGAGATTGGGACTAGCTTTCAGAGTTGGGGTGTGGGGCTAGTTTTCAGGGCTGGGGGTGAGGCAAGTTTTCAGGGCCGGGGGGGTCAGGGGGAGTGTTCTGGGCTTTGGGGGGTCGGAGTAACTTTTAGGGCTGGGGGTGTTGGGGTTGTTTCTTTTAATTAGGGGTTAGGGTATTAGGCCTCAGGGCAGAGGGAAGGGAATGGGTAGTCGGGTAGTTTTTAGGGCTTAAGGGAGGGCGGGGCAATTCTTAGGGCTGAGTCAGGGGTGGCTAGGGTCAGGTTAAGGGACAGGGTTTTAGGCATCAGGGCAGGGGGAGGGCACAGCATGGGGGTTGGGAAGGAGTAGGGGTATTTGCACCTCAGGCCAGGAGGAGGCAAGGGGGATAGTTTGTACCTTAGGGCAGTGAGGAAGGGGGTAGCGAGCTTAGCCAAGCATACCCCTTTACCGTTACATGCCTTTACCACAAAAAATTCATGGTAAAGGCATGCGTGGTAAAGCAATGCGCGGCTCAGACGCAGTCGTTATTAAGACCACGTTGTTTAGGCATGCAAGGTTAGGGATTTTGTTGCTCCCACATACAACCGTTTTCAAAACACAGACTTATTCTAGAAAAAGGAGCCACATAACACTGACCAAATATCAGAATAATAGTATTAAACTTAAACAAATGAAGAATTATGAAAAGAAAATCCTCAATGGCACTTTTTGCCACACAGCAGAAGTTAAAACAGAAATATTAAAATAAACATTTAGACAGTAAACAATTAAACAAATTGCCATGTTAAAAAAAATCAAAACACAGCATTAAGGGCCACATGTACAAAAAAAAGTCAGTTTGAAATGACCTAACGGCAATTTTTTGTGAATTGCAATTAAGAAATCACAAACAGCTATGTACAACAGCATCTCAGACAATGTTTGAGATTCCCAGTGGGTCGCAAATGGACAGGGCTCATATTCATGAGGCAGGTCGCAATTACTGACCCATTGGGAATGGTTACAATCAGAGGAATGGTGGCCTGCTGGGGTCAGAACACCACTATATCTATGATTGCTTTTCAAATAAAGCAATGTAATTTTTTTGAAATGCAGCCCTTTTTTCTTAAAGGAAAAGGGGCTGCATTACACAAATAAAAATACAAACTTTACCTTTTGTAAGATTAGGCAGTGCTCCATGAGACCACTGCCTGCTTTTCAAAAGGTGTTCCCCCACATTCACAAAGGGGAGGGGGTCCCTTTGAGACCCCTTCTCATTTCTTAATTTTTTACCACCTCTTCTACGGAGTGGGTAAATTCTGAATTTTCATACATAACCGTGCTATTCGGTATTAGTAAGGCGCCCTAAACATGACCCTCACTAATAACAAATCTCAAAAACAAAATGTGATTCGGTACCAAGCTACTGAATTGCATTTCGCCTTTTTTTACATGGCGAAATGCATTTTACCAATCGCAAATGGTAAAATGTTTCGTACATCTTGCCCTAATAATCTGTTGGTCTATTGTCTATTCAACAGAGAAATGAAGAAATGTAATAATTGGCAATGTTTTATAATTCTCATCAGACCTGTGGTTAATTGCCTGACCAGAATATAGTTCTAGCACAGGCTGCTGGAAAATATCAATTATGTTTTCTCTGGAAGTAAAGTCAAGGCTAATAAAAATAGATGGCTTCCTAGGATAATACATGCAGTGCATAGAGTGAGGTAATCTTAAATGTGCTCAACTGTTTCAAGGAAAAAGTGTTGTCAGTCTAGAGGGAAGTAAACTTCCCATCTAGAATGAGGGGGGACTAAGAATATAGGCTCCATAGGCATGATTGCTTGGTTAGTATAGGGCCAGTAACAGTAAGTGCCATTTCTGCAAATCCTATTATGTGAATCAAGCAAATATTTTAAGTTTAAATAATCCCAATTCATCCAGGACATCAAATAAATAATTGGTTTGTGCTTCCAGGTCAGACATGTAACTAGCAAACATGCATAAAGAGTTAGTGAATATTCTCCTTAAGCCTTCATTACCAATCCAGAGGAGCAGAATTACACCATGGATTTCCTCTCTGCCTGATTCCAAGTGGGTCAGGTTGTCCAAACCAGTTTTTTTCTGAATGTGAATGAACAGGATCTGATTTTACTGTGCAGTAATTCCTTGTGGTAAATTCCACTGAGGCTTTGGCTGCAGCACTGCCAACATTCTTTCCATGGGTTTTTCTGACAGGGATGTGGCATACAATATAATCACTGGAAGGTAACTTAGAGACCTGTGGTGATTTGCGCTATATAAAAATAAAATAACTCACCATAACATAACATAACTGTTCCTTAAAGGTAGAGAAAGCGGGCCTATTTGGTCGCTAGAAGGACCAGTAAAAGCCTCTCTCACAGAAACGGTTGGATGGAAAATTCTCAAGTGGGGGAATTCCTCCTTTTGGAAAAAGTGCCCTCACACACCCATGCGGGTGTCATGCTTCATCATCAGGCGTTGCTCCTCGTGGGGGTGGTGCTGCAATCCCCCACGAGAGAGCTCTTTATTGGAGATACTGCACCCGTAGGGGAATGACCACTTTGGGTTCCTAAATCCTACCCCAATGAGTAGTAAAGGGTGGCCTTATCGGCATAGAGCATGGTATGCAGAGGGTTACATGAGCATCTCCGTAGGGCACCCTTTATTACTCATGGGGGTTGTATTTAGGAACCCACAGTGGTGGTTCCCCTACGGGTGCAGTGTGCAGTATGGCCTGACCACACCTGAATATAGGTACCATAGGGTGTACTGAGTGTCATAGTCTCAGACCCCTATTCTTCACTCTTTTCACATTTTGAATGGTCCTGATGAAATACCAAAGGATCCATTAGGGACCTCTTGAGGCGTGAAACAAGTTGACCTAAATTGCTCCACCTTCCACTACCACTATAACATAGACAATGCAGAAGGAAAATACTCACTCCTCTGATAACTAGATCAAAGGGACTTCACTTGTCGCCTTTTTAACCATACTACATGGACCCCTGAATAAAGTTTTTGGGGTACTAGTGCAGTATTTTTAAATCACTCACGTCATTTCCCATACACCCACCACTGCTGCGTTTCTCCATAAAAAGTTCTCCAATACAGAGCACTCTCGTGGGGCCCATGGGGGACTGCAGCACCACCCCCACGAGGAGAAATTCCCGATGATGAAGCATGACAACCGCATGGTTGTGTGAGGGAACTTTTTCCAAAAGGAGGAATTCCCCCACCTGAGCATTTTCCATCCAACCGTTTCTGTGAGAGAGCTTCTTTCACTAGTACTTCAAGTCACGAATAGGCCCATTTTCTCTACCTTTGAGGATCAGTTACCCGCCAGTGATTATAAGGTTAGTCTTAGGAGCTTGGGTACTGGACCTCTCTTTTCCTTTTGCTCCCAGTCTCTCCTCTTTGTGATTTTTGAGATGTGGCATACAATGCCTGGCATACCTTTCCATTTGCTTCCTCTACTTCCCCAAGCCACCCTCCACTCCCACTCTACCCAGCGGTCCCTAAAATCATTTACAACCTGCTCAGATCAGGTGATGAATATATGTGATAAATCCCACAGAAGTTGGAATTCTGCCATGTATTACTGACTGGAAAACTCATTCAGCAATTCTCTGTTACAAGAGGTTTAATTTGTAATTGCCCCAGACTGGGTCTAAATAACTACATATTTACCATATGTTAAATCCAGCCCAGTAATGTGCAACTCTTAATTCAGACCTTAATGTCCTCCAAAATGAAATGTCCCATTGCCTTACAGTTCATCTCCTTCTTTATCCCCTTACAAATGGTCTTAGGCCTCCTGAGACTCTCCAAGCTCCCCACATCACAGATTGAGTCACCTCTCTATTATATCTATCAAGTGTTAAAAAACCCGTTCCTAACACATCTCACCAACGGTCCAACAAACCATCTCCAAATAATCTCATGCATCACCACAATGAGATATTATACCACAGGTGACTTTTATACACTTTCCACAAGCACTAATGCCATTTCACTCTACACATTAAATGCCACTCACATACACACCCACTCTACTTCACCGCAAACACTGAAAGATGAGTTGATCCAAACTTCTTAGCTTCGCCTGCAACATTTCGAATTAACCATGCCACATTTTACAATACATTGCACTCGTCCATTTAGGGTTGGGTTGTAAACATTCTTGTAACCAATAAAGGGCAAGGATGTATGTGTTTAAAGAAGCAATCTAAAATTAAAATGTAAATCTTCTAATGACATACTACCTACCTAACCTAAAGAGATGATGTGAGATGTGCTTATAATCTCAGTAAGAACAAAAAGACAACAATTGTGGATCCAGAGTACATAGGTTATGCTTGTCACAATCTGTTGACATTCAGTCATCCACGTTTCAACCTTATGGCCCTGATTCTCCAAGGTTTAGTGTCGGGTTAGAGCTACTTTTTCCTACAAACCCAGTGCTAAACTTGTTTTGAGATCCACAAAGCAACTCGAATGAGTATTTGCATTGGTCTGTATGGTAAAGTAAGGTAAAGAAGTGCAAAATGCTGCTTTGCATTACTTTGCATTGCTTTGCGTTAAGGTGGTGTTACATGGTTGGGTACATGGGTGTTCCCCTGTTTTTTTTACACTAAACCCTATTCACTAACATAATTCGAAAGGGCTTAGCGCCAAAAAATAACGCAACTGAAAAGCAGGCATTAAATTGAGAAAACGAATGTTTAAATTTCTCCGTGCTTTTCTGACCTTGCATGCCTGCTGCACTGTGCAGAACACACACAAATTAGGAAATGCTTTTAGACATGTCTAGGCATAGTATTTGCACAGTGTGGAAAAGTAAATTTTGCCATGTTCTGTGTCCCTACGCCTCATCCATCATATGTTATGTGTGCATGACCAATATGCATATGTTATTCCCCATGTCCGATTAAAGACGCAATTACAGTTGTGTCCACCTCTGGTATGTCCTTTCCCAGTCCTCGTGAATACTACGAATATCAGGCCTATGTAAAGTTACGTTGCCACGTTTCCCAGTGTGCACGTTATTCCATTATAAAGTCCCCGTTTCTAGGCCTCAAAAGGGCCCGGACATCAGATTCAGCTCCTGTCTCCTGAAAGCCTCGCTGAGGAGCGATACAGCCCCCACCTGTATCCTCGACCCTTCACTTACTTCCTGCCTCGCAGTGCCCGGTGCAGCTTGGCTCTGCCTCTGAGTCTGCCAAAAGTATGTTATAGTTCCAGTTATCAGTTCAGTCCTCCTTCTCTGCATTCCTAAGCTACTGAACTGCATCAATAGTTTCCGTCATTGTCTAGCCTTCTCGTCTCCACGTTAAGAGAAATACTGTATTTAATGGTCATTTAATATTCTTCATCACGCACTACATGTAGAATAATGCATGGTCCAGTCTTAGAATCAAGTTAGCTTTTCCCCTCATGACTTCTAGTTTATATCAACATGTTCCCTAAACATCAGATACCAGATAGGGTTTAGGTACATGTCGCTCCGACCCTCCAGACTCTAGTCTCTGCTCCTAGCACAGAGTTCATAGCCCCCAGCTTCTCCTAGTAATACGTCATTGCCAGTTTACGCGCACCATTAGGTTAGAGGTCCCGGCTCCTTAGGTAGCCCCCTCCAATGTTTCCGCCCATTCATGACATATTCTGTTACGTTTGCACCACATGTCTATGTACACGCCCAGTTACACCTACTTTTACTGTTATCTCTCGCGACTGCTACGCGTCACGCCTTCTGCTCCACCCACTGCTACGCCTACTGCAATGTAATGCTATGTGTTCGCGCTATGTATATATGCCTGTGTTTTGTTATTGAATGTTAGCGCGCTCATCCCAGACCCAGCCCCGGCAGCTGCCGGGCCTTATTGTCCTATTCCTATGCAGGTTGTCCTGATCCTGTCCTTATGCTGTAATAAACCTGCAGAAACTCCTACTACCTCGAATCTTGACTCTTATTTATTGAGCTATCTGTTATGCTATATGCCTAGTCAAAAATAGGGTATTATTTATTTATTTACCACATAATGGCGCCCGAACAGGAACTTGCCCTTTCCCCACGCGTCGGTGAAGCCACGCCGACCCCCTGACCCTCTGCAGTCGTGACGGAACTCTTCTGCGCAGTGGCAGATATTTCTGCTCAAGTATCCCTCAGGCCCACGGAGGAGACGGAGGAGGCGGTCCAGCATCCGAACGAGACGGTGGAGGAACGCGGCGAGTCCCGACCAGAGCCCAAGCCAAGAGTCCAAGGTCCGAGGTATCCGGAGGCCCACCCGTAACTGAAGTCCGAAGTTCGTCGTCGTAGAAATCCAGTCCCGTCCGAGGCCTTCCGTTCCGTGCTGCCCGGTGAGTACCATTGCTGGGGTAGTATCTAGACAGGACCAATCTAAATTGACTCCTGGTCCGTGGGTTGGTGGTGCCCAGACTCACAAACGAAGTGTTCACCTAGGTGGATACGGGTCTTGATGTGTCCCTTTATGGGACCGGTATGTTCCGTACTGTTATAGCAGTGCATCCAGTAACTCTAGTCTGTTCCGTTCTCGAGAAAATTCTTGTATTTCTGTTCTCAGTATTTCAGGTAATATTCTGTTCGAACTGTTATTTATAATGTTCTTTATGTATTTTAATGTTGTGGTATGAGTGTGATGTGATTTTGTGTTTTCATTGTATATTGTATTGTGTCCAGATTACAGTTCAGTCATGCCTATATTTTCCAAGTTACGTCAGTTAAAAACTAGAAAGGGTCTGCTGGAAGCAGCAGTTCCTGTTCCGCCTAGGGACAGTCCAGGTCACTTTATGTATCAGAAACATGGCATAAGCGCCATATTATATCTAGATTTATGGGTAGAGTATACCAAACAGTTAGAAGAAAAGTATAGATGGCCCGTATCGGGTACATGGGATGCCGAATGTATCATGCGAGTAGAAGAAGCATTATGGAAAAAGAAAGCCAGACAGTCACAGAAAGATGCCATCGAGTTATGGCGTAAAGAAGCGCATAAAAGAACGGAAAAGGAAGTCAGAAAGTCAGAGTTAAGTAGAGAATCCCAAGAACGAGCCCAAGAAAGAGAATTAATCGAGATAGGTGAACGAGTCAAAGCCGAACAGTCAGACAGACAGAGGCATGCCCTTATTAAGGGTATGTATCCTCTTCTTGCCGAGGGCTTGCCAAAAGCGACCCCAGAGGCATCCAGTAATTTCCCGCCACCATTAGTTCCGACCAAGCTACGTCACAAACCGACCGCAGCTGATATTTTTATTTCGTCCTATTTGGACGACACAGTCCCCGAATATGCAAATCCTGTCCGCGCTCCGCCTGTCCCTGTAAATCAGGCACTTCCCGCTCCTCCAGACACCGGAGTACCTGTTACGGTACCCCCGGTCCAGCCCGCCATACAAGTCCAGCCTACAGTTCCATTTCCCACTCTGCCAGGACGTAGAGCCTCAGTAGACGACTCCAGTCTAGGGGCCGCAGGAGGAGCTACTCCTCAAACCCCGCCGCCACACAAGCGTTTATCGGCACTCGAATTACATGCTCAAGCATCACAGCGTACTCCTAAAAGTAATAAGTCTGTCACAGAAATCAGACAAGCCCTTGGCGAATGTGTCTATGACGCAGTTCCAGGCGAGTATAATATGGTTTTATATTCCGTACGCGTAAGGAGGGTGACCGAGTATCTAGTCACCTTACCGAATATGAAAGAAGATCTAGACAGAATATATCGTTTCATCCGTACAGGGGATGATCCAGAAAGTATTGGCGAGATTATGTCCCAAAGGAAAGCCGAGATCCAGCTCATGATATTAAAGTTCCTGATCAATTGTCTAATAAGAGAACAAGATTACCCGTCTAAAGATCCCGCCGAAATGAGAATCCTGACAAGGTGGAGTGATAATATAGCCGAGGGTAAGCACAAGACCGTCGGTGCTATGGAGAGTATGTACAAGAAAATCCGTAAAGAGATAATAAAGATACACGAACAACGTAAAGCAGCACAAGTAAGTGAGAAAGAAAGTAACTCTGATACTGAAGAGGTAGACGACGAGAATCCCGCCAGAATAGCGTATGTAGGAAAATCTAGATTTCCAGATCGCCATTTACGCCTAGAACCCAAGTTTATTTTTCATCATTCAGCACCAGAACAAGGTTCTCTAGAACAAGTATTTCAAGCTACCGATCATATTTTGAAATCACGAGTCGGTTACAGTGAGTTAAGTACTATGCATGAACAAGAACTAGCCCGATCAGCAGTCCGATGGATTACTGATTCTACCACTTTTCCAGACGAAATAGTGGCACAAATGTTTCTGAAACTGCCCCCAGCCGAGCAACGACTGGTGGGTATGTATATGATTCAGCACCTCATTACTCTGTATGAGGGTCAACACTCTGATCCAGGTCCGTTACATGATGTCCTGAACGAGTTACTCCAGTATAGATGGAGAGGTCTAGGTACCGAATTAATTAGTGTCATTCTAGAACAGCGTCACAAATATAGAACGTTCTTGAACCCGCATTTTGTTCATGTCTCACCCCCAGAAAATAAATCATTTTACATAGACAGACAGAATCCGTTACGAGAAGTCCACCCAGTCCAAGGGGCGGGTGGCGTAATGCAACGAGTGTTTGTATACACTCCGATTTCAAAGATGGAACTTCTTGAAATGAAGAAATTAATTCCCTGTCATGACAAAGATCCAGCAGGGTTCCATCGAGAATTAAAAGACATGCTCCGTATGGGAGAATACACTTACCCAGATATCATTAAAATGTTAAAGGTCCTGTTACCCGCAGGGGTGTATGAAAAGTTAAAGGAAAAAGAATGGGAGGTGGGAGAGAAAAAGATCGATTGGACAGCTCTAGAAGCTGAAGACAAGGCACGAGTACCAGGTACCGGTCTTGGAGATAAATGTAAAGAATTACCAGAATTATTGATTCAAGTTTTACCCAGATTATTGACAACGAGAAAAGAAGACTGGGATGCAATCTCAGCCTGTAAACAGAAACAAGATGAAGATATTAGTGATTTTTATTCTAGGTTTGAAAAATGTTTCAGTATTAACAGTGGTCTCAAGACAAGTAGTGAGTCATACCCTCACCTTTTCGTTACTAAATTAGTCGAGAATTCAAGTCCACAAATTAAAAATCGAGTCTTGAAAGTCGAAAGCACCTGGCAAGCAAATACTCCGTCCCAGATGCTCCAGATGCTTCAGTATCACCAGAATAGAATCAGGGAAGAGCAAGAACACGAGAGAAAACGTATGAAAGACACGAAAATGAAAGTGCTGGTTGCACAATCTGTTCCTCAAGACAGTCAGAAGAGGGGTCCGAATCAAGTCAGTCATCCTGCAGCTCCCGTTAAAGGGAACTGCAATTATTGTAAACAGCCAGGTCATTTTATAAACGAGTGTGCAGTTCTGAAACACAACATAGCTACTGGTAAGACTAAAGAAAGACCACGTCCGCCTAGACAAGAACAAGTTTCACAGACTCCTCAGTCACAGAATGCACAACAGACAGTTACAGTACCGCAGCCTATTGCTGCAACACAGCATGTCACATCACAGATGTACCAGTATGCACAGTCTGAGTATCCAGAGTACCAGCCATATTCATGAAACAGCCTAGAGAGGGAGGTAGGCTTGCCTCTCATCGAGATACCTGTAGATCAAGAAGGTCCCTATGTTCACAGTCAAGTATTAGGGAAAGACAGAAAGTTTTTGATCGATACAGGGGCAAGTAGGACCACAATTAGTCATGCCGAAGTTCCAGGGGCTCCGCTCTCAGGCTCAAGAAATGTTTCCCTTGGATTTTCAGGAAAGCCAATAGTTAATGAGATATCTAAGCCAGTTACTCTAGAAGTAGGTCCATTGTCCCGCACTACTGATCTGTTACTTACTAAGTCATGTCCAGAAAATCTGTTAGGCATTAAGACACTGAAAGAATTAGGTGCAGTCATTTGCTGTTCCCCAGAGGGAATACGTCTGTTCCTACGTGACTTCAAGGGTCACTATGTACTACGAGATTTTGATTCGAGACTGTCTAATGTCCCGCAGCACTTATGGGCGCAAGGTCCAACTGATGTAGGTTATATGCAAATCACACCCTATCGTGTGACTCTCAAGCCAGGTGTAGTGTTACCACGAATCAGACAGTACAGATTGCCACCTGAGGCTGTAGCAGCCTTATCCAAAATTATTGACGAGCTCATTGTTCAAGGAGTAGTTGTAGAAACTGACTCCAATGTATGTAATTCTCCGATCATTCCAGTCATGAAACGTACTGATCCAAATGCACCCCCAGTATATCGATTAGTGATTGATTTACGAGAGCTTAATAAATGTATTATTCCTCAGTACCCAGTAGTCCCAGATATCTCTTCCCTATTAACAGCCATTGATTCTGAAGCCACGTTCTTCACTGTCATAGACCTCAAGAATGCATTTTTTAGTGTTCCAATTCATCCAGACAGCCAGTTTCTTTTCGGATTTTGTTTTAATGGAAGGAGCTATATGTTCACACGCGCTCCTCAAGGTTTCACAGAAAGCCCTAGTATTTACAGTCAAGCACTCAAGAGACAACTAGACAACATTCATATGCCAACTGACACTGCCCTGCTCCAGTATGTCGATGATCTACTGATCACAGCCCGTTCCGAACGTGCTTGTGAGCGAGCGTCACTTACAGTTCTGTATTTCCTTGCCGAGATGGGGCACAAGGTGTCACCTTCGAAGCTTCAATTCTGTGTCCAGCAAGTGGTATACTTAGGACACTTGCTGTCCAAGAGGGGAAGGCAGTTGACACCCGACCGTATCCAGTTAATAGCGAGTCTTCCCCAGCCCAGAACCCAGAAGGAGGTACGTGCCTTTATCGGCCTTACTTCTTATTGTAGACAATGGATTCCCCAGTATGCATTTCTAGCCAAGCCACTGATACAGTTAACGACACAGGAGGCAGCCGTATCGACTGTCCTCCCTTGGACATCTGAACATACACTTAGTTTCATCGAGTTAAAGAAAGCCCTATGCCAAGCTCCAGTTCTAGCTACACCGAACTACAGTAAGCCTTTTACACTTTTCGTTACTGAACGTGAAGGTACAGCATTATCTGTTCTTACACAAGATCAAGCAGGACAATACAAGCCCTGTGCTTATTTTTCTAGCACATTAGATCCAGTCGCCCAGGCGTTGCCTGTGTGCCTCAAGTCAGTTGCAGCCACAGCACTAGCTATCAGACAAAGTGATTCCATAGTTTTAGGACATTCCCTGACAGTACAAGTCCCACATTCCGTGGAAGTTCTTTTGAACCGAACACAAACTCAGCACTTGACAATTGCACGTTTAACAGGTTATGAATTGACACTGTTCCAGCCACACATAGGAATTAGACGCTGCAACGTCCTGAATCCTGCTACACTGTTACCATCAGTTAGTTCAAATTCTGACCCACATGACTGTGTGGAAGTAATTAACATTACGACAAAGCCAAGACAAGACCTGACAGACATTCCGTTACCAGATCCCGATCTGACACTCTATGTGGATGGTTCATGTATGAGAACTAGTACAGGAGAACTAGTCGCCGCGTATGCAGTAACTACTGACACTGAAGTTATTGAAACACACCGTATTGATACCCTGTCCGCTCAAGCAGCAGAGCTAGTCGCTCTGACACAAGCCTGTATACACGCCAAGAACCTGAAAGTTAATGTTTACACAGATTCACGTTACGCATTTGGAGTTGTACACGACTTCGGAGTGCTCTGGCAGGAGAGAGGTTTCATGACTTCTCATGGAACCAAGATTCAGCATGGTCTCCTTATTCAAGCCCTGTTAGATGCCATACATTTACCGACATCCATTGCTATCATGAAATGCAAAGCACATACGAAAATTATTGACATTATTTCCCAAGGTAATGATCTAGCAGATCGCACAGCCAAGCTTACAGCACAGACTCCAGACATTCCAGTTAACATGACACATACTCCAGATCCGATTACATGTATGACAGTTAAGGACCCTACACAAGATGTCATAGATATCCAGTTACATGCTACTCCCGATGAAATCAAGAAATGGTCTGAACAAGGAGGGGTCCAGACAGATCAAGGATGGTTAACGAAGAGTAGAGCCACATGGTTTCTCCCCGACTCTATGGTTCAAGTCATTATCAATACCGCACATAGTCCAGCACATTTAGGAGAAAAAGCTATGTTAGACAGTATCCAGAACATTTGGTTCAACAAGCATTTACGAGCTGCAGCCAAACAGAAAGTCCGTACCTGTATGATATGTTGTCAGTTTAATCCAGGTAAAAGTGTCCCGGTGGAACAAGGTGGTTTCCAGCCCCCTGACCACCCTTTTGAGGTCCTCCAGATGGATTATATTCAGATGGAGCGATGTCGAGGTTTCAAGTATGTCCTTGTAGTAGTATGCGCTTTGTCCAGGTGGACAGAAGCATATCCAGTCCCAGATTACACAGCCGCGACCACTGCCAAACAGTTGGTTCGTGAATTTTTCCCTAGGTATGGACTCCCTAGAGTCGTATATTCTGATAACGGTCAGCCATTCTCCTCAGAGTTAATGAAGCACGTTTCCCTGTTGTTAGGGTACCAGTGGAAGTTCCATTGTGTACGCCATCCTGAAGCAGCCGGTCTGGTCGAGAGACATAATCAGACTCTGAAAATCCGTATCGCAAAAGTTTGTAAAGACAAAGGTGTGGACTGGCTAGTAGCTCTGCCAGTCGCTTTGTTTTATATGCGCATGGTTGCACATTCCAGATCAGGTCTGTCCCCGTATGAGGTCGTTTTCGGCCGGCCCCCTAACATGTGGGGTACTCCTAGACCCCGAAGTATTACCGATGTTTCATGTAATATGCTGACAGATTACCTAGCTTCCTTGATGTCTGCCCTCAACTCATGTCGTTCACAGGTTGCCGCCGCATTTCCAGACAATACCGAGGTGGCACCGCACGAGATCGTTCCAGGCTCCTTGGTGATGATCAGAAATTTTGACAGATCAAGTCCGCTGGAACCACGTTGGAAGGAGCCACGTCAGGTCCTCTTGACCACCCGTACTGCCGTCAAGTTGGAAGGCAGGAAGGGGTGGGTCCATCTTTCTCATGTAAAACTTTTCAATGGATTGAAACCAGTCTCCAAGAACATTTCCAAGGATTCCCAAGATTCTAAAGACTGCCAAAACATTGTTTTAAAGGACTGTCCCGCAAAAGACATTACTACAACCCCTCCCTTGTTAGAGAAAACTCCGCAACAGGAGTATAAGTTAAAGCTCAGGTCTAGCAAAATAAGTCAGTCAGTTTGATTGTATAAGTCCTCCCCTAGGTGAAACGGTTAGACTGTTTCTGACATGTATAAAATAGACCCCCATATTGAGAGAGTCAGTCAAAGTTCAATCAGATGTATCGTTTTTCTAAGTTTCATATTATTCATCAGCATTATGATTTCCTGCATCAGCTATGCGTTCTATCTGTATTTTCTAGTTCCTCATGTAAATATGTCTGCTAATGCTACAGTAGAGCACACGTTTAGTGATCTGCCTCCTCACGAATATTCTTACCGCCTCGCTATGCGCAACAACTCATTTATCCGTATGTTACATTACTCACACCAGACCAGCAATGCCACTAATTGTTGGGTGTGTGGTCGACTCCCCCCTTTCCAGACACCGAAGGGAGTTCTGCCACTCTTTCCTTATCCTTTTTCACATAATGGTTCGTGTGGAGCATGGTCCACGTTAACGTCATCCGCAACAGATATGTCTTTTCTTAACAGTACATGTTTTCCAGATAAGCAAGGTCTCCCCCACAGAACAGGTTTAGATCTAGAAAATGAAGTATATAATTTAGGTAATTATTCGTCGAATTTCATGGTCCTGAATGTTCAGTCTGATACTACTCCAGACTCACCTGCTATTTCAGTACTACCAGTCAAAGGCGAATTATGTGTCCGTAGTTATGGTTCTGTACACGTAGGACATAGTGAATGTACTACTGTTATCAAGTATAGTGACAGTGGGAAATCTGTTTTCAAAGCTTCACGTCATTCTTATTTTTGTTTGTGGTCAAACCGCATATGTTCATCTGCCCCTCGATTGGGAGGGAACCTGTTACATTGCCTTCCTACTGCCACCTGTTTTCCTAGCCCCACCTGACTACCATAGGAATTCCTTCCTAGTACATACTAGACACAAGAGAAATCTCCCGATTGTCGATTATACTGAAACCGCCGCAGAACAATTCATTGATATAGATAAAGGTGTTTTCCCTTATTTAGGTACAGTTGTAAATAGTAAACTAATCCGTAGGTTAACAAGAACCCTTGAAGCAGTAGTAGATGAGACTGCCTCCGCTCTAGGTAACCTAACCGAAGAGCAATCCTTTATGAGAATTGTCGTTTTACAGAATCGTCTCGTCCTTGATGTCATACTGGCCGATAGGGGCGGGGCCTGTAGAGTTCTCGGATCTAGTTGCTGCATTTTCATTCCAAATAACGCGCCGTCTGTTTATTCAGCTATAACCAGACTCCATAAAATTGCCCATCTGTTACATCAAGACCCAGGCACCTGGACATGGTCCGGTTGGTTCTGGAATATAATTTCCGCATGGGGATGGAAATTCCTGTCCTTTCTAGGTATTGCAGTAGCGATCATATTTAGCTGCTGCCTCTGTATACAATGTGGCCCTGCGATTTGCAGCATGTGTGCTACCTCTTGTATTCCTAGTCCCAAGCCCCGTTTTAAATCCCGTTCCAAGACAATTCGAGACGAGCAAATGGTACTGTATGAAATAATAGATGGTATCATGAATATTGATGTTTCCTGATGGAAACGTAGTGACAAGGAGGGAATGTGGAAAAGTAAATTTTGCCATGTTCTGTGTCCCTACGCCTCATCCATCATATGTTATGTGTGCATGACCAATATGCATATGTTATTCCCCATGTCCGATTAAAGACGCAATTACAGTTGTGTCCACCTCTGGTATGTCCTTTCCCAGTCCTCGTGAATACTACGAATATCAGGCCTATGTAAAGTTACGTTGCCACGTTTCCCAGTGTGCACGTTATTCCATTATAAAGTCCCCGTTTCTAGGCCTCAAAAGGGCCCGGACATCAGATTCAGCTCCTGTCTCCTGAAAGCCTCGCTGAGGAGCGATACAGCCCCCACCTGTATCCTCGACCCTTCACTTACTTCCTGCCTCGCAGTGCCCGGTGCAGCTTGGCTCTGCCTCTGAGTCTGCCAAAAGTATGTTATAGTTCCAGTTATCAGTTCAGTCCTCCTTCTCTGCATTCCTAAGCTACTGAACTGCATCAATAGTTTCCGTCATTGTCTAGCCTTCTCGTCTCCACGTTAAGAGAAATACTGTATTTAATGGTCATTTAATATTCTTCATCACGCACTACATGTAGAATAATGCATGGTCCAGTCTTAGAATCAAGTTAGCTTTTCCCCTCATGACTTCTAGTTTATATCAACATGTTCCCTAAACATCAGATACCAGATAGGGTTTAGGTACATGTCGCTCCGACCCTCCAGACTCTAGTCTCTGCTCCTAGCACAGAGTTCATAGCCCCCAGCTTCTCCTAGTAATACGTCATTGCCAGTTTACGCGCACCATTAGGTTAGAGGTCCCGGCTCCTTAGGTAGCCCCCTCCAATGTTTCCGCCCATTCATGACATATTCTGTTACGTTTGCACCACATGTCTATGTACACGCCCAGTTACACCTACTTTTACTGTTATCTCTCGCGACTGCTACGCGTCACGCCTTCTGCTCCACCCACTGCTACGCCTACTGCAATGTAATGCTATGTGTTCGCGCTATGTATATATGCCTGTGTTTTGTTATTGAATGTTAGCGCGCTCATCCCAGACCCAGCCCCGGCAGCTGCCGGGCCTTATTGTCCTATTCCTATGCAGGTTGTCCTGATCCTGTCCTTATGCTGTAATAAACCTGCAGAAACTCCTACTACCTCGAATCTTGACTCTTATTTATTGAGCTATCTGTTATGCTATATGCCTAGTCAAAAATAGGGTATTATTTATTTATTTACCACATAAGGAAGGGTAGCCTTCCTGTATAATGCCTATGCTAGATTCAGACATGCACTCTAGCGATAAGGCGCTATGGTATGTGCCTGGCACACAGCTGCTGAAATCAGTTCAGCACTAGAGAGAGGGGAGGAGTTTGCCGTTTCTCTGTGAAGATGGTGCTCTCCCCCTGTCATGCAGCACAGCGCAGCCTCTTAGTAGGCTATGCTGTGTTGCATGACAATGTTCAGAATATGGGCCTACGTGTCTAAATTGGACAGATTCATATTCAGGACACACAAATACAGATAAAAAAGCTAGACATCAGTCGCATATGCTTCTCTATGCACACAAAAACAATACTAAAGTCAGTAACACAGAGAGAATATCTTCTGTCACAGTGGCCCACATTGGGTCACTTCTGCCAAGCAAACTGTATTGTTGTGTCCTGAAGATGTTCAATTGAGATATGTAGGTTTGAAACATTGCCAACATATAGTCGGCCGATTGTGATAAACACAACCAATGCACTCTCCATTCAGGCTGTTCGCTCATCTTGTTCACACTGTATTCTTCTTGTGATTATGGGCACATCTCACATCATGTCTTGTCACTGCCTCTCCAAAACCTTTTAACTATTGTGTTACTTCTGCAATTTTTCTAATGTAAGATTGTATTGTACATTTTTTATTTTAAATTACTTCATTTATTGTATATATCTCTGCTGTTTGCAGGACAGGGATTCCCAACTATGTGTAAACTATGTTTCCATGTGGCACATTGTATTCTGCATACACACAAATAGAAAGGGTTAAAAATGTCTATTTAATACAGAGATATTCTTTTTAGAACAAATTAATCACCTCATCCACCATATTTCATGACACTACCTCACTAACGTTTAAACACCTTTCATTACGGTCATAGCACAATTTCACTCACACATTATCATTCACCATCTAACTGTACCCACTGAATGGTTTTGAAGACCTTAATAAAATTGTAGCTCAACCACAGGCCTCTATTCCATTGATTACACTCAGACATCAAATTCATCAACTTTGAAATATCACCCACCCACTTACTTGGTTACCTATTAAGTCTCATGTTGGTCTTCAACCTTATTATCCACTCTCTTAAAGTAATCCATCCCCTCTAACTATATGCTATTCCACCTGACTGTCTCCATCACTAATTCATCCATTTCAGGTTGAAAAATACATTTTCTCTATCCTATCATTTGTATGATGAACTCAACAATTTGCCCCAAAGACTGAGGGGCCAATTACGATGGCGGGCGGCCCGCCACCGCCGGGGCGGCAGTGAGGACCGCCGGCCCAGCGGTGGCGGACCGCCCACCATCAACCTCAATATTCTTACCTCCACATCAGGATGGCAGTGGGAATGGGATTGGTACCGCGGCGGATGGTAAGACCATCCGCCGTGGTCCCGCAAGGCGTCCTTTTCCGCCCGCCTTGCGGGACATGGTACAATGGGGGCATTATGGCGGTGCCTTGCAGGCACCGCCCTGTGCATTAGGATGCCTGTCTTTTGTGGCGGAGATCCCACTGCAAAAAGACAGGCAGAGAATGCCTTCGGGGGCCCGTTGCGGGCCCGGGGGGGGGATGCTGCACATGGGGGGTACCTATGGTAACTCCCTTCATTTGCATGTACAAGGTGGCAGGCACCGCATTGTGCCGGTCACGTTGTACATACAAATGCAAAACATGCATTTTTACATTGTGGCGGGTGCTGCCGCCCACCACAATGTAAAAATACAGTATGCGCCCGCCAGTGTGGTGTGCGGATCGTAATTCGTATTGCTGGACCGCCGCACCTATGGCGGGCGGTCCCGCACGGTTCTTGTGACACGTGATCACTAAAAGCAAACACCCAATCCCTTCTAACCTGTTTAAAAAGTTTTGTACTGCTGAGCAACACCAACAAATATTTGACAAGACAATATCATTTGTAAATGCAGTTGACATTAACTCAAGTTCTATCAGCATGGTCATTGGATGCGGAGAGGGCATTTAGGGCCAAATGCACAACCAATTATTTTTGCGACTCGCAAATTGTGATTTTTAGCAACTCGCATATTGTGAGTCACAAAATGAAATGTACTAACGGGTCTCAGACACATTTAGTGATTCCCAATGAGGTCTCAAATGGTCTACCTCTTTAATATTCATGAAATTGATCGCAATATGCAACCCATTAGGAATGGCCTGTAATCACAGGGATGGTGGCCTGCTGAGGTCAGCAGACCACCATGTTTGTGATTGCTTTTTAAATAAAGCAATTTGTTTTGTAAATGCAGCCATTTTCTTTAATGGGGAACAGGATGCATTTAAAAAATAAAAATAAAAAGGTTGCTTTTAATTTTTTAAGAGTAGGCAGTGGTCTGTGGGACCACTGCCTGTTCTTAAAAAAACGCTTTCACTACTGTTCACATAGGGCAAGAGGTCCCCTGGGACTCCTTCCCATTTGCGCCTGGCTGACCACCTACTTGAAGTAGGAGGTAAACTGTGACTGTTTCGCAACAGCATTCCAGTAGCACAATAACAGTACATCACCCTGTGACTCGCTATTAGGAAGCGACGCTGTTGGCATACCCCTTCCTAATAGCAACTCATAAACCCTATTTTGCAAGTTGGTAGTAGGTTACTGACTCGCAAAATAGGGTTGGTACATGCCAAAAGCCATTTTAGCAGTCGCAAATGGACCAAATCTCTTTTTGTGACTGCTAAAAATTGTCTTACATGTGCCCCATTATATTGTTGACTGAAAACTGATTGCATTAATGCAGAGTAAATTCGGCCTTCTCTCCTTATTTACCAATCTCATATATCAGAATTAACAAAAGTGTGGTCACAAATTTGATACTATCAAAGGGCTGTCAGATATCCCCTCTGATATTTGCACTAGACATACGGGGACTCATTTATGAAAAGTGACGCATCGCTGCGAGAAAACAGCGATGCGTCACTTTTTATTGCGCCCGCCTTGCGACCCCAATGATGCGTCATATTTACAATATGACGCATCATTGCGCAAGGACTCACAGATACGTCAGTATTTCTGACGTATCTGTAAGCGCAAAAGTGACGCATTGCTGAAGTGTCTCACAAAAGTGACGCAACTCCATCAATGCGTCCTTTCACAAGGGGAAAGCCCCATGTGAAAGGGCTTGCGTCAGTCTTACGCTTGCTGTGAGGCAGGCGCAAGATTTTGACGCAACAGCGTCCTAAAAGTGAAGCAGTGAAATCTCATAGAATTCACTGCATCACTATTACGAGGCTTTTTGCGGGGGAACACCCCCTCTGCATACATTATACCTGGCGGAGGTATAATGTAGCACAGGGGTTTACAAAGTGACGCATCTGCTTAGATGCGTCACTTTGTAAATAGTGCGCAACAGGAGGCACGTTTTACGCCGCCGATGCGTCACAAAAAGTGACGCACCAGCGGCGTAAAAGTGACGCACGGCCTCATAAATGAGGCCTACAGACCTTTGATCTTTGAGTGCTAAACTATACCTTGATTGAGGGTATATTCATGAGTCCCTCGTAAAATAAGTAGGCAATATAATCTGATGACGTAGTGTGCATTTTTCACAACACGCCCCTCCACAGATTGAAAAACTAAAGTCATTTGGGCCGGTGTTCAACATGAAATTAATTTTGTTAAATCCAGAGGCCAAACATATACGAATCAGTGAAGAAAGTGCCAAATGTTACAGAAAGATATGATTTCAACTGGGATCTTCACAAAAATATGTACTTCTAACAGTTTATCATAATCTGTGTGGATGGAGAAAGTTCCTGACTTGAAAAAAGTGTCTGTTAAAATGTACTTCCTTCGCTGCCTAATATCTTCCATTAAAGCGTTCTGTATCTTTACTCAGGTAGAAGCGAATTCACTAATTCCCCTTCACATTATCTCATACACTCCATAAAGTTCTCAAGCAGTGTTCTTTCTAGAGCTGTCTCTAGTTGACATTTGGTGGTCTTAAGCATGGGGGTTTCGAGCATAGACAAATACATTTTGGGAGCTAACCAGAAGTACACTCTAGACTAGTCAATAACTTCGAAAGAACATCTTGGAAAGACATGAAACAATTGTAATCTTTAATTCCCCACTTGTGATAGACATTGGATTGCCCTAACTATTTCCCAGGGACAATTCCCTGCTACAATCAAGAACAATATGATTGGAATTTACTTTATAAACTCATGCATTCTCAATCTCCTTCTCCATGCTTGTAGGATATCAACAATCTAGATTTTACACCAGTGTATCAAAACCATAACTCACATGCACAGCACATGCATAGGCAGAACACATTTGGACCTTGATTACACTGGGCAAGAAAATTCTGACCCATATACAAACCCCTGTTTACGATTTATGAGTTATGTAGAAAAGTTCCCACTTTGTAATGTGATTTAGATCTTGGCGGGACTGGTCCAGCAGTCACTTTTTTTGCAGTCTTCACATCTGCACGTTTAGATGTTGGCTGGTCTCTGAAGGGAAGATTGCCACAGTCACGCCGGCTCTGCCGGAATCAGTGATGTCAGAGTCAGAAGCTGCAATTGGAGGGAGTCCTGCCAAGATTCCCGCCGTCCAGATCACGATGTGCCTTTCTGTCAAGGCAACTGTAGCGGGTAAATCTCCAAGCTTGAGTTGGTGGAATGGAAGAAAAAGAGGTGAAAGCCCACCTTTTTTCAGTGTCCCACCACCGATTCCATCTTGAATGCCATTGTCCAGGTCCATCCTCTGCTGCTGCTACTTGACCATGATGCTCAGCCACCCCGTTGTAGCTGGAATCTGAGGTAGGCTTTAGTGGTGGGTGTACCTTCAATAGTGTCTGTATGTTGTTGGTGTGTAATGCTGTATCTAAAAATATGTGCAGTACACATTAACTACATATACATATTGGCAAATTCACAACATATATATATATATATATGTGTATTGAGATGATAGTAAGTAGTACTTACCTGTCTCCACACCACCATGGCCTCACTCTGTCACTGCCGACAGGGCACTGCCAGGACAGCGGTAAAATCTAAAGTGGCTCGGCGCAAGACTGCCTGCCTGACGGCAGCAGAGTATTGTTAGCCAGCAGAAAAGACCCTCGCTGCAGCCAGACAATGTCTATTGTTGCAACATTTGAATACAGTGGTCGGACTGCCATCAGCTCTGCAGACTACTTGGAAATGCCACTGCCGCCGGACGACAGTAATGCCACCAAGATCTAAATCAGGCTTTTTTGTGCACCCCCTACTTTCGACCCCTGTTAAGTTTCAACATGTCAAAATTGCTGGAATTTTATGGGGAAAATGCAAGGGAATTACTGGAACATGCACTTTTATGGTGCTCCCCTTATTCTCTTCATCTTGCCATATTTCAACAGCATCTCAAACTCTCTTGTGTCCAGCCGCAGTTGATGTTAGCTTTTCTTTTGGATTAGTATGACAATAGCACATTTTTCTTTGTTGAAAGAGTCCTCAGATTTTGTAGATGGCAACACTCTGTCAAGATGTAAAGATCCTCTGCTACCACCTGCTTTGCTCACACTTACGAATTTGAATAAATGGAATACCTGAAACAAAAACAATATTAAAATACATTTCCAATATTATGGCTGAAACACATAATTATAGAGCCGCCATTTTGGAAAATGGCTGAAGGGTTGCTCTGAGGTGTTATTTTCTGTCTCTATAAAACTACTTGATCCCCAAACCCTATGTTTTGACACCAAAATGAAGTATATTGGGCTCATGGTGCCTGAAATATTACATCATTAATGGAACAGTCCAGCCATTTCTAAAAATGTCATCCAGCAAAATTCGGCCAGGATTAGCAATGTCTACCAAAGCTAAATTACTTATTTAATAACAAAAAAACACAATTAAAAAACGAAAATCTCTGGATAACAATTGTTTTACAGAGGTATATTAAGGGGCCTGTACTATCGCATTCAGGGTGCATTTTATGTGTGGTACATTGACACAAAGCCCTCTACGTAGGAGCCTCGGCCAAACTCCTGAGACGGCTCCAACGCATCCAGAACGCCTCTGCACGCCTGATCCTCCACATCCCTCGCCGCAGCCACATCACACCCCACCTGAGAGACCTGCACTGGCTCCCGGTCAACAAGAGGATAACCTTCAAGCTCCTCACCCACGCACAAGGCACTCCACAACACCGGACCAACGTACCTCAACAGACGACTCAGCTTCTACACCCCCACCTGCCAGCTTCGCTCCGCCGACCTCAGCCTTGCTACAGTCCCCCGCTTCCGAAGAGCGACCTCAGGCAGCAGATAGACCTGGAACACCCTCCCCATCCACCTACGGCAGACCCAAGACATGCTGACCTTCAGAAAACTCCTCAAGACCTGGCTTTTCGAGCAGTAGCAGCATTCCCCACCCCAGCGCCTTGAGACCCTCACTGGTGAGTAGTGCGCTTTACAAATGATATGATTGATTGATTGATTGATCTACTAGCATTTGTATGCAGGGCTTTGCACCAAAAATGCACACCTCATTGAGGAAGGTACAAAGTAGGAGAAAATATCGATTTTCTCCAACACTTTTCAACTTTGCATCTGTGCTGCACTATACAGCACCAATACAAATTAGAAAACATTTTAAAATTAGTCTGAATATAGTATTCTATGTCGGACTCACACAGACACATTACCACTACGGTCCAAAGGTGTGTGTAAGGTGCTAGGCAGCCAAATGTGCACCAGGGATGGGAAAAGAGCAGCAGCACCATATCATAAAAGAGATGGAGCTGTTCTGCTCTATCCATTTCATGCAACACAGAACTGCAACTTCTGCTGCTGCTTTGGGATGCATGAATTTTTTTTAATTTGGCCCTTGGTGTGAAATGAATTAACAAAATTTGAAATGCATTTTACATGCCTTCATTTAAATAAAGGCCTTTCATATCTATAACACATTCTGCTTTTTTCTGGAAACTTATTCCACTGAATTTGCATGTTTAAATGGGAACTGTTGCAGAGTTGAAGGAACTCTTTGATGGCCCTGAGACTTCACAACAGGGGGAAAGCCAGCAGGTCCTTGGAGTCACTCCCTGTTCAAGTGAGGTGGGTCCAACCCTTGTCCTCAGCAGGGCAGAGATCAGCAAGCAGCAGGGCAGCAACACAGCCCTAAGCAGAGGTGACCGAACAGTATTTTATTCAGGTCTTCAACTAGCGGTTTCCTTTTACATTACAGGGTACTTGTCCCTAGAGACCTGATACTCTCACTTTTAGACCCCACTTGTTTGGTCTAAAAATAGAAAGTCTACATGTTTCAAACCCTAGATAAATCGCTCTTCAAATGTTGCCATGAAAAGAACAGCCAGCTCTGGTTGGGAAAACAAATCCGGAGGCACGCCAACGCATGATCCAACATATGTCCAGAATTTGCAAACAAATTGTAAATGCGCCATTGGTACACCTTTGGACAATGAAAAATCATAAAATGAGCAACTTGAAATGGACCATTTTATCCAAAAGTGAAAGAAATCCACGAGGTGGGCATGTGGAAAGGACACTTCAACAGAGAGAAGCAATGCTGATAGTGAAATATGATACAGCTATAGATGGATTAAATTAAATATCTGAGATTTATAATCTTTAAATCAACCGGAGCTATCCACTGTTCACTGTTTAATATATTTGTGTGCGCCTGATAATGTGAGTTATCAATGATTGATATCAGCCATGTGTTAGACCTGTCAGCCCTAGGGTGGTCTTTCCCTGTGTTTTTTTTGCCCTTGCCTCATTTTTCCCACCTTCTTTTTGTTGGCCCTTAGGTCTCCGGGCACCTTTTCATGGCTAATCTGCGTTAGGGTGCAGGTGCTCTCTACTCCAAACATGGCTGCCACTGGCCCCTGCTACTGCAGCATGGTCTTTTTAGTGTAGCACCCTAGCTGCCAGGAGCAGGCTGGATCCCCATACAATGTTGCAATGCCAGCCACCCATCCCCTGTCCATAGGTAGAGTGGGGAAGCTCCTGGAACGTTCCAGAAGAAAGGCGGAGTTGATTTTTGCCGCCTAAGAGAGTGGTAAGCTGACCTGGGCATACTTAAGCAAGGGAGGGAACTTTTTTTAGTCAGTTGGGGCATCACTGACCTGGGGAACCCACGCAGGAGTTTTAGGCGGGAGGGCCTAGTTAGGAACTTATGCTGCTGGGAGTGACAGGATTTAGGTGCTACCTCTTAAGCTGGGTGAGGTGTCCTAGACTAGCCCCCTGATCTGGCCCAGCGGTAGGGAACCCCAGGGTCCATCTGCAGTGACTGAGGAAAATTCATCCAGCCTCCAACTCACACCCCCCCCCCCTTCAACTTCAAGAAACCAACACCTAAGGGCGCAAAACCATCCAAGCGCCAAGAAGACTATTTGCTTTGACCAGAGACTGCTGGGGGATCGACCAGGTACTGGACTGTGCTGCTCTGCGCACCCCCTGCCTGCCGTGGGCCTATCAGCCGCACCTGTCTCCCCCCCTGACTGACTCTCTCTGTCTTCCATTCTGCCTGCATTGCTTGCTGCATAACTTGAAAAGCGCTATAAGTGGTCCCCTTCTCAAGCGCTGTGTCAGAGACTGCCTGCCTGTCAAGTCCTGCTGTAAAAGTACCCCTCAAGCTCTTGACTGCCCTCACGCTGAAGCCCCGCGTGAGCGCTGATTGAAACTGCCCCCTAGCGCTTTGGGAACTGAGCGCGCTGGCCTGGGGTGACTCACCGCTGCGGCCCGGAGCCGTTTGCACCCTCCTGTAGCACCTAGGAGTCCCCTCTGGTGGCCGCGGCGTTAGCGCCAGCATTGCATCCCCTTCGGCAGCCCCCGTGTGCCAGGAGAGGGCCGCCGGAATCCTCCACAGGCCGCGCCGGGCCGAAGTCACCCTGCCTCTCTGTGCCCCGGTGCCCCGGCGGGCCCTGGGTTGTCATCGAGCCTCCTCGGCGGCCCCCGTATGCCAGGAGATGGCCGCCGCACCGAGTACACCAGGCCGCACTAGGCCTGAAGCCTCCCCCTGCCTGCAGCACGTGATGGGGGACTCCGGCCTCGTCATTGGCCACGCCCCCGCCGAAGCCGCGCAGCCATTGGCTGCCCAGATCGGGCCTTCTGCATCGAGGCCCGGCACCCGGGGAAGCGCCGACTCATCGCGGAGGGGGCCGTGGAGCCCTGGAGCCCCCCTCCGATTGGCCGCCCCGAGCGCCGGTGCGCCACAGCTGTCCACTTTCAAAGTGCCGGGCCGAGTGAGGCCACGGGAGGGTCAGAGCCCCTCTCGCCTACCGCAGAACTGACGCAAGGGCTCCCGAAGGAGTCGAAGACAACAGGTAACCCCGGGGAGGAGGGCGGAAGGCCGGTTTGGGCCCCGAGTTCGCCCCTCCCCCGGGAAAAGTGGTGACTGGGCCCCGTTGGCCCCGCATGAGCCTTGCAAGACTGGGAGGCCTTAATTGGGTGTCTAGGTGACTCGGGCCCATTGACTGTGCATGCCTGGAGAGCAGGCTAAACTAAATTAACTGTTGCCGGCCCATGGGGCAAGATCAGTCACTTCCTTGACTGTTGGTGCCTGGTGGCAGCCTTACGCTGCCCTTACAGCTCATGCCTGTTCAAATGTTTTCAAGCCTGCTAATGAAAGGGTGAGCTTTTTCCCTGTACTGAATTTCTTGCAGGGGCGGGCTTCTACAGTTCCGGATGGGGTCGAATTCTGATCCTTAGTGATTTATTCCATGCTATTTTGATGATCTGATTTTGGTTACAAGACGGTTGATATTTACAAGAGGAAATGTTTATATTTGCTTCCTGAATGCTAGTCCAGGGTTTATGAGCACATCTAACATGGGCTTCGATTGGAATTCATAGAGCATATTATCAAGCCCATTATCGCCGCTTTATCGGCAGTTTTCTGCCGATAAAAGCGGCGATAATATATCGCCCGTCCTTGATAATATGCCCCACAATGACTAAAGTTGCTCCGCAAAAATAGAAAAAAACACGGTCATGTGATGCGGGACTCGGTAAGCTCTCATAATGATTTATGAAGTCACGCAAAGCTGCCCTGCGTGGCTCTGAGTAGCCTCATAAATCATGCGTAAGGCGAAGCAGCACAAATCACTGCGTAGGGCGACACAGCACAAATCGCTGTGTCGCCTTACTCTGCGCCCGAGAGGTGTTCCATGGGCATTGCGGTGGGCTTTCCCATGCATCACCCGTGGAATTTGCCACTGCCCCAGATTTACAAAGTGAAGTAAACCTGGGGAAGTGCCAAATACAACGCCTCCCGAGGTGAGGAGTAATGAGGAGAAATATATTTATTTCTCCTCGTTTCTTCCTCTTTACAAGTGTGCTGCATAGCACACATAGAAAGAGGAAAATAGCTCATAGGATTGTTTTTGTGCAGGAAGGTGCCCATTCCCGCACAAAAATAATCCTGCCTGCAACAGCAGCACCCTTGCACCATGGTGCAAGGGTGCCTTTGTTGGCGCTAGGCAGATATCCTGAGACACAGTGGTGCCTTTTGAGTTGACAACTTTGGGTCGGCCTCCGTTCTATTATGACCCGAACGTGCAACTCCACCCAATGACCATACATTTCATAATCCAATAAACGAGCTTCACAAGTTCGAATCCCGTCAAGCAAGATTCATAATTCCATCCTCCTGAAGCTCGGTAAAATTAGTAACCATTAAATCAGGTAATAATAATAATACACCTTATTTCGACAGACAACAACAGCCGTGTGCTATAGCGTGCTATATAAGAAAATTATGAACAAATACATCATTCCAAGTTTATTAGCCGCTGCCTCACCATCTTCACGACAGCCATGAGCGAGCGACGTCAGATTTCTTTTTTATTTTACTTAACTGCTTACATTTATTTCATTCTAGTTACTCTTTTCAAACGTGTGCATTCGTCATTGTAATTTAATGATTAAATGGAGCAAAAAAAAGATAAAACAGAATGATAATAATAGTTAAAAGGTTAATTAATTAGTAGTTAATTCGAGAAGAAATGGGCGCTGGAAAAGACTCTTCTGAACAAAACAGGATTAGCTATACCTAAATAACTATCAGTCCAATCCACATCTCTTTTTCGTCGCATTTTAAGCTCACTCTTTTCGCTCTGCAGACTAAAAATGTATAGACATCACACATGATTTGTGAAACTGTATAGCAACACACTTCATTTGACTCACATTGACGTGATTGCCCAGCTACAGAATATTTCATTTCACCAAGGCTCTCGTGCATGAAAAGCTTGTATTTGCCTGGTTTATTACTGCTCGGAGAAAGGAAAACTGAATTGTGCTTCAAATCTTGAAGAACAATTCCAACCCTCATTGGGATATTTGCCACGCACTATATTTCTATGGATCTACATTTTTGTTTATTCCAATTTTTTTATAATGGTCTGTTTTTATTGAATTTATACCATGTGTGGCATGGGCAGGCGCATATACAAGAAGGAAAAAAAGATAGCTTGTTTTCCGTAATTATAAAATGAGTCAACTTGAATTTTTGTCTCAGGTGCACTGTAAATACATACGTTTCGAGGTGTGACAAAATGCCACAGTTCAAACTAAGGCCGACATATACGAAAGGATTTTGCAATCAAGGGCCTCATCGCAGCACTTTTTGCCGCTAAAGCGGCGTTTTTTTTATCGCCCTATCAGCAATCTGTCGCTAACAGGCGTTAGCGACAGCTTTCTTTCGATAGCGGCTGGTTTTCCTGTCGCCTTGCATGCCAGCTATAATTATCGCTAATCACATGCAAAGTAGGCGTTCCCAACTAAAAGCGACTGAAATCAGTCGCTAAGACAACTTCCCCCCTATTAGCAACGCAGGCGAAGCGATGAAAAAAGTCGCGCTAAGCGCGATTATCGCTAGAATTTATCACCTGCTTTGATTTCCAGCTGTTTGGTGGTGGCAGTAGCTGCAGGCTCCTCTATTAGAGCATTCAGAGATTCTAGCTCAGGATGTAAAGCTGGCAGTTGTGACTCATCAGTCGCTTTCTGGATCTGGTCGTAAATATGTTCTTTCTGCTGTCCTTGCTGCTCCACTGGCCCCAGAGAAAATATCGGATTGATACCACCCAACGTCTGATCCAGCTCTGACCAGATTGATTGGGAAGGAGACAGAGAGGTAGGCGGAGGGATAGAGTTCGGGATAGAGTTTGGTTGGTCAGAGATAGATTCTTGCATCAGAAAAGTTGAGGATGGGGGAGAGGACGAGACCAAAGGACTTTGGACAACTGAGACAGCTGGAAGAACTGAGGGAACGCCAGGTGAAGACGATGAACTTAGGTCTAATGGGAACTCGCAGGAAGAGGCTGGATCGATGACTGTGATCTGGGATATATTAGACTGAGGAGGAATAGGCTGTGTTGCTTTTTTCACAAAGAGAGGAAACTCCTTCTTACTCTTTTCCTCCTTTTTTCCGCTTTCGCCACTTCCTGGCGTTCCAACCTTATCCCTTACCCGGCTAACAGTATCACCTGGCGCACTCACTGCTGGGGAGATTCTTTCTCCCTCGGGTGTTCCAGGAGGCTCGTTTGCTAGCTCTTCCTCTGAGCTCTCAAAACTGGAGTTATGTTCCTGACGATTACCCTGTACTCCTGTTCTGCCACCTCCTATGAACAGATTTTTGCTCTGTGCCAGAGCCAGATGAGTTTTTGCTTTTAAGCCCGTGGCAGATTCCACCTTTGACTCTAGCTGGTTCTGTTTAGTATGTCACCCCATAGTGATTCCACTTGCAATACAACAAGATGATGGACCAATCAGTAGTGAGGAGTATTACCGAACTGCCAGCAGCAGAACCGCAGTACCGTACAGCAATTTTCACTCAAGACTTCCTCTGCCCAAAAAAAAAAAAAAAAGATGTCCCACTAATATTGGTCTGTCCGTTCACTTATTATGCCAATGTAGAGAAGTGTGGCTCAATGGTTAGAGCGGCAGACCCTGATGCAGATGTCTAGCCCGGGACCAGGGTTCAATTCCCCGCCTCGGCGGGTCTTGGGCTCAAAAATTCCACGGACCTGATATTTCTCGCCTCGGTGCCTATTCCAATCATGGAGTCCCACTCTGCAACTCTGGGCAATAGCTTGCCTAATCTCCACAACGGCCCCCACCACGCTAAGGATGCCTGACTTCACCCTGGGGGTGCCCAGGAGTGGGCTCCTCACAGGGAAAGCCAGGATGGATTCCACAGCGGTATTCGTACAAGCGCCTTGAGACCCTTGCGGGTGAGTAGTGCGCTATACAAGTATCAATTTACAATTTACAATGTCCTTAAGAAACAAATTTCCACTCAAGTTGCCTCTCTCAAGTTATGTCACTCTCCTTCCCTCCGAGTGTCCTTTCCCTCCTGCTGCCTCTCTACTTAGGCGTTGTGTATCTCCTATGCCTGCGCCTACTTCTAGGATTCCACCCTGGCTCCTTGAAAAACGGTTGCCTCTCCTTGCCCTCCTCTCCCCCTCTCCAAGTGTCCTTCCCTCCTGCTGCCTCTCACCAGACTTGGGCATCTTGTGCCTCCTCCGCCTACACCTACTTCCACGTTTCCATCCTGGCTCCTTGGAAAGCGGGTCCTCCCTCCTGCTGCCCCTCACCGGACTTAGGCGCCTTAGACCTCCTCCGCCGCGCCTGTATCCAAGATTCCGCCCTGGCTCAATCGTCGAGCAGGAGACATCAAGGAAACCGCATTTCAGGCACGGAAGAAGCTGCTCCGTCTTTTCTGCCCAGCCGCGGTTTCTATCCTGAACCGCGATGTTCTCCGACGCGGCCCCCAGCAGACACGAGGGATAGCAAGGTGAGTCGGCATTACAACGGAGGGCGTGGTCACCTACGACTATCCGGAGGTGTGGTTCTCCGGCATAGCCATCTCCCGTCTGATTAAATCTTATTCTCGAGGAAATCAGAGAGATGAAGAGGTCGCAGGAGAATGAAATCGGTTCTCTTCATTTAAGACTTGGAAAATAGAGGACGCAGTTGCTTGTCTTCCAGTTAAAATACAGGAAGCAGAGACGGGGATCTCACAGCTGGAGGACCAGATGTCCGGATTGCTTATCAAAGTACGGGAAGTAACAAAGGACATAAATTCATTAGAAAATAAATTTGAGGAGTTGGAGAACCACTCATGCTGTTCAAAACAGCTCCTTCAGTTCCTGAAAATGTCTTCAGGTACAGTATCCAAATCTTGAATCAGTTAGGGCACTGAAGCTGGTAACTTCAATGGAGGAACATGAGCAAACCTCCAAACAACCAGTAATCACTCCATCCACAAGACCTGATCATGCCAGAGTATGAGAATCAGCAGTGCAGAAATATTTCTAGTGAATGTTATGGTCTCATTGAAATAAATATGAAAAATCACCATTATTTTCCTCTAAGCAACCCACACCCCTTGCACCCTTTACTCATTGCATGCCCAGCAAAGGCTCACTTGGTGTGATTACCTTATGGTTTTAGTGGCTCTGGTAAACTTTTCGTCAGTTTTTCTTATTCTTGTTTGAATCAAAATCACATGCTCGCCAAATGTGTAACTACAATAAACCTACCAGAGAGGTGGGGAGGGGGCTCAAGTACCACAATGGGTGGAGTCCTTCATTAAGGAAAAAGTTCTCCCGGAATTTAGTGGGGATTTAACAATCACCAGGGCCCACAGAGTTCCTTTTCATCCTCTGCCAAGCTCGAGTGGTCCTAGCACAATCCTACTTCTCAGACTATCGAATAAAAGAGAAGATATTGGCTAAGGCTATACAACAAAAGCAATTCCCAGTGAACGAGACTGCTAATTGTAGATTTTTTCCAGATATGTCTGCTGCGGTGGCTCAGAGGCACAAGGAATTTGTGAAATTGCTTTTTCTATTTAAGGCACAAGGCGCCTTGGCTTCAATAGCCCAACAGTCCAAATTATGGGCGCTTGTGAAGGGGAAATTCCACATGTCCACTAATATAGATGATGCACAAGAGCTTCTAAAGGAGATGTCTGGGCCTCAATATGATCAGTAGGCAGTGTTTTTGCTTTTTCTTGTCTATTATGGCGGTGAAAGGTCTTTACTCTGTAAGAATTTTTGACAGGCGTTGAAAAATATGATCCAAATCTGAATCAAAGTATCAAAGGTTGTTCTTTATAGTCAGACTGTGTGTAATATTTATATACCACGGGGGTCAACCTGGGTGCAGTTCCATGGCACCCTACAAAATAGTTGAGGGACGCAAGGAGTGGTGGTGTGTGTGGAGAATGTGGGGGCACACCTCTTGCGGGGGATGGTTTGAGAGGATAGGGGGAGGGTCTGGGGGGGTTAAAAGGTTGAGTAGTAAAAAGAGGAGTAGCAGTAACATTGGAGCAAGAACATTGAAAAATTGGTGGAGTACGGTTATAGAGATGTTTGAGAATCAGGACAGAGAATGAATAACATGTGTCATACTTTATCTATTATTGTAAATGGTATTTTAAATAAAACCAAATATGGAGCTTTAATAAGATGGCTGGTTACCTGTTCGCTACAGGTTTTATTTTTTCAGGAAACCCACCTAAAAACAAATTTTCCTAAATTATATCTTCCCAGGTGTTTTTCCCATGGGTTTTTTGCCTCGGCTGGTTTAGCAAAAAGAGGAGTTGCTATATATTTTTGTCGCAGTCTTCCCTGGGAATTTGGAGAAATTAGGAGAGACCCATTGGGGCAATGGATTTGTTTAGAGGCCAAGTTAAACAGGATGATTTTACATTTTATAAACTATTATGGCCCGATAACTGATGACATTACACCGTTACTTAGGATTACCGAGTTACTCAGAGGGTTCCCGGGAAAAATAGTTTTGGGTGGGGATTTCAATTTCATTCAAGATTTAAAAAAAGATACTTCAAATAAAAACAAAAAAGAGTTGAAACCCAAAACAAAGAAAGTCTTGGAAGCTCTAATACAGGAACGTCAATTAGTTGATCAATGGCGAAACCGTAATCCGACAGCGGCTGAATTTACGTGTTATTCTAACCATTTCCATACGGCCTTGAGGACTGATTTTTTTTCTTAATTCACGATCCCTGATGGTGTCAGACATTACCCTAGGGATTAATCCCTTCTCAGACCATTCTGTAATAACAATTGTGTTTGTGATTGAAGGGGGAGGAAAGGCCCAATCCAGGTGGCAGAAGGATCGTCTACTCCTCCAAGACAACAACTGGGTGGCTCACACAAAAGAATGGATATCAGAGTTTTTTAAATCTAAATGAAGGTACCGCAGACATTTTTTCAGTCTGGAGAGGGTTCAAAGCAGCTATCAGAGGCCAGATGATTGCGAGCACAGCCGCTCAGAAGAGAGAGAGGTGGGATAAGATTAACAAACTTCAACAGAATGTGTCTAACACTATAAATATTAGAGAAGCGGGGAGGGAGGATGCGGCCTTGCAACTGGGAAGGACAAAGGCAGCCTTAAAGGAATTTTTTTGTAATGGAAGAAATAAACAGCTATAAAATGTATCAACAAAGAGTTTATGAGGAGAGCCAAATGGTGGAAAAATGCTAGCAGGGCAAACAAAAACCGAACAGGAGAAAGCCACAATAGTTGAGATCATTGATCCTAAAACGCAAAATATGGTTAGAGATAAAAAATGATATAGCTCGAGTATTTTTGGACCATTACTCTCAGCTATTTTCTACGACATATGAGGTAGGGACAGATTGTATCCATAAATATTTTGAAGAAGTTAATCTTCCTGTCTTACCTGGGCCTTTATCTGATCAATTAGAGGGTGAAATGTCAGCTTTGGAAGTTTTAGATATAGCGAAATTAATTGCCAGGGCAAAAGCGTGTGGCCCAGATGGGCTCCCAATCAAATTCTATAAAACTTTTGTTAAAGAATTGAGTCCTTTTTTAGTTAAATTATTTAATTTTGTTAGATTGGGAGGAGCTGTTCCTTTGAGCTTTAAAGAGTCTATTATTGTTAGTTTTGTTAAAAAAGGGAAAAATTAGAAAAATGTAAATTCATATAGACCGATCAGCCTTCTTAACGCTGATTTTAAGATTCTAATGAAAATATGGGCAAAGCGCCTCTCACCGATTGCCCAGGCGTTAATTCACTCTTATCAGTCAGGTTTCGTTTCGGGAAGGTCTTTGTCCTCAAATACCGGGTTTTTCATTCAGGCTTTAGATTTTGTCTCTAACAATAAAATCCCAACTTTTATTTCAATGGTCGACGCTGTAAAAGCTTTCGACCTGGTGAATTGGGATGCACTTTTTATTGGCTTGCAAAAATTTGGCTTTCCGGCACAGATAATTAATATGTTGAAAAATATATATCAGGATGCACAGGCAAAGGTGGTAGTCAATGCCAATTCGATAGGGGTAATTAACATCAACCGTGGTACCAGGCAAGGTTGCCCGATGTCCTCTATCCTGAAATAAAACCACCTACAGCAGGAATGTCAAATGTTAAATTATTTGCCGATGATATTATCTTATACCTTCATCACGATAAATTAAATTTCAATAAAGTTCTTCAAGAATTCAATCAGTTTGAACTGATTGGTGGATACAAAATTTACCAGAATAAAACCGAGGTATTGGTACTGAATATGGACTGTAACTTTCTTCCACTAAACTTAAGATCACAAGCATTAAAAAAAGAACCGATCTGATACCTAGGTATTTATGTCTCCAATCAATTCGATCAACTATTTAGCTTGAATTATCTTACAATGCAAAACAAAATTAGAACTTTATTGGAGAGATGGCATCTATTGCCATTAACTTTGATTGGTCGGGTCGAACTTATCAAAATGTCGATCCTTCCTTTGCTGGGTTTTCTTTTTTTAAACGCCCCATTAAAGATCAACTCATGCTATTTTAGAGAGATTGAATCTATGGTCAGGGATTTTGTCTGGAATAAGAACGTTTCAAGGGTGAAATAGAACACATTACAGCTGGGAACTATACGAGGGGGCCTAGCTCTACCAAATATACGTACATATTATATGCCAGCATTAATAGATCTCACAGCATGCATATTGGAGCCTAACAGACAGCTCGATATGTTTTTTATGAAACAATGGTATGTGAGGCAGGTTCACAAGTTCCGTTTCTTTTTAAAACAGCGAAATTACCAAAGAAGACCAGGTATAAGACTATTCGAGATTTTTCATACAGATTACAGTCATTTTTTAAACAGGAAGTGGGTGGTGGCTTGCACTACTTGAAATTAGAGGAGTGTAAGAGCTAGGGGGTTCAAATCCATTCGAGTAAACTCCAAAAATGGATGGATGCATGTTTTGGGGATCTAGGTTCTTTTTTTACTTCAGGGAAGCTTATTACTTGGCAAGAGGTTCTGGCTAGGTCCGATAATAAATTAAAAATGGGGTTTCTGGAATTTCTTCAAATCATAAACTTTATACATAAATATAATCTATCGGCGGGGGCAATCCCCCAGGCCACTGCCCTGTATAAAGTGAAACTAACAGGACTGGGGAACATTTCTTTGAAAGGGTGAAGATTTTCCTTTAGTTGATGGAATTCTGGCCAAAATATCTCAGGAAACCAATTGGTCCTTTTCAAGGCAGGAGTGGGAGCGGATCACCGAGGTAGGAAGTAAGTCTCCAAGAGCGGCCAATTTTAAAAGGATGTCGTTTTTATCCCGTTGGCTGGCTTATCTTCCTCCCAAAGCGTTAAGTAAACGTTTTTCGGGAGTAGAAAATAAATGCTTTAGAAGTCAGTGGCATGAGGGGGGCAATTGGCTGCATATTTTTTATACATGCTCGAAATTGGAGGATTTTTGGTGTAAGATCTTTTCTTCAATAAGTCAGGCCATAAACAAGGTAATTGAACCCGAAGCCGAAATCGCCTTGTTTGGCATCTCAACAAAGAAAAGGATTTGTTCTGTGCAGAAGAAACTTAAACTGCAATCTGCACTTTAGTCTCCCATTCTCTAATCCTCCAAAATTGGAGGTCAGAGGAGGTACCATCCTATTTTAAATGGGTAAACAAAACGAGACAGACACATTTTTTTTATTTTTTTTTAAACTATTTTTATTAACATTGCTCATTTCATTCGACATGTCAATCCATTGGTCACATTGCATCAGACAAATAGGAAGTGTACAGTGCACAGGATAGTCACCATTAAGCATTCACTGAACCTTCAAAGTAAAAACCATTATCCCAGACCAACCCCCATTCCCCTGTACCTTCTCCAAGGCTCCCAAATCTTCTCTTCTACTTTTTGGGGCACCCCCTACTTTTGTAAATGGTTTCCTCTGACAACAATCAAGGTCCCGCTCCCACTGGTCCCACTGTGGAGAAACCGACGCCCCCCCAGGCCCTGGCAATGTTCCATTTTGTTACTCCCGCCGCCATTGCCAACCAGAGTTCTCCATACCTGGTCCAATCAGTGGGGCCTTTTATACGGACAACATTTTTTTAAGTGGCTTATGCCAAAGGAGTAGGGTCAACACTAAAATTCACAAAAAATTGGAAATATTTTATTATTAGCGAGTCCACTACTACCACATAGCAATTTAAAAGGTAATATATTAAGAATACAAGAGGTACAAATCATAGAAAGTAACAATAATTACCGAACAAGTAGCACTTTAGCACATAGTGCATAGCACTACAGCACTTTAGAATCTTAGCACTTTAGCACTTTAGCTCATGACACTTTATTAAGATTATAGTCTAGGCCAGGTTGGGTATTACTTTTCCTGTGCTGGGATCTTACATAAATAGGTTCGACTGGACTATTGTAGTTTGCATTAACTGTATTTTAACTATGGAAAATGCTAAACTGCTAAATTGTGATTGAAAAATGACTTCATTTGGTTCTTAGTATTTTCTGTTTAATGTATTTCTTTTCTGTCGGCACCAAAATGTATATTAATGATTATTGCTGAATGCTATGAATTAATGGATTGTACTCGATTTCGCTCTAATGTCTACAATGTTCCCTGGAGTAGTGTTTTTTGTACAAATGTATTTTTCTGTATTCTTGTTATTGTCTTCTGCTCTGCTCAATAAAAAATAAACAAAAATAAAAAAAAGAATTTAACACCTGCTAACAACATGACTTACCTGTTTCTTCAATGGGAGGTGGATTGTTAGGCTAAGTCCACCATGGCGTTAATGCGTGAATATCGCTGGATTTCCAGCGATATTCACGCATTTCGCCGCTTTTGCTGGATATTTTATCGCATTGGAGATACACGTTGTTAATAGCGTGTTATCTCCATGATAATATTCAGCGATAGGCGGCAATAAAAAAACGCGCTAACTGCGTTTTGCGATAATTATCGAAACTTGTTGCTAATATCCCCCGAAGTTTGTTTCTAAACATCCCTATATGTTATGTAATAAATTAATTGAACAAGTCAGGAAAAATCTTTTGGCTACCCATGCCAAATTGCAATTTGGAACGGTGTGTAGAAGGCTTTCCTTCCAAATTCTGTTGACCAGCTACCGACAACTCTAACAAATGGTGGTAATTGAGTCACAATGGAGAATTGAATTGGGACTAGGAAGTGGTCTAGGGAAATGCTGCCTGCTTCATTTGAAGTTTTCCCAAAAGTTAAAGCAAAAAAAAAAATGTTTTTATATAGGAATGCTAAATCGAGGATGTTGGTATGCTGTTCCTTGCAGGTCACAATCGTTGTGTTTGCAGCCCATCACAGGGGGTCGCAAATTGTGACCAGCCTTATGGTAATGAGACAGGTTGGTCTGTGACCCACTGTGAAAGGGAATTTTGTGAAGCCGCGTAGAAGTGCATACGTAAGTTCACAAAATCAAAGGCGATTTGCAAAAGGTTGGTGTGCAATGTGCGACCATTTTTTGCAAAGCAAATCTTAAATTATAAGTCCATAAGAATGGATTAATTGTTCCCTTTATGTGATAACTCGGCCGGCTTTAACGCTGGTGGCACCCGGTGCGCCAATCTTTTTTAGCGACCCCCCCATGACCACCTCCTCAAATTCCCTCACTACCATCCAGCAAAAATTCCCCTCATCTCTCCATAGCCCCTTTTCACATACATTTGATTTGTTTTAAAATGCTGGTATATGCTGGCTTTACTAATGCACTCTTAATCCAGCTTTAATACAGATCTGTTCTTTGCAGCAGACATATAAACCCCCTGTGCTACTTTATGGCGAGTCAAAACTGCCACTAGGCAAAACTCCGATCTCTCTCTCTAGCAAGAACATTAATCAAAAGAGTTATCTTGATATTTTTATTGCTGCCTGAAAGCTGGACACACAAGGAACTCTGCATCAGCTGCTTTTAAATTGTAGTGATTGCTAAACACAGCGGCCCCACCTGAGGACATCCCCCCTTCCAGGTCAGCGCCCAGTGTGAGAGCACTGCTCGCACTGCCCTAAAGCTGAACCTGTGTGATAAAGAAAAACACTGTTCCAAACCAGCATGATTAATGCTTCATTTGCCTTAATAGCCTACAGTGAAGTAACCTGTATCAAACCATCACTATCATCCCCACCACCTTTTCTTCATCTGTGTAACAACTTAATGTCCTTTTGCAACATGAACACCACCATACGAGCAGCATTATTCTTCTTCATATGCCCACTGAACCATTGAATACATTAAAGAAGAGCCTAGCAATCATTATTGGAGAGGATGTGGCGCAGATCCCCAAGCTGCCAATTCAGGAGCTTGGGATCCGGGTTCAAGTCTCGGCATCAGTGCAACATCCTGTGATTCTGTGCAAAACACTTAATCTCCTCATGCCCATGAACAGAGCCTGGATACCCTCACAGGAGATAAACCCTGCTTTTTGGCGTATCTTGAGGACAAGGACTTCACCCTGGAAACATTACACCTCAAATGATAGTCTGGTCTAATGAGTTTAAGGTACAGTTTCAGTCTTTCGATTCCATGCCCCATGTTAACTGGTGCCAGAGCACCGAAGATTCAGTTGTAGCAACTCCGCTCAGCGCTTGTGTCGAGTTTCCACCAGTGGCATTCTCGTACGTGAAACAGGACCTCACTCCTCATTAGATCCATTTGGATGAACAGTGTGACATGATAGATGGTTGCTTCGTTTTTGGAAGATGCAGACTGCAGGCTGTCGGGCAGACTCTATGATGTGGCCATGATAGGGATGTTTTCATGGTACGTCACATGACAATCGCAGCTGCACCTATCCCTCATGTTACACTACATGGGAGCTGGTCGGCACTGGAAGACACCAGCCCTAGTCTCACCACAGCGCTTTCAGTACTCAGCGGAGCATTCACTTCCTTGGTCAGTGAAGTCGCTGGAAAAAAGTGGGATGGTTGGGGTTGTACTTTTATAAATATTTCCAGAAAATGTTGATCCACTGTCTCATGTTCCATAACTGGCTTGAAGAAGTTATGCTTCAAATATTATTTTCTGATTGTATTCCAGACAAAGTCGTTGAGCAAGGTCATATCTCTCACATTATGTAGTAATGGTGTTGGCTTCAGACAAGAGTATTCAAACATGGGCACAATGAGGTTTGAAGGTTCTGCACTCAGGGCCGGCTTTAGCGCTGGTGGTGCAGGGGGCGACAATAATTTTTGGCTCCCCCCCGAACCCATGACTGCCTCCTCAGATCCTCTCACTACTACCAGGCAAAAGAACCCCCCATCTCTCCAATCATAATTTATTGCTAAACACAGCACCCCCCTGAAGACCGCACCCCCTCCACAGGTCAGTGCCCAGTGCAACTGCACCGGTCCCACTTCCATAAAGCCGGCCCTGTCTGCACTTGTCTGTCATCAGCTTTCCTGAGGCAGCAATTAGGCAAAGAAAGGGCAGGCCCTGCTGAGAAACTTCATCACCCTTAACGGAATCTGGTACTCACCCTTCCCTCTTACTGCCCACCAAATTATAGTGCTCAAGAAAAGCCAATAAGCAATCATTTGATAAATGATCCTCAGAGAATGTCTTAGGGAAACCCTCTCTCCATCCTCCCTTACTTAATGTTCCATGTCTCCACCCTCCAGACATAGGAAGGCAGGTAATACACTTCCACTCCCAGTATAATCCTTATGCATCTTCCATTTTGTGCCTTGCATACTCTCACCACACATGACACACATCCACCAAGCACTTAATGCACATATGAATTTCAATGTCAGAGTCTCAGTGTTAAGTTCATTTGCCAGTAAACTGCACTCTCTCCTAGAATAGAAAAGGGTCTGCTGAGGATTATCATTATGCAAAAATTGGAATGCTCTCACCACTCTCCATGTCACCTCAGGATGTCAACAGCAATCCCATGTCATTAAAGACATGCTAAGGGCTCCACTTCAGATCACAGAACAGCTTCTTGGTCTTGACTTCATTCAGTGCAGGTGAGGCCTCAGTGCACATGCAACATTCCCATGGTAGTTGGGCCACGCAAAAGTTCCATCTGCATTCAGGTCATTCAAGGCATGGGAACACACTGATATCTCCAAAATCAGCAGTCTAATGTATGATTCGTGCCCGGGCAGAGACCGGGCCAATTTGTGTCTGGCCTGTCAGTGCCCATCCGTGGCCGGGTAAGCCTGGGCTGGGATTACTCTTTTTGGGACTTGATACTGGTGGTTTTAGCATGGCCCCTGTATGGACATCAAGAGAGAGCATCTGTATTTATTGCTGGACCACCCAAATCCAAGGGAAAGTTTAAAACAGTCGGTGGTATCACCACACCATAGTCAACAGTAACCATTGACAGTATGTTGGAAAGGGCAGTTGGGGCAATCTCCAATGAGATCGTTCTGGCAGAGCATAAGTTATCACTGGATAGTGGTCCTTCAAAGGGTAATATCGGAAGCTGTACTCACTTAAACAGCAGTTTATTAGGGTTCCCTGATTAAGGAGCTGCTTCAATACATTCTCACACGTCTACCAATTACCATGTGGAAATTGCCACCAATACTGAGAAGGAGGCTGTGTTATCCAGTCTTCCCGCTGCCCAGCCCACCACCCTGGCTTGGCGTGGTCTGACAGTTAAGAGGAAGAGGCTCGCTGGGAAAGACAACACCTCTAGTCATAAGCAACCCACTCAACAGAGCAACTGCCCACGAGGCCATCACAGGCAGCTCTGGTCATGGGTTCAACCTCATAACCAGCATCCGGCTACCCAGACACATGACCACCAGCACAATTTCCAGCCCTCATGACCCAACTTGCATAGCTGCTCTGAGTGCAAAATTGAATGCCCGTCTCATGGAGAAATAATGGATAATCCCGGTCGCATCAAGACGCAGAAAACAGTCTTGGTCAATGCTCAAGCTGCCAGTATTAATTAAAGCACCCATTTTCTGCAGGTTCAGTCTATCATACTATTCCATGTCAGCCCTGTTAGCCTGGGGCCAGTAAAACCCATGATAGTGCCAAATGTGCATATATGCCCCCGGGCATTACATGTAATCCTATACCAAATCGGACTGCCAGTCCAGGGCCCCTTAACTGTAAGTCTACAAATCCCAGAGTGTCCCTATTGCTATGTATAGGGCTGAGGTATGGGGATCTTGAAATATGAGGCTAGTCAGAGGGGAGAAAATAGCTTCTGTAGGAGACTCCTCTTAGTCCCCATTTCTTCTTCCAGTTTTATTTGCCATGAAGAGTTGGGACTGTTTTATCTGAAGGATCTTATTAGAGCCTGGCCCAAGCTCTTGTGGTTAGTCATTTGGAAAAACGCTGAGGTCAGCTTATCAAGAGACATCACATTGGACTGTCCATCATGTGGTAGAGGTTTGGAAATTCCTTGACTCGCATACTACAAATCTACAATCTACAATTGGTGTAGAGCATGCTTTCATAGTGCCTGAAAATAGTAAAACCCTCAGCAAAAAATATGTACAGCTAACCCTCTATTACTATATGTACTCTTGCAGAAGTAACAGGGAAAGATGTAAAGCCATTTTTTTAGCCTACCATAGCAGGATTCAATCAAACTCTCCATCAAAGTATCTGTGGAGCATGCATGAGTGCTGGGGACGCTCATTATTATTTTGTTTATTGGCAGACACAGTGAAATTCTGATGTGTTTCCCATTGGGCTATATGAAGAACCTAGACAGTACCTCATGTCCCTGTGACACCAAGTTGGGGCAATCAATGTTACATTAAAAAAAATCTGTAAATATTACGAAACAATATACTAGACCAAAAGAAATAACCTGACAATAGCAGGTCAGACTAGCCTTCACTTCTTTATTGCAACTGTATGTTGGCTCTTTTAAAAAAATGGCAGTGGAGGTCTGCAGAACTATGCTCTCCTGACTCTGTTGCTCACTCCCTTTTTACCTGTGTGTTGTTACTGGATTGCTGCTATAGCTAACTTATCTATATGAAGTAGTTTGTTATTATGCGAATTTACTAGTTTTACTGAGCATATTGCTAACATTGTTTTACTGCAGAGGTGCTTTTTGAATGTTGCTATGCAGTCAGTCAAAATCACTTTATTGGGTTAATTAAAACCATAAAAGCATTCTACTGCATGCACTTTCATATCTTGATATATTACTCGAAACAAGACAGGGAGGAAGCAAGGGATTAGACAGCTGCACAACATGAAATCATCATATATAATGTACTGAAAATACACGTTGCCCACCTCAATGATCAGTTGCTCATTGACCAAAACATAAACAAGAATTATATACAGATAGAGAGTGACCTCAATCAATTAGTGAACATCGTAAATTCAAGAAACACATGAATATACAGTTTGAAGTCCTGGTTGATGAGTTAATTTCTTCGCTTTATTGTATTATGGTAAGGGAACTACCAATAACGAAATCTTTAAAGGACAGAGAGGGCCACAGGGTTACAGAAAAGGTAGGAGTAGCAATTACATTTTCATTATGCAAAAGAGGATGTTACATCGATAACTTTCTGAAGTTTCCATTAAATCCACAGTGTAACAAGGTCCTATTCTTCACAGGTTTCATTCCGTAATGGAGCAACATTTTAGGGAGGCTAACCATTAATAATCCAGAAATTGTACATATAGACACACTACAGAAAGTAATTTAACTCATTGTCTGAATTAAGACCTCTTGGTACAGCTCTAAATTCTCAGATCCAGTTAGCCTAGCACTGCCGAAGTTTCAATTCCCTATCTCCCCCTCTTGGATCTTTGCTAATGTCACGTTTGTAATCAGTGTTGTTACTAGTAGTAGATGTAATTTACATGGTTTTATATATATATGGGTTATTTTCATTTTTGCAGCCCCGATGAACACATTGGCTGCATTTTTTAGAAAAAATAATACAATAAAGCAAAGATATTAACTCATCAACCAGGACTTGTGACTATATATTTACGTGATTCTTGCATTTACGACGTTCACTAATTGATTGTGGTTGCGTCGCTATCTGTACATAATACTATCTTGATATATTAACCTTTATATTAGGTGTTTTTATTGTGATATTTGCTATTTAACCTTTTGGGATGCTTATCCCAACCAAATAAAGCTTTTGAAACTGAATATGAATGCTTCATTATTGAGGATAGAACTCCCTCACAACGTCAACCATGACACTGCCACACCACTGCTGAAAAAACTTAAATTGGACACACAAGCTCTTTCCAAGTGCAGCCTTCCTTAAATTGCAATAGCTCTGAATTGATGATATCTGCTGACATCACAGCTAAAGACTAACAACATGCTAAGCGGTTGACAATCAGTATTCCACCCTCACTTGGAAACTTCTAACCTCCAGCTGCGATTGCCTGGCATATAGCTTAATCATCTTGGATCTCTCGGTCAGGAGTCACGAGCAGCTGCCCAGTCCCCCACCCCGACAACTCCATCCCCTGTGCTGGAAAGGGCAAGGTGGCTTGATGTGCCCTCTCCCCGCATATTGGAAACATCTGAGGAGGAAGAGGATGAGGGTGACATGGCCATCAATCCACTAGAGTCAGCCAACGCTGAGCAGCAGCCCACTCCTAGAGCTGTGCGGGCCAGTGTCCGAGGACGAAGGTCACGGGAGGCAGCTGAAGGGTATCACGGTCAGGGGGTCTTCTGCGGTCTGGAGGCCACCATGGTCAAGGTCCAGCACCTGCAGGCAAGGGCAATGATGGGTGTTCAGAGGCAGGCACACAGCACCAACAACAAGCTGGATGACATAGGCAAGGGCATAGGAGACATTTCTGAGAGCATGCAGTCGCTGGCATCTGGCATTACAGACATGACACAGTGCATGACAGTCCTGTGCGACAAGTTGGACAGGGACCACTTGGAGAGGCACAAGGCTCGTGTGGATGTGCGGCAGCAGACAAAAGCCTTAAACAGATTTTCCACTGCAACCTCCCTGCTGTGCAGACGGTCAGTGGCGATGCAGGATGCTATTGTTCAGTGCTGCACCAATCTATCTGTGGGGATGGCCAGAGTGACCTCTGCCATGGAGCTCATGCTCGCACAACAGAGAGCCACCCGAGGCGACACATGTGTGGCTGACAGTGAGGAATCCACCAGCAGGAGTGGCGCAAGCACTCCTGTCCCAGAAATACGCAGGAGCGGCAGGCGTTATTCAACAGAGACAGGCCACACCGAAAGCCATGACACACAGCCACATCAGTCCCACCCTGTAATCCGTGGACGTAAACATTGACTATGCCCTCTACCAAAAGGACAGGTCACAGTGGTGTTAACTGTGACCACCCAGTCATGGACATTGCTATTTCCTCTAACCATTGTGTGGTATCATTGCACTTGCGTAGTGAAAATAAAAGCACGTACATCATAATCACAGCCTGTCTGTGTCTCATTACTTACTCAGAAATATTGCTGTGTGATCTCTGCCCATCTCAGTCTCCCATCTGTAGCTGGTGCTGCTACTGTAGCATGGTGCTCCGCCTCTTCTGTGTCATCATCAATGTCCTCATGATGTGTGATCTCCACCTCTGTGCCTTCCTTGGTGGCGAGATTGTGTAACATGGCACAGGTCGCAATGATTTTGCAGCACAGGATTGGAGTGTACTGGCGTGCCCCTCCACTCTTGTGGAGGCAGCGAAACCTGCTCTTGAGAAGTCCAAATGTGCGCTCCACAACGTTGCGTGTAGATCTGTGAGCCACATTGTACCGCCTTTCACTCCTGTTGGATGGGTTGAGGTAGGGGGTGAGCACAAAGGACCGCAGGGCATATGTGCTGTCGCCTAGGGGGGAGTAAGATTGACATTAGTTGCATGTACATGATACATTTATCTACTGTAAGTGTCAGGGTGTGTCAATGTCCTTTACCTAGCAGGTATCTGTTTCCAAATTCACCGGCAACTAGACGTGTGTATATCCCACTATTCTGAAATATGTACGAATCATGGGTACTTCCTGGGAATTTTGCAACGATGTCTGTGATGATGTTGCCAGCGTTGCATATGACCTGTACATTGATGGAGTGAGTTGACTTCCGGTTCCTGTATATGTGTGGCTGCAGGTGGACAGAGTGGTATGTGGGTGCCATCTATGCAGCCTATCACGTGTGGGAAGTGTGCCAGTTGATAGAAGTCAGTCTTGGACTTTGCAAGTTCCGCAGGTGTGTCAGGGAATAAAATATAATGCTCCATCCTCTGCATCATGGCGTCAAGAAACATCCTGAAGAAGCGGGACAGGCAGCTCTGGGACATACCACCTACTGCAGCTATCACACTCTGGTAGCTCCCAGAGGCAAGCAGGTGTAAGCTACACAGCACCTGCACATGGGGTGGGAAGGCGTGGGCCCTGGGTGTTGGGTGCTCCAGGAGTGGGTGTAGGTCCCTGATCAGGTCCTGGATGGTTTGGGATGTAGCCTGTACCTCTGGAGTATTTCTGGCTCTATCAGTTGGAAAAGTGTTATCCTCTGCCTGTACACTTGTTCCTCCCTTAGCCATTCCCTCTCTCCTGCTGCCTGTAGTCTTTGACGCCTTGCAATGACGTAGAAAGCCGCCATTCTGCTCACACTGTTGCATTTTGGGACTCATTTTATGGCCTTCACCTGGTTACCACCTGCATTCAATCCATGGTAAATACCGACTCATAAATACTGAATTTCCGTCAATTCGGTGTTTTTCAGGTTTCCTACATCTCCATGCCCATTGTTTTACCGTTTCTTATTTACCGAATCGGTAAATAAGAATTCGGTAAATATGAATTCGGTAAATTCCGCTTCGGTAAAAAAACAACTCATATTTACCGAGTCGGAATTATACCCGACTCATTTTTACCGAGTCGGTATTATACCGACTCATGTTTTCCGATTCGGTGAAAATTAGGCTCCTACATCTCATTTCATGTATACCGGTCGGTAACAGTCGAAATTACCGATTTTCGGCCGTTACCGACCGGTATTGGCCGACCTACATCTGGCCCTAAGTATTTTATTTTAACTTACGTAGATGAGTTTGAGTTCTCAAAATGTTTTTGTGTTTAGGCGCCTCATAGAGTCATAAAAAGTTCAATTGTTTTGGGAAATTGTAAAATTCTGATTAACGTTATCAGGATTTGCAGAATTTCCAGACTTTTCACTGTTGTAAATGTGATGAAAAGGTGGTCAAATATGTGTACCCAGAGAAGGTCAATGAGGCGGTGCTTGGAGCTGTTAACACTCATAAAGCTAGAACTTTCATGGTATTTACAAAAATTATTAATGCATTTTCCAATCGTAGCTGTACATGTAGATTTTATTGCAAATCATGTTGGAGGGTGTTTTCATTATAGAATAATATCCCAAATAAATCAATTAGTTCCAGGGTAGCCATAGTCTTATTTATCTTCTTTTAAAAAAAATTATTTTATTGTTAATCCATGATCATACAGAGAAGAAAAAAAGATCACATAAGAATACATCAGACAGCAGTTCACAATACACAATTTTCTAATTAATACAAAACATAAATCAACAGAGAGAAAACAAAAAATAAAAATACAAAAAAAAAAAAAAACATGGGATTTATTCACCCATATAAGTAACAGCTGGACCCCAAATCTCGCGACCTAGTTTCTTTTTTTGTTTGCCTTTCAGGGCATATAAACAATATTCAATATTGAAGGGTGCTAAAAATCTGGCCCTACACATTTCAAAAGATGGTGCTTCCTTCTGTAGCCACATTGAGGAAATACATAGGCTTATTACTGTGGTTGCCATAAATATCACGTACCGATATTTATACATCACTTGGTCCCTCTCTGTTCCCTCATCTATCCCCAATAATACATGAGCATTAGAAAATCGTACCGTTCCACCCAATATTTCCGTCAGAAATTTCTCAATGTGCCCAATCAAACTATTTAAATGCGTGCATGAGTAAAAAATATGTACTATATCAGCCTCATAAGACCCACAACAAAAGCATTTCCCATCATTAGACCCCCCCATTTAAACAATTTGGCAAGAGTGTAATATAAATTAAAGATGGTCTTATAATGTTATGCACGTAAATTAGCTGCCATAAATAGTCTCCCTGCCATGTCGATATAAGTTTCAATCTGAGTGCCAACACAGCCAAGTCGGCTGTCCCATTTTAAGTTATGAGTCTCTAAATCATTGCCCTTAGTGTTTAATAATAAAGAATACAAATGGCCAATACGAGTATTCTTCCCCACAGCTTCATTAAACGGGTTTTGATCTGTATTCCAACGATGTTTAAGCAAATATTCACGGACTTGCAGATATTTAAAGAAATCGGAGCGATCCCCGTTAAAGTATAAATCTCCTATTTTTTTAAGCCCTTTAGTTCGCCAATTGTCTACTATTCGGTCCCAAAATATCGGTGGAAGAAGTACAGAAGCGGTTAGAGGGGTATAACTAAATATCTTTCCAATGCTATAATATTTTTTTACAGCCCTCCACGTCTTATAGGCCGCTATCAAAACCTTCAAGCGCGTCCTCTTGTAATATTTCATGTCCACATTAATAAGCAAGCATTATTTAGCATCACTGCTGTGAGAAGTTGGCCTGGTATATGATGTTCACTATTCTAGTGAGCACCTTGCACCAGTCCAAACAACCCTTATGGTGATGGTTGTAAAGTCAACCTTATAGACCAGCTATCCTAGTGGTAGCATGGACAAAAGCAGTCTTAGGCTAAACTCAAGATGGCATGTGAAGCCAGCTGTTTTACCATATGCAATCCATTTAATACCAAATGAAAGGACACCACACAGGTTACATTTCCAAAATATATATGTATTTATTTCTAAAACAACCCTCTGTACTCTTTATGAGGACAGAAGCACAAGCGTATAACAAATAACTTAACATGGCATACAATAAGTTGCACAAATATGGATAGGCCCTGGTGGCCCGCTAAACCATATACTAAAATAGTGGTATAAGAACAACGTCATGAACAATGGTAAGGCCTAGGGCCTTAGGAATCGCTGGGACTACACTGTGCTAACAATAGTTAGGGAGCAGGAGGCCCACAGGATGCGGGTGCAGTGTCTAAATGCACACGCGTGCACACATAGAAGTCAATGGGTGCGTAAAGTTAGAAAGTTAAAGAGTTAGGAGTCTTCCGACTGGACTAGAACTAAACCACTTGAAACTAGGATACTAGGAAAGTAAACCTACACAGGAGCACCGCAGTACTCGCGTTACCTCACCCACAGGAAGCGGGTGCATAGGTGTCAAAGTGTGTCGGGTTTCGTCGTGGAGTTCTATGGAGCCTTGGAGAAAAGATGCTGCAGGGGACCAGGAGAGAAGAGTCCGGTTGGATCCAAGGGTGGATTGAGGATGAAGAGTACCTGAAAGCAGAGGGTACAGAGTCTGGGTCACTAGCCAGTAACCAGGAAGGAACCAGGAAGGAACCAGGCGATGTCAGGATGTGATCAGGTGCTGTCATGAAGCTTGTCTCCGCTGCCAGGTGGACCAGGAGGTGTCGATGACAACCAGGAGCTGGCCACGGACTGTCCCACAAAGGCTCTCACTGATGGCGGTGTCAGTTCTCGATTCTGAATTAACAGGCCTTGGCAAATGCAACCCATGCAGGAATCAAAGATGGCTTTTGGATCAAACCAGCAAGGTCTGATGGGCTGCTCCTCTTCAGGGGAGCAAGGGCCAGTCTGGAGCAACCAGACCAGCATTGGAAATTCAAGGTTTTGTCATCACAGAGGCCACTAGCTAACGGGCAAGTGACCAGACAGACATGTCAAGCAGGAAAATGCAAAAGGGCCCCACGCATTACTCGGTGAGTGTGGAAAGGTGATCTTCAGTGCAGTTGGTGCTCGGGGCTGAGGCTTCTCAATCCCCAATGCACAACTTCAAGGGTGCCTCAGAAGTTACACAGAAAGTGATTCGCTGGCTTTCCAAGATGGCCGGTCCCACGTCTCTCGTCGCCTCCACGGGTCTCAGCTTTGCTGTGGCTGTGGATCGGGCTGTTGGATGTCTGGAAGTCTGGGTCTTGTCAGGCTCTGTGTTGAAGCTCCGGCGGGAGCAACAACAAAGCAAACCGTTGAGCGCTTGATGGTGCCTGCTTGCACAGGGTGGTCACTCCTTGACCACAAAGGAGATTCTTCAGTCTTCTACGTCGAGTAGTTAGAAAGTTAAAGAGTTAGGAGTCTTCCGACTGGACTAGAACTAAACCACTTGAAACTAGGATACTAGGAAAGTAAACCTACACAGGAGCATCGCAGTACTCGCGTTACCTCACCCACAGGAAGCGGGTGCATAGCTGTCAAAGTGTGTCGGGTTTCGTCGTGGAGTTCTATGGAGCCTTGGAGAAAAGATGCTGCAGGGGACCAGGAGAGAAGAGTCCGGTTGGATCCAAGGGTGGATTGAGGATGAAGAGTACCTGAAAGCAGAGGGTACAGAGTCTGGGTCACTAGCCAGTAACCAGGAAGGAACCAGGAAGGAACCAGGCGATGTCAGGATGTGATCAGGTGCTGTCATGAAGCTTGTCTCCGCTGCCACGTGGACCAGGAGGTGTCGATGACAACCAGGAGCTGGCCACGGACTGTCCCACAAAGGCTCTCACTGATGGCGGTGTCAGTTCACGATTCTGAATTAACAGGCCTTGGCAAATGCAACCCATGCAGGAATCAAAGATGGCTTCTGGATCAAACCAGCAAGGTCTGATGGGCTGCTCCTCTTCAGGGGAGCAAGGGCCAGTCTGGAGCAACCAGACCAGCATTGGAAATTCAAGGTTTTGTCATCACAGAGGCCACTAGCTAACGGGCAAGTGACCAGACAGACATGTCAAGCAGGAAAATGCAAAAGGGCCCCACGCATTACTCGGTGAGTGTGGAAAGGTGATCTTCAGTGCAGTTGGTGCTCGTGGCTGAGGCTTCTCAATCCCCAATGCACAACTTCAAGGGTGCCTCAGAAGTTACACAGAAAGTGATTTGCTGGCTTTCCAAGATGGCCGGTCCCGCGTCTCTCGTCGCCTCCACGGGTCTCAGCTTTGCTGTGGCTGTGGATCGGGCTGTTGGATGTCTGGAAGTCTGGGTCTTGTCAGGCTCTGTGTTGAAGCTCCGGCGGGAGCAACGACAAAGCAAACCGTTGAGCGCTTGATGGTGCCTGCTTGCACAGGGTGGTCACTCCTTGACCACAAGGGAGATTCTTCAGTCTTCTACGTCGAGTAGGATGTCGAAGGGTCCAGAGTTTCATATCAGAGTTTCAGTCAGGATTATCTAAAGTCTAAGGACACAGCTCCTACCTATATACCAAATCTAGGGGCTGGATTACCTGCTAGGTCTCTCCTATGGGTGGTACCCAGGAAGGCGGTGGTTACACCCTTTTCCCTTCGTCCAGTTTCGCACCAGAGCTGGGGCTGGAGTGCCGCAGCACTGGTTTGAACTGGACTATGCATGGGACACCTTGTGTGCCCCAGGCAGTGTCTCATTTCATTCAGCCCTCCCTGCCCCAATCCTTTATCTCCTGTCTGGGGTGGTGCTAGCACCTCCCTGTGACAGGAAACCTATTGTCCAATCCTCCCTCGCTGGAAGGACTCCCAGCAGCAGGAGGTCAGACTTGTATCTGTGGCAGCAGCATCCATTTTGTGATGCTGAGGCTCTGGTTAACTTTAACCGGGATTAATGGAAGTAACATGTCTTTTCCCTTTAGAAGGGTGGAATGCTACCCCCGTCGCCAGAACTGGTGAGGGGGTAGTATTCCAAAGCGTATGACACCTTACACGACATGTTTTGATAAAGCCAAACCAAAGTTAGCAATAACCATGAGGAATATAATGCATTTAAGAGTATATGGTATGGCAATATCCTGGAACAGCTATAAGGACATGGTTCCGAAAGCTGCAGACAGGCTCAGCTCATGCTAGAGCACCATCTCACATAAAACCAAGCACTCTGCCTTCAGAATTGTTAAGGCCTGCCTTAGGAGTGACTTATAGGTGCATATGTGTCCAGATTTAAGGTTAGACATAGGATTACTATATCTAAGCAAGGGGTGATTACACGACCTTGCCCCAACTGAGGGATCAGCCAGTTGTGTCAGTTTGGATGGCCAACCAGGGGTGGCAAAAGATATGCTGCAGCCCCTGGTAGGCCTTGGGTGCACCTATGCCCTGGGTACCTATAGTACACTGTACGGGGACTCATAAGAGTGACCCAATATCCAATTAGTTATGTACCTAAGGTAGATGAAGTCCACTTTATATAGAGAGCAGATAGCCTGGGCCCTGATTAGCAGGATCCCAGGCCAACTAAGTCAAAAACCAGATAAACACAAGGCAAACAAATCTGGGGTAACCATAGTCAGGTATCCACCTTCCTACAACTGCCAAGCAACATTTGATAGATGGAGGGGGCTTCAGCTACACTACACGATTCTATCCCTGTCAATAAGATGTTCATATGCTGTAAAATGCATACAAAATAATATAGAGTAAATTCTGGGATAGCCCAACCACCTTGTTCGCGCGGCCAAACCATAAATCGCATGGCTCTCCGGGATTTCCCCTGTGCCCACACAAATATAGCACACACAGATTGTAGCAGCGCAAGATTAGCTCGAGATATCTCAAGTGGGACAGATCTCAAAAAGTATAGAATGTTAGGCAGGACCAACATTTTCAAGACATTACATCGTCCTACCATAGACAGATGTAAACATTCACATCTGTCCAATTGCTTCTGCACATCACTTAAAAGAGATTGCCAATTAACCTCTACCAGTGCATTTAAGCAGGCCTGCAGCTTAATCCCCAGATAAGTCACCTCATTAACTACCCTTTGATCCGCAAATGTCATTATATTAACACAAAGTATTTGTGTCTTGTCAGTGTTAAGTTTATAGCCTGACACGGCTCCAAACTGTAATGCCAATAGCTCTATATCTGGCATAGCAGTTGAGGGGTTCGGTGTTACCACGGCCATATCATCTGCATATGCCAGAACCCGATAATGTTCTTGTCGCCAGATCACGGGTTCAATCCTAGAACTGAATTCAAGCATGTTTACAAATGGGTTAATGTATAAAGAGAACAACAGGGTGGAACAGGGACATCCCTGCCTTGTTCCACGGGTAATATGCACCGGGTTAGATTCCAAACCCATAATACAAATTCTTGCTGTGGATTGGTGATAGAGCGCTTGTATAGCTAGGATAAATTTTGGCAGGAAACCCCAGCACTGTAACACTGCCCATAAAAATCCCCATGCGACCCAGTCAAAAGCCTTTTCGGCATCAAGTGATATAAGACTGAGCTCAACCTCGTGGTCTTTGCAATATCCATTAGAGTCACCACCCTGTTAATGTGATTAGTCGTCCCCCTCTTAGGGATAAAGCCATGCTGTCTTTTGGATACCAACCGGGTTATAACCTCAGCTAACCGGGTTGCAAGGATTTTAGAGTAAATCTTACTGTCTGTATTCAACAGAGAGATAGGGCGGTATGACGCCGGATATTCCGCAGACTTGTCTTTTTTTTTTAAGACTATAATACTCGCCTCATCCCAAGACCGAGGCGGGGAGTCCGCCTGCGCCTGCCTAACATTGCAAGCATATCCAGTTTCAAGCTCTCAATTAAGATATTATAAATTTCAAGTGGGAGCTTATCCAGCCCAGCAGCCTTTCCCAGTGCCAAACTATTAAAGGCCCTCACCAGCACCGCCAAAGTAAAAGGGGTCTCCAAGAGGTCAGCCTCTTGCCTGCTCTGATTGTTATCGCAAAAGCGCAGGGCCAGAGCCTCCCCAGCTTGAACATCATACAGTTCCCTTGTATATAAAGTCTCGGAAAAAGCATGAAATACATCCAAGATCCCCGCCTCTGTTTCTATAAGATCACCCCTAGCATCTCTAATTACATTGATCCGCTGGGCAGCCTCTTTAGATCTTAATTTCTGAGCAAGACACCGTCCACTTGCCTCCCCATATTCATAGTTCAAATGTTTTTTATTCAAATATTTCTTAGTAGTTTCTGTCCTCCAGTAGAGGTTCATTTTGTCCTTACAACGGGCCACTTCAGTCAAGAGATCAGTGATATCCAAGCCCCTATGTATACCTATCATAAGCTTCTCTTCTGCCAGCGTTAACGCAGCATATAGGCCCTTTAATACAGAACATAGTTGTTTATGCTTATATAAACCATAGCTAAGAACCTCCCCCTAAAAGCAGCTTTAAAAGTATCCCATAAACATCCAGTCCCTGCAATATTCCGATTTATTTAAAAAAAATGCTTAATACAAATCTTCATCTCAATTACAAACCATGTGTCAAGCAACAATTTCCTGTCAAATGAGAAAGCTTGTGGTTTGGTTCCCGTTCTAGCAAGGTTTAAACTTAACACAAGAGGACCATGATCCGAAGTAACACGTGGATACACCTGTATTCTGGCCCCAGCCAACATTAGTCTCGATACCAAAAAATAATCCAGCCTTACTAATTTGTGATGGGGACAGGAACAAAAGGTATGCCCCGGTTCATCGCCTTTCAATGTGGCCCAAGCATCTACCAAGCCATGGTCAACCAGAAGTGAATGAAGTGCCTTAAAAACTTTAGGTTTCCTCCCTTTATAACTAATACTATTATCCCGTAAACCCATGGGCCCAAGATGTATATTTAAGTCACCACAGATTATTAGTGGGGTGGGCCACTGAGCTAACTCAACATTAAGCCTCAACACAGTTTGACCCATATATAGTGCATAGAGTGCACTTCTGATTCTCGATAATAGCTTTGGCGATAGCCCATCTCCCTTGCTTATCTGCTAGTACCCTGCCCGTCCCTTGTATATGATTTTTAACTAAAATTGCAACTTCTCTCGTGGTGGTGGACTGCTGTGTACATACTAATACTTTGAGCCCAAGCTCCATAAGCGGCTTTCTTTTAGCCCATGCAATGTGGGTTTCCTAGAGACAAATCAGATCACTCTGCAGCATTGCCAATTCACTAGCAACCTGTTGCCTTTTATTATAATTGTTTTGACCGCTGACATTCAAAGAGCAACACCAAAAACAGTTGAACATCCTTCTCCACTTCCCTGCGTGATCATGGATTATTCTTTTTTTGGTCCCTACACCCCAGTCCCCCCAACCCTGCCCCCCAAACCCCCACCCTCCTGTACCCCCACCCCACTAGAGGCGTAAGGACAATGTCCTCAGAGATGGAACGTGATTGTGAAATGCGTCCCCCTGTACCCCGCCGGAGGCCTGCCACAGACCCCCTTTGCCAGTCCTCTTTACTTGCACACCAACTAATTACAATTACCCACCAAAAACAGAAATATAGGAGCCCAGAACTCCATCTTAATTAATCACATACATTTCACATTGTCTCCAAAAACTCCTGCGCCATAATTTCTGAAAGAAAATACAGAGTCTTTCCTTTATGAATCACTTTTAGCTTGACAGGGTTTAAAAGAAACGCTTGTCCCCCTTTAGCTTGGATTGCTGAAATCAACTGGCGTAGCCGGCAGCTTGGTTGTACCTGGCAAAAATCAGGGCGAACGAAGAAGTCACAACCCTTGCCTGTCCGCCACCTATCTGGCCTACCCAGATCATATAATGCTTCACCGAGCAAATAGTTCTTCAAACATATAAAAATTGCCCTTGGCTTTTCCGCAGCACCCCCAGGTTTCCCTTTCTGCACAAAAGGAAATCTGTGTGCCCTCATGATTTCAACATCCCAGTTCCAGTTCTTTAAGTCCGGGAAGGCCTCAGCAAACAGTTCGATAACAAATCGTCGGGTATCTTTCCCCTCGCTGCCTTCAGGCACACCTATGACTCGGAGGTTATTCCCACTTGATTGATTTTTGAGGTCTGTCAACTTCCAATCGATATCTTCCTTTGTTTTTTGTAACATAGTAATTGGAGACTTTTGTTGTACTAGTTGATACTCTACTGCAGAGATCCGCTCCTCTGCTTCGTGCACCTTGGTTGATGCCTCCGTGCAGGATTTAGCAATGCGGCGCACAGTATTTTGTAGCTTGCTCACCGCCCCCTGGGTCCGCAACCCTTCGGGTTTAGTTTCTTCCCTATGAGCCATTATTACTTTCAGAGTAATCTCACCCTCTGGCTCAGAATAAGAGCTTCCGCCGGCATTTTCTTGTTCGGGCGGAGGACTGGGTAAATGATCCCATATGGGCTGAGTAACCAGGATCAATTCATCCTTTGAGGGTGGGTTTCCAGATTCATATATTTTACAGACTGTCTCTTGAGACTCTTGGTTCATCGTGGAGTCTAAGCTCAGTACATCTTCTTCTTGTTGTGAGCTGTCATCATCTGCCCAGTCGCCTATATTACTCTGCTTTTCAAAGTCATTGTCATTCTCATTCTCCGAGGTAATTGAGACATCAGACATAGAGTAAAACTGCCCCCCTTAGCCTGCGGACACCCCATCATTCACCAAGTCCATTACTGAGTCCATAGCAGGATTTCCAGAATTCTGGGGAAGTAATAGATGTTGCCCTAATGGTGCTGCATCCACTCCTCCACTTTGGCTCAATTTGCACCCCTAAGTCAGAGCTAGTATCAGGACCTGGGCCACCTACCCATTCTTGCACACTCCCAGAACCATCAGAAGATACTGTTGAAGATACTGTTGCATTACTTACAGTTTTGCAGAGTTCAACTATGTAGTTCCCTTCATCTCCTCCTGGAGCAACTGTTACTGATGCTACATTGTTGCGTGTGAGCACACCCAGCACCTGCTTGGTAGACTGAGAATCTGATGAGTCTCCAGGATTACAATGTGACACAACCTTTTTTTTTAATATATCTGGGACTGTGCGCTCTTTCAGAGCCCCAGTTTGTTGCTGGCTTCCGCAACCCAGTTGTGCTCCTTCAACCCCACCCTTCAGTCCGCCTCTGCGAGGTTCGGAGCAGGCTTGGCTTGTGATGTTACCCGCCGCCGGGGCCCCCCGAGGCTGTCCCTGCCCCTCCTCCAACAGCCTCGGCCGCAGCGCTAGCACCTCTGTTCTTCGCCCCCTTTCCGCTCCCTTTCGGGACCATTTGGGCGTCCTGATCCGGGGTAAGGAAAGCTTCCCAAACACCCGCACTACTCCCAGCTGAGCTGCCGAGCCGCCACTTCCAAAACCAAAACGGCGGTACACTTCCCCACGAGCTCCGCCCCAAACGCTACTGAAGACTGCTGTAGCTGCCGAGACGCCGGCACACAATGGCAGTGCACCCCCTCCACACTGTAGCGCCCGTTTGTGCCGGGGGATAGAAACCAGCTCTGGTTCTATAATGTTGCTGAAGATGCTGCCAAAGGGTTACCACTGCATCGCCACTCGTCTAGAACAACAGATATGGCTGCTGTGACACAAGGGTGGATTCCAGACAGGAGCGCAGCTCACAACCCCTCACTCAGCCACTGCAGCGGCCACCATCTTGCCCAGTCTTATTTATCTTCAGTGATTTTTTTTTCTCCATATGTACAATATCACATTTTCTTCAAACTAGCAGAATACCACAATAAACCATCCACATGAGTTGGGTAAGAAGTAAAGGGTCTATGTCTGGAAATCTATCACATTCCTACATTTCCATGCCTCCACCTTGGTACTTTAATCCAAAAAACTTTTACATCTGTAAAAATTATAAGTGGATGCCTGCAACTCATTTATTCATTATTTAGTCAATCTAGACCACTGTTTTACATCTCTTTGCTATTTTAAAGAGTTGAATTATGTTTCTTGGCCTCCTTGTGACTTCCTTCACGATTGAATCCTATAATTAGCAAGACTACCAAATGGTGTAAAACAGGGTCTCTAAAGCAGATTTTAGTCCAACTGTAGTTATCAATAACTGAATCAATGTGATGTGAGAGTTAAGGTACTCTACCTTGACAATTTACTCTTTCACATCTCTATCAGACCAGTGACCTGCTCACTGAATTACATTAATGATGTCATTTCCCTATCTGTAATTACCTAATTGCACCTGAGCAGTATGTATGGTAAACAACCTTTACAACGCAACTTTTACAACGTAGTGCCTTTACAACGCGGTATTTACAACGCAAACCATTACAACGCATTGCGCTGGGGGGCGCTCTAGGATAGGGAATAGATTTAATTTACTATCCAACACCTTCCCTACTATCCACGGGGACTGGAGTTGGAATAGTAAATTAAACTATTCACTATCCAGCACCCCAAAGCACTATGCGTTGTAAAGGCATGCGTTGTAAAAACAGCATTGTAAAGGCATGCGATGTAAAAGCATGCGTTGTAATGTCATACATCCGTATGTATATAAAACATATAACACCATTGGAGGATGGATACTTTGCCACATTCTACTGTTTTTTTTTAATGAATGAATGCAAAAGCAGTGAGCTAAGCACTCTCTGCAGCGATCAGCGTGCACTCCAAATAGAACAAAGTATTACTTCTATTTTCCTTAGCTATCACTATGAACGTTATGAAGATGCTCAAAGAAAACCATGGTCTGTGAAAGAATAACAATATCTTTTTTCATTGGAATTACAATAACAGATTTCATTTTAGTCAACAACAAATAATGTTATCAAAGGTACAATTAGTTGTTACAGCGCTTTAAATAGAACAATGTCTATCTAGGTCAAATTTATAGAACATGAGTTGCAGGATGTTAAGGAGGAAGTTTTTGTACCATTGTAAAATTTGTCCGTTAATACGTTTTGTCCAAAAAGAATTAAAAGAATATTTCAACAATGCCACGTGTATTGCTCAAAATATGATAATATCTTGACGTACTTCTGTGTAAAGAGTCTATAAATGCTGAATTTATAATTTCATGGCTTCATATGAAAATAATGCCTTCAAAAATGAAAAAAAACATATAAAATATGCATGTGTTAAAGTTTCCCACATCCAGGCAAACCTATTTATTTAATTTAAAGGAGTTGGACTAGTTGTATGTTTTGTACATGAATTAACTTTAAAGCTTTAGTTATATAACACGTGGCAGTCTATGTAATGAGGCTAATGTATTAAACAAGCACTGCCAATACCAAAAGGTCTGGCTAATAACTGAATGTGCCTGTTCAGTCATTGGTGAGTTTAGGCCACCAGTAAATCATCCTATATACATTCTGTCACTCATCATTACATTTGCGTATCCATTCACCCACTAACTCATTCTTGTATTCACCCACTCATCTATCCACAATAAAACACAAAACAAAGTCAACAAGCATATGCAAGATAAACAGAAATAATATAAGTGAAAAAGGAAAACATGCTGCTACCTAAACGTGCTGAGGATATGCTTGCAAAAATAAATAAAATTGCACAAGAGCAGCTGCCTTACAACGGTATTCGAACATGGTTGCCATGTTTAGATGCAATGTGCTGACATCTTTGAACAATAAAACAATACTACACTATGCACAACGCAATTCCAAGTTGGCTGCTCAGTAAACATCGAATTGGGCTGCCATCTTGGAATGCGATTGTTCATTGTGTATGATTGTTGCACAGAGCCAAGATGGCTAAAAGAAAACTTCTACATGTGGCATTGTCAAGGACTGGAGAGAAGGTATGTTGAGTTTTCTTTCTAATTGCCTGATAAAAAGGTAACTCCTCCCAGTAGCCAGTGTGCCAACCTGCACAGAGTAATATATGGAAGAGGTGTTGTGTCTCCTTACCAGTGTTCCCATTAGGAGATAAAAAACACAAATCGCTTAAAAGCCTCCTGTGGCAATCTTGTAACCCTTGATTAAAGATAGATAGCAGAAGAGTAATCCTCAAGGCACCAAATTCATCCAGGTTTAGAGAAAAAAAGCCAGGCAAATCAAGGAGTAGTTTCCAGAAGAATGATGCTAACTGATGAAAGCAAAACTCAGGGCCAAAAATAGAAGGAAGAGGTGAACATCACTATGATAAATCAGAGATTTAATGCATCACAGCACAACTTCCACTTGTGCTAGCCTTTTTTATTTAGGTTTCAAACATGATTGGATGTCACAGGAAAAGACTAAACTACATTTAAGAATGAGAAGATCTTCCTATGAACTGACCACCATCTTGGAAAAGGTTGATTATAAAGAATTACAACTCTTCTTTCCAGAAACTCTTGTTGAAAAAAACAAAAAAACAGCCAGGATTTAACACCCTTCATGCTGGGCTGACTTCCGAATACCTGCAACTGCCCTCCCTGTTCTGCCCTCATGCAGCTTGTAGAAATCCCTACTAGGTAACTGCGAATAAGACACCTGAACATTCCAGCATTCCAGGTGACAGGGACACCCAACCATGCTGATAGGCAGCATGTAGAACACTGCGTCTTCCTCTGAGGATAATTAGTCTCTTGAAAGCTGTTGGTGCTGTTCTCTTCACAGTATTAGGCAGAGATGTAAGAGGCAATTATTTTGCAATGGTGAAACAATGATACACTATTTACAACACCATTCTAAGATGGGTGCACAGGATGCAAGGCACTACAAATTGCACTACAGAATTATCATAGGGTTGCATTGCCCTTGCATCACGCATCACCTTGCGTGGCCTTACAAGGCTTGGTAAATCTGGAGGAACAAAAGACAGTTCAAGTTGCTGCCTTGTGTTACTCTGCCAAAGGGGGCCGTTCCATGGATGGAGAATGGGTGTTCCTACACATCCATCCATGGATTTGTCATTAATAGTAGACCTGGGACTGCTTAAACATGCTATGCCTTCCCAGGGGAGGTGTAACAAGGAGAAATATCTTTATTTCTTGTTGTTTCTTCCTCTTTCTACACGTGCAGCATTCTGCACATAGAAGGGGGAAAAGCCTCAGAGGATTGTTTCTGTGCAGGAAGATGTCCCCTTCCTGCACAAAAACAATTCTGCCTGCAACAGAGGCACCATTGCACCATGGTGCATGGGTGCCTGCATTGGGGCAAGGAAGAACATTGTGTGCCAGTGCAAGTAAAGGACAGGAATGTGCCATATAATGTCAAATATGGTGCATTCCTGCCCTCTCCCTTTCAAGCAGCACAGCACAGCAAAGGTGTTTTACTGTGTTGCATGAAAGTTTGATCAATCTAGCCCAACATTAGCAGCAGGTGGCATGGTAGCACAGTCTGGGGAGCTGTAGGATGGTATGGAAACATAATTCTGTAGAAGGAAAGAAATGAAATGAGGACCCATCAACGGAGAAAATAAAACATTAAGCATTAAGGATACTTGCAAACCTACAGAGGGCTCACCCGTGGTTCTTGGTCGCCCTCCTTGGAAATCAGCTCCACTCCTAGCCACACCCGCTTCGCGGGTGTCGCGTCGTTCACTGGGGAAACAGCGGCTGTTGGGAGCCTTTCCTAGCTCACAGCCTCAGCGTGCAAAATCGGCGGAGGACACTTCTGCATCTCCACCTTCAAGTCGGCGGCAGAGACCGGTGCTGTAGCAGGGACTCGCTTTCCCAGGAGTCCCTGCCTGCACAGCACACCTGGTCCGCGCTGACTCGGTGCCCCGCCCCCAGGACGCTCTGCAGGGAGTGAAAAGCTCTGCCCTGCCTTCCTGCAAACGGGATACTTGCAAACCTACAGAGGTCTCACCCGTGGTTCTCGGTCGCCCTCCTTGGAAATCAGCTCCACTCCTAGCCACACCCGCTTCGCGGGTGTCGTGTCGTTCACTGGGGAAACAGCGGCTGTTGGGAGCCTTTCCTAGCTCACAGCCTCAGCGTGCAAAATCGGCGGAGGACACTTCTGCATCTCTACCTTCAAGTCGGCGGCAGAGACCGGTGCTGTAGCAGGGACTCGCTTTCCCAGGAGTCCCTGCCTGCACAGCACACCTGGTCCGCGCTGACTCGGTGCCCCGCCCCCAGGACGCTCTGCAGGGAGTGAAAAGCTCTGCCCTGCCTTCCTGCAAACGGGATACTTACAAACCTACAGAGGTCTCACCCGTGGTTCTCGGTCGCCCTCCTTGGAAATCAGCTCCACTCCTAGCCACACCCGCTTCGCGGGTGTCGTGTCGTTCACTGGGGAAACAGCGGCTGTTGGGAGCCTTTCCTAGCTCACAGCCTCAGCGTGCAAAATCGGCGGAGGACACTTCTGCATCTCCACCTTCAAGTCGGCGGCAGAGACCGGTTCTGTAGCAGGGACTCGCTTTCCCAGGAGTCCCTGCCTTCACAGCACACCTGGTCCGCACTGACTCGGTGCCCCGCCCCCAGGACGTTGTAGACCTTATTTAGCAACGCTCATCTACCGCAGCGCGGGAGCGCGCGGGAGCGCCGGGAGAAGCCCGGGACAAGGGCGGGACAGTCTGCGACAGTCCGCGACTGGCCGATACTGGACTGGGCCAGGGACCCTGCCCAAATCATCATCAGTGAGTCTCCTTCTCTATGAAGCATATCTTGTAATATCGGTTTGACTTTGGTCAAGAGTTTCCCATATTGCTACATTTAAGGGTGACAATTGTGGTAATCTAGTGAACCATCCATTGAAAATGTCAAAACATAAAACACCCCAAATTGCTAACACACTTGACAACTATCTTGTTCAAGTTTTCGCGAAGATAAATAACGAGAGAAGATCTTCCTTGGGCTTGAGCTCATCCCCCCAAATTTCATTATCAGAAATTTTGCCTCCTGATGCATCTGATGTTAACACTAGTAGCGTGGTATTCCATCAGCCATCTCAGGAGAATAACTCTCTAACACAGTTAGTAGCGGCCATAGCTGAGGTAGATGCTGATGAAATGCCAGTCGAAGAAATTATACTACTAGAGGATGAGCCCCCAGTACCGGTTCCTGCCCCTAGATGTATTAAGGGGGGGGGACAAAAGTCTGCCAAAGAGGGACGGGCTTCGTTCGGGGAAAAAACGTTCTGATAACTCCCCAGGTAAAAAGATAAGAGATGAAGAAAGGGATACTACTGAGGGGAAGGTAACGCTGGACGCTGACCAATTCAGGAGACTGGTAGTGGTAAGTGCCCTAGAAGTTAAAATTAAGAACATAACTAAACCCCTGCCCTAGAAGTTAAAATTAAGAACATAACTAAACCCCTCCTGACCAAAATTGACTATCTAACCGAAGAGGTGATTAGACTAGGGGAGCTCCTGGATAAAGCAACTCAAGAAAAGGAAAACCCTCCTAGACAGGAGATCCTGAGAGTAGAGACGAAAGAAACCCAGACATCCCATAGACTAGAACCCCTGGTTAACATCCCCCTTACTCTGTGGAAAAGTAAATTTTGCCATGTTCTGTGTCCCTACGCGTCCTCCATCATATGTTATCTGTGCATGATTAATATGCATATGTATTCCCCATGTTTGATTAAAGACGCAATTACAGTTGTGTCCACCTCTAGTATGTCAGTTTCCAGTTCTCGTGAATACTACGAATATCAGGCCTATGTAAAGCTACGTTGCCACGTTTCTCAGTGTGCACGTTATTCCATTGTAAAGTCCCCGTTTCTAGGCCTCAAAAGGGCCCGGACACCAGATTCAGCTCCTGTCTCCTGAAACCTCGCTGAGGAGCGATACAGCCCCCACCTGTATCCTCGACCCTTCACTTACTTCCTGCCTCGCAGTGCCCGGCTCAGCCTAGCTCTGCCTCTGAGTCTGCCAAGAGTATGTTATGATTCCAGTTATCAGTTCAGCCCTCCTTCTCTGCATTCCTAAGCTACTGAACTGCATCAATAGTTTCCGTCATTGTTTAGCCTTTACGTCTCCATGTAAGAGAAATACTGCATTTAATGGTCATTTAATATTCTTCATCACGCACTACATGTAGAATAATGCATGCTCTAGTCTTAGAGTCTGTTAGCCTTTACCCCGATAACTTTTGGATTCTATCAACATGTTCTCTAAACATCAGATACTAGATACTGTTTAGGTACATGTCGCCCTGACTCTCCAGACTTCAGTCTCTGCTCCTAGCACAGAGTTCGTGGCCCCCAGCTTCTCCTAGTAACACGTCATTGCCAGTTTGCGCGCACCATCAGGTCAGAGGTCCCGGCTCCTTAGGTAGCCCCCTCCATGTTTCCGCCCCATTTAAGACATATTCTGTTACGTTTGCATCACATGTCTATGTATACGCCCTGTTACACCTACTTTCACCCTTATCTTTCGCGACTGCTATTGACCACACCCACTGCTACGCCTATTGCAATGTAATGCTATGTGTTTGCGTTATGTATATATGCTCATGTACTGTTATTAAAAAGTTATCCTGGTCCTTGTCCCGATTCTGCCCCCGGCAGCGCTGCCATCCTATTCCTGTGCAGGTTGTCCTGTTCCTGTCCTTATGCTGTATTAAACCTGCAAAACTCCTACTACCTCGAATCTTGACTCTTATTTATTGAGCTATCTGTTATTCATTTATTTATTCAAAAATAGAGGTATTATTTATTTATTTACCACATAATGGCGCCCGAATAGGGACTTGCCCTTTCCCCACGCGTCGGTGAAGCCACGCCGACCCCCTGACCCTCTGCAGTCGTGACGGAACTCTTCTGCGCACCGGCAGATATTTCTGCTTCAAGTATCCCTCAGGCCCACGGAGGAGACGGAGGAGGCGGTCCAGCATCCAGACGAGACGGTGGAGGAACGCGGCGAGTCCCGACCAGAGCCCAAGCCGAGAGTCCAAGGTCCGAGGTATCCGGAGGCCCACCCGTAACAGAAGTCCGAAGTTCGTCCGTCCGGCGTCCAAGCAGTCCCGTCCAGTCTGAGGCTTTCAGTTCTTGCTGCCCGGTGAGTACCATTACTGGGGTAGTATCTAGACAGGGTCGATCTAATTGACTCTGGTCCGTGGGTTGGTGGTACACAGACCCACAAAACAAAGTGTCCACTTCGGTGGATGCGGGTCCTGACGTGTCTCTTTATGAGACCGGTAAGTTTCGTACTGTTTCAGCAGTGCATCTAGTTTCTGTTCTAGTCAGTTCTGTTCTCGAGAAAATTCATGTATTCTGTTTTCCGTATTCCAAGTGGTATTCTGTTCGAACTGTTATTTTAAATGTTCTTCATGTACTTTGATGTCGTGGTATGAGTGTGAAGTAGTTATCGTGTTTATTATGTATTGTATTGTGTCCAGATTATAGTTCAGTCATGCCGCTCTTTTCAAAACTGCGTCAGTTGAGAACTAGAAAAGGTCTGCTAGAAGCAGCAGTTCCTGTCCCGCCTAGGGACAGTCCAGGTCATTTTATGTATCAGAAGCATGGCATAAGCGCCATATTGTATCTAGATTTATGGGTCGAGTATACCAAACAGTTAGAGGAAAAGTATAGATGGCCTGTGTCAGGCACATGGGATGCCGAGTGCATCATGAGAGTAGAAGAAGCATTATGGAAAAAGAAAGCCAGACAGTCACAGAAAGATGCCATCGAGTTATGGCGCAAAGAATCTCATAAAAGAACCGAAAAAGAAATCAGAAAGTCAGAATTAAGTAGAGAATCCTTGGAACGAGCCCAAGAAAGGGAATTAATCGAGATTGGTGAACGAGTTAAAACCGAACAGTCAGACAGACAGAGGCATGCTCTTATTAAGGGTATGTATCCTCTTCTTGCCGAGGGCTTGCCAAAAGCGACCCCGGAGGCATCCAGTAACTTTCCGCCACCATTAGTTCCGACCAAGCTACGTCACAAACCGACCGCAGCTGATATTTTCATCTCGTCCTATTTGGACGACACAGTCCCAGAATATGCAAATCCTGTTACTACTCCGCCAGTCCCCGTAAATCAGGCACTTCCCGCTCCTCCAGACACCGGAGTACCTGTTACGGTACCCCCGGTCCAGCCCGCCATACAAGTCCAGTCTGCATTTCCATTTCCCACTCTGCCAGGACGAAGAGCATCAGTAGACGACTCTAGTTTAGGGGCCGCAGGGGGAGGTCCTCCTCAAACCCCGCCGCCACACAAGCGCTTAACGTTAGCCGAATTACATGCACAAGCGTCACAGCGTACGCCCAGATATCAGTCTGTTGCAGAAATAAGAAAAGCCCTTAACGAATGTGGCTATGATCCAGTCCCAGGCGAGGATGGTATGGTTTTATATTCATTACGCGTAAGAAAGGTGACCGAGTATCTAGTCACCCTACCAGATATGAAAGAAGATCTAGACAGAATATATCGTTTCATCCGTACAGGGAATGACCCAGAAAGTATTGGTGACGTCATGTGCCAAAGAAAAGTTGAAGTCCAGCTCATGCTATTAAAGTTTCTGATTAATTGTCTAATAAGGGAACAAGATTATCCGACCAAAGATCGAGCCGAAATGAAAGCCCTGACAAGGTGGAGTGATAATATAGCCGAGGGTAAGCACAAGACTATCGGTAGTATAGAGAGTATGTACAAGAAAATTCGTAAAGAAATAATAAGGTTACACGACCAACGTAAAGCAGCACAAGTAAGCGAGAAAGAAAATGACTCTTCTACAGAAGAGGTAGAGGACGAGAATCCCGACAGAATAGCGTATGTAGGAAAATCTAGATTCCCAGATCGCCATTTACGTCTAGAACACAAGCCAGTTTTTCACCATTCAGCACCAGAACAAGGTTCTCTAGAACAAGTATTTCAAGCTACCGATCACATTCTGAAATCACGAATCGGTTATAGCGAGTTAAGTACCATGCATGAACAAGAACTAGTCCGATCAGCAGTCCGATGGACTACTGATTCTACCACTTTTCCAGACGAAATAGTGGCACAAATGTTTCTGAAAATGCCCCCAGCCGAGCAGCGACTGGCGGGTATGTATATGATTCAGCACCTCATTACATTGTATGAGGGTCAACATTCTGATCCAGGTCCGTTACATGATGTCCTGAACGAGTTACTCCAGTATAAATGGAAAGGTTTAGGTACCGATTTAATTAGTGTCATTCTAGAACAGCGCCACAAATATAGTGTGTTTTTGAACCCGCATTTTGTTCATGTCTCACCCCCAGAAAGTAAACCCTTTTACATAGACAGACAGAATCCGTTACGAGAAGTGCATCCAGTTAAGACAGACGGTGGTGAAATGCAACGAGTGTTTGTTTACACCCCGATCACAAAGATGGAACTCTTAGAGATGAAAAAGTTAATTCCCTGTCATGATAAAGATCCAGCAGGGTTCCACCGAGAATTAAAAGACATGCTCCGTATGGGAGAATACACGTATCCAGATATTATTAAAATGTTAAAAGTCCTGTTGCCCGCAGGGGTATATGAGAAACTCAAGGAAAAAGAATGGGAGGTGGGAGAGAAAAAGATCGATTGGGCAGTCCTAGAAGCTGAAGACAAGGCACGAGTACCAGGTACCGGTCTTGGAGATAAATGTAAGGAATTACCAGAACTATTAATACAAGTTTTGCCCAGACTATTAGCAACTAAAAAGGAAGACTGGGATGCAATCTCAGCCTGTAAACAGAAACAAGACGAAGACACTAGTGATTATTATTCCAGATTTGAGAAATGTTTTATCATAAACAGTGTCCTCAAGACAAGTAGTGAGTCATACCCTCATCTTTTTGTTACTAAATTAGTCGAGAATTCAAGTCCACAAATTAAAAACCGAGTTTTGAAGGTCGAAAGTACCTGGCAAGCTAATACCCCGTCCCAGATGTTACAGATGCTTCAATACCACCAGAACAGAATCAGAGAAGAGCAAGAACATGAAAGGAAACGTATGAAAGACACGAAAATGAAAGTACTAGTTGCACAATCTGTTCCTCAAGACAGTCAGAAGAGGGGTCCGAATCAAGCCAGTCATCCTGCAGTTCCCGTTAAAGGGACATGCAATTATTGTAAACAGCCAGGTCATTTTATAAACGAGTGTGCAGTTCTGAAACACAACATAGCTACTGGTAAGACTAAAGAAAGACCACGTCCGCCTAGACAAGAACAAGTTTCACAGACTTCTCAGCCACAGAATGCACCACAGACAGTTACTGTACCGCAGCCTATTGCTGCAACACAGCATGTTACACAGCAGATGTATCAGTATGCACAGTCCGAGTACCAAGAGTATCAACCGTATTCATGAAACAGCCTAGAGAGGGAGGTAGGCTTGCCTCTCATCGAGATACCTGTAGATCAAGAAGGTCCCTATGTTCATAGTCAAGTACTAGGGAAAGACAGAAAGTTTCTGATTGATACAGGGGCAAGTAGGACCACTATAAGTCACGCCGAAGTTCCAGGGGCTCCGCTCTCAGGCTCTAGAAATGTTTCCCTTGGATTTTCAGGAAAACCTATTGTAAATGAAATTTCAAAGCCAGTTACTCTAGAAGTAGGTCCATTGTCCCGCACTACTGACCTGTTACTTACTAAGTCATGTCCAGAAAATCTATTAGGCATTAAAACACTGAAAGAATTAGGTGCAGTTATATGCTGTTCCCCAGAGGGAATACGATTGTTCCTACGTGACTTCAAGGGTCACTATGTATTACGAGATTTTGATCCAAGATTGTCCAATGTCCCGCAGCATCTATGGGCGCAAGGTCCAACTGATGTTGGTTATATGCAAATCACACCCCATCGTGTGACTCTCAAGCCAGGTGTAGTCCTGCCACGAATCAGACAGTACAGATTGCCACCTGAGGCTGTAGCAGCCTTATCCAAAATTATTGACGAGCTCATGGCTCAAGGAGTAGTTGTAGAAACTGACTCCAATGTATGCAATTCTCCGATCATTCCTGTTATGAAACGTACTGATCCAAATGCACCTCCAGTATATCGATTAGTGATTGATCTCCGAGAGCTTAATAAATGTATTATTCCCCAGTACCCAGTTGTCCCAGATATCTCTTCCCTATTGACAGCCATTGATTCCGAAGCTTCATTTTTTACAGTCATAGACCTCAAGAACGCATTTTTTAGTGTTCCCATTCATCCAGACAGCCAGTTTCTTTTCGGATTTTGTTTAAATGGAAGGAGCTATATGTTCACACGAGCTCCTCAAGGTTTCACAGAAAGTCCTAGTATTTACAGTCAAGCACTTAAGAGACAACTAGACAATATTCACATGCCAACTGACACTGCCCTGCTCCAGTATGTCGATGATCTCCTGATCACAGCCCGTTCTGAACGTGCTTGCGAGCGAGCCTCACTTACAGTATTGTATTTCCTTGCCGAGATGGGGCACAAGGTGTCCCCTTCTAAGCTTCAATTCTGTGTCCAGCAAGTGGTCTACTTAGGACACTTACTGTCCAAGAGGGGTAGGCAGTTGACACCTGACCGTATCCAGTTAATAGCGAGTCTTCCTCAGCCCAAGACCCAGAAGGAGGTACGTGCTTTTATCGGCCTTACTTCTTATTGCAGACAATGGATTCCTCAGTATGCATTTCTAGCCAAGCCACTGATACAGTTAACGACACAGGAGGCAGCCGTATCGACTGTCCTCCCTTGGACATCTGAACATACACTTAGTTTCAATGAGTTAAAGAAAGCCCTATGTCAAGCTCCAGTTCTAGCAACACCGAACTACAGTAAGCCTTTTACACTTTTTGTCACTGAACGCGAAGGTACAGCATTATCTGTCCTCACACAAGACCAAGCAGGACAATACAAGCCCTGTGCTTATTTTTCGAGCACATTAGATCCTGTAGCCCAGGCTCTGCCTGCGTGCCTCAAGTCAGTTGCAGCCACAGCCCTAGCTATCAGACAAAGTGATTCCATAGTCTTAGGACACTCCCTGACAGTACAAGTTCCACACTCCGTGGAAGTTCTTTTGAACCGAACACAAACTCAGCACTTGACAATTGCACGTTTAACAGGTTATGAATTGACACTGTTTCAGCCACACATAGAAATCAGACGCTGCAACGTTTTAAATCCTGCTACACTGTTACCATCAGTTACTTTGAATCCTGCCACACACGACTGTGTGGAAGTAGTAAACATCATGACAAAGCCAAGGCAAGATCTGACAGACATTCCATTACCAGATCCCGACCTGACACTTTATGTGGATGGTTCATGCATGAGAACAAGTACAGGAGAACTAGTAGCCGCGTATGCAGTGACTACTGACACTGAAGTTATTGAAACACACCGTATTGACACCCTGTCTGCTCAAGCAGCAGAGCTAGTTGCTCTGACACAAGCCTGCATTCACGCCAAGAACCTGAAAGTTAATGTTTACACAGATTCACGTTATGCATTTGGAGTCGTACACGACTTTGGAGTGCTCTGGCAGGAGAGAGGTTTCATGACTTCTCACGGAACCAGGATTCAGCATGGTCTCCTCATTCAGGCTCTGTTAGATGCAATACATTTACCGACATCCATTGCTATCATGAAGTGCAAAGCACATACGAAAGTTACTGACACTATTTCCCAAGGTAATGATCTAGCAGATCGCACAGCCAAGCTTACAGCTCAGACTCCAGACATTCCAGTTAATAAGACACCGACATACACTCCAGATCTGACTACCTGTATGACAGTTAAGGACCCTACTCAAGATGTCATAGATATCCAGTTACACGCTACTCCCGATGAAATCAAGAAATGGTCCGAACAGGGAGGGGTACAGACAGATCAGGGATGGGTAACGAAGGGTAGAGCCACATGGTTTCTCCCCGACTCTATGGTTCAAGTCATTATCAATACCGCACATAGTCCAGCACATCTAGGAGAGAAAGCTATGTTAGACAGTATCCAGAATATTTGGTTCAACAAGCATTTACGAGCTGCAGCCAAGCAGAAAGTCCGTACCTGTATGATATGTTGTCAGTTCAATCCAGGTAAAAGTGTCCCGGTGGAACAAGGTGGATTCCAGCCCCCTGACCACCCTTTTGAAGTCCTCCAGATGGATTATATTCAGATGGAGCGATGTCGAGGTTTCAAGTATGTCCTTGTAGTTGTATGCGCTTTGTCCAGGTGGACAGAAGCATATCCAGTTCCAGATTACACAGCTGCGACCACTGCCAGGCAATTGGTTCGTGAGTTCTTCCCCCGTTATGGACTCCCTAGAGTCGTGTATTCTGACAACGGCCAGCCATTCTCATCTGAACTCATGAAGCATGTTTCCCTATTGTTAGGGTACCAGTGGAAGTTCCATTGTGTACGCCATCCTGAAGCAGCCGGTCTCGTAGAGAGACATAATCAGACCCTGAAAATCCGAATTGCAAAGGTTTGTCAAGAGAAAGGTGTGGACTGGCTAGTAGCTCTGCCAGTCGCTTTGTTCTATATGCGCATGGTCGCACATTCCAGATCAGGTCTGTCCCCGTATGAGGTCGTTTTCGGCCGTCCCCCTAACATGTGGGGTACACCTAGACCTCGAAGTATTACCGATGTTTCAAGTAATATGCTGACAGATTACCTAGCTTCCTTGATGTCTGCCCTCAACTCTTGTCGTTCACAGGTTGCCGCCGCATTTCCAGACAATACTGAGGTGGCACCGCATGAAATCGTTCCCGGATCCATGGTCCTAGTGCGAAATTTCGATCGCTCAAGTCCACTGGAGCCTCGCTGGAAGGAGCCCCGACAGGTCCTCCTCGCCACCCGTACAGCCGTGAAGTTGGAGGGACGCAAAGGCTGGGTGCATCTTTCGCATATTAAAAAATTTTATGGATTGAAGCCAGTCTCAAAGAACATTTCCCAGGATTCTAAAGACTGCCAAAGTACTATTCTTAAGGACTGTCCCGCAAAAGACATTGCTACGAACCCTTCCCAGTTAGAGACAACTCCGCAACAGGAGTATAAGCTCAAGTTAAGGTCTAGTAAAATAAGTCAGCCAGTTTGATTGTCTAAGTCCTCCCCTAGGTGAAACGGTTAGACCGGTTTCTGACATGTATAAAATAGACCCCCATAGTGAGAGAGTTAGTCAAAACTCAATCCGATGTATCGTTTTTCTATGTTTCATATTATTTCTCAGTATTATGATTTCCTGCACCAGTTATGCATTTTACCTGTATTTTCCAGTTTCTCATGTAAATAAGTCTTCTAATGTTACAGTAGAGCACACGTTTAGTGATCTGCCTCCTCATGAACTCTCTTACCGCCTCGCTATGCGTAATAATTCTTTTATCCGCATGTTACATTATTCACACCAGACCAGCAATGCCACTAATTGTTGGGTGTGTGGTCGACTCCCCCCTTTTCAGACACCGAAGGGAGTTCTGCCACTCTTTCCTTATCCATTTTCACATAATGGTTCGTGTGGAGCATGGTCCACGTTAACGTCATCCTCAACAGATATGTCTTTTCTTAACAGTACATGTTTTCCAGACAAGCAAGGTCTTCCCCACAGAACAGGGTTAGATCTAGAAAATGAAGTTTACAATTTAGGTAATTATTCTTCGAATTTCATGGTCCTGAATGTTCAGTCTGATTCCACTCCAGACTTACCTGCTATTTCAGTACTACCAGTCAAAGGCGAATTATGTGTTAGAAATAATGGTTCCGTACATGTAGGACATAGTGATTGTACTACTATTGTCAAGTATAGTGACAGTGGGAAATCTATTTTCAAAGCTTCACGTCATTCTTATTTTATTTGTGGTCAGACCGCATATGTTTGTCTGCCCCTCGATTGGGAGGGAACCTGTTACATTGCCTTCCTACTGCCACCGGTTTTTCTAGCCCCACCCGACTACCATAGGAATTCCCACCTAGTACATACTAGACACAAGAGAAACCTCCCGATTGTCGATTATACTGAAACTGCTCTAGAACAATATATAGATATCAATAAAGGTGTCTTCCCTTATTTAGGTACAGTCGTGAATAGTAAACTGATACGTAGATTAACCAGAACACTCGAAGCAGTAGTAATTGAGACTACTTCTGCTCTAAGTAATTTAACCGAAGAACAATCCTTTATGAGAATTGTCGTGCTCCAGAATCGTCTCGTCCTTGACGTCATATTGGCCGATAGGGGCGGGGCCTGTAGAGTCATCGGATCTAGTTGCTGCATTTTCATTCCAAATAACGCGCCGTCTGTTTATTCAGCTATAACCAGACTCCATAAAATTGCCCATCTGTTACACCAAGATCCAGGCACCTGGACATGGTCCGGTTGATTCTGGACTATAATTTCCGCCTGGGGATGGAAAGTATTGTCATTTCTAGGTATTACAGTAGCGATCATATTCAGCTGCTGCCTTTGTATACAATGTGGCCCTGCGATTTGCGGCATTTGTGCTACCTCTTGTATTCCTGGTCCCAAGCCCCGTTCTAAAACCCGTTCCAAGAAAATTCGAGACGAGCAAATGATACTGTATGAAATGATAGATGGTATCATGAATATTGATGTTTCCTGAAGGAAACGTAGTGACAAGGAGGGAATGTGGAAAAGTAAATTTTGCCATGGTCTGTGTCCCTACGCGTCCTCCATCATATGTTATCTGTGCATGATTAATATGCATATGTATTCCCCATGTTTGATTAAAGACGCAATTACAGTTGTGTCCACCTCTAGTATGTCAGTTTCCAGTTCTCGTGAATACTACGAATATCAGGCCTATGTAAAGCTACGTTGCCACGTTTCTCAGTGTGCACGTTATTCCATTGTAAAGTCCCCGTTTCTAGGCCTCAAAAGGGCCCGGACACCAGATTCAGCTCCTGTCTCCTGAAGCCTCGCTGAGGAGCGATACAGCCCCCACCTGTATCCTCGACCCTTCACTTACTTCCTGCCTCGCAGTGCCCGGCTCAGCCTAGCTCTGCCTCTGAGTCTGCCAAGAGTATGTTATGATTCCAGTTATCAGTTCAGCCCTCCTTCTCTGCATTCCTAAGCTACTGAACTGCATCAATAGTTTCCGTCATTGTCTAGCCTTTACGTCTCCATGTAAGAGAAATACTGCATTTAATGGTCATTTAATATTCTTCATCACGCACTACATGTAGAATAATGCATGCTCTAGTCTTAGAGTCTGTTAGCCTTTACCCCGATAACTTTTGGATTCTATCAACATGTTCTCTAAACATCAGATACTAGATACTGTTTAGGTACATGTCGCCCTGACTCTCCAGACTTCAGTCTCTGCTCCTAGCACAGAGTTCGTGGCCCCCAGCTTCTCCTAGTAACACGTCATTGCCAGTTTGCGCGCACCATCAGGTCAGAGGTCCCGGCTCCTTAGGTAGCCCCCTCCATGTTTCCGCCCCATTTAAGACATATTCTGTTACGTTTGCATCACATGTCTATGTATACGCCCTGTTACACCTACTTTCACCCTTATCTTTCGCGACTGCTATTGACCACACCCACTGCTACGCCTATTGCAATGTAATGCTATGTGTTTGCGTTATGTATATATGCTCATGTACTGTTATTAAAAAGTTATCCTGGTCCTTGTCCCGATTCTGCCCCCGGCAGCGCTGCCATCCTATTCCTGTGCAGGTTGTCCTGTTCCTGTCCTTATGCTGTATTAAACCTGCAAAACTCCTACTACCTCGAATCTTGACTCTTATTTATTGAGCTATCTGTTATTCATTTATTTATTCAAAAATAGAGGTATTATTTATTTATTTACCACAACTCCCACACTAGATGATGCTCTTGGAGGGGGGGGACTGGGAAGACAGGGTGCAACCAGGGCCACTGAAGGGCTAGAGAGAGGGGATAGACCTGAAGAGTGTAGTATAGAAAAGGGCCCAATAGAATTGATCGTTGAGGCTTCGCCTCTAGTATTGGTCCTTGCCAATGTCCCTCATCTGGAATCTGGGCACATAGAGAATTCATCCTCTCTGATAAATAAATCACTGCATTGGCTCTCACGAAACATGGCTTTTTCCCCGGGTGGTAAGGATCAACTGGCCCAAGAGGTGGTAAAGGCTAGAAGAGTAGAGTGGATTGGGGGAAGTAACAAAAAATACAGAGGGGACTGTGTGGTATTACACTTCTCCAACCCTGAGGTGCTGCCAAATGTCCTGGCTAATATATACCCCCCACAGCGTAGATCCACAGAGATAGTCCCCCTAACTTTGGACTTTTTTTATGCAAGGAGAGGTAACAAGTTTAATCCCTCTGTGCTGAGAACGAAATGGAATACAGAGGCTCGGAGAGGAAAGCCCTCTGACGCCAAAAGTAGCTGGGGTATGCCCTTGGAGAACAGATTTTCAGCCCTATCAGGTTTAAATGAGTGTGATTGACTGGATGAGAGGGAGAGTGACGGGACGGAACGTTCAGCCGACATTGCATCTGTACAGGATGTTATTGTAGAGAGGAGAGTATCTAAACCCACCCCTCGACTTACTTTCAATTCAGTAGAAGTGAATAAACACACTCGTGGTAAGGCAGAGCATGGTCCAGTAAGGCACTTAGACTGTATTGTTACATGTAGCCCTCCATCTAACCCACAATATCCTCCCAGTAGCCAAAATTTGTTCCTACCACAAGAGATGGACGTATTGGCTAAAGAGGGCCTCCAACTTCTGTCATGGAATTTGGCGGGAATCTCGAGCAAACTAGAGTCCCCAGAATGGGGGGAGTTCATTCAGCTTTACGATATAATCATGTTACAGGAAACCTGGGCAGTGCTCCCTGTCCACCGGCAAGGGTTTCTAAATTTTTTTATTCCCGCAAAAAAGAACCCCAAGGGGCGCCCATCAGGGGGGCTAATTATATGGGTCAGGCAATCTCTAAAATGTACTATAAGAGCAAGGCCCGTGAATAATTGCGACATACTATCAGTCGTGACTACTTGGGAGGAAGGTTCTGAGATGGCCTTTTTTAACATCTATGCTAGGGGAGTACCAGGGGGTAGAGGTTCAGATGTGGTAACAGCACTAGATAATAATATGGAAGCCCTGCCACAGCACATCACGATCATGGTGGGGGGTGATGTGAATACCACATTTGAACCCTTGGGTCCTGAAGATGGTGCACTCTCCCAAGATGAGGACGCCAAATGGGGAATACCGCAGCTAGAGTTACCCCCGATAAAGAAGTGGTCTGAGGCAGCCGTTCAATTGAAGAGTATGTGTCTATCCAGGGGGTTGAGGGCTGCAAATGAACGCACTCTTTCAGACCTACATGGTGCTCCCACCTTTGACAACCTTAGGGCAAGTAGTAGGATTGATTATATCCTCGTAGATATTAGAGTCTGGCACATGGTTAGGGATATGAGGGTCACCCCTAGAGTGGAGAGTGACCATAACCCGTTGTGTCTGATCCTTCAATTAAATCATGGGGTGACAGTGCAAGGCTCGGGTAAGGGGCTTCTGCCCCTGGATTTAATCTCCACTAATAATCTACGCCATATAAAATGGGCTGCACTGCTAGATAGGCCTAAAAAATTGCAGGATCTAAAAATAATGGTGGCAAATGAAGTGAGTAGTTTGCAGGACCGATGCTATGATACTGACTTCCATAAATTAATTGAAGAGACATATCCCAAATTCTTCCTAAAGATTCAGGGATTCTTTACAAAGGAGGCTAAGCAGAAAAAGGGCGTGTATCCCTTGAAAACCGCAGGATGGTATGACCAAGCCTGCAGAAGGGCGAGACAAAATCTAAGCGTGGTATTGAGAAGTAAAAATAGAGGAGAAGTCCTGAAGGCCAGGGATGAGTACAGAAAAGTTCAGACCAGGGCAAAACGATCGTGGGACGAAGGCCAGTGGCAGGAACTAAAGAATGCCTGTGCAGCTAAACAACAAAAAGAATTTTGGGCAATTATAAAACGGGATAGGGGTGGAATAGCTGATTGCCCAAAAAATCATGTGGCTAAAGAATGCTGGGTCGACTACTTTAAGCCGCAATATTCTTGTGTAATGCCTCTTGAGTGTCAACCCACCCCGCCTATAGTATTCTACAAAGAGGAAGTGTTCACAAAAAATGATGTAAGTGTGGCACTAGACGGGGTGATGAGAGGGAGGGCACCAGGCATCGACGGCATACCGGCCGACGTATTTTTATCGGACCGGGAGAATTGGTGCCTGTATTTTGCCTGGCTCGCGAATTCTATAGCACAAGGAGCAGAAATACCTGCCTCGTGGAAAGGCGCAGAGATTATACCAGTCTTTAAAAAAGGAGATAAGGCCTTACCATCTAATTACAGACCCATCAGCCTTATCGACTCAGCACAAAAATTGATGGGTAGAATGATTCAGAACAAAATACAAGACTGGATAGATGAAAATGGAGTCCTCTCGCCATATCAAGCTGGATTTCGCCCCCTAACCAGCTCCATCGACCAGGTGTTCCACTTTCTAACATTGTATTGGAAAAATGTCACCTTAGCAGATGGCCCATTGTTTGCCGTTTTTGTAGATCTAAAACAAGCTTTTGACATAGTCCCGAGGCAAAAACTATGGAACGTGCTAGGAGAACTTGGGATTAGCTCTGAACTATTGGCATTACTAGTGCGTATGCATGAGGGCAACTACGCTAAAATTAGATGGGGGTTACAGGGCGAAGTCACTGATTCCTTCCCCGTAGAGCGTGGGGTGAGACAGGGTTGTGTCCTGGCCCCCACCTTATTTTCCCTTTACATCAATGGAGTAGTGGACCATCTTAGGAAATCACCAACTGACGCACCCATCTTGGATGGGGTGCGGGTCCCATGTTCGCGGATGACACCCTCCTGATATCGCGAACACCTAGTGGGCTACAAAAGTCAATCAATGCCTTTGGGGACTTTTGCAGGTCTCGGGGCTTGGAACTAAATACTGCAAAAACCAAGTTTATGAACATGAACCCTGCTAAGATGTTTAAGGGGGCAATGTATTTTAATGGGGTTGTGCTAGAAGAGGTGGATGCCTTCACATACCTGGGTATTAATCTGCAGGGGAATATGCAGTGGAAATCGCACATTGATTCTGCGGTTCTAAAGTTCCACCAACTATCGGGGGCTAGAGCTCTGAAGCATAAATCTTCATTGACAAAACCTATTCAACCTGTTATGGAGATTTATAGCATGAAAGTTCTTGGTGCATGTCTTTATGGAGCAGAGCTATGGGGGTTCGCTAACATCAATGGGTTAAGAGTTGCAGAGAATAAATTCTTACGTAGGTTAATTGGCGTCCCGCAGAGTACCCCATCTATACCTCTCCTCTACGACCTAGGGAGGAAAAAAATCGAGGACCAGGCTCGGCTGCGCCCACTATTGTTTTGGAGGCTCATAAAGACTACGCCCGAACTGGCCCACTATGCTGCTGCACTTATGGACATTGTCAACTCTGATCGGTTCCATAAAATCACGTGGTTGAAAGAAATCAGGAATCTACTAAACAAGCTCCATCTTGACCACTTATGGAGTATTACTGACCCTACAGCTTTTCCCTCCAAGGATTTGTTGAAGAAAATGTACTGGGACATGATACAAAGCTCGGTTTTGTCATCTAACCAGCCTTCGGTGTTAACCTCCCAGTTTCTGGAACACAAAATAGTCCCAACCTGTGAACATTATTGGGACTTAATCACAAAACCATTGGACAGAAAGCTGTACTTCCAGTTCAGGGTGGGTTGTTTACCGCTTAATGTATTTACATTAAAATGGTCTCCTGGTAATGCAGTGGCGTCACTAGGGGGGTGCGGGGGGTGCGGACCGCACCGGGTGACACCCTCACATGGGGGTGACACCATCTGGTTGCGCCCCCCCCCCCCCAGCAGGCCTCTGTACATGGCACCCCCTGCACCATCCGCACCCAAAGGCCTCGGAGAGACTCGATCCGCTTTAAAAACAAAAGCGAACAGAGATATTTTCTCACCTATGCGAATTAAAATGTTCTCATTAGTTAAAGTTTTAAAAGTGTAGCAATGAGGGGCTCCCGCCATTTATATGGAAATTAGCTTTTACTTTAGCTGTTTCATATCGTAAAATTGTCACGTCTACAAACTCGCTGGTGCCTTGTACACAGATTTCTTTTTGCATTTTGAAAAGCTTTAAAAGAGAAACCACATGAAAGCGGCAGAGAGTGTAAAAGGGGGGGGTCCTGCCCCCCCCCCCCGGTTTAATGTGCGAGAGAGAGGGAGCTAGAGGGAGTAAGAAGACAGAGAGAGAGAGAGTTAGAGTGAGAAAGACAGAGAGAGAGGGAGCTAGAGTGAGAAAGACAGAGAGAGGGAGCTAGAGGGAGTAAGACAGAGAGAGGGAGACAGAGGTAGCTAGAGGAAGTAAGACAGAGAGAGAGAGAGGGAGCTAGACAGAGAGAGGGAGCTAGGGGGAGTACGATAGAGAGAGAGGGAGCTAGAGGGAGCAAGACAGAGAGAGAGGGAGCAAGACAAAGAGAGAGGGCACTAGAGGGAGTAAGACAGAGAGAGGGAGACAGAGGGAGCTAGAGGGAGCCAGAGAGAGGGAGCTAGAGGGAATAAGAGAGAGGGCGCTAGAGGGAGCAAGACAGAGAGAGAGGGCACTAGAGGGAGTAAGACAGAGAGAGGGAGACAGAGGGAGCTAGAGGGAGCAAGAGAGAGGGAGCTAGAGGGAGCTAGACAGAGAGAGGGAGCTAGAGGGAGTAAGACAGAGAGAGAGGGAGCTAGAGAGAGTAAGACAGCGAGAGAGGGAGCTAGACAGAGAGAGGGAGCTAGAGGGAGTAAGATAGAGAGAGAGGGAGCTACAGGGAGCTAGAGCGAGCAAGACAGAGAGAGAGGGAGCTAGAGGGAGTAAGAGAGAGAGAGGGAGCTAGAGGGAGCAAGACAGAGAGAGGGAGCTAGAGGGACCAAGCCGGAGAGAGAGGGAGCTAGAGGGAGTAAGACAGAGAGAGAGGGAGCTAGGCGGAGCAAGACAGATAGAGAGGGAGCTAGAGGGAGCAAGACAGAGAGGGAGCTAGAGGGAGTAAGAGAGAGGGAGCTAGAGGGAGTAAGACACAGAGAGAGGGAGCTAGAGGGAGCAAGACAGAGAGAGGGAGCTAGACAGAGAGAGCGAGCTAGAGGGAGTAAGACAGAGAGGGAGCTAAAGGGAGTAAGACAGAGAGAGAGGGAGCTAGAGGGATTAAGAGAGAGAGAGGGAGCTAGAGGGAGGAAGACAGAGAGAGGAGCTAGAGGGAGTACGACAGAGAGAGAGGGAGCTAGAGGGAGTAAGACAGAGAGAGAGGGAGCTAGAGGGAGTAAGACCGAGAGAGAGGGAGACAGAGGGAGCTAGAGGGAGCAAGAGAGAGGTAGCTAGAGGGAGCTAGACAGAGAGAGGGAGCTAGAGGGAGTAAGACAGAGAGAGAGGGAGCTAGAGAGAGTAAGACAGCGAGAGAGGGAGCTAGACATAGAGAGGGAGCTAGAGGGAGTAAGATAGAGAGAGAGGGAGCTACAGGGAGCTAGAGCGAGCAAGACAGAGAGAGAGGGAGCTAGAGGGAGTAAGAGAGAGAGAGGGAGCTAGAGGGAGCAAGACAGAGAGAGGGAGCTAGAGGGAACAAGCCGGAGAGAGAGGGAGCTAGAGGGAGTAAGACAGAGAGAGAGGGAGCTAGGCAGAGCAAGACAGATGGAGAGGGAGCTAGAGGGAGCAAGACAGAGAGGGAGCTAGAGGGAGTAAGAGAGAGGGAGCTAGAGGGAGTAAGACAGAGAGAGAGGGAGCTATAGGGAGTAAGACAGAGAGAGATGGAGCTAGAGGGAGTAAGACAGAGAGGGAGACAGAGGGAATAAGACAGGGAGAGAGGGAGCTAGACAGAGAGAGGGAGCTAGAGGGATTAAGATAGAGAGAGAGGGAGCAAGACAGAGGGAGAGGGAGCTAGAGGGAAACAGGGGGAGTAAGACAGGGAGAGAGGGAGCTAGACAGAGAGAGGGAGCTAGAGGGATTAAGATAGAGAGAGAGGGAGCAAGACAGAGGGAGAGGGAGCTAGAGGGAGTAAGAGAGAGGGAGGGAGCTAGAGGGAGCTAGACAGAGAGATGGAGCTAGAGGGAGTAAGACAGAGAGAGAGGGAGCTAGAGGGAGTAAGACAGAGAGAGGGAGACAGAGGGAGCTAGAGGGAGCAAGACAGAGAGAGAGGGAGCTAGACAGAGAGAGGGAGTAAGACAGAGAGAGAGTGAGCTAGAGGGCTCTTGACAGAGAGAGGGAGATAGACAGAGAGAGCGAGCTAGAGGGAGTAAGACAGAGAGGGAGCTAAAGGGAGTAAGACAGAGAGAGAGGGAGCTAGAGGGATTAAGAGAGAGAGAGGGAGCTAGAGGGAGGAAGACAGAGAGAGAGGGAGCTAGAGGGAGTAAGACAGAGAGAGAGGGAGCTAGAGGGAGTAAGACCGAGAGAGAGGGAGACAGAGGGAGCTAGAGGGAACAAGAGAGAGGGAGCTAGAGGGAGCTAGACAGAGAGAGGGAGCTAGAGGGAGTAAGACAGAGAGAGAGGGAGCTAGAGAGAGTAAGACAGCGAGAGAGGGAGCTAGACAGAGAGAGGGAGCTAGAGGGAGTAAGATAGAGAGAGAGGGAGCTACAGGGAGCTAGAGCGAGCAAGACAGAGAGAGAGGGAGCTAGAGGGAGTAAGAGAGAGAGAGGGAGCTAGAGGGAGCAAGACAGAGAGAGGGAGCTAGAGGGAACAAGCCGGAGAGAGAGGGAGCTAGAGGGAGTAAGACAGAGAGAGAGGGAGCTAGGCAGAGCAAGACAGATGGAGAGGGAGCTAGAGGGAGCAAGACAGAGAGGGAGCTAGAGGGAGTAAGAGAGAGGGAGCTAGAGGGAGTAAGACAGAGAGAGAGGGAGCTATAGGGAGTAAGACAGAGAGAGATGGAGCTAGAGGGAGTAAGACAGAGAGGGAGACAGAGGGAATAAGACAGGGAGAGAGGGAGCTAGACAGAGAGAGGGAGCTAGAGGGATTAAGATAGAGAGAGAGGGAGCAAGACAGAGGGAGAGGGAGCTAGAGGGAGTAAGACAGAGAGGGAAACACAAGGGGAGTAAGACAGGGAGAGAGCGAGCTAGACAGAGAGAGGGAGCTAGAGGGATTAAGATAGAGAGAGAGGGAGCAAGACAGAGGGAGAGGGAGCTAGAGGGAGTAAGAGAGAGGGAGGGAGCTAGATGGAGCTAGACAGAGAGATGGAGCTAGAGGGAGTAAGACAGAGAGAGAGGGAGCTAGACAGAGAGAGGGAGTAAGACAGAGAGAGAGTGAGCTAGAGGGCTCTTGACAGAGAGAGGGAGATAGAGGGAGTAAGAGAGAGGGAGCTAGAGGGAGCAAGACAGAGTGCGAGGGAGCTAGAGGGAGTAAGACAGAGAGAGAGAGCTAGAGGGAGCAAGACAGAGAGAGAGAGGGCTAGAGGGAGTAAGAGAGAGAGAGGGAGCTAGAGGGAGTAAGAGAGGGGGCTAGAGGGAGTAAGACAGAGAGAGAGGAAGCTAGAGGGAGTAAGACAGAGAGAGGGAGCTAGAGGGAGAAAGACAGAGAGAGAGGGAGCTAGAGGGAGTAAGAGAGAGAGGGAGCTAGAGGGAGTAAGACAGAGAGAGAGGGAGCTAGAGAGAGCTAGACAGAGAGAGGGAGCTAGAGTGAGTAAGACAGAGAGAGGGAGTCAGAGGGAGCTAGAGGGAGCAAGACAGAGAGAGAGGGAGCTAGACAGAGAGCGCGAGCTAGAAGGAGTAAGGTCGAGAGAGAGGGAGCTAAAGGGAGTATGACAGAGATAGAGGGAGCTAGAGGGAGTAAGAGAGAGAGGGAGCTAGAGAGAGGAAGAGAGAGAGGAGCTAGAGGGAGTCGACAGAGAGAGAGGGAGCTAGAGGGAGTAAGACAGAGAGAGACAGAGCTAGGGGGAGTAAGACCGAGAGAGAGGGAGACAGAGGGAGCTAGAGGGAGCAAGAGAGAGGGAGCTAGAGTGAGCTAGACAGAGAGAGGGAGCTAGAGGGAGTAAGACACAGAGAGAGGGAGCTAGAGAGAGTAAGACAGCGAGAGAGGGAGCTAGACAGAGCGAGGGAGCTAGAGGGAGTAAGATAGAGAGAGAGGGAGCTAGAGCGAGCAAGACAGAGAGAGAGGGAGCTAGAGGGAGTAAGAGAGAGAGAGGGAGCTAGAGGGAGCAAGACAGAGAGAGGGAGCTAGAGGGACCAAGCCGGAGAGAGAGGGAGCTAGAGGGAGCTAGAGGGAGTAAGACAGAGAGAGAGGGAGCTAGGCGGAGCAAGACAGATAGAGAGGGAGCTAGAGGGAGCAAGACAGAGAGGGGGCTAGAGGGAGTAAGAGAGAGGGAGCTAGTGGGAGTAAGACAGAGAGAGAGGGAGCTATAGGGAGTAAGACAGAGAGAGAGGGAGCTAGAGGGAGTAAGACAGAGAGGGAGACAGAGGGAGTAAGACAGGGAGAGAGGGAGCTAGACAGAGAGAGGGAGCTAGAGGGATTAAGATAGAGAGAGAGGGAGCAAGACAGAGGGAGAGGGAGCTAGAGGGAGTAAGAGAGGGAGAGGGAGCTAGAGGGAGCTAGACAGAGAGATGGAGCTAGAGGGAGTAAGACAGAGTAAGACAGAGAGAGAGGGAGCTAGAGGGAGTAAGACAGAGAGAGGGAGACAGAGGGAGCTAGAGGGAGCAAGACAGAGAGAGAGGGAGCTAGACAGAGAGAGGGAGTAAGACAGAGAGAGAGTGAGCTAGAGGGCTCTTGACAGAGAGAGGGAGCTAGAGGGAGTAAGACAGTACCTAGCACCGTACATTTCCGACAGAGGTGGTCCATGCGGTAAGTCGTGAGGGGGTGACACCATGAGTTATCCGCACCGGGTGACACCAACCCCAGTGACGCCACTGTGGTAATGTCAACACCTGTGCCCATTGTAAGGATCGAGTTGAGGACATTCCCCATTTCCTGTTCGCCTGCCCCCTTTACGCGGCTCCAAGACAAAGATGGTTAAAACCTGCATGTAGAAATTTAGGGACTAGAATACATCAAGACGCGCTCAGAATTTTAAAAACAAATTGCTCCCCTTGTATTGCCATTGCACTAGCCAAATATTTGGGCTGGGCATGGATTATACGCACCCGCACTTTTTCTCATGAATTGTCTTAAAACTAGCAGATTGCTCTTAGATGATTTTTAACTTACTTGATGTACCCGTTTTCCTTTTTTTTTTTTAAGGTTGTACATTTTTAAATATGCTTTCGTCAGCATTCTATGTTTAATGTGTATTTTTATTGTGTAATGTAGAATAGTATTTATTATGTCTAGAGTAGGGTGAAAATGCTTTTATGACAATGCTGTCGATTAAAGCTTTTGAAACGGAAAACATTAAGCGACTTGAACTGAAGTGCAGTTATTTTTATGTGGATGTGCACATATGACGAAGCAAAATTCCATCATTCACTAGTCAGTAACATCAATGACTGAAATGAGCTGACCCATAGAGCCAGGAATGATCTTGCGATAAGCAGGAGCAGAATGTAAATGGTTCTGAAACTGACCAATAGCAGAAGAGGATTCACCTAAAAACCCTACATGTATGTATGTATGTACCATGTATGTATGTATGCATGCATGTATGGATGTATGTATGTATTTATGAATATATTTGATTAACGGGCACTCTTAAGGCAGTTTGAGAAGAAGCATCACAGTGCAAACCTTCTATTCCGGGTTTGTGAAAGGGGTAACCAACTCCAAAGTCCTAAGATAATATGTAGATTTCTATGTACCAAAATATCTGTGTATGGGCTTTAACAAGGTGTAATAGCAATCCATTCTTAGTGGTCAATCAGTCTAATAGACGCCATCCAGAAAATCTTTGCCAGGATGGTGCTTGCCAAAATCCAGATATGGATGAATATTGAGAATGTTTTATCCCCTTTACAAGCAGGTTTCAGAGCCCGTGCTAGCACGATCGAACTGGTGTTTAGGTTTATATTAATATATTGGAAGGTAGTCATTTTGGGTGGTGGTATTATTTATGCTGCGTTTGTAGACCTAAAGTCTGCTTTCGATCTAGTACCAAGAGCTAAGTTATGGGACGCGCTAGGAAACATGGGGATGCCACAAGAGCTCCTCAACATGGTATTTAGACTTTATGAAGCAAACTTTGCACAGGTTCGATGGGGCAAACAGGGGCAAGATACCGAAAGATTCCCGGTTTCCCGTGGTGTCCGTCAAGGGTGTGTACTTGCACCGACCCTGTTTTTAATATTTATTAACAGGGTCGTGCAGTACTTCACAGACTTTCCAACAGATGCTCCTACTTTAGGTGGCACTTGGTTTCCATTACTTATTTTTGCGGACAACACCCTAATTTTATCAAAAACTCAAAAGGGTCTCCAGTCCGCATTAAATAGGTTCGAGGAATTCTGTCAATCCAACGACCTACAGGTCAATGTAAATAAAACTACATTTATGGTTTTAACCAAGAATAGGCCGCAGCCGGGCCACGTTAGTATGAATGGCTGCGTGCTTGAGCAGGTCAATATCATGACATACCTAGGGGTCGTGTTGGAAAATAGGCTCAGGTGGAAACCCCAGCTTGATGTCCTTGCCCTCAAGTTTGCCCAGTTAACAGGGTGTCTGATTAAGGAACAGAGAACCTCACTGACTAGAAGGATAGGTCCTGCCCTAAAAATTTACAACGCAAAAATAAGTTCCGCGATTTTGTACGGCGCGGACTTATGGGCTTTTGCAGACCTATCACCGTTAGTTAGAGTTCAAAATAAATTTTTTAGAAATTTGGTTGGTCTCCCCCAATCTAGTCCCTTAAGGCCCCTGTTAATCAATTTGGGTTGCCACTCTATTGATGATGTGGCACGGTTTAAAACTGGGGCTCTGTGGAGGAGAATATGGACAACCCCCGAACTGGCACTTTTTGCAAATGAAATATTGGATGTCAGATCTGTGTTGGGTTCGGGCAATATTCCATGGTTTAGAAAAGTAAGATCCTTCCTAGAAAATATGGGCCTGGGTAATTTTTGGACAGATCCGAGCAAAAATGCGTTTCCTTCTAAAAAAGATTTTAAAGCATTACACTGGAATACTGTAAGACAACTTTGTATTGACCAGATAGATTCCACCTCCTTGTCCGGCAGGTTCATGGAGCATAAACTCGATCCTGCATATGAAGAATATTGGGATACTATCGTTAAGACCAGAGACAGGAAATTATATCATCAGTTTAGGGTTGGGTCCCTTCCGTTAAGATCATTTTCCTCTAAATGGCAAGAACAAGTAAACGAGTCTTGCCCTTGGTGTAAGGATCAAAAAGAGTCACTTGGCCACTTCTTCTTTGTTTGCCCTGCTTTCTCAGCCCCCCGCAGTAAATGGTTAAAACCCACATGTAAAAACATGAGTACGCGGGTGGGGATGGAGGCGCTGCGGATTATGAGGGCTGACACAACTGAACCAGTGGTTATAGCAGTAGCAAAGTTCCTGGGTTGGTCATGGATAATTAGAGCTAAGCACCCAATGTAAAGCTAATTAGCTGTTTTAATATTGATCCAACCTAGATTTCTGTATGCTTTTGTACGTCTTAGATTTTAATTATGGTATATATGCTGCAATTATATTCTGGTTTCTCTCTAACTTGTGGAGTTTTCACAGTTGACAATTGTGTTTTGGGCCCAAACATTTAGCTTTACAACGAAATGCTATGAGAGACTGTTTTTATTATTAATGGTTTTAAATGCAAATGGATGATGATAGATTCCATTTTTATGTCTGTCTTTTATGATGAAATAATTCGAATAATGACATATGAAACTTAGTGGTCAGTTGGCTTTAATTTGTGCTTTAAATAATAAGTAAGTCAGGACTACTGCCTTTCTTGTGACCTTTCATAATAATTCTATAAGACCTACGGCCTCTGATATATTTTTCCTAATAAACCAGTCACAACTACATTTTATATCAGTGGCTTGTCACCATATTTGACTCAAGCCTACTATATTGAGCATTAGCTCTCCCACAAGGCATACAGTCATAACATTCTAAATATGTAGAAAGTTACAGTTGGCAAAACATTACACTACCTCTCTTACAGGGGCCTAGCAGAGATTCTAACAGTGCAAATATGTTACCAACATGGTTTGGCAACATACTTGAAAGCCCTTGCCTACTACGGTAATCCGTGAGATTCCATTTAACAAAATGCCCACATACATGCTGTAATTGCAATCAACCTTATAAGTCCTAATGACTTTACCATAGGAATACCGGGCTCCCAGGGGTGGGGAGGGGGGCGAAAAATTGATTCAAAGTTTTTCTGTTGTCAAGTTTATTTGCAAGAAAAAAAAAAAAAAGCTGCCATAGGTACGACTAGACCCTTCCATCTTGAAACTATTTAGTCTGCTGAAAACTGTAGCTTGAACATCTAGACTGCAAAAAAAATGCGCCTAAAAACATAAAGATTGAGACAAGCGCCCTGAAAAATTAAGTCCAAACAAAACATAGGGGCACATTTACAATTAAGTGGTGAAGCGTGTCATCAAGCCAAGAAGGCTAGCGACAAGCTTCGTCACTTTAGAAACGCTGGGCTGCACCATATTTACTAGAATATGGTGCAACCCCACGTTTCCCCCTGCGGTGGCGCTAACTTTAGCTGCCTAGCGCCAACTCAGGGTTCCTGTGTTGAGGGGAAGATTGTTTGGGTGTGAGTGTTTGATTGGTTCAGATGCTCCGTCCATCACCACCCCCTTTTGTACCGCTTTTGGCCGCCATAAGTGTGGCAGGGTATGCTCAGACGTGAGTCCCTTTATCGTAACATTTTGTCAGAAACAGATTATACCTATGGCCTATGCATAACATTTCCAAGTGTATCAATCAGGGTTTTTAGCATTAACAACTAGCTTATGACCATAATCATCGTACTGTATTTTTGAGTAAGCTTTCCCACTAGGGAATCATCAGGCATACAGTTATACAGTTAAAAATATGTATACAGTTACATTTGGCCAAACGTATATTCAACCCTTCCTAAAAGGGCCTACAAGGATTACCACATTGCAAATCTTCCCCTAGAGTTTTTCAGAGGGGTAACCAGCCAACCCGCCGGACCTACGACGCAGCCTCCCTCATCGCACTAAACAGCGGGCGGACCCCCGGCTGCCACCGAGCCACCCCTGGACGCACCCACGGACCCTTCACCTGCCAACCCTGCAAGTTCTCCTGCACCCGGACCTGCACCGCACCCGCCAAGCTGAGCACCAGCAACAACCACCTGAAGTGCATCCTGCTCAACACCCGCTCCGTCCACAGACACGCCGTGGAACTCTGGAACCTCCTCAACTCCACATCCCCAGACGTCGCCTTCCTCACGAAACATGGATGAACGCCTCCTCAGCGCCCGACATCGCCATCGCCATCCCGGACGGATACAAGATCACCCGGAAGGACCGCGTCAACCAGACAGGAGGAGGCATCGCCATTGTCCACAAGACCACCATCCGCACGACACCCTCACAACAGCCGAACACCTGCACTTCCAGATACACACCGACCCCAAGACCACCCTCAGAGGCACCCTCATCTACAGGCCCCCGGGACCACGTACACAATTCAGCGAGGACATCGCCGACTTCATCAGCACGCACGCCCTCACCTCCGCTGACTACATCCTCCTAGGGGACCTGAACTTCCACCTGGAGATCAACAACGACCGCAACACCACCACCCTGCTGGACAACCTCGCCAACCTCAGACTCAAGCAACTGGTGACCACACCCACCCACTACGCCGGACACACGCTTGACCCAGTCTTCTCCTCCAGCAAGGACATCTCCTTCAGACACGCCACCGGACTCCACTGGACAGACCACAGCTGCGTCCACTTCAACTTCAGAAGGACCACGCTCCACCACCACCCGCAACAGGTCCCCCGCAGAAGCTGGAACAAGATCACAGCGACCAGCTCGCCACATCCGTGAGCCTGAACCCTCCCGCCAGCTCAGCGAACCCCAACCAAGCTGCCAACAACCTCACACGGTGGATCAGCAACTGCGCAGATGACCTGGCTCCACTGAAGACCCCCCCGCCAGACCCGGCAACAAGAAAGCATCCTGGTTCACCGACGAACTCAAGAGCTCTAAGAAGTACTGCAGAGCCCTCGAGAAAGCCTGGCGCAGAGACCCGACACCAGACAACATGACCACCCTCAAGCTCACCACTCGCAAACACCACCAGCTGATCCACATCACCAAGAGAACCGCATTCAAGGAACGACTAGACAACAACGCCCACAGCAGCAAAGAACTCTTCAACATCGTCAAAGAGCTCTCGAACCCTAGCGCAGGAAACAACGACCTCACCCCATCGCAAGAACTCTGCAACTCGCTCGCCTCGTTCTTCCACAGCAAGATTGCAGACATACACAACAGTTTCAGCACACAGCCAACACACCCCACAAACGCACCAACGCCCCCCGCCACCACCCTCGGCGCCTGGACACCGGTCAACACCGAAGATATCATCCGCACGATGAACTCCATCCACTCCGGATCTCCAACCGACGCCTGCCCTCACCACGTCTTCAACAAGGCCGACTCCATTATCGCACCCCATCTCCGGGACATCATCAACGCCTCCTTCAGCACCACCACCTTCACAGAGAGTTGGAAGCACGCCGAACTCAGCGCCCTACTGAAGAAACCATCAGCGGACCCCACCGACCTCAAGAACTACCGCCCCATCTCGCTCCGCTCCTTCCTTTTCCTGCCAAAGTCATTGAGAAGACAGTCAACAGACAGCTGGCCGTCTTCCTCAAGACAAATGGATCTCTCGACCACTCACAGTCCAGCTTCCGGGCCAACCACAGCACCGAGACCGCCCTCATCGCAGCCACCGACGACATCCGAGCCCTGCTCGACAACGGGGAAACGGCGGCCCTCATCCTCCTGGACCTCTCCGCAGCATTCGACACAGTCTGCCACCGCACCCTAGTACAACGCCTGCACAACATCGGAATCCAGGAGAAGGCACTGGAGTGGATCATCTCCTTCCTCGCCGGAAGAACCCAGAGAGTCCGCCTCCCCCCGTTCAGATCAGAGGCCACCGAAGTCATCTGCGGCGTACCACAAGGATCATCACTCAGCCCCACCCTCTTCAACGTCTACATGAGCCCCCTCACAGCCATCGCACGCCAACACAACCTCAACATCATCTCCTATGCCGATGACACCCAGCTGATCCTCTCCCTCACCAACAACCCCAACACCGCCAGAACCAACCTACACGAAGGGATGAAAGACATAGCCAAGTGGATGACGAACAGCCGCCTGAAACTGAACTCAGATAAGACGGAAGTCCTCATCCTGGGATCATCACCCGCCGCCTGGGACGACTCCTGGTGGCCCCCTGCCCTCGGCAGTGCACCGAAACCAACGGACCACGCACGAAACCTGGGCTTCATCCTGGACTCCTCCCTCTGGATGACCAGACAAGTCAACGCCGTCTCCTCGTCATGCTTCAACATCCTACGCATGCTCCGGAAGATCTTCCGGTGGATCCCCACCGAAACCAGGAAGATGGTCACCCAGGCCCTCGTCACCAGCCGACTGGAATACGGGAACACCCTTTACGCCGTAACCACAGCCGAACTCCAGAAAAGACTCCAGCGAATTCAGAACGCCTCAGCACGACTCATCATGGACATCCCCCGACACAGCCACATCTCTGGACACCTGAGAGACCTACACTGGCTCCCCGTCAGCAAGAGAATCACGTTCCGACTCCTCACCCACGCACACAAAGCTCTCCACAACCAAGGCCCCAGATACCTCAATGACCGCCTGACCTTCTACACTCCCACCCGCCAACTCCGATCGACCACCCACGCCCTCGCTGCCGTTCCTCGCATCCGAAGAGCCACCATGGGAAGAAGATCCTTCTCCTTCCTGGCTGCCAAGACGTGGAACTCCCTCCCCATCCACCTCCGACTGACCCAAGACCACCTCTCCTTCAGGAAGCAACTCAAGACCTGGCTATTCGAGCAGTAGAGGACCACCCAAGCGCCTTGAGACCCTCCGGGTGAGTAGCGCGCTATATAAATGCTTTGATTGATTGATTGATTGATTTAGCCTTGATTTCTGATAGGAAGACTCTGGTAGACCCTTTATGAATAACTTTCAGTCTTGCTGGGTTCGTAAGATACACTTCTGCGCCCTGTTGCTGGAAAGGGGAAATGAGTTGCCTCAGGTGCCATCTTCGCTCCACAGTTTGATGACAAAAGTCTGGTTTGGCGAAGAACAAGATCCCGTTAGCCCCTTTTTTGCAGTTTGATCGAGCTTGATCGTAGATCAATTGCCTTAAGAGGAAGTTACCAAAGTAAACCAGGAAGGCTCTGGGTTGGCCACCAGTCGCGCTACTGCTATTCTGTTGTCGCTTTTGGAAGAAGGGGAAGCGGTGTGCTCGCTGTACCTCCCGGTTCCAGTCTCACCCAGGTTGGTCAGGGAAGGATTTGCGTAGCAGGTTAACTATGAATTGCCGAGGGTCTTCCCCTTCCTTCCCTTCTGGAATGCCTAGTAAGCGAAGATTGTTTCTTCGTTGCCGGTTTTCTTGTTTCTCAATCTTTACCATTATGTCTGTAAGGCAGGCGGAGTGGGATTCGCTCAGTTGTTTAGTAGCCACCGCCTCAGTTTCTAGGTGTTCTATCCGTGCTTCCACCATGCTTACCCTATCACAGATGTCTATACATGTCTTATTCAGCCTTCTTAGGCCTCCCTGGAGTTTTTTGGCTGCGCTCTTGGTGGACCGGCTATCAGCCCTCACCTCTTCTTGGAAGTCTTTGATGGAAGCTAGTATGGCTGCCAGTGATGGTTCCCCTGGCTCTATTGTCTTAGATTGCTGATTCCCCAGGCTGTTCCACTGCGGTTGGGTTGAGCTGTCCTCCTCCAGCGGGTACGACATCCTTGAATCGAAATAGTCCCATCTAAGTTGGCTTCGTCGTTTGTTCTTATTCCTTGTTTTCTTGGGCCGCACGATTGTATCAGGATTGCCGTGGGAGCCCTTGCTTTCCTCATCGCTGAAGCTGGGGGCGCCTGCCTCTTCGTCGTCATCATCCGTCTCCTCTTCTCCCTCGCCGGATGTTCTAGGAGTGCTATCAGATAAAGTGTAAAAGTCCTCCTGTCCAACCTCTGGGGTCCAGGGGTTGTGTGCACCAGCTGGAGTCTCCAGGTTTTGAAAAGCAAACTCAGCCCCTGTAGGATTAAAGCCGGCGCCAAAGGTGGCTAAAGGAGTGTCAGCCCCTTGATGGTTGACCCCTTCACTTAATGGCTGCTGTTCTTGGACAGAGGATGAAGCAAGCAGTGGGGTGCCCGATGGAGCGGGAGGGTTAATGGAGCATTGGGGCCCTGAGGGTTGAGACAAGATGGGTTCTGAGCTTCCAAAGGGCATATGGTCACTGGCAAGAGATGTTGATGCAGGTACCGAAATGTTGCTTGGGAAGGTGGCCAGATTTTCTGTTATGCTTAGGTTATTAAGACAGAGTTTTTTGGAGCCCCCATTATCAGTAGTACCATCTGGCTGTGGTAAGGTCTTAAGCGGTGAGGGGGGTTGTTTACTCTTTAAACCGGCCTGAGATTTGGCTGACGTAAATATTTTGGCGGGGGGGCGGGCCAGAGCGCAGGTTAGACATAGCATCTTTATGGTCTTTAGTGTCTTTAATAACCTTAGAGTCTTTGTTAGAAGCCCCCCCCCCCCGGTTTTAGCCAGAGCGATTTTCTTTGCCCCACTGACCTGGTCTGGATTGGTCTTAGCGGTAGCCTCTTCTGCGCTGGTGTCCTTCAGTGGAGCCAGAGTCCTCTGCTTGATCCTTCCCTCCGCGAGCACTCATGTCCAGGAAAAGGTAGAGCGTGAAGATCAAAAGTCCTTTTGTTTCTTTTGTTTCCTGTCGCTGATGCAATCTCACAAAGAGCCTGCAAGTCAGGATGATTGTCGCTAGCACAGTTAGATTAAAGCCCAGTGCCTCGTCCCAGGTTAGAATCTGCGAGCAGACAGGAGCGCACCCGTCGAGGCTCACTCCCACTGCTGCTCCGTCCCGATGTAGGCAAACAGCGTAGGTGAGAGAGAGAAGACAAAGGAACTCCGAGCGGGTCTGAAGAGTGCTTGACCCTTCGCACTCGGGTGTTGATCTGCCGGTTAAGCTGCTCCGTTCCACCGCACACCGCAAGTCAAGCCGTCGCTGTCTCCGCCTCGAGGGAAAGTGTTGCCATGCACCATTACCGAGCATCTCTCACGCAGGACAACTAGCCGATCGGCTCTCGATGCGTGACTGGCGCGCGCAGCCAAGCAGCGCGGCGCTCACGCTGTCACCATCTTGCTCTCCTGAAGAAAACCCCTATGGCAGCTTTCAATGTTGCTTATAAACAAAAAAAACACCCACTACCATAGGATGACCATTGTTAATAACATGCCACTAGCAGGCTAATATTGGATGAACAAAGGGGAAAATGTATTAAGACTTTGCACATGGTTTGTTTTACAGATGTGAATCAACCCTAGTGCAAAAGGTTGTGAATTTTATCTTTCAACGCAAATCCTGATTTGTTTTGGAAAATTGACAAAGTTAGCACAAAATAGCGTTAAGCGTTAAGCACTAGGGGGACGTTCCTTCGGTGGTACATGGGCATTCCCATGGAACCACTCATGGGTTTTGATGCAAGTCTCCTATCAAATAACAATGCCAGACTTGGTGCCAAAAATGTATGGCTCCTTGAGACAGGCGTAAAGATTGAGAAAAGTTTCCTTTCTCAAAACTTTTCAAACTTTGCATGTGTGCTGCATAAGGAGTAGTACAGTATTACACATATTTCTTCTACTGGAAGGATCCCCATCCAGCATTATGCTATGAGAAAATGCAAACACCATAGCACTATGTGTCAGGGTGTCTGTGTTGGTGAATAGAAACTAACAATACGCTAGCACTGGAGAAGCAGCACCAAGTTTTGTAGATGTAGCACTATTTTTGTCTTTCTGTATACGCAAAGCAGTGTAGCATTTTGGTTGTTGCACTGTATTGCACTAAATATTACTGAACCTGCCCCAAAGAGAATAAGCAATGATGTCTGTACTGATTTACTCTGCAGACAGAGTCATGCTTCTGGAAGCATTTGATGAAGCTGAATAGATACATGCAATGGAGTCCTTCACGTCTGCCCAGGGCTTAGAACAATTAGTTGTGGAGATAGAAACTCACCATCTAAGAACAGCAACATGTTTCAAACCAGAAGGTTTTGTGGTTGACAAGGGAGTTTCTTTGGAATGTTCATATGCAAATTGTTGGCACCATACATTATAGGATTGACTGTTGTGTCAACCACTTGGGTTGTCATTACGAGTGGCCTGTTAATTCCAGTGCAGCATTTACTGGCCAAAAGGAATTAAGAGATACACAGTATTCCTAAAGATCAGTTTTTTTCACTCTGAGATTTTGACAGTGTGAAAAACCATGGGTAAATGAGAAATACTGACTTCCCTGGCAATTCCTCATATCTAAGGGGACCCTCAAGGTGCAACACATAATGTCTGGATTTTCCCCACTGGATAATTTTCCAGACCATTCGTATTGAGTAACTTCCACCAGTTGTAACTTAAGTCGAGGTTTGTTAATATAAAACTTCACAAAACAGTTTCCAGCCGAAAGCTGTCTCTTACCGCTATAGAAGAAACAGTAATAAATATGGCAGTCACAAAAATGTACTTACAACCTGTTTGTGCCTATTTTACAAAATTAATAAAATATACATGATTAAAGTAAGGAAAGCAGGCATACGTTAGATCAAATTGTACAAAGGACCCGAAAGTTGGAGCCCAAGGAGGGTTTGGGGGGCAGCCAAGCATTGCGAGGTCTGCCCCCCGGGCAGATTGGGAGGGGGTGGGGCCAGCCAGGCGCGGCCATTTTGTGGCCTTTGGGCTACATTGGGACTAGCCCAAATGTAGCCCAGAATTGAGTTAGTAGCCCATGCTACTTTAGGGGTTCGCGGGCTTTCCCAGCCACCATTTTAGGTTTGGTGACCTGGTGGCTGGGAACGCTGTAGGACAGGTTTTTTGTCAGATATTTGGCAGGCTGTTGGAGGTTTGTGGCAGTTGTGGTAGTGTTTTATTGAGCCTTCGGACTGTTGTAGAGATGGTTTGCGATGGCTGGCGAGGATTATCGTGTGTTGGAGGCCATCTGCCTCCTCAGTGAGGCCAGTCGGATGGACCTCATTTTACCTGGGCCATCTGGTGTGTCGCGCCCCGTGAGGCACGGTCCGCGGGTGTGGCAGCCGCCATGGTCGCCTGCTCGTCACCCCGCAAGGCACCGAAGTTGAAGGTAAGCGCACAGGGCCGTGCAGAGGCAAAAGGCGCGCCCCTTGGGGTGCGGCAGGCGGTGGGAAGGGTCGCTGCTGAGGAGGAGGCCTCGGGTATAGGTGCCAAGAAGGCCCGGCGGGGGAGCAAGTCTCCCCGCCGAGTGCCCAATTAAAGGCTGGCCGCTCTGGAGACAGGGGAGCGGCCGGGACAGGGCTGGGCGTGGTTGCGGAGTGTTAGGTGGCCGAGGATGAGGCCCAGGCACATGCGTCTGGGCCTTCGAAGACGGAGAAGTCTTCTCGCGGGGAGAGCGCATCTCGCTCCCCCCTCATAGCACTAATGATAAAAGGGGCCGCTCACGGGTAAAGAGAGCAGCCCCCAAAGGAGCGGCAGGGCTGACAGGGGCGGCAGGGCCCCAGTTGGAGGAGATGGCAGGCAGGTGTGGGAGGGTCACCTTTCTAGGCATGGGCCAGAGGCTTTGAGGCAAGGGCAGAGCGGGGAGAGTGGTGTGGGGGTGTGGTGTGTCGAGGGTTTGGAACCCAGGTTGGGGGGGCTGGGGGGAGGGGCAGGATGCAGTAGGTTTGCAGGGTGCAGAGAGGGTGGGGGCGAGGGAGGTTTGGCGGGAGGGTGTGGGGGACAAGTCCCCCTTGTTGTTAGAGTCGGAGGGGAGTGAGAGGGACTGGGAGGAGTTGGATGTTTTTGACTCTTGGGCAGAGGGGGTTAGGGACGCCCACAGGGAGGGTAGGGTAGAGGGGGGCAGGGGTGGGGGGTCACCCACCGCCCTGGGCCAGGGGGTTGGGGGGTGTCTCAGGGGCGAGGGGAAGGGGGAAGTGGTAAAGGGTGGCTGGGTTTGAGAGGGGGGTGTCCTTGGAGAGGGGGGAGGGTCCAAAGGGGCTGGTTTGGAGTGACGAGGAGGGGGAGGGGGAGGAGGAGTGGGTCAACCTCAGTGCGGTGGGTAGGGCGTGGGCGGTTAGCTTGTTGGGCGGTGTTGTGAAGCGGAATGGGGTAGGCAGGGGTTGAGTATGGCTCCCAACACACCAGTCCTTCCATTTATATTGCAGGAGGTGGATCGACGCTGAGCTCCAGATTTGGCAGAGCTGGGAACAGCCCACTGGCGCCAAAGAGAACGGAGGGTTGAGCCTCGGGTGGCGTGCCCGGTACCGGTGGGGGGTCCCGTCGAGGCCGGCAGAAGTAGGCCCACAGCGGGCTCGCCGGCCCCAACACCCACGGGCCACCATGGCCCGGGGACCACCTTTGGAGGAGGAGTGACGTGAAAGTTGATTGACAGCCGTTAGGGCAGGGTGCTCTAAGGATGACGATTTGGTGTATGAGGAGGATAGCATGGAGGAAGGGGAATTGAGAGGAGGAGAGGGTGAGAGGGGGCCGAGTAATGTTATGTGTAGTATCTTACAGGTGTCGCGGCGCCTGGCGGAGCCCACGTGTCGAACATCATGCTGAGAGGTAAGGGGGGCCCCCCGGGGGGTAGGACGAGAGAGCGATGAGCGAAATCCTTGGCTGGTAAATAGACGGCTGGCACTGCCACTCTTATGGTATCGGTGGGGGTTGGGGAGGGGTGGGGGATTTGGGGGGAAGGTTGCGGAAAGGTACATTTGTGATGGATGTGGGAGTAGGGACAGAGGAACTGGCTAAAGGGACCCTGGGGGACGCAGGTAACGTGTCCGAATGGAAGGGAAGGTTGGCCCAGGTAAAGGGCGGTAGCACAAGGCGATGGCCTGGGTAAGGGGCCAGGGGACACAGAGAAGAAGGGGTCCAGAGGGGACACAGTTGAGGCAGAACTTGAGATGACTGGGGAGTCTGGGATTAAGTTGGAAAGTAAGGAATTGAAGATTAAACGGTTACCGTATATGAGCTTCACGAAACCGTTGGGGGCCCATTTGATGTTGACTACTAAGGAGCGGATCTGGAAGGGAGAGTATGTGGAGATTCTGAAGCTCCTGCACAGGGAAGTTAGAGTGAAGGAAGGGTCAAAGGAGGAGGAATATGAGCTACAGAAAAGCCCAAAAGTGCCTTTAATGATAGAAAACTGGACAGCGGCTTTTATTATTTATGACAGCGTGTATTGCGAGAAATTCCCAGAGAGGTCGGTGGCCATGTTTAAATACATGGACGTCATTCAAAAGGCCCAGATTAGTGGGGGGGGGGATATGCATGGGCACAATATGATGAGGAGTTTCGGGCTTGCATGGCATGGGACCCTGAAATGAAATGGGGCGAGCTGGACACAGACCTGTGGCAGCATACGATGGGGTTAGCATCATCATGTGAGAGTGTCGGCAGGGGTGAGGGAGGACCTGAGGATGTGGCAGTTCTTTTTACAGAACTTCAATGGCGTACCACTGATGCATGCTGATGACATGGTCTGGGATGTGCAGCTCTTTTCAGATGCGACAGGTACCGAGGAATTTGGGCTATATTGGCAAGGAAAATGGTGCGCGAAACAGTGGCCCCCTGAGTGGGCGGGAGGGGTTCAGAGCATAGCTTTCTTGGAGTTTTTTCCCCTGGTGGTTGCCATTTCTCTGTGGGGGGAGCTGCTGGCTCACAGACGGGTGACTTTTAGAATAGACAACATGGCAGTAGAGGAAATTGTGAATCGGCAGTCTGCATGGGATGCGCAAGTTTTGAAGCTGCTAAGAGTGTTTGTGCTGGCGGCATGATATTGCCTTTCGCGCGGTGCATGTGCCAGGGGTGGACAATGACATAGCTGATGCTTTGTCTCGTTCACAGTGAGGGAGATTCCGTGGGCTAGCCAAGGACGCGGACGAGACCAGCATATCGCGGCATTTGTAGTACGTAGGCAACACAAGATGTTGCAGCTGGCTCTAGGTTCCCTGGCGCAGTCAACGAAGGTGGCACACACAACGGTATGGGGGAGTTCTTAGGCTCGGGGCAAGGCGACGGGATTAATTGGCGGGTCGGCAGGAAGATGTAATACAGTTTATCCTGTCTTTGATTGAAAGAGGGCTCACGAAGGTGACAATAGCTGGTAAATTGGCAGGGATCGCTTTCATGGGAAAGCTATTGTGCGGGTACGCGCTGTTTGCGGGGGAATTAGGTTCGCGCAAGTTGGAAGGGTGGGCCCGGGAGTGTGGCCGGGTGGCCCGGGTCAGGAACCAACTGTCCTGGGACCTTCTGGAAAGAGTGTTGCAGACATTGCCAAGGGTATGCAGGGATGACTCGGAGCTTTGTCTCTTTTCCACGTTGATGTCATGGATATTCGTGGGTGCTTTCCGGGTTTTGGAATTGCTGAGCTCCAAATGGGGGGCGGGTTTGTTATGGACCGAGGTTTCCCTGAAAGGGAATAGGGTCTGCTTGTGGCTGAGGAAATCTAAAATGGACCAGAGGGGCGCAGGTTATTGGGTCTCGTTACAGGGAGCGAAATCTGGCTTGACCTGCCCGTATAGGTGGGGGACGAGATGGAGATCTTTAGCCTCCGACACGTGCGGTTTGGTGTTTAGGCATTCCGATGGGCGGGTGGCGAAGGGATCGCAGCTCCTGGCTATTCTGAGGAAGGCCTTGACCCACTTGGGGTTGGATGGAAAATGTTTTGGGACTCATTCCTTCAGGATTGGAGCTGCGTTAGAAGCGAACAATCGGGGTTGGGGCGAGGGGACATTATGAGGTTGGGCAGGTGGTCATTAGACTGTTACCAGCATTATGTGCGCTGCAATCCAGGCCTGTTATAGCACGGTTATGTGTTTTCCTGTGTTCATTCATGTTTCTCGTTTCAGGTTCGGTGATCGGTCCCCTCACCAGGGAAATGTCCATTAGGATCGTGGGCCTTTCTTTTGTGAAGTGGGCTCAGGTCCAGGACTGCTCCAGCTATTTTGGGGAGAACCTTGGCGTTAACAAAGAACTGTTCAGTGTCTGTTGGAAAGGGAGAGGCGGAATGCTCTGGAACGAACTTTTGCAAGTATGGAATAGGATGTTGGTGGCTGGTAGGTGACCAGATGTCCTGGTCATTCACTTAGGCGAAAACGATATGGTTAAGGAGACGGGCCTGGCGCTGATGAGGTGCATGAAGCACGATTTGGACGCAATAAAGCTTCAGGGTGTGCAGTAGTGTGGACGCGTAGGGTTTGGAGGGGTCCGGTGAACCCAGGGGCTGTGGGCAAGGCCAGGAGGAAGGTGAATGTGGAAATGGTTTGTTTTTGTCGCCAGTTAGGTTTTGCCAGGATTCGGCATAAGGACACCATGTACGGTACACCAGAGGTTTTTAGGGGGAACGGGGTGCATTTGTCCAGGTTAGGCATGGACCTGTATTTGTTGGAGTTGAGAGAAGTACTGGCCAGGATGTTGGGCATGCGCAGAAGCTGAAAGGGGCACTTTTTGGAGGGTCCAAAAAGGGGTAGGGGTCTAGGCAGGGGATTAGCGGGGCAGGGAGTCAGGGCGAGGAGGCAGGGGGGGCGGGAAAATGGGGAGGCGGCGTTTTGCGCGTACTCTCCCGCCTTTTCCTGGGTGGCGGGGTTGGTTGAAAGTTGACCAAGTTTGGCTGGAGTTTTGTAGTTCGTGTTAAGTTTGGGGAGTTTGTGAACAGGAGCAGGGAAAGGTTAAACAGGCAGGAAGTTTACATTAGAGGTTTGTTAGTTACAGTTACATAAAGGCAGGTAGGATTTTAGGTCATGGGAGGTTAGGATTTATAAATGCTATATTATAAGATTGTGTAATATTATTGTTATTGAAAGTTATTTATTGTATGTTCAGGGTGGGGGTTTTATAATGTGGGGATCGTAGGGGCGGGGGGAACCAAGGGGTCAGGTACTTTCATGTATAGAGAGGTATTAGTTTTGTAAGGCAAAGTGCCAGTTTTAATAAAATTGTGATATGCACCTGTTTCAATAAAGCGGCCTTTTACACACACAAAATGGTTGTCGGTGCGGCTTGCCCCCCCTTTCTCTCCCAAATGGGTTTTAGATGCTCTAATCATCCGAAGAGCGGTGGTGTGACAAGGACTTATTAGTCTTCATCACGGATTCCGGTGCCCACATTTGGGGTTGATGGACCCCCCCATCCCATCTTTTTTTAATATTTTAGAACTTTTTGGAGTAAACACGTTTATCACTTCCACTTCATCTCCTGTCCGCACAAATGACATCACTCATCCAGCTGATTGGTTTCTCTTTTGATACGAGTGAGATGATGTATCATGAATTTAGGTTGATCTGTATCTTGGGTAGGGGAACCTATAGGACTGCAGCAATTATATCTTTGGAATTTTTGCCCTGAAGAAGTCCTATGTTTAGGACGAAATGCGTTGGCTGTTTCGGGCTGTTTTTATGCTGTACATACTTGTCACAATCAAGCACCAACTGAATAAAAGAAGAATTTTACGCACTTTTTGAAAAATCACTTTCAATTCAACACATTAGACCAAACTTTTAAAATTCAGACTTGCAAAGTACTAATTCGTTTACACTCAAATGTTCCACCTGCAAAATGTAGATGGACTTTTCGAGTGGAAACAGGCCCAGGATTTGGTCAAAATAACACACGTAGGAAAGGGTATGGTAGTTCCTGCACTAGCCCATCGTTCATCAATCCCGGTCTGAAAGGTTTTAATTGGAACATGGAGGGGCAGGGATACTGTTCAAATGGGCAATTCTGTACCTGCCATTTCCATGCCCCTTGAATCTATGAACTATGGAAGCTTTAGTTAGTTTCTATTTTTAGTAGTTATCCAAACACTTTAATAGCATTACAGTGTCATGTGGGTGGCCTTGAAAATTCCAGCTCATGCTGCTGGATAAAGGAACACAATGATCACAACTGTGTGGAGGGCAAGCACTTTAATGTGTAAGCAGACAACCTCTGCCCAATCATAACATGTACTCCTGACTCCCAACATGTGGGGAGATCCAAAGTCCCTCTCTTGGTGATTCTTACATAATTGTCTAGTGACAGCTGCACTGCCAAGCTAAATCATAAGAATAAAAGGGCAGTCTGCTCATAATTTCTTTATTCTTCAAAATACTACATAATCACTAAAGGTTTTAAACAGCAGACTCTCTTTATTTTATCACTTGTTGTGCTAATAATGAATGAAAAATTAATTAATATATTCATGTATTTATGCATATGTTTTATAAAGTGCTAGGTGACATTGGAGCACTTGACACTGAAGAAGAAAGACAGACCCTGTCTGGGTTAACAAATACAAATAAAAACAAGTTGCAAGGTATTATAATCTTGGTAGTTATTCAGTAAGTGTACTATAGAAGGTGGAAGGATGGTACGTTTCTTGAGACAAAGTGGGAAGGGTGAAGGAGCAGCAGCCAAGAGATCAAAGAACAGATGAGAGATTAGACATTTTTTTCAAGGCATAGGTGTAAAAGCAGAGTATTGACTTGTTCTCCTAATACCAGTAGGGATTTTTGGGCCCATGAAACTGTGGGAAGAGCATACAGATTTGTGGATACAGATCTAAGGGACCATTCTCAGATAAAAACGGGCAAGCTGTAGAATGTATTTGTTTCATATATTATATGCATGGCCACTGGAATTTTGCAATTTTGCAGATGAGGAGTTTTCCGCATGATTATGGATGTGCCACATTTCCACCATAATCCATCATCTGCTGCATAAACCGCAGATTTAAGCAAAACAAAATTCTAGATCAAACGTTACAAAAAATTTACCAACATGTGTTGCTGAGCAGTGGAAGGTGCTTTGCACTGGTTGACTGGTCACCTTTCTGTTGCTTATTTCTGCATTTGGGTGTCAAAATTGTTACTATTGAAGTGAATCTTTGGCCAGACAGTGTTCCAATGTATATACATGCCAAAATAATAACACCAAATCTTCCGTATTAGGCCCCACAATTTTCCTTTTCTTGCTGCATAATTTAGTCAGCTCTGACAGATAATATTGTCTTCCCCTGCAGCATAATTCCAGTATCCCTGATTATATAATACTGTGCCAGTAGGGTTTTATCATCCTACTGACCAGGCCCAAATTAATCAAGACTGGTCTGGGTTTGCTTGTGTTCTCTTATGGAGGGCACCTTGTCTGGCCATTCTGGATGTAGTATTACCATCATGAGTTTTGTCAGTAGTGGATTTTAGATGTCTTGTGTCTGTCTAGAGTGCCATTTTGGGCAACAAAAAATGTATTGGAATGTGATCCGAGATTGCCAGTGGCTCAGATTATTTCAAGTATTAAATCCATCACCTTGCTGTTTTTGTAGGTGATGCCTTCAGTGCGACAGGTACACCCAGATGTGGGTTCCTTACTCCATGTGTCATAGACATCAATTTGCACCCTACTTAAGAGGTCTAAATAGGGTGAAACTATGCATGGATGTTTCTGTTCCCTTGTGTTGGGGGCCTCGCCTGGCTATTCTGGGTAGACTCTTCCCACTGATTTGTATAAGGCAGTTCTTAGTCTAGCATGGCACAGTGATTGAAAAATTATGGATTGGAATGCTGCTTTCAGCCTTATCCAGTGGCTGAGATTATTTATGCTATCCTTCCACCATCTTGCTGTTGTTGTTGTCTATTGTCTATAGGTCAAATTCTTTTTTTTGCTTAAAAGCTGCCTTAAAGAACGGCAGTGTGACATTTGATTGACCAGAGTGGGTAGGATTTCCAGTGTCTATATGGTATATTTTCAAAAAAGCATTCGAATCTTTCAAAGCAATTAGCATAAGTTAAAGTAAATATATGTTCAACCATGCAAGATTCCATTTCGGAGAAGCAAGGCTGCAGCTAAAGGCCGTCTTTTCCAGAAAATGTTTTGAAGTGTACCTGGGATTCACCTTCCTACGAAATGTGAGCAACAACTATCTCCTCTGCTAGATACATGTTTAACCTGATTCAAACTGAGAACATCCTCTCAAATTTAGAAGGGAATACCTGACATTTTAAGGAAACATTAACTAACTTTCTTGAATTATAAAACTAAATCATTATGGATTTTTCATATAATTTAGTCATTTCTATGTTCTTTACAACTTTCATTTTGTGACACCTCATTTTTTGTTCCTACAGGAGGTTACAATGGAAATTTTTATAGCGGATAATTTTCTTGTACCATCTGCCAGGTACTCAAGTTCTAACAAGTCACCATACCAACTGTTTGCAAAATAATATTTTCTATTTAAGTGTTTCAGGAGAATTGCACTCTATGTCATACAGGGGTAGTTTAAAAAAAGAAAAGATTTAACAGATTTACTAGGGAACCCTTATTACTGCTTGTATATTATGGGGCTTATTTACAAGGCCTTTGCGTCGCTGGTGTGTCACTTTTAATATGGGCACAAAGAGCTTGTAAATAAGCTCCTATGTCTTACCATGCTTGGCTATAATCTCTTTTTTCAGTTAGAATTCAAGTTCTACAATTTCTTGGTCAGTTATTTCTACTATCTTATATCTGTTTTGTGAGTAGTCAAATAGGTATCACCTCCTGATCTTGTACCTTGATTTTCCTTAAAGGCCTATTCTAAGCCAGGTTTGCCATGCTGCTGTACCAAGGTAACATTTCACACCTGCTCCATGTTTTAAAGAAAGGTCAGTTTTAGTATAGTTAGCTTTAAAGTCTTGATACCGAAAGTATAAACACAAGCACATTGTCAGTAAATTGGCAATGTAGAATTCGGGTGCCATGTTAGGTGAAAAAGGTATCCACCAATTGACCAACAAGATCTGGAGCTGTATTACAGAAATTGCCCTGGGGACGCATGTACGCCCACTTTGTGTGCCCAGTGCACTTTGGAATTACAAATGGGGCCACAGATGCTTGAGTGGCCACTTCTGTAATACTGATAGCGCTGGCACACATGTAGCACCAGCACTATCTCTAGAGGGGATTCTCTCATTTACATGGGACATGTCCCCATGCAAATGAGGGAATCTCTTTGCCCCTGCGCCTGCACCATATCATGAACATTGGTACAAAGACATAGAAGCTGTCAGAAAAAGGTGGTGCACTCTCTAAGAGCAGCTCTTTGGAAGGAGATTGGGAGGGGCCATGGCCCCGACATCTCACTGTTGGTGGGTACAGTCACGCTCTGCACCCGCCTGCAAAGGGATCTCTAATCCCTCCTCAAAGTGCAGGCAGGTTGATGACTTGACTATCAAAGACAAAGCAGCTTTGAAGCCGCCACTCTGTATTTCACTTGAATGCACTGCCCACAGAGCAGCACATGTTCAGGGATGCCCTGAAGTCAGTGCATTCACTGTAATCGGGCACACTTACCCCGGTTGTGTACGTCTAACCTTTTTAAAGATGCACTGTAGAACAAATAGAAAAGGCACGCCCTATTTGCAATAAGGGCCCCAGAGTAATTGTTTCTGGGATCCCTATAGCCCACCTTTCACAGGCATGATCATCAGCCAGTCTTGTGTTTAAGTCTCCATAAAATAACATTGTACATTCTCGGTAATCCTCCCTAATTACCTCATCTCCACATCCAGCATAACAGTTGTTTGCATGTTCTATCATTTTATCTTGGCTCGCATTGGAGAGGATTAATGGCATTTTAGATGAACTATTTTTATTTTTGAACGTGACCACCAAAGCGTGGCTGCGCTTCAATTTCAGATATGCCATCTCCGCGCCCAACTTCAGTTTAATGAGAGGCTACACCAGCCGCGGTCCATACAGATAACAGTGGTGGGGCCGCGTGGGGAGGGGGGGGGGGATTTCGAGGGACGATGCAGAGGGAAAATTAATTATTTATCTCACTTAGATAGCAACTGAAGGCAAAGTGGTATTCCTCACCTGGGGGCATATTACCAAGGGCCCTAATCGCCGCTTTAGCGGGACTTTTTCCCGCTAAAGCGGCGATAATTTTCTCGCCCAATTACCAAGTTGTCGCTAACACCAGTTAGCGACAGCTTGTAGGCGATAGCGAGCATTTTGGGGCCCACTTTGCATCTCTGCGATATTTATCGCTAATGACATGCAAAGTGGGCGTGCCAAGATGTTAGCGACTGGAAACAGTCGCTATCATCGCTATCTCCTATTACCAACTTATGGAGATATTCGCCCTAAGCGCGAATATCTCCAAAAGCTAACACCTGCCCTGACCAGTTCTTAGCCATGTTATCCAATGGGAGGTGGATAACATGGCTAAGAGCATTGTCACGCTAATGCGTGAATATCGCTGTATTGACAGCGATATTCACGCATTTCACCTGATTTTTATCGCTTTTGAGATAAACCTTGCTAATAGCAAGTTATCTCAGCGATAAAAACAGGTGAAGGGCGGCGATTAAAATATTACCACTTCCCCTATTTAGCGATAAATATCGCTGTAGGTTGGTAATATGCCCCCCCTGTTCTCTTGTGTTAGAGTTTCCCATACATTGCATCATATTAACATCAATTCTTAAAACCTTTTCCTGTCCAGACGCCTCATTTTTGTATTAGCATGTTACTTGAGGGAAGTGTGTCATTGAAGTGACTGTCACCTTTTAAATGGAACTCGTTGTAGGTGCGGTCTGCCTTTGGTATCTGTGCGGCCCTTGGCACTAGATTGCATTTTTGGAATGCATGGGCTACAATAAGGGTGATTTTGAGATCTGGGCACTCTTGGCAGTGGCCAAAATAATGGATCTAGCGAAGATGCAACTGACACAGCCTGACGAATAGTGTGGTGTTTTGTTTTACACTGATGACCCGAATTTGTATGCATGATGTTTTTCTTTTCTATTATAAAGATCGTGGAACGTATAATACAAAGTACTCCGGGGATGCAAAGGGCATCTATTCCTCCTTTTTGCACCTTCAGTGCATGTTGATACTGCAGGCGTGTCCAGGGATGTTTGTGCACCCCTTGCTGTAGTATGGATGGCACTGGTGCGAAATGTTCGTCAATATGAGAACTAACAGGTAGATTCATGAAGCCAAAATCGGCTCACAAAGGGCCAGATTCTGAGAATCCGGCCCTTTGCGAGCGCTATTTTTGCATTTGGGATTCATCATCCCAAATGCAAAAATCGCAATCATAGAAATCGCAAAATTGCGAAGAATCGCATTTATGGAATCTCAATTAGAGATTCCTAAAATGCTATTCATGAACCTTTTTAAAATTGCGAATTCGCAATATGGGGCCACTATTTACCGCGAACTGTAACTTCGTGGTAAATAGCGAAAACGTAGAAAAATGCACTTTAGTGCATTTTTCTAAGTTGTATGTTACAAACACACATGTCCTTTGGACATGTGTGTGCGCAACACCTGTGTACATTTGCATTTCAGGGGTGCTACAGGGTGTCCTTTGGACACCCTGGCACCCTTGAAATCGCTTCCTTATTTGCGATTCGCTAATTGCTAATCGCAAATAAGGAATGACTCCCCATTCATTCCTATGGGCCTTTAGGCCCATAGGAATGAATGGGAAAGCCATTCCTTATTTGCGAATAGCAATTAGCGAATCACAAATAAGGAAGCAGTAGAAATCGCAAAAAATATTGCGATTTTTACATGAATCCCGTTTTGCGAGTCTTTAATAGCGATTCCTTAATAATCGCTATTAAGGACTCGCAAAACATGACCATGATGAATCTGGGGGCTAGTTCGATGTTTCTTCATTTGCATGAATGTGTGACCCCTGAAATTGACTGACCCCTTTGTCTTTTCACCAGGGCCAGATTACAGATGCAGGAAAGGCCAAGGAACCTGTCAGGAGGCGTACTGATTTCCCATGACATATGAGGTTGTCCACAGTCAGTATGGCACAGGGGTGCTCCCCAGTACCGCAGGCAAGTGCAGTCAGTCCCACACTGCACCTATGTGAAAGGGGATGCCTGTTCCATCTTCAAAGTACAGGCAGCCAACCTGCAGTGTAAGCCAGACCTGTGGCTTCAAACAGTCGATCTGCCTTTCACAAAATCATTGATCATATTTTCTGTGAGCCAAGGAAGTCATTTTTCAAGTAATGATAATCACTATAGGGATTACTTTCCCTAAATTTAAAAAATCTTCTCTGCCATCCTCTGATTTCCCACTTTCAAATAAAACTGTGTAGCTTCAAATCTAGAACAGATATCTTCCGTCTTAAATATAGATTTTAACCATCTTGTCCAGTCTACAGCTGAAATAGCACAAACGAGCAATTTCTCGGCGAGGGACTGTCTAATACTCTCATGTAATTGGCCATATACTTCCCCTTTGGATAATATTGCTTAAATGTGATACCAGAAAAATAAAGCAACGGGGAAGATTTATTAGGAGGCATGTTACAAAAAAAGCTGTATGAAAATGAGCTGCTGTTTTGAGTAAACAACCAAAAACGTTGCATCATATCGCTTGCCGGCCAAATAATGCACGCAGCGCATTATGTGCACCACTGTAAAAAGCCAGTATTTTACATGTGTTTTAAAATCAAGGACACCCACAAGATCAAATGTCTCCATGCAGACAATTGTCCAAGACTATTTTGTGTAATATGTGTATCTTTTTGAGATGGTTACATGCATTGCTCAGTTTCACTCAGTTTCGCCCACTACAATTGTTACCCATTTTGTACAAAGTTTCTGAGCCTCTTGGAGCTTGGGGGAAAGAACATCATAAAGCCATATATAAAGAGGTATGGTGCTGCTGCTCTCTTCACAAGCACTGGTGTGCTTTAAGCCCACCTAGTGCCCCAAATCTTTGCACCATAATGCAAAGATACATGTTTGATGTCTAGTGTGGTTTTTGTAACAGGATGATAACCTTCTAGTTCAAAATACTATGCCTAGACAAACTTTTAAACTTTTCACCCATTGTATGCATGATTTACAGTACAGCAAATATGCAATGTTGGAAAAGTTTGGAGAAATTAAAAGATGTCTCCAAACTTAATGCGTGCCTCACGGAGACTCTAGTCAAAACCCTGTCTTCCAATGTTATTTCTTTTTTATACAGCACAAACTCGACCCGAAGGTGATGGAGCACTTTATATTAGTACCAGTTACAAACATTTTTCTATTTTAAGGCATGGGGAGATTAAGTGATTTGCCCAGAATCATAACATGTTGTGCTGATGCTAAGACTCAAACCAGATTCACCATTTCCAATGTCAGCAGCTCTGGTCATTACATCCACATCCTCTCCCTATGTATAGGACTTTGCATAAAAAACTATGGGTGTTACCATAGCAATTCCTAGGTACCACCCATGAGATGTTCCTCAGAGCAAGGTAGTGCAAAGGGCTGTTTTTGTTGCTTTAAGGGTTACTTTCCAAGACAAATAAAGGTTGCACTGGGAAGTAGATGCTATATCATCTCTGTCTGTGACTTTGCACAGGTACAAAGTGTTGATAAGTCTGTCTCGTAATTTCACTTGGGTGATCAGTAACATCTGGGAATCCAGCTCAAGCAGGGCCAGACTGACAGTAGCGGGCACCAGGAGTTTTCCCAATAGGCCTCCAGGGTTGGGGTCAGTTTTAGGCTCTGGGGGGCATTACTGTTACCGGAGGCAGGCAATATCTGCCCCCTGTAACAAAATCGGATGAAATCAGCTGTAGCGCACAGCTCGGCCACACCCTCCTCCTCACCCCTTGGGGGCTGGACGAGCAGTTTGCCAAGGCCGGTTTTGGTTCCCAGTCCGGCCCTGAGCTCAAGGTAATATAGCAAGTATGTTGCGTTATGTTGATGCTTTTTGTAGAGTGCTCAATATCAGCAAGGCATTCTGGAGCTAAGACTGTCAATCCAAAGTTATTGATGGGAAGTATGAGGTTGCCTGTGAACAGATATGTTTAGGTATCTTCATGAAAACTAGATGATTTCCAGTAAAGCTCAGATAAGAAAGACGGTTGTCCCTAATCAAAGGGGCTAAATAGCTGAAAGAATTTCCACCTAATATAGATTTATCGATCTTCTGAGAAGTCAATAAACATGCTGTAGCTAAACATAGATTCCTAGAGGGCGCGTGAACAGTCACTAGGTCCTAGATAAATATAGCCAGTGATCCATAGGTAGAGTTATGCGCACTATCAGTGTCTAAAACCCCTCCTCTCTCTGCTGATGTAACTTAGACATTGCCCCGCCCCAGACTCACAGACTGTAAGTGAAAAATAAAATGATAATAAAATAGTTTTATTGTCATTTTATTTTTCTTCTGTCTGTGGCATTTCATCAGTGGGGTGACGCTCTTCTGCCATAGCGGAGGAGCCCCCCTGCTCGTTTTTTAATACAAACTCTAAATTGTGAAGTGAATCAGTTGGAATAGGCTTGTACCCCAACTCAGAAGGCGATTCTGATTAGGTCCAGATTGAATTGGGAACTTCTAAGATGAGACCCTCTGCTTTTTCTGAATTGAGCTTTAGACAATTCTGTCCCATCCATTTCTCTATTTCTTTCTTACAGTGAATGAAATTAGACTGTGTTAGGGCTAGCTCTCCATTCTTATTCAAAATTACTTGGGTACCATCTGCCCAAATGATAAAATCCAGCCTGAATCATCTGATTAGCAAGAGGATCCACATAGACGTTAAACCGAATAGGACTTAGTGATGACCCTTGTGCAACACTCTGTTTTGTGATTGGGAACATGTGTATTGGGGTAACATGACTGACTGATAAAAATGTCTTTGGAAGGATGGAAGCCACCCTAAGGCTGCATCTTTTATGCCTATCTCATCATGCAGGATACAGGTATATCCAGTGAGATGGTGTCAAAGGCTGAAGCTAGCTCCAGTAAAGAGAGACCCAAAACCTCACCACTATGTTGAATCATCTGTAGTTTGTCAACAGCCAATAGTGCTTGTTGTGTTCTGTGATGGGCCCTAAATACTGACTGCAAGGCATCCAGGACATGAATTCAAAACTAGGTGAACTGTTTGTTTATAGGTTTTTCTGTCACTTTTGACAGGTATACACCCGTTACGACGCAACTTTTACTCCGCACTACCATTACAACGCGGGCATTACAACGCATGACATTACAACGCATTGCGCTGGGGGGCGCTCTAGGATAAGAGGTAAGTTTAATTTACTATCCAACACCTTCCCTAGGGTCCACGGGGACTGGAGTTAGAATAGTAAATTATACTTACCACTATCCAGCACCCCAAAGCGCTATGCGTTGTAACGGTATTCGTTGTAAATACCGCGTTGTAATGGTATGCGGAGTAAAAGTATGCGTTGTAACGTCATACATCCCTTTTGACATGAAGAGCAAAAAAGGAATAGGCCTAAAGTTGCTTTGCACCCACGGATTGATATTTGAGGTTTTCTTAGTTAGGGATTAATAATTGTTTTCCCCAACCCTCTGAGATCACTGTACTCTTAACAGACAGTTCGAATACTTGAGTGAGCACACGAGCAATTATATCTATTACTAGATTATAGATTTTTACAGGATAGAGATCTAGTGAAGAGACAGATTTTACTTTTAGGGCCGCCTACTCATCTCTTTCACTGAAGCTGTCAATCTATGTAGGAAAATGTGTCTTTTTGGTTTGATCACCCCCATTTTTGTGGATTCATGTTTCTGTATTTTTTACTATGCACTGGGACTCTGCTAACCATACCTCAGTACATGTGCTCTGACCTCTAAAACATCTAAAACACATCAACATTTTCTATAATACTAACTGGCCCATTTAAAATTCCTAAAGATCTCTAGTCTATGGCATAAAGTGTACCGAATGCCTGTAAGTTAAATGTCACTAGTGCCCTGCAGTGCATATTGTGTCACCACTAAAGAGACAATGGAAAACATGACTTCAAGCCTACTACCCGTAATGCGATTGTGGAGGTTTAAACTGCAAGTTCGAACTGTCAAAATAATTCCTCTTGACAGGCCTTAACCATCCTTGTAAATATTAATGTTACCCCCAAATAATCCATATTTCCAATAAGGCAGGCAAGCATGATATTTAAAAGTAGGAAATCTTAGAGTTCATGAAAAACATGTCCTTACAGTGACAAGGCCCCAAAAGCTATTTTCGAAGTGGCAGGGTTAGCTGGTCCATGGGAGATAATATTAAACTTAAATAATATTATCAATACCCGAGCAGCAGATATGAGGTTAATTTAAGGACTTTTAAAAATATTTCTTACAAATCAAATTCATTGGTAAAGGCAGATTTGGAACACATATTTTACAAAAGCTACTCTTATAAAGTCACCTTTTTCCTGCTTAAAGCCTATAAAGCCCATTTGCATGGGTTTGGAACTGTCACGCAAAAGCTGAATAGCTCCTTGATGAGGTGTGTTCTTCTCAAGGCATGCAACAAAGGCCTTAGGTGTGGAGAAAAACTGTATTTTCTTTGAAAGGATAGCCTGGGGGCTGTGTCCAGCCCATAGAATATCTTCAAAGGACACCTACCCTGTCAATGGCAGATGCAGCTCAGACCTGGACTTGCCTCCAGTTTGCCTTCGCAGACAGCCTGACTCCAAACCCAGTGGCAGGAGGACCTGTCCCAAAACTGGTTTAGAGTGACTTGAGGCAGGGTTTGCCAATTTCTATATCCCCAGCCCTAGGTGGACACAGGGAGCTCTGCACAGGGGAAGAAATGTTCTTCCCTGTTGATTTGGGATAAAGAAATGCAGTGTGGGATCGTTTACTTTCAGGCAAACATGACCTGTTATAAAAGTGGGTAGGGTTGCCCTTGGGAACTTTTTCCCCAGTGGCACAAGCTAGTATCAAGCATAAATGTGGCACCCTGGTGCACCTTTTTCAGAGCACTACTGAGCGTGTGGAAGACAGAAGAAGTGCTACACCTGTTGTTGAGGCATGTGAAGAGAACACCAAGGTCTGAAATTGTTCCCACGACAAAGAAGTGGACTCGAGGGTGTCAGTTGATTGACCTCCTGTTAAGTTACAGGGACACAAAAGCTGCAAGAATCCCACTTTCCTGAGATATTCCAGATGCTCAGTTAAAACTGGACCTGCCCTGGTCCCTTCTGGGGACTTCTGTTGGAGTGAGTGCTGAAACTGCTGTTCCTTAGACCCTGGAACTATAGCCTGAAGGCAGAATGTACTCCCTCCGCCTGAACCTAAAAAAATGGGGACTTGGAAACGTTCTGAAAAGATTCTCCCTGGCGTACTGCCCAGGGACCGAGACCAATCTGCCAGCCAATCTGCTAAGGTTGCATCACCAGTGAATAGCTCATGCTACATTCTTCACTCAACGTCAGAATTCATTGAGACCAAAGGCGTTTCAATTTCAGGCTCCATCAAGACGACTGTTGATGAGGACCCGATGAACACTGATGTCCTCCAGGATGCGGAAACTTTAATTTCTCCTGCTGAAGCTTTTCACACCTAAGTCAATTGTGTCGCTGAGGCTTCATTTCAGTGCTGGATTCTGTTGACACAGAACCCCGTTCTCTCTGCTCCGGCACACTGTCTACCTTTTCAAAAGGCTGTTGACATTGAAGAGGTAACGTTTCCACAAGGGCAAACCTGGTACTTTTATCTGACCTGTGCTCCTTTGCGGTTGTCCTGAAACGTACCAGTTTCCTGGTCTAGCGCAACCAACTGCCCTCAGTTGGCAATTTGCACCTTTTTGGGCTATTTTTATTTAAGAATTTAACAATTCATATCCCCAAGCCTCCTAATTGGATTTAGTTAATAAAATATTCTCTATTTTAAAAATAAAACTGGGATTTTTATTGTGTAGTGCTTTCAAGTTTTGATACTTCTGAATGCTGTACAAATATTTCTTAAGCTCTGTGCCATAGCTACCAGGGGTTGAGCTCAGGTTTAAATTACTGAACCCTTACTGGACCTAACAAGAACAGTGTCATTATTACTTGTGATGGACTACCATCCACCACAACTAATAATCCACTTTCTCACAGAATAGTTTTCGCTTGTATAGATGAGGCCAACTGTCTAGTCAGGTATTTGGTTGGTGACTAGCAAATTGGCTAAAGATTCATTGTTTGTTTTCATTTTATTGGGAAAATATTGAACTAGTAATTGACAAGAGACAGGACTCTCTGGCATCTGGGATATAAAGCAGCTAGGGGAAGATTGCTCCTTAGCATTGTTAAAAGCCATCTTGGCGCCATCATTCACTGAATATATTCTATTAAGGTAACATGCTGTTCTAGTTTTCTAAGCCACGGTTAAGTATTTCGATAGACATTCTCCATCACTGACTCTGCATTCTGTTCTATAATTCTTTAGTCACTTCCTTTCAAGGCCCTTATATTCACGTTTAATTGCTCTGAGGTTTTCATTATACCAAGGGACTGAATGTGTCTTTCGAAAAGACACATAGCAAGATGAATGTGCTACAGTGCAGGTTTATTTCATGCAGCCGATTTAGAAGCAAATTTTGACAAAATATATATTCCCTCTCCTTTTATTCTACAGTTGCCACTTTTCCGATAGGCTGTACATTTTTGGATTAGCCGAACCTGCACGGGAGAATAATTATTTTTCAATAATTGTTATCACTTCATTTCATTTGCATTTTGTACTGATTTGAAAGATTTCTTGATTTTATTAATGTGGGCTAATATGATGCACGTATTGTGCCCTTTTGCTGGAACCCTAGTACTTATCCATAAGCATTTTGTTTAGTTATTTTGCTTTTTTGTTCATGAAACATTCAATAAAATGTATTTGAATGATCGAAAACGTCGCATTTCCGGAAACTGGACCTCATTATCATAGTGTTAGTGTTTTTTGTAGGAATGTGTTGTGAATAGAGGAGTCTGTCTGAAGTATGAAGAGGGCTTTGAAGCTTCAATGAGGAGCACAAGCAGATCATGTTTTTTAGAATGCTGGAAAAATCCCTGCTTTGGGGAATGAACAGCAAGTGTGCAGTAGACCTGTCACAGTATCTTCAAGAGCTCAACATTTCAAACTTTGACATCAGACTCCGTTGCATCCATGGTGGTAAGGTTATAAATCTTGGGGCTTTTTATTAGAGGCTAAATTATAAATTGGTCCCCCCATTTCATGATATGTTGATTCTCTGCAATACAAGCTGATTTGTAACGACAAAGTGCACATGTGTGTCCAGTGGATGCCTTTTGTTAGGTTGTCCGGAGGTTGAATCTTTTATATGTGAATGGCAGGAATGCAACCTTCACCGGCCTTCAGAATTTGGATTACTTATAGACTTCGGCAAATCATAATTGCCCCGCCAATCTGAGCAATTTTCAAATTTCACGTTACACAGAAATTCGTGAAATTCTGTATTATGCAATTTCACATAATTTTGAGCAAAGGAAGACTGGTTAGTGCATAAAGTGACTCTCTTCTGAGATATTGTCTGCTCAAAGCTCAAACCAGTGTCCTGCTGATATTGTAGTTGATTGAACACTAAGGGGCTTGTTTAATAAAAAGTAGCACTACGCAGCACATCAAGTCACATTGCTATGCTGCATTACGGGGAAAGTGCTGGAAAGCGCCTTATTTTCTCACAATATGGCGCATTCCTGCCTTTTCCCTAGTGCTGGCTCACAATGGGCTACTAAGCACCAACTCAGGCAACCTTGCACCATGGTTCACCTTCCTGGATAAAATCCCCTGTGCTTTCCATGCCACTAGAGTCAAGCTATCCTGGCTGATGAGGGGTGAAACCCCAAAAATAGTGCTAAGATGCTTGTTTCCAGTTCATGGAGTACCTGGTCTTGCAGTTCAGGCTCGACTATTCCCATTGGGCGCAGGGTCAAAACTGATTTGGATATTGCTGAGTTAAAACTAGTATGACATGGGGAGCAAATAAACAATGGATTTAGGCCCATATCACTGTACTGGGGTGAATGTGTGACATTATTCTGCATTCTGTCCATCAATTGTGCTTTTTGGATAAATGTATTTGAAGTTGCAAAGAAATTGATTGATTTATCAATTCACAAACTCTTCCTTAGCTTCCTCTTGTTTTCTACATTCAACTTAACTTGGGTTGTCACATATTTAAACCATCAATGAGGTCCTTTAAAATTTGGCAGGCAAAGTTAAACCTTGCTATATGGCTTTTAGTCATTTTTTCATTCAATTAACTTCCATCATCTTCACATTGGCTGCAATAAGGAACAAAAACAGTTCTGGCAAATCTGCCAGGCCATAGAAGATGAATGTGTTGATTTGTTCGGCATTCCGTCCATTACTTGAGTGTCCTTGGCCACAGAGGAATGGCTCACCCACCATCATTTATATATTTTTTAAAGAGAGACTCTTGGATCAGGGGTGCATTTTCCGAAAATACACAACTAATAATGTCTTTCAAATGGTTAAAGTTTTTTCTAGCATTTTTATGACCAGCATGGTCAAACTAGAATAGCACCAGAATTAAAGTAGTCCCCATTAGAGTATTAGAAGGCTAAAAAAGTGGCCCATGTTTGCAAATCAAGACGGTTTTAAACTTGTAAAGACATGCTGTGTAGGTGTTTTGCCAAGTATGGAAGACTGCATGGATTTGAGCTTGCTGCAGACAACGTTTGTTATATTATCATTTTGCTATCAGGGAAACCAACACTAAAAACCGACCGAGCTGACCATAAAACAGGCCCACAACCAGCCTGTTGGGCACTGCCTGATTGCCCTTTATGCCAGTCCGAACCTGCTGCCCAGGCTTCCATATTAGTGGATCGGATACACCCTAAAGGGAAATTGTGTAAGAGAAGGTGCACTAAACAGGACACCCCCATGGATGCTGTTCCACCTGGTGTCAAGTCCTGGCAATGGCTTTACGGATTGGTGTCACTACAACGCATGCTTTTACCACGCATGCCTTTACAACGCGGTTTTTACCACGCAGTCCATTACAACGCATAATGCTTTTAGGCGCTGGATAGTGAATTATTTAATTTACTATTCCAACTCCAGTCCCCGTGGATAGCAGGGAAGGTGTTGGATAGTATATTAAATACATTCCCTATCCTAGAGCGCCCCCCAGCGCATTGCGTTGTAATGGTTTGCGTGGTAAAAGTTGCGATGTAATGGTAGTGCGTTGTAAAAAATTTGTTGTAACCGTGCTACACCTGGCTTTACCAACAGTGGAGTTGGCAGTGCCCTGCTATCAATAAAATCTAATTCCCCCAGTCACTAAATGAGGTAAGGGATGTAAGTGTAGAGCTGATGCGACTTCTGGCAATTATTGCTCTTTTGGGCTAGATGGGAAATGGGAAATCTGCCCATTCGCCACTGCAAAAAAAGGTGGGGGTATGTACAAACACCCTTTTGTGAGTCTGTGATTTACAAAATAGGGTTTGAGAGTTGCTATTAGGAAGGGGCATGCCAAGGGTATCCCTTCTTAATAGCGAATCAGAATGATGTGAACCATTGTTAAGCGACCGCATTTACGGTTGCAAAACACTTGCAGATTACCGCCTACTTCAAGTAGGTGGTAAGCCACTTGCAAATGGAAAGGGGTCCTCAGGAAACCCCTTCCCTGTGTGAAAGGGTGCGAAAATATTTTAGAGCAGACAGTGGTCCCAGGGACCACTGCCTGCCCTTAGAAAATTAAAAGAAAATTAAAAAAAAATTTAAACACATCACAAAAAGTTGCTTTCTTGAAAAATCAAACACAGACATGAGGGCCTGCTGTCCCCAACAGGCCACCATCCCTGTTTTTGTAGGCCATTCCCAATGGGTCGCAGATTGCGACCTGCCTCATGAATATTAGTGAGGCAAGTTCCTTGCGACCCATTTGAGAATTGCAAATTGTGTCTCAGACACTGTTGTACATTCGATTTTGCGAGGTGCAAATTACAAGTCGCAAAACATTGCAATTTGCAATTTGCAAAATGAAATGGTCATACATCAGGCCCCTAGCCTGGTACTACCATCCTCTAAATGAACCTCAACTTCTTCAACAGCCCCATAATTGGCTCATAATCCTGTGTTTACCTGAATTACCTATGTAAGCAGGAACAAGGCTCACGACTAGCAAAATTCATGAGTAGACGTTCCTAAAGGTCAGAAAACTCAAACTGTCTCAATCATTTTTTCTGCAGTACCAAAATTCTGACATGCATTTTTTGTAGCCTTCTTCCTTGTTTTGTTTCTGGAAGATATCAAAGGCGTTTATAATTTATCTTAGTTTTTTAGCTTTTCCTAATGCTCTGCCCTTTAGGAGGTTTTGTGGAGTCTTCTGTTAAGGGTAGTTGGTTTCTTTTGGTGTGGGTTGTACTGTTATTGTTATAGTTTGTCTTCTTGAATGCACGTAACGCGCAATGGTATAGCTTGTATATTGTGGTTTATATTCTGAGATTGTATGGATTTTGTTTACATTTTTGCATGATTTCTTGTTCTTGTAATCTTTGTTTCATGTCTAGGTCACCCACCTCGCAAGGTTACCACGTAATTAAAAAAACATGAATTAAAAACACAGGGCAGCAGAAATAATCATGCCAAAGAGTGTTTCTCTTCTACTGGCCCTACTAGCTTCCTTTCACCAAATATCAAACTATGAACCAAGTCACAAAGCTTTTCCTGATCTATGTCTCACTTAATCATGAAATAATTCATAATGTACGAATGTACAGGCTATGACTAATTCATGAAGAGTGAAACAGTTGCAACACCATGCAATCTGGAGATGATTACTATGCCCTCATAGCTTCATGCTTAGTTTAGATGAGTGGGTGTTAGCTCAGTGAGAGATTCTTAATCTTGCAGGAATTCAGAAACATTTAGGACCGCATTTACTTATTTTTTGCGTAGTTCAGTGCTACAAGCCTTCCTGATGCACAGCCCTACATCAAAAGAAAAGGGTAGGCATGCACTGTATCTATGAGATATGGCGCATTCCTGTCCTCTTTTACTGTGCTGGTGCACAATTGGCCACTTGGCTCCAACGCTGGCACCCTTGCACCATGGAGCAAGGGTGCCTGATTTGAAATCAGGTTGTTCTTGTGCAGGAAGGGTCATCTTCCTTCACAAAAGCAACTGTTACACCACCCCTGGGGAGGTGCAGGCTTTTGACTCATTCCCAGGTTCCTGGCATGTTGTGAATCTGGGAATGTGTCAAATGCCATGGCTGTTACGTGGAACACTATGTAGATATCTTCCTAGACAGTCTAAGTTGTTAAATATCAATGATTAGTGTTGTCATTTACATGGTTATAGAAATACATTGTCAAGCAAACAAGGATAATGTTAAATAAGATCTATTTTATAAAAAATGAAAGAGATAAAAACACAATCGAATCAAAGCAGATCATTTTCGACAAACTATGTGCAATACATTTGAATCACTGTTTAAAATAAGGCTGTATCTTTATATGATCCAATCAATAGTATTGTGGCAAGACTGAAATTAGTTTCGACGCGCATTTCGGCGCTAGGGTAGCGCCTTCTTCAGGAAATCAGGCCACAGATTCCTAAAGATGATGGAAACATAGTCTATATTAAAATATCTATGCATGCTTGACAGTTGGAACATCTGTTACAACTACCTTAGTTACATAGTGTATGAAACCAACCGTACATATTTCAAGTAATATCTATAACAAAAGATAACTTTGTGCAGTGTCTTCACAACAAACAATAGTTTAACATTACAGTATCTTACAATGCAAAGATGTTGGAGATCTTAGGTTTCTACGAATATAGAGCTCTATACATAAAGATAACAGATATCGTATCATTACAGTTTCATTTAGGTTGCAAACAACAGAACATAGAGTAATGATTATATCTAAGTTGGGAGCAAAAAGGAGAGAGAAAGTTGGTGCAAGGGGGATGAGAAATACAATGTGTGTAGTTAAGGAAGAGTCGAAACTGGCAAATCTGACCATGATATAAAGAGTCTAGAAAGGGAGATAAGCAGAATGAATTTTCTGAAAGCTGATGATTTAGGAGATCCAAACTGCCCATGGAAATGAACTGTGAGACACAAAATATTAAGAGCTGAATAGGAGTAGCATGTTAAATACCTGTGTCTATATGGACTGGAAGTTTACAGAATATGGGGCCGGTCTTTCTGAATGATGTTATGTTATGTTATGTTAAAAAGCTTATACCGCGCACGTACACCGAAACGGTTTCTTGGCGCTCATAACAGACATAGCAGACCAGGGCCCGGGGTTTTACTCAAAGGCAACTTTGAAGAGGTGAGTTTTTAATGTCTTTCGGAATAGGTCGTATGAGGGGCAGTGACGAAAAGATGAAGGGAGAGAATTCCAAAAGGAAGGCCCTAGAAAGGAGAGGCGCAGACCACCGTGTTTTTTCCGGCGGTAACATGGAATGCATAAAAGGTTGTCAGCAGAGGAGCGGAGATTGCGGGTAGGGAGATAACGTTTTAATTTGGAGGAAATGAACAGAGGTGCTCGATTCTGGAAGGATTTGAAAATGGTGCACCCAAGTTTGAAGGAGCACCGTTTGGCCACTGGGAGCCAATGGAGACTCTTTAGGAGAGGAGAAACATGCTGGTGTTTTGGTTGGTGGAACACCAAGCGGGCGGCCTGGTTCTGGATAAGCTGGAGTCTTTGGAGCTGGTAGGCGGGAATTCCCACATACAGGATATCTGCAAAGTCAACCCTGGAGATGACTAGAGCCAGGATGACTAAAATGAGTGCCTCTCTGGTTAGAAATCGACAAATCTTGCGGATCCTGCGCAGTTGGAAAAAGCAGGCAGATGTTACAGCCGAGATTTGCGATTTCATAGATAGATCCTCAGAGATGACCACTCCAAGACTTTTCACCGAGTTAACCGGGCGAGGGGGAATGCCCAAAGAGGGGGGCCAGTAATTATCCTCCCAGGGGTTGGTCGAGCCACCCACCAGAACAAGTTCCGTCAACAATGATGCGGTAAATTTCCTCAATACTAAAATAATCAACAGAAAATATACAAAGTTATGTCGAGCTCTGTTTAATGCAGTGAACTCTATAGAGGATAAGGAATGCTATTTCTAACCTTATATTTTGTGGAAATGTGGCGTTCAAGGATATCATCACTTTCCTTGGTATAGTGGCCCTATGGATGGGGGACTTTACTTCTATTGTTCTGACGACAAGGGGGTGCGTAAAAAAATGAGGAACTGAATGTTCTGTGCTTTGGACCAGGAAGTCTGGAGACAGTGGTGACCGCCTGATATGTCCCCCCCATAAACCTCTGTGGGAGTAGCCAAAAACCTAGGGGTAAAACTGGACAACTCATTGGACATGAAGACCCAAGTTCAATCAGTGGTCGGCACTTGCTATGGAACCCTGAAAACGCTTTGAAAATTCTTACCCTTTTTGTCTCTCTCCCACAGAAGGACTGTGGTCCAGGCCCTTATCACTTCAAGGCTGGACTACGCAAATGTCCTCTACTTGGGTCTCCCAGAATGCCTTCTGAGTAAACTCCAGGTCGTGCAGAATGCGGCCGCCAGAGCCATTCTTATGTTGGGCCTTAGAGCCCACATTTCACACCATCTTAAGAACTTACATTGGCTCCCTATTCGCCGCAGAATTCAGTTCAAAGCCCTGACACTGGCTTTTAAAGCCTTACATGGTACTGGGGCAATTTACATTAGGAGAAGAGTGAGCTTCTACACACCCGGTAGAGCTCTAAGATCATCTCATCAACATTTGATGAGTGTGCCTCAATTCGATCATTCCCGCAGAGGAGGTCGCTCTTTTCAAGTCCAGGTAGCACACCTTTGGAATGAACTCCCTATAGCAATCAGGCAAGCGTCCGACATTTTGCATTTCAGGAAACTACTTAAGACATGGCTGTTTCAGCGGTAATCCTCTTTTTGCCTCTGTGTGCTCGCTTTCCTACTGTCGCTCTGTTTCCGCTAGCGCCGGGACACTCTTCTGAGTAGCTGTGCGCTCTACAAATATGAGAAAATAAATAAATAAATAATGGAGCTAAATTCAATAGTTAGCAAAGGCCTATTATTTAACATTTCTACAGACTCATTAATGTCTGTAATTTATCGTTATTACAGTTATTTGATTATCTGATGAAGATTTGTTTATATTGTGCATCTGCTTGCATGTATGTGATTATCCTGACAGGGAAGCTACAGAATGTAGATATCTTCTAATAGGTATATGTATAGAGGAGGGATTTTACCTTGTCTAATAGATCTCATGGGTTTGGTAGCCAGTATTTCTTTGTTTGATGAGGCTTGTTCCAGGTGGCCAATCATCTAGATAGCGGCCATTGATGACGTTCCTGGAAAATAGGAGGCACGAAGAGAATATAAAAATATGTGCGGCTGGTTGGAAAGTCCTATACTGTCGGTTCTCTAAGTGGTGGGATGCGTCGGGCGGCAAGTCTCAATACTAACTAATGGTAGTTTTATAGAAAAACACATGTAGCGTGAGGTATCTAAGGTGGAGGGGAGGTATTACTTAAGTGCAAGTCCTAGATCTGGTTGCGATCTTGCTGACATTGTTTGAACGGAGGTAGCGCGGGTCGCAGCAATGCGTCTAGTTTGATGAAACTACAGATGTAGATGATGTGGTAAAAGCCGTAAATCTACGAGATTGTATTGCATTTGTCCAATACTAACTAATGGTAGTTTTGTAGAAAAACACAAGTAGCGTGAGGAATCTGAGGTGGAGGGGAGGTATTACTGAAGTGCAAGCACTAGGTCTAGTTGCAATATAGTTAACATTATTTGAACGGAGGTAGCGCGGGTCACAGCAACGCCTCTAGTTTGATGGAACCATCAATGTTAAAGGCCGCGGGCGGGCCAAATTAGGTAGATACTATGGCGCTGTCCATTTATTGACATTAGAGTGTAGAAAGGAGAAGAACACATGCTGCAGGTAGCTGGGGGGTCTATATGTTACCCAGAGGGATGGCGTGGCACTTGTGATCTGCTAGCGTTTAAAAGTAAACGTGGAAACACCCACCATACCAACCATGGAATGCCTCCTTATTGCAGTGTGAGGCAATGCAGAGACTTGTGTTGAATTGCCTCACACTACATCTATGAGGCCATGAAAAGCCACGCAGGGTGGCTTTATGCGGACTTTCAGATATGACTCTGCAGTGTGCACCACCGAGTATCATGAAATGTTGTTGCAGGGATTCTGCTCCGGGACAGAACTATGCTTGGGACCATAGAACATCAGTATGTAGGGCATTCAGTCGCCATACCACACCAGAAAAATGAGCTCATATATCTATATAGCTCATATATACCACAGAAAAATTTGTAAATTGTGGTTGCTATATTACTCTTTTGTGTAAAATAAATGGGCCTACTTCGGCTGAAGTTAGGTATAACTAATTGAAAAGTTTCTGTGAACTTGTCTAGAAATATTTTTATGAACTGTCTGATTGATTCATAGACCCATAGAAGGGTCATTTATTATAATTTTTGTGCAAATTATTTAAATTGCCAAAATAGGCATTGATATTTAAAATGAGTTCCTTGTGAACATTGTTTTTGTACTCATGTACTTACCCAGCTCACAAGGACGTATGGGTTGCTCTTGTTATTATAAATATGCCTTGTAAATAAGGCACCCTTTCACACTATGCTTAGCGTGAAAGGGGTGGGCAATGGGCCTTCCACCGGAATGCCCACTGATTTTGATGCAGACCCCTATTTACAAGGGCAGCGTATATAGTAGGCATCGCCAAAATTAGGACGAGGGATTACCTGGATTTAAGTTCGCAAAAAGAGGAGAAATGCTTTATTTCTCCTCGTTTTTGCTTTTTTCATGTGTGCTGCCTTGTGCAGCACATATAGAAAACAAAATGCCTTGGATTGCTTATGAACAGGAATGTCCCCATTCCTGCACATAAAAAATGACATTTTGTGACTTCCATGTATGCTGCATTAGGCAGCACACATAGAAGTGTTAAAATCCCATTTAAAGACAGTTTATGTACAGGAAGGGGGTCCTTCCTGTACATAAACAATCGTTCCACTGCACTTAGACACCCTTGCACTATGGTTCAAGGGTGCCTGCATTGGTGCTACACTGTAGTGCCAGCGCAGGGAGAAACACAAGGCTGCACCATATTCTCATAAATATGGAGCAGCCTTGCATTTCTGAAGTGGTGGAGTGAGGCGTTAAGCCATGACTGCTAACGCTTCACTCCGCCCCTGCAATTGTAAATATCCCCCTTTGTCCCTTTCTATCTCAGCATGGATGGCACTGAGCTAATCCTATGCTTAAAGACTTTGATAGAAAAGCAGACATTTGAGATGAGCAAATTTAGAGTGTCGCTGGTGTTGAGAGTACCCTATACAGGAGCTGATTTCCACCTAAACTTGAGAACTACCCAGAGATCTCTGCTTATTTTTTACACATACACATACATACATATAATTTTTTTTCTTCTCACTGAAAAAAACCAAATGTTACAGGAACGTTATAATTAGACTCAGATTTAATTCATACCAAACCATTTAAATTCAGCAGTTATATTTGCCTAAGCTAACTATAACGTATGCCCCTGCAATTAACTGCTTATGGGCTCACATATTAGATCACTCTTGACATGGTCAGTGACATCACTGATGACATCTCAAATGACATCACTGATGGCATCACCCAGTGATTGTGAGCGTTTTCTAAAAGTTACTGAGTGTTAAACATATATACTAAGGCAAGTGGCTGTGGGAGTGCATGTATGGGTGAGTGAGTGGGTGTGTAAGTGGTGTATTGAAAAGTGAGTGGATATGTGAGACACTTTATACATGAGTGAGTGGGTGTTTGAGTTTTAGTATGGGTGAGAGAGTGTGTGTGTCGGTGGGTGCATGAGGCAGTGAGTTGCTGTGTGAGTATCTGTATGGGTGAGTGAGTGAGTGTGTAAGTGGCTGTAATGGTAAATGAGTGGGTGAATGAGTGGCTGTGTGGGTAAGTATGTGGTTGTGTCAGTGGCTGAATGAGAGAGCACATGAGTGTCTGAATGGATGAATGAGCATGTACATAAGTATCTGTGTGGGTGAGTGTCAGGGTATATGACTGGCTGTATTGGTGCATGAATGGGTGTTTAAATGGCTGTATGGGTAACTGAGTGGGTGCATAAGTGGTATATGGGTGAGTATGTGGGGGGTTGAGTTGCTGTAAGGGAAAATGAGTGAATGTGAGAGTGGCTGTGGGTGAGTGCACGCTTGTGCCTGTGACTATATAGGTGAGTGAGTACATGTGTTCGTATCTATATAAGAAAGTGATTGGTTGTGTGAGTGACTATATGAGTAACTATATGAGTGAGTAGGTAGGTGTGTGAGTAGCTGTATGGGTGACTGATTCAGTGTGTAAGTGGCTGTATGGATGTATGAGTGGGTGTGTAAGTGTCTATATATCTGTATGAATGGATGTGTGAGTGGCTGTATTGGTCATTGAATAGGTACATGAGTGACTGGATATGTGAGTTAACTGTTGCATTACTAGCTATGGGTGAATAGATGTGTGTGTGGCTGAATGGATCAGTGAATAGGTGTGTGAGTGTTTGGGTCAGTGAATGGGTATGTTAGTAATTGTGTGGCAATGAGTGTATAAGATGCTGTATGGGGATATAAGTGGATGTGTGAGTGGGTCAGTGAACAATGTCATCAGTGATATAATCAGTTATGTAATTTGAGATTAAATTAGTGATGTCACTTGAGATGTCATCAGTGATGTCACTGACCATGTCATGAGAGATGTAGTATGTGAGGGCATAAGCAGTGCATTGTGAAGAATAGGTTATAGTTAGCTCAAGCTACTATAACTTCTGAATGTCAATGGTTTTGTACTAGTGAGATCTGAGACTATAATGTCTCTGTAATCTTTGCTTTTTTCAGTGAATTTCTATGGTGTGTTTAAAATCTATTTCCTAACTATAACGTCCCTGTAACCTTTGTTTTTCAGTGAATTTTTAAGCTTTTTTTTAAATTTCTTGTCCTAACCATAACATACTTGTAACCTTTAATTTTCTTTTCTGTGAATTTCTAAGGTTTTGTTTTTAAATTGAAACTCAATGCTTCCAGTAATGGCTGATGTTTTCAGTGAGTTTCTAAGATTTAAACATATGTTTATTTCATAACTATTATCTATTTTTATAATAATATTTCATAAAGATACGATATCTGCAAATATTAATCTGATGACCCTTTATACATTTTGAGGGGGGAAATGTGGGCGTTAAGAACCTGTAGTGCACTTGACATGGTGGATGCGTGGACCCAGCGTGATTTTTTTAGAAGTAACTCTGTTTTGTTTAAGATGTGTAGTTTCAACTATGTTAATGTTACTAAAATAATTATTTTGTGGAAATATTTTAAAGGTGGTTGTAATAGCTTTTTATATGCTGCAAACCACCGTGCATGGTCGTGCCATGTTTATTCTGGTACATGGTGGGTGCTCAGCTTCAGCTTGCTTTGTTGAAAGGAAAATAGGTACTACATATTATATATATGTTTAGGTCGATGTATGTAGCTTCCTAGAAACTAATAAAAAATCATGTTATTATAGACAATAAACTTTTTTAAGTCTTTGTAATTGGTTTATGTAAGCTGGGTGCTCAGTGGGTGCGCGACTCCGGCATGACTTTTATAATAGAAAAATATCAAATTTTAAAGGAGTTTGGAAGGGCTGAAAGAAGAACAGAAAGAAGGTACGATTCTTGAAATGGGAAAAATGAGAAAGGAAGAATAAAGTTTTGCTATTGGGAACAAATGCAATAATTATTCCCAGAAAAGGTTAGTATTGAATCTTTACACACTCATGTATTGCCATATGGTGGCAATACATTAGTGTGTAAACATTTAATACCAACCCAAAGTTAGGGGTATTTAATTTTTCTCGCTCCTCCATTGGTTCTTGAAGTACTTTCTGTCAAAGTAGAAAAATCAGAGCTGAGGACCTACTGGTGGTAAATCGGTTGTTTTCATAATTTGGACTGGTGTATGAATTCTACATAAATTTACAAATGAAGCGAAGTTCATTCTTCACCACCTTGTCAGATTATATAAAGGCATTTTCAGTTCGCCATCAACTCCATTTTAAAACTCAGTGGCAATTAGATATTTTATTTCTTTGGGAACATCACTTGCTATAACAAGCATTTGCAATGCAATAGGTCTCGCATTAGGAAAGTTTCAGCTATTGGTCTTGTAAATGACAAATATTTTATTTATGTGTTGGTTTTGAAAATAGCGAAATTAATAGCTTTGCCATTTACAATGCCAATACTTTTATCGTTTGCAAATGTGACACCTATAGCATTTGTAATGCAACATGTTTTGTATTTACGTGACTTAGATGTATTGATATTACAAATAACAATGGCTTTTAATTTTTCTAAATAATTAATACTTAAATAAAAGTTATTGTAATTTATAATGGCAATAGCTTAAACTTTTGTAAATAACTTTTGTGAAGATTATGTTCAGTGTATTTTATTGTGACGAAAATCCAAGAACAGAAGTGAAATATTAACATCTTTTTATGACATTTGTAATAAAGTTTGAAACATTGAGAGAAAATATTTGAACCAGTTGTTGTTGAATGGTTGCACAGATTGATACTGTGTTGGCGCTGAGTGATGTTGTGGTGGCGACGAGGATGCTGCGGCGTTCAGTGATGCTGTTGTAGCGCATAGTGATGTTGTGGTGCCCCTGAGTGATGCTGTGCTACCCCTGAGTGATGCTGTGGTGATGCAATAGATAGAGTGAGTGCGATAGATAGCTAGAGGGTGGGCGAAAGATAGCTAGAGGGAGGGCGATAGATGTAATGTAATGTAATGTAAAAATCACGTATATAACGCAAAAACTGTCACCCTAAGGGTATCCTGGCGCTTTTAGAAATGGTGATGGTCAGCACGTTACCAGCCCGTAATAGGCAGTGAAAGAACTAGTTTTCCATCCTAGGAAACAACCAGGTTTTCAGATTCTTTCTGAAACAGGTCCATGAACTGGCCTGTCTGATGGTCTGGGGCAGCTAGAGGGAGGGCGTAAGATAATTAGAGTGAGGGCGAAAGATAGATAGATAGCGTGAGGGCGATAAATAGATAGCGTGAGGGCGATAGATAGATAGCGTGAGGGCGATAGATAGAGTGAGGGCGATAGATAGAGTGAGGGCGATAGATAGATGTGTGTGGTTGGGGTGTGGTTGGGTGTGTGGTTGGGTGTGGGTTGGGTGTGTGGTTGGGCGTGTGGTTGCGCGTGTGGTTGAGCGTGTGGTTGAGCGTGTGGTTGTGCATGTGGTTGTGCGTGTAGTTTTGCGTGTAGTTGTGCGTGTAGTTATGTTTGTGTGTTTGGGTTGATGTTTGTGTGTGGGGTGATGTTTGTGTGGTTGTGTGTGTGTGTGGTTGTGTGTGTTTGTGTGGTTGTGTGTGTGGTTGTATGTGTGTGTGTGCGTGGTTGTATGTAAGTGTGTGTGCGGTTACAGAAGGATGTATGTGGAAGAGAGCAGCAGATCAGCACAGCAAAAGAGAACAGGGAGTTAAAGAAGGAGGCGGTGGAAGAGAACAGCAGATCGGCACAGGAGAATAGAACAGAACAGGGAGCTAGTGAGGGAGGCGGTGGAAGAGAGCAGCAGATCAGTACAGGAGAATAGAAGAGAACGGGGAATTAGAGAAGGAGGTGGGTGGAAGAGAGCAGCAGATCAGCACAGCAAGAGAGAACAGGGAGATAAAGAAGGAGGCGGGTGGAAGACAGCAGCAGATCAGCACAGGAGAAGAGAACAGGGAGTTAAAGAAGGAGGTGGGCTGGAAGAGAGCAGCAGATCAGCACAGTAAAAGAGAACAGTTAGTTAAAGCAGGAGGTGGGGTGGAAGAGAGCAGCAGATCAGCACTGAAAAAGAGAGGGGAACAGGGAGTTAGAGAAGGAGGCACGGTGGAAGAGAGCAGCATATCAGCACGAGAGAAGAGAAGAGAACAAGGAGTTAGAGAAGGAGGTGGGTGGAAGAGAGGAACAGATCAGCACAGCAGAAGAGAACAGGGAGTTAAAGAAGGAGGTGGGGTGGAAGAGAGCAGCAGATCAGCACAGGAGAAGAGAATAGAACAGGGAGTTAGATAAGGAGGTGGGGTGGAAGAGAGCAGCAGAACAGCACAGGAGAAGAGAACAGGGAGGTTGAGAAGGAGGTGGGTGGAAGAGAACAGCAGATCAGCATGAGGAAAGAGAACAGGGAGTTAAAGAAGGAGGTGGATGGATGAGAGTAGCAGATCAGCACAGGAGAAGAGAACACGGAGTTAAAGAAGGAGGCGGGGTGGAAGAGAACAGCAGATCGGCGGAGGAGAAGAGAACCAGGAGTTACGGAAGGAGGCGGTGGAAAAGAACAGCAGATCAGTACAGGAGAAGAGAACAGGGAGTTAGAGAAGGAGGCGGGTGGAAGAGAGCAGCAGATCAGCACAGGAGAAGAGAAGAGAACAGGGAGGGAAAGAAGGAGGTGGTGTGGAAGAGAGCAGCAGATCAGCACAGGAGAAGAGAACAGGGAGTTAAAGAAGGAGGCGGGTGGAAGAGAGCAGAAGATTAGCACAGGAGAAAAGAACAGAGTTAAAGAAGGAGGCGATGTGGAAGAGAGCAGCAGATCAGCACATGAGAAGAGAACAGGGAGTTAGAAAAGGAGGCGGAAGGAAGAGAACAGCAGATCAGCATGGGAGAAGAGAACAGGGAGTTAGAGAAGCAGGTGGTGGAAGGAAACAGCAGATCAGCACAGGAGAAAAGAACAGAGTTAAAGAAGGAATCGGGGTGGAAGAGAGCAGCAGATCAGCACAGGTGAAGAGAACATGGATATAAAGAAGAAGGCGGGTGGAAGAGAGCAGCAGATCAGCTTGGGAGAAGAGAAGAGAAAAGGGAGTTGGAGAGGGAGGTGGGTGGAAGAGAGCAGCATAACAGCGCAGCAGAAAAGAACATGGAGTTAAAGAAGGAGGCGGGTGGAAGAGAGCAGCAGATCAGCACAGGAGAAGAGAACAGGGAGTTAGAGAAAGAGGCGAGTGGAAGAGAACCGCAGATTAGCGCAGGAGAAGAAAACAGGGAGTTAAAGAAGGAGGCGGGTTGGAAGAGAGCAGCAGATCAGCACAGGAGAAGAGAAGAGAACAGGGAGTTAGAGAAGGAGGCAGGGTGGGAGAGCGCAGCAGATCAGCACAGGTGAAGAGAACATGGATATAAAGAAGGAGGTGGGGTGGAAGAGAGCAGCAGTTCAGCACAGGAGAAGAGAACAGGGAGTTAAGGAAGGAAGCGGGTGGCAGAGAACAACATATTAGCACAGGAGAAGAGAACAGGGAGTTAGAGAAGGAGGCGGGGTGAAAGAGAACAGCAGATCAGAACAGGAGAAGAGAAGCGAACAGGGAGTTAAAGAAGGAGCTGGGGTGGACGAGAGCAGCAGATCAGCACAGGAGAAGATAACAGGGAGTTAGAGAAGGGGGCGGGTAGAAGAGAGCAGCAGATCAGCACAGGAGAACAGAACAGGGAGTTAAAGAAGGAGGCGGGTGGAAGAGAACAGCAGTTCAGCATAGGAGAAGAGAACAGGGAGTTAAGGAAGGAAGCGGGTGGAAGAGAACAACATATTGGCACAGGAGAAGAGAACAGGGAGTTAGAGAAGGAGGCGGGGTGAAAGAACAGCAGATCAGCACAGGAGAAGAGAAGTAAACAGGGAGTTAAAGAAGGAGTTGGGGTGGACCAGAGCAGCAGATCAGCACAGGAGAAGATAACAGGGAGTTAAAGAAGGAGGCGGGTAGAAGAGAACAGCAGTTCAGCACAGGAGAAGAGACCAGGGAGTTAAAGAAGGAGGTGGGGTGGATGAGAGCAGCAGATCAGCACAGGAGAAGAGACCAGGGAGTTAAAAAAGGAGGCGGTGGAAGAGAGCAGCAGATTAGCACAGGAGAAGAGAACATGGAGTTAAAGAAGGAGGCGGCGTGGAAGAGAGCAGCAGATCAGCAAAAGAGAACAGAGAGTTAAAGAAGGAGGCGGTGGAAGAGAACAGCAGATCAGCACAGGAGAAGAGAAGAGAACAGGGAGTTAGAGAAGGAGGTGGGTGGAAGAGAGGGAGGGCGATAGATAGATAGAGGGAGGGCAGGCGATACAGTGAGGGCGATAGAGGGAGGGCGATAGATAGAGGGAGGGCGATAGATAGAGGGAGGGCGATAGATAGAGGGAGGGAGGGGGATAGATAGAAGGAGGGCGATAGATAGATAGAGTGAGGGAGGGCAATAGATAGATAGAGGTAGGGCGATAGAGTGAGTGAGGGCGGTTAGTGAGTGAGGGCGGTAGAGTGAGTGAGGGCGGTAGAGTGTGTGAGGGCGGTAGAGTGAGTGAGGGCAGTAGAGTGAGTGAGGGCGGTAGAGTGAGGGCGGTAGAGTGAGGGCGGTAGAGTGGTAGAGTGAGGGCGGTAGAGTGAGGGCGGTAGAGTGAGGGCGGTAGTGTGAGGGCGGTAGAGTGAGTGCGGTAGAGGGAGGGCGGTAGAGGGAGGGCGGTAGAGGGAGGGTGGTAGAGGGAGGGCGGTAGAGGGACGGCGGTAGAGGGACAGCGGTAGAGGGACGGCGGTAGAGGGACGGCGGTAGAGGGAGGGCAGTAGAGGGAGGGCAGTAGAGTGAGGGCAGTAGAGTGAGGGCAGTAGAGTGAGGGCAGTAGAGTGAGGGCAGTAGAGTGGTGATGGTGTGTGAGAGGGTGAGGGTGTTCGAGGGGGTGTGAGGGTGAGGGTGTGTGTGAATGAGGGTGTGTGAGGGTGTGTGTGAGGGTAAGGGTGTGTGGGGGTGCAGGTGTGTGAGTGATGGCATGTAAGGGTGAGGGGGTGTGAGTGGGTGAGGGGGTGTGAGTGGGTGAGGGGGTGTGAGGGAGGGTGAGGGCTAAAGCGTGTGAGGGAGGGCAGGAGAGGGGGAGGGTGGGTGAGGGTGAGAGAGGGTGAGGGTGTGTGAGGGTGAGAGGGTGCGAGGGTGAGAGGGTATGTGAGGGTGAGGGGGTGGGTTAGGGGGTGTGAGGGTCAGGGAGGGTCAGGGGAGGTGATTGGGTGGGTGAGAGGATGAGGGTGTGTGTGAGGGTGAGGGGGTGTGTGAGGGTGAGGGGGTGTGAGGGTGAGGGGGTGTGAGGGAGGGTGAAGGGGAGAGAGGGTGAGGGGGTGTGAAGGTGAGGGGATGTGTGAGGGGATGGGTGAGGGTGAAGGGGTGGGTGAGAGGGTGAGTGAGGGTGAGGGTGTGTGAGGGTGAGGGAGAAAGGGTGGGTGAGGGTGAAAGGGTGGGTGAGCATGGGTGAGAGGATGAGTGAGGGTGAGGGGGTGTGTGAGGGTGAGGGGGTGTGTGAGGGGGTGGGTGGGGGTGTGTGTGAGTGTGAGTGAGGGTGAGGGGTGTGAGGGTGAGGGGGTGTGAGGATGTGAGGGAGGGTGAGGGGGTGTGAGGGTGAGTGGGGCTGTGAGGATGAGGGGGTGTGAGGGTGAGGAGGTGAGTGAGGGGCGTGAGGGGGTGAGTGAGGGTGAGGGAGGTGAGGATGTGTGAGGGTGTGTGAGAGTGAGGGGGTGTGAGGGTGGGTGAGGGGGTGTGAGGGGTGTGAGGTTGTGGGGGTGTGAGGGTGTGGGGGTGTGAGTGTGTGGGGGTGTGAGTGTGTGGGGGTGTGTGTGGTGTGAGGGAGTGGGGGTGTGAGGGAGTGGGGGTGTGAGGGGGTTTGAGAGTGAGGGGATGTGAGGGTGAGGGGGTGTGAGGGGGTGTGAGGATGAGGGGGTGCGAGGGTGAGGGGGTGCGAGGGTGTGTGAGGGTGAGAGGGTGTGTGAGGGTGAGAGGGTGTGTGAGGGTGTGTGAGGGTGAGAAGGTGTGTGAGGGTGAGAGGGTGTGAGAGGGTGTGTGAGGGTGAGAGGGGATGAGTGAGGGTGAGAGGGTGGGTGAGGGTGAGAGGGTGTGTGAGGGGCTGTGAGGGTGAGAGGGGGTGTGAGGGTGAGAGGGGGTTTGAGGGTGAGAGGGGGTGAGAGGGGGTGAGAGTGTGTGTGAGAGTGAGAGTGTGAGAGAGTGAGAGTGTGAGAGAGTGTGAGTGAGGATGTGTGAGGGTGAGGGTAAGGGTGATGGGGTGTGAGGGTGAGGGGGTGTGGGGTTGAGGGGGTGTGTGGGTGAGGGTATGTGAGGATGAGGGGGTGTGAGGTTGAGGGGGTGCGAGGTTGAGGGGGTGTGAGGGTGTGTGAGCGTGGGGTATGTGAGGGTTGTGAGGGTGAGTGAGGGTGTGTGGGTGAGTGAGGGTGTATGAGGGTGTGTGAGGGTGTGTGAGGGTGTGAGAGGGTGTGAGAGGGTGTGTGAGGGTGCTGAAGGGACGTGAAATAGCGTGTCCCATCTGTAATGTACTGGTCGGTGAAATAACGTGTTCTGCGAGTGCTGAAGGGGAAGAGGTTGGTGAAATAACGGGTTGATGTATTCTGAAGGGGTCGAGTACGGTGAAATAATGCGTCCGATGTGCACAGAAGAGACGAGTACGGTGAAAAACGGAGCCATTGCTAGGACTTTTCTGGTGAAATACTTGATGAGAACCCAGGCCTGTATAATGCTGTCTTCTGCGTGCAAGTCTGTGCAGTCATGGTGTATTCGGCAGTGGTGCGCACGAAAACACTTAACGGCTCGTAACTCTTATAAAAAAAAAAGCCCGCGGCATGGCTGTGGCGGGGGAGGGGGGGAGAGGCAGGGGAGCTGCAGCCTTTCAAGACTGATGCCTAGGGCTAGGCACAGACAAATGGTGGTGCGCGATATGCACGCAGGGGGGGGGGGGCGGGGGAGCAGTAGCCTTTGAAGTCTGATGCCTTGAGGCTCAGACAAAGGGTGTGTGTGACGTGGCTGGCGTGCAAATGGCAACCGCTTGGGTGGGAGGCGGTTCGGGGAGCAAATGGCAGGCGCGTGCACAGGCACATGCACTGTGTGTAATCCGCCTGCCAAAGCCCCTTGATCAGCCTTCCTGATCCACCTCTATATGTCTTGAGCTGCAATGTGCTTGCGCTTTCATGGCCAGTTGAGACCTAAAAATAAGTGGATGCAGTGCAGCTTATTTGTTTGCTTTCTTCTGGATCCCTTCTTGGTTTTTGTAAAATCCTCTTTATATCGGAGACATCTTCCGAGGCCAATAAAAGTCTGCATACATCAAATCTGACCCACGTGTCAGTGATGGGGAAGTAAAATGTTATTTTGTCTAGGGCGACAAAGACCCCTCTGCCTATGAATGGCCTTGCTGCTCCCAGTTTCACATACACTCGGCTCTTACTTGCATATATTTTTACACATAGATTTTTCCCTCTTCCGTAATGTTTTATAACTTCTGAAGCAAGAGAGGGTGAAGCTACAAGAAGGAATTTGAGAAATACATTAAGGTAGGACAGTTCGCAGACTTTTCGTTTGACCTATGCTCTGTTCCCCAAACTCTTGAGTTTCCTTAGGGAATGTAAACAAACGCCATTTTCCAGATCATTTTACTGCGGTATCATAGAACCACAAATTGGAAATCTAGATTGTCAAACCGTGGCTACAAACCCCCCTCTCCTTTGGCTGGCTCGACTCTCCTCCTGACAGCAGCAGGACTGATGAAGGGACGCTTTGGGGTCATCCCCTGACGGTGCGCAGAGCTGAACTCTGGAACAAACTCATCACATCGATTAATACAAGCTGAAGAGGGAACTACTTTCCAAAATATATGAAAAGTTTTGCATTGAGTCTGCATTTTTCTAGAACCTATCGAGGGAGGAAGAGGGAAAACAGATCTACAGCTAAAATCAGATGTGGATAAGAGGGAACAGCGAATGAATGAAAGAGTACAGAGTGCAAACTATCACCTCACTGAGGTATACTGCGCTAAAAAAAAGTGGTCACTGTGGAGATTCATTTTACAGCTAAAAAAGTAAATCCCAAATCTTTGTGGGAGTAGTTATGACGAGAGATTTGACGCAGAGGGAGAAACCGAGAATTCCGCACTTTAGAAGTCATTAAGGAGAAGCCCCCCTCCTCGCCGTAAGTGTGTAATAAGAAACACCGGAAGCAGGTGGTCGTGGTAGATCAAAGAGAGAGAGCAGGCACACACCGAATGAAACAGGAACACAAATAAAGGGAAACACCTGAAGCATGTGGGGTGGTTGGCAGTATGCGGGGATAGTGAGGGTGTGTAGTAGGGTGCGAGTGGAGGCAGGGAGTCTACGGTACAGCAGGCTCCGTGGCACAGTCTATCTCGATGGTGGAGCAGGTTGTGAAAAGATTTTGTGGGGAGGGGGGGGGGGGGCAGTGCATACAATGAGGATGGCGCAGGGCCCTGTATGACTTTACAACTTGTACATTTGCACAAAAAAATCCTGTTTGTATCTTTTATGTAACTCATGTAATCCTAAATCCTTATGTATCACAACTGGTTCTTTTGTAAAGAGCTCTGACACCTTCGGGTAATGTTCGCGCTGTAGAAAATCGCATTAACTAAATAAATACCCTTTGGGGAAGTCGCAGTCCCGTCTTACCTCCCGGGGCAGGTCGTGCATTCTGGCGGGTCTAAGCTCAGGAGAGGATCCATGCAGTGCCGGCCAGACCCCGCTTCACTCCCACGGGCTCTCTCTTTGACCTGTTGCCCCGCAGTAGGACCCCACGGGACGCTTCACACGGGTCGCGGGGAGGGAGGAGAGTTCAGCTAAGAACGTCAAAAGTGACACGGCTCAGCCTCGGTGTTTTCTCACTTCTTAAGTGTAGCTCCTGCGAGTGAAGCCTGCACTCTTTCCTCGCCCCGCGGTGCTCCAGTGAGGCCCGTCAAAGCGGCGACTGCCACCAGCGCGGCAGAGCGGGAAAGCGCATGTCCAGCTCTGGCTACAGCTGAGGACGGAATATGCTCCAGTCTTGTTTACAATTTTTCATCACGTTAACAACTTTTTAAAATGAAAAAAAAATGTTCGCTCTTCGTTCCACACATTTTTGTGCTCAAGACAGACAGATTAGTAACAAGCAAAGGATAATGTCGTCAGCGTGCGAGCATGCGCCTCAGCTGTCCGGGCGCACACTCAAAGTCACGCTGTGCGCGTTTCCGTGTACCGTGAGCGTGCACATCGGACGACTAGGAAACTCGTCATCCGCGAAGCCAGCTGGAAGATTTGTGGTGCGTGATCATGGAGAGCCCCGACTGCTGCCAAGCCTGAGCCGCTGACACACACCTGAGGAGGAAAGACCGGCCTGGAGAGCAGCGGGGGAGTCCTGAGTCAGCCCGGTGAGTAGGGGGGACGTGTTTTTTGGTGCATCAGGCTAGCGAGACAGGAGATGAGCACTTCGAGTGTATGGATGTGCATGTATGACTGTGTGTGTGTGTGTGTGCGCGTGAGCAGGTTGGGGGGGGCACCTGTGTGTGTGAGCGTGTGTGTATACTGTGTGTGTGTGTGTGCCCGCGCGCGACTGAGAGGCATGGCTGACTGACTGAGATGTGCACGGCTCGGGAGGCGGGGCTGGGCATGCGCGACCACGACGTGCAATCGGCGCTCGTGCCCCGGTCTGTGGTCCCTTCAGAGCTAACTAGCCAGCAATAGGTCTTTCGCTGACGCGAGACCTAAAAAGGACTTGTCACTGCTGCTAAAGAGTAAACTTGATATGAAATATATCTAACTTTGTAGACATTATATATGCCCTTCATGAATAATTCAGCTACAATGTCATAGAAAGAATTAGAGATGAGATGATGAAGGTAGATTTATTATTGCAAAGGTGAAGACTGAGCACATAATTTATATTTTAGTCAATACTTATGCCCCAAATATTGGGCACAAAGGAACTTATTTTTAAAACTTTTGTGAAACGCAGTGTAGGAGCTGAATTTTCTCTTTTGTGTGAATGGGAGAGAGCAGAACTGCGACATATCTTCAAAGAAATGGTGAGGTTCTGCTCACTCCATAGGCTGGGTCAAATAACTAGGAGAAATCAAAATATTTTTCCACGTTACACCAGCCTCAGACAGGTGCACCATTTTGGAGCAAATCGATGTCTATTAAGGTTTGCTTCAAAATCCATGGATGAATGCATGGGAATGCCAGTCAGCCATAGAATGCCTACCTTAAGACAGCGCAATACCCTGCCTTGTATTTTTTTTAATTTTTTTTTTACCAAGCAATGCAATAACAACTTGTATTGCTTTGGAAGTATTAAAAGGGATTTTTTGTGAGGTCTGAATAAAAAAAGTGAGGCAACCCAAAACAAAATCTATAACATTTTGTCCCAAAGCTTTTCATACAAAACCAGAGACGTTTTAATGCAGGGGCAAAGTGGGCTCTGGCCCAGGGCCCCAGCCTTCCAGGGGGCCCCCTGATAGTCAGCTCCATTCTCCAGAGTCTTGCCCTAATGACCTTGAATATTTCTTAAACAGATTGTTTGAAATACTGTTTTCCTTTAATCTATTTTTTTATGTACCTGATGGCTGAGAGTCTAGTACAGCCATTTTGTGGAGAAATGTTGTGTTTGTTTATGTTTCATGCAATATACATAAAAAAAGAGTTTATTTTAAATCAAAAGAAGGCCTAACATAAGAAATAGGAGGGCATCACAGAGATTATATGCAGTAATATTGGTGAGCTGCTGATGTGTTACAATATTGAAAACACACATAAACATCCCTGAATATTAGATGTAAACACATTTTGGGCCTTATTTAATGAGAAGTGATGCATCGCTGTGTGAAAACAGGGATGAGTCACTTCTTAGTGCGCCCTCCGTGCAACATGATTGATGCCTCATATTTACTGTAAGACGCATCATGTCGCAAGGAGTTACAGATTCGTCAGTATTTCTGACGTATTTGTAGGCGCAAAAGCGATGCATTGCTAGGGTGTGTCTGAAAATAGACGCAACTCCAGAAATATGTCCTTTCACATGGGGCAAGCCCCATGTGAAAGGGCCTACATTCGTCTTATGCCTGCTGAGAGGCAGGTGTAAGATATTGATGCAATGGCGTCTTTGAAGTGGCGCACTGAGTTCTCCTAGATTTCAATGCGCCACTTCTACGAGGCTTTTTGCGGTGGAACACCCACCCTGCTTACATTATACCTGGCGCAGGTATAATGTGGTGCTGGGGTTTACAAAGTGATGCATCTGCCTAGATGCATCACTTTGTAAATAGGGCGCAACATGGCACATTTTTTACGCAGCCGGTGCGTCACTAAAAGTGACGCACTGGCGGCATAAAAGTGAAGCAAGGCCTCGTAAATAAGGCCCTTAGAATTTGGATGAGTGTTCCTTTGCACTGTCAGGGACCTAATGAAATAAAATGAAATAGTGTAAAGCGCGCAGCTACTCAGACTAGAGTGTCCTGGTGTGTGACAGTGGGAGGAAAACATGCGTAAAAGACCCATCAGTTATTAAAAAGCCAGGTTTTTAAGTTATTCCTGAAAGAGAGGAAGTCTGTGGTTAGTCTCATAGACTCGTGGAGTCTATTCCACAATATTGCACCTAGAAAGCTGATGGGTTACCTCCAGTGTGGGCACGGCATATTTAAGGCATGATGGGCAGGTTGGCAATGAAAGATCTTAGGGGTCTATATGTTGTGTAAGGATTATCGTGCTTATTTAGGTAGCCGGCTCCTAAGCCATGGAAAGCTTCAAAGAAGATGGTGATCGCTTTGAAATTGATCTGTTCTGTTATGCGGAGCCAGTGTAGCCACTTAAGAATAGGGCTCATACTAGATGTGGGTTTAGGTCTCAGGATGGCTCTGGCCGCTGCGTTTTGTACCACTTGTAGGTGCAGGATAAAGGATTTGGGAAGACCTAGGTACAAGCTGTTGACATAGTCAAGCTTTGATGTCACCGTAGACTGCTCCACAATCTTTCTGCTTTCAAGCAGTAACAGTGGCAGGAATTGGGTTTGCATCCAGAGTATGCCAAAACAAGCACCACTTAGATTTTGGATTTGAAAGCGCATGGAGAGTGTCTTGTCTATGACAATTCCTAAGGTTTTGACTTTCTCCTTTTCTGCGGTTGGGGGCGTCAGATCTTTTGGCCACTTAGAGCTCCAGTCAGGTGTTTCTGGATTACCAAAGAAAAGAACTTCAGTTTTGTCAGGATTGCACTTCAGCTGATTGATCTTAACCTTTGTGAGGCAAGACCTAATCATTGCCCTGTCAAAGTCGGTTCCTTTTTCACAGGTAAAAATCAGCTGAGTGTCATCAGCATATGAAATAATTTTGGCGCCCTCTTCCTCTACCAGAAATGCAAGGGGGGATAGATATATATTAAAAAGGGTAGGACTGAGAATGGAGCCCTGTGGGACCCTTAAATTCATGGCCGGTACTGGAGATGAGAAAGGGGGGAGCCAGATGTCCTGAGATCTATTTGCCAAGAAGGATGACATCCATGTTAAGGCGATCCCCCCGGGCCGATGTTAGAAAGTCTCTCCAGGAGCCTCTCATGTGGGACCGTATCGAAGGCCACCGACAGATTGAGCAGTGTCAGAACAGCCTTGCCTCCCTGGTCCAGCTTACCCGTGAGATATTCAGTCACTTCCAGCAGAGCGGACTCTGTACTGTAGTTAGCCCTAAAACCGAACTGGGACTCATGAAGGAGCTGCCCATCTTTTTTTTTTTTTTTTATTTGTTTTTATTGTTGCATCAAGACATACACATTAGCAGGCTTAATCAGCCGTCAGTGTAGCGTCAACATTCAGCTACCTCCAACCGCTAGCGCAACTGTTCCATTTTTATGTGCAACTTTCAACTTTTAGGGTCATAGATTGGAATTTCATCAGCATTCAATATATACATCGTCTTGCTTAATCATGGTAGTATAGCGGTTAAAGCCCTGTACGCCACAGTTCGCATATCTATTGTTCATGCCGGGAGATCACGGGAATCCTGGAGCCTTTCCTGTCGTTGCGCATCCCTACCTCTCCTGTCACCCTTCATCTATTTCATCATCCTCCCCTGAACTGTCTATATCCTCCTCTTCAGGCAGTGGCTCACACAGATCCCCCTATATGTGTTCCAAGGCGACCATATTTTATTCCATTTACGTGGGTTAGCTCTCTGCTGATACACCGCCCTCTCTGCCATCATGAGCATATCCATGTTTCTGCACCACTGCGCTAAGGTTGGTGTTTCTGATGCCCCCCATTTTTGCGCTATGTCTCGCTTTGCCAACATCATTCCGATAACCACCCATTGCCGTCCGTGCGACGTCAGGTTGGTCGGGCCCCATACATTCAATAAACATACTCTAGGGTCAGGTGTGACGGAGATTCGTAGAGTCTGGGCAACAGTGCGTGTTACACGCCGCCAGTATTCTACCATGCTGCGACAGGACCACAGTGTATGAAACAGTGTGCCTTCTTCTCCGCAGTTTCTCAAGCAATAAGGGTGGTCTGCCCTCTGAATTTTATGTAGGGGGGTGCGCGTGTAGTATACTCGGTGTAATATTTTAAATTGCACTAACCGAAATCTCGCCGAGATACCAGCTTCTCTAGGTGACGCCATTGCTGCATTCCAATTTGTCTCATCCATCTCCCCTAACTCGTCCTCCCATTTCTCTTTCAGTTTCTGCAACGGGTCGGGTAGATTGTTTATCAGTTTGCGGTAGGTGAGGGAAGTGGCGCTGGCTTCCATGTAGTCTGTGAGTAGGCGGTCTTCCAACAGAGCAGATTCCGGGACCTTAGTACCTGGTGCAATTGCATTCATTAATGCATGTCTAATCTGTATGTAACGGTATGTCTCATTAATGCCCAGATCATACTGCTCCCTCAGGGTCTCAAATGGAACCACCCCATCCTTCGTCCACATATCACCCACAGTGGATATCCCGATGTTATCCCATTGGGTAAACCCTTTACTATGCCTTAGGTTACCCAGGGTCTTGGAGTCCCACAAGGGTGTAAGCTGTGTAATCACACCCTCCCACTTCAGTCGTACCTGTGCTTTATGCCATAGCGTCACTGTGTGTCTAGTTGGGCCAATCAGTGTTGCCGTCAGTCCCTTGTTGTAGAGCGGGCCAGAAGGGTGTTAGTACCCAGCTGCCTCCTGTCTGCTAAATACGCCGGGTCGTCCTGCGGTGCATGCATCCACTGGTTGATCACCTTGAGGTGAGCCGCCCAGTAGTATAGTTCCAGGTTGGGGAGTGCCACCCCCCCACTGTACCAGTCTCTGACTAGTTTCACCTGTGCGACCCTAGCTGGTCGGTTCCCCCATAGCAGGCCCGACAGTTGACCTCATACCTGTCTGAAGAACGACAATGGGACCATCGCCGGCGTGTTCTCCGAGACATACAGGAAACGGGGCAGCGCCATCATCTTGAATAGCGCCGCTCTGCCCAATAACGTTAATGGGAGGGTCTTCCAATGTTTTACATCCGTTTTCAATCTTACGAGCAGCGGCCTTAGATTCAGGTCCTGAAATGTCGTGTGGTTTTGCGTGATTTGGATCCCCAAGTACCTGAAGGATGTGGTCTCCATTATTAATGGGCAGCCCTCTCCAAGGTTAGGCGGCGTTCCATGCAGCATGTAAATCACCGATTTCGACCAGTTAATTTTATAACCTGAGGCTATACCGTGTTTCTCACACAGCGCCAGTAACACTGGAATTCCCACTGCCAGGTCTGTTAGGTATATTAACATATCGTCGGCATATAGTGACACTCTGTCCTCCTACTTGTCTCCCCAGTCTATGCCCCGCAAAAGCCGGGTGGACCTAATGATAGTGGCTAACGGCTCCAGCACCAAGGCGAGAGCGGGCAGCCTTGTCTCGTACCCCTTGCTAGCGGTATCTCTCTTGAGATGTGGCCGTTCGCCGTCACTCGCTCCACTGGGTTACTATACAATAATTTAATCCACGCTATGAATTTTGGGCCGAAACCCATATGTTCTAGGACCGCGAAGAGGTAGCGCCATTCTACCAAATCAAACGCCATTTTGGCGTCAAGCAAGAGGATTGCTGCCGGTTCTGTCAATAATGGAGCTCGCGCCATCACACCATGTAATCGTCTGAGATTCATCGCCGTACTCCTGTGCGGCATAAACCCCGACTGATCTGGATGTATTAGGTGTGCTAGATGAGGCAATAATCTGTTGGCCAGTAGTTTCGCCAAGATTTTGCTTTCAGTGTTGAGGAGGGATATTGGACGGTATGAGCCGCATTCTTCCGGCGGTTTGCCGGGTTTCGGGATCGCCACTATGGTAGCCACACATTGGTCAGGCGGCAATTGTCCCTGTTCCAGACTTTCAGTAAACATATTGAGTAGGGGAGTACTAAGCGTCTCCGACATGGTTTTGTACCACTCAATCGGTATCCCGTTGGGGCCCAGTGCTTTCCCCGAGTGTAGTGCTGCGATAGCCATCTGTAACTCCTCTGCGGTTAGGTCTGTTTCCAGCTCTTCCACATTGTCTTGTGACAAGGTGCGGGTGGGTACTCCCACGAGAGCCGTCTCTGCCATCTCCTGTGTAACGTCCAATTCAGGGGAATACACCATTTGGAAATGGTCTGCCAATAGTCCAACTATCAGTGATGGAGGGGTTTGTAGTACACTTGCAGGGTCCCTCAACTGTAGTATATTTCTCTGTCCCCCCTGTTTCTTTTCTAGCCAGGCTAGGAGCTTACTAGCTTTATCCCCGACATCGTATATCCTGTGTGCTGTGGCCGCGATATTCTCTACTACTCTACGGCGTATAAGATCGGTATGACGCTGCTGACACAGCCGGAGCGTGTGCAGCGTGTCCCTCGACGGATCAGCCATATGTTCTTCGTTAGCCCTAGCGAGTTTGTCCTCTAAATCTATTAGTTCCTGTTTCTGGGTGTGCTTGTACCTTGTTATGGTGGATATAGCTTGCCCTCGAAGAACCGTTTTGTAGGCTTCCCACGGGACAGAGGGGGACGATACTGAGCCTACGTTCTCCGCGAGGTAGCACCTCGTCGCTTTTTTCAGTGTTTTAGCCACTTGTGGCACCTTAAGGTACCCCGGGTATATCGGGTAGATGCGCTTTCGGGTCCGCCCAGGGTTGTAGAGAACCAGCGTCAACGGGGAATGATCCGAGATACCCCTCGGCTTAATCTGTACGTCATCGATAGTGAGGAGTCCGTCGCCCAGTGTTAGGAAGTAGTCAATCCGTGACAGACTGTCATGGACCGCCGAGTGGTATGTGTATTGTTGGTCGTCCGGGTGTAACCGCCTCCAGATGTCCACCAAACCCTGTGCTTCTAGAAAGCCATTCAGCCGGGAAGGCCCGTAAGTCAACGCTCGTGCCGGGAATCTGTCTTGTGTGTTGTGCGCCACCGCGTTAAAGTCCCCTCCTAAGATGAGATCTCCCTCCGGGAGTTCCAGCAGGAATTTCCCCAGTTCCGGGAGAGCGACTGCGTGCAGTGCCGGCGGAATATACACCGAGATCACATTCAGTGGCCTCCCTTCCCACTGTCCGTGTGTCGCTGCAAAGCGTCCCTGTGTGTCTACTTTCGTGGACTGGACTATGTATCTAGAAGATCGGTGCATTAGGATCCCCGTACCACGGGACCCCCCTAGTGAATTCAGAATGAGCAATCATATGGTAACCTCTTCTGTCTAGGGCCTGTGTTGCTGTGCCCGTCAAGTGCGTTTCCTGTAATAGGACCAGGGCCGGATTTAATCTTCTTAAACTTTGCAGTACTAAGCCTCGTTTGACCTTGTCCCCCAGTCCCCTCACATTCCAAGACATGAGTTGCAGCGGTGTCACTGGCCCCATTCTAGATTCCCCCCTCCCCGTGTCAGCTGGTGTGGTGTGTGCCATAGCTTCTGTGGTTGAAAGTACTTGCTTGCCATACCAACTGAGTTCGATTTAATTGCCGGGTTCTCGCTATACTGCGTGCATGTGCCTCGTATTTCCGATCTCGACCAGTGAAATAATCCAGAATTTGCAAAACTTCCCAACCCCCAACTCCCCCCCTCCCTGCCCCCCTGCTAAACGGACTCAAAACTGCCCGCCTCCCCAACTCAGCAGAGTGCCTGACCCAAACCCAAAACACAGTACTTGCACGCTGGGGTGAAGGACTCTCCGGAGTCAGCGGCCCCCCTTCTTTTTTTTTTTTTTTCTTAAAACCTTTATTGGAAATAAGATCAGTTACAATCGATACAAAGCAGAACATCATAATCAGCCATCGGAACAGGTTCAAACAGAGCATAGCAATTAGACCATGGCAGTGCAAAGCTCCGTCCCACAAATGCTCGGTTGCAACCCAGGAGAGCAACTTTGTCAGAAAACAAAAGGAGCAAAGAAGGTTTAATTTTAAAATAAAGTAGAAGGGGCAGGATCCGTGGCAGTATATGTAGATCAAACAAACCATGGAAAGTTCGAGGGGCAGGATGATCGTAGTCCAGGAGAACTGCCAGTGGGACGTAACGATTCCACTCGGTACCAGGATAGTAAAAAAAAACAAGCAGTCCGCCCACCAACAAGTTCCCAATCGCCATAACAAAGCAGTCTAAATCCCCTCCAATAATCGAGGTAACACAAGTGTGCAGAGAACTACCCCTACAAAGATCCCAAATAAAGAAAAGGAGAAAATAGAAATAGCCAAGAACAAAAAAATAAGAAGGCCATAGAAACAGAGAAAAAGAAGAAAACAACAACACCCCTCCCCATCCCCCCACCCTGCACCCCTGCATGTGGCTACGGCCTACCCCCCCAGCAGCGTGCCTGTCGCCCATTGTAAACCCGAAATATAGACAAGAGATGAAGAGAGCTAAAGAAATAAAAAGGAAAAAATAAAAGAAATAACCAACAGCCCACGATAGGGAAGGAAACATGGGGGAGACTCCCAGTGCGGGAACCCCAACCTCCCTCCCCCTTCGCCCACCTGTAAAATCAGTCAGAGAGCAAATAAACAATATAGGGAGCACCTACTTAAACAGGATGAATCAGTCGCTACGCAGTCCAAGACCCACGGGGGGGCATAATGCACCCCCAGCCGCAGAAATGGCGCCCTAAGCACACTCGACTCTCACGGGCAAACAGGATCAATGATGCAGGTCCCACCCGCCCCAAAATGCCGGACCGGGGTAGAAATCACAAAGTGAAACAGACATGGCAGTCCAGGAATAGCCAAAGCCTCTCTAAAGTCACATGAAAAAAGCAATCCGCCATCACCGATCGTAGTCCACGGAATACGCTGTCCTGTAGCCGATCCGCCGTGAGACCTCAGGAAGTCCCCCCAGGGAACAAGTCCACAGTGTCGCCATCAAGAAGCCACCTCAACGTCGAGCCGCAGTCCCGCCGTGATAGCAGTAACCTTTACCACAATGAAAGTGGCGAACGAAGCTGGTGACGGCCACAATGAAACATCGGTTCAATCATAATCAGGACTACTCCCCACCATCACCAGAACATAGGTTCGCGGCCCCTCAGAGAAATACGGTCGCCGTCCCCCGGCTTCCAGTATACCCAGCCGCCGCCACAAGGTATAATCCATTGGATCGCCACTGTTCCAACAAACAGCGCCACGGCACCGTACAGGCAGGCTTAGGAGTCTTCGGTCCCCTTCCAGTCAAGATGGCGAATTGCCTGTGTATCAGCGATGGGCAACACAGGATGCCCTTCTCCCCACCACCGAGTATTGTTCACGGGCCCCCCAGCCCAAAAAGGCACATTAACATTGTGCTCTCGCCAGCGCCCATGAGCCGGAGATAAAACGTCCGTTCAATTTGCAGGCATGCAAAATGCTCCAGTCAGACAGGGAGCAATTCTCAGAGTCCGGCGGCAAACAAAATTCGCTGGGGGGGGGAAGTAAGGGGGGAGGAGAAGCAAGCAACAGAGGAGAATTGTGCATTGCACCTGGAAAGGGCTCCGGCGGTGTCGAGGGTATTTTCAGGCCCCCTGGCGGGAGACCGGCGCCCCACAGGTCGATGTGTCCGTTGTTGTTGCATTGGCGGTCGGGTGCAGCGAAACGCGAGGTCCCGGTCACCGGCATCGGGCAGGCCGCCCTGCTCTGGAGAGCGTATCTCGGTCCCCGGAGCCAGGATTTTCGCCGGAATCGGATGCCTCACCTCGGCGACCATTCCGACGCACGGAAGCTCCGCGCTCTCACTGGGCAGGCAAGCGGAACAGGTGGTGAGGAGAGAAGGTCGGCGGAGCCGGGACTCGGTGCGGCCATCTTGGCCGCCGGCCCGGCTCCGCCCAGCGGCCCCCCTTCTTGTCCACGGAGGACCTCCGCCCAGTGTCCTTGGCGGCTCACCCGGTCAGCGTTGCATTTGGTCTAGAAAGGTAACATCGGGAAGTCATTGTTCTTCGTTATCTTCAGTCTCTGGTGTTGCGCTCAGAGGTGAGTGCGGTGCCATTTCTCCTCCAGAAGCCTGGGAGCCCAAATGAAATCCATTAGCGCGGTGCTTGTTTGTCCTGTTGGAACGGCGAGGTTGGCCCGTTGGTCTCCAGCCTTCCAGCCAATCCTGCGCAGCCTCCGGTGTGTCGAAAAACCACGTTTTATTGTCCGCCACGATCCGTAGCTTGGCTGGGAAGAGCATTGAGTAAGGAATCTCTCTTGCCCTAAGTTCCTTTTTCACTTCGAAGAATGTCCTCCTCCTACGTGCGACCTCCGCCGTATAATCTGGAAAGAACGCTAATGTAGAGTTTTGGATTTTAATGGGGGGCGAGTTTCGTGCTGCTTGCAGTATCGCATCCCTGTCTCTGAAATTAAAGAGCCGAGCAATGATCGGCCTTGGGGAGGCACCCGTTTTCGGGCGGCCCCCCGGGACTCGATGCGCCCTTTCCACTGAGAAAAAATCGGAAAGACCCTTAGGCTTGAGTTCTTGTTTGATCAGGTCTTCTACGTAAAGGTCCATCGCTCTCGTGTCCTCCGATTCTGGAACCCCTATTATGCGGATGTTGTTCCGTCTTGAGCGCCCTTCCTGATCATCCAGCTTTTCACGCAGGTCCTTGTTTTCCTTCGAGATCCGTTCCACACTCATTTGCAATTCTGATACGTCGTCCACTAACGATTTGGTCACTATTTCCATTGTGTTCACCTTTTCCGACATTTTGTGGAAGTCCGCTCTTATTAGTGTTATTTCTGCTGAGATCGAACCCACTGTCACCTGCACTTGTGTCAGGGCCCGCATCACATCATCTAGAGTCGCTTTCTTACCTCCCGCCGTTTCGACGGCTTTTCTCGCCTGCGTTTTAGCGTCTGTTGGGGAGGAAGTTGTTTTATCATACGCGTATCTTTCAAGGCGTGACTGTGCGGTCCCTCCCTTCGGCCCTTTACCGGTCATGTTGGTGGTCACTTCAGTAGGGTCCTGTAGCAGGGTGTCCGCTGTGAATAGCGTCGTTGATGGAGCTGAGTTTGTCGGAAAGTATCCCTGGTGGAGGATTGCAGCGTTTCTAGCGACTCTCAGAATTATATGGGCCATGCAGTGACGATGTGCACCAGGCGACGGAGCTTCCCCTTCCTTCTACCAGGCAACTGGTGGATGCGACCAGTACTATTCACCGCGCTCAGGGTGTAGATCGTGTGTGATCTATATGGTAGTGTCTACGTCACCTGGCGATCCGCCGAGTACACTCATGTGTGGTCTCCCGTTGGCGCTAGTAGTCCGTGGCAACAGTGTCAGGGGTGATGCGGCCTCTCGGACGCCGTCCTCACCGTGTTCCCCTTAGGCAATAGATAGCAGGCTCTGTCTGCGGTGGTCTCCGTGCTCAGGCCGTTATCACTTCGGCCGCAGCCGGGAAGCGCCCGCGTGTCTGCCGCTGTGGATGTGCATGCGGCGCTTCTCAACCGCCGTGGTCGGGGGCACCACCGTCCGCGATGTAAACCTTCTTTTAGTAGGGCAGGAGAGCTGGGCTGAGTGCACCTATGTCCCAGTATGGACGTCCGAGGCTCCGCTACACACGATGGGGTGTAGGGCCCCGATATACTGGGTCCGTGACCTGAATATAGTGTCTGTGCAAAGGCGACTCTGTCGGAATCGCGTGCTGGCGTGTCCCCGTCTGCCGCTGTACTGCCGCCCGATGGGTGCCCCAGGGGTCCGTAGTGTTCCTTACCGGGTAGATCGTAGTCCGTTGAACGCCACCTTTCGACCCTTGCAGGTCCAGCCGGGTCTTGTGCAGACTGGAGCGGTTCTTCCTCAATCCCGTGCTCCAGGTACCGCAGTGCTCGGAGTTCAAGATGGCGGCACCGGCCCCAGGGTCGGTAGGACCGACCGCCTCCGTCTGCTGGCCAGGTGCGTTCCTGTTACTCGCCAGGCAGTAGACAGCAATGCTTGTCCCCCCAACCAGGGGCACCTTATGTCTGGTGTCGGCGCTGTTCCGCGGTTCCCTCCGTCACTCCGAGGTCATCCACGAGCGGGCGCATCCGGTGCTTCCTCGCCCTGCCTGGAACACTTCCTGTCGGTTCTCCGCGCCAGGCAGCTCCCCGGCTCCAATTCTCCGCAGCGGCCTGAACGGACTGCACTTCTATCTTCACTTCCCTCCGTCGGATTTACGTTCTGCTCGCCACCATTTGAGCCGCCCGGTCCCGGGCTTCGGTACCTTGCCGCAGGGAAATATTTATCACCGGATCAGTAGTCGGATCTTCAAGGAGGCCGCTTCAACCACGGAGCTCGCCCTCTATGCTGCCTCCATGTCCGGCTGCTAGCCACGCCCCCGAGCTGCCCATCTTTAATGTCTTTTTGGAGGGCCTTGTTTACATGCTTCTCTAATACTTTGGAGAGGGACGTAAGAAGGGAGATTGGCCTGTAGTTGGCAGGCTCCATCGGTTTGGCGTTAGCCTTTTTTTATCAGAGGAACAATCTTAGCATTCTTCCATAATTTCAGCATGCTGCCTGAGGAGAGGGAAGCATTAAAGAGCTGGTTTACCGTGGGGTTTATGGTGGGAGCTAATACGTTACGGATATTCACTGGACATGTGTTGGTAGGAGAGCCAAACTTAATGCTTTGGAGAAGGGTCAGTGACTCTTCAAGCTGAAACTCAGGGAAAGTTAGTAAAGATGGAGGATCCAAGAGGTGAAATTAGAACTAAGGTAGAAGGTCAGTTCTTCCTCTGAGATGTTAGTAAAGGCTTGTTGGATCACAGAGATCTTTTTGTGGAAGAATTGAGCTATTTGCTTAGTCATTCTTCTGTGCATGCTCCTTCCTTTGTGCTGGCTTTCGGGGATGTAAAGGATTTAACTATGCTAAAGATTTCCTTACTCATATTTTGAGCATTTTCTATCTTGGTTTGAAAGAAGTTTTACTTGGCTGCCTTCACAAGAATGTAATGAGCTTTTAAGGTGTCTTTATACACCTTCCTGTCCTCAGGTAGATCAGATTTACGCCAGTTCCATTCCATTTTTCTACAATTTCTTTTGCTAGAACTGAGGGAATCGTTAAACCATGGAGCTGGTGGGGCCGACCTCTTTGAGGAGTGGGAAACAACCGGTACCACTGCACCAATGTTGGTTCGGAGCCTTGAATCTATTGAGAGGGCGTCCGAGTCGGGACAGCCAGACAGCTTCTGTGAGGAACGACCGAGGGCATCTGCTAACATCGGGATGGTTATTTTATAAAACGTTCTGTAATAAGGGACCCTCTGCCCTGCATTAGCCAGAGTTGAGAATGACAAATTTTAATAGGAGGTGGTCAGACCAGGTTATGGGAAGAGGTAGGCTTACTGATATGTCAAAGATGTGAAGGATTTGGTCTAGCCCTTCTCATGGGTGGCCGAAAAATAGATGGAAACATGTTGCAGGCCTGCACGGTCTCCATCAAGGAAATTGTTTGAGGGTATTTTCCATTGTCCATATGTATATTGAAATCTCCCAAAATGAGGCAGTTTTTGTATTTTAAGTCCAGGGTGGTGGTGGCTGTATTAAGCAAAGTAATATAAATTTCCAATTACCCCGGGAGGTCTGTAAATCAGAAAACTAGCGATGCTATGATGGGGGGGATAAGGTATAGCCGAATCCTAGGGATTCTGCACCCTTGATGTTTTCCATCGGAATGGGAGAGCAACCGAGTTTTTGATTTTAAATTATGGTGACACCGTCCCCCCTTCCCACTCGGTCAGTCCCTCCTAAGGATTTTATAACCCATAGGGTTGGCTGAGGTGATAGCAGGGTTGGAGGCTTCAGACAGCCAGGTCTCAGTGAGAAATAAAAGATCAGGCTGTTCGTCTAAAAGTAGGTCATAAATGTGTGGTTCATGCTTTTGCATAGAGCAACAATTTAAAAGGGTGGCCTTTAAGTCCTCTGTTTCCTTATTTGCGTGGGAGGTTCTTGGGTGCGTGCTTCCTGGGCTGGAGGAGAGACCAGTTGCACTCATTACATCGAAAGTCTACCTCCAAGCTTTGATCAGCCGCTGTACACTGACATAATGGTAGCTGCCTAAGGTTAAGCAGTTTTTCCCTATTGTAATGTAGTGGAAGAAACTCACTGGAGGGGAACTGGGCAGCATGGACACTGCATGGATGCCTCCAAGACACTGACGGGCGCAGAGGGGCTTGCCTTTAGTGCACCAGCGGCGTGCCGTTGGGCGCGTCCGTTTGCATCGGGAATATATAGGTTAATGCCTATGATGCAGACTGGATCGCTAACACAGCTGAGGAAGTGAAAACTGCTTGGGTGGAAGTGAGGAGCCTGATAGTAGCCCCAGCTCTCCGCACAATCGGTGTATCAGCCGCGACGGACCAGGACTGGAGGAAAAAGCGAGATTCAAATCGGAGCAGCTAAGGAGGTGTAGGCAAACAGAATAAAGTAAAGTCCAAGTGCGCGTAGGTAGGAGAAATTGTTAAATAGCACAGAGTAATTCAGCCACACATATACAATTTAAAACGTATTAAAAACCTAGTAGAAAAATAGGAAACACTAAATCCTACCACTGTCAGCTGCATGTGTGAATTCACATCGAGAATATATAGGCTAATGGCTATGATGCAAACTGGATCGCTAATGCAGCTGAGGAAGCGGAAACGGCATGGGAAACAGGGGCTCAAATTGGACAATAAATTCAAAACTGTTCTGAATAGGGGCCCCTAAAATATGTTCGGCCCAGGGCCCCCAAAATCCTTAAGATGTCAAACAGAATGTGAAGTTGGTAATATTTTCATGGATGCCGACGTTAATGTTACTCTTGAATTAACTGTACATCATACAAAAAAATGTATTGTGCAAGAGAGAATCAAACATTTTAATCAGTGTTAATAGTTGAATATGTCTGGTGGATTAAAAACTCTAAGGAGTGGGGCTACTACAATCATTCACCAGTATACAACGGGATTCTTTCTGACCATGCCCCCGATTGGTTTCACTTGTATTTTTAACACATGGGTCTCTTGTCAACTTTGACACTGGTGACTTAATATTTCCCTTTCAGAAGACAATACTTTCTTTAAGTGATTATTCAAGCGAATTGTGGAATTTTTGCCTCAAAATACATATTCCTTTCCTATCTGTAGTAGCAAATCGATTGCGAGCCTCAGTAAAGAGGAGATTTGCTAGCTTTGCTATAACAGGAAATGCAAGTGAAATCTCAATCCTACTTGTAAAAGGTATGTCAAAAATATAAAAACATGTATGCCCTTTGTCAAATTTAGTAATATTTGTTGGGACATAAGCATAGATTCATGAAGGTAAAATCCGCTCGCAAAAGGGCAGATTCTCAGAATCTGCCCCTTTGCGACCAGTATTTTTGCATTTGGGATGTATCATCCCAAATGCAAAAATCGCAAAATAAGAAATCGCAAATGTGCGATTACTTGCATTTAAGGAATCTCAAATTGAGATTCCTTAAATGCAATGCATTAAAGTTTAAAAAATAGCGATTTCGCTAATAGGGCTCACAAATTACCATGAAGTTGAACTTCATGGTAATTTGCAAAAACTTTGAAAAATGCACTAAAGTGCATTTTTTAAAGTTTCATGTTGCGCACACACATGCCCTAAGGGCAAGTGTGTGCGCAACATATGTGCAAAGATCAATTTCAGGGGTGCAACAGGGTGTCCTTTGGACATCCCTGCACCCTTGAAATCGCATTCTCAATTTGCGATTCGCTAATTGCGATTTGCAAATTGAGAATGTCTTCCCATTCATTCCTATGGGCCTCTAGGCCCATTGTAATGAATGGGGAGGTATTCCTTAATTGCGGCTCGCAATTTGCGAGTCGCAATTAAGGAATTTTAAGAAATCGCTATTTTTTAAGCAATTTCTTCTTGCATAGCATTTTGCTATTCCTTATTAGCGATTCCTTATTTTTCGCTAATAAGGAATCGCAAAATGGATGCTTGATGCTTCTGGGGGTTAGTTACAAGCCCTTTGCGTCAATGGTGCATCACTTTTTTGATGCACTGATGGGGCAGTGTGTTGGCCCATATTTCCAAGGCCATGCAAAGCCACACTGCATGTCTTTTCATGACCTTGTAAATATGGCTCCTTTTCATGCACTACTTTGCATGAAAGGGGCGTGCCATGGGTCTTGCAGTGGATGTTGCCATGAAACACCCATGGATTCTGCTGCATTCCCTGATTTACAGAATTCCACAAAACCTGAGAATGTGTCAGAATCCTTCACCACCTCAGGGGATGCATAAGGATAAATACTTGTATTTCTCTTAATTCTTTCCTCTTTCTTCTTTTGCTGTATTCTGTAAGCACACATAGAAAGAGGAAAACACCATCAGTGATTGTTTTTGTACCGGAAGGTGTGCCTTCCGGCACAGCAACAATCATCCCTTCAATGCAGGCACCCTTGCACCATGGCACAAGGGTGCCTGTGTTGGCGCATAGCAGCTCATTGTGCACCAGCATAGGGGGAAAGGACAGGAATGCACTTTATCTGGTAGATACAGCACATTTCTGCCGTATTTTTTTACGCACGGCGGCGTAGCAGAAAGGCTTAGTGCACAGCCATGCATCAAAATGTTGTAAATGAATCCCTAAATTGTATTCAATTTTATCATAAAAACTGTGGAGGAATAGGAAAGAAGGTATCTCAACTATTAGCAATGTTAACATAAAGATTGAGAAAAAGTAGAATCCTGTAGAATTGCCTCAATTAGGAATATTTCAATGCAAATACATTATCAGGTGATAAACGATATGCTGATTACTATAAAGAACTTACAATGAAGGACTTCAAGATATGAACTTTTGAGTACATCTAGTGGGGAACACGTCATTATCCAATTCTTTGTTTGAAATAAGATACAAAACACCAGGGGGCATATGTACGAGGAAGTGGCGGGATGAGAAATTAGCCGTCAGCGCTTAACGCCTCACTCCGCCACTTCAGAAACACAAGGTTGCGCAATATATACAAGCATATGGGTCAGCCTTGCATTTCTCCCTGCATAGGCGCTACACTTAGCCGTGTAGCACCAATGCAGGCACCCTTACACCATAGGGCAAGGGTGCCTGCGTGCGGGGAAGGATTGTTTATGTGTAGGAAGGTGTCCCTTCCTACACATAAACAGTCCTAAAATGTGATTTTGTCCCTTTTATGCGTGCTGCTTCTTGCAGCACACAGGACAGTCACTAAATGGCATTATTATCAGATTGTTTATGTACAGGAAGGGGGACCTTCCTGTACAAAAACAATCCATGGCAGTTTGCTTTTTCCATGTGTGCACAAGGCAGCACACATGGAAAAATCAAAAACGAGGAAAAATAATGCTCTTCTCCCCTTTTTGCCAAGTTAAGACCAGGTTTTCCCTGGTATTAATGTTGGCGCTGTCTACTATGTACGCTGCCCTTGTACAAAGGGAGCAGCGTCAAAATCAATGGGTGTTGCAGTGGAACGCCCACTGCAACACCCACAGCCCACCCCTTTCACACTAAGCATAGCGTGAAAGGGTGCCTTATTTACAAGGCGGAAGGGTAAAGGTGCCTTCAAGGGAATTTGTTTGAATCACACTTGATAATTCAGATTTGACTAGGAAGGATAACTTAATGATCCTTATAAGAAATTAACAGCCTGATTCATGTACAGGCCGTTTTGCGTGGCCCTAATAGCGAATCATAGCGACTCGCTATTGAGGACACGCAAAACGGCATTCATGTAGGAATTGCTAATTAAATAGCGATTCCTACATGTTCTTTATTTGCGAGTAGCAATTTGCTACTCGCAAAAACTCCCCATTCATTCCTATGGGCCAAGAGGCCCATAGGAATGAATCGGGAGTATCCCTTATTTGCGAGTAGCAATTTGCTACTCGCAAATAAGATAGCGATTTTAAGGGTGCCAGGGGTGTCCAAAGGACACCCTGTAGCACCCCTAAAAAGCACATTTGAACAGGTGTTGCGCACACACATGTCCAAAGGACATGTGTGTGTGCAACATGCAACTTAGAAAAATGCTTTTAAAAGCATTTCTCTGAGTTTTTGCTATTTACCGAGAGGTCTGACCTCTCGGTAAATAGCGGCCCCAAAAGTGCTAAATCGCAATTTCCTGATGTGTCATGAAGAGCATTTGAGGAATCTCTAATAGAGATTCCTTAAATGCTATTCCTCGCATATTTGCTAATTCTTAAATAGCGATTTTTGCATTTGGGATCATGAATACCAAATGCAAAAATCGCACTCGCAAAGGGCCAGATTCTCAGAATCTGGCCCTTTTGCGAGCGCTATTGGCTACATGAATCAGGCTGTAATTCATCAGAAATAAATTAATAATTATAATAGAACGCAATGCATCAAAACAAGAAAAGAATACATGGATAACAAACACAAACACAAAGGTGTATAGGAAAATAGAATTTATCAAATAGTAAAACGATTAGTTTCATATACAGATATAAATGATTTAAAATTAATTAGGTCTGCAGGTACACAAACAAAATATCATAGAATAAATAAATTCTATTTTCCTATACACCTTTGTGTTTGTGTTTGCTATCCATGTATTCTTTTCTTGTTTTAATCATTAAGTTATCCTTCCTAGTCAAATCTGAATTATCAATTGTGATTCAAACAAATTCCCTTGAAGGCACCTTTACCCTTCCACGTAATCACCCAAGCCCTTAAGGGTATTTTGGGTTGCTCACTGCTCTATATTTTATTTAAAAGGAGCGTTAAGCCACGTTAAGTGGCTTAACGCTGCCTTGTAAATAAGGTGAAGCCCCTATCGCCACCACTACGTCGGTAAAAGTGATGCTGTGGTGGCGATAGGGGCTTGTACATATGCCCCCAGGTCTCAGCTCAGTGGTTTGCTAGCTGAATGTTGTTTAAAATGTAGCCAGATTATTGCTCCAATGCTGGCTAAGGTCTGTGACGGAGTCCTTACAATCACAGTTATGGTAGCTTCAATGTAAACAACGTAAAGAAGGTAAGGATTACTGTAATTGTGATAACTATTGACCAGTAGCCTTATTAAATACAGATATTAAGATTCTTAAATGTCTCCTCACTTTGGAGGTAGAAAATATAAACAGTGCCTAGTCTTGTCCCTTGTTCACATGTGCGGTATGACAAAGGAAGTTTTGGAGAAAATAATATTCCTGCACTGCTTACCTACTACAACGGTAAATATATTCTCCTATTTGAATATAGGCAGTCATCCATGATGATGAGAAGGCTGATGGCAGGGAAATGGGGGGGCATATTACCAACAAGTAGCGATATTTATCGCTAAATAGGCTAAGCGATGATTTTTTTTATCTCTGCCTATTGCTGGATATGTTAGCGGAGAAAACATGCTATTAACAACGTTTTTCTCCATTGTGCTAAAATATCCAGCGATAGCGGCGAAATGCGTGAATATCGCTGACAATACAGCGATATTCACGCATTAGCGACGAAATGCTCTTAGCCATCTTATCCACCTCCCATTGGATAACATGGCTAAGAACTGGTCTGAGCAGGCGTTAGTTTTTGGCGATAGCGGGAATATTTCCATCGCTTCGCCTGCCTTGCTAATAGGCGATAGCGACGTTAGCGACTGCTTTCAGTCGCTAACAGGTTGGGTACGCTCACTTTGATTGTCATTAGCGATAAATATCGCTGACATGCAAAGCGGGCCCCAAACCACTCGCTGTCACCTAAAAGCTGTCGCTAACATCAGTTAGCGACAGCTTGCTAATAGAGCAATAGAATTATCGCCACTTAGCGGCCGAAAACGGCCGCTAAACCGGCGATAATTGCCTATCGCCACCCTTGGTAATATGCCCCCTGGTCTTTTATTACATAGCTGTTATGGTAGTTAGCTTTCCTTCTAATACCATTGTATTGATTAGGACGATATGCACACAGGTGGATGCAAGAGTTTCACAAACGGTCTAGCTTCTCCTTCTTTTTCCACGAAAGAGACACACAAAAGGATTCCCTTCATGAAACAAATGAAAGGGTCATCAATTACAAAGGTAACAAAAAAGAGCACCTAGACTCTGGAGGGGGTTCTTATCTCTTAATCAGAGAACATATTTACATGACATTTCCATAGGCTAGCAAAACTCACATTTTCAGTCTAGCCAACCAAGGTTAGCCTGGACATCCTGGATAACATCGGGTGTTTCTTCTGAATCAAGATTTGGGTAATAGTTAAATTTTAGGTTTGCCTAAACTTAATTGAAAAAACTGTTAAAATGTGAGTAAAATGAATTGTTTGACCTGCATAGACTGCAATGCATCACAGAAGATTTGGAAGAACTATTGAAAATGTGTTAATTGTGATGTTCACACTTGTGAAATGTTAAAACGATGCCTCTGTGCTGGAGAGAGTCAACTGTTTGTCTGAGCCAATGGGACTGTATCTGTATTTTGTTTCTTACTTAGCTTCAGCTACTCAAAGACAGCAGATAAGCACCCCAGAACCTGGAATATGATTCTAAGATGAATGTTGAGTTATCAGAAGGCACTAACCTTGTACTCTGGATCCAGCAAAGGAGACACACTCTTCTTTCTCTCACCATCTCCACCAAAAGACCACATATACAATAACATGAGGGCCAGTAATAGAAATGGGGCAAGACATAACATGTTTCTGTAAAGCCCACGCTCACCCCAGGGTATCCTGGCGCTGAAAAACAGATGTTTATTGTTACCCTACTTAAAGGTACTCATTTTTATTGACCACAGAAAGATGAGAGGTTGAGCAGATCCAGAAGGATTTGAACCTGTGGCCATGAGATTGAATACAGTTCCTTACATTTGACCCATTAGTCCACTAAGCCACCCGGTGCAGCAAATGGAATTGGATAGAAGAGAAAACAGAGATACCAGATGTCATCATTCTGAATCCTCACTTTACTGGATACTGAAAACTGCATGTTGAAGTTAGTAGATGCAATTAGAGATTTCTTAGTAACCTGCAGTGAAATTCCTGAATTTAAGTATAGCATTGAAAGCATGTACTTTAGATGCAACTCTTTTTTAACCAATTCTCCGTGTTCTATTATTAAACTTGTTAGTCCCGCAACTGAATGAGGGGCATATTTACTAGAACTGTCGTGTATTTCTATAGGTTCTGAATCGATCCCCCTATTCCTGACCCTATTCTGGTTAAACTAACTATCTAGTTAACTAACAGTCAGCCCATGAGGCAAGAAATCCCCCATGATGCAGATACCGTTATCTGACGCAGTCACACTACGGCACAGGAACGTGTTATCTGATTAGGTCATAACGCTTGAGATCTAATTAGACAAGCGACATTCCTCCAGCCCCTGATAAGGCATACGACGTTCTCATAACAAATCAAACCTATGACAACCTGGATAATCCGTGCGGCCATTGTTTTGATTTCACAGAGAACTTTAGTAAAGAATGTGCTAACGAGCAAGTCGTATGACATCTTTATTGACGTACCTATGTCCATCCTTACGTCAATCCCGGCACCTTTAAGGTATAAATATTGCCGACCTTGCCCTATGCCAACACACGCGTGGTGACAAGACGGAGCAGCCATACTTGCCGAAGCCGAGAGCAGAAGCAGACCCCGCTGGCAGCAGCCCCGCCTTCCTGACGCGCTGAGAGACGCGCTGCTATCTCAAGCCGAGAGACCCAGCACCGGTGCTTCTGGGTAGCCCTCGCAGGCAGCCTGGAATATCGAGAGCAGAGAAAGAGATACCATTCCTCATCCATCCTAAATTCCAGGTACAGAACTGAATAACCCCTCACAGAGAATTCTTTAGTTATTCACTTGGCAAAAACAAACTTAACTTAAACTGTAACTTTCTATTCCCGCCCACGCATTAGACTTAGGTCAGGTACACGGGGTAGGCGTATTTAGAAACACCAGTTGAGTACGTTTAGTCAAATGTATATGTGTATGTAAATATATTTTAATCATTTTAAAACATCATATGGCTCAGAAACCATATCAATGTTTTTACAGTATTATTTTATACTATTGCTTTTAATGTATGCACTTTACTTAACTATAAGTATTGCAATAATATCGATCCATTTCTCTTGTACGAGAAAAGAGACTGATCAATAAATAACACCTTTTTATTGAACACGCCCGTCTCTTCCTTTTCTCTACATTCTGATGAGACTAAGAATGCACGTACTGACTGAGTAAAATAATTGCCTTGTGCTCACACGACTCTTGAGATTGACTCTTGATTAGGGGAGAGCAAAGTTGTCATGTTCTATGGTTGTCAGAAACTAAATCCCTTCTTGTCTAATCAGGGAAGTTAATCCTTCCTTGAACATTCGAGAAAGTTTCTAGCGAACTCTGAGCTTAGCTGGCAAACCCAAAAATTAAGTCTAGTATCGACAGTAGTAGACCTAGTTAACGTCTGGTCTAGGCCTTTACTGCTGTAGGTACTATTCCAATGCGCAGAGCCTATTGGGAAAATAGGAGCTACACTACATGGCGCCCAACGCGTTTGGAAAGGGCGATAAAACTAACGTAAGACATTTAGAGTAACTCAGTTGTGCTTTCTCACTCAGACCCCTTTTCCCGAATACTCCAAAGACGTCTGGAGTGGGTGAAAGGTTATATCCTCCAAAACCTCGCAGGAGGGAACTCCTATGTATGGTTTTTGGTCAAGTCAACGTTGAAGGATAAAACAGTTCCAGAATATTGTGCATCTAATCTCTGTCTCCATAAGAAACCTGATCTGCAAACAAACATAATACCATCCTGTCTGTAAAATGGCAGAGAGTGATGATGAAAGAGAGGCAATTAGATTAGCTACTGAAATAGCAGATGCTGATGCTACCATGCAAACAGCAGACCCGGATATAATACTCATCCAGGTCGCCAAAAGGAGATCTATAACCTTAAAACTTATAGAAAATGGACTGACACCTAGAGGTGGCACAGTCATATTCGTAATTGAGGCACACGAATATCGGCAGACAGAGGTATACTATACATGGATACATTTTCCAGCAGCAAATGCTGTAACAAAGTACTTCCACTATTACAAAGTAGAGGAACCTCCTGACATATACACTCCTTTCGAGGAGGTGGAAGTACCACTCAAATTCCAAGAGCATTTGCTCTTATTTGATGGCGCCCTAAAACACAATAATCACATTACAAGGCTCGGTCCTTTAGGAAGACCAGGAGCAACGTGGCCGGTCCTAGCCGGATACACACCACATCCAGACATCGATAGGATGCCTGCAGCTGAATTATTAACACAGCTGAAACAATTACTAAAAATTCATAGACAATTAGTTCAGTATGTAATGCGGACTTCAACAATTCAGCCAGCGATTAAACTACCACAGCTGACCCCACACCAGGGGAACACAAATAAAATTACACCACAGAACATCCAATCCTGCCTAGGTAAAGTTCCAGCTAAACGGGAACAAATACCATTCTGGTTGGCACAGAAAATTACCCAAATAGAGGCGGTGTTTCCTGACACCACCCCATTAGAAAAACACAGGATTCTGACTATATGTCTCCCAATGGGAATCGCACCACACATAGAGGACTGTGACACTTGGGGTACAGTCTTTGCTTCCATCTACACAAAAACGCACGGTGTTCCATCCATTTCGGTAATACCAGATGTGCTTAAACAAATTCAAGATGAATACGGTCCAGAACCTGCTTTAACTCTTGGTATGAAATTACTGAAAGACTTCAAGCAGGTCTCGGCTATATTACTAGCCAACATAAAGGGTGAAGCAGCAAACGTGGCGACCTGCCAGAGGTTAAAAGAGACAGATATAGCAGACCAACCAGCTGAAATTGCCAGAATCATAGAAAAATCCTATGAAGAACTAGGCAGAGATAGTCTAGGTGGAATACCAGTAAAACCGCAACTGACTACAAGTCCAGAAAAAATGTTTTTTAACAATAATAATAATTCACCAAAAAAGAACTGGGATGGAAACAAACAATCCAATCCTAAAGAAAAGAAATTCCAGTCCAGAGGAAGGTCGCCTAGGCGAAGAGAGAAATCTCCAAACCCAAGACAAAGGTCACCCCAGAGTGACCCCTCTGGGAATAGATATAACCTTAGAAATAGGGATAATATTAAAAAACCTGATAGATATCAAGACATTGATACACGTCCCTCTCAATCTTTTCAGAATTCCTTGCAGAAATCGGAAAGAAGAGGACGATCAGAAGAGCACGCCAAGTCCAAAGACAAGGAACCTGCTCAACTGAAAAAGAAATTACAATTTCCAAAAAAGAAGGTAGCCAGTATCAAGGTAGTTAACAATGCCGAGAATACTGAGGACACAACTGAAAAACGGAGAGTGGGCTCAGACAATGCTAGACAGCGCAGCAGAGGTGAGCATAGCTCGCAAAGTCCTTATGAATCATCTGGAGACAGTGGACACGAATGAATACCTTCAAGTGGAAACTGCAGATACCAGAGTTAGCAAGCCCCACAAGATATACGAGATAACATTACGTATAGAGGGAGATAAGACTAGGAAAATAAGGGGACTATTTTGGGATAATCTATCCAAAGGCTATGACATCCTTCTAGCTGAAAAAGACTGGCCACCAGAGTTTGTCAGGGAGTGCCCTCATGGCGAAGAGGTAATTATGCCTGCCTTCTCGAATCAAATACCGATTCATAAAAAATACACACTTGCTAGAAAGTGGGCAGTGGCCTTAGCACCTGCTTTATATAAAAATCATGTAGGATGGGATGAGGATTCTCCTCCTCACAAAATCCAGTTAAAATCACAACCAACTGCACAAAGGCAGTACCCAATTAAGCAAGAAGCTAAAAAACAGGTAAATGAAATACTAGACCAGCTAGAATACCAGGGGGTGATTGAAACTTGCACCTCACAAATGAACAATCCTTTGTTTCCGGTCTCCAAACCAGACAATTCATACCGTCTAGTTTTGGATTACCGACACCTTAACACATGTTGCAAAACCTTTGCAGTGCAAAACTCACACAGTGCTGCACTAATGAATAACATAGTGCGCAAAAAATACAAAACAACCTTGGACATCTCCAATGGATTCTTTTGTCAAAACATAGCACCAGAGAGCAGATCTTTCACTGCATTCTCAGTAAATGGCACTCAAAAACAATTCTGTCGGTTAGCCCAGGGGTACAAGAACAGCCCGGGGGTATTCTCAGCGAGAGTAACAGAATTACTACAACTATATGATGATGAAGCATTATCTTATGTCGATGACATTTACTTAACAGATGATGACTTGGAGACTCACTTGAAAAGAGTGAACACCATAATACTTGGGTTCGCTGCAGAGGGTTACAAATTCAACTTCAAAAAGTCCAGAATTGCCCATCTGACGGTCCTATTCTTAGGATATGAGTTATCAAGTGAAGGTAAAAGCCTGGCAGACAATTTCCTAGAGAAATGTGCCGTAATCCAAGCTCCTAAAACACTAAAAAACCTACAGTCAATTTTAGGCTTCCTAAATTTCGGAAGAACATACATTGCAAATTACGCAGAAAGGGTGAAACCCCTTTACGATCTAATTAAACCAGACTTTAAAAGATCCAGTTGGACTCAAACACACACAGAAATTTTGAGATCCTTACAAACAGACATGCTAATTAAGACAAAATTAGAAACCCGAGATAATACACGCAACCTTGTGATCCGAGTCATCCCAGGGAGATGCGGATTCACATACCTGACCTCTAATGAGGGAGAAAAGGTACCAATTGCATTCAAATCACACTTGTACACTAAGGCTGAAATGAAATTTAGCCCAACGGAAAAAATTCTTACAGCAACACAGACAGCTATAGCAAAAGAACGAGCCCTGGCACAAGGTAAACGAATAATAATCGTGACACCGATACCAGCCCTAGAGGCTGTAACAAAAGCGAGCATTCCAAATGCTAAAGCACTACATCCGAGATGGATACAATGGGCTAACTCTCTTGCTGCAACAGATGTGGTGTACGAATTTGATCCTTACTTGAAAACACAAGAATTTCTACAATATGAATTTGAATGTCCTCTGCCAACCGAAATTCTGCCTCTAGACCAATACGGCTGTATAATATATACAGACGGATCAGCACAACCCGCAGTAGGGGGTAAACAAGCTTACAGTGCTGCGTGCGCGATTGTTAAAGGTCGTTGGCACGAAGGGAAATTTAAACCAACCCTCACTAAAACACAATCTCTAGGAGATTGCACAGCTCAGCGAGCTGAACTACTAGCATTCAAGATGGCGCTTGAAAATACCGATCGAGAATTCCCCACACTTATAGTGTGCGATTCGTATTATTGCGTTCAGTCTTATAATGAATACTTGCAGATCTGGCTTCAGAACGGTTTCAAGGATGCGAAAGGTGGCACAATAAAGCATAAAATGCTCTGGGAACAAGTAGCTCTTTTACAAAAAGAACTACCAAAGACTCACGTGATACATACACTGAGTCATCAACGTGATGGCGTTCACGTTGCAGGGAATTCATTGGCTGATGAGGCCGCGAAAGCAGCTGTGCAAACGGCTTCCGTAGCTGCCGTCACCCGGTCAAAAACAAAAATAGACAGCGAAATATTACAAGCTGTCAGCGCTTCAGAAAAGGATTCGATAGAACCACTCCCTAAAGGCTTTCCAGTAAAATACTCATACATAATCGATGCAAACTCCGTCCCTTTTGCTCGAATCCCCGGAGTGGGGGATAGAGTGATTCCAAACATGGACAGGAGAAACTTGTTAATCGCAGACGCACACATGGGCGAGGGTCTCAGACACCTTAAATTAAAAGATTCTCTGGAAGAATTACAATCACGGTACTGGTGGCCAGGCATGAGCCTGCACTACACCATGTTTGTAAAAAACTGCCCAAACTGCAACAGAGATCGCAGAGGGGAGAGAAGCAGTTTAATACCTCGTCGAATCAAGGCAGATAATATTACCAGCAAAAAGAATGGCTTGCGATTAACATATACAGGCTAGTTTCCACTTATAATGTAGATCCACGGCACTCGGCTGACGTCCGGACTGTTATACAAGATTTGCGAGTCTAAATGGCATATACGCTAAGAGCATGCTACGTTCGACCATTGTTTTCACTCAGGCAAACCAGCCTGGGGGGGAAACATGGCCAAATGAGCACAGCCCAGCGGGAATCTTCTCACTTCCTTCCTGAGGGTATGGGATGGTGTAAAGAAAAAACCAAGGCAGAAAGCAATCTATAATAGAAAGGATATTAGGTTCGGTAGCTGGGTGGGTCAAACATCTAATAAGTGTCCAACGTAGTCTAAATAACTTGCCAAGAAATTCTCTGAAGGGATTCAGTCCGTACGAATTATTATTCGGAACTAGGATGTTGATCTCTGACCTTGATAGTCAGACTTCAGTGGTAATAGAAAAAACCTTTGATGTCAAAGACCGTTTGGCTATTTTGCAGGACTTAAACAAAACAAGAAAAGACCTGAGCAACATACAGTTGAAACAACAGCCAACAACCACTGAAGAATCACCACCTGTCCCAGCAAGACCTGTCTGGATTCCAAAAGTCGGGGATCTAGTCAGGGAGAAGATCGCGGTAAAGAAGGAATTTGGGCCTTCTTACAGAAAAGCAGTTCCTGTCTTGTCTGTCAACGGGACAAGATCAGTTGTACTACCGCCATTGCTGGAAAAAAGGAGAACCGAGTTGTATCCATCGACCTGGTAAAATCACAACATGTGGCCGATAACAAACAGTAGGCCAAGTGGACTCCCAATAAGTAGCAGAACACCAAGGTTTGCTACCAGTACAGAGGTCCTATCAAAGAGGCTCATCACATTCGAAACGCCTACAGAAGAACAACAAGGACTATGCAACAATGCAATAGAACTAAGACCTCTGAAAACCCAAATAAAAACATTTAGCAGAGACACACCAATCTACAATGAAGTTCCAAGTGAAAATGCAAGAAACAAAAATCCTGAACCAATTGGAACAATTGACAGAACTGCATCTGGTTACTTCATCAACTTCGATGATTCCTCTGAAGGTTTCAGCGAACAAAAGACACAGCCATCATCAAAATCCTTTAAAGACAAAGCTAAGGAACTTTTGAAACAACTGAAAGAAACATATCTGGTTTCCCCATGGATTGAATTTTGGGTGGGTTTTGGTGCATTTATCCTCATACTTTGGCTCATCATGGTATTTACTTTGGGACGCTTCATTGAGGGAAAATATGCTAAAATGGACACAGCAAGTCAGAACATCAACTTGGTCCTCAAACCACACACATCTTCACACGTCGAGAAAAGAGAACTTTCTTCAGAACTTTCTTCAGCCAACTTCACAGCAATTCCAATACCTGGTGGGGTAGCCTGGGACAACACTGACTATGAAATTTATGGTCCGGTCGAGATCCTGAAATATCCACACCAAATCAAGATCTCCTTGAGTGACTTTGCAAAACCAAACTCATTTGCTGATGATTGGGACTTTGAAAGTATAAACAATATGATGTCTGACTTAGTAATGTCTGCTAAATTTACAAAACATGATTATTTGCAAGGTTCTACAAATTATGATAGTATGTATTGCTATAACCATTATGGTAACCATTTTTTGCATAAATCTGCACAACCTAGAAATGTTTTAAATTATAATCAATGGGAACATTGTGCAACACCTCCAAAAGGGAGTTCAAGAACCGTTTATGACAAATATTCATCTTTTTCAGGTTTTAACATAACTAATGCTGAAACATTTTATTACAAATTGTCAAACAAGACAGGGATGAAAACCATGATAACCAACACAAAATTGATATATTCAGATTCATTCTTTGAAAAAATGAATACTTTTGGATTTGATTATTGGGACAAAAATGTTGATTTAAAAAGTGTTTGGGGTACAAAAGAATGGCAAGTACAGGGTTTAGAAGTTTTGTTTAGAGCCTGCATGATCCCAGAACAAATGATATTTTTAAATGACACTGTTCAACAAACCACCTGTCTTGGCTTAGCCAAAATCAAAGATTTAAATAACCCGTCTATTCCAAAGCCAACAATGTTTAGCAATAGCTCTGAAACAGATGAAGAAATAGACATAAACCATATACTTAACCAAAACAGAACACATCCTGATTGGAAACAATGGTTGATCTGGCCCACAGATACAAATCACTGTCAAGATAGATTCCTGAATAAAACACAGGGTTTCAAAATGACCAGGCCAGACCCAAGATATCCCCAAAGACATCACCCAGGGATAATAACAACCTACAGTGTGGGCAAATTATGCCTTCAATGGCTACAAACTTCCACACTGCCTGAAATTAAGCAACACCTAACTTTACTTACTGATGGTGCTGACTTGTGTGATTTCATACTGGGACCACGCAAACAGCGTCATAAGCGTTTCATAGCAGCCTCTGTATATGCAGCATACAATGAGGCCTGGAAGGTTACTCAAATTGAAACAGCAGAAAGAATACGGGAAATTGACCGTATTAATTTGGAAAAATCACTTTCTGTAGTGGACAATGGGTTAATGACTCTGTCCTCCAGAATATTTTCATTGGACAGCATTGTGTCTTCAGCAATCGATATATTATCGCAAGACTTACTGTTATTACAACATGGTCAGTCACAATTGCGTTCTATTGTACAGCTTGGCTGGACGTTACAAAATCTGCGTTCAGGCTATGTGCCTTGGCGTTTAATCAACACAACGTCACTATTCCAAATCTTTAACCTTACTGATAGACAAATCGGTATGGCACAGAAGGGTGCTGATTATACAATCTTGAGCATTGAAAAACTAGAAAGATTACCGTTGACAATGTCAGAACGACCTGTCAGTGAATGGATAATCCACGGAATAATAAATATTCCAATCTCAACCTTCAGGTTTCAATACTGCCAAAAATATATACAGGCTGGCATGTACGAGAAATTGGGAAGGGGTACCTTAAAACAACTTGGAACCTGCCCTATTCACATGCATGTGTCAGTAATAAAGGACAGAAAGTGTTTCTTAGTGGCAACAATTGTGCTATGTCACTAAGCGGCACGCTTCTGTGTAACGGTATTAGTTTGCACGGAGCCTGTGAAGGGAATTCATACAACCTTTCATGTCACCAGCAAGGCGCACCTGCAACTGAAATAGAACCATTCTTTCAAAGACTCTATAATGAGAGTTACATTCTTATTGTAGACCGCAGATGTTGTAGTCTTATGCCCGGGACTCCTTATCTCGTCACTACGACGGCGAAGGTCAAGTGCTGTGGATGTTCTTTGTTCCCCAGCTCCTTTCCAGACAGGGAGGCGAGGGCATGGCCCAGTTTGAAAATTACTTCTATTCGAATAGACACTTTAAGCAGAATGAAAACAGTGCTTCTTCAGACGCCTACAAGGCTCACGTCATCTAAAGAAACGTATGATCTACAAGTCGCAAGGACGACTGCAGAGATACATACATTATTATCAACCAATTCCCCCGTACATTTCGCGGAAATCCTGAGCGAAATCTTAAATATTTCTGATACCACTGGGGTCTCAAAGGTATTTAAGACAGTATTTTCGATGGCATTAACACCATTCAAAGCCATACTGGGTATTTTTCCAGATTTCGTCCATTCGATTTTTGGCGGACTTCCCCTGATCCTGGGACTAATTGCAGGAATCCTATTCCTAGTCCTTATTTTTCGTTATGGCAACCCATGTCACAGATCAAACTCTCGCGACAATGGAAGATACGATCCTAGCCATTGGATACCAGGACCGGATATCAAAAATCCTGGGACTCTCCCGGCTTAGAGACCTAAACATGACTTGGTTTCTATCATTTCGACCAATGTGGCAAAGGTGTGTTTTACCTGTACTAAGGTGTCTGCTATGCGGAGAAGAATGCGTGTTAGACACCTGTCTGACGCTACAATCAGATGCGCCGGTGGATGCAGATACACTGTTGGTTCCTACCAAGGTTCACGCTTTGTGCTGCCCTCAAAGGCTGCCAATTCTGATGACGGCATTCCTGGAATCTTCACCACTGCGATTGAAGGGTAGTGAAGTTCAAGATGAAAGCAGCATCGAACAGGTACGACCTTCTGTCAGCAATGCAAATCAGAATGTCAATGCAGACAATCATGCGCACGAATGCATGGTTACCCCTATTTCCGACTTAGTGGAACTTTCCCATGAAGCTGTTGACAGTTTTTTCGAAAGCCTGAATGATATGATGTTCTCTCCGGAACAGAAATAGAGACTTTTTAGTAAACTCGCACACGGCGTTCCCTGAATTCGGCCTTCAACTTTTAAAAATAAAGTCACATGAACAATTACAATCCAGTTCACGGACAGCAACTTTTTTCAGCAAGCCCCTTAAAATATTTTTCTATATATTTTTTTCCCGGGACACTGATCTTCTGCTTAAAGTAAGAAACTATTCCTAGAGAACTAAGATTTCTATTTTTAGATACTTTATATAGACTTTAGCTGCCCGCTGGTATGTTCACAAATATTTTATTATGTGATGAAATGGTCTCGACTTTCCTTTCTGTATAGCTATATTAAGAGCCATTTCATGTGTACTACTCATATACCAAAAAGCAATAATGCATACAAATGCGTGTTTACTTTTGCATTTAATTCATAGCTTAAGTGCATACAATATATATGACTGCAATTTTTCAGTATATTTGAAAATTTCGAAATGCATTTATGTATTTTGGGGTGGTAAGGTATACACTATACTCTATAGTATGTTGTACTATGTTATACTATGCATAGATTAGTAGATATGACCATAGTTAGCGTGGAGTGGGTGTCGTGTATTTCTATAGGTTCTGAATCGATCCCCCTATTCCTGACCCTATTCTGGTTAAACTAACTATCTAGTTAACTAACAGTCAGCCCATGAGGCAAGAAATCCCCCATGATGCAGATACCGTTATCTGACGCAGTCACACTACGGCACAGGAACGTGTTATCTGATTAGGTCATAACGCTTGAGATCTAATTAGACAAGCGACATTCCTCCAGCCCCTGATAAGGCATACGACGTTCTCATAACAAATCAAACCTATGACAACCTGGATAATCCGTGCGGCCATTGTTTTGATTTCACAGAGAACTTTAGTAAAGAATGTGCTAACGAGCAAGTCGTATGACATCTTTATTGACGTACCTATGTCCATCCTTACGTCAATCCCGGCACCTTTAAGGTATAAATATTGCCGACCTTGCCCTATGCAAACACACGCGTGGTGACAAGACGGAGCAGCCATACTTGCCGAAGCCGAGAGCAGAAGCAGACCCCGCTGGCAGCAGCCCCGCCTTCCTGACGCGCTGAGAGACGCGCTGCTATCTCAAGCCGAGAGACCCAGCACCGGCGCTTCCGGGTAGCCCTCGCAGGCAGCCTGGAATATCGAGAGCAGAGAAAGAGATACCATTCCTCATCCATCCTAAATTCCAGGTACAGAACTGAATAACCCCTCACAGAGAATTCTTTAGTTATTCACTTGGCAAAAACAAACTTAACTTAAACTGTAACTTTCTATTCCCGCCCACTCATTAGACTTAGGTCAGGTACACGGGGTAGGCGTATTTAGAAACACCAGTTGAGTACGTTTAGTCAAATGTATATGTGTATGTAAATATATTTTAATCATTTTAAAACATCATATGGCTCAGAAACCATATCAATGTTTTTACAGTATTATTTTATACTATTGCTTTTAATGTATGCACTTTACTTAACTATAAGTATTGCAATAATATCGATCCATTTCTCTTGTACGAGAAAAGAGACTGATCAATAAATAACACCTTTTTATTGAACACGCCCGTCTCTTCCTTTTCTCTACATTCTGATGAGACTAAGAATGCACGTACTGACTGAGTAAAATAATTGCCTTGTGCTCACACGACTCTGAGATTGACTCTTGATTAGGGGAGAGCAAAGTTGTCATGTTCTATGGTTGTCAGAAACTAAATCCCTTCTTGTCTAATCAGGGAAGTTAATCCTTCCTTGAACATTCGAGAAAGTTTCTAGCGAACTCTGAGCTTAGCTGGCAAACCGAAAAATTAAGTCTAGTATCGACAGTAGTAGACCTAGTTAACGTCTGGTCTAGGCCTTTACTGCTGTAGGTACTATTCCAATGTGCAGAGCCTATTGGGAAAATAGGAGCTACACTACAGAACATCATGCAGCACAGCAAGTCACCTTGCAGTGCGGCGTGACAAAGAAAGGGCAGGAATGTGCCATATTTAAAAAATATGGTGCATTCCAGTATTTGATCTGGTGCTGGGGCTGTTTTGGTTACCTAGCACCTACGCAGGCAGCTTTGCAGCACTGTGCAAGATTGCCTGCATTGCAAGGAGGATTGTTTTTGTGCAGAGAGGGGCTCCATCCTGCACAAAAACAATCCCCTGAAGCTTATTCTTCTTTCTTTATGTGCTGCAGAATAGAAAGAGGAAGTAACAAGAAGAAATAAAGATATTTTGCCTCGTTTCACCTACCCTGAGAAGGCGCATCTTTTGGCGAATTCCCAGGTCCGCTACGTTATCAAAATCTCAGAATACATCAAAATCCATGGGAGTTGAGGGGGAACACCCATACAACGCCCATGTAAAGCCTTTCCCATAGCAGAGTAACGCAATGCAGTGATTTGAGCTGCATTGCATTACTGTTGATGGCCTTGCATGGCTTCATAAATTACAATTTGTACTTGTGATGCTTTCGCACTGCAATGCAACTCCTCTCATAAATGTGTGCCTGAGTATCTTAGATACATGTTGATCAACACTTCTCCCTCTTAGCAAGATAACCACCTGAAGCTTCGTAATTATACATTCTGTGTTGAAGACAAACTTAGGGGCATATTTACAAGAAAAGTGACGGACTGCTGCATTAGCCTACTTGGCTTAACACCACAGTACGCCACTTTTGAAAAGCAGGGCTGCACCATATTTACAACAATTCGGTGCAGCCCTGCGTTTCCCCCTGGGCTGGTGCTAATTACAGCTGCCTGGTGCCAACGCAGGCACCCGTGCACCATAGTGCAAGGGGTTCCTGCATTGCGGGAATCATTGTTTATGTGCAGGAAGGTGTCCCTTCCTACACATAAACAACCCTAAATGTCGATTTGTCCCTTCTATGTGTTCTGCTTTGTGCAGCACACATAAAAGTTGCAACTTGACATTCATAAAATGATTGTTTATTTGCAGGAAGGGACACCTTCATGCACGTAAACAATCATTCATGGGGTTTTGCTGTTTTCATGTGTGCTGCACAATGCAGCATACATCAAACAGCAAAAACAAGGAGAAATAAAGCATTTCTCCTCATTGCGCCATGTTAAGACTGGGTTTTTTTGTCTTAATATTGGTGCTGCCCTATATTTAAGCCATCCTTCTAAATTGGGGGCACCGTTAAAATCAATGGGACTTGCCGCGAAATACCTACCCAGCACTCATTGCCCACCCCTTTCATTCATGGAAGGGTGCCTTGTAAATAAGGTGAAGCCCGTATCGCCAGAGGAATGTCAAAAAAAGTGACGTTCCTGTGGCGATAGGGGCTTGTAAATATGCCCCTTAGTTCCTACTTCATACTTTGTGCCACTGACAAAGTAACAACAAGTAACAAATTAGCAAATAATCAACGTAACTATTCTCTGCCATAATGCTTTGCAGGAGACTTTGAAGTTTGTAATATGACAAGTGCGCATTCAGAAGTATATAGTTATTTCTCTTTGTTCTTTCCTACTTTCCCTGTTTGGAAGGTAGGTAACATATTTGGTGAACCATAATCGAGTTTGATGGCCAGCGTAATTACTTACTGTTACTTTTCAGGATGGTTTGGTTGGAGCTTTCAATTTACTTAGCTTTTGGTTTGAATGGTGGCAAATAATCTACATTTTCAAAACGTTTTAATTCTTTACTATCTTTATATGAATATTTTAAGTATTCCATCGTGTTAATTTTAAAATATTCAATAAAATGTGTTTTACTTGAGGAAAAATGCATATCTTCTTCTGCAGTCGGGCCATAATTATCATAAAGAGCGTAATAATTAATGCAGAGAAATCTGATGTGAATGGAGCAATATGTGTGAAGATGAATGATGCTAGCCTTTGAAGCTGCATGTGAAGAAAAAAAAATAAGCAGACATCTATCTACAAGTATAAAAGAAATTACATCTCCTCTGTATTAAATGTCCAACTCCTATGAAAATCCCACCACTGAGGCGCTATGAATCAGTGTGTAATTGTGCAGAATATACTACCTTTTAAAATTTTGCAAGGAGAATCCCATTACATTTCTGCAGTGCCCCATATAATAGAAGAAGAGTGTGGTTTGAGGAGGGGTTCGAAGTTGTGGGACATGGTGTGCACTGCGGGAGAGATTTCGAAATTGCCTTTGCCTTGATTCATATAACATCTGGCCTGATACACTCTATTCTAACTATTGTTTTGAGCAACAGTACATTTTATGATATATGGGTCAATTCATTTGTTGAATTTATTCAGTATTTCCAAATCTGATGAATTACACATCTCACTCCCCCAAGCAAAGAAGATACATCATGGGCCTGACATCGAGACTTTACTCCACTGCAAAGTCACACAAAGTGACACGAAACGGGTCACAATCTTGTTAGGATAATTACTTTCCTGTGCAAACATTTTTTTACTGGAAATGTAAACCTTTTTTTAGTTTAAATAACTTGGCTCTACTGTGTTTATAGTGGGCCTTCCATGGGTGACACTTGGGCGTATCAGAACAATCATGCATATGTTTCTACTTATAGCCGTATATGCTAAACAACGTGTTTTGCTTAAAAAATAACATCTTTTTGAGGCAGGCACAAATTTGAAAAGAATCTTTGTACTTCTTCTAACATCTCATACATTGAAAAACAGTTTGTCTAGGCTTACGATTTTATGCTGGAATGCATTGCTAGAGATCACGCACAACTTTGAACTATGGTAAAAAGGTGTGTGAGTGGTGTAAGGCAGCATGTTGGTGTGCCAGGGCAGGGGACGAGAGCACCAGCAGGCCATATTTTCCTAATTATGGCTCACGGTTGCTCTCTTCTCAAGTGCAATGCAGCACTTGCAACTATGGGCCTCATTTATGGCATTTTGGTGTATGCCCAAATGAAAGGGCAGGAATGCTTTTGACAACATATTTAATTATATTCGTCGCAGGAATTAATATTATTATTTTATGTTTTTATTATGATTGTTGTGTAATAGTTCTTCCATTGTATTTCATTTAATTGCTCATATGTATTGCATGTTTCCACATGCTTTTTAAATAAAATTATTGTCATTGGAACTTTTTTTGTGAATTTTGTCGAATAATAAAAAAACTGTCTGTACTGCGGAAGTGGGCTGTTGTGTCCTATCACTATTATGTGGGCAAGTTCTGTTCATGACCGCCTGGGTTGATACCTACACAGGAATGCTTAGTATTCATGCAATTCCTGTCCTTTCTCCCTGTGCTGGCGCTGTTTCAGCAGCCTAGCGCCAATGTAGGCACCCTTGCACCGTTGTACAAGGGTGCCTCCATTGCATGCAGGATTGTTTTTGTGCAAAAAATGGATACCTTCCTGCACAAAAACAATCCTAAGAGGTGTGTCCCTCTTTCTATGTGTGCTGCAGAATGCAGCACACATAAGCAGAGGAAAAACAAGGAGAAATAAACATATTTCTCCTCATTACTCCTCACTTCGGGAGACGTAGGGAGTTGGCGCTTTCCAAGGTTTACATGATTTTGTAAATCTGGGGCAGCATCAAAGTCCATGGGTGTTGCTTGGGAAATCTCACCGCAGCGCCCATGGAACGCCTCTCGGTCGCAGAGTGTGGCGATGCGGCAAATTGCGCTGCGTTGCCTTATTCATGATTTATTAGGACAGTCAAAACCATGCTGGGTGGCTTAGTGTGGCTTCATAAATCGGATTTAGAGCCCTTCGTCATGCATGTACCACTTTACATAGTGCAAAAATTTTGAAGAGCTCTTACAAATAAGCCCCTTCATTTGTTGTGCTTTAATTTAGTAAATCTGTCCCCATGTCTGTGAACTCAAGGGTTACTGCAGCAACAGTATCAGGAGTAGTGTGGCTCACTGGTTAGAGGCGGCAGGCCTGAGAGCAGAAGTCAGCCTGGGACCAGGGTTCAATTCCCGACGCGGCAGGGTCGTGGACCTTGGTCAGCGGACTCGATAATTCTTGCTTCGGTGCTTACTCTAATCAGGGGTTCCACTCGGGAACTCTGGGCATTAGCTTGCCTAATCTCCACAACGGCCCCACCAATTCTGGGATGCCTGGCTCCACCTTGGGGACTCCCAGCAAGGGACCATCACACAGGGAAAGCCAGGACGGGTTCCCCAGAGTTATACAGCGCCGGGACGCCCCGTTGCGGGGGCAGCTGTGCGCTTTACAAGTATACTACATTTACATTTACTTCTGCTCCTGTTAAAAGTATCGTTGCACAGGCAAAAGCATCAGTTGTCGGCTGTCCGGCAATTCGCAATGTTGTTAGCAGGTTCCAATCAAATTTATTGCCATGTATCTGTGCCATTAAATGATTTTCTACTCTTTTCCTCAAAAATATGGATTGTCAGAGATTTTGGGTCACATGTACGAAACTTTGAAACAGCGAGTTGCTATTTGTGTTTTCCTGCATATCGCAATTAGGAAATCGCCATTTCAAATGTATGAAACTATTTTGAATTTCATTTGCGATTCCCAGTAGGTCACAAATAGGCCTACCTCTTGAGTATTATGATGTAGGTCTCAGTTTGCGACCATTGGGAATCGCTAAAATAACAGGGATGGTGGGCTACTGGGGTCAGCAAACCACCATGTCTGTGAGTGCCTATAAAATAAAGCAATCTTGTTTTATCAAATACAGCCCATTTTCAATAAAGGAAAATGTGATGTGTTTCAAAACAAAAACAAATGTTTTATTTTTATTTTTTAAAAGAAGGCCCTTGGGGACCCCATCCCATTTGCAAATGTGCTACCACCTATTTGAAATTGTCAGTATATTGTGAATGTTTTGCGAATGCATTTTGGTTGCAAAACATATACACATACCTCTGTGATTCGATACTAGGAAGGGACCCCCTAAACATGCCCCTTCCTAATACCGAATAGCAAACCAAATTTGCGATTTGGCAATAGGTTACTGTATGGAAAATAGATCTTCTACATCCAAAAAAGCGTTTTCGCTTTCGCAAACGGTTGCAACAGGCAAAAAGATTTTTACATGTGGCCCTTATTGAAGAATAATAAATTAGAAACAGGTACATCATTAATACATTGCATTAATTCAGACTGTGTACATGTTTGAAACATTTATTATTTCTTGAGTAAATTCCCATCTATTACAATCAAAACTTTATCTGTCATTCTGTTTTGTCTTACTAACTCGAATGAGTCGAACTAAACTACTATGTTGAAAAACAAAGGTATTAAGCACCCTGATAAAGGGCGCAAAAATACTTTCCATTCAAGCTGCTCAGATCTTTGCCACCGGCCCCTGAAAGGACCTCAAATGAGATAGCACGTCCCCACATCAATTTTGTATATAAAATAACTGCTAAAGAGACAAGAAGTGTGTAACTCTGTAGGTTGGATGTAGATTGGCCAAAACAGCCTATTTATTTTGATGATGTTGGGTCCCTCTCAAGACGGGATGCTCAGGTGCATACTGTGAATGTGTCACTTGAGTTATTATCATCATTAGAAGGATGACTGGTCCATGTGTATTCATCTACTGGCTCCCTTGTAGTAGTTCTACAAAGCCTAGTGACTGTTTAGTAGTATTTATTTGTGGGTTTACTGTGTTTGCAGAATTATGCTTCAGGCAGGTAACATCGCATCTAAAGCCACCTGTTCTAAGTTATTGTCCCTAGAATGTAGTGTAGCATGTGGACCCAGGATTGCTCAATCTTTTTCTGCATGTGGAATCGCCATTCTAGGAACAATTCTGCTCCCATTTAGCACCTGCTTAGAGCAGATGGTAAAAGGAAGTAGTGGCTGAAAGTGTGGTTGGTGGTTGGAGAGTTTCATGTGACTCTTCAGGGGCAACCATTACATGTTTCCTTCATGCCATATGCAAGGGCATAGCTTCGATGGGGGGTTGTGTTTCGGGTGTTACACCCCCTAATAAATGTACTATTTAATAAATAGTTGGGTACAGGAGCTTTCAGGTGGGTATGGTAAAGTATCTGTCGGATGTCACATCAGGATTTTTAAATACACTACTTTTGTATTTGATTTGAATGTCTTAAAACATGGTTATTTTACAAAATACTGTGTTTTAAGTACCCCACACTCCTTTTCCTTTCCATTAACCCTAATGTTCCCATCATACGCTGCTTTTCTTATAAAGATTAACATAATATGTTCTTGCAATATGGACTGCTCATGCAGCTTTCTCAGGGATTGCACCAAAGATTTGGAACTCCTTACCTCCAGTAGAGCGAGGAATCACTTCCCTCACCGCATTCAAAAAAGAAGTAAAAATATTACTAATGAACACATTCATGCCCTAAGTTTTGATTCTATGATGTCACCGAGTCATCTTTATGATCCGAATACCATTGCCTATCTCAGGTGGAATGGATGAGTCTATTTTATGTAAGACTAATATCACAGCCCTTTTTGCTCAATAACTGTATGTAGTGTAAAGTTTAGATGGTGGTGGGTCCCTCTTGTTTTTTTCTATACACATTATATCCATTGTGATTCGATCGAAGTAATAATATGTATGTTTGCTACCACAATCACCTAATTTTTATTAACTGTATATTGTACTACGTCCTGCAGTTTCATGGTCCTTTATGTTTGTTATTCATATATTTAATGTTTCTTTTGTACGAATTGACACTTTTCAATGTATATATACCACTTCATCCATTTATTTTCTTATACTGTAGAGTGCTCTGATACCCTCATGGGTCATATTTGCGCTACATAAAATTTTACAAATAAATAAAAAATAAAATTAATATTATTGACTAGATTTTCCAACTGGTAAAGGCAGACCTGGATTATTCTCCATCTCAAAAATGTGAATGTGGGAAACTTTGCCAGTTGTGATCCGGTAGAGTGGTAACCTATCTCCATCTCACTCATAATCGGAGTCCCAAATGGGAATTGGAAAACAGCAGGTATTCACTTGCAACAAGAGGGTCATTTGACAGCCTGTTTAGGATGTGTTTGACTGCTAGTGTACACAAGGTAAGCATATATGTCCAGGTGGATGCGTGAGTATGTCTGAAATCGGCATGGATTTGAATGTTCTCGTATCATGAAATTGAAGCTGTGTGCCTGAGAGCTAAGATGACATTAGCTATGCAGGTACCTTGTGGAATTTTGTGCTGCCTTCAGTCTATTTTTGTCCTTAGGCCCCACACTATTTTTAGCTTTAGTGCAATGAGCTGAATAGATGGTACAACATTCATTGCTCCCTATAGTTGCGATAAGATTACTACTGCACAACCTACTGCTGATTTATGGGTGGTGATTGGGTTTTATGTACATCTCTCTTGACGCATGCTACACGCAAGAAATGTAGGGTATGTTCTGCCCTCATATTAATTAAGCAGGTTTATGTCAGTGCTCATCACAATGCAGCATGTATCCCATGGTCATTTTCAATACTCTGACAAACAGTATCAGCATATTGATACAGATCAGTCATGTTGGAATAAACAATAACAGTGGATGGGTGACATGGAGTGGCCCTCCTTGTGCAAGATGATTACCTATCTACCTTTAAAAGAATAAGCCCTTACAACATATCCCCTATAGTTCACTGCACAGAAAATACCAGAATGCCATTTGGTCTGAATAAGGAGGAGGTATTGTCGACACACATAGGAACGTAGTCCTTCAATGAATTCCCAATATCTCCCATGTATTCTTTACAGTAATATACTTGTTTTTGAAATATTTCTTCCTTTCTGAAAACCCCTTTTTTGGAATAAGAGAATTCTTATTTATAACTGTATATTTTATACTTTTTGGGTGCACTTAGGATAAACCACGGGCAGTTGTGATCTTAAATTTGATAACTTTCTATGATTTATTTAGCATTGACTGTATATCATGTATATGATTAGGGTACTTGCTCGGAAACAGTTCTCTGATCAAATTGGAATGTCCAATACAGGATTTTAGCGATTTACACTGTAGAAGGGCTATTCACTGAAAATTATATTATAATTTGAAAAATAGGCAATGCATGTATATAAAATAAGTATTTGACATATTTATATACAGGACATTCCACATTGCAAATGGATCATACTTATTTGAGGTTTAAAATATCTATATTTTTTCACTTAAGCAACACTATAGAATTTATTTTGTCTTAACCAATACCAGATTGATGATATGATATATATTTCACATTACGGACGCATAGAAGAGAATATTGCTGCGTACCTTATTTTCTATTTCTATGGTTTTCAAAGGGATACTTTTATACATGATATTGATGATTTATTTCAATCAATTACATTTCTACAATAAAAAAGTTATGAAATTAATGAATTATAAATTTTGCTAATCATGATTTGTCCATAATTGGGAATAGCTTGCTCCGAGAGATTTCTTCTATTTCTATTATGACGTCACGTTTTGGGTGCATAGAAGATAGTATTGCTGCAAAGCTTGTTTTCTATTTCTATCCTTATGATTTTCCAAGTGATGCACTTATATATGATATTGTTGATTAATTATAATCAATTATATTTCTTCACGAAAATCATTTATGAAATTAATGAATTATAAAGCTTTGCAAATTATGATTCCTTTCCAATCGGAAATAGCCTGTCTCGAAAGATTTCTCCTAAGTCCAGTATGGCGTCATGTGTATTTAATGGATCCTTTGATTCTGTTAAGCAAACTTGACAAAGGCTGTTTCAACTGAAAAGCGTTGTTTGCACTAATAAAAATACTTGTGGATAGAATTGGTTTGCCGCTTCCTCAAGATTGGATTTCATGTATGTGTATATATATCGCCGGTAGGTAGATATAGTTAGGACCTATTATCCATAGGCAATCCGCAACATTCTATTTCGAATAACTTTGGCGCCGATTGACGAATCTTCGCAAAATTTTCAAAACTTTTGGCCAGCTCCGATCAGCTCCTATCCTGAAAGTTTCACGGTGATTCATCAAGCAGGGGCCGAGAAAAAAGGAGGGTCCCAAAACACGTTTTCCCCATGCAATTTCCCATAGGACTTTTAGCCGCAGCTACAGCCCGAACTGCTGAATGGAATTACACCGAATTTAGCAAAGAGGTAGTCCTTAGTTCACACTTGCGCCTTTTGCTTAAATGGTGTAAATCCGTTCAGTAGTTCCTGAGAAAATGACAGTTAAAAGCATTTATATTTCCATGAGCACGGTGTGTTCCGCGTATGGATCCGCGTACCCTAAGCAAAGCCTACGCGCACCCTGCCGTGCGCAAGCTGTATTTTAATTGGCTGTCAACACTCCAAACCAGGAAGTGTTGGTAGCCATCTTGTGACAAGAACCCCCCAAAAAAGTCGCAAAACGCGAAAAGGGGATTTCCTGCCATAGGATAACATTGGTGATTCTATGTGAAAAAATGTCAGTCAACTTTTAAAATACAGTAATATTCCTTAAAAATCACTACTGTAACTAAAACGCTTTTACTCAACTGTTTACAGGAGATGTCCAAGGACTGAATCTACGATCCAGTCTTGTGGTTAGAAAAGTAATCCATAAAGTAACTAATTGCATTTAACTAGAAATTCACATTGAGGTCAATGTTGCATTGTGTTTGAAATTATGTTGCCCATTGCAACAACTGTAACTACTGTACTTAAAAGCCTATTGCCTATTTGCAAAGTATTTAAACTAAAGTAATTCATTCTGAGAAAGTATATTTTGTAATGTAATGTATAATGTAATTTAAAAAATCAAATATCTAAAAATAAATAGTTTAAAAAATGTTGTAAATCAGTATAAAAAAATAAATATAACAATCAATACATTTAAAAATTGTCATTTACAAAACCTTCGAAATTCCCTGAATGTAATATGTGACATCATCAGCAGTGGATTGCAGGCACGCGAGATATAGTGAGTACAACTAACTATATCGGAGGAATTTCAATGGTTTTGTACGAGTGAAATGTCCAGCTAACTATAACACCCCTAAAACCTATGGTTTTTTCAGTGAATTTCTAAGGTTTGTAAATGCTAACTCCTAAGTATATCAGGCCTGAAACCTATGGTTTGTTCGTTTGTTACGAAATGAAAATAAGCACTGAAGAATATTCAAGCATGTAGTACTCCTCCTGCTACAGCATACAGAATGCATTCTATTACCTATAAAAAAGTGAAACACCCACGCTACAATCATATAGAATACTTCCTCTAAAGAAGCCTGTGAATAACTTTAAAACATCAGGTTAACCTTTTTTTAACTCTCTCATCATTGTTAAAGATAAGTATTTACAATACTATATTAAACAATGCCATGGTTGTTGCTTTTTAATTTTAAAAATCTTGCAATCTCTCACAAACCCAATACTCATTGCTTCTTTTTCGTGACAAAAATCTTGCAATATTACATACCTACATAGAATAACAGAAAAAACATAACACTACAAAGGCCGAACACTCTACTAAACGCGGATTTGTAACCTATGGGGCAGATTTATGTTAACTACTTCATACCCAGATATGCACCAGTTAATGTGCACCACAGTAGGCTAGTGCTCCGTTACCCATGGTGTGCCACATTTGAAATGTGGCGCACCATGGTACAAAAACACCATACATGCGTAACACATCTGTGCTGAAAAAGTAATACATTGCTAGAGTTGCATCGCAAGTGTGATGCAGCTCCAGCAAGGCTCACCAATGCACTATATTCACAATGCTGCGTCAATACCTACGCCTGCTTCAAGCACATGCAGAGTTTTGAAACAGCATGGGCCTGAAAGTCACTGAGTGAAATATCATGCATTACAGTCAGCCACTTTCAAGACACATTCCTTCAGAGGAACACTTACCGTTTATTAGAGGTAGATCGTCCGACTCCACCGGAGGACACCCCTAATAAAAAGGACATATATATAAAATGCGGACTAGCCGCTGTATCGTGCTAGCAAACTTTAACTTAAAAATCGTTAGAAAAAACAAAAGGAATCGAGCAAAATCAGTAGGCCACTGATAGGATCTCTTTTTGACCTCGCTAAAATAGAAACATTAGGAACAACCCCTCATGAGAAATATGAAACTAGTGAGAGAAACCGAGCTCGACGCCATGATGGCTGCAAGACAGCTCGGCTCCGCCGCCCACCCCGCCCAAAATAACGACAAACCCTATGCAAATATTATAAATATATACAACACACCAGCAAAGTAACAGGGTAAAACGTTTTATTAAATAACTATTTACATGGCAGCCTGCTGCAACATGAAAACAACACTTCCAATTGGTTCTTACTAGTTTCTATTCTGGAATTTACACGCAGCACTCCACCCACTTCCCTCACTATCTTTTGTACTCTCAAGAGAGAACAACGTCCTACATTTTTCGGAAGACTTTGGTGAAATGGCTACCGTATCTCATTCATCTTCCGAATCTGAACAAAATGATCGACTACCTTTAAGAAGAAAAAAAGAATCTTTCATCTGGCAATTTTTCACTTATCCTGAAGATGAAAAGAAAGTAAATGCACCAAAAGTAACCTGCACGATATGTGACTCGTTTCTCTCAAGAGGAAATCCAACAAAAAAATATTCCTTTTCCATACATACCATGGTGCAGCATGTCAAACAAGTGCACCCTGTGCAATTTACAGAGGCATCGACAAAAGCCCTGGCCACGCTATTACCATTAGAGGTGGCCAGCACATCTTCTGATCGACGACCTGTATCTCCATCGAGTGCAGAGATGGACTTGAGATATTTAACTATATATGGTCTATAACCTATGGTTTTTTCAGTGAATTTTCAAGGTTTTGTAAATGCTAATTCCTAACTATATATGGTCTATAACCTATGGTTTTTTCAGTGAATTTCAATGGTTTTTTAATAGAAAATATCAAAAGCTTTTTTGTGGAAAATGACTAAAATTAGGTATACATAAGCGGCGTTCATTTATGTTCACCACAGCCACTGTTGAAAGTAAAGTGAAAGTCACGAAACAGTTGCCACGCCATCTAGTCCCTTTTAGGCCCCATCATGCACGTAAGTAACAGCCATTTTGTGTGTCATGCCCTCTCTGCCCACTGCCAATAGCCTATGATTGTTCGAAATTGGTTCTCTTTGGGTGATTCCCTATTCACAAATAAGCACACAGTCGCAATACTCTGTTTAGTTTTTGCAGATAGTGAAGGATAGGTAGTGCAGACTTTTGTCCCCTTTGTAACCCGTCATGCCTATCTCTGCCCCGTTTGTTGGTAGTTGGTTCAACCCGGACCGTTTATTAGAGGTAGATCGTCCGACTCCACCGGAGGACACCCCTAATAAAAAGGACATAAATATAAAATGCGGACTAGCCGCTGTATCGTGCTAGCAAACTATAACATAAAAATCGTTAGAAAAAACAAAAGGAATCGAGCAAAATTAGTAGGCCACTGATGGGATCTCTTTTTGACCTCGCTAAAATAGAAACATTAGGAACAACCCCTCATGAGAAATATGAAACTAGTGAGAGGAACCGAGCTCGACGCCATGATGGCTGCAAGACAGCTCGGCTCTGCCGCCCACCCCACCCAAAATAACGACAAACCCTATGCAAATATTATAAATATATACAACACACCAACAAAGTAACAGGGTAAAACGTTTCATTAAATAACTATTTACATGGCAGCCTGCTGCAAAATCGATCCAAATGCATGACGCTGTTCCTGTCGAGGTAGCATAGCTGGCGGCCTAGGGGTGGAGGACCGTTGTGCAAATACCCCGGGGACGACACCATGCGCCAAGGCTCGTCCCCAGTACATCCAGAGGTGATGTCCGACAAGTTGTGTGGGGGGATGCCTTGCTGATGCCGCCACCCCCACCACCTTCTTGTTGCCTGATCCGGCCAGCTCAATCGATCGAGCATGAGACTCATGCACTCTGATCTCCTTGTCCTCAGTCAAGCAACAATAGTAAGATTTTCATAGGTGAGTGTAGGTTCATAGTTTTCCATCCACAGAATAAAAGCCTGGAGTGGGAGTGAAAAAACCATAACTAGGTAAGAAGGAACGCAGAGGCTGTAGGAAGGACTCTGGATATGCTTGGTCCCTGAGATGCTTCGATGTCACTGCCTTGCACAAATGGCATAAGTCCTGGATGTTGGGTGCCATAGTTGAGGGTTTGACCTAAAGACACGTCCTGCGGTGCCCTGGTCCAACCATCACATATACCTGCGCCAGTAGACGGCGTGGGGTGCACTGGAAGGGAGAGGCGGCGCGAACGAGCCTCCCCCCCTCCCCAGGTGGAGGTTTCTCAGCTACACCCCTAAAGACACGTCCTGCGGTGCCCTGGTCCAACCATCACATATACCTGCGCCAGGAGACGGCGTGGGGTGCACTGGAAGGGAGAGGCGGCGCGAACGAGCCTCCCCCACCTCCCCAGGTGGAGGTTTCTCAGCTACACCCCTAAAGACACGTCCTGCGGTGCCCTGGTCCAACCATCACATATACCTGCGCCAGGAGACGGCGTGGGGTGCACTGGAAGGGAGAGGCGGCGCGAACGAGCCTCCCCCACCTCCCCAGGTGGAGGTTTCTCAGCTACACCCCAGCGCTTCAGTCGACAAGCTGAGTTGCGCCCGCTCCTGCGGCACATTGCCTCGCTCGGCCAGCTGAATTACGCCTGCTCTTGCTATTACAGCGTCTCACCCGCCATCCGGCTGAATTGCACCCACTCTTGCGGTACAGCGACAGGCGGCTGCCACGGAGCTCAGGAAATGGCGGTCGGCTCCACAGACTTGGGCCTGGCCTGCAAGGATGGCTCTGGACAACCCTGGAACTCGGACGCTTGACTGCTAGGGCATGGGCCCCATTCTCAAAAGCGTCCCATCAGCCTTGAAGATTCTACAAGAGTCACCGGGGCCCCCGACTCCCGCAGAGTTCCGGTGGGGAGCGACTGCCATGATTGCTCGCAGAATGGCCACGACGTAGCCACGGGGTGCTCTCATGCTGACGCCAGCTTCAGTCTGAAACATCCAGAAACACTGTAGACTACCAATTCGATCAGTTCCGGTGGAGCTCCAACGACGTATCGCGTTGTTGCATAATGCGACATATGACACGCCGCGTTAGCGCACCCGGAAGTGCTCCGGTGCGCGAGGCGCGAAGCGCAGCTTCCCGGAAGCAATCCGGGGCGCGGCGCGGAGCGTGTAACGTAAGCATAACAGGTCATGTGACTTGTTAATAAAACTTTTCATTGGTTTAGAACTATTTTTTGTCCCAAATGATGAAAACCCCTCCTTGTTTCCTCTTGCCTCCTGCCCCCTCCCCAAGTCTTGCACGGCCAGCTGAGTTTCGCCCACTCTTGCGGCCTACGACATGGATAGGCCGGGGCGTTATGGATCAGTATGGGCAAATATACACTTGGGGATTCACAAGCAACAACAAGCCTTTGTATTTGGGGCTCTAAATCAACAACAGTGACAGAGAACAGAACCGAACTAAGCACTCAGGGGCTACGTTTAAACGTAACATCATCTCCCCAGAGGTACATCACCTTACACAGACATGCACTCTGATCTCTTTGGCCTACGTCAAGCATCAATAGTAAGATTTTCATAGGTGAGTCTAGGTTCATGGTTTTCCATCCACAGACTAAAAGCCTGGAGTGGGAGTGAAAAAACCATAACTAGGTAAGAAGGAAGGCAGAAACAGAATCTTCCTCTGCAACATCAGGCTCTGCATCGCTACTTACTTATAAATGCAGAAAAAACTCAATTAACACAAGGGCTCTTTTCAGAGCCACCTTATATCAAAGCACTCAAACTTCTGATTTATCTCCATTTTCACACTCTTGTAAATAGGTGTGCGCGCCCGGGTGCGCGCACCCCGCAACTTTTTTAAAAAAAAAGATATATATTTTCGCCTTTAAGGGCCTTACTGCACACCCTGAGAAAACCTACGCAGCAAAACAATCTCTACCTTCTCCCCTTTCCATGTTCCAACGATTTGAAATGAACAATATATTTACTCGCAGTGACAAAATGGCGGTCAACACCTCCTGATTTCCTTCGAATCGAACGTTAACAGACGTCACGCAGCAAAAAAAAAATTCCGCGCGCAGCCGCTTGAGTGCGCGCACCCGTGCGCGCGTATAGATATATAATTGACTTTAACTTTAATTTTCTCAGCAACTACTGAACGGATTTACACCATTCCAAAAAAAAGCGTAATCTGCGAGCCGGACTCTACAGTTTTGCCAAATTTCTTATAAATCCATTCAGCCGTTCGACCTGTAGCCGTGTCTAAACGTCCTATGGAAAATAACATGGAGAAAACACGTTTTGGGGCCCCCCTTTTATCTCAGCCCCCACTTCACCAATCCCCCCCAAACTTTCAGGGAAGGAGCGCAGCGGACCGAGCCATCTTCTTTGAGAAATTCGCAAAGATTCATCCACCAGGGCCAAAGTTAATCCAAATAGAATGTTGAGGATTTCCTATAGAAACTAGGTCCTAACTATACCTACTGGCGACCGCCAGTAGGTAATATATATATATATATATATATTACCTACTGGCGGTCGCCAGTAGGTATATATAGTTAGGATTTTTTTTAATAGGGATTTCTGAAAATTCTATGTTGAATAACGTTGGCGTTGATGGACGGAATTGGCTGAAATTTTCAGGAAAATGGCACATTTTGTTTCTGAGCGTTTCCTGAAAGTTTGGGGGGGTTTCCTCAAGCGGGGGCCGAGAAAAAAGGGGGTCCCAAAACGTGTTTTTAACATTGAGTTTTCCATAGGGCGGTTGGACTCACTTTTAGCTCGAACGGCTGAATGGATTTCTATGAAACTTGGCAAAATTGTAGAGACTGTTTGCCCGATGTGCCTTTGCTAGGTCTCAAGATATGTGCTCCAGTGGATTTTGAGAAATTAACGTTCCAAAAAATATATATATCTGTGACAGCGTCCCGGTTGTTGTGTTGTGTGGGTGATGTAAGTACCAACATGTAGGTACCAATAAAGAGTCTAAAATTCAATGTACACCGTCTCCTCTGTAGATATTTTGTATGTTCTAATATGGGTTATTTAAATGTAAATGTGTGGAAAAGCACTTCATGCTTTAAAGCAATTGTATTTTTGAATTGATTGTTCTTTCCTCTTAGTCCTCCTCTTTGTTTTTTTTCCCCACACTCTTCTTCAGCATGATAGTTGATAAATTCGTTCCCTCAAAAAATGTATATACATAAAAAAATTATATTAAATACATATAAAATATATTTTTCCTTTAAAAGAAGAATACATTTTACAGCTTTTGATATTTGCTATTAAAAAACCATTGAAATTCACTGAAAAAACCATAGGTTATAGACCATATATAGTTAGGAATTAGCATTTACAAAACCTTGAAAAATCACTGAAAAAACCATAGGTTATAGACCATATATAGTTAGGAATTAGCATTTACAAAACCTTGTTTTACTCACACAAAACCATTGAAATTCGCATATATAGTTAGTTGCACTAACTATATATCGCGCACCCGCAATCCACTGCTGATCATGTCACATATTACATCATTCATGACATGGTCAGTGACATCACTGATGACATCACTGATGACATCTCAAATGACATCACTGATGACATCACTGATGACAACATCCAGTGACTGTATGTTTCTGTAAAGTTAAAATATGTCTTACATATTGAAGAATGAGTGGATGTATAAGTGTCTGGATGAAGGATTTAGTAGGTGCATGACTGACTGTATGAGTGAGTGATTAAATGTGTCTCACTGAGTGCATGGGTTAGTGACTAAACTGTCTTAATTTGTGCATCATTATGTCTGTTGTTCTGTAAACTGCTGCATGTGTTGATCAGTAGCTATATGAGTAACTATATGGGTTATTGATTGGTTGCCCAAGTATTTGTATGGGAGACTGAGTGTGTGTGTGGGTGACTGGGAGGTGTATGACTCTGTGCATAGATGTGTGAGCAGTTGATTCACTAGATGTATGGGCTCAAAAGTGCATGTGGAAACAGCTGTATGGGCGGTAACTGTGTGCATGAGTGTATTGGTGAGTGAATGGATATCTCAGTGCTACATGTCAAAGTAAGTACATATGTAAAACACAGTACATGTGAGAGTTGACATATATAAATAACTGTGCATAAGAGCCAGTGAATGTGTGAGTGGCTGTATGGATCATTGTGAACTTGTATCAGGGATTGTATAAGAGAGTAAATATGTGTTAGTATATGTTTGAATAAGTAAGGTGTGTATAACTGTATAGTTGAGGAAATGGAGGTGTGATTGATTCTTTGCATGACTGACTAGGTGTGTGAGTAACTCCATGGATGAGTGACAGTCTGTGAGTGTCTGTTTACACTGAGTGTATCTAAGGTTATATTAGAGTCTGAAGAGGTTCATCGTATTATCACATGAATGATGTCATCAGTGATGTGATCAGTAATGTCAAATGAGATGTCATCAGTGATGTCATCAGTGATGTCATTTGAGATGTCATCAGTGATGTCATCAGTGATGTCATTTGAGATGTCATCAGTGATGTCATCAGTGATGTCATTTGAGATGTCATCAGTGATGTCATTTGAGATGTCATCAGTGATGTCATCAGTGATGTCACTGACCATGTCATGAATGATGTAATATGTGACATGATCAGCAGTGGATTGTGGGTGCGCGATATATAGTTAGTGCAACTAACTATATATGCGAATTTCAATGGTTTTGTGTGAGTAAAATAAGGTTTTGTAAATGCTAATTCCTAACTATATATGGTCTATATCCTATGGTTTTTTCAGTGAATATATATATATATATATATATATATATATATATATAACAGCAACTCCTCTCACTTTCTCACTTCGCCGCGGAGACAGGAGCTCGGACCGCAATTTGGTGCTGTAAGTGTTTTTTTATTGTCTGCTCAAACAAACCACAGCCATGACACGTTTCGAGTCCAAAGGCCCTTGATCACTCACTTAAACTGTCAGTCACACACCTACTAAATCATCCATCCTGACTTTTATACACTCATTCATTCTTCAATACACCTTGGCATATATAGAAAACATAGTTACATTTTATAGAAACACATTGTCACTGGATGATGTCATCAGTGATGTCATTTGAGATGTCATCAGTGATGTCATCCGTGATGTCATTGACCATGTCATGAATGATGTAATATGTGATGTCATCAGCAGTGCATTGCGGGGGCGCAAGTTATAGTAAGCTCAACTAACTATAACAGGGGAATTTCTATGGTTTTTATGAGTGAAATGTCCAACTAACGTCCCTGAAACCAATGGTTTTTTCAGGGGATTTCCAAGGTTTTTTAAATGCTAATTTCTAACTATAATGTGCCTGAAACCTATGTTTTTTTCAGTGAATTTCAATGGGTTTTTAAATGCTAATTTCTAACTATCACGTGCATGAAACCTATGGTTTTTTTCAGTGAATTTCAAAGGTTTTTTAAATGCTAAATTCTATCTATATCTTTAAGGCTAACTTCTAATTATAATTTTCATTTAATCTATAGTTTTTTCGGACACCTAAGAAGGACACAACACCCACTGCCACAACCCTCAGGACCTCCCCCACATACCACCCCTCTCCCTACTACCACCAAGGCAGTGCAGAACAGCAAACCCTCCAAAAATGGCATGGTCCCTCAGCCATATAATAGCTCAATGTTGGGAAATGTGCCAATTGTTTTTTCAGTAAATTTGAAAAAAACTCATTTCTAACTTTAATGGGCCTGAAACCTATTTTTTTTGTGAATTTCAAAGGTTATATAAATACTAAATTCTAATTATAAAGTTAAAAAAAGCTATGTTTTTCTCAGGAATATTATATTTTGTAACTTTAATATCCTAAAAGTAGTTTTTGTAAAAAAAATTATTTGTTATTTAAACTATATAATGTCTTCTTGTTTTTTAAATATTAAACAACTACATACAGTATGAAAGGGACCCCAGCCCAAAGCCATATCTGAAGACCAACACATGTCATAGACCTACTGATCAAGCAGCTCCGACACCCAAGAACGCCACAATACCCACCACCGTGCCCAGGAACTCCCCCTCTACCACCGAGGCAGCACAGAACAAGACAGTGAACTTTCTGAAAACAACATGGCCCCTCAGCCACCGAATATCTGAATATTGGGACAGGTGTGAACAAACTTTATGTGTAGGAACCAATTCACCCATGAATAACATTGCACACAATGCAAAGTGTAGCAGTGATGTGCTGGAAACATCTCAGTACGCACAACACACACCTCTCCATGTGAATGAATACTACTGGTGCTTGTAGTATTGTGGACAGTGGACCTAACCATGTTACGTCAAACATTAGGGAAGATCTCAGTCATGTAGCTGTGTCGTCCCCCCCTGTAAGCATAAGCTTAATCGGAGTGGGCTGGTCCGATGTACCCCATTTCAGCTTAGGAGAGTGGATAAATAGGACGTATCTCTGGGCGTGGTTCACTTGTGGGAAAACAAAAATGTCTGACAGGGCGGCACCCCTCACTCTGCCACGAGGCCGCTGTGTGACTGCCAGCCTCCTCAGCCAATCGCTGGCTTCCACCAAACAGGCCCCCAGCGGCACAGCATCGTCGACTTATCTCTGTACAAACTACTGCCTTCGACATACCCTGCAGACAGCAAGGCTCACAATTCACATCGAGTCGCGATTGCAGATTACGCAGTCCAGTAGGCAACAGACATTGCTCAAGTCAACAACATGTGGCTGTGGGCCCTTCCTCACCGCTGCCTCTGGCCTACACTGCGGTGAGTAGGGCTCACAATTCACATTGAGTCATGATTGCAGATGATGCAGTCGAGTAGGCAACAGATATTGCTCAAGTCAATAAGTGGCTGTGTGCCCTTCCTCACTGCTGCCTCCTGCCTCCACTGCGGTGAGTAGGGCTCACAATACAGAGCGAGTTGCGATTGCAGATGAAGCAGTCCAGTAGGCAACAGACATTGTTACCACTACGGCCTGCCCAGACAACGCATCATCGGCACAGTAGATCCCACACGTGCAACTGTGTCCTGAGTCCTGAATGGCAGTGACCCCAAGACTGTGGCACCGACCACAGCACCAGACTGCCTTCGATCAGTGAGGCATATTATCACTCAAAAACCGAATAGAGACAGAATTCAATAGACAAAAGACATTGCTCCAAGCTCGCCCCACACGGACCACGCATCATCGCAGGGTACGTACACTCTGAGCGCCAAAGGTACTACTAACTCACTGCACCATAAGTCATTGCCACGTGGCCGCATTGAAGCAGAATTCAATAGACAAAACAATGCTCCGAGTGCGGCCCCTCCAGACCACGCATCATAGCAGGATACGTACACGCTCAGTGCCAAAGGTACTACTAACTCACTGCACCATAAGTCATCGCCATGTGGCTGTATTGAAGCAGAATTCAATAGGCAAAAGACATTGCTCCAACTGCGCCCCCACCGGACCACGCATCATCGCAGGGTACGTACACGCTGTGCGCCAAAGGTACTACTATCTCGGTGCACCATAAGTCATCGCAAGGAAGAGTGAACAGTTTTATGTCAGCAGTAACGCATTCTATCACTCGAAAATCAACCAAAAATACTTACAATATGAAAAGAACAATCGAAGTACATTAATGATTACTATGCGGTGATTTAGAAGATGTGAAATGCAAATATGGACATACAATATGTTGCAGATAACTGAATTGCTGTTTCTAACTATGTCACGTCATATATTACCAAGTCTGAGTAGACTGAATTGAAAAAAATGTGGGGAAAAATTTCACAGAACACACTTAGCAAAAAATTGTACAGCTTCAGCTTAAAGATGCGTTCACATCGATGAAATTAGATTGTACGAATGTCCGCGTCGATAGACATCTGCAAGTTTATATTCAAAGTCAAGAGGAATTATCTGGATAAGTCTAGGTCTTGCTGCAGCATGAAATGGAGTTTTAATATAAATGACTAGCAGCCTGTCCCGACGTTGTCCGGGTATGGAATAGAATGTGTGTAATGTGTGTATTCAGATACGGTCATTCGCGTGTTCCCCCGCTTGAGGCCCAGCTGCAGCCCTGGTTGATGTTAGCAGGCGCGTGTCCCCCCGCTTGAGGCCCAGCTGGAGCCCTGGTTCATGTTAGCAGGCGCATGTAATTAGTGTAGTGATCTGCCGCCTGAGCCCAGCTACAGCCCTGGCTGACGTTAGCAGGAGCGTGTAATTTGGTTTAATGTGATAGTTCAGTAACAGCGCGCATGAGAGGCTGCAGTAATTGTCCCCGCAGACACCCTCAGTCGCGTGTGCCCCCGCTTGAGGGCCAGCGGCGACCGTCTAACAATTAGAATTGTGTGAGTCTTGAATGATTGTTTCCCATTGTTCTTATTTTTTTATGACCCACACCGATGCTCTTCGGCCCGAGTGCTTTTTAGACGCACCCAGGCCAAGCCACACACTGCGTTCGGCCCTTTCAGACGCACCCAGGCCAAGGCACACACTGCATTCAGCACCCCCAGTATGTGTGAGACAACGGGCAGTCCCCCAAGGGAGTCTTGCGAATGGTTACTTACCACGCTTCAAGGTGAATACCTTTGTGACGCCCCCAGCACACGGCCACAGCAGACGATCTGATTAATGTATGACCCAGATGGCATGAAGTGAGGAACGTAGCACACGCCCCCAGGGTTTGTCACGCCCCCAGTGTGCCCCTTGATGCGGCGCAATTGCGTAATTGGCGCTTCACATGGCATGAAGGGCAGACACACGCCCACAGCACGGACACACGCGCACAGCGCCGCAATTACGACTCAAATGGCATTAAGGGCGGAACGTACCACACGCCCCCAGCGTTTGTCATGCCCCCATCACACGCCCACAGCAAAACGCAGGCACGCCCACAAGGGACTACTTTGCTGACACGTTTCTTTTACCTTTTAAATGTATATGGTGGCCGTCTGCATAGCCTATGTCCTTCTGCTACAACTGCCCTTTCCAACGCTGTATTGGGTGTTGTGATTGGGGCTGTGGTTACTGAGATTACCCGCCTCAAAGGTTTGGGCTCTCTCTTTATAATATTAGTATGGATATATATATATTACCTACTGGCGGTCGCCAGTAGGTATATATAGTTAGGATTTTTTCTCTATGGGATTTTTGAAAATTCTATGTCTAATAACTTTGGCGTTTGTGGACGGAATTGGCTGAAATTTTCAGGAAAATGGAACATTTTGTTTCTGAGCAGCAACTGAAAATTTGGGGGGGTTTGTCAAGGGGGGGCTGAGAAAAAAGGGGGGTCCCAAAACGTGTTTTTCCCATGTTAATTTCCATAGGGCGGTTGGCCTCACTTTTAGCCCGAACGGCTGAATGGATTTCCACGAAACTTGGCAAAATTGTAGATATTGTTTGCCCGATGTGCCTTTGCTAGGTCTCAAGATATGTGCTCCTGTGAATTTTGAGTAAATTAGGTTTAAAAAAAGATATATATCTAGAGCCGCGCCCCGGTGCGCGTACCGGGGAGCGCTCTGGGCGCGCCACGCGACTTGTGCACGGCAAGCTGATTGGTTCTCGGGTGTCTGTAAACATTCAAAACAGTCCGCAGCGGCCGCCATCTTGTGTCTCGGTAGGATTGAGACACAAGAGGTGGCAAAAATCAAAGGGGGAAATGAGCAAAAGGGGGCAGGGTACACCCCTCTGACCCCCTAGTTTTGATGTGGGGGCCATAAAAGGGTCCCGCGGGTAAAAAAAAAAAAATTTAAAAATTCGATTTTCGCGGGGGGAGCGCCCGGTACGCGCACCGGGGAGCGTTCGGGGGAGCGTACCATGGAGATAAAAAATGACAGACTTTTAAAAAAAATAAAATAGCATTTTTTTATAAATTGGAGGTAGTTCTGAACAGAACTTTTTTTTTGTTTTTGTTGTTTTATATTTTTTTAGACTTTTTAAAACGATTTTATATTTTTTTGGGATTTTTGTCAGGGGAAAAACAAAAACAGGGATTCCAAAACTGCTCAACAGGAGCAAAAAAATGTGAAAATTTAGGGACTGGCAGGGCAGCAGTGTTGCTGTTTTTTTATGGCAATGAGTTCAACACTCTGCTCCCCATAGCAGAGCAGTTCGTCACACTCCGTGCACAGAAATTTGATGCCTGCAAACACCGGCTGAATGTTAGGGACCATTCTTCCACGGGGTGGTCCCGAAGGTGCTGCTCCACCAGTGGAGGTGCTGCCGCCATCTGTGGGTAAATTCCGTGCCAGCTCTCTGACACTCTCCTTGGCAAAGTTGTTAGGGTGTCTTCTTTTCACATGCCTGATTAAATTAGCATTTCCAAAACTATATTTTTTCAGAGGATTGCCTCTGGATAAACTACTACCACATATTTTGCAGGTTACTTTTGGAGCGTTGACTTTTTTTTGTCCTTCAGGGATGTCATAGAATTTCCAGATGAAATGGGTTTTTTTCTTCTGCTGAGGAGGGTCCTCATCTAAAAATCCGTCTGAATCACTGCTGGATGACTCTCTTGCCGCCATTGCTGTAGATCAGAAAAGTAGGAGATGAACACAGTACACAGAACAGCTCTTGCTCTCTCCAAGTACAAAGCAATAGTGAGAGAAATGGGTGGGTTTCACACAATTTGGAAAAAGAAAAGTTCTGAACCAATGAAAAGTGTTATTTTAAAGTCACATGGTTTGACGCGCTTACGCTACGCGCCCCGGGGCGCGTCCCGGGGCGTGTTTCGTAAGCGCATCAGGGCGTTTACGTTGCGCGATCGTATGCGCTTCCGGGTGCGCTTACGCGGTGCGTCGTAAGACGCATCTCGCGGCTACGCGATACGTGTCTTATGACGCAAGGCGTGGCGGCTACGCAATACGTCACGATGTTGTTTTCGTTCGCGGCAATAGCGCTATCGGGACGCTCATCAGTACGCGCCCCGGGGCGCGCCGCAAGATTGCGCTTACCCGTGCGTTCACCGGTCCGCGCCCCGGGAGCGCACCAAAAAGAATTTTTAAAAAAAAATGACAGAATTATACAATATAAAATTCGATTTAAAATGTATTATTTTTTAAAACTATAAAGATTTGCAATTAAAAAACCTTTGAAATTCACTGAAAAAACCATAGGTTATAGACCATATATAGTTAGGAATTAGCATTTACAAAACCTTGAAAATTCACTGAAAAAACCATAGGTTATACACCATATATAGTTAGGAATTAGCATTTAAAAAACCTTATTTTACTCACACAAAACCAATGAAATTCCATATATAGTTAGTTGTACTAACTATATATCGCGCACCCGCAATCCACTGCTGATCATGTCACATATTACATCATTCATGACATGGTCAGTGACATCACTGATGACATCACTGATGACATCTCAAATGACATCACTGATGACATCACTGATGACATCTCAAATGACATCACTGATGACATCACTGATGACAACATCCAGTGACTGTATTTTTCTGTAAAGTTAAAATATGTCTTTCATATTTAAGAATGAGTGGATGTATAAGTGTCTGGATGAAGGATTTAGTAGGTGCATGACTGACTGTATGAGTGAGTGGTTAAATGTGTCTCACTGAGTGCATGGGTTAGTGACTAAACTGTCTTAATTTGTGCATCATTATGTCTGTTCTTCTGTAAACTGCTGCATGTGTTGATCAGTAGCTATATGAGTAACTATATGGGTTATTAATTGGTTGCCCAAGCATTTGTATGGGAGACTGAGTGTGTGTGTGGGTGGCTGGGAGGTGTATGACTCTGTGCATAGATGTATGGGTTCAAAAGTGCATGTGGAAACAGCTGGATGGGTGGTTGACTGTGTGCATGAGTGTATTGGTGAGTGAATGGATATCTCAGTGCTACATGTCAAAGTAAGTACATATGTAAAATACAGTACATGTGAGAGTTGACATATATAAATAACTGTGCATAAGAGCCAGTGAATGTGTGAGTGGCTGTATGGATCATTGTGAACTTGTATCCAGGATTGTATAAGTGAGTAAATATGTTTTAGTATATGTTTGAATAAGTAAGGTGTGTATAACTGTATAGTTGTGAAAATGGAGGTGTGATTGATTCTTTGCATGACTGACTAGGTGTGTAAGTAACTCCATGGATGAGTGACAGTCTGTGAGTGTCTGTTTACACTGAGTGTATCTAAGGTTATAATAGAGTCTGAAGAGGTTCATCGTATTATCACATGAATGATGTCATCAGTGATGTGATCAGTAATGTCAAATGAGATGTCATCAGTGATGTCATCAGTGATGTCATTTGAGATGTCATCAGTGATGTCATCAGTGATGTCATTTGAGATGTCATCAGTGATGTCATCAGTGATGTCACTGACCATGTCATGAATGATGTAATATGTGACATGATCAGCAGTGGATTGCGGGTGCGCGATATATAGTTAGTACAACTAACTATATATGGAATTTCATTGGTTTTGTGTGAGTAAAATAAGGTTTTTTAAATGCTAATTCCTAACTATATATGGTGTATAACCTATGGTTTTTTCAGTGAATTTTCAAGGTTTTGTAAATGCTAATTCCTAACTATATATGGTCTATAACCTATGGTTTTTTCAGTGAATATATATATATATAGACACTTTGAGAATGATAACAAATTACTCAAGTGAGGCCATGCACATTAGGCGGATCCTAACCACTAATTGGCATATATTGAAGTTGGACCCTGTGATAGGTAAGGATTTACCGAGGGCGCCACTCATTACCTTTAGAAGAGCTAGATCCCTACGCAATAGTCTGGTACAAAGCCATTGTGAGAAGGAGAGTAGAACTGCTTCATTTGGCAAGATAGCTGGGTTCTATCCATGCCTCAAATGCAGGGCTTGTAAATCCAGTCATAAGGTGTTACATTATCAGATTCCGGGCATCAAAGAACCGATTAAGATCAGGAGCCTGATGAATTGCAACACAAGCCACACAGTATACTGTCTGATATGTCCGTGTGGCCTGCGTTACATTGGAAGTACTATCCACCCCACAAAAATCAGAATTCTTGAACATCTCAGGGCCATACAGAACAAAGATCCCAGGTACCCTGTGGCAAGGCATTTTGAGATGTTCCACGAAAGCAACAGAGACCTTCTACGCTTTTTCTGTATGGACCAAGTGCCCCCTGATGTTAGAGGTGCTAACAGACTCTTGAGATTACGTAGACTAGAGTCAAGGCACATTATTGAGAATCAGACTAAAAGGCCAGGTGGTTTGAATAGTGGTGAAGAAATGCCATACACTTGTAATGTGCCCCTATTAACACTCTTCTGTAACCTCCCCCTTCCTGGATAGAAGCTATGATGAAGGGTATAATGTTTGTATTTGCTCTTGGAGTCTAATATGTATAGTCTGTTGTTCCTGGAAAAAGAAAAAACCACACAGGTAGAGCTACTGCTCTTTTTGCCCATTCAGGGTTTAATTAGTACTTGAAACTTATAATGTTAGCCCATCCAGGGCATTATGTTTCTTTTGTTGGACATTGTATTTACCATGTCAACTGTTCATTTAGCAGATACATGCTATGAAGTATTTTACTTTAATGCATATTACCTGCATGTTTATTAAGGGCCGACACCTTAGTGAACCTTGTTTGGTGTCCTTTGATTTATGTTTGTGGCCAAAAGGTGTGTGGTGTTTGTTTTAAATACTGGCCACATCATGGCGCCGATCCATATTGAAAAAGGCAGCAAGCCGAAACGCGTCTTTGAGATGCATATGTAACCTGCATTAAATCCATGGTTACAGCATTCCTGCGAGTGCTTTGCATTTATTGTGCGATTGAGCTTTGGATTGAATTCCAGGCGGAGTCTGTCCCCGCGGTTTACAGCACCCAGTCGAGAGTCAAGGGAGGAATGGCGGACAAGTGAGCGAATATATATATATATATATATATATTCACAGAAAAAACCATAGGTTATAGACCATATATAGTTAGGAATTAGCATTTACAAAACCTTGAAAATTCACTGAAAAAACCATAGGTTATAGACCATATATAGTTAGGAATTAGCATTTAGAAAACCTTATTTCACTCACACAAAACCATTGAAATTCCATATATAGTTAGTTGCACTAACTATATATCGCGCACCCGCAATCCACTGCTGATGATGTCACATATTACATCATTCATGACATGGTCAGTGACATCACTGATGACATCACTGATGACATCTCAAATGACATCACTGATGATATCTCTTTTGACATCAATGGTCACATCAATGATGATATCATTAATGTGACAATACAATGCATCTCCTCAACTTTAATATAACCTCTGTTACACCCAGTGTTAAATACAGAGTATAATTTTTGAAACCATTGACACACCAATACTAGTTACTACATACGCATTCACTGATTCCTACGTCTACACACACATTCACTCATTCACCCATACAATCATTCATACATACAATCACTCATCTTTACAACACTATCATATGCACTCATACACCTATACAGACACTCACACTCTGCCACTCATCCATGGAGTTACTCACACACCTAGTCAGTCCTGTAAAGAATCAATCACACTTCCATTTTCTAATCTACACAGTTAAACATAGAGTACCTTACATTTTCAAACATATACTAACACATACTTACTCTCTTATAGAATCACTGATACAAGTACACATTGATCTGCACAGAGTCACACACCTCCCAGCCAGCCATACACACACTCAGTCTCCCATACAAATACTTGTGCAACCAATCAATAACCCATATAGCTACTTATATAGCTACTGATCAACACATGCAGCAGCTTGCACAACAACAGACATACTGATGCACACTTTCAGACAGTTTAGTCACTAACCCGTGCATTTAGTAAGACGCATTTAATCACTCACTCATACAGTCAATCACGCACCTACTAAAACCTTCATTCAGACACTTATACATCCACTCATTCTTCAATATGTAAAACATATTTAAACTTTACAGAAACACATAATCACTGGATGTTGTCATCAGTGATGTCATCAGTGATGTCACTGACCATGTCATGAATGATGTAATATGTGACATCATCAGCAGTGGATTGCGGGTGCGCGATATATAGTTAGTGCAACTAACTATATATGGAATTTCAATGGTTTTGTGTGAGTGAAATAAGGTTTTCTAAATGCTAATTCCTAACTATATATGGTCTATAACCTATGGTTTTTTCAGTGAATTTTCAAGGTTTTGTAAATGCTAATTCCTAACTATATATGGTCTATAACCTATGGTTTTTTCTGTGAATTTCATTGTTTTTTTAACAGCTAATATCTGTAGCTGTAAAATGTATTCTTCTTTAAATCCAAAAATATATTTTATATGTTTATGAATAATTTTTTTTTTAAATATTTTTTTTTCTTCGTTCCCGCTTCGCGAATCGGGAAGCTTCCCGTTAGCTGACCTTGATGCCGCGAAATAGACCGCGAGCCGGTAAACGTTTCTTTACCGCAAGTGCCGCGTTAGAAAACAACATCGTGACGCCTCCCGTCCGCATGACGTTCCACGTTGTCGCGTGATACGTCATATGACGTGCTACGTTAGCGAACTGGTACGCGAAGCGAGTGCCAAAGCGCAGGTTTCTGGAAGCAAACCGGGAGGCCCTGCAAAGCGCTTAACGTAAACACAGCAAGTCATGTGACTTGGTAATAACACTTTTCATTGGTTCATTTCACTTTTGGTTTCCTAATGATGTAAGACTAGGTCATATAATCTAAAATGAACACTTTTGATTGGTTGAGAACTCTTGTTTTTCCCAAATGATGAAAATCCCTCCTTCTTTCCTCACTCTGACTTTCATCATTGTGAGAGAAAGACCCTTTGTGATCACTGAGCAATGGCTTCTTTAGTAGCTTCAGCTGGTGCTTCCCCACCACCTCCACCACATCCAAGGAAGAGTGGACCACCTGCTCAAGTTGTAATTCAACAAGAAGAAGAAGAAGAGGAACAGGAGGACGAGCACGAAGAGAGGCAGTTTTTGCCTGAGCAGCCCAAGACGTCTCACCGGAAAGAAAACTTCATTTGGCAATTTTTTAAAATTCCCAAAGGTCAGAAAAAAGTAAATGCAAGATACGTAACTTGCCTTATATGTCAAGATAGACTGTCCAGAGGGACCGACAAAAAATACAGTTTCGGAAACTACACAATGCATCGCCATATGACTAGGTGGCATCCTAACAACTACAGTGTTGCACAGTTTCGGAACGACCTAGATAATCTCCCTATTATGGCCAGAAGATCTGTTGTACCGGAAGTAACGGGACCAGAGGGCAGGGAGATGGTGCCAAATATACAAATGAGATTTGGTGAAGTAAAACACACCTGCGTATTTTGCGATGGATTCATTTCCTACGGAGAAAGAAGCATCACTCTGATCAACAGAGCTATTGACTATCATATGCAAGTTTGTCCGAAACGCCCAAAATAATAAATACTTCTTTTTTTTGTTTTGTTGCTCCTGTTGAGCCCTTTACAATGAATCGTTTTCATTGCCCCCTCCAAGAAAAACCCAAAAAAATATAAAACTGTTCCGAAAAATTCAAAAACATTAAAAAAATGTTCAGAAAAATAAAAAAAAAAGTTCTTTTCAGAACTACCTCCCCGTTATTAAAAAATTGGTACAATATTTGGAACTGTGCCAACCTCTATTTCTCTTAGTTCGCTTCCTAGTTCGCTCGCTGGTACGCGAACTGGAAGCGAACCAAAAACAGTAAGTATAAGGGAAGGAAACACACACTTATGTTAAAAGAAAGACAGCTATAGGGGAGTAAACTAGAGATACTATTACCCATAATCCACTACTGATGATGTCACATATTACATCATTCATGACATGCTCAGTGACATCATCAGCAGAGGATTGCGGGTTTTTTGGCAACATGCCTTATCCACGGTTTAATAACGCTGCCTTTTGCTTTATATAAGTTTTCAAATTGTATGAAATATATACCAATAGGTCTTTATGAACCTTTAGGTAGTGCTTTTGTTCATGAGGTCTGGTCGCTTCCATACACATACAGATGTTTCAAAGATGATCAAGAAGTTTATCTGAATGGAGAGGAATGCACTGAGACGCCAGATCATTCACTAATGTGTAGGCACATACAGTTACACGATTCATGCAACAAACACCGACCAAATATGGCTTGCGTGTTGCAAGGCACGCCAGTTCCTGCTATCATCCCCACGTTCAAGTTGTTGGAAAATGGTAGTTATTTGATGCTCAATAATGAAGATTGTTCTGAGTTAATTAAAAGTATTCCTTTTATCGTAACAGTAAGTGAACGGGTTATTTGCTGCAGAAATGTTCTATTTCCTCCCACACATGAACATAGGGAGTTTTCAATCTGGCCACAAATACCAACCTTGGGACACGTTTCAACGGCATGACAAGAATAAGAGCTCTTTTGTCTCAGAGAGAGGTGGCCTTGAGTTCGGCCCGTGAAACTTTCGTACTTCACATAGCGAACACCCGTACACAGGTTTGCCTTTCAATTTCAGCAACATGTTTCCGACTATCTTTAACGCATCCTCCACAAAATCCCTGGCACACTTTTTTAAAGTTGTTACCAGTGGTCTCGTGACTTCATTTGAGAAAATCTTTGGAGTCATCCCTGCTCCCTTTCATTCCATTTTCTCCACTCTGGTTCGTGGATTGCATTTTTACTTGCATTACCAGCGGACGCTCTTGTGCTTTTTTACATTTTTAAATATGGATGTCCCTCCTATGCAACCTCCGACCCTGCAGCTGCTGACACTGTTCCGCAATCGCATCCTAGAATATTATGGCACAATGCCGTTGGCGATATTAAGCACGGCATATGGATTATCTTTTCGGTTCTCCTACTTCACCTGTGTCCAGCCTGTATTTCACTGCCTGACCTGTGATTTCGATTGGGCCATTGATTTGTGTCTCTGCGGACCGGTTTCTCCTGACGTCGACTTTAATCAGCTGATGACTCCTATCATTACTCACGAGTTGATTTGTCCTGGCGAAAGGATTATGGCTGTGGCATTGATGCATGGACTACTTGGTCCCTGGAATTTACTGGCGGCAGCACAGTCTTTCTTGGAACACAGCTTTCTTGAAAACCCACCGAGCTGTCCTCTGATGGTGATAGAGGATCCGGTGCTGGGAGAGCACGTATGTTCTTTTCCGCTTTTAAATTGGATGGCTGAACTGTTTTCGGATGAAGACGGTGACTTCCTGTTGGAGGCTGTTGCAGCTTATTTTGCATACACAGTTATGTCATAGACCTTTTTCATGTTTCATATGCTGAGTACTAGCATTTCATTGACAATTCATTGACTTAATTGTCAAGTTTTTATTATTTACCTTGCCTATTGGCTTAAGACTCGATAAAGTACTTGGCTGTTTTATTTTTCTTTAGCATTGAATTTTCCTAGTTTTTAATGCTTTACCTTGCGGACCGTCCACATATAAACTTGCAATCTGCTCTCATGAGATGGCACTTCTATTATCTTATTCAGTTCGTTTCCGGATCATGAGGAGGTGTCATCTAGGTCCTGGATATCTTTACACCGTGTTAAGTTAGCATGGGCTCATTACCGGTTTAAACGCCATTTTTCCTTTTTTGCAACTTCTGCACACGACATTTAGTTGTTGCTTTAGCTTTCCACCTAGTAGTTCATCGTGGTTTACATGAGAATAATATGTTATTGGTCTACTATCTGCTTTACTTGTTAAACTATATCTGTACAGCGAGTGCTAAAGTTTCAAGAACAACACGATACAGAATTGTTATGAGGTCTGATCTCCACGACTTCATACTCATAACATAAGTGCAACTTCTGCCAATTCTGGGCATGAGGCGGGTTTTATATTGCTTTGCCGAACACACATACACAACAGTTGATGCGGTTCACATGAAGAGAGAGCTGGTGTATGCTGATGTGATTCCTTCAAATCTAAGACACTAAAATATGGGCACGCCCTAAAGCAACACAAAGAGACCTTCTTAGCAAATAATATAATATGTGTATTAGGGAGGGTGAGATATAAGCAGCCGCGGGCCGTGGAGGGAGTTACGGTGAGGCAGGGAGGCGGGGAGGGGGAGAAGCAGGGTGGAGCCCTCTCTACCTTGCCCCTCCCCCTCCCCGCCTCCCTGCCCCACCGTAACTCCCTCCACGGCCCGCGGCTGCTTATAAGTGTTGCTAACTCTTATTCATTTACAGCATGTTAACATACTGTCACCATTCGCTTTTTATGTACTAGTAACTATGCTGGTAATTTTGCTACTGATAATATGTGTACTTGTATTCTCCACCCTGCTTCTCCCCCTCCCCGCCTCCCTGCCTCACCGTAACTCCCTCCACGGCCCGCGGCTGCTTATAAGTGTTGCTAACTCTTATTCATTTACAGCATGTTAACATACTATCACCATTCACTTTTTATGTACTAGTAACTATGCTGGTAATTTTGCTACTGATAATATGTGTACTTTTATTATCTAAGGTACTACGCCTGAGAAGACGGCATTAGTAAATAAACATTTCAAATACACATGTGTTCTTCTTAACTCCATGTTCTGGTTTCTAAGAAATATATAACGACCGACTGTTCATGAGTTCCACGTATCCTGAGGTACTATAAGTTCATATTATGGATTGTCTAAACATTGAGAGTTTGTTATATCCAATGTGACACTGTACCTAGCTTGCTAAATAGTTTTTGATTACTAACGTGAGTTTTGGGACACCCTAATTCGCCGAGGTTCCAATCCTCTGTCCACAGTTCTGTGTGAGAACAGAAACCCTGCGACAGGGGCACCCCCGACCCTTGCTGGACCTTCATCACACTTGCGATACAACTCCAGCAATGCGCCACCTTTACGGCACAGATACATCACGCATCTGTGCTGTTTTTGCCCCGTGATGCGCCGCATTGTAAATGCAGCACACCATAGGTGACGGAACAGCGGCACAGAATGACTAACACATCCCTGGTGATGCGCCAGTCATCATAAATCTATCCCTATGCTTCTTATCTTGTTAGAGATGAACCGCCATATGTATCATCAAAGTTATTTGCATTTCCTAAATAGCGAACTTTAAGGAATAAATAGCGATTCTTTACCATTCCTAGTTTGCGATGAGCTATTTGCTAATTAGCCGAATGTAGCCCAATGAAGCCCAATGTAGCCCAATGTAGCCCAAAGATGGCCGCCAGACACACAAAAAAACAAATGTAGCCCAAATATCAGCCAGATGTAGCCCAACTATAGCCCAGTGACAGAATGACCAATCAGCTTCGCAAACCTCCGTTACGCGAAGCGGAGCGCTGTTACAGATATATATCTTTTTTTGAACGTTAATTTCTCAAAATCCACTGGAGCACATATATTGAGACCTAGCAAAGGCACATCGGGCTACCAGTCCCTAATATTTTGCCAAGTTTCGTGCAAATCCATTCAGCCGTTCAATTATTATTTTTATTATTTTTTTTTGCCCCGCGGGGCCCTTTTAAAACCTCCACATCAAACCTAGGGGGTCAGCGAGGATCTACTATGCCCCCTTATAGTTATTTCCCCCTTTGTTTTGACCTCCTCTTGTCTCTCGATCCTACCGAGAGACAAGATGGCGGCCGCTACGGACTGTTTGGAATGTTGACAGACGCCGGAGAACCAATCAGCTTCGCTTCACAAAGCTCCGTTGCGCGAAAAGTCCGCGAACCAGAGCGCTAACCGGTCCGCTGTTACAGATATATATCTTTTTTTAAACGTTAATTTCTCAAAATCCACTGGAGCACATATATTGAGACCTACAAAAGGCACATCGGGCTACCAGTCCCTACAATTTTGCCAAGTTTCGTGCAAATCCATTCAGCCGTTCGGGCTAAAAGTGAGGCCAACCGCCCTATGGAAAACTCAATGTTAAAAACACGTTTTGGGACCCCCCTTTTTTCTCGGCCCCCACTGGACGAACCCCCCCCAAATTTTCAAGGGCTGCTCAGAAACAAAATGTGCCATTTTCCTGAAAATTTCAGCCAATTCCGTCCACAAACGCCAAAGTTATTAGACATAGAATTTTCAAAAAACCCATAGAGAAAAAATCCTAACTATATATACCTACTGGCGACCGCCAGTAGGTAATATATATATATATATATATATATATATATATTTTGATACCCCTCGGTTCCTTTTCGCCAGAATTTGCAGCGCTCTCTCGCCGGTTCGTAAATCCCCGCGGCAGAACCACGCCGCATTTAAATCCACAACCAATTCCCCCAGCTGGGAGAAAAACGGGACGAACTCGCGTTTGTCTTCTCTTATGTCTACACTACACTACACTATGTCTACACTTACGTTTTATTTAATCCTCACAGCATGGAGTTTCTCAAGCAGGCAGGCACAAATCTACGTGTTTCGGGTTAGCATATCCCTTGTTGACGATCAATTTGGCTCTAGGCTCTCAGTCTCAATATAGTGAGTCACATTATTACATAATTTCCTGTTTGATGTTATTTTAGCCCTCAGCCTTCTGGATGATGTAGTTTTTTGCAATTTTTATTTATACTTTTTTTTTCCGTCTGCATAGCCTATGTCCTTCTGTGCACAGCACCAGCACCACAGCACCAGACTCCCTTTGGTCAGTGAGGCATATTTCCATAGGCAAGGCTGGCGACACATAGTGCCACTAACCCTCTTTAACACAAGCCAATCCCACATGTGTAACTGTGTCCTGAGTCCTGAATGGCAGTGACCCCAACTTTGTGGCGCGTACTTGAGTTGCACAGAGTTAGTGCCACCCAAAGCTGATGGGCCCGTCATGGGCCTACCACCAGGTGGCACATACTTGAGTTGCACAGGGTTAGTCGCACCCTAAGTTCTATGGCTGTCAGGGGCCTACCACCACGTGGTGCACACTTGAGTTGCACAGGGTTAGTGCCACCTGAAGCTGATGTGCCCGTCGGGAGCCTACCACCACGTGGCACAGACTTGAGTTGCACAAGGTTAGCGGCACCAAAAGCTGATGTGGTCTCTGCCATTGATGACTCAGGACTCAGCGACATGTGTCAGATGTGCCGGGCTGCGGAGAAGCTGATGTGGTCTCCACCATTCATGACTCAGGACTCAGCGACATGTGTGAGATCTGCCGGGCCGCGGAGAAGCTGATGTGGTTGCCGCCATTCATGACTCAGGACTCAGCGACATCTGTGAGATCCGTGGAGTTTTGACGGGCACGTGGAGTGCCCACAGGTAGACACTCCGGTGACAGCGGGTAATTATTTGATCATGGATGAGCAGGGGCGTCAGTGTCTCTCTCTCTCTCTCTTAGTTCTCTCTCTTCACTCTCTCCCTCACTCTCTTCCTTCCTTCCTTTCCTTCTATCTCTCTCTCCCTTCTCCCTCTCTCACTACCTTTCTTTCCTGTCCTCTTTTTTCTCTGGCTTTTTTTCCTTCTGTGTGTCTCACTCATTTGATATGTGCATTACACATGTTCTTATTTTGTGCTTTATTTTCCAGGGTCTGTCGTCTACATCCATGGTGCCCACAAGAGTGTTCCACCTTGTTGTTTTGTATTCTTTTTGTTAAATTCCGTTTATTTGTTTATCGTATATATATATATATATATATATATATGTATATATATATATATATATATGTTTATGAAAAAATAAAGTTTGAAAACAAATTAATAAATAACAATGTTTTTGGTTGTTTTCTTAAGTGCTGTGTGACTCTTTCTCATTCTTATTACTGTTATTTGGTGGTGTCCACCATGGTGTTAAATTTTGAGGCAGTTATTGCGGGAATACTGGCGATGTCTGCAGTTTGCACCAACTTCTGAATAATGTGTTAGATTTATCTCAACTTTAATTGCATTAAAGTGCTGATAATGAAAGTAGTCGTTCCTGTGCAAAAAGACACGAGGTGCACCTTTGCGATTTATTCTAAATACTGAAATCCTGTATTGAATTGCACTTTGGTAGTGGGTGCACTTACAGTGTACACACAAAATCAATGAAGAAATCTCATTGTATTTATATTGATTGGGAATAGTGAGTCAGGTGCTGGATCTTGACGGGATACGCTGCCCAGTTCGTTTATTGTTCTGTACACAAAAAAATCACATCACAACTTTCACAACAACTGCGATGCGAAACAAATTCCGGCGGCAAGCCGCGTTAGCACCAGGGATTTTACACCTGCTTTATGCTGGTGTTGAGCAGAACTACTACCTGCAGCATGAAAGGGAACACAGCCAAGAGCCACACGGGAACACCCACAGGTGCCATAGAGTCAATGAGCATGATACAGAGATACCCATGAGGGCCACAACACTCATTGCAACAACCTCAAGACCCCGAACCCGCATCTGAGCAAGTGGGTCCGTGTGGTCATTGTGTTAGCATGATAGGCACTGGCCCTGCAACATCACTGTGTGCTGTGTTCAGCGGATGTTACTATGTCACCTCAGCATTGGCAGTGACCCTGGACATGTAGCTACGCACGCATCCTTCTGCATGCACAAGCAGCATGTGCTGGTCCGGCATACACAGGTCAGCGCAGGGGTGTGCCTATCTGGCAAAGGGAACAGGGTGTCTCGGACATGTCCGACCCTTGACCCTGCTTGAGGTCAGGCCGCCCCCACACCGCACAGCTCTGCCTGTGTGCTTCCGCCTCCCAGCCAGCTGCTGCCACCTCGAGAGTACGCCGCTGGTATCCCTGCTGTGCCTGCCTCTCGTTCTGCGCTCTGCGCTCCAGTTTTGTTCCTGACTTTTCTTTTTACTTATCTTCATTTTATTTGTGTTCTTTTTACTGTGCCTTCTGTTGTTTCTTGCATTTAGTGTTGCCCTGCTTCGCCTCCCCCGTCCCGCTCTTCCCGCCGCTGCCCCCCTGTGGCCCGCCCCCCGTGCTCCCATTAGCTGCCCCGCTTCCACTTCCCAGCTGCCCCTCCCTCCCACATCCCCTTATAAGGTGCACCAAAGGCAAGCCCATCTGCGCCCGTCCGCGCCTGGACCGCGCCCAGCGCTAGAACCCCTGGACCCCGAAGCCACCACAACACCAGACTGCACTACGATCCCAGCACCCTCCACGCACTCAACCCCGGACGAGATCACTCCTGCTACCGAGCCACCCCGAAGCGCACCAAGGGCCCTTCACCTGCCGGAACTACAGCTTCACCAGCATCCGGCCCGCCAAACCATCAGCAAGAGAACCCAACCACCACCGATGCATCCTCCTCAACACCTGCTCCACCCACAAGCATTATTATAGGCAACAGGGGTCCTAGGAAGTTATAATGCAATACGGAATACTCATATAGACCACAATCAGTACTATATTGTTTTCGGCGCCCAGCCGGGCGTAAAATCATTTATTTAAGAATAACATTGAATTGTATTGACCTGAAAGGGGTCAAAGAATAAACAGTAAGATAGGGTACAGTCCTGTACCTATCCCGCAAGATTGGAAAACCAATAGAGTCAAGTGAGGTAGAAGCGAGGAAAGAGGTTTGTCAGGCAAGAAAAAAGGGAAATTTTGTAGAGCCAAGGGTGGCTTGCGATGTCAATAGTAAGTTTCGCAAAATACACCCAACAGTGTCAACAATTGATTATACACATTAGGTCATATATAACACTGTTTAAAGCGTCGACGTTTCGATCCCTAAGGGCTCTTAATAAAATGGGATCATCATCAGGACAATTTACAATCACTGCCTGTATTACAATACGAACGCCTGTAGGAAAAAGGAAAAAATAGAGAAAAAATAGAAACATGAAGTAAGGCATCCGCCTGAATTGATAAGAATTTAAAAACATTCGACAGGGCCCACGTGCTATTTAAGGGCCATTTTCTATTACTACTCGCGGACATTTGACTAATGTGAAAGTGAGTAGTGATATTTGTGTTGTATAATAAGATTGAACGCAGAGTGAAAACGGCGCAGTGACATGGTGATAAAACTGTGTCAGTGTGAATAATGGTACCTACTTAGTGCTCAACTCTTAATGCGTGTGAAGTGATTCCGTGAACCAGATTTAGGAGCATTGTTGGGTTCATGGTCATGTGGTGATAGTGAAGGTGAGTGAGGGCTAAGGGTGGGTAAGAAAGGGCTGGCTTTGGGCAGTCATCATACCCTGGTTGGGGCCATTACCTTCAATGGTCCAAGAATGGTTTGCAAAGGCACGATTGTTCTAAATTTCTCTTTCCGGCTCTTTGAACTGGGTGCTGTATGGTAAAAAACATTACCATTAGCTGGTTTGTGGGGGCAATGATACCGAGGCCAAGGAAACGGGGTAAGGGCTTACCTGGCTACAATTAGCGCAGCCGTGGGGTGGAAGTTGAACACAATGGTTTCTTCCTGTTTCAGGAGTGGGTTATCTCCTTTGTTTTGATCTGCAGTCACGATGCTAAATGACAAGGATCAAAATTCAGACAAGACCATGGACAGGATTATGGGGTCGACTGTGCAGAGGTTGAGTCTCGCTACAGGCTTACCTGGCTACATTTGGGGCAGCCGTGGGCTGGGACTTTTGACGCAATGATTTCTTCCCGTTCGGGAGTAAATTACCACCCACAAGCATGCCATAGAACTCTGGGACCTCCTAGACTCAACCACCCCCGACGTCGCCTTCCTGATGGAGACCTGGCTGAACACCACCTCAACACTAGACATCGCCATCCCAGAAGGCTATAAGATCTCCCGCAGAGACCGCACTACAAGAACACTCTCAGAGTCGCTACCAACACTAACGACACCCTCACCACCGCCGAGCACATGCACTTCCAGATCCACACCGACCCCAACACCACCCTCAGAGGAACACTCATCTACAGACCACCCGGGCCCCGACCACAATTCAGCCACTCCATCGCTGACCTCAGCACGCACGCCCTCGCCTCCATGGATTACATCTTCCTCGGGGACCTGAACTTCCACTTCGAGAACAACAACGACGCCAACTCCACCACCCTGATCGACAACCTCGTCAACCTTGGACTCAAACAACTTGTGACGACACCCACCCACGCCGCTGGACACACAATGGACCTGATCTTCTCCGCAAGTCCCCACGTCTCCTTCAACCACACCACCGAACATCACTGGACAGACCACAGATGCATCCACTTCACCTTCAGGAAACACCCCACACACCACCTCACCCAACAGATGTCACGCCGCTGCTGGGGCAAGGTCACCGACGACCAACTGACCACCACCCTTGCCCTGGGACCACCCGCCGACCCCACCGACCCCGACACTGCTGCCATCAACCTCAAACAGTGGATCAACGCACTGCGCCGACACCCTCGCCCCACTGAAGACCTCTGCCACCAATCACACCAACAAGAAAGCCGCATGGTTCACCGAAGACCTCCGGACTTCCAAGCGCACCTGTCGGAAGCTGGAGTAGAGCTGGCTCCGCGACCGAACACCAGACAGCTATACCGCCCACAAGAGCGCCACCCGCAGACACCACCAACTCATCAGGACCGCCAAGAGGACAGCCTTCAAGGACTGCCTAGACAGCAACGCACACAACAGCAAAGAGCTCTTCAACATCGTGAAAGAACTCTCCAACCCCAATTACAGCACCAATGACATTCCACCATCACAAGACCTGTGCGACTCACTGGCCACCTTCTTTCACAGTAAGATCATCGACATCCACGACAGCTTCGACTCCGCTACCCCACATCCACAACCGAGACCACCCCCCCTACTCCCAACACCCGCACCAATCGCATGACCGCCTGGTCCAACGTCAGTGACGAAGACACCATCAGGACCATGAACTCCATCCACTCCGGATCCCCATCTGACCCATGCCCTCACCACGTTTTCAACAAAGCCAGCACAGCCATCGCACCCCATCTCCGGAAATCAATCAACATCTCCTTCGAGACAGCAACCTTCCGAGAGAGCTGGAAGCACGCTGAGATCAACGCCCTACTGAAGAAACCCAAGGCGGACCCCAACGACCTCCAGAACTTCCGGCCCATCTCCCTGCTCCCCTTCCCGGCGAAAGTCACGGAGAAGATCGTCAACAGACAGCTGACCCGCTACCTCGAAGACAACAACATCCTGGACCCATCCCAGTCCGGCTTCCGCAGCAACCACATCATGGAGACCGCCCTCGTCTCCGCCACTGACGACATCAGGATCCTCATGGACAAAGGAGAAACTGCCGAACTCGTCCTTCTGGACCTATCATCAGCCTTCGACACGGTCTGCCACCGCACCCTAACAGCACGCCTCCATGACGCCAGAATCCAAGAGAAGGCCCTGGCCTGGACCACATCCTTCCTCTCCGGCAGAACCCAGAGCGTCCGCCTCCCACCCTTCCGCTCCAAGACCACCGAGATCATCTGCGGCGTCCCACAGGGATCCTCCATCAGCCCAACGCTGTTCAATATCTACATGGCACCACTCGCCCACGTCGCCCAACAACATAGCCTCAACATCATCTCATACGCCGACGACACCCAGCTGATCATATCCCTCACCGAAGACCCCCACACTGCCAAAACCAACCTCCACAGAGGAATGAAGGCTGTCGCCAAATGGATGAAGGACAGCAGGCTGAAGCTGAATTCTGACAAAACGGAGGTCCTCATCCTCGGCCCCACCCCCTCAGCCTGGGACGACTCCTGGTGGCCAACATCACTAGGAACAGCCCCAGAACCCACCGACCATGCACGCAACCTGGGGGTCATCCTCGACTCCTCCCTCTCCATGACCAAGCAGGTCAATGCCGTCTCTGCTTCCTGTTTCAACACCCTCCGAATTCTCCACAGGATCTTCAAATGGATCCCCTCCGACACGAGAAAAACAGTCACCCAGGCCCTCGTCACCAGCAGACTGGATTACGGGAACGCCCTCTAGGCAGGAACAACAACCAAGCTCCTGAGACGGCTGCAACACATCCAGAACGCCTCGGCACGACTGATCCTCGATATCCACCGACACGACCCCCTCACACCACACCTGAGAGGCCTGCACTGGCTCCCCGTCACCAACAAGAATCACCTTTGAACTCCTCATCCACGCACACAAAGCTCTACACAATGCCGGACCAGCACACCTCAGCGACCGACTCAGCTTCTACACCTCCACCCGCAGCCTCTGCTCAACCAACCTCACCCTCACCACAGTCCCCCGCATCCGGAAAACCACCGTCGGTGGCAGATCCTTCTTCTACCTCACTGCCAAGACCTGGAACACCCTCCCTACAAGCCTACGACAGACCCAGGACCTGCTGGCCTTCAGAAGACTCCCCCCACCCCTCCCAGCGACTTGAGACCCTCACGGGTAGGTAGCGCGCTTTACAAATGAATTGATTGATTGATTGATTGATGTCCGTGTGCAGGAAGTGTGGTAAGTGTGTCTCTGTTCTGGTGTGGCCTGCCACAAGGGCCACAGCAGTCGATGTTGTAATGTGACATGCACCACCTGCAAAGGGCAGTGTCACAGTGTTGCACGTCTGCTGCATGTCGTTGGTGCACTGCCTTTGGCAGTGCTGTGGATCTCTTACCGGCTGAGCTTCCGCATTGCGGACGTCACCTGCGTTCAACCTGTATTCCAATGTTGCACATGCCTATCCGAGTCGTGCATGGACATGTGCCTATCCAACGAGTGAGTAGCTGACATTTATTACGACGGGTGTGTGCGCCCCCTGTTGGCCCACGACCAGGAGTGTCATGGTGATACCCGTTTATGTCATGCATGGATGTTTGGTATGCATGTTGGGAACTGGGCCTGGGAGATTGCACATGTCGTAGTATGCAGTGAGCAAATTGACCCACTTCCCGATTCTGCTTTGGTGCACATTGGGTACAGTGGTTGGAGTCAGCACATCTGTCCCGGTCACCTGATGGATTACGTCGACGACATGTCAAATATTGTGGCCAACCATCACTCATTAGAGATAGTGGCTTACGCAGCTGCACTCACGTTCATGGACGAGTGACAAGGTACCTACAACCACCACTCGATGTGCCACACTGCATGTGTCCCACCGCATCATTGCACGTTGTACATCTGATCACATGTCCCAAAACAACAGTGGACATGCCTGCATTGGCATCGAATTATGTCAGAGGCGCGGACAACCAACGCTGCTTGACACTGACGTGTGTTGGTGATGGACTACCCCGAGGTGAACATGGATGTTTTCCTACGTTCCTTTTTTAGGCATGCTGCTACATTTATCCACATATTGTGGCGCTACTCTTGGCCATACTGACACACACTTTTTTTTATAAAGTTCCACATTTATACTTGTCTCCAAATGTATTGTGTCTTGATTTGTATGCCAATGTGTGTGTCACGCGTGCTCTGGCTGCCTGCCATACATGAGTTGCTACCCCATCCGGACTGCGGGTCTGTACCTATGCGTTCTCATGTGCCTCTTTCGTACTGACGCTTTTGGATGCTTATTCACCACAGGCGAGTGCATTTGTGTCCTGTGTTCGATTGTGTGAATGTTTGTGTTTGGACAACATTGTGTTGGATGTTGGTGTACTCTGCTTCCTATGTGTGTGTGCTGCATTGTGTATGAGATGTCCCTTCATGTGAGCTTTTCTTCACCATTCTCCCTTTCAGGCAGTGTGGTTTTCACTTCTATGCCCGTTCAGTGGTTTGATGTTGTCTGGTTGTGTGACTTGTGCTCCTTATTGGTGTGTTTCATTTTGACCATGGTTTGTCTATAGTTGTGCTGTACTTAATTATGCATGTGTGCCATTGTGCTCATCTCCCCCCATCCCCCCGCTCCCTGATTCTTCCTCTTCCTGGTGCTGTTGTGTCTGTAATTGTGTTGCTCCACAAATAAATACATGTAATGAACAAATTAGAATAGTTCCTTGATTCTTCTTTTAGGTTTCAAAACTTCTCTCTATTGTTTTTTTTTTATTTTCCATATGAACAGTTTTTTAAATATTCAAGGACACATAGAAGTCAGAAGTGCAACGTATTCTATCAACACACTTTCTAGAACATTCTAAAACATGTGCAGGTTAAAAGTTTATAATTATTTTTAAACCTAACAATATTTTTTTGCAACATTTTCTCAAACATTTAACAGCACATGCAGGTTAAAAGTTCACGATTGTTTTAAGTTTGAACAGTGCCTTCCAAATGCAAGTACCAGGTGTGGTTGAGTTGAGCACATTTTATCCTATAATATCTACTGCGCGTTTAAACTGCTTTTTCTTAACCAATCACAAAGATGCTTTTCCACAAAACGAATGTGCACCCTACTTTTAAAAAACTATGCCTTTCATCTCCCAATCAGGTATCATTTTGTATGGCAAAAAAAGTAGTTCCCCATCTTTAAACATATCTCTTATTCTACGAACGGACTTCATTAGCTACAGACATCTATCCATTCCTCCCAGCCATACCTTCAAAATGCTAGTGTGGATCGTAGGACATAGCTATGTTTTCTGGTGCAAGAGGTATGGAGAACAGAGACGTATTGACTTAGACCTAGATTTACAAAAAATGTGGACATTAAATGGTTTGGACAGAGAGCATTGAAGTGGCACCAATTGTTGCCTTTGGTTAAAACCTGTTTGAATCTCCAACACCCTGACCTCATGATTGTGCACTGTGGTGGAAACAACCTAGGCACATTGACTGGGGTAGGTTTGCAAATGCTAATGAAGGACACCTTTCGACAATTGATGTTGCTTTTGCCTCAAACTGTCTTTGTATATTCCAATATATGCCAAAGACAGAAGGGGAAATGATCAAACCAATTTTGTCCTCAGATTGAAAAATCTAGGAAGAATGTCCACAAAGCTGTGTCTGCCCCCTTCTCTTGTTTTATACCTTTGTTTCTCCCTTTTCAGAAGACTCGCTTCTACCGAGCAACAAGATGGGTGCCAACACTTCCTCGTTTGGAGTGCTAGCAGCCAATCACAGTGAAGCTTGCGCATGCGACTTAGGCTCCGCCCAGATACTGAAACTTTTATTTTTCAAATTTCTCTGAACGGATTCACACCATTTTTAAAAGGTCGCGTTCTGACCCAAGCACTACCTTTCTGCCAAATTTGGGGTAATTCCATTTAGTAGTTTCGGCTGTAGCCTTGCACAAAGTTTCCAATAGGAAAATGATTTTTCCACTCTTATTTTTTGAATTTCTCAAAAACTACTGAACGGATTTACACCATTTACCTTTCTGCCAAATTTGGGGTAATTCCGTTCAGCAGTTCGAGCTGTAGCTCGTCGCAAAATTTCCTATGGAAATGAACATGGAGAAACATTCGAACCCGGGACCCCATCGCGAATTCATGCCAATTATTTGTTTTTAATAATTATTTGGGCCCTGAGGGTCCTTCTGGGACCACCTGAGCAGACCCAGTGGGTCAGGGTTTTTCTACTTTGCCCCCTTCTCTTGTTTTATACCTTTGTTTCTACCGAGCCACAAGATGGGTGCCAATACTTCCTGGTTTGGAGTGCTAGTAGCCAATCACAGCGAAGCTCGCGCAAGCGACTTAGGCTCCGCCCAGATACTGAAACTTTTATTTTTCTAATTTCTCAGCAACATCATTTTTAAAAAGGACTCTTTCTGCCAAATTTGGGATAATTCCGTTCAGCAGTTCGAGCTGTAGCTCGTCGCTAAATTTCCTATGGAAATTAACATGGAGAAAATGACTTTTAGGACCCCCCTTTTTTCTCAGGACCCGCTTGACGAATCACCCCCAAACATTCATGATAGGAGCTGACCTGGATATACATATTTTGGGGAGAATTTCAGAAAGATTCGGCAAATGACACCAAAGTTATTAGCAAATCAAAAAATATTTTTCCTATGGAAACTAGGTTCTAACTGTAACTACCTACTGGTGACCACCAGATATATATATATATGGGGCGGAGCTGATTACATTGCATCAGTTTGAGGCGGGACATTTAAATGTGAGGATGACGTGCTTACCACACAAAGACTGCTGGCGCTTAGGAAGGCTGAATATGCCGAAATGCATTCGCCATTGCTGTTTGTCTGCCGAATAATGGTGTCCCCCAAAGTTTCCCTGCTGTGGCCTCTTCTCTTCCCTGGAGAAGTTTTGTTTGGATATATATATATATATATATACATGTATATATATATATATATATTCACTGAAAAAACCATAGGTTTCACACCAGTTATAGTTAGGAATTAGCATTTAAAAAACCTATTAAATTCACTGAAAAAAACATAGGTTTCACACCAGTTATAGTTAGTTGGAAATTTTACTCGCATAAAACCATTGAAATTCCCACGTTATAGTTAGTTGGACTCACTATAACTTGCACGTGCAATGCACTGCTGATGACGTCACATATTACATCACTCATGACATGGTCTTAATGTGGAGGTTTTAAAAGGGCCCCGCGGGGCAAAAAAAAAATAATTTTTTTTTGTTTTTTTGCGTGGGTAGCGCCCGGTCCGCGAACCGGGAAGCGTTCTGGGCAGCGTACTACAATGAAAAAAGAATGAGAGACTTTTCAAATGCAGTATGTTAATTGATTGTTGGTTTTGTTGATTATTTTTTATTTTCTTTATTTTTTAAGCATTTTTTTTTATTGTGATTGTGTTTCATAATTTATTAAACTTTCTAACATTTCATTGTCAGAAATTTCATAATTATCATGGAATATACATTGTAGTCTCTGAGGGTGTAAAATGTCCTCATTTGCAAGGAGGTTATCTACTGCTTGTACACATTGCAGTAGTTCATTGTCCCAAGTTTCATCGAAAAATTCAATGTCAATTTGATCAATTGTATCAATCAATTCTTGGCTGCTCTCTTGCAGGTCCATTTCAAAAGAAACTTGGTTTTCGCCTTCCATTTTGCCTGAAATTTGGATTAAAAAAATATATATTAGTAGAGATAGGGCAATGTTGGGAATAATTTTAGATAGGCATTTTTTATCAGTGAATTTATCTTTGGGCAGTGTATAGTATCAGAGTGGAAGTAGGAATATAAAAAAGTGTATGTGATTTAACGTAAGTAAATTCATAATTATACAAGAGAAGCCTAACTCCATCCATAACTATAACAGAGAAGTCTCTCTAAATCTATAACTACTACAGAGGGATAGTATATACCTATCAGAAAAAGTTTACCATATTAACTTATAGTGCACAATATACTTCAGTTTTAAAAATAAAAACTTACCTTTAGAAAGAAGTTGAAGGAATTAGTGAAAATACTATTGAAATGTACAGCAAGAAGTAGTAGTCAAAATGGCTGTGTTTTCTTCTCTTCCTTTATATATATTCAGGTATATAACCAATGAAATGTCAGGTAAAAAAAGTAGAAAATGAAAGTAACATTTTCATTGGTTGTCAATTCCAACACTTCAGATGTGTTTTGTGAAGTAATTTACCTCAGGGTATTTAGAGAGGTCTACAGGCTAAATGACTAAATGGAATTCCAATCAAATTTGTGAAAATGGTAGGGATTGGTATGTAGTATGAGCTAATCTATATTTGGTGAAATTGTCTCCAGTGGCTTTTCTGTGAACTACTTTCCCACCTTTTTTGATGGTGCGCTTCCCAGAGAGCGACCCGGTACGCGAACCGTTGAGCGCCCCGGTTCGCGAACCTTAAGCGTTCCGGGAGTCCACCATTTTGTGTTTCGGTCGAATTAAGATACAAGATGGAGGGCAAATAATGTTCAGAATGGGTAGAAGGGGGCACGGTAGAGTTATCTTGACCCCCTAGGTTTTCTGAGGGTGGCTGAGGAGGCTTATATGTGCGAAAAAAAAACATTTTTAAAAAAAAATTCGCGAGGTTAGCTCCCGGTTCGCGTACCGGGTAGCGCCCCAGGGAGCGTACTTTGTTGAAAATTAGTGAAAAATGTTAGAGTAAAATAATAATTGTGAGTGATTAGATGTAGGGTAGCTCTGAGAAGAGCTTTTGGGTTTATGGTACATTTAGGTACTTATAAGTAGGTACCAATGCACATTCTTAAATTCAGAGTGAAAATTCTGTTGCCCTCATCTGAGAAGTGAACTCCATCTCCTCTGTAGATATCTTGCATGTAGTAACGCAAGTTATTGTTGTACAGGGAGCCCATTCCATGGTCTCTCATGTAAGCTGAAACAGATTTGTTTGCATGCTTCCTCGACTTCTCAATTTGTGGACAAAATTGGTTTGACCACCTCCATTTCTGTCTTTGGCATATATTTGAATATACCAAGGCAGTATGAGGAAAAAGTGCCATTAATTGCTCAAAGGTGTCCTTTAAAAGCATTTCCAGACCTACACCAGTCAAAGTGCCCAAGTCATTACCTCCACAGTGCACAATTAACAGGTCAGGTTTGGGCAAATGCATAAAGGTTTTCACCAATGGTATCAATTGGTGACATTTTAATCCTCTGTGGCCAAACCACTTAATTTCCACATCTTGTAAATTGAGGTTAGGTAATTTCCTGTTTTCAACGTACCTTTGAGCCCAGTGAATATAACTATGTCCAACAATCCAGACAGAAAACATGGTGAGAGAAGGTTCTCCTGCAGTCAGATGAAGTGTGGCAATGAAATGGCAGTTGAAAAAATGAGAGTTTAAAATGAAAAAAACTGTGGAGTTTCTGTGTTCATGAAGCAGTAACAGTGATTGGTGGATTTTGATTGCTGAAAACAGAAAGTTAGGGTGCACGGATGTGTTCTTTGAAAGATGTATTTTGAATGGTCAATAAAAAATCATTAAATGAAAGAATGCACTGGATATGCAGGTGCACTGAGAGTTCAGAGTTCAATTGCAACATTGTTGTGTGAACTTGCAAACACCAGAAGTCTTCCAAGAGGTGGTTGCCATGCAGAAAAGGCAGAAAGGGCAGAGGGGGGAAGGGTTTTCATTTGAAAAAAAGTGAGGGAAGAGTTTTGATTGGGTGACATGAGAGATATGTGTGAAGAATTACAGCATTTCTGTGCTTTTGATAGCTGCAGACTCTGGAGTGCATACCTTTTGCTCTCCTGAAGACAAATTGGTGTGTTTCTGAGACTGTTTTCAAACTCAAAGTATTTGCTAAGGTGAGAAAATATTTCTTTAATTTAGATAGAGATTAGTGTGCTTTAAGGAGAAAATTATGAATTATGTGGCGCAAATTGCTTGTAAATATGCTCCCACATGTGCATGGAAAATTTAGATTTTGAATGTTTGTGTTACATAGCCATGTTAAAAGTGATACAAACATGCTGCAAAGGCAATCAAAAAACGCTTTTATGTGTCTTAAGGACATTTTAAGTAATTTTCCCATGTGCAGTGTTTTGAAATTATGATTTGAAAATCGTTTTTGGGGAAAAGGAATTGTTTTTAAATTTATGACAAGGACATAATGGTGTATGCTTCTTTATACGGCAATTGACTGTCCCTGATGTTATTTTTCCCATTTTAATGAAAGACCTTTCTCTGTGGCGCAAGTTGCTTGTAAATATGCTCCGACCTGTGCATGGGAAATTTAGATTTTAAATGTTTGTGTTACATAGCCATGTTAAAAGTGACCCAACCATGCTGGAAAGGCAATAAAAAAACACTTTCATGTGTCTTAAGGACATTTTAAGTAATTTCCCTGTGGGCAGTGTTTTCAAATTATGAATTGAAAATCGTTTTTGAGGTAAAGGAATGTTGTTAAAATTTATGTGCGCCATATGCCCCCAAATTTCGTTTTCAGGGGTGCAGCAGGGTGTTCTTGAGACACCCCTGCACCTTTGGAAAAATTCCTAATTTGCGATGAGCTAATTGCTAATCGCAAATTGCACCTTCATTCCTATGGGCCTCCTGCTCCATGGAAATGAATGGGTAATTTGCAATTAGCAATTTGCTCATCGCAAATTAGGAATGGTAAAGAATCGCTATTTATTCCTTAAAATTCGCTATTTTGGAAATGCAAAATAGTTATATGATACATATGGCGGTTGATGTCTAACAAGATAAGAAGCTTAGGGATACATTTATGATGACTGGCGCAATGAAGTGGACATCACTTACTTAATTGGTAGAGCTTTACATGTATTATGTCCTCTGTATTCTTCATCAAGCGTAACTTTAATCTGCAATCCTGAGTAGGCCTCACCTTAAACAAACCTCTGGATAGGCCACACCTTATCGTCATCCTGAATTAATCATTTAAAATGCTAGGGACAGATTTATGATAGGTGTATGCCTCTTTTGCGCCACTTACAAAACACTGTCCACGGGGAAATGACTTAAAATGTCCTTAAGACACATGAATGTGTTTTTTTAAAGCGTTTGCAATTTTTGGGGGTGACTTTTAACATGGCTATGTGACTCAAACAGTCAAAATCTAAATTCACCATGCACAGGTGGGAGCATATTTACAAGGAATGTGCTCTATGGGGAAAGGTCTTATAATGTAATATGGGAAAAATGACATCAGAGACACTGAAATGCCTTATAGAGAAGCATACACCATTATGTCCTTGTCATAAATTTGCAAACCATTACTTTTCCCCAAAAACGATTTTCAAATCATAATTTGAAAACACTGCACATGTGGAAATTACTTAAAATGTCCTTAATTCAAAATTTGCTATTCCTTATTTTGCGATTGCACTGAAGGATTTGCAAATTTTGCGATTCCTTAAATGCAATGTATCAAACAAAAAATATGTAAAAAATGATATTAAGGATTTGGAAACTACCACCAACTTCTAGTTTGGGGTAATTTGCGAATTCTTTTCAAAAAGCATTTTTTTCCAAAAAACAAAAGGTGCCATATGACGCCTATACATGTCCTTAGGGCATGTATGTGTGCCATATGCCCCCAAATTTCTTTTTCAGGGGTGTAGCAGGGTGTTCTTGAGATACCCCTGCACGCTTGAAAAAATTCCTATTTTGTGATGAGCTAATTGCTAATCGCAAATTGCAACCTTCATTCCTATGAGCCCCCTAGCCCATGGAAATGAATGGGTAACTTGCAATTAGCAATTTGCTCATTGCAAATTAGGATTGGTAAAGAATTGCTATTTATTCCTTAAAATTTGCTATTTAGGAAATGCAAAATAGTTTGATGGTACATATGGTGGTTCATCTGTAACAAGATAAGAAGCTTAGGGATACATTTATGATGACTGGCGCAATAAAGTGGACATTACTTACTTCATTGGTAGGCCTTTACATGTATTATCTCCTCTGTATTCTTCATCAAGCGTAACTTTAATCTGCAATCCTGAGTAGGCCTCACCTTAAACAAACCTTTGGATAGGCCACACCTTATTGTCATCCTGGATTAATCATTTAAAATGCTAGGGACAGTTTTATGATAGGTGTATGCCTCTTTTGTGCCACTGTGCGTCACTTTTATGATGCAGCGGCGGTGCTAATTTGCAATTAGCAATTTGCTCATTGCAAATTAGGAATGGTAAAGAATTGCTATTTATTCCTTAAAATTTGCTATTTAGGAAATGCAAAATAGTTTGATGGTACATATGGTGGTTCATCTGTAACAAGATAAGAAGCTTAGGGATACATTTATGATGACTGGCGCAATAAAGTGCACATTACTTACTTCATTGGTAGGCCTTTACATGTATTATCTCCTCTGTATTCTTCATCAAGCGTAACTTTAATCTGCAATCCTGAGTAGGCCTCACCTTAAACAAACCTCTGGATAGGCCACACCTTATCGTCATCCTGGATTAATCATTTAAAATGCTAGGGACAGATTTATGATAGGTGTATGCCTCTTTTGTGCCACTGTGCGTCACTTTTATGATGCAGCGGCGGTGCAAAAGATTTGCTATGAGGCGACAACATTACAAATTGATGCATTTAGGCAGATATGTCATGGTGTAAAAAAAACGTACCACATGAAACCGATGCAGCAGTGATGCAAAAGATGCACCATGTCGCAAGACAGGCCTCACTTGGGGCCATATGTATCAAGCTAATTAGCATTCGCAAAGATCAAAATTCTACGAATTTCGGCCTTTGCGAATGTTAATTAGACAAATGGTATGTATCAAACAAGTTTGATGCAAAATAAGGAGTAGCAAAATTTGCTATTCCTTATTTTGCAATTGCACTGAAGGATTTGCAAATTTTGTGACTACTTAAATGCAATGTATCAAACAAAAAATATGTAAAAAATGACATTAAGGATTTGGAAACTATTGTGGTAAATTGGTGGTAATTTGTGAATTCTTTTCAAAAAGCTTTTTTTCAAAAAAACAAAAGGTGCCATATGACGCCAACACATGCCCTTAGGGCATGTATGTGTGCCATATGCCCCAAATTTCTTTTTCAGGGGTGCAGCAGGGTGTTCTTGAGACACCCCTGCACCCTTGGAAAAATTCCTAGTTTGTGATGAGCAAATTGCTAATCGCAAATTAAACCTTCATTCCTATGAGCCTCCTAGCCCATGGAAATGAATGGGTAACTTGCAATTAGCAATTTGCTCATTGCAAATTAGGAATGGTAAAGAATTGCTATTTATTCCTTAAAATTCGCTATTTAGGAAATGCAAAATAGTTTGATGGTACATATGGTGGTTCATCTGTAACAAGATAAGAAGCTTAGGGATACATTTATGATGACTGGCGCAATAAAGTGCACATTACTTACTTCATTGGTAGGCCTTTACATGTATTATCTCCTCTGTATTCTTCATCAAGCGTAACTTTAATCTGCAATCCTGAGTAGGCCTCACCTTAAACAAACCTCTGGATAGGCCACACCTTATCGTCATCCTGGATTAATCATTTAAAATGCTAGGGACAGATTTATGATAGGTGTATGCCTCTTTTGTGCCACTGTGCGTCACTTTTATGATGCAGCGGCGGTGCAAAAGATTTGCTATGAGGCGACAACATTACAAATTGATGCATTTAGGCAGATATGTCATGGTGTAAAAAAAACGTACCACGTGAAACCGATGCAGCAGTGATGCAAAAGATGCACCATGTCGCAAGACAGGCCTCACTTGGGGCCATATGTATCAAGCTAATTAGCATTCGCAAAGATCAAAATTCTACGAATTTCGGCCTTTGCGAATGTTAATTAGACAAATGGTATGTATCAAACAAGTTTGATGCAAAATAAGGAGTAGCAAAATTTGCTATTCCTTATTTTGCAATTGCACTGAAGGATTTGCAAATTTTGTGACTACTTAAATGCAATGTATCAAACAAAAAATATGTAAAAAATGACATTAAGGATTTGGAAACTATTGTGGTAAATTGGTGGTAATTTGTGAATTCTTTTCAAAAAGCTTTTTTTCAAAAAAACAAAAGGTCCCATATGACGCCAACACATGCCCTTAGGGCATGTATGTGTGCCATATGCCCCCAAATTTCTTTTTCAGGGGTGCAGCAGGGTGTTCTTGAGACACCCCTGCACCCTTGGAAAAATTCCTAATTTGTGATGAGCAAATTGCTAATCGCAAATTAAACCTTCATTCCTATGAGCCTCCTAGCCCATGGAAATGAATGGGTAACTTGCAATTAGCAATTTGCTCATTGCAAATTAGGAATGGTAAAGAATTGCTATTTATTCCTTAAAATTCGCTATTTAGGAAATGCAAAATAGTTTCATGCTACATATGGCGGTTCATCTGTAACAAGATAAGAAGCTTAGGGATAGATTTATGATGACTGGTGCATCACCAGGGATGTGTCAGTCATCCTGCGCCGCTGTTCCGCCACCCATGGTGTGCTGCATTTAGAATGCGGGGCATCATGGGGCAAAAATGGCACAGATGCGTGACGTATCTGTGCTGTAAAGGTAGTGATTGCTGGAGTTGTATCGCAAGTGCGATGCAGCTCAAGCAAGGCTCAGGGGTGCCCCATCTCCACAATGTTGCGTCAAGACCTATGCCTGCTTAAAGCAGGCGCAGGGTTTTGACGAAGCTTTCTCCTATCTGATTGTAAATACGGCACACCATGGGTGGCAGAGTAGTGGTGCACGTTAACTGGTGCATGCCTGGGGATGTGCCATTTAACATAAATCTGCCCCTTTACATTTAAGTATGTGCAGGACACACAGAGTCGGTGAGGCTTATCCAAGGTTAAGAAAAGATGAGTCCTGTTCACTGAAAATTTAGACATAGTCTTCACCTGCTCAGCATTGCTGGACATGGCTAAATAATAGCTGCAAAATATTACTCTTGTTAAACAATTTTACTATTATAATCTCTGAGATTTGTCTCTTACTCTGCAACATCTCATTGTTGTTATCTTTCTTTAAAGATAAAGACAACCTCAACATGAGCGACAATCTGCAATCAGTTGATTTTGACCTCATCATTGAACTTGTAATTGAAACATCAGTGGATGTTGATCCCTTGGATGATTTAAATCCTGAGGATGAAGAAGAGCGTGATGAGGATGCAGATTTGTCCAAATTATATGACATAGGATGGGAAGCTGACCTGCTTGAGCCTATGGAAATATAAACATTTATTTTTAAAATGTATAATTAATAAAAAGTAAAAAGGTAAACCGTTTAATTTAAAAATAAAGACACCTTCAAAAGCAGGTTATGTGTAGTGTCTTCAATAAAATATTAAAATATGCTCATAAAATTAGATCAGATTCACATATAAAATAGCACAGGTAACATAAATATAAATGTCATTTCTTTTCTGCTATTTCTGTATTGTAAATTTGCAAGGACTAAAAAATCTTCTATTTAAAATGTCAAGTAGTGTGTTAAGTTTTTGATCACTGTTATTGTTTTACTGTTTGGTAATAATGGTTAATAAAAATTTTTATTATATTTTACCACAGATTCAACTGCAGATCATTTCAAGATTTCACCATGCCAACAATAGAAAGACAGAGAAAGGCTGCAAAACGTCAAAGACAGCAGGTGAAAGAAAATAAGCAGCAGTCCTCTAACAAAAAGATTTGTCAAGTCACGAAGAAAGCACCGGGTAAGAGCACAAAATATTTCATAAGAAATATGTGTTGTAAAAAAAATATTACTACAGAAAATGTTTCAGTCCATAAAACGAGAAGGAATTCAAATGGAAAGGAAAGGCCAATCAAAAATGTTACTGCTAGAGCAAGAGATAACTCTGTGCATGATAGTAGAAGGAAACAACAGTTTAGGGAGATTCGTAAACGAATGTTCCGCAACAGGATAATTGGCAATTTGTTAAAAAATATTAAGAAAGGTCAACAGAAACTGGTTTTTTATAAGAGAAAAAAAAAAGTTGAGAAAGTTATTGATCAGGCATTTGAAATTAAACGTAAGTTATTTATTTTGATAATCAATAGAATTAGGAAGCTAAACAAGGCAATTTATGATTTCAAAAGAAATAGTAGATGGAAGAGAATAGTTAATCGTAGTCATTTTTGTGAAGTTTTTTCTGGAGAATGGATGCATAGTTCAAGCTGTGAGGCATTTTTTAATGAGGAGAGTTATTTCCAGGATAATGATTTGGTGCATGCAGTTGACACCAGTGGTCGTGCTTATGAAGTGAAAGATGGTTGTCCAGTTGAAAAAGAAAAACTTGTGACAACAGAGGCAGAAGAGGTGTTAGGTAATGAGGTTTTAGGAAGACGTGCTAAGGGTCCTGTGTACACCTGGAAGTGTAGTAGTATTTGCAGTGTGCGACAGGATTCCATCAATTTGCTTTGTGATTTTGTACGGTCATTTAATAAGAAAAGTTTGAAGCAGAAAATAAGGTTGTTGCAAGAATTAGATCCTTGCAGAGTAAGAGAAGTGACAGGTTTGCATGGTCATTCACTGGCTTGTCTTTCCAGGAGAGTATGCCAGAGTGTTTTTCATCATTTCAGGATGCTAGCAGTGCATCATAATAAAGTGAGGAAATTAGTTAGAATGTTGTATTATGCTAAGAGTCCAGCAATTATGCTTAAATAATTATGTGCTGCTCTTTTGCATGGTTCTGAAATAGATGTGAAGAATATATGTGAAGAAATTGAGTTTTGTTACTTTGGAAGTAAAGAGGAGAATGTTGAAATTGAGCAAGAAGAAGAGGGTCATGTGGAAGATAGTGTACAGGTTTCCAGTACAGATAATTTCCAGAGGGAAATTGCGACGTTTGAGGTGAAATCAAGTGAGAGGCCTAATTTCACTTGTGTGTGTTGTCGACGCACTTATTATAAGAATCAGACTAAGTTAGTGGATTTATATGCAAAAAGTGAAAGGGAAAATAATAGTGAATGGAAGGATTTCGCAACATACTTGATGGTAGAAAATTGTTTTGATTTGGGATTGGATCAACGTGTGTGTAGTTATTGTTGTTGCAAATTAAATCAAAACCAGATGCCTGCTAGAGCAGTTCATAATAATCTGGAATTGGTTGAGATTCCTTCTGAATTGAAGGATTTAAATACTTATGAATCTATTTTGATTCAAAGTATCCATCCCTTTCAGGCTATTGTAAGAATGGAGCCAAAGACAGGGAAATTGCCTCCATCAGATTTACAGAGAGGATTAAAGGGAAGAGTTGTTTATTTGCCTCTAGATTTGAAGAAAAACATTAACACAATTGGAGTAGAAAAAGTGGAAGAGGAACCTCTGGTTATCTTAGTTAATGGGGTTCCGACAAAGAATAAGAAAATATGGCAAGATTTAGTAGATGTTAGGAAAGTTAAAAAGGCAACATTGTATTTGAAAAAAAATAATAAATACTATAAGAATGTATATGTTGCAGAAGAGGAAGTAAGTGAGGAAGAGGATAGCGATTTGTGTGCTGGTCAAATTGAGAAAGTAGAACCCTCTACTAGTGAAGAAATATATGAACATTATAGTGTTCATCCTTTGCATTCCAAGGAAGTCATGGGGAATGCTATTGAGTTGTTTCAAATGAAACAAGCCAAAGGGAGTCCCATTAGTGTTTGGGAGGAAAGTTTGGAAGCTCGGTGTTTCCCACAGCTTTTTCCAACAGGTCAGGGAGGAAGATATGATGAGCGACCTCATCAAATTCCTGCTTCTGAATACCGGACTTTGCGATTGTATGCAGGAGATGCTAGGTTTCGACAATGCATTCCTTATTTGTTTCATCTCCTGTTTGAAAGCGATCTGTCTGGACTGTCATATGCAGTGAACCACATCTTGAAAAGTGGTATACACATGCAAAACATCTCGGCAAGTGACTTTATGGATAAAGTCAATGTCCAAGACAGTATTTTGGATTCTCACCTGATTAATCTCATGGCGTGTCAGCGTGGTACTAATGAGTACTGGTACCGTCGTCATGGTGATTTAAAATGTATGCTGAGGAACTTAGGTACTCCCACATGGTTCCTCACTCTGAGCTGTGCCGAGTATGGCTGGGAAGACTTACTTGAATTTCTACGAGAGGCAAATGCTAACGTAGATAACATCGAATTCAAGACACCCGGAGAACTGTGCTCTTTGGATCCAGTCAATGTATGTAGGTACTTCAATCATAGATTTGAAGCTATGATGTCTTTCATCATGAATAAGAAGAATCCACCTCTTGGAGAGGTGTTGGATTTCTTCTGGAGAAAGGAGTACCAAGCAAGAGGTGCTCCTCATATACATATGTTGCTGTGGATCAAGGATGCACCTAAATTTGGAACGGATCCAGAAGACTCAGTGATGAGTTTCATCCAACAGTATTCTACGTGTACTGTTCCAAACGCAAAGGAGAAGAAAAGCCTAAGAGAAAAAGTTCTGCGTTTCCAAAGCCATCGATGTGGAAAGTACTGCCGTCGTAAATTCCGAAACAAGGACAAGTTCTACACTAAATGTCGTTTCGGCTTTCCACGACCGGTGATTTCTAAAGGAAGAGTAAACAGTTTGATGTCTTCGCTGCGACACAATGTCATGAAGAAATCACCTAAAAACACTTACAATTTGAAGAGGAACGAAGAGTCCAAGTACATCAACGACTACAACCCGGTGATTTTGTCCATGTGGAATGCTAACATGGATATACAGTTTGTGGCTGATAACTGTATGGCTGTGGCTCGGTATGTGACGTCTTACATCACCAAAAAAGAGAAGACAGAATTGAAGGATATGTGGGAGGACATTTCCCATGAAAAGAGCCTCAGCAAGAAGTTGTACAGTTTCAGTCTGAAGATGTTGTCGCATCGAGAAATCGGAGCGTACGAATGTTCTGACCGGTTGTCTTCAGCAAGTCTCTATGCCAAGTCCAGGAGTATCGTTTGGGCGAGTCTTGGTCTTGCTGCAACGCGTAATCGAGTTCTCAAACCTGTGCGGGAAATTGAGTATTTGGCGGAAAAGGAGCCAAACAGTACCGACATTTTGAAGACCAACATGTTGGATACATATTATCCAAATCGAAGCATTCACCTCGAGAATGTTTGTCTGTATGAGGTTCTTCAAAATTACATATTCAAGAGGAACATCAAAGAAGATACTGAGAAAGGAGTGTATGCTGTAATAGGAAGTGAGGGATGTCTGGTCAAGCAAAGAAAATGCCACTTGGTAAACCATCGAAAATTGAGTGGCGAATCTCCTGAAAAAAAGGAGTTTTTCTATTTAGCACTTTTGCAACTTTTCAAGCCTTGGCGTGCAGAAGAGGAACTGCTTGGAGATTTCCTCTTTTACGAAGACTCTTTCAATGCCGCCAAGGAGACCATAGAATGTCCTGCTTTTCCCAAATATGTAGAAATGTTGAATGCGGAAATTGAGCAGGAAGCAACGATTGCAGCCGAGATTGCCAGAGACAGTTCTCAGGACAGTCAGAGTTCTGCTTCATTGAGTCAGGATCCACTAGGAGGACCTGTTATTGAAAATGAAGCTGCCACTGCTATGAATGAAGTGGAAAGAGCCATGGCACATGCTCAAGAGGATGCGGTTAACTTAGAAGAGTTGGAAAGACAACTCAACGTTGAGCAGAGGAAAATATATGACGAAGTTACCATGCAAATTGATCATGGATTAAGTCATGATAAGAAAGAGTGCTCATGTACGTCGTTGAAGCCTGTCCGACTGTACGTGAGTGGAGAAGCGGGAACTGGAAAAAGTTTCCTCATTAAAGCAATTTCATGCTATTTGCAGGAAAGGACAGAGTCATCGCTGTCTTGTGTTGTCACTGCTCCAACTGGACTGGCAGCACATAATATTAAAGGGATTACTTTACATCGTTTACTGATGCTGCCAGTGGAGCATGACAACAAATTACAATATCACAAGCTATCTGGAGATGCTTGTTTTGAAGTTTCAAGAATCTTGAGGAAAATGAAACTTCTTATCATTGACGAAGTAAGCATGGTTTCCAATGTCATGCTTGCCTTTGTGCATTTGAGGATGCAAGAAGTTCTCAAAACAGAGTATGATGTGTTATTTGGTGGCAAACACATCATTGTTTACGGAGATCTTCTGCAGCTGACACCAGTGAAAGGGCAACCTGTGTTCAAAATGCTCACGCATGAAGATACCAGGAAGTGCCTAGGCAGCATTGGCAACGTCAATATATGGTTAAACTTCAATTATGCTGAACTGCATGAAAATATGCGTCAGGCGAAGGATGAAGTTTACAAGACTATTCTACAAGATGTTAGAATTGGAAAAGTGACCGAGCATGGGAAAGAAGCTTTACATGCACGATTACTGTCAAATTTATATCCAGAACAAGATGTTGTGCCTGAGAATATTTTTCAGAAAATTACTGAGAAGAAATCTGGAATATGTTTGATGCCAACTCTTGCAGAATGTGCCAAATTTAACAACAAAATGTTGCATTTAGAAAAGCAAGAGATTGTGAAACTGGAAGCTATTGATAGAGTAGAGCATATGGGATCAACAATTATTTTGTCTGAGAATCTGAAAACAAAATTGGATTCATTAGAGAAGAGTATATCTAAAACTGCAGGTTTTGAAAAGACTCTGAATGTGTGCTTGAACTGCCGTATAATTTTAAGAAGGAATTTACATGTTGAAAGAGGTCTGGTAAATGGATCAATGGGTAATGTTGTTGATTTTGTGAAATACAGAAATAGAGATGGAATTGAATTTTTAAAAATTAAATTTGATGGCATTGAGGAAGTACAGCTAATTGGTCGTTGTTCTGCTAGATTTTTGCTTGTAAAAGACTTATATGTTCGCCGTAAGCAGTTTCCTGTTTGCTTGGCATATGCGGTGACAATTCATAAATCGCAAGGTTTAAGTGTAGACAGTGCATTGGTGAATATTGGCAGTTCTGTGTTCAAGGAGGGTATGGCATATGTGGCATTGTCACGAGTTAGAACTTTATCGGGATTGTACTTGATTGAGTGTGATGTCACAAACATTTGTGCGGATCTAGATTGTGTTAAGGAATACAATAGGTTAAGAAGAGAGTATGCGCCACATTTGCCTCAGTATCCTTTGTTTGAGAAACGTGTGGTAGGCCGGAAACGAAGAAATGTGACCAATACTGGGGAGGTTGTAGCAAAAAGACAAAAAGTCAATGAACCTAAAATTACAAGCAGAAACAAAAAGGATTCTGTTGAAGATGTTGTTGGTTTTCAGTTTGAAAACAGTTCTGGTGTCAACTGCTATGCTAATGTAGTGGTTAATGTTTTGTTTTCTCTAGAAAATGTAAAAGAAGAGATTGTGGTCAATTCTGATCAAAGATTTTGCAGTTTGTTAAATTCTGTGTTAGAGAAATGTAGCACTGATAGAAGAAACATAGAAAGTGTGTCTGAAATTCGAAATCTGTTAGACAGATGTTCAGGGCAAACACAATTCTCTCAAAATATTCAGCAAGATTGTCAGGAGTTTTTAATTTATATGCTTGATGTATTACATGCTGAAGGTGTAGATGTAGATCAGCTGTTTGGGCTTTCTTATCAATGGCAGCATGACTGCGAGAACTGTATGGTATCAAGTACTACTAGTGTAGACTCAGAAAGATTTATATATTTAACTTTGCCAGACAGTAAATCAGTCTCTTTTAATAAGCTAGTAAAAGCAGCTGATCACAACATGGAGTGTAGCCAATGTAAATCTGAAATGATGTCCACATTATTTATACGAACATATGGCCAGTATGTAATTTTAATGTTCCAACGATGTAGGCCTGATGGAACAAAATTGACAACTTTAATTAAAAATTTTGTAGCTTCGCAGTTGTCAATATCAGGAAGGACTTTTGTAACTGCAGCAATTATATATCATGACGGCCCTTCAATAACATCAGGACATTACACAGCTTATTTAAAGTCTAGAAATGGCTGGTCATTCTGCAATGATTCTGTTTTAATTTTCAAAAAAAAATTGCCGTATGACCTTAAAAACTCTTACCTGGTGTTTTTAAAACCAAAATTTTAGGGAAATAATCTCAGGATGTGCTCTGTGGAATTTCAAGAAGTTCTAATGGCTCCTACACAATTTGGCCTTGAGGATAAGTGTAGTTCAGAGACATAACTTCTAACCATAAGACTGGACGTCATGGAGAAATACGTGCACTTTGAATGAGTTCAGAAAAACTGTTTCTTTTTATAAGCTAATTGAAGCAGCCAATCAAAACATGGAGTAGAGGGAATGTAAGTCTGCAATGCTGTCTACTGTTTTACATTGCTTTGTGATTAAAAGTGATGTAGAGAATTAAATAATTGTAGTAGTCATAGAGGTAGTGTAAGTCTGCTTCATAGTAAGCAGTATCAGTGTCATAGGAAATGTAGAACATGACTGAGCAAGAAGGGGAAGATATTACTATTCCAGGATTGTGAAAATGATCTTCAACATTTTAATTCTGAAAGTTGCGGAAATGCCAAATGACGGGATTGGCTTACAAGAAATCCAAGAGTTATAAATGGCTCTGACAAGATTTGGCCTTGTGGAAACTTGTGGTAGAGAGCAAGAAGTCATTTATTGCATGTAACGTGTTTTTAAAAACGATGGAGATTTTCTTTCAGAAAGTGGTGGGCTGAAAGTAATAACAGCACAAAAGAGTGTAAGCTGTTCATAGGACATCCTTTGACGTCATGGAAAGTAAGTTAACTTTAAGGAGTTCTGAATTCTGATTTCTTATGTTGTATGGGGTTTTTAAACACAATCATTTTGATTGTGTTTTTTTTTCCCCGCTGTTACATGATGAATACCTTCAAGTCACTGATTTAAGTGAAATTTGATACATTCTGAGAACAGCAAAAATAAACCATTTAACATGTATAATTAATGTTCTACTTTTTGTACTTATGATATACATTTAGAAATGTGAGGTAGATATGGAGAAACTGAGGCTTCTGTAAGTGTCAAAGTTAATGCTTACAGTGCTGCACTTCTGGGTACTGTTTTTTTTTTAAAACTGAATAGGCCTCACCTTAAAGAAACCTCTTGAAAGGACACATCTTATTTGTATCCTGAAAGAATCATTTAAAATGTTAGACACAATTTTATGATGGCTTTACATCTTTTTTGCGCTGCTATTGCATCACTATTGTGAGACATCAGCAGTGCAAAAGATGCACCATGTTCCAAAATAGGCCTCACTTCATCAGCATCAAGATACTGTTTGTTTAAAATATATATCTTTAGGATTGTGTAGGGGACGTATAGCAGCAGAGGCTTCTGTAAATCTCAAAGTTTTTGAAAAACTGTTTCTTCTTGAACCTTTTCCCTTGTCTTTTCAAATTTTTAAATACATGTTTTAATATTTTTGAAATGTTTCTTCTCTCTTTTACAGATTGAAAGTATGAAAAAATATTTGAAAAAGTTAACAAGAATTATAAGGTAAATGTTTTCTACTCTTTTAACCCGCAATCCACTGCTGATGATGTCACTGACTATGTCATGAATGATGTAATAAGTGGACATGACTTACTTCATTGGTAGGCCTTCACATGTATTAATGCATACACTGCTGCACTTCTGCGTACTGTTTCATATGCTGAACTACATCTGCACTATGAGATACCTAAACAAAGGCAACACAGGTGATGTGATTGTGAAATGAGCAAAAGAAACTCCACGTTTTTCAATTACATTACTTGTGTTTTCTAAGTTTACGGATGACATTGTGCAGATGAACTTTAGGTCTGTCTATGGACACAGAAGAGGTCTGGCCGTTGTTCAAGAGTGAAGTGGACATGTTTTACTTCAATGGTAGGCCTTCACATGTATTATCTCCTCTGTATTCTTCAACAAGCATAAATTTGATATGCAACCCTGAGTAGGCCTCATCTTAAACAAACTTTTGGAGAGGACACACCTTATCGTCATCCTGAATCAATCATTTAATCTATCACATTTAACATCTATTAGTTCTACTGCTTCATTTCTTTAATCCTTACTTTCCTGCGTTTGCTACTTCTCTCATTCCTTTCTCTATTACTTAATTATTCTACTCCTTCCAGTATTTTTCTCAGTCCCTCTCTTCTCATACTTCTTCATTATTATTCACTCATTCTGTCTCTATTAATGTTACTGTTTCTGAATGATCTCAAAAAAATTTTAAAACAAGAACAGTAAGTATAAGGATAGGAAACAGACATTTATGTTACAAGAAAGACAGCTATAGGAAGTAAACAAAAGATACTGTTACTCGCAATCCACTGCTGATGATGTCACTGACCATGTCAAGAATGATATAATATGTGACATTATCAGAAGTGGATTGCGGGTAACAGTATGTTTTCTTTACTCCCTGTAGCTGTCTTTCTTGTAACATAACTGTCTGTTTCCTTCCCTTATACTTACTGTTCTTTTTTTTTTAAAAAAAATTTTGGTTCGCTCCTGGTTCGCGTACCGGAGTGCGAACTGGAAGCGAACTAAAAGAAATAGAGGTTGGCAGAGTTTCAAAAATTCTACCAATTTTTTTTATAATGGGGAGGTAGTTCTGAAAAGAACTTTTTTTTTTGGTTTTTGTTGTTTTAAATTTTTTTAATTATTTTTCTGAACATTTTTTATATTTTTTTGTTTTTTCTGAACATTTTGTAATTTTTTTGTTTTTTGGGGGGAGGGGGGAAACAAAAATGATTCATTGAAAAGGGCTCAACAGGAGCAACGAAAAAAAGAAGAATTTATTTTTTGGGGCGTTTCGGGCAAACATGATTATTGATAGCTCTCATTATAAGAGTAATGCTACTTTCTCGGTAGCAAAGTGTTTGGTTGCACCACACGCACACTTGCTTTACTTCCCCCATGTCCATTTGAATGTTCGGGATCACCTCCCTCGCCTCTGGTCCCGATACTTCTTTGACAACAGATCTTCTCGCCATTGCCGGGGGATTTTGCTGTTCATCACGAAGCTGGGCAGCACTATAATTATTTGGGTGCCACCTACTCATATGCCTGTGCATCGTATAATTTCCGAAGCTGTATTTCTTGTCAGTGCCCCTTGAAAGTCGTTCGTCGCAAATACGGCAAAACACATATCTGGCATTGACTTTTTTTTGCCCTGCTGGAAATTTAAAAAATTGCCAGATGTAGTTTTCTTTTCTATTGTATCTTCTGGGCTCCTCTCGCAAAAACTCAGGCTCTTCCTCCTCTTGCTCCTCTTCTTGATCTTCCTCTTCTTCTATGATTGCTTGAGCAGGTGGTCCTTTCTTCCCTTGAGGAGGTGGGGGTGGTGGTGGGGGAACACTAGCTGAAGCAACAATGGAAGCCATTTCTCTAGAATGTAAAAGGGTCTTTCTCTCACCAAGATGAAAGTCAGAGTGAGGAAAGAAGGAGGGGTTTTCATCATTTGGGAAAAGCAAAAGTTCTCAACCAATGAAAAGTGTTATTTTTAGGTCACCTGACCTAGCCTTCCATCATTATGAAACCAAAAGTGAAATGAACCAATGAAAAGTTTTATTACCAAGTCACATGACCTCTCACGCTCATGTTACGCGCTGCGGAACGCGCCCCGGTTAGCTTCCGGGTCGCTAAGCTTCGCGCCCCGGTCCGCGCCCCGGGACACTTCCGGGTGCGCTAACGCAGTACGTCATAAGACGCATTACGCGGCAACGCGATACCGTCACTATGTTGATTTCTTATCGGTTCGCGGACCGGGTCGCGGCATCTATTTGAGCTAACGGAAAGCTTCCCGGTTCGCGGACCGGGAGCGAAACAAAAAAAATATTTTAAAAAAATTATTAATAAACATATAAAATATATTTTTGTATTTAAAGAAGAATACATTTTACAGCTATAGATATTAGCTTTTAAAAAACCAATGAAATTCATTGAAAAAACCATAGGTTATAGACCATATATAGTTAGGAATTTGCTTTTACAAAACCTTGAAAATTCACTGAAAAAACCATAGGTTATACACCATATATAGTTAGGAATTAGCATTTAAAAAACCTTATTTTACTCACACAAAACCAATGAAATTCCATATATAGTTAGTTGTACTAACTATATATCACGCACCCGCAATCCACTGCTGATCATGTCACATATGACATCATTCATGACATGGTCAGTGACATCACTGATGACATCACTGATGACATCTCAAATGACATCACTGATGACATCACTGATGACATCTCAAATGACATCACTGATGACATCACTGATAAAATCTCATTTGACATTAATGATCACATCACTGATGACATCATTCATGTGATAATACGATGAACCTCTTCAGACTCTAATATAACCTTAGATACACTCAGTGTAAACAGACACTCACAGACTGTCACTCATCCATGGAGTTACTTACACACCTAGTCAGTCATGCAAAGAATCAATCACAGCTCCATTTTCACAACTATACAGTTAAACACACCTTACTTATTCAAACATATACTAAAACATATTTACTCACTTATACAATCCTGGATACAAGAGCACAATGATCCATACAGCCACTCACACATTCACTGGCTCTTATGCACAGTTATTTATATATGTCAACTCTCACATGTACTGTATTTTACATATGTACTTACTTTGACATGTAGCACTGAGATATCTATTCACTCACCAATACAGTCATGCACACAGTCAACCACCCATACAGCTGTTTCCACATGCACTTTTGAACCCATACATCTATGCACAGAGTCATACACCTCCCAGCCACCCACACACACTCTCAGTCTCCCATACAAATGCTTGGGCAACCAATCAATAACCCATATAGTTACTCATATAGCTACTGATCAACACATGCAGCAGTTTACAGAACAACAGACATAATGATGCACAAATTAAGACAGTTTAGTCACTAACCCATGCACTCAGTGAGACACATTTAACCACTCACTCATACAGTCAGTCATGCACCTACTAAATCCTTCATCCAGACACTTATACATCCACTCATTCTTAAATATGTAAGACATATTTTAACTTTACAGAAAAATACAGTCACTGGATGTTGTCATCAGTGATGTCATCAGTGATGTCATTTGAGATGTCATCAGTGATGTCATCAGTGATGTCATTTGAGATGTCATCAGTGATGTCATCAGTGATGTCACTGACCATGTCATGAATGATGTCATATGTGACATGATCAGCAGTGGATTGCGGGTGCGTGATATATAGTTAGTACAACTAACTATATATGGAATTTCATTGGTTTTGTGTGAGTAAAATAAGGTTTTTTAAATGCTAATTCCTAACTATATATGGTGTATAACCTATGGTTTTTTCAGTGAATATATATATATATATGTTTATGAAAAAATAAAGTTTGAAAACAAATTAATAAATAACAATGTTTTTGGTTGTTTTCTTAAGTGCTGTGTGACTCTTTCTCATTCTTATTACTGTTATTTGGTGGTGTCCACCATGGTGTTAAATTTTGAGGCAGTTATTGCGGGAATACTGGCGATGTCTGCAGTTTGCACCAACTTCTGAATAATGTGTTAGATTTATCTCAACTTTAATTGCATTAAAGTGCTGATAATGAAAGTAGTCGTTCCTGTGCAAAAAGACACGAGGTGCACCTTTGCGATTTATTCTAAATACTGAAATCCTGTATTGAATTGCACTTTGGTAGTGGGTGCACTTACAGTGTACACACAAAATCAATGAAGAAATCTCATTGTATTTATATTGATTGGGAATAGTGAGTCAGGTGCTGGATCTTGACGGGATACGCTGCCCAGTTCGTTTATTGTTCTGTACACAAAAAAATCACATCACAACTTTCACAACAACTGCGATGCGAAACAAATTCCGGCGGCAAGCCGCGTTAGCATCAGGGATTTTACACCTGCTTTATGCTGGTGTTGAGCAGAACTACTACCTGCAGCATGAAAGGGAACACAGCCAAGAGCCACACGGGAACACCCACAGGTGCCATAGAGTCAATGAGCATGATACAGAGATACCCATGAGGGCCACAACACTCATTGCAACAACCTCAAGACCCCGAACCCGCATCTGAGCAAGTGGGTCCGTGTGGTCATTGTGTTAGCATGATAGGCACTGGCCCTGCAACATCACTGTGTGCTGAGTTCAGCGGATGTTACTATGTCACCTCAGCATTGGCAGTGACCCTGGACATGTAGCTACGCACGCATCCTTCTGCATGCACAAGCAGCATGTGCTGGTCCGGCATACACAGGTCAGCGCAGGGGTGTGCCTATCTGGCAAAGGGAACAGGGTGTCTCGGACATGTCCGACCCTTGACCCTGCTTGAGGTCAGGCCGCCCCCACACCGCACAGCTCTGCCTGTGTGCTTCCGCCTCCCAGCCAGCTGCTGCCACCTCGAGAGTACGCCGCTGGTATCCCTGCTGTGCCTGCCTCTCGTTCTGCGCTCTGCGCTCCAGTTTTGTTCCTGACTTTTCTTTTTACTTATCTTCATTTTATTTGTGTTCTTTTTACTGTGCCTTCTGTTGTTTCTTGCATTTAGTGTTGCCCTGCTTCGCCTCCCCCGTCCCGCTCTTCCCGCCGCTGCCCCCCTGTGGCCCGCCCCCCGTGCTCCCATTAGCTGCCCCGCTTCCACTTCCCAGCTGCCCCTCCCTCCCACATCCCCTTATAAGGTGCACCAAAGGCAAGCCCATCTGCGCCCGTCCGCGCCTGGACCGCGCCCAGCGCCAGAACCCCTGGACCCCGAAGCCACCACAACACCAGACTGCACTACGATCCCAGCACCCTCCACGCACTCAACCCCGGACGAGATCACTCCTGCTACCGAGCCACCCCGAAGCGCACCAAGGGCCCTTCACCTGCCGGAACTACAGCTTCACCAGCATCCGGCCCGCCAAACCATCAGCAAGAGAACCCAACCACCACCGATGCATCCTCCTCAACACCTGCTCCACCCACAAGCATTATTATAGGCAACAGGGGTCCTAGGACGTTATAATGCAATACGGAATACTCATATAGACCACAATCAGTACTATATTGTTTTCGGCGCCCAGCCGGGCGTAAAATCATTTATTTAAGAATAACATTGAATTGTATTGACCTGAAAGGGGTCAAAGAATAAACAGTAAGATAGGGTACAGTCCTGTACCTATCCCGCAAGATTGGAAAACCAATAGAGTCAAGTGAGGTAGAAGGGAGGAAAGAGGTTTGTCAGGCAAGAAAAAAGGGAAATTTTGTAGAGCCAAGGGTGGCTTGCGATGTCAATAGTAAGTTTCGCAAAATACACCCAACAGTGTCAACAATTGATTATACACATTAGGTCATATATAACACTGTTTAAAGCGTCGACGTTTCGATCCCTAAGGGCTCTTAATAAAATGGGATCATCATCAGGACAATTTACAATCACTGCCTGTATTACAATACGAACGCCTGTAGGAAAAAGGAAAAAATAGAGAAAAAATAGAAACATGAAGTAAGGCATCCGCCTGAATTGATAAGAATTTAAAAACATTCGACAGGGCCCACGTGCTATTTAAGGGCCATTTTCTATTACTACTCGCGGACATTTGACTAATGTGAAAGTGAGTAGTGATATTTGTGTTGTATAATAAGATTGAACGCAGAGTGAAAACGGCGCAGTGACATGGTGATAAAACTGTGTCAGTGTGAATAATGGTACCTACTTAGTGCTCAACTCTTAATGCGTGTGAAGTGATTCCGTGAACCAGATTTAGGAGCATTGTTGGGTTCATGGTCATGTGGTGATAGTGAAGGTGAGTGAGGGCTAAGGGTGGGTAAGAAAGGGCTGGCTTTGGGCAGTCATCATACCCTGGTTGGGGCCATTACCTTCAATGGTCCAAGAATGGTTTGCAAAGGCACGATTGTTCTAAATTTCTCTTTCCGGCTCTTTGAACTGGGTGCTGTATGGTAAAAAACATTACCATTAGCTGGTTTGTGGGGGCAATGATACCGAGGCCAAGGAAACGGGGTAAGGGCTTACCTGGCTACAATTAGCGCAGCCGTGGGGTGGAAGTTGAACACGATGGTTTCTTCCTGTTTCAGGAGTGGGTTATCTCCTTTGTTTTGATCTGCAGTCACGATGCTAAATGACAAGGATCAAAATTCAGACAAGACCATGGACAGGATTATGGGGTCGACTGTGCAGAGGTTGAGTCTCGCTACAGGCTTACCTGGCTACATTTGGGGCAGCCGTGGGCTGGGAGTTTTGACGCAATGGTTTCTTCCCGTTCGGGAGTAAATTGCCACCCACAAGCATGCCATAGAACTCTGGGACCTCCTAGACTCAACCACCCCCGACGTCGCCTTCCTGATGGAGACCTGGCTGAACACCACCTCAACACTAGACATCGCCATCCCAGAAGGCTATAAGATCTCCCGCAGAGACCGCACTACAAGAACACTCTCAGAGTCGCTACCAACACTAACGACACCCTCACCACCGCCGAGCACATGCACTTCCAGATCCACACCGACCCCAACACCACCCTCAGAGGAACACTCATCTACAGACCACCCGGGCCCGACCACAATTCAGCCACTCCATCGCTGACCTCAGCACGCACGCCCTCGCCTCCATGGATTACATCTTCCTCGGGGACCTGAACTTCCACTTCGAGAACAACAACGACGCCAACTCCACCACCCTGATCGACAACCTCGTCAACCTTGGACTCAAACAACTCGTGACGACACCCACCCACGCCGCTGGACACACAATGGACCTGATCTTCTCCGCAAGTCCCCACGTCTCCTTCAACCACACCACCGAACATCACTGGACAGACCACAGATGCATCCACTTCACCTTCAGGAAACACCCCACACACCACCTCACCCAACAGATGTCACGCCGCTGCTGGGGCAAGGTCACCGAGGACCAACTGACCACCACCCTTGCCCTGGGACCACCCGCCGACCCCACCGACCCCGACACTGCCACCATCAACCTCAAACAGTGGATCAACGCACTGCGCCGACACCCTCGCCCCACTGAAGACCTCTGCCACCAATCACACCAACAAGAAAGCCGCATGGTTCACCGAAGACCTCCGGACTTCCAAGCGCACCTGTCGGAAGCTGGAGTAGAGCTGGCTCCGCGACCGAACACCAGACAGCTATACCGCCCACAAGAGCGCCACCCGCAGACACCACCAACTCATCAGGACCGCCAAGAGGACAGCCTTCAAGGACTGCCTAGACAGCAACGCACACAACAGCAAAGAGCTCTTCAACATCGTGAAAGAACTCTCCAACCCCAATTACAGCACCAATGACATTCCACCATCACAAGACCTGTGCGACTCACTGGCCACCTTCTTTCACAGTAAGATCATCGACATCCACGACAGCTTCGACTCCGCTACCCCACATCCACAACCGAGACCACCCCCCCTACTCCCAACACCCGCACCAATCGCATGACCGCCTGGTCCAACGTCAGTGACGAAGACACCATCAGGACCATGAACTCCATCCACTCCGGATCCCCATCTGACCCATGCCCTCACCACGTTTTCAACAAAGCCAGCACAGCCATCGCACCCCATCTCCGGAAATCAATCAACATCTCCTTCGAGACAGCAACCTTCCGAGAGAGCTGGAAGCACGCTGAGATCAACGCCCTACTGAAGAAACCCAAGGCGGACCCCAACGACCTCCAGAACTTCCGGCCCATCTCCCTGCTCCCCTTCCCGGCGAAAGTCACGGAGAAGATCGTCAACAGACAGCTGACCCGCTACCTCGAAGACAACAACATCCTGGACCCATCCCAGTCCGGCTTCCGCAGCAACCACATCATGGAGACCGCCCTCGTCTCCGCCACTGACGACATCAGGATCCTCATGGACAAAGGAGAAACTGCCGAACTCGTCCTTCTGGACCTATCATCAGCCTTCGACACGGTCTGCCACCGCACCCTAACAGCACGCCTCCATGACGCCAGAATCCAAGAGAAGGCCCTGGCCTGGACCACATCCTTCCTCTCCGGCAGAACCCAGAGCGTCCGCCTCCCACCCTTCCGCTCCAAGACCACCGAGATCATCTGCGGCGTCCCACAGGGATCCTCCATCAGCCCAACGCTGTTCAATATCTACATGGCACCACTCACCCACGTCGCCCAACAACATAGCCTCAACATCATCTCATACGCCGACGACACCCAGCTGATCATATCCCTCACCGAAGACCCCCACACTGCCAAAACCAACCTCCACAGAGGAATGAAGGCTGTCGCCAAATGGATGAAGGACAGCAGGCTGAAGCTGAATTCTGACAAAACGGAGGTCCTCATCCTCGGCCCCACCCCCTCAGCCTGGGACGACTCCTGGTGGCCAACATCACTAGGAACAGCCCCAGAACCCACCGACCATGCACGCAACCTGGGGGTCATCCTCGACTCCTCCCTCTCCATGACCAAGCAGGTCAATGCCGTCTCTGCTTCCTGTTTCAACACCCTCCGAATTCTCCGCAGGATCTTCAAATGGATCCCCTCCGACACGAGAAAAACAGTCACCCAGGCCCTCGTCACCAGCAGACTGGATTACGGGAACGCCCTCTAGGCAGGAACAACAACCAAGCTCCTGAGACGGCTGCAACACATCCAGAACGCCTCGGCACGACTGATCCTCGATATCCACCGACACGACCCCCTCACACCACACCTGAGAGGCCTGCACTGGCTCCCCGTCACCAACAAGAATCACCTTTGAAGTCCTCATCCACGCACACAAAGCTCTACACAATGCCGGACCAGCACACCTCAGCGACCGACTCAGCTTCTACACCTCCACCCGCAGCCTCTGCTCAACCAACCTCACCCTCACCACAGTCCCCCGCATCCGGAAAACCACCGTCGGTGGCAGATCCTTCTTCTACCTCACTGCCAAGACCTGGAACACCCTCCCTACAAGCCTACGACAGACCCAGGACCTGCTGGCCTTCAGAAGACTCCCCCACCCCTCCCAGCGACTTGAGACCCTCACGGGTAGGTAGCGCGCTTTACAAATGAATTGATTGATTGATTGATTGATGTCCGTGTGCAGGAAGTGTGGTAAGTGTGTCTCTGTTCTGGTGTGGCCTGCCACAAGGGCCACAGCAGTCGATGTTGTAATGTGACATGTACCACCTGCAAAGGGCAGTGTCACAGTGTTGCACGTCTGCTGCATGTCGTTGGTGCACTGCCTTTGGCAGTGCTGTGGATCTCTTACCGGCTGAGCTTCCGCATTGCGGACGTCACCTGCGTTCAACCTGTATTCCAATGTTGCACATGCCTATCCGAGTCGTGCATGGACATGTGCCTATCCAACGAGTGAGTAGCTGACATTTATTACGACGGGTGTGTGCGCCCCCTGTTGGCCCACGACCAGGAGTGTCATGGTGATGCCCGTTTATGTCATGCATGGATGTTTGGTATGCATGTTGGGAACTGGGCCTGGGAGATTGCACATGTCGTAGTATGCAGTGAGCAAATTGACCCACTTCCCGATTCTGCTTTGGTGCACATTGGGTACAGTGGTTGGAGTCAGCACATCTGTCCCGGTCACCTGATGGATTACGTCGACGACATGTCAAATATTGTGGCCAACCATCACTCATTAGAGATAGTGGCTTACGCAGCTGCACTCACGTTCATGGACGAGTGACAAGGTACCTACAACCACCACTCGATGTGCCACACTGCATGTGTCCCACCGCATCATTGCACGTTGTACATCTGATCACATGTCCCAAAACAACAGTGGACATGCCTGCATTGGCATCGAATTATGTCAGAGGCGCGGACAACCAACGCTGCTTGACACTGACGTGTGTTGGTGATGGACTACCCCGAGGTGAACATGGATGTTTTCCTACGTTCCTTTTTTAGGCATGCTGCTACATTTATCCACATATTGTGGCGCTACTCTTGGCCATACTGACACACACTTTTTTTTATAAAGTTCCACATTTATACTTGTCTCCAAATGTATTGTGTCTTGATTTGTATGCCAATGTGTGTGTCACGCGTGCTCTGGCTGCCTGCCATACATGAGTTGCTACCCCATCCGGACTGCGGGTCTGTACCTATGCGTTCTCATGTGCCTCTTTCGTACTGACGCTTTTGGATGCTTATTCACCACAGGCGAGTGCATTTGTGTCCTGTGTTCGATTGTGTGAATGTTTGTGTTTGGACAACATTGTGTTGGATGTTGGTGTACTCTGCTTCCTATGTGTGTGTGCTGCATTGTGTATGAGATGTCCCTTCATGTGAGCTTTTCTTCACCCTTCTCCCTTTCAGGCAGTGTGGTTTTCACTTCTATGCCCGTTCAGTGGTTTGATGTTGTCTGGTTGTGTGACTTGTGCTCCTTATTGGTGTGTTTCATTTTGACCATGGTTTGTCTATAGTTGTGCTGTACTTAATTATGCATGTGTGCCATTGTGCTCATCTCCCCCCATCCCCCCGCTCCCTGATTCTTCCTCTTCCTGGTGCTGTTGTGTCTGTAATTGTGTTGCTCCACAAATAAATACATGTAATGAACAAATTAGAATAGTTCCTTGATTCTTCTTTTAGGTTTCAACACTTCTCTCTATTGTTTTTTTTTTATTTTCCATATGAACAGTTTTTTAAATATTCAAGGACACATAGAAGTCAGAAGTGCAACGTATTCTATCAACACACTTTCTAGAACATTCTAAAACATGTGCAGGTTAAAAGTTTATAATTATTTTTAAACCTAACAATATTTTTTTGCAACATTTTCTCAAACATTTAACAGCACATGCAGGTTAAAAGTTCACGATTGTTTTAAGTTTGAACAGTGCCTTCCAAATGCAAGTACCAGGTGTGGTTGAGTTGAGCACATTTTATCCTATAATATCTACTCCGCGTTTAAACTGCTTTTTCTTAACCAATCACAAAGATGCTTTTCCACAAAACGAATGTGCACCCTACTTTTAAAAAACTATGCCTTTCATCTCCCAATCAGGTATCATTTTGTATGGCAAAAAAAGTAGTTCCCCATCTTTAAACATATCTCTTATTCTACGAACGGACTTCATTAGCTACAGACATCTATCCATTCCTCCCAGCCATACCTTCAAAATGCTAGTGTGGATCGTAGGACATAGCTATGTTTTCTGGTGCAAGAGGTATGGAGAACAGAGACGTATTGACTTAGACCTAGATTTACAAAAAATGTGGACATTAAATGGTTTGGACAGAGAGCATTGAAGTGGCACCAATTGTTGCCTTTGGTTAAAACCTGTTTGAATCTCCAACACCCTGACCTCATGATTGTGCACTGTGGTGGAAACAACCTAGGCACATTGACTGGGGTAGGTTTGCAAATGCTAATGAAGGACACCTTTCGACAATTGATGTTGCTTTTGCCTCAAACTGTCTTTGTATATTCCAATATATGCCAAAGACAGAAGGGGAAATGATCAAACCAATTTTGTCCTCAGATTGAAAAATCTAGGAAGAATGTCCACAAAGCTGTGTCTGCCCCCTTCTCTTGTTTTATACCTTTGTTTCTCCTTTTTCAGAAGACTCGCTTCTACCGAGCAACAAGATGGGTGCCAACACTTCCTCGTTTGGAGTGCTAGCAGCCAATCACAGTGAAGCTTGCGCATGCGACTTAGGCTCCGCCCAGATACTGAAACTTTTATTTTTCAAATTTCTCTGAACGGATTCACACCATTTTTAAAAGGTCGCGTTCTGACCCAAGCACTACCTTTCTGCCAAATTTGGGGTAATTCCATTTAGTAGTTTCGGCTGTAGCCTTGCACAAAGTTTCCAATAGGAAAATGATTTTTCCACTCTTATTTTTTGAATTTCTCAAAAACTACTGAACGGATTTACACCATTTACCTTTCTGCCAAATTTGGGGTAATTCCGTTCAGCAGTTCGAGCTGTAGCTCGTCGCAAAATTTCCTATGGAAATGAACATGGAGAAACATTCGAACCCGGGACCCCATCGCGAATTCATGCCAATTATTTGTTTTTAATAATTATTTGGGCCCTGAGGGTCCTTCTGGGACCACCTGAGCAGACCCAGTGGGTCAGGGTTTTTCTACTTTGCCCCCTTCTCTTGTTTTATACCTTTGTTTCTACCGAGCCACAAGATGGGTGCCAATACTTCCTGGTTTGGAGTGCTAGTAGCCAATCACAGCGAAGCTCGCGCAAGCGACTTAGGCTCCGCCCAGATACTGAAACTTTTATTTTTCTAATTTCTCAGCAACTACTGAATGGATTTACATCATTTTTAAAAAGGACTCTTTCTGCCAAATTTGGGATAATTCCGTTCAGCAGTTCGAGCTGTAGCTCGTCGCTAAATTTCCTATGGAAATTAACATGGAGAAAATGACTTTTAGGACCCCCCTTTTTTCTCAGGACCCGCTTGACGAATCACCCCCAAACATTCATGATAGGAGCTGACCTGGATATACATATTTTGGGGAGAATTTCAGAAAGATTCGGCAAATGACACCAAAGTTATTAGCAAATCAAAAAATATTTTTCCTATGGAAACTAGGTTCTAACTGTAACTACCTACTGGTGACCACCAGATATATATATATATGGGGCGGAGCTGATTACATTGCATCAGTTTGAGGCGGGACATTTAAATGTGAGGATGACGTGCTTACCACACAAAGACTGCTGGCGCTTAGGAAGGCTGAATATGCCGAAATGCATTCGCCATTGCTGTTTGTCTGCCGAATAAAGGTGTCCCCCAAAGTTTCCCCTGCTGTTGCCTCTTCTCTTCCCTGGAGGAGTTTTGCTTGGATATTTCAGCGCGGTGACCGGAGACGCGCCTAAGAGGCCCCAGCGTTGTCAAGTGGCCTGGCTTTTCCGGAGACTCTGCTGCGGCGGATTATTTCTTTTCCATGGTTGTGGATTGCCAGTGCCCACCCCCAGAGGCAGGAGGAATGGAGGCGGTGTAGGAGTTATTGACTCTTCGCTGGGCGACATGGATTTACGTTTCTGCCCCCGCTAATTGGAATCCTGCACTGGGGGTTGATGCAGTTGGTCACCTGAGGGGGCACCTAATTTTACATCCACACATGCAGGAAGTATGGTGACACTTACATCGGAATGACCTGCATATTGCATAGTCCTTTGACTTCCCTTGCATTACCTACCTGGTTTACCAACAGTATTCTGGGACTTGCAGTTTACAGGCATACGGTGATCTGCTACATGTGAGCATAGGGGCGGAGCTGATTACATTGCATCAGTTTGAGGCGGGACATTTAAATGTGAGGATGACATACTTACCACACAAAGACTGCTGGCGCTGAGGAAGGCTGAATATGCCGAAATGCATTCGCCATTGCTGTTTGTCTGCCGAATAATGGTGTCCCCCAAAGTTTCCCTGCTGTGGCCTCTTCTCTTCCCTGGAGAAGTTTTGTTTGGATATATATATATATATATACATGTATATATATATATATATATTCACTGAAAAAACCATAGGTTTCACACCAGTTATAGTTAGTTGGAAATTTTACTCGCATAAAACCGTTGAAATTCCCACGTTATAGTTAGTTGGACTCACTATAACTTGCACGTGCAATGCACTGCTGATGACGTCACATATTACATCACTCATGACATGGTCAGTGACATCACTCATGACATCACTGATGACACCATCCAGTGAATGTGTGTCTTTCCGAGAAATAAATATGTGTTATATATGTATATGTAAAAGTTGATGGAAGAATAAATGTTTAAATAAGTGTTTAGATGTTTTTTTGTTTTTTTTAAATTGATTGGTTAACTGGCTTATTAAGTGTATCTTAGGCAATACATATATTAGTGAGTAATGTTTAAATATTTAAATATAAGGATTAGTGTTTCACTTTCTGTATAAGTGGCTGCATGGGTTAGTGAGTAGCTACATGTGTATGTATATGGGTTATTAGTTGTTTGTTTTAGTATCAGTATGAGTGTTTGTATGGTTTGGTGGGGGTATTACTTAGCACATAGATGCACGAATAACTGACTCTCTGTATGTGTTTTGAAGACAGCATATGTGCAGGACTGTATGGGTCGATGAGTGTGTATATGTGTGTGTTAGTGAGTGAATGACTGTCTCACGAGTGTCTTTATCAGTAACTACATATGTTTTAATCTAGTATATGTGAATATCGATGTATGTAAGGGAGTATATGTGAGAGTATGGGATTGTAAGAGTTCCTGTTTAAATAAGTATGTGTTTCTATAAGTGATTGTTTAAGAGAGTAAGTATGTGTAAGTTTCCTTAGAAGTAAGGTGGTTGTGTGTGTATAGCTGTATATGCAAATAAATGGATGTTCAATAGTTTTTTTTGCATGTGTGAGTATGTGTGAGAGTATCTTTTGGATGACTGTCGGTGTGTAACATGATGTATAGGTGTATCACTACATATGATGACTGAGTATACGTATGAGTGATTACATAGAACTGTTGGTGAATGAGTGAATGTGTATATAGATGGCGGAATTATTGAATTGGTTGTTGTAACTGGTATGGGTATCTCCATTTTTTTGAAAATTTTAGTTTCTATTTTTGAATATGTGTTTTAAGGCTTACATTACAGTGAAAGGAGGTCTGTCACTGTATCACAAGGATGGTGTCATCAGTGATGTCATGAGTGATGTCACTGACCATGTCATGAGTGATGTAATATGTGACGTCATCAGCAGTGCATTGCACGCGCAAGTTATAGTGAGTCCAACTAACTATAACGTGGGAATTTCAATGATTTTATGCGAGTAAAATTTCCAGCTAACTATAACTGGTGTGAAACCTATGGTTTTTTCAGTGAATTTAATAGGTTTTTTAAATGCTAATTCCTAACTAAAACTGGTGTGAAACCTATGGTTTTTTCAGTGAATTTCAATGGTTTTTTAATAGCAAATCTCTATAGGTATGAAAAGTAAAAAAAGACCTGCTTTTGGCACCTGTGTCATATTTACTTCTATTATCATGGCTGCAAGAGCATCCAGCAGCAGTGATGAGACTGAGGATTTCATTGATGAGGAGCAAAGTGTCACACTCATGGTTCGAGCTGTATTTTTGAAAAATTTCCAAATGAAATGTTTTTTTTAACGAATTTTTTATTGTATAATTATGTAATTTTTTTTTTTTGCCCAGGGGCGCTCCCGGGGCGCGTACCGGTGAACACACGGGTAAGCGCAATGTTACGGCGTGCCCCGGGGCGCGTACCGGGGAGCGTCCCGTTAGCGCTATTCCCGCGAACGAAAACAACATTGTGACGTTTCGCGTAGCCGCGTGATGCGTCATATGACGCACTGTGTAAGCGCACCCGGAAGCACGCGAGCGCATACGATCGCGCAACGTCCTGACGCGCTTACGCTGCGCGCCCCGGGGCGCGTAGCGTAAGCGCATCGGGTCATGTGATCTGAAAATAACACTTTTCATTGGTGCAGATCAGTTTTGGTTTCCAAATGATGAAAGCTCGGATCATGTGACTTGAAAATAACACTTTTCATTGGTGCCTAACTTTTTCTTTTTACAAAGACTGAAATCCCCACCCATTTCCTTCACTTCTTGTTTCACTTTTGTGAGTGCAAGACCTGCTTTTGGCACCTGTGTCATATTTACTTCTATTATCATGGCTGCAAGAGCATCCAGCAGCAGTGATGAGACTGAGGATTTCATTGATGAGGAGGTTCCTGAACGAACTGTGAAGGAACATTTCATTTGGAAATTTTTCTAAATTCCAGAGGGGGAGAAGAAGGTAAATGCTCCAAAGGTGGAGTGTCAAATATGCCACACCATCTTATCGAGAGGAAATCCCAGAAAAAAATACAGCTTCGGGAACTGGACGATGATACGCCACGTGTCAAAGAAACATCCCCAGAACTATGCAAGGGAGAGTGTCAGGGCTCTGGCACGAGAGGCTCCCAGGGATGGTGGCTCTACTTCTACCGGTGGAGCAACACCTTCTGTGCGTCGGCGTGAGCAGGAGATGATACCAAATATTCAGCCTGCTTTTAATCAGGCTATATTAAAATGCCGAAAATGTGACCATCTTCTTTGCTATGGGGAGCAAAGTGTCACACTCATGGTTCGAGCTCTCGAGAACCACCGCTGCCATCCCCAGGCCTAATTTTTTATTTTTTTTTGGCTCCTGTTGAGCTGTTTCCGGTTCCCTGTTTTTGTTTTTGTTAAAAAAAAAGAAGAAAAACAAAAGTTCTTTTCAGAGCTACCTCCAATTCTCATCAAAGAGCTGTGTTCTTAAAAAAATGAAAAAGAACTACCTCCAATGTATTAAAAAATGCTACATTTGTAAGGAAGTCTGTCATTGTTTTTTCTCCAGGGTACACACACCAGTACGTGCACCGGGGCGCGTACCGGGCACTCCCCTCGCAAAAATCGATTTTTTTTTTTCTTTTTATGCGGCGGGGCCCTTTTATGACCCCCACATCAAACCTAGAGGGTCATGGGGGTCTACCCTGACCCATTTTGGTAATTTCCCCCTTTGTTTTTTGCCACCTCTTGTGTCTGGACCCTACCAAGACACAAGATGGCGGCCACTCCGGTCTGTTTGGAATGTTGACAGACACCCGAGAGCCAATCAGCTTTCCGTGCGCAAGTCAGGTAGCGCGCCTGGTGCGCGCTCATAGATATATATATTTTTTTAAACCCAAATTACTCAAAATCCTCTGGAGCACATAGCTTGAGACATAGCAAAGGCACATCGGGCTACCAGTCCCTACAATTTTGCCAAGTTGGGTGAAAATCCATTCAGCCGTTCGAGCTAAAAGTGAGTTTGACCGCCCTATGGAAATTAACATGGGGAAAACACATTTTGGGACCCCCCTTTTATCTAGACCCCCGATTGACGATTCCCCCCCCCAAACTTTCAGGGAAGGAGCGGAGAGCCGCGAGGCAAATTTGAGGAAAATTTCAGGCAGATTCCTCAACCGGCGCCAAAGTTATTCCCAATAGAATGTTGCGATTTCCCTATGGAAAACAATCCTAACTATATATACCTACTGGCGACCGCCAGTAGGTAATATATATATATTTATATATATATATATTACCTACTGGCGATCGCCAGTAGGTATATATAGTTAGGATTGTTTTCCATAGCGAAATCGCAATATTCTATTGGGAATAACTTTGGCGCCGGTTGAGGAATCTTCCTGAAATTTTCCTTAACTTTGCCTCGCGGCGCTCCGGTCCTTCCCTGAACGTTTGGGGGGGATTCGTCAAGCGGGGGCCGAGATAAAAGGGGGTCCCAAAATGTGTTTTCCCCATGTTAATTTCTGTAGGGCGGTTGGACTCACTTTTAGCCCGAACGGCTGAATGGTTTTCCACCAAACTTGCCAAAATTGTAGGGACTGGTAGCCCGATGTGCCTTTGCTATGTCTCAAGATATGTGCTCCAGTGGTTTTTACGAAAATTTACTTTGAAAAAATATATATTGGGCTATATTGGGCTATATATATGTTAGAGCCCAAATGTAGCCCAATGTAGCCCAATGTAGCCCAATGTAGCCCAAAGATGGCCACCAGAGACAAAAAAAAACAAATGTCGCCCAAATATCAGCCAGATGTAGCCCAAATATAGCCCAATGACAGAATGTCCCAGAGTGTTCTAAAGAACAACTAGAGCGCTAACAGTCTTACTTATGACACAAGTATGGCACACCTGAATCATCTTGATTGGAATAAAGTGTTAACACTTAAAACATTTAATTTGCAAAGGAACAAAATGAGGGGGTTTATTTTGCCATAGAAATTATGATTAGTGCTGAAGAAAGAAAAATTAGGGCACATTTTGAGTGACTTCTCAAATCCTCTTATATTTCATTAAAAAAACTTCTGATATGCAGTCTCCCAAGATGGCCACCAGAGACAAAAGAGCCTGTGCTTAAAAACTCTGTTAGCAAAGCAGGCATTTGAGATTTAAAAAATGTTTTAATATATAAAAACGTTATCCGCTAATAGAATTAGAATCTAAAAAACCTTGCGAATTCAATGAAAAAACCATAGGTTTCAGGCCTTATATAGTTAGGAATTAGCATTTAAAAAACCTTGCGAATTCACTGAAAAAACCATAGGTTTCAGGCCTTATATAGTTAGCAATTAGCATTTAAAAAACCTTTGAAATTCACTGAAAGAACCATAGGTTTCAGGCCTTATATAGTTAGGAATTAGCATTTTAAAAAACTTTGAAATTCACTGAAAAAACTATAGGTTTCAGACATGTTATAGTTAGGAATTAGCATTTCCAAAACCTTAGAAATTCACTGAAAAAACCATAGGTTTCAGGCCTTATATAGTTAGGAATTAGCATTTAAAAAACCTTGCAAATTCACTGAAAAAACTATAAGTTTTAGTGGTGTTATAGTTAGCTGGACATTTTACTCATACAAAACCATTGAAATTGCTCCTATATAGTTAGTTGTACTAACTATATTTCGCGCACCCGCAATCCACTGCTGATGATGTCACATATTAGATCATTCATGACATGGTCAGTGACATCACTGATGACATCTCAAATAACATCACTGATGACATCACTGAGGACATCATCCACGTGACAATCACATACACCTTTTCATACACTATTACAATTTTTCATCACTCTTTGTAAAATACAGAGTATCATATTTAAATCCATTGTCACAGCAATACAAGTATCTAAAAATCCACTCAGTGATTCATAGATGTATACACACATCTAATCACTTACCTATGGATTCACTCATACATGCTGTCAATGAACAATAGAACACTATCAAAAATACTTATACATCTATATCGACATTAAACAACAGCACGCATCCTATTCACATATGAAGTCATCCTACTCACTTATGCAAACAATGGATCATACTTACATATTTACTTAGCAAAACACTTATACAAACACCACTTCTTCTATTCATTTAGATAGTAAGTCATACTTAGTGAATTATAAAATCATTATTACAAGTATACAGTTATCCATACAGTCACTCACACAATCATTGTGACTTATGTATACTTATTTATATACAACAACTGACACATACACTGCCTTTTATTTTTCTAGTTTGTTGGACCTGTACCATTGAGAAATATATTTGCTCATCACCACACCCATAAAGATATTCACTCACCCAAACAACTGTTAGAACATGTAGTTTTAACTTCATATATCTACTGAATCAACTATTCACACATCTTTGGACAGTCACACACCCCCCACCGAACCACACACACTTTCACACTCCCATACAAATACTCAGTTAACTAATCAATAACTAATATAGACTTTCACATAGCTAGTAACCAACTGTAGAATCAGTTTACACAACAACTGACAAAGTGATACAGATATTCACACAGTTTAGTCACTATCCACTATATTTAGTGAGACATTATAAATTGGTCAAGTAAACAGTCAATTACACTGCTACTAAATCCTCCATCCAAATATTTATTTATATATATCCACTTATTCTTCAATGCAAATTGCTATATATATAATGCATATTTAAATAACGAAGCAAACCACATTCACTGGATGATGTCATCAGTGATGTCATCAGTGATGTCATTTGAGATATCATCAGTGATGTCACTGACCATGTCATGAATGATCTAATATGTGACATCATCAGCAGTGGATTGCGGGTGCGCGAAATATAGTTAGTACAACTAACTATATAGGAGCAATTTCAATGGTTTTGTATGAGTAAAATGGGCAGCTAACTATAACACCACTAAAACTTATAGTTTTTTGAGTGAATTTCAAAGGTTTTTTAAAAGCTAATTCCTAACTATATAAGGCCTGAAACCTATGGTTTGTTCAGTGAATATATATATATCCCAGCCAACCATGGACACACCATTACAAGATGCTCAACATTTTGTAAACTTGATGGAGTTGAGTCAAAATCCACACCAAACTAGTGGAGAAGTACAAGCATATTGTGTACAATTAGGAGCAGGAATCTCCAAGATGAAACCACAATCAAAGTTTTATCCACAGCTCCCACCTGGCAACAAAATAGATTTTTTTCATGAGTGTGTAATAAAAGATCTCTATCAACTCAAAGTTCCACCTAAAAAGGATAATCTAACGAAAGAAGAACGTCATGCTCTAAACAATATAAAAAAAGATGACACTATCGAAATCAAAATGGCAGACAAAGGTGGCAATGTGATCATTCTGGACAAAGAGGCATACATGCGAGAAGCACACTCCCAACTTCGAAACAAGGAATATTATGAGAAATTGAAAGTGAACCCTCTGCCAAAGCTAAAAGAAGAATTAGACCACAAATTAGATGGTTGGTTCGAGCGAAACTTACTTGACAGTGATGAATACAAATATCTGAAAACACAATACCCAAAAATGGCCACTATATACTTTTTGCCTAAGATTCGTAAGCACCCCACTAGACCACAAGGGAGACCAATAATCTCAGCCAAAGGTGCCTTACTGGAACCCATTGCAAACTACCTGGATGTTTTCTTGCTACCATATGTGAAGGAGTTACCTTCATATATTAAAGATACGGGGGACATGTTGAGAAGATTACAAGACATTCCATGGCAACCCTCCTATAAGCTCATCACAATGGATGTCATATCATTATACTCAAACATTCAAAACAAAATTGGTTTGGAAGCATGTAAATCTTTCCTCATGCAAAGAAGTATTCAATTCGCAGATCATAATGATATGCTCCTAGAAATGATCTCGATGTGTTTAGATCAAAATATCTTTATGTTTGGGCAAGAAATCTATCGTCAATCGAAAGGCACAGCGATGGGCTTTTCCTTTAGTCCTTCGTATGCGTGCCTAACAATGGGACAATGGGAGAAAAATTGGGCTTGGAGAATTGAAAATGACGAGGCATCAGCAAAAACTGTGGCATGGCTAAGGTATATAGATGACCTGCTGCTAATTTGGGACGGAACCAATCAAGAATTTGATGTTTATTTTAAAATTTTCGACAACTCTGAATTTGGTCTGAAATTCACATATGCAATTAGTGAATCGAGAGTGATCTTCTTGGACACTGAAATTTTCATTGAAAATAACACAATACAAACTACATTACATCGAAAGAGTACCGCAACAAATGCAGTGCTGCATGCGCAGAGTTTCCACCAAGCCAGCCTCATTGAAAATATTCCATATGGAGAATATCTGCGAATAAAGAGAATCTGCTCAAAAGAAGAAGATTGGAATAAGAATAAAAGACTAGCCAGCAAAAGATTTGAAAAACGCAAATACAATCCCAAATCTATTCAAATGGCACTAACCCGCGCCTCCAATGTCAAAAGGCTCGATCTATTGAAAGAAAAACAACCACCCAATCTAGATCATCAAAAGATTCGGTACATTACCACTCATTCCACCGCTAATCAATCAATAACCAAAATCCTTAAAAAGAATTGGCACATATTACATATGGATACGAAGGTTGCGCAAATTGTAGGTGATCATCCCAATGTTACTTACAGAAGAGCTAAAAATCTAAAAGACAAATTAATTTTCAGTCATTTTCAAGAAAAGATAAACCAACCGATTGGTACAAACCTAAGGGATTTTACAAATGTTCGGGATGCAAAGTCTGTTGTATTGCCAAAAATACAAAGAAACTTGAGATGGCAAATAAAAAAACATGGAAAATTGATCAACTGATAAACTGCAAAACACAATTCGTGATCTATGTATTAGAATGCCCTTGCTCTTTAAAGTACATTGGTAGCACCAAGAAGGAACTTAAACTGCGAATCCTAGAACATGTCCGAGCAACTATAAATTCAGATCGCAGTAACGCCATGGCAAAACACATGGAAAAAGAACACAATGGCAACTGGAAAGAATTGAAATTCTTTGGAATTGAAAGTGTGGGAGCGAATCAAAGAGGAAAAAGAATCGAAACATATTATGAGCTTTCGAACCTTGAGCCCGCACGGGCACAACCAGGATGAAGAACTACATTGCCATCTTTGAACAAATGGATCATTGATTATTGAACATTGGAGTAAGACTGTTACCTCTCTTAAGAGTTTCTATTGTGCACTATCAATTTGTTATTACTTTACACTTTATATTTAGTTGGACATCACTTGAAGGACTTGTAGAGGTTGACAAAAGCTTTGAATTCAGATTGTCATAACCATGTTGGAGGGCGACCTATGAGCCTCATCAAAATAGAGAATTAATAACCCACCTGAGAACTATCATGTATAACAGAGATCAAAAGAATGCACAAAATAAGGAATTACTTAAACATTATGAATGATATATGTGGATATGCCCACTGGAGGGCTTGATGGCACAATAGTGGCAATACCAATTGGTGATTATGGTTGAAACAATGATGTGGCGCAATAAAATGATTTAAAAATCTAATAACCATTATGGTTTGTTTAAATTAAGTTACCACGAATTTAATGTACCTTGATAAAGAAATTATTCAAACTTTATAAACAATATATGTGGATATGCCCACTAGAGGGCTTGATGGCACAATTTGGACAAAAACCAGTTGATGATCTTTGTTGAAATAATCATGTGGCGCAACAACATGATTTGAAAATAACAATAACCAGCATGTTTTGGTTTAAATTAGGTTAACATGAAATCAATGTACCTTGAAACTACATGTCCCAGAAATCCTGTAGGAACTAACAGGAAGTGATGTAAAAGACGAGCTTTTCTTTTAAATACCACCAAAAATTGTCAATTCTGTTTACCTGTGAGCAAGGTCTCCGTAGAGACCGAAACGCGTAAGGTGCTGCTGGCTGGCTGTCAATAAACCTTACAATTGACAAATAGAACGTCTTGTGTAATTTTGAAAGAAGACGAGAGTGCACGAAGAAACAATTCCCTGAACAAGGGAAAACGGAATTAATTTACACACGGCGGGTCCTGCCGTGCTTCGCGTGCACTGCCTGAAGAGCGCCCGGAAGCCTCAGACTTGGATCAGACGGGAGGTGATATATATATATATATTCACACACACACACACACATATATATTACCTACTGGCGGTCGCCAGTAGGTATATATAGTTAGGATTTTTTCTCTATGGGATTTTTGAAAATTCTATGTCGAATAACTTTGGCGTTTGAGGACGGAATTGGCTGAAATTTTCAGGAAAATGGAACATTTTGTTTCTGAGCAGCCCCTGAAAATTTGGGGGGGTTCGTCAAGGGGGGGCCAAGAAAAAAGGGGGGTCCCAAAACGCGTTTTTCCCATGCAATTTTCCATAGGGCGGTTGGACTCACTTTTAGCTCGAACGGCTGAATGGATTTCCACGAAACTTGGCAAAATTGTAGGGACTGGTAGCCCGATGTGCCTTTGCTAGGTCTCAATATATGTGCTCCAGTGGATTTTGAGAAATTATTGTTCAAAAAAATATATATATCTGTAAGCGCGCTCCGGGCAGCGCCCCGGTTCGCGTACCTCACGCGTAACGGAACTTCGCGAAGCGAAGCTGATTGGCTCTCCGGTGTCTGTCAATATTCTAAACAGTCCAGAGTGGCCGCCATCTTGCCTCTCGGTAGGATCGAGAGACAAGAGGAGGCCAAAACAAAGGGGTAAATGACCATAAGGGGGCATAGCAGATCCTCCCTGACCCCCTAGGTTTGATGTGGAGACTTTAAAAGGGCCGGGAAGCGGTCTGGGGAGCGTACTATAAGGAAAAAAGAATGATAGACTTTTTAAATATTGTATGTTTATTGATTGTTCATTTTGTTGTTTTTTTTTTTGTTGTTTTTTATTAAATATAAATTTATTTTTGTGATTCTTTTTCCAAATTTAACAGAACATTAACAACACATTGTTGGAAATGTCCTCATTTTCAATCAGCGAATCTACTGCATCTACACATTGAACTAATTCATGGTCCCGTGATTCATCCATGAAATCTGAGTCATCATTGTCCTCAATATCTTTTTCTGTGTTGTTCTCCAGAACAATTTTGAAGGAAATATTCTGCTCTCCTTCCATTTTCTTGCTGTAATTTGCATACAAAATAAATATATCAGTAGAGATAGGGCACTGTTGGGTTTAAGTTCAGACAGGTACTTGTGAGTTTATAACAGAGAAGTAATCTATGGGCACTGTATGGTTTCAGGCGTGAAGTAGTACTATTAAAAAGTGCCTGTGAAGAAGCCTAAGTAAATTCATAATTATACCAGAGAAACCTAAATCAATCCATAATTATAATAAACAAGCCTTTCTCAATGTCTAACTCTTACAGAGGGACAGTATATAACTATCTAAAAATGTTTTCCCAAATTAATTTAAAGTGCATGACATAGTTCTCCTTTCAAATTTACAAAATAACATCTTACCTTTTAAAAACAAGTTTAAGTTGTCAGTGAAAATGCTCTTGCAATGTACTTCAGGAAGTAGTAGTCAAAATGGCTGTGTTTCTCTATCTTTCTTTATATATATTCAGGTACATAACCAATCAAATGTCAGGTAAAAAAAGTAGAAAATGAAAGTAACATTTTAATTGGTTGTCAATTCCAACAATTCAGATGTGTTTTGTGAAGTAATTTACCTCAGGGTATTTAGAGAGGTCTACAGGCTAAATGGCTAAATGGAATTCCAACCAAATTTGTGAAAATGGTAGGGATTGGTATGTAGTTTGAGCTAATCTATATTTGGTGAAAGTGTCTCCAGTGGTTTTTCTGTATATTACTTTCCCACCTTTTTTGCGCGAGCGCTTCCCGGTGCGCGCCCCGGTACGCGAACCGGCAGCGTTACAGGAGTCCTCCATTTTGTGTTTCGGTAGAATTGAGATACAAGATGGAGGGCAAATAATGTTGAGAATGGGTAGAAGGGGGCACGGTAGACGTATCCTGACCCCCTAGGTTTTCTGAGGGTGGCTGAGGAGGCCCATATGTGCGAAAAAAACCCATTTTTTTCAAATTTTCGCACGGTTAGCATCCGGTGCGCGTACCGGGTAGCACTCCGGGGAGCGTACTTTGGTGAAAATTAGTGAAAAAAGTTAGAGTAAAATAATAATTGTGAGTGATCAGATGTAGGGTAGCTCTGAAAAGAGCTTTTGGGTCCTGTGGCTGATTTAGGTACCTACAAGTAGGTACCAATGCACAGTCTTAAATTCAGGTTGAAAATTCTGTTCCCTTCATCTGAGAAGTGAACTCCATCTGCTCTGTAGATATCTTGCATGTAGTAACGCAAGTTATTGTTGTAGATGGAGCCCATTCCATGGTCTCTCATGTAAGCTGAAATAGACTTATTTACATGCTTCCTCGATTTCTCAATTTGTGGACAAAATTGGTTGGACCACCTCCATTTCTGTCTTTGGCATATATTTGAATATACCAAGGCAGTTTGAGGAAAAAGTGCCATCAATTGGTCAAAGGTGTCTCTTAAAAGCATTTCCAGACCTACCCCAGTCAAAGTGCCCAAGTCATTTCCTCCACAGTGCACAATTAACAGGTCAGGTTTTGGCAAATGCAAAAAGGTTTTCACCAATGGTATCAATTGGTGACATCTTAATCCTCTGTGGCCAATCCAGTTGATTTCCACATTTTGTAAATTGAGGTTGTGTAAATTTCTGTTATCAGCATACCTTTGAGCCCAGTGGATGTCACTATGTCCAATAATCCAGACAGAAAACATGGTGAGAGGAGGTTCTGCTGCAGTCAGATGAAGTGTGGGAATGAAATGGCAGTTGGAACAGTAGGAGTATGTAATGGAAAAAACTGTGGAGTTTCTGTGGTAATTAATCAGTAGCAGTGATTGGTGGATTTTGATTGCTGAAAACAGAAAGTTAGGGTGCATGGATGAGTTCTTTGAAAGATGTAATTTGAATGGTCAAGAAAAAATCATTTTATGAAAGATTGCACTGGATACGCAGGTGTACTAAGAGTTCAGAGTTCAATTGAAACATTGTTGTGTGAACTTGCAAACATGAGAGGTCTTTCAGGAGGTGGTTGCTATGGAAAAAAGGCAGAAAGGGCAGAAGGGGGAAGGGTGTTGATTTGAAAAAAGTGAGGGAAGAGTTTTGATTGGGTGACATGAGAGATATGTGTGATGAATTACAGCATTTCTGTGCCATTGTTGGTTGCAGCCTCTGGAGTGCATACCTTTTGCTCTGCTGAAGACAAATTGGTGTGTGTCTGAGACTGTTTTGAAACTCAAAAAGTATTTGCTAAGGTGAGAAAAGATTCATTTAATTTAGATAGAGAATAGTATGCTTTAGGGAGAAAATGATGAAGAAAGTTGTGTATTTAAAATGTTGCTTTGTTTCATAGGTTGCTTGGGGCATATTTACAAGGCCTTTGAGTCCCTTTGATGTTATTTTTCCCATTTTAATTTAAGACATTTCCCCGTGGTGCAAGGTCCTTGTAAATACGCCCCCATGTGTGCTTGGCAAATTTAGATTTTGTTTCTTTGAGTTACATAGCCATGTTAAAAGTGATGGAAAAATGGTGCAAGGGCCTTCAAAATACGCTTTCATGTGTGTTAGGGCATTTTAAGTCACTTCCCCTTGAATGTAGTTGAATAACTGCTTTACTTGATGTGTTTAAAAACGTTTATTGAAGTCATTTAAGTTTCTTGATATGTACTGCTAGAGTTTCATAGGCTGCTTGGGGCATATTTACAAGGCCTTTGAGTCCCTTTGATGTTATTTTCCCCATTTTAATTTAAGTCATTTCCCCGTGGTGCAAGGTCCTTGTAAATACGCCCCCATGTGTGCTTGGCAAATTTAGATTTTGTTTCTTTGAGTTACATAGCCATGTTAAAAGTGATGGAAAAATGGTGCAAGGGCCTTCAAAATACGCTTTCATGTGTGTTAGGGCATTTTAAGTCACTTCCCCTTGAATGTAGTTGAATAACTGCTTTACTTGATGTGTTTAAAAACGTTAATTGAAGTCATTTAAGTTTCTTGATATGTACTGCTAGAGTTTCATAGGCTGCTTGGGGCATATTTAAAAGGCCCTTGAGTCCCTTTGATGTTATTTTCCCCATTTTAATTTAAGTTATTTCCCCGTGGTGCAAGGTCCTTGTAAATACGCCCCCATGTGTGCTTGGCTAATTTAAGTACTGATAGGGTGTGCTTCTACATAGGACCTGTGTTGTGTTTTCAAATTATGACCAGAAAATCGTTTTTTTTTTTTTAAAACGCTTTTCACATTTATGAGAAGGTCATATTGCTGTCTGCCTCTTTAAATAAATATTGAACTGAGAAATATTAAACTGAGGCTTCTGTAAGTGTCAAAGGAGGTGAGTAATGTACATTGCTCTGTTGCATACAGTCCTCATCCTCTGGGTACTCTTGGATATGCTAGACTAAATCTGCTCAATGAGATAACTAAGCTGAGGAAACACAGGTGATGTGATTGTGAATTGAGCATAAATATTTGCACGTTTTTCAATTACATCACCTGTGTTTCCTAACATTACGAATCACATTGTGCAGATGAGGTTTAGGCCTGTCCAGGGAGATAGAGGAGGTCTGGCCTTTGTTCAAGAGTGCAGTGGACATGACTCACTTGAATGGTAGGCCTGCACATGTATTATCTCCTCTGTACTCTTCAACAAGCCTAAATTTCATCTGCAACCCTGAGTAGGCCTCAACTCAAACAAACCTCTGGATAGGCCACACCTTATCGTCATCCTGAATCAATCATTTAAAATGTTAGGGGCAGATTTATGATGGCCGTGCGCCTCTTTTGTGCCGCTGTTGCGTCACTTTTGTGATGCAGCAGTGATGCAAAAGATGCACCATGTTGCAAGACAGGCCTCACTTCATCTCCAACAAGATACCGTCAGTTTAAACTGTAAACATTTAGGACTGTGTAGGGGGCATGGAGAAGCTGAATCTTCTGTAAATGTCCAAATTGTTGCAAACAGTGCTCAACTTCTGCGTAGTGTTTGATATGTTAGTTTCCATCTGCACAATGAGATACCTAAGCAAAGGAAACACAGGTGATGTGAATGTGAAATGAGGAAAAGAAATTCCAAATTTTTCAATTACATCACCTGTGTTTCCTAACATTATGAATCACATTGTGCAGTTGAGGTTTAGGCCTGTCCAGGGACACAGAAGAGGTCTGGACTTTGGTCAAGAGTGAAGTGGACATGACTCACTTCATTGGTAGGCCTGCACATGTATTATCTCCTCTGTACTCTTCAACAAGCCTAAATTTCATCTGCAACCCTGAGTAGGCCTCACCTCAAACAAACCTCTGGATAGTCCACACCTTATCGTCATCCTGAATCAATCATTTAAAATGTTAGGGGCAGATTTATGATGGCCGTGCGCCTCTTTTGCGCCGCTGTTGCGTCACTTTTGTGATGCAGCAGTGATGCAAAAGATGCACCATGTTGCAAGATAGGCCTCACTTCATCTCCAACAAGATACCGTCAGTTTAAACTGTAAACATTTAGGACTGTGTAGGGGGCATGGAGAAGCTGAATCTTCTGTAAATGTCAAAATTGTTGCATACAGTGCTCAACTTCTGCGTACTCTTTGATATGCTAGACTCCATCTGCACAATGAGACGCCTAAGCAAAGGAAACACAGGTGATGTGATTGTGAAATGAGGAAAAGAAATTCCACATTTTTCAATTACATCACCTGTGTTTCCTAACATTACGAATCACATTGTGCAGATGAGGTTTAGGCCTGTCCACGGACACAGAAGAGGTCTGACCTTTGTTCAAGAGTGCAGTGGACATGATTCACTTCATTGGTAGGCCTGCACATGTATTATCTCCTCTGTACTCTTCAACAAGCCTAAATTTCATCTGCAACCCTGAGTAGGCCTCACCTCAAACAAACCTCTGGATAGGCCACACCTTATCGTCATCCTGAATCAATCATTTAAAATGTTAGGGACAGATTTATGATAGCCGTGTGCCTCTTTTGCGCCGCTGTGCGTCACATTTGTGACGCAGCGGCGGTGCAAAAGATTTGCTATGTTGCGACATATTTACAACTTGATGCATCTAGGCAGATGTGTCATGCTGTAAAGTCCTGTGCCACATGAAACCTGCGTCAGATTTCATGTGAGCGTTTTGTTGTAGGGTGGGCAGTCATTTGCATGAAAGCCCTGTAAAACTAACACAGTAAAATTAAGAAGATTTCACTGAGTCACATTTATGGCATTGCTGAATCAAATCCTTACGCCTGTTTGAAACAGGCATAAGGAGTGATGCACCATGCAATGTGTGGCTTGCCCCTGTGCATTGCAGTAGATATGTCGCGCTTACGACGTGATTCCTGCAATGCGCCGTTTTTGTGGAACAGATGCGTGACGCATCTGTGCTGTTTTTGCTCAATGGTGCTCTGCATTGTAAATGCGGCACATCATGGGTGGCAGAGTAGTGGCGCACGTTAACTGGTGCATCCCTGGGGATGCGCCAGTTAACATAAATCTGCTCCTTTAAATTTAAGTATTAGCAGGGGACACAGTGTTGGTGAGGCTTATCCAAGGTTAAGAAGAGATGAGTCCTGTTCACTGAAAAATTGGACATAGGCCTCACCTCCTCAGCATTGCTGGACATGGTTAAATAATATCTGCAAAATGTTACTCTTGTTAAACAATTTTACAATTATAGTCTCTGAGATTTGTCTCTTACTCTGCAACATCTCATTGTTGTTCTCTTTCTTTAAAGATAACGACAACATCAAGCATGAGTGATAATGAGCAATCTGTTGATCTCGATCTTATCATTGAACTTGTCATTGAAACGTCAGTGGAAGTAGATCCCTTGGATGATTTATATCCTGTGGATGAGGAAGAATATGATGAGGATGCCGATTTGTCAGAATTGTATGACATAGGGTGGGAAGCTGACCTGCTCGAGCCTATTGAATTATAAAGACTTTTAAAAATAAATTTAAGTTCCTGGAAATGAAAAGTAACCATGTAAACCGTTTCATTTAAAATTAAATACAACTTCAAAAACAGCTTGTGTGTAGTGTCTTTAATAAAATAGTCAAATATGCTCATAAAATTAGTTCAGATTCACATATAAAAGAGCACAGGTCAAATGTAGAAGCATTCCATTTCTTTGCTACTTTTTGTGAGTTTTAAATTTGTAAATGCACTAAAAATTATTGTATGTAGAATTGACAACTAGTGTGTTAATTTTTTGACGACTGTTATTGATTTACTGTTTGGTAATAGTGGTTAATAACATTTTTTATTATATTTTACCACAGATTCAACTGCAGATCATTTCAAAACTACAATATGCCATCTAAAGAAAGAAGCCGAAAGGCTACAAAACGTCAAAGACAGCAGATTACTAAATACTTGCAGCAGTCCTCTACAATAAAAACTCGTCAAGTCACCAAGAAAGCTCCGGGTAAGACAACGAAATCATTCCTAAGAAACATTTGTAGAAAAAAAAGTATCACTACAGAACATGTTTTAGTCCAGAAAAAGAGAGCCAATTTAAACGGAAAGGAAAGGCCAATCAAAAATGTTACTGCTAGAGCAGGAGATAACTCTGTGCATGGTAGTAGAAGGAAAAATCAGTTTAGGGACATTCGTAGACGAATGTTCCGCAACAGGATAATTGGCAATTTGTTAAAAAATATTAAGAAAGGTCAACAGAAAGTGGTTTTTTATAAGAGAAAAAAAAGTTGAGAAAATTATTGATCAGGCATTCGAAATTAAGCGAAAGTTATTTATTTTGATAATCAATAGAATTAAGAAACTAAACAAGGCAATTTATGATTTCAAAACAAATAGTAGATGGAAGAGAACAGTTAATCGTAGTAATTTTTGTGAAGTTTTTTCAGGAGAATGGATGCATAGTTCAAGTTGTGAGGCATTTTTTAATGAGGAGAGTTATTTCCAGGATAATGATTTGGTGCATGCAGTTGACACCAGTGGTCGAGCTTATGAGGTGAAAGATGGTTGTCCAGTTGAAAAAGAAAAATTTGTGACAACAGAGGCAGAAGAGGTGTTAGGTAATGAGGTTTTAGGAAGACGTCCTAAGGGACCAGTGTATACCTGGAAGTGTAGTAGTATTTGCAGTGTGCGACAGGATTCCATCAATTTGCTTTGTGATTTTGTACGGACATTTAATAAGAAAAGTTTAAAACAGAAAATGAAGTTGTTGCAAGAATTAGATCCTTGCAGAGTGAGAGAAGTGACAGGTTTGCATGGTCATTCACTGGCTTGTCTTTCCAGGAGAGTATGCCAGAGTGTTTTTCATCATTTCAGGATGCTAGCAGTGCATCATAATAAAGTGAGGAAATTAGTTAGAATGTTGTATTATGCTAAGAGTCCAGCAATTATGCTTAAACAATTATGCACTGCTCTTTTGCATGGTTCTGAAGTAGATGTGAAGAATATTTGTGAAGAAATTGAGTTTTGTTACTTTGCAAGTAAAGAGGAGAATGTTGAAATTGACCCAGAAGAAGTAGGTAATGTGGAAGATAGTGTACAGGTTTCCAGTACAGATAATTTTCAGAAACTAATTGCCACGTTTCAGGTGAAATCAAGTGAGAGGCCTAATTTCACTTGTGTGTGTTGTCGACGCACTTATTATAAGAATCAGACTAAGTTAGTGGATTTATATGCGAAAAGTGAAAGGGAAAATAATAGTGAATGGAAGGATTTTGCAACATACTTGATGGTAGAAAATTGTTTTGATTTGGGATCGGATCAACGTGTGTGTACTTATTGTTGTAACAAATTAAATCAAAACCGAATGCCTGCTAGAGCGGTTCATAATAATCTGGAATTGGTTGAGATTCCTTCTGAATTGAAGGATTTAAATACTTATGAATCTATTTTGATTCAAAGTATCCATCCCTTTCAGGCTATTGTACGAATGGAGCCAAAGACAGGGAAATTGCCTCCATCAGATTTACAGAGAGGATTAAAGGGAAGAGTTGTTTATTTGCCTCTAGATTTGAAGAAAAACATTAATACAATTGGAGTAGAGAAAGTGGAAGAGGAACCTCTGGTTATCTTAGTTAATGGGGTTCCGACAAAGAGTAAGAAAATCTGGCAAGATTTAGTGGATGTTAGGAAAGTCAAAAAGGCAACATTGCATTTGAAGAAAAACAATAAGTACTACAAGAATGTATATGTTGCAGAAGAGGAAGTAAGTGAAGAAGAGGATAGCGATTTGTGTATTGAGAAAGTAGAAGCCTCTAAAAATGAAGAAATATATGAACATTATAGTGTTCATCCTTTGCATTCCAAAAAAGTCATGGGGAATGCTATTGAGTTGTTTCAAATGAAACAAGCCAAAGGAAGTCCCATTAGTGTTTGGGAGGAAAGTTTGGAAGCTCGGTGTTTCCCACAGCTATTTCCAACAGGTCAAGGAGGAAGATATGATGAGCGACCTGATCAAATTCCTGCTTCTGAATACCGGACTTTACGATTGTATGCAGAAGATCCTAGGTTTCGTCAATGCATTCCCTATTTGTTTCATCTACTGTTTGAAAGCGATCTGTCTGGACTGTCATATGCAGTGAACCACATCTTGAAAAGTGGTGTACAGATGCAAAATATCTCGGCAAGGGACTTTATGGATAAAGTCAATGTGCAAGACAGTATTTTGGATTCTCACCTGATTAATCTCATGGCGTGTCAGCGTGGTACTAATGAGTACTGGTACCATCGTCATGGTGATTTAAAATGTATGCTGAGGAACTTAGGAACACCCACATGGTTCCTCACTCTCAGCTGTGCCGAGTATGGCTGGGAAGACTTACTTGAATTTCTACGAGAGGCAAATGGAAACATTGAAAATATCGAATTCAAGACACCCGGAGAACTGTGCTCTTTGGATCCAGTGAATGTATGCAGGTACTTCAATCATAGATTTGAAGCTATGATGTCTTTCATCATGAACAAGAAAAATCCAAATCTTGGAGAGGTGTTGGATTTCTTCTGGAGAAAGGAGTACCAAGCAAGAGGTGCTCCTCATATACATATGCTGCTCTGGATCACAGATGCACCCAAATTTGGAACAGATCCGGATGACTTAGTGATGAGTTTCATAGAACAGTATTCTACATGTGCTGTTCCAAAGGCAAAGGAAGACAAAAGCCTAAGAGAACAAGTTTTACGCTTCCAAAGCCATCGTTGTGGAAAGTACTGTCGTCGTAAATTCAGAAACAAGGACAAGTTCTACACAAAATGTCGTTTCGCCTTTCCACGACCGGTGATTTCTAAAGGAAGAGTGAACAGTTTGATGTCTTCACTGCGACATAATGTGATGAAGAAATCACCCAAAAATACCTACAATTTGAAAAGGAACGAAGAGTCCAAGTACATCAAGGACTACAACCCAGTGATTTTGTCCATGTGGAATGCTAACATGGATATACAGTTTGTGGCTGATAACTGTATGGCTGTGGCTCGGTATGTGACATCTTACATCACCAAAAAAGAAAAGACAGAATTGAAGGATATGTGGGAGGACATTTCCCATGAAAAGAGCCTCAGTAAGAAGTTGTACAGTTTCAGTCTGAAGATGTTGTCGCATCGAGAAATCGGAGCTTACGAATGTTCAGACCGGTTGTCTTCAGCAAGTCTCTATGCCAAATCCAGGAGTATCATTTGGGCAAGTCTTGGTCTTGCTGCAACGCGTAATCGAGTTCTGAAACCTGTACGGGAAATTGAGTATTTGGCGGAAAAGGAGCAAAACAGTACAGATATTTTGAAGACCAACATGTTGGATACATATTATCCAAATAGAAGCAGTCACCTCGAGAATGTTTGTCTGTATGAGGTTCTACAAAATTACATATTCAAGAGGAACATCAAAGAAGATATTGATAAAGGAGTGTATGCTGTAATTGGAAGTGAGGGATGTCTGGTCAAGCAAAGAAAATGCCAATTGGTAAACTATCGAAAATTGAGTGGCGAATCTCCTGAAAGAAAAGATTTTTTCTATTTAGCACTTTTGCAACTTTTCAAGCCTTGGCGTGCAGAAGAGGGACTGCTTGGAGATTTCGTCTGTTACGAAGATTCTTTCAATGCCGCCAAGGAGACCATAAAATGTCCTGTTTTCCCCAAATATCTAGAAATGTTGAATGCGGAAATCGAGCAGGAAGCAACGATTGCAGCCGAGATTGCTAGAGACAGTTCTCAGTACAGTCAGAGTTCTGTTTCATTGAGACAGGATCCACTAGGAGGACCAGTTATCGAAAATGAAGCTGCCACTGCCATGATTGAAGTGGAAAGAGCCATGGCACATGCTCAGGAAGATGCGGTTAACTTAGAAGACTTGGAAAGACAACTCAACGTTGAGCAGAGGAAAATATATGACGAAGTTACCAACCAAATAGATCATGGATTAAGTCATGAGAAGAAAGAGTGCTCATGTACGTCGTTGAAGCCTGTCCGACTGTACGTGAGTGGAGAAGCGGGAACTGGAAAAAGTTTCCTTATTAAAGCAATTTCATGTTATTTGCAGAAAAGGACTGAGTCATCGCTGTCTTGTGTTGTCACCGCTCCAACTGGACTGGCAGCACATAACATTAAAGGTGTTACTTTGCATCGTCTACTGATGCTGCCAGTGGAGCATGATAACAAATTACAATACCACAAGTTATCTGGAGATGCTTGTTGTGAAGTTTCAAGAGTCTTGAGGAAAATGAAACTTCTTATCATTGACGAAGTAAGCATGGTTTCCAATGTCATGCTCGCCTTTGTGCATTTGAGAATGCAAGAAGTTCTCAAAACAGAGTATGATGTGTTATTTGGTGGCAAACACATCATTGTTTTCGGTGATCTTCTGCAGCTGACACCAGTGAAAGGACAACCTGTGTTCAAAATGCTCACGCATGAAGATACCAGGAAGTGCCTAGGGAGCATTGGCAACGTTAATATATGGTTAAACTTCAATTATGCTGAACTGCGTGAAAATATGCGTCAAGCGAAGGATGAAGATTATAAGAATATTCTACAAGATGTTAGAATCGGAAAAGTGACAGAGCATGGGAAAGAAGCTTTATATGCACGATTACTATCAAATTTGTATCCAGAAGAAGACGTTGTGCCTGAGAATATTTTTGGGAAAATTACTGAGAAGAAATCTGGAATATGTTTGATGCCAACTCTTGCAGAATGTGCCATCTTCAACAACAAAATGTTGAATTTAGAAAACCAAGAGATTGTGAAACTGGAAGCTATTGACAGAATAGAGCATATGGGAGCAACAATTATTTTGTCTGAGAATTTGAAATCAAAATTGGATTCATTAGAGAAGACTATATCTAAAACTGCTGGTTTTGAAAAGACTCTGAATGTGTGCTTAAATTGCCGTATAATTTTAAGAAGGAATTTACATGTTGAAAGAGGTCTGGTAAATGGATCAATGGGTAATGTTGTTGATTTTGAGAAATACAGAAATAGAGATGGAATTGAATTTTTAAAAATTAAATTTGATGGCATTGAGGAAGTACAGCTAATTGGTCGTTGCTCTGCTAGGTTTTTGCTTGTAAAAGACTTAAATGTTCGCCGTAAGCAGTTTCCTGTTTGCTTGGCATATGCAGTGACAATCCATAAATCGCAAGGTTTAAGTGTAGACAGTGCATTGGTGAATATTGGCAGTTCTGTGTTCAAGGAGGGTATGGCATATGTGGCATTGTCACGAGTCAGAACTTTATCGGGATTGTACTTGATTGATTGTGATGTCACAAACATTTGTGCGGTTCTAGATTGTGTTAAGGAATACAATAGGTTAAGAAGAGAGTATGCGCCACATTTGCCTCAATATCCTTTGTTTGAGAAACGTGGGGTAGGCCGGAAACGAAGAAATGTGACCAATAGTAGGGAGGTTGTAGCAAAAAGACCAAAAGTCGATGAACCCGAAATTATAAGCAGAAAAAAAATGGATTCTGTTGAAGATGTTGTTGGTTTTCAATTTGAAAATAGTTCTGGTGTCAACTGCTATGCTAATGTTGTGGTTAATGTTGTCTTTTCTCTAGAAACTTTAAAAGAAGAGGTTGTGGTCAATTCGGATCAAAGATTTTGCAGTTTGTTGAATTCTGTGTTAGAGAAATGTAGCACTGATAGAACAAAAATAGAAAGTGTGTCTGAAATTCGAAATCTGTTAGACAAATGTTCAGGTCAAACGCAATTCTCTCAAAATATTCAGCAAGATTGTCAGGAGTTTTTAATGTATATGCTTGATGTATTGCAAGATGAAGGTGTAGATGTAGATCACCTGTTTGGCCTTTCTTATCAATGGCAGCATGACTGCGAGAACTGTAGGGTATCAAGTACTACTAGTGTAGACTCAGAAAAATTTATATATTTAACTTTGCCAGACAGTAAATCAGTGTCCTTTAATAAGCTAGTAAAAGCAGCCGATCACAACATGGAGTGTAGCCAATGTAAGTCTGAAATGTTGTCCACATTATTTATACGAACATATGGCCAGTATGTCATTTTAATGTTCCAACGATGTAGGCCTGATGGAACAAAATTGACAACTTTAATTAAAAATTTTGTGGCTTCGCAGTTGTCAATATCAGGAAGGACTTTTGTAACTGCAGCAATTATATATCATGACGGTCCTTCAACAACATCAGGACATTACACAGCTTATTTGAAGTCTAGAAACGGCTGGTCATTCTGCAATGATTCTGTTTTAACTTTCAAAAAAAAATTGCCTTTTGACCTTAAAAATTCTTACCTGGTGTTTTTACAACCAAAATTTTAGGGAAAGAATCTCGGGATTTGCTCTGAGGAATTTCAAGAGGTTCTAATGGCTCCTACACTATTTGGCCTTGAGGATAAGTGTAGTACAGAGTCAAAAGTTATTTTTGAGTTTTAAGTAGTTCCTGAAAAAAAAGAAGGTTTTCTTACAGAAAGTGGTGGGCACGGATTAGTTAAAGGACAACAGAGTATTTCCCAAAGCAAACGGTGTTCTTACCATAACACTTGACGTCATGGAAAAATAACTGCACTTTGAATGAGTTCAGAAAAACTGTTTCTTTTAATAAGCTAATTCAAGCAGCCAATCAAAACATGGAGTAGAGGTAATGTAAGTCTGCAATGCTGTCGACATATTTTGAACAAACTTTTGGGTATAATGTCATTTAAAAATTCCAACTATATAAACCTGATGAAAATAAGTTTTCAACTTTAATTACAAATGTTGTGGCTACACAGTCGTTGACCTATAATGACCTATAATGATTCTAGGAGTTGATATAATTTTATGTACTGTTTTAAATTGCTTTGTGATTAAAAGTGATGTAGAGAATTAAATAATTGTAGTAGTCATAGAGGTAGTGTAAGTCTGCTTCATAGTAAGCAGTATCAGTGTCATAGGAAATGTGGAACATGAGTGAGCAAGAAGGGTGAGATATTACTAGTACAGGATTGTGAAAGTGATCTTGAACGTTTTCTTTCCGAAAGTTGCGGAAAAAGAAAATGACGGGATTTGCTTAGAAGAATTCCAAGAGTTATAAATGGCTCTTACATGATTTGGCCTTGAGGAGAAGTGCGGTAGAGAGCGAGAAGTCATTTATTGTATGTAACATATTTGTCAAAACGATTGAGCTTTTCTTTCAGAAAGTGGCGGGCTGAAAATAATAACAGCACAACAGAGTATAAGCTGTTCATAGGACATCCTTCGACGTCATGGAAAGTAAGTTACTTTTGAGGAGTTCTGATTTCTGATTGGTTATGTTATATGGGTTTTTTAAACACAATCATTTTGATTGTGTTTTTTTTTCCCCGCTGTTATATGATGAATACCTTCAAGTCACTGTTTTTAGTGAAATTTGATATATTCTGAGAACAGCAAAAATAAACCATTTAACATGTATAATTAATTCTGTTCTTTTTGTATTTATGATATACATTTAGAACTGTGTAGGAGGCATGGAGAAACTGAGGCTTCTGTAAGTGTCAAGGGAGGTGAGTAATGTACATTGCTCTGTTGCATACAGTCCTCACATTCTGCGTACTCTTGGATATGCTAGACTACATCTGTACAATGAGATACCTAAGCTGAGGAAATACAGGTGATGTGATTGTTAAATGAGCAAAAATATTTGCACGTTTTTCAATTATATCACCTGTGTTTCCTAACATTACGAATCACATTGTGCAGATGAGGTTTAGGCCTGTCCAGGGAGACAGAGGAGGTCTGGCCTTTGTTCAAGAGTGCAGTGGACATGACTCACTTCGTTGGTAGGCCTGCACATGTATTATCTCCTCTGTACTCTTCAACAAGCCTAAATTTAATCTGTACCTCTGAGTAGACCTCACCTCAAACAAATCTCTGGATAGGCCACACCTTATCGGCATCCTGAAACAATCATTTAAAATGTTAGGGGCAGTTTTATGATGGCCGTGCACCTCTTTTGCACTGCCGTTGTATCACTTTTGTGACACAGCAGCAGTGCAAAAGATGCACCATGTTGCAAGATAGGCCTCACTTCATCTGCAACAAGATACTGTTAGTTTAAAATGTATATATTTAGGACTGTGTAGGGGGCATGGAGAAGCAGAGGCTTCTGTAAGTGTCAAAGTTGTTGCATACAGTGGTCACCTTCTGCGTAGTCTTTCATATACTAGACTACATCTGCACAATGAGATACCTAAGCAAAGGAAACACAAGTGATGTGATTGTGGAATAAACAAAAAAAATTGAACGTTTTTCAATTACATTACCTGTGTTTCCTAACATTATGAATCACATTGTGTAGATGCCTCACTCAGTCTGTATCTGACACTCTTTCCTTCACTTCCTCTGTCTCCCCTCTCCCTCACTCTCTTTTCCTTATTCACCCTTTCCTTATATAGTTTACCTTACTCAGTTTCTTTTAGTAGCTTTCACAACTTCAATTTAGTTTTCTCTTCTATCCTTCTTTTCTGTCACTGAAAGTATCTTCTTTTTTTTTCTCTTAGTAATTTACTCTATTTCAATTTCTTTTTGTCTCTGACTGTCTATCACCGTTTCTTTCTCTTTTTTTCTGCATGTTTATCTCTAACTTTATTTCTTTGTAAAATTGGATGATTGTCAATCTTTTCCCTTGTCTTTTCTAATTTTTAAATACATGTTTTAATATTTTTCAAATTTTTGTTGTTTCTTTCACAGATTGAAAGTATAAAAATAACGACAATTATAAGGTAAATGTTTTGTACTCTTTTCGTTACATTTCTATCACATTTAACTTCAATTAGTTCCACTGCTTCATTTCTTTAACCCTCAGTTTCCTGCCTTTGCTAATTCCCTCATTCCTTTCTCTATTACTTACTTACTCTACTCCTTCCACTCTTTTTCTCAGTCCCTCTGTTCTCATAGTTCCTCACTCCTGTTCACTCACTCCGTCGCTATTACTCTCACTGTCTCTGACTGATCACTCTTTCACTACTTGTTCATTATGCTTACTCCCTGTAGTTCAAGCACACTAAGGGGCATATTATCAACACAGGCGATAAAATTATCGCTGCTTTTATCGGCAGAAAACTGCCGCAAAAGCGGCTTTAGCGGCAGTTTTCTGCTGCAAAAGCAGCTTTAGCGGCAGATTTCTGCCGATAAAAGCAGCGATAATTTTATCGCCTGTGTTGATAATATGCCCCTATGTTATTTACATTTCTTTGCTGTTTCAATCATTCCTTTTCTGTCACTTCTTCTTTTCTGCTTTCTGTTTTTTCTCTCTGTTATTCCACATGTTTTAACCTTAGTCACTATCATACATCTTGTTTTATTCCTATTTACTTTTGCTCACTGTTTTCTTAACACTTTCCCTCAGGATTGTTCTTTTAGTCCGGTTCTATCCCTACCTCTCATTCCACATCCTTTACTATTTTTCTTCTTATTTTGAACATTCACTCACATTCTCTAAGAAACTCTTGTTTATTATTCTTCTACTCTCCTGTTTTTCTTTCACTTCCTTATCTATTTTGTTTTTCACAATTATACCCTCTTCCATCTTTTCTTCGGTAAATAGATCTATTAAACAGTATCTCTGTGTTACTCCCTCTAGCTGTCTTTCTTTTAACATTACTCTCTGTTTCCTTCCCTTATACTTACTCTTCTTTTTTTTTTTTTTTTAATTTTGGTTCGCTTCCGGTTCGCGTACCGGCGCGCGAACCGGGAAGCAAATCAAAAGAAATAGAGGTTGCCAGAGTGCTAAACATTCTAGCAATTTTTTATAAAGGGGAGGTAGTTCTGAAAAGAACTTTTTTTTTATTATTTTTGTTGTTTTATATTTTTTTTTATTATGTTTCTGAACATTTTTTTACTTTTTTTGTATTTTTTGAACGATTTTATTTTTTTTGGTTTTTTGGGGGGGGGAGAAATGAAAATGATTCATTATAAAGGGCTCAACAGGAGCAACAAAGAAAAAAGATAATTTATTTTCTGGGGCGTTTTGGACAATCATGATTGTCGATAGCTCTGTTGATTAGAGTGATGCTACTTTCCCTGTAGCAAATCAATTGGCCGCAATAAACGCAGACTTGTTTGATACTCCCAAACTTCATCTGTATATTTGGGACCGTCTCCCTCGCCTCTGGTCCCGTCACTGCCTCTACATTTGATGTTCTGGCCACAGGAGGGGGGTTATCCTGCAGGTCACGTACTTGTGCAGCACTATAATTATTAGGGTGCCACCTTTGCATATGGCGATACATGGTGTAATTGCCATAGCTATATTTCTTATCTGTCCCTCTGGACAGATCTTTCTTGCAGATAAGGCAAGTTACATAGCGGGCATTCACTTTCTTTTGGCCCTGGGGAAATGAATAAAATTGCCATATGAAATCTTCCTTTATATGAGAAATTCTTGGCTCCTCAGGCAAAAACTGCCTCTCCCCTTGCGTCTCTTCCTCTTCTTCCTCTTCTTCCTCCTCTTGTTGAATGATAATCTGAGGAGGTGGTCCTCTCTTCCTAGGAGGTGGTGGTGGTGGTGGGGGTGCACCAGTTGCAGCTACAAGACTTGCCATTTCTAAGTAATGAAAAAAGGTCTTCCTCTCACAAAGTTGAAAGTCAGAGTGAGGAAACAAGGAGGGGTTTTCATCATTTGGGAAAAAAAATAGTTCTAAACCAATGAAAAGTGTTATTTTTAGGTCACATGACCTAGCCTTACATCATTAGGAAATCAAAAGTGAAATGAACCAATGAAAACTTTTGATAACAAGTTATATGACCTGTTACGCTTACGTTACGCGCTGCGCGCCGCGCCCCGGATCGCTTCCGGGGCGCTGTGCTTTGCGCCTCGGTTCGCGCTCCGGAGCACTTCCGGGTGCGCTAACGCGGCGCGTCATAAGACGCATTACGCGAGAACGCCATACGTCGCGATTACGCGACGTGTCACGATGTTGTTTTCTAATGCGGCAGTTGCGCAAACCGAACGTTTACCGGTTCGCGGACCGGGTCGCGGCACCAAATTGAGCTAACGGGAAGCTACCCGGTTCGTTAAAGCTTTTGATATTTGCTATTAAAAAACCATTGAAATTCACTGAAAAAACCATAGGTTATAGACCATATATAGTTAGGAATTAGCATTTAGAAAACCTTGAAAATTCACTGAAAAAACCATAGGTTATAGACCATATATAGTTAGGAATTAGCATTTACAAAACCTTATTTTACTCACACAAAACCATTGAAATTCGCATATATAGTTAGTTGTACTAACTATATATCGCGCACCCGCAATCCACTGCTGATCATGTCACATATTACATCATTCATGACATGGTCAGTGACATCACTGATGACATCACTGATGACATCTCAAATGACATCACTGATGACATCACTGATGACATCTCAAATAACATCACTGATGACATCACTGATGACATTACTGAGCACATCACTGATGACATCATTCATGTGATAATACGATGAACCTCTTCAGACTCTAACATAACCTTAGATACACTCAGTGTAAACAGACACTCACAGACTGTCACTCATCCATGGAGTTACTCACACACCTAGTCAGTCATGCAAAGAATCAATCACACCTCCATGTCCTCAACTATACAGTTATACACACCTTACTTATTCAAACATATACTAACACATATTTACTCTCTTATACAATCCCTGATACAAGTTCACAATGATCCATACAGCCACTCACACATTCACTTACTCTTATGCACAGTTATTTATATATGTCAACTCTCACATGTACTGTGTTTTACATATGTACTTATTTTGACATGTAGCACTGAGATATCCATTCACTCACCAATACACTTATGCACACCGTCAACCGCCCATACAGCTGTTTCCACATGCACTTTTGAACCCATACATCTAGTGAATCAACTGTTCACACATTTATGCACACAGTCATACACCTCCCAGCCACCCACACACACACTCAGTCTCCCATACAAATACTTGGGCAACCAATCAATAACCCATATAGGTACTCATATATCTAATGATCAACACATGCAGCAGATTACAGAACAACAGACACAATGATGCACAAATTAAGACAGTTTAATCACTAACCCATGCACTCAGTGAGACACATTTAATCACTCACTCATACAGTCAGTCATGCACCTACTAAATCCTTCATCCAGACACTTATAAATCCACTCATTATTCAATTTGTAAGACATATTTTAACTTTACAGAATTATACAGTCACTGGATGTAGTCATCAGTGACGTCATCAGTGATGTCATTTGAGATGTCATCAGTGATGTCATCAGTGATGTCACTGAGCATGTCATGAATGATGTAATATGTGACATGATCAGCAGTGGATTGCGGGTGTGCGATATATAGTTAGTACAACTAACTATATATGCGAATTTCAATGGTTTTGTGTGAGTAAAATAAGTTTTTGTAAATGCTAATTCCTAACTATATATGGTCTATAACCTATGGTTTTTTCAGTGAATTTTCAAGGTTTTGTAAATGCTAATTCCTAACTATATATGGTCTATAACCTATGGTTTTTTCAGTGAATATATATATACATAAATATATAATATATATATATATATATATATATATATATATATATATATATATGGTAAATATTAATGTACTAACGTTTTATATTTATTTTGAATGTAGATCAAAATTTAAAATGTACACCATTAATACCTTAATTTATGTTATAAACAATATGTAAAGAAGTTTGAAAAAACACCATCTTAAGCAAAAATATATTTTATTACACTTTGTTAATGCAAGTATTGTAAAGCATTGATGTTAATTAAATTATTTATATTTTAATAGAAATGAATGTCACAATTTAAAACTTCTAAAACGTTTATTAAAATATGTTAAAATAAATTTAAACATATGTATTTTACTTTTAGATTACTTTTAACATTGATTTAAATATATTTATATTTGTAACTATGTTAGACAATCTAAAGTTGTTTTTTTCCATTATTTTCTATGCAGATTTATTTTAAGTCCCAACCGCCATTAATTTCTATGACAGGATGTTGCAGTACCATTGGTTGGCCATGGATGGTGCTGCACTTACTCCAGCCTGAGTTGCACTAGATATGCAACTATTTGTATTGTTTTTGTTGTAGTAAATTTGGAGCTGAAGTATGTGAATAGGAATGGACTTAACCTTTTGTTGGTGGGTGCACCTTCCTTCTTAAACCCTCCCTAACCCTCTGACATAAAGCCCCTTAGGTCCGACTCCATCTTATGTATGCCTCGACCCCATTTTAGCTAATGGAGGTAATCTTCTCACACCTAAACAATGAAAGTCACCGTTGTTCCCGATTTATACAGATTCTTTGTCATGTCTGCTATTTGATGCAGATGTCATATGACCTAATCTTTCTAAGAACTGAGAAAGCGTCAAGCCATTTGATTGATGACACTTAGAGTGATATTCATCCGGATCAAATGTCTACTTTTCACCATGTCAAGGTGATATAAGAACATATACAGACATATAACCAAAATAACGTAGTCTAAATGGATTTTCCTCTTATCTTATTTGTTCATAAGAAAAAATCTGGGACGCACATCTTGATATACATACTCTAAGTCAGATATTCTGAAACTTACGTCGGAATCTCCAATTCTGATAAGATTTAGTGCATAAGGACTATCACTTGACCACTTTTTGGGAGAGGTCCTTCTCCCGGATTATTGCCTGACATAATGCCAGAGATAGACTCACGAACTGCCAGCACACTTCGCACTTCACAAATGCTTCATCTCACCTAAAGCTTATAGGGGCAACCTGGTGATCAAGATGGCCTTGCTGTCAACAAGGTATTCATTGCATCTCTTCTCCCTAAAAAACACTAGACTACAAATTGCTATTTCTTCCATGCTGTCTTAGTTTAGCGCATAGAAGTAGTTGTTAGGGTGTAAGGCTATAGATGACATTGTAGACAAGTAAGATATGTTCATTTTATTCTCATTATTTAAAAAGTTCTTTCTTGCTGTTTGAATAATATCCTGTGTAGTTGTTTTAGATGTACTGAGAAATATATTGTTCCTGTAGTAATAAACACTTTTACTCAAAAGTTTTCATTCATCTTAGTTCAATGTGTGTGGGTGATACTGTGAATAACAACATAAGGTTTGTTACATTCTCCACAGTGCCTTGATCCCTTTATGGAACTGTTAGTAACCCAAAAGCAATGCATCTATCACAATTAGACATTGAACAGTGTTTTGCGGGCTACAATAGCCTGTCTTTCCCCTTCATCACTGGTGCATTGAACCAAGTTCGTCCATGTAACCTGTGGATGGGAAAGCACACTTTGTAGAGCTAACGTCAAAGTCATAGTTTACGCAACAGTTGGCACCCAAAGTGAGGCTTGTATCTTATGGTTATGGCTTTCATACTTTTTTTACTTATCGCAAACATCTGAGCAATTGTTACATCAGTACGGAGATGACGATGGTAATCATTGTTTCCTCCTACTGGGGATAACGGAGCACCTATTTCAGTAGGTTTGTCAAGCTTGATTCGTAAAAGGTTATTCCCCATTCTGTGGATTTTCTAATTCTTTGATTCCAATTCTCAATTGAATCCATTCATTTTGGCAACACCTATAGTGACAGAGGTCAATTGCAGGGAAGCAAACACTCAGCATCTCAAAGCTTGAGGTGTCCCGATGGGAGAGGGGCAGTAACATTTGTAATAGCTGCACATTCATCATATGTATCTCAGATGTTTTACTCATGGTTGGAGTTCGAGCCTATTGATGCTGCCTCAGGGCAGTTTCAAGAATACAGAGCTGTAGACCCGCTGGCACACTAAAGGGCTTGGCAAGATTTGCAAATTCCTTCATATTACCAGAAACAACAGAACTGGGTTGTTGGTGAATTGCCAGATAAACAGAGAAATGATTGTTAAAGGCCTCTGAGCAATGACAGAGCTGCATGGCCAGTCTTGGCTGGTTACACTGCCATTCTTTGCCCTGACAACCTAACACACGCAAAATTTGTAGGTGTGTTAAATTACATAGCTGTCTTATACAGCAGACTCATGCAGTTTGTAAAACGTACTTTGACTTCTGGACCTGCTGTCGTATCAGGACCTGCCACTTCCATACAAATGCAAACTATTAGTTCAAAGCTTGTGATGCATGCCATTTTAAAGCTGCTTCTCACTTCAAAGGGGAATAAGTTCAACAAGGCATGGTTCAGTGTAATGTGGCCCAAATTCCTTATGCCCATGGCCAGCCTGTCTGCTGCATGGAGCACTACTTTTAGTGAAGCTAATTTTATATTTGGAATGGATATCAATGAGCTAAGAGTGATGAAGCATTAGCATCTTAATGGTGCTCTATCTCTCAGGAACTCATCTTCCAACTAGAAGCCCATTTCTGCAGTAAGATCCCCACAGCACAATTGCTTGGATAATTGGTTTAAAATCCTTATCAGTGTTGCAATGTTTGGTAAAACGTTTAAAGTTGGACCTGCGCCCTTTTTGCTATATTGTTAATGTATGTTTAAATATTTTTATCTAAGTGAAAACCTACTGATTTTGTAGACTTCACAACTGAGGAACTGCAGTTACATATTGGGATAGAGTTGAGCCATGATTGAGCTGAGAAAGTGCAACTCTATGTTGATGTTAGGAGAAACACAGGGGCTTATGTATGGGAAAGTCACGCAGTGCAGGCAGCAAGTCACCTTGCTGGGCTGCATGACATAAGTGTGGCAGGGTATGCTCAGACGTGAGTCCCTTGCTCACTTTGCCACTGGATTCAAGCAAGCCGGGCTGAAGACGGATGGAATGCCAGAAACCGGTCCTCGGAAGCTTGTTTCCGGTCGAGGGAAGACATGGCTTGGCAGTTCGAGATGGACTGTTCCCATGAGGCACAGGGTCAGACTGATTTGCATATAGCCATGTCTGAACTGGGGTGGCAGAGTGGGCTAAAGAACGGTGATGGATTAAACCCAGATCTTTTGACTGGGTGTGAGTGTTTGATTGATTCAGATGCTCCGTCCATCACCACCCCCTTTTGTACCGCTTTTGGCCGCCATAAGTGTGGCAGGGTATGCTCAGACGTGAGTCCCTTGCTCACTTTGCCACTGGATTCAAGCAAGCCGGGCTGAAGACGGCTGGAATGCCAGAAACCGGTCCTCGGAAGCTTGCTTCCGGTCCAGGGAAGACATGGCTTGGCAGTTCGGGATGGACTGTTCCCATGAGGCACAGGGTCAGACTGATTTGCATATAGCCATGTCTGAACTGGGGTGGCAAAGTGCGCTAAAGAACGGTGATGGATTAAACCCAGATCTTTTGACTGGGTGTGAGTGTTTGATTGATTCAGATGCTCCGTCCATCACCATCCCCTTTTGTACCGCTCATGACAGCGAAAGGGCAGGCATGTGCTGTATTTGAGGCAATACGGTGCATTCCTGTCCCTTCTCCTGTGCTGGCACCCTTTTAGCTGCCTAGCAGCAACACAGGCACCCATGCACCATGGTGCAAGGGTGCCTGTGTTGCATACATGATTGTTTTTGTGCAGGAAAGCAAAATGCTGAGAGGCATATTCCTCTCTCTATGTGTGCTGCTGAATGCAGCACACATAGAAAGAGGAAGAAACGAGGAGAAAACTGGATTTATTTCCTTGTTACACCTCCCCTGGGAAGGTGTAAGATTTTGTCGCATTCCCAGGTTTCCAAGTTCTTGTAAATTTGGGACTGTGTCAAAAACGAAGGGAGTCACGTGGGAAAACCCGTGGAGCACCTTCCTAGGGCAGAGAATGCAACACAGAGATTTGCACTGGGATGTGTTACTCTGGATTTTTAGAGCCAGGGAATGTGGCTCTGTTGTGGCTTCAAAAATCTGTCTTAAAGTTTGCATCACTCTTGCTCCATGTTGGGTGGTGCAAGAGTGACACAAATGTCTCATAAATAGGCCCCTCAGATTTCAGTGAGTACATTTCAGATGGTGATGAAGCATCTAGATTTAGGCATCTTAAAGTAGTTTAGCCATGCGTTTCATAGCTTCTGGGGAGGTGGTTTCCAAGTATTACTGGCTGCCATCAGCATCGACATGCCATGAGATACTGGATCTCATAAAGTCAGAGGTGAGTGGCTTCATGTGTAGATGTTATTGGGCCTGAAAGAGAACAGATTCCCCATGGACACCCTAATTAATAGACGCAGGGTTGGAAAATAGGTTTACCATTTTGTTGTGTTGCCTCCTACTTCACAAATTTGTGGAAACCCAGATAGGCCAGCAACACTGAGCCCCATGCTCTCATTCAGAATTTTCAGCAGGGTGGCATGATTCACTGCATCAAAGTAAGCTGAGAAATGTAGAAGGATCAAGGTGTGTGAGTCACCTTGAGATGGGATGCAAAGAGCAACTCAGCTGTCCAAATGCTGAAAACTTGACTGGTTTTCATCATGTAGGTCATTTTCTTAAATTAAATGTTTGCATTGTGACCCTATGGATCTCTCGAGATTTTGGCAAAGAAGAGAAAGTTAGACATTGCTCAGAAGTTTTTCATAGCAGGTAATACAATATGCCTTTTGCTAGTAGACAGTTTATTCATTGTAACAAACTTGGTATACGTACCCCACCTATTTAAATCTTTGATTGATCTCGATTTGAACACACCCTTCACTACAATAGTTATTTTTTATTTCAACAAGTTTTTATTATTTTTTACATATACATAAAACATAAAACATACAGTCATCGTGGAGATCTCGTTTCAGGGTTTCCAGCCAAGGTTCACTGGTTTTGTGGCGCCACTTTATCGATTTTCTGTGTTAGGCTAGCCCCTTATCCAATTGCCCCCCTTACAGGGTAGGTGGGGGGTATGAGAAGGAAAGAAGGAAAAAAGAAAAGAAAGGAGAAGAAGAATACAAGAAGTTTGCTATTCTTGCTGCTGACTCGGTCTCTGGGTGGGTTTACGCCGTACTCAGGCTGGTTGCTTTGTGCAGGTACAGTTTAAGGCGGGTCATATGTGTCCAGGTATTTGTCTAGGGCCTCCCACATGCCCCTGCTTGGATGTATCCACGGTGAATGCTGGAGGGCGATTGTGTCAGCCCCACTAAGGTATGTCACCCAGTTGAACCAGCCCTTGAAGGTTGCCTTAGAGGTATCTTTCCAATTGGTGAGGACTATTTTTACCCCCGCTGTCATTAGCAGGTCCAATAGGTCTCTGTCTTGTTGTGAGTCTAGCTCTGTAGTTAGGAAGGCAGTTGTGAAGGAGGCAAATTCTGGTTTGAGTGTACATCCTAGTGTTTTTTTTATGAAAGTAAAGATCTTATCCCAGAATTTTCTGACCTTGGGACATTGGTATATTAGGTGTGCGAGGACACCCTTCCCCTTGTCACAATTCCAGCAAAGGTCGTTTTCTCTGAGCCCTAGAGTCGCCAGTCAAGCTGGTGTCCAATAGATTGTGTGTAGTAGCCAGAATTTTGTCTGTGCTAGTACTGGGGAGATTTTGTTTTGTGTGGGGGAAGACCATAAAATGTGTAGTTCTCTCTCGCTCAGGGTGGCCCCATTTCTTTCTCCAAGTATGTGGTTGCTTTGTTGTTTAGCTTTGTGGAGTCGGGTCGTAGTAGGCGGTATAGGTGTGACATTTGGTGTCCTGTTCTGTTAGTCATGTACGGGATAATGGAGGGTTTGTGTTTGTTGAGTTTTGCTTTCAACAGGGTGGTTCTAATCTTAAGGAAGTTGTAAAATTCTAGTTCAGGGAGGTTAAGCTTTGCTCTTAGCATGTTAAAGGTGGACGGGTTATCTTCCATATCTAACTGGCTTGGGTAGGAGATGCCCATTCTTTTCCATGTCTCTATAGATAAAGGTTTTCCCCTGTACTTTATCTTCCTGTTCCCCCATAATGATTCCCATCTTGTGTTTTTTATGCTGATGTTCATTTTCTGGTCTACCTTGAGCAGGGCATTGCGTGTGTTTTTGAGTATTGGGTTCTTGGGTTGTGTGCGCTTATTGGTTGTGAGGAGGGTTATAGGCTCCGGGTTATCTAGTAAGCTCCTCTCAACTTTGAGCCACACTGGTGTGTATTCCTGTTCTGGGAGAACCCAGTATGCCCCTTGTTTTGCCAGAAAGGCAGTTTGGAACGTTTTGAAATCTGCCAAGTTAAGCCCTCCTAGCTTCTTATGTAGCCTCCACAAAAATGTGTTGATCAGCATGTCTATCCTTTGGTGGAAGTCATCTGCTAATGTTAGGGGAAGCATGTTGGCTAATTAGTTGACCATTGGTGTGATCATCATCTTTATTGTCTCGATCCTCCCCCAGCATTTTATGTATCTGGGAGACCATGCTTCCAGGAGCCCCTTTATTTTTGCTACTAATTGGCTCTCATTCTGCTCTAGCGTGCTCGTGAGGTCCCTGCCGAACTGTATCCCCAGGTATTTAATTAACCCGGTCTGCCAGGCAAGGCCCGAATCCCCCAGTTCTTCTTTGGTGGTGTGGATATTAAGAGGCTTACACTCCGATGTGTCCTTGTTTAGCTTGTATCCAGAGTGGTTGGAGTACTTTCCTATGGTCTCCATTAGGGCATTGATAGATGATTGAGTTGCTCTCCTTGATTATGAGGATGTCATCCGTGTATGCGGCTAGTTTTACTGTCACCTCATTGATGGTAACACCCCTCATCTCAAAATTGGCACCGATATCTCTGATCAGTGGCTCTAGGGCCAGCAGGAACAGTGAGGGTGACAACGGACAGCCCTGTCTAGTCCCTCGCTGCAGGTTGAAGGGTTCTGAGACCGCTCCGTTGATTACTATCCTTGCACTAGGGTTTTTGCATAGGGCCATTACCTTATTTGTGAATGCTTCCCCCAGGTTGAATGTCCTCATGCACTGCACCAGGAAGTGCCAGGATACCCTATCACATGCCTTCTCGGCATCAAGTGTTATCGCCACCGCTGGCTCATCAGTCGCCGCAGCTCGCTCTAAAATATGACACAGCAGTCTTGTGTTGTCATGCGACATGCGCATCTTTAGGAATCCTACTTGTACAATGCTTATGAACTTTGGCAGTACCATGTTCAGTCTTGAGGCCAGTATTTTCGCATAGATTTTACAGTCCACATTGATTAGTGAGATAGGTCTGTAATTTTGGGGTAATTGTGTGTTTTTGCCTTCCTTTGGGATGACTACTATGTTTGCTTCCGACATGGACTGAGTCACTGCTCCTGCCTTATCTTGGTGGTTGAAAACTTTCTTCATGGTAGGTGTCAAGAGGCCTAGGAATGTTTTGTAAAATGTGGCTGTGTAGCCATCCGGGCCCGGGGCCTTGTTGTCGTTAAGAGACTTCACTGCCCCCTTGATTTCTGCTTCGCCTATCTCCTTCCCTAGTGTGCGTGCTTCATCATCTGTTATCTTTGATAGATTTAGTCTCTCTAGGTACCCTGTGCATCCCTCCACATCCAAGGACTGGTCTTTCTTGTATAGGTCCTGATAGAAATCGCTGAAGGTTCTTAGTATATCTTTATGCCTCGTATGTGTGTTGTTTTTTGAGTCGGTGATCGAAGATATGGTGTGTTGCTTTTGTTTGTGCTTTAGGTAAGTGGCTAGAATCTTCCCTGCCTTGTTTGCTTCGCAGAGGTTGATTGACTTATATTTGTTTACCCACAGTCCTGCCCTTTCGCTCAGGATTTTATTGTATTCATATTTCCTCTTTGTTAGAATTGCTAGTGTGGAACTGTTCTTTGGATCTGCGATATGGATTGTTTCTAGTTTTTTTATTTCTTCTTCCAGCTACTCTAGTTGTACTTTTGCTCTCTTATTAATTTTTCCTTTAATCTCTATTATTGTGCCCCTGATTGTTGCCTTAAGCGCGTCCCATACTGACCTAGGGTCCATTTCCTGCGTGTAGTTAAGTCTTACGTATTCTTTAATGTCTTCTTCTATTTTACTTTTGTTATTCTGCTCTGCCAGGACATCGTTGTTGAACCTCCATCTACATGGTAGGTCTTCGCTATGCCTTCTGCTCAGGACTAGGCTGATGCACGAGTGATCCGAGATAGTCCTAGCCGCAATGTCTGAATGGTCTATTAAGTGCGTGTGCGTGCCCGAGATTAAAATGTAATCTATCCTGCTGTAAGAGTTGTGTGGGTTGGAGTTGAATGTGTAGTCTCTGGTGACAGGGTGTTGTTGTCGCCAGGGGTCCTTGAGATTGTATTTGTTACAGATATTCCTTAAGGTGCCTTGAGCTTTGGGCTGTAGTGAATGGCAGTGTGATTGTCTGTCCAGTGTGTGGTCTAGTGCTATGTTGAAATTGCCTGTCACTACTAGTAATTCATTTTGGGGATTACCTCCAGTCTCCTGGGTCATCTTTGTTCGGCCCGTATAGGTTAGCGAGATGAAAGGTCTCTTCCCCTCTTTTCAACTGCATGATTAGTACCCTCCCTGTCTCATCGTTTTGTTGGTCCACTATCCTAATGTTGGAGTTCCTACATACTGGCGTGATCACCCCCTGCTTCTTTCCAGATGTCGGGGAGCAGGCCATCTGAACGAATCACCTCGCACTTAATCTTTGTGAGTCTTCTAGTGTCAGTCTGGTTTCTTGCAGTATGAGAACGTTAACTTTTAATCTTTGCCAGATAGTCTAGGGTCTTTCTCCTTTTTATTGGGTGGTTGAGGCCTTTAACATTTAGAGACACTATTTTTAGGTTATTTGTGATTGAGTTACTGTTGAGTTGTGTCATTGGTAATTGCGGCCGTTTGCCTTTTCCTCATGGTGTCTGAATGTGGTTAGGTCGTGTTTGGCGTTTACTATCAGTGCGTGATGTCTGTGTTTTCTTGTGCACGGTTCGTTCCCCCCCAGGGCCCGGTTCTATGCTCCTTCTTGTAGTTGTAGGAAAAGTGGATAGCAGAGTGCTAGAATAGAGGACAATAGATATCATATATGGAAATAGACGAAACAGACAGTACAAACCTCCCTGACCCCCCTCCCTGAATCCCCCTCCTTTCCCTCCCTCCTCCCCCCTAGCAAAACTTCGTACACTGCACGTGTGACAGCAATATCCCTGCTCCGTCTCCCCGGGAGATTATACTCTTGGTTTCTGTTGTTGCTTTCACCCCCTTCCCTGCTACCTTGGGGACCAACCCGTTGACAGTGTGCATTGTATCTTTTTCAATTGGTGATTCCTAGAGACCCCAGTTACTAGTAAAAAGCTTAAATGTACGACACAGCTTGTCTGCATAAGTGTCTCTGGGTGGGCATGAAGGGTTATTTCCCACATGATAATATCCTTCCAAATGAAGAAATTCTGCAGGTGATGTCTCTGCTTATGTAGCATCCAACTCTCAATCAGGACCTAAACTATGTATTGTCATTACATACCACTTTATATCGCACTGCAAAATATGTGTGCAAGATAATCTTTGCATTACATTTTCAGACTCCCACTTTTCCAGTACAGACATTCACTTTAATCCGCCAAATGTTTGTGACTGAGCAATTATAATGCATTTGCTTAAATCTCACAGCATCATTCCTCTGTTTGCATTATTCGCTTAAGATTATGAAATTAAATTAAATGAAATATCAATTTATGAAGCGCACACTACTACCCAAGCATGTTTAGGTGTGAAGACTCAATGCGGTGGCTGGCAGAGACTGAAAGATCCTTATAGTTTAAAAAGCCATGTTTAAATTTTTTTCCTGAAAGCGAGGAGGCCCATTTACATTTTTAGAAATAGAGGGAGACGAGCCCAGAGACAGGAAGTGCTGCCTATGAAGCTTCTCCAACCCCACTGTGCTCTCTTTGCTCTTGGGACAATCACATTCAATTCTGATTCTGAATGGAGCAGTCTGGGCGGAATGCACCAGCGAAAGTTTAGTCTGAAAAATTCAGGACCTTCACCATGGAGAGCCCTAAAAGCAATAACCTAGAGCTTTTAAGTGTATGTGTTTCTCAATGGGTAACCAGTGGAGGAGCGGGAGGGCAGCTGATACTGAATTTATTTTAGGTATGCCTAACAGAAGTCGAACAGCTGAGTTTTCCAGAATCTGCAGCTTGTTGAGGCTTTTTTTACAAATAATCTCAAATAGTGCATTTACGTAGTCTATTTTCAAAAGTACCAAAGGGGAGAATACGGGGGCATATTACCAAGGGTGGCGATATGCAATTATCGCAGGTTTAGCGTTCGTTTTCGACCGCTAAGCGGCGATAATTCTATCGCTCTATTAGCAAGCAGTCACTAACTAATGTTAGCGACAGCTTTTAGGCGATAGCGAGCTGTTTGGGGCCCGCTTTGAATGTCAGCGATATTTATCGCTAATGACATGCAAAGTGGCAGTACCCAACTTGTTAGCAACTGCAAGCAGTCGCTAACGTCGCTATCGCCTATTAGCAAGCAGGCGTAGCGATGGAAATATTCCCGCTATCGCCAAAAACTAACGCCTGCTCAGACCAGTTCTTAGCCATGTTATCCAATGGGAGGTGGATAACATGGCTAAGAGCATTTCGTCGCTAATGCATGAATATCGCTGTATTGTCAGCGATATTCACGCATTTCGCCTGATTTTTATTGCTTTTGAGATAAACCTTGCTAATAGCAAGTTATCTCAGCGATAAAAACCGGTGATGCGCAGCGATAAAAATATTGCCGCTAACCCTACTTAGCGATAAATATCGCTATTTGTTGGTAATATGCCCCACGGTTTTTTGCAGGTCTTTAGGTATAAAGGGAAAGCTTTTTCTCAATAGTTTCATTGTAAAGAAGGAAGCAAAGGTGATTGCATTAACCTGCCCTTCAAAGGTCAGTTGCCTATCCAATATCACTACAAGGTTTTTTACTTTTGTAACTGGGGAAGGAACTTGACCGAGTTTGCGTGTCCACCAATCTTGGGACCAGAAGGAGAGATCTTTTCCAAAGAGCAGTACAGCTTACCTGAGATCAACTTTAGATTTTGGGTCTCCATTTTCCAATATCCTGCATGCAGCTCTGAAAATGCTTTTCTGTCTCTGTGGGATTTGTTGATACTGAGACCACTAATTGGGTGTCAACTGTTTGCGTGTCTGCAGTGAACCCAAAAAATCTGATAGAATAGGCAAAAGGGGCCACATATATGTAGAAAAGGGTCAAGCTAAGAAACAAGCCCTTGGAAATGCCACAAGGGAGAAAAAAGAGGGATATTTTAGATTGTCCGCTGCAACAAACTGCATTCTGTCTAACAGGATGATTTAAGAAGACTGTGGGCTTTGTCCCTTATCCCAATGTCCGCAAGCTTGCTCAACGGGATATCGTGGTTTACAGTGTTGAATGTTGTCAATAGATCTACTAAAATCAGCATTATCCTGCTATATTTTATTTTTCCACTCCTCATCCATTTCCTAGGCACACACTTATATCAAAAATATCATCACCACCAGCTTTCTTTTCATTGACTAATTTCACTAAATGTGTGCTTCTTTCAATGAAAGTGTTAAGGGCAAAGGTCTCCTTTAAGCCAGTAGCTTGTGCTAGTCACAGACTGCCATTACATTTTTTCACAGAGTTCATCCCTACTTAATTCATTAGAAACTCCTGAGAATTTATATAAAAATATCAATGCACTTAGTGATGATATAGTGATCTACTTTCTCCACTCCGTTTTTTCTGCCCATCAAGAAATGTTATTGTCTGGCCACTCAGTGTCTGTGTGAAAGTACCTTCACATTTTCTATTGAACTTAAGTTGCCGTTTATCCTATAACAAACCACAAAAATCAATTGTTTTCCTCCTGTTTAAAGGCAGCCTGGGTCTGCCTACTGTGAAAGAAAGAGCAGAGGATAGAGAGCCTCCCCTCCAGGCTTCAGTGCTGCGTGCTCTCCTGACCAGTCATTAATTTAAGCCTCTGCTGGAGTAAGCAAATTCTTACTCTAATCAGTTGCACAGTTCTGTCCTATACTGGCTGTACCTAATGAGAGAGCATGCCAGCATGGTCCAGCATCCTGCGCCTGATATAATATTGGGTGCAAGGTGTATAGCTGGTCCTGCGATAGCTGACAGCTGTGATAGAGCAAGTGTATGGATGTTATACCATAACAACAACAGTGCCTTTAAACAGGAAATAACACAAAACTCATGTCACTCGTTCGCTCCAGAACCCAAGGGACACTGGGAATGCAGTTGTATTTTATTTACCTTACCACACACATTCAAAGAGCCAATACAAGCATCTAAAATGTACTTATATGCATTGCTTGAACTTTTTAAGGGTGAGCGCTGGTCACAGGTCGATGCTGACACTACCTTCACAACGCAGGTGTCAACCAGTAGCTGGCACACACTGGAAAAGAATATGTTTCTGATCTAAACATCCAAAACATTTTCTTCACAGAAAATGATTTTAGGACACTAGGGAAGAGCCTTCTTCATGTCCGATAATAGTTTTCTTTCCAATCAAAGTGACGAATACCAGGAACAGCATGCTGATGTCAAAGTGATGGAAAGTGAAGGCAGTGGGTGAAATCAATGCCCGCTGGTTTCATTTCCTGATCAGTGAGGGTGGGATAACTCTGCCTCCCCTTCACCAATCAGGATGGGACAGGCAGCAGTGTCAAGTAGACAATGTCCCCTTTCCAACGCAGTCTCTCCCGGGTGATCCTTGATTGGGATCCACCCTCAGAGGAAGATCTCAAAGCAGGGATCCACTCTACCAGACAGCAGGGATGTCTTTGGGTGAGGAGCTGTCCTGTGGCATGGGCTTTTGTTCCACCCTCCCCTCCCCCTAAGATCTTTCAGAATGTATTTCTCTCTGGGTAGGTGGATGAGGGTACATACAGACAAACTTCACCCCCAAGATTCACAGAGCTAACTAGACACTAGACACATTACATGTGAATGAAAAACATTGTTGCAGTCATTTTGATCCAGCTATGAATCAGCCTGATAAAACACCTCGGATGTATGACATTACAACGCAGGCTGTTACAACGCCTGCCTTTACAACGCGGTTTTTACATCGCAGTCCATTACAACGCATAGTGCTTTTGGGTGTTGGATAGTGAATAGTTTAATTTACTATTCCAACTCCAGTCCCCGTGGACACTAGGGAAGGTTATTTGATAGTAAATTAACCTATTCCCTATCCTAGAGCGTCCCCCAGCGCAATGCGTTGTAATAGTTTGCGTTGTAATGACCGCGTTGTAATGGTAGTGCGTTATAAAAGTTTCATTGTAAAGGTTGTTTACCAACACCTCACAACATTTTTCTCCACTTGTTACACACTACTGTGAAAACCGGTCTTTGGATGCTTGTTTCCAGTCCAGGGAGGACCTGGCTTGGCAGTTCGGGCTGGACTGTTCCCATGGGGCACAGGGTCAAGGCTGATTTGCATATAGCTGGGTCCAAACTGGAAAGGCATGGTGAGCAAAAATACGATGGATTCAGGCCCAGATCTCTGTACTGGGGTGAATGTATGACATTGTTCTGCATTCTGTCCATCGCCTGTTGTTTTTGCTTCTACCTCAAAAGGGGGCATATATTATTTTGCCCCCATCGTTGTGGAAGCAGATTTGGAGGTTTGCCTCAATCTGAAGTCCCAAGGAGTAGAAAGCCACTATAAACAAGGGATCCCACACTTGGACAAAAAAGGGGTCTGGGAGGCCCACTTTGCATTGGGTCGTGCCCTTTAACCCTGACTGGGCAACACAGTCCTTCTGCCCCCCTGGGAGTAGATTGTTGGTTTGCCTCAATTTTCCCCGGGATCAGGATGGTAAAGGTAGCAGTGTTAAGGAACAATGTCCCCTTTCCAACACAGTTTCTCCCTAGTGGATCCTTGATTCACCCTCAGATCTGTCGGGATCGGAGGGTGATCCACCCCATCCCAGATCTTTGAGACCTTTTCTCTCACAGGGTTGGTGGATGAGAATAAATATGTACAAACTGCCCTCCCCCAAGATTCAGAAAGATCACTAGACACTGGGGAATTTGTGGACACGTTTATGCCAGCCCTGACCTCATCCCAAATGTAGCAATACAGTCTTTCTGCCCCACTGGGAGGCAGAATTGGTGGTTGGCCCCCAATCTGCCCTCATGGGGGTGCAGAAAACCCACAAGAAACCAGGGACAAAAAATGGTTAGGGTTTGGCCCACCCTGGCATAGGGCCATATCCGCACACCACAATCGGCAACCCAGTTTTTCTATTTCCCACGTGGATGATTGGTCAGTTTGCTTGTAATTTGGCTGCCACACTGGTCGAAAGCACACTAGACACAAGGGACACGTATTTTAAGGGAAGAAAGGGGTTGGGGTAGCCACCCCTGGCATTTGATCACCTCCCATATAGCTGGTTCTTGAGGGAGGGTAACAATTGCACTAAGAAAGGAGAATACTTCTATCATCCAGCTCAACTATCACAAAGGCTGATAGAGAAAGGATACATGTAGAAGCTTATAAAAACTCTCTAATTAGAGCATGACTCGGACTGAGAGAAGCTCTACTTAATAATAGAATACAAATGAGCCCCATAAAATATCTGTGTCTCTACTTACTGTGAAAGTACTAATCCTTTCAAGAAAGGTATCCATCAAAACTGGCTATCTTGTACATCCTGTATTACAACCCTCAAAGACCACTAAAATGGATTTTAAGAAATCATTTAGTACGAGCATACACAGAACCAGAGATAAAAATATAGAAATCCTTGAGAACGCTGGAATTTACAAACGATCAAAGGGTCATCATAAATGTTAAGAATGCCCTACCTGCCAACAAACAATAGAAGGCAGCCCTTGCTTACACAGGACCAAAAGAAGAAACACTTCGATTTCACAAACTTCAAAACAAAACATGTAATGTATGTTGTATTGTGGAACTGTGGGACCTGACACTAGCTTCAATACTATTATGTCACAAAGTTAAGAATCACATAACAAATAACTTCATGTATTTTCCCATCTTTAATATGGGCACCCTATACTTACTTGGAAGGTAGGTTCTGTCCTTGGCACTGCTACACTCATAGGTGATTCGAAGGGTACAAACTTGTTTTCATACATGATAAAGTCCTTTTGTCCCCTAGACATCATTAGGTGAACCCAGAGCGAAACGAGGTCAAAACACATGTACACTAACCTTCGGGGTAAAAACAACTCCAAATTCACCCAGAAAGTCCCGATAAAAGCAAAACTACAGTGATCTTTCAGAGGCAGATCTCCTGTTATTTTGGAACTAAGTACAGATAAACATATGGGGCCAGATGCAGATTTGTAACATATTTTATTAATTTTAAGTGTCATGATACACATATACAGCACATCATATGAAAGTTCCTGCAATTACATCTCTAGTTGTACATTCATAGTTATCATTGCACATTTTGTACACATTCTATAATCCACAGATGGTTCTTCACACTTGGAACACAACAACTGAAATAAAGAAACCGTTTTGCGATTTCCTAATTGCAAATTCTTACGATTCACAATTAGGAAATCGCAAAACGGCATGCATGAAAGTGTATTGAACACTTTTTGTGATTCCTAGGGGATCACAAATGACCTACCTTGTGAATATTAATGAGGTAGGATGCATTTTGTGACACTCTAGAAATCGCAAAAATCACAGGGATGGTGGCCTGCTGGGGTTAAAAAATGTTTTTAAATGCAGCTCATTTTCCTTAAAAGAAAACAGGATGTGTTTCAAAAACAAAAATGAAAAGTTTTCTTGTCATTTTTTAAGAGTAGGCAGTGGTCCATAGGACCATTGCCTGCTCTTAAAAAACGCTGTAACAAGCAATCACAAAGGGGAGGGGGTCCCTTTGCGACCCCTTCCAATTTGCGAATGTGTTACCATCTACCTAAAGTAGGAGGTAAAATGCAAATGTTTTGCAACCGCATTTCGGTCACAAAACATTTCTACATATTGATGCAATTCGGTAATAGGAAGGGACACCCTAAACAAGCCCCTTGCTAATAGCGCATCACAAACCCATTTTGCGATTCGGTAACAGGTTACTGAATCGCAAAATAGGGTTTGCTGCATCTGAAAAGCATTTTTTCGTTTGCAATATACCCGTTTGCGAAGACAAAAATGCTTAATTCACGTGCCCCATGGAGATTTAGAATCCATATATACTTTTTTATAAATGGCAACCGGTATAAGTTTCTTCCTTTTCCCGTGATCAATAACTGCTGTATTGCCATTTAAATATTTTGTGACTATAACACTGGTACAATTATGTTACACTGTCTAATACACTGGTGATAGGACACACTATTTTTCAAAGAAGGATAACTAGACAATTCAAGAATTGTGATTATTGGCTATTTTGTTTATGATACAGAATGCAATTGTTGTAATAACATGTTTCTGTAAAAATAGAAGCAAATAGGAAATGAAAAAACATTGTTGCAATCATTTTGATCTACCTATGAATCTGCATGATCAAACATATCACACATAGGGGGATGTTCACAAGGACTCAACTCCGAATTATCCCCACTGTAACGCATCAAAAGTGGAGATAGATTTAACACCCCATTCACAAGCTGGTGCAAACTGCAGACATCGCCTGTATTTCTGCGACAACTGCCCCAAAATTTATCTCCACGGTGGACACCACCAACTAACCCTAATGAGATGCAGAGTGGGCGTTCCCATGCAAAAACACACGAAAAAATCACAACACCACATTCACAATGAACTGCCAGATCTGTGAAGCGAAACAAAAACAGGCAATAAGCCGCTGTAGCAGTAGGGAATTAACAACTGCTTATTGCTGGTGTAAAGCAAGACGACAACCTGCAGTATAAAAGGGAGCCCAGCAGAGCCACACCTGAATACCCACAAATGCCTTGGAGACAATGACCATGCACCGCGGAGACCCATGAGGGCCACAACACACACCGCAACCACCCCAGGCCCGCCACCATCCCCAGGACCGGTCCCGCGCCCCCCCCCCCGCGGAACACCACAGAGCCAGCTTACACAAAGACACCGGACCCAGCTGAAACGCACCTGCCGCCCACAGTCATGCAACTCACGACACTGCCAATGGGTACGCAGCACAACTACATCCAACATGACACACAACATGCCAACCGACCCGACACGAAAACACAACTCCATTATTAATCTGGCCTTGCCATGCCCACAACCCAGCCACGGCATGGCACCACAGACACACAATAGCAGGATGTGAGGAGAGGCATGGAGCAGGCATGTGCGAGAGCGGCAAGTGACTAAGGAATGTGAACCTACCCAATGCCACGTGTGAATGGAGGTGCTGAACAGACCACAGAGTGCAAACCATGTAAATGGCCATGTGGAGAACAACTGCTGCTGCATGGAGGGTAGTGGCCAGTGGAGGCTACCATGTTCCCACAGGCTGAGAGGCAGAACGCGGAAATGTTGCACGTTACATCCCCCCCTGCATACGCGTGCGTAGTGGGTCAGACCTGCGTATGCCAGGCCTGTGTAGGGGGGTGAACAAAAAGCCTGTTGCACTGGACTTGGTTCTCATTCGGAATGGACCACGCATCTGCCAGGGTGGTGCCTCTCAGCCTACCACAAGTCCTGCGCTAAGCGCGGCGGGGTCTGCATCCCTGAGCGCCTGCAGCACCCAGAGCAGCAAGTCCCCAGACCCCTCATGCCTGCCCCAGCACACCAACGAGGCTCAGCTCACCTGGTCCAGGGTATGGCCCTTGATGTGGGTGAGGGCAGTGAGATGTTGGACCAAATTGATATTAGAAAGCAGTTCAGAGAGTTCAGCCGACTGAGGCCCCCCACATACATCATTGAACCAATAATTCAGGTCCCCAATAACTAAGACTCTGTCATGGTTCATGGTAAGGTTCACTATCTGTTCACTGAGGGAGAGGGGGAAGGAAGGCATGGACTGGGGAGGGTGCCACTAACTCTGTGCGCAATGAGTCATGGACACTATCTGGTTGGACCTTGTTGGCATCTGAGTCCATGGCCTGGTGGTTTCTGGCATCTCTATCAGGCTGGACCGGACTTGGTGTCCAACATTTGTCTGTTTCATTCATCTCCACTATAGTGACTGTTTCAGCGTGGTCCTGCACTCTGTATCATGCCCTGGGGGTACACCTTCCACTGTCCACAGAGACAGTGACACGCTCCTTTTACATCTACAGAAACCTGGTCTGCACTCGTGACCCTGCCCCAGTGCCCCGCAAGTCAGTGTCCCATGGTGGTAGGCCCGTGCAGGCCGCTGTGCATCCGGGGCCACTAACTCTGTGCAACACAAGTCATGGATCCTTTGCGATTTACGCTGTTGTCAATTTCTGCCTGCATCAGGTAGCCCTTGCCAGCTGTGTGCGCACACCCCACACACATCCAACACAGGTGTCACTCAGTAGGTGTGCCTGCTAATAAAGGTGGCCACGTGCACGTAGCCATTTGCACCATCTGAGTAAGTGTGTCCATGTGTTCATTGTGCCAGCATGATGGGCATGGGCCCTGCAAAATCACAGTGTGCTTTTTTCAGTGGACGTTACCATGTCACCTCAGCGTTGGCAGTGACCCTGGACATGTAGCTTTGCATGCACCCCCCTGCAAGCACAAGCGGCATGTGCTGGTCCGGCGTACATCAGGTCAGTGCAGGGGTGTGCTGAATCAGCAGGGGGAGCAGGACGTGACTCGGACCTGGCCCTAGGCTGGAAGTGCGGTAAATGTGTCTCTGTGTTGGGGTATAGTCGCCACCAGGGCCACGGTAGTCGATGTTGCAATCTAGCATGCACCAGGAGGGCGGGCCCGCATTTACGGGGACATGTAGGTGCTCAAGACCGCTCGGGGTCTTGGCACATGCATGCTAAGAGTTATGTGTATCACCCCTGCGGATGCATGAATCGGTTGCCTGTACTCATTTGCAGCGCGATCACAGCCAGTCATGGGCTGTACACTTGAGTCTGCTCTGTCTGGTCCATTGGTGCACACCTTCAAAGGCCAGGGTCACTGTGTTCCCAGAGTCTCAGACATCCCACCACACCCATGCCAGGCCCTGTGCATCTCCTGTATGCATGCAGATTGTGAGGTTACTGTAGGGATGAAAGGTCATTTGGGTGAACTATCAGGCGGTAGCACATTTACATCCCTGAGCAGGAACTGGCATGTGGCCAGCCCCCTGACAGATACAATAGCATTTGCTTGCGATTCCCACAATAAGCACTATCCAAATTGAGACTAATGTGTACACATCCCTCCCGCAGTAGTTCTTGGTCGTAGTTGGCGTGCGTGAAATGATCTTCACACGTACTCCCACCTCACTCCGGGCCTGCACCCGTTGCACACAGACACTGCTCATTGCACTGAGCTGTGCCATTTCATCCACAGGACTGGTGCAGGGCAAGCCAGTGCCGCTTCTAGCAGAGCCAATGAGGCAATGGCAGACCATCCCGGACACATGCTCGGGTCCAGTCATGTTGACCTGTACCGTGCACGTCTGCTGCATGTACTGGGGGCACTGCCGTTTACAGTCTTGCAGATCAGTTACCTGCTGATCTTCCGCCTTGCGGACGTCACCTGCGTTCAGCCTGTGTTGCATTGTCACTCGTGCATATTCGAGTGGTTCATGGATGTCTGCCTCTCCAACGTAACGGTAGCTGACCTGGATTACGACGTATGTGTGTGCCCCCTGTTGGCCCATGACCAGGAGTTTCACCGTGATGCCCGTTTATGGCATGCATGGATGTTTGGCATGTAGGCTGCACACTGGACCTGGGAGCTTGCACAAGTCCTCGTGTGCAGTGAGCACATTGAGCCTCTACCTGATTGGGCTTTGGTGCACATTGGGGCCAGTGGTTGGAATCAGCACATCTGTACGGGTCAGCTGATGGATTACGTCGACGACATGTCAGATGTGATGGACGACGATCGATCATTGGAGATGTTGGCCTACGCAGCTGCACTCACGTTCATGGACGAGTGACAAGGTACCTGCAGCCACAACTGGATGTGACCCATTGCACATGTCCCGACGCCTTGTTGCATGTTGGGGATCTAGTCACATGTCCCAAGTCGACAGTGGACATGGCTGCATTGGCCTGGACTCATGATCCATGCGTGGACAACCAACACAGGTTGGCACTGACTAGTGTTGGTGATGGCCTCCCCTGAGGTGGCAATGGGCACTTTTCTACGTTCCTCGTTCAGACTTGCTGCTGCATTGTTCTGCATATCATGGCACTTCTCTTGGCTATACTGACACGCACTTGTTGATAAAGTTTCCGCTCTTCACTTGTCTCTGACTGTGTTATGTCTTGATTTGTATGCCAATGTGTGTGTCATGGACTCTCTGGTTCCCTGAGTACAATGGTCTGTTGTCAATGGGGCTTGTGGGTTTGTATGCTGGCTCAGGTTGCCTCCATTGTGCTTGGCTGTTGTTTTCTGTTTGGCTTGTCTCTTTTCTTCAGGCTTTTGTTGTGCTTATTCCCGCCTACCGTGTGTGTCGCGGGCTTGGCGGTGCTTATCCCTGCTTTCCTCATCACGGAGGGGCTCTTCGCAAGTTTTTTTGTGTTGTGGTTTGTGTTTTTTTCTCCGTCGGGGTGGTTGTATCCCGGACATTGGCCGCAGTTTGGGCAACTATTTCATGCTACCGCCTTGTTGTGAATTCCACGTTAACACAGGGTTGTTTTCCCGCAATCGGCTGCGATGTGTAATGGTGCGTTCGAATTTTTGGGTGATGTTTAGCACACGTTCTTGTGAATATACCCTATGGTTTTTCTTTTGTTACACACCACCCTGGAAAACTGCCATCTTTCCACCCCAAAGGGGGCAATGTAGTCTTTTGTCCCCCCCCCCAACGCTGTGAAGGCTGATTTTGTGGTTTGCCTCAATCTGCCACCCCGAGGTGTTGAATGGCACTAGATACCAGGGATCCTATCCAGGGGAAAAAAGGCGTCCGTGTGGCCCACTTTGCATTGTGCCATGTCCTTTACTCCTGACTGGGCAACACAGTCCTTCTGCCCCCCAAGGGGTAGATTGTGGGTTTGTTTCAATTTGCCTCCGGATCAGAAGTGTCAAGGAGATAATGTAACTTTTCCAATGCATTTTCTCCCTTGTGGATCCTTCATTGGAGATCACCCTCAGAAGGTGATCCCAAAGCAGGGATCCACTTTACCAGACACCAGGGATGTCTTTGGGAGAGGAGTGTTCTGCTGCATCATCATCAGCAGCAGCAGCATTTGAAGAGCATCTCTTTACACCAACGGTGTGTCCCCACGCTGTGCAGAAACTCAGAAATGACACGAAATGGGTAGGAGAGCCCTAGCTGTAATTTTTCAAGGTCTATTCAGCTTTATAGGTGTTGAAAAAACAAGTTTTCAGCCTTTTCCTAAAGGCATCTTCACATGGCTCTTTCCTCAAATCCATTGGTAATGAATTCCAGTGTTTTGCTGCCAGGTATTTGAAAGAGCAGCCTCCTAGCCTGGCCTTCCTAAATCTGGGTATTATTACCAATGACTTTCCTTCAGATCTTAGGCTTCTATTGGGGGTGTAAGGTGTAATCATGTCTTGTAGATAATGTTGGCCTTTATTTGCTATTATACAATGGCAGAAGCAGATTGCCTATCAGGATCCTCTTGCCCGCAGGTAACCAATGCAATTTGGCCAGGGCCTTTGTGTTGGACGGTTTTCTAGGTAGATTCAGCACTAGCCGGCAGCTGTGTTTTGGACTGATTGCAGCTTCATGAGCCTTTTTCTTGCTACATCTAGGTATAGAACATTGCTGTAGTCAATCTGAGAGGTGACCACTACATGTATTATAGTTATTATAGTTTTTCTGGCTTCAACCGGTAGTAGGTCAATGACTTTCCGTAGGGTTTTGAGCATTCGGAAACATTTGCCTGTTATTTTTCGGATTTGATTTTCATATGTCATGTTGGAGTCAAGTCATACTCCAAGGTTCTTGACTTCGGTTTTAGGGGTTGGGAGCTGGCCAAGTGCTTCCGGCCACCAAGGTGATGTCCAGATAGAAGGCGTTCTTCCCATTACCATCACTTCTGTCTTACTGCCATTAAGTTTTAAGCAGTGGTCTGCCATCCATGCTGTTACTTCCTCCATACATTTGGAAAATTAAATGAATGTGCATTATGTTCTGTGTTTTGCGATAGTGTGATGATAAGCTGAGTATCATCAGCATAAGATACAATGGACACTTTGGGGCCTTCCACTATATTTGCAAGGGGTCCCATATATCGGTTGAACAATGTGGGGCTCAGTATTGAACCCTGGGGAACTCCTTGTAATAGGGGAGATCTCTTGGAAGTGAATGTGTCTTGTGTAACCTGGAAATCCCTTTTCGCCAGGAAGGATTTCATCCACCTCAGAGCCATACCCCTGATTCCACAAGATTCTAATCTCTTTAGGAGGAGGCCATGGGCGACTGTATCAAATGCTGCACTGAGGTCCCACATTCAGTGGGGGCCCGAGGGCTGCTGGTGTTGGACGGATCGAAATTCAAGCTGCACGGACCGCCCGGTGTGGAGCGTAAAATGGCGGCTGCCACTGCTCAGCACTGAAACGCGCTGCTGGCCGTGGGGAGTGATGACATCTGTGATCGCTATTGGCTCTGGAGTGCAGCGAACCTCTTGTGTGTGCCGGGGTCAGACGCATGATGCTCCTTGCATAGCAGCTGTGTCCTGGGTGCCCGGGAGAGATGACCGAGCCTGTCCCTGCAACCCTGTGGTGACGTCCCTCGACTCGGAGCAGTGAGCCGAGCCTGGTGGAGGTTGGTTAACAAATGTGGACTCGCTCCGAATTGCAGATTGACGGTGGAGGTGCCGGAGGCTGACGGGACACCGGCCTGCATCCCTGACCGGACAACCCCTGCGGAGGCCCTGACACACTTACTCTCACTGCCACAAATTGGGCGGTGGGCCTCCAGAAGCACCGCCATTATCGAAGCCACCGGACTTGGCCAAAAGACTGAGGAGGACGACGGTGGTCTAAAGTGAAGCTGCCCCTCGAGAGGCCGGAATCGCTACTGAAGATCCCATCAGCCTGCAGCGGGCGGCAGTGAGTGGGTCGCGGCCCTGCCTGGACCTACCACTGTGGAGGCGGGTGTGGGTCTGGGTACTGGGTTGCGGCCTGCGAGTTGCGGCCTGGTTGCATGGCACGTGGCGGGCTGGGGGGTGGCCTACATTCTTCTGGTACAGCACCTGAGGCCTGGGGGCTGCACCAAGTGCCCCGTACCTACAAATTGCTGAACTGGGCCCGTACACATCCCTCATATGGGCACTAATATCTTTACAAGAATTGCTGTCTTCGGGTGAGGGGCCTGGGGCCTGGTGGTCACGCTGCACGCCTCCGCCCTCATAGCTAGCTGGGCTGAACTTGCATATACCCCCTCAGCTGTGCTCTATGGGGCACGCCCGCTTGCTGGGTGCTTATAGCTGTGTCCCTGCAGTGTTTGCACCCTTAGGCCTGGCCTGGTTGCACTGCACTCCGCCCAGCCCGGTTTGGCCCATGCTGGTGCTCATGGGACCCGCATGGGAGGCGAGTAACTTTATCCTGAGACTGCTAGTTTTCTTCACTTGGGTACCACAAGCTAGAGGCGGCCTAGGGTTGGTGCTAGTGACATGACAATCTACTACCGGCCAGAGCGGACCCCCCTTCATGTTGTGGGAGTGGCACTGGTACATCGTTCTCTGGTGGCGAGACGGGTACCGGGTGCTCCGCCTTGCCACATAATTGTTCGCCTATTAAACTATAGGGACAGTGATGTTATTTTGAGGATGGCCAGAGAGAAAGGCGCCATTGAGCATCAAGGGAACTCTTCTTTCTTGACTGTATGGTCGCTGTCCAGACTGCACGGCGGGAATTTGGAACTGTCAAGAAATTTCTCCAATCTGAGGGCCTTTCTTATGCCATGCTGTATCCTGCAAGTCTACGTATAGGCCAGGGGGCTGTCAAAAATCTTTTCCACACCCAAGGCGGTGATGGAGCACGCGAAACAACTGAAACAACGGAGGCAAGAGGCCCAAGCTGATCTTAACCAGGAGGAGCAGTGATTTGTCATGTGGTTGTGGGCTGGGTTTCTGTCTGCTGCTCCACATGTTGGTTGTGTGCCGTTCTCGCTGTGATGCAAAATTAGTGTTCTTTCTTACAGGCCTGCTGCAGGAGCACTGATTACCTCTAGACATTAGTATATGATGCATTATGTATTTTTTTCCATGTCATTTCTCTTTTAGCACAGGTATATAGTCCTGATCAGCCACCTCCTACTTCGTGGGAGGTATGTAGATCTCTGGCGTTCCCCAATTGGGAGTACCCCACTTGTGACACGTTGTTAGACCTTACTGTTGAGGTTTGGTTGCTCTGGGAAGGGATGGTTTTGGCACGTTGGGTCGGCTGAAGTGGGTGGGGGTGGGGGGTGGGGGGGTACTGGGAGGGACGGTTGGAAGGCACTCAACTGGCACTGTTGTTGAACCCTGGCGACACCTTACTGTAATACGACTTTACACTGTTATCACTACCTCTCCCACTGCAGGGCACAGGTGGTAATATAAAGTTCCTCACCTGGAACGTGAGTGGCTTAAATAGCCCCAAGAAAATCTTTTCTGTTCTAGCCTATCTGGACAGGTTAGATGTCCAGGTAGCATTCCTACAAGAGACACATCCTACATCACACTCTGAGAAGAATGTAGGCGCGTGCTGGGCGGGGGTCCGGATTGCGGGGTGCTCATCTTAATCAAGAAAGGGATCCCATTCACTGTACTAAGCTTGAAGATTGATGACCAGGGCAGGCTCACAGTAGTGCACGGCAAGCTTGGTGGTGCGGAAGTGTTGTTGGTGAATGTGTATCAACCGAATGTTGATGACCACTCCTTCTTTGCGGATGTGTGGTGCCGTATTTCCAGCTTCCCTCCTGCCGTGGTTCTGCGGGGGGGTGACTTTAATACCTGTCTGGGTGTGCATATGGATAGGTTGGGTGGTAGTATCCCCCGACATAGACTCGCGATGGACGCACTACTAGGTCTGTTAGAGGCCTGGAACATACACGACTTGTGGCAGCTGCGACAACCTGGGGCACGGAAGAGCACCTTTGTATCTACAGTCCACGGTACATGGTCTCGTTTGGACTACTGTCTCTTGTCTGAGGCCGTCTGCAAGTGGGTTACCGACGTTAGTCATTTGGCGAAGACACTATCCGATCATTCTCCAGTCTTACTTGAACTAGGCATCCCTGAGTGTGAAAGCCCCCCGTTCACGTGGAGGCTGCAGCAGTCTTCATTGACTGATATGGTATTCAAGAGTACTGTGGGAGGAGCGATTTGTAACTTTTTTAAGGAGAATGAGGGCACTGTAGATAATGCAGTTGTGCTTTTATGAAGCATTTAACGTTGCAATACGTGGCGTGTGTGTTGGTGCGCAGGCTGGGGTTTTGAAGGACCTCCGTCGCAGAATTGGTGGGCTAGGGCGGAAATATCCACTTTGGAGCGGGCCTATGAAAAACACCTGGTCCCAGAAAAGCTGGCTGCGATACGGGAACTGGTCACGGAGCACAATGAAACAGTTCACCAGAAAATGTCCCATAGGTCGCGTCGCAGCAAGGCGTGCTATTATGGGGAGGGGGAAGGCCTAGCCGCTCTCTTGCGCAAAAACTAGTGGCACCTCAAAGCCAAGACTTCATTACTGAACTAAACGAGGAGGAGGGTAAGGCACACTACACCACACCAGAGATAAGCACAGTGGTGCTGGCTTTCTACTCTGGACTCTATGGCAAGTGACCACAAACCCCGGAAGCAGATATTAACTCCCATCTCGATGATATCGCACTCGGCTGGCTATCAATAGACTAGCGTGAATACCTGACGCAGCCATTTGATATCGAGGACATCAAAATAGCCATCATGTCACTCCCAACATGTAAGGCTGCGGGCCTTGATGGGCTCCCGAGCGAGTTTTACAAGGCCTATGCAGAAGATCTAGCCCCTAGGCTACTAGACGTCTTTGCCGAGGCATATGACTCGGGTACACTCCGGCCCACACTTAGGGAACCCCTTATAGCAACGCTCTTGAAACCGGACAAAGCGGACAATGCCTGTGACTCCTACAGGCCTCTCTCTATGATCAACATTGATGCCAAAGTCCTGGGCTCCAGCCCCTAGTACCTAACCTGGTCCTACCTGACCAGTTGGTATTTGTCCCAGCCAGATCAACTATGAACAAACTTCGCACTGTGTTTGCTACCCTGCATTACTTTGACTCAGACTTCCAAGCTGTGGGGGTACTACTCAACGCCGCAAAGGCATTTGATTCCCTGCAATGGGAATATATGTTCATCGTCGTGCTGCGCATGGGTCTGCCACCCTTTTTCCTCAAATGGGTTCACCTATTATACTCTGAGCCACAGACCATATATGCGTGAACGGCTGGGTGTCTGACGCATTCCCGATCCACAGGGGCAGGTGACAGGGCTGCCCTCTGTCACTAATCCTTGTTGCGCTCTCACTTGAGCCTCTGGCCTCTAAATTGCACCAGCGGCATGCTCAGGCAGTGTTGTGGTTCCGTCAATGTCCATTGGTAGTCTTGTTGTATGCGGACGAAAAGTTGTTATATGTCCTTGAGCTGGCCACCTATTTATCTGAACTGCTTTGGGAGTATGTCAAGTTTAAATGGTATTCGGGTGTGGGTATCAACTGGGCAAAATCAACGGTATTCCCACTGACGGCTGGTACCCGTGAGGTGGACTTGGTCTTTCCCCTTGTGTGGTCCACTGAACCGGTTCGGTATTTGGGTGTGTGGCTGCATAGAGACCCCGAAATGGTCATTGCCATGAATTATGGTCGTGCCATCACTAAAATCACTGATCAGGCGGCGAGGTGGGTGGCACTGCCGCTTTCCTTAGCTGATCGAATAGCAGTCGTCAAGATGACGATCCTGCCAAAGCGTCTCCATCTGTTTACTAATATCCTGATTCGTCTAAACATTGCACTATTTAACATGCTTCAATCAGCTTTGCTCTCCAAACCCCGTTGCAGCTGGACGGTGCTGGTGCAGCCGTTTAAGAGAGAACGCTTTGAAGCCCCTGATCTGCGGCTTTGCTATTTGTGCGCTCAGGCACAATTTGCAAATTTTTGGTTTTATCCACAGCAGTTCCAGCTGCATAATGTGGTGGAGGCAGATTCAGTCCTCCCTGTGCCACTGGTAGCGGCTTGTTTGATGGGCAGACGTGGCAGACCACGGACCAAGATCTGTCCGATACTTTGCACTGCATGGGCATGGCAGGCCCTGTCAAAACGGGCGCAGTTGGACTACCTCTATGCCCCGATGCTACCGATTGCGGCACACCCAGACATTTCCGCTGCCCAGGAGCAGGCGGCGCTGCACACACTGGCAGGCACAGAAATTGCACTACTAGGTGACCTGTATCGACAAGGCCAGTTCATATCCCTTTCAGATATACAGGAGGGGCGCGGTCCAGATCTGATGCTAGGATTCACTTATGTGCGTGTGAGGCAGGCTGTCCAGGCAGTATATCCTGATATCCAGCTGAGCCAAAAACCTTACTGGCACTGCAGGTGGTGCTAGCAAGCGACTCCCGACGTCACCTGATGACCAGACTCTATAACGCTTCTTTGAGGGAGTGGGACCCTCTAGACAATCCCTCATACACTAAATGGAACACAGCACTGGGGGATACCCTCTCCTTGGATGCTTGGACATTTTGCTGCAACCTAACCAGACGCCTGACTGCGAACTGTAATCTCCACATTATACATTTCAAATATTTGCATCAGATCTATTATGACCCCTGTTCAGCTGCACAGATGTGGGTTGCGGGACAACGCTAGTTGTGTACGGTGTGGACAGGAGGATGCAGACTTCTTGCATCTTGCATGGGTTTGTGCTGGCATACAGCTACTTTCTGCAGCATGTTATATAGCCAGGATCACTCACAGGTTTGACACCTGGTTCTACCATAAACTGCAAGCAAGTTGAAACAATAAGAATTTGTAAAAATGGACTACAGCTAAGAAATATGTGAAAGCTGTGGTAAAAAAGAAACTTTCCTTTCAACTCTGTTCTTGGATACTTGGCGACTCTTGCTGTTAACACTTTTTATGACACATAAAAAGATTGGACAGGTCTATCTTTTTATGTGGGAGTTCACCGCCATGACTGCGTATTCTCTGCAGTCGTAAAGTTACTATTAAATCAGTTTGTGAATCCCAAAAAAGATTAAAGTTACAAAAGTTTAAGTTTACCTTTGTGAAGCGTATCTTCAATAGTCTGGTAGTTTACCATTTATATTTCTATCTGAAAATGCTCCAGATATTCTCATTAGAAATTCATGCATCTGCTGCTGCAGAAACCACACTCACTTTGAAAGAACAATACATCACAGAGTGCAATCTTCATGACATTTTTCAATTGACAAATCATGATGGATGAGCCATGCTTATGTAGTAGCAGCATCTTTCCCTTAACTCGTCTCAGTCCATTACAGGTCTTGGTCAGTTCTGTTTGATGCAAAAGGGTTTTTGCAAAGACTGCTGTGTAACCATAAGGATTTTCCTATCTAAGCTGTTTTCTAAGAATTACAAAAATAAATCCTTTCCTTATGTACCAATTTATCTTCAAATTGAATTGCCTAGCCATTGTCCAATTTCCTCCAAGCCACTTCCATCTTGCTTATCCTGAGGGTCCCATAAATGGTTGGGTTATATGTGCATGTAAATTTATTCTCAAAAGTACTCAAGCAGACATGAAATAACATTCCATCCTGCCATACTTTCCATGACTGGTGTAGATATACCCCTCCTTTGTGTACCAACAAAACATTTGTATTTGTAAAGCTCATGTTCACTCAAGGATATCTTGGCACTGAATAACAGATGTTTATTGTTACCTAAAACAATTGTATTAATTTTATCGGCCTCAGAAGGATGAAAGGCTGAGTGTACCCACTGGGATTTGAACCTGTGGTCATGAGGTCCAACACAGGTCCCTGCAGTGGACTCATTAGTCCACTAAGCCACCTAGCTCACAGTGCACCATCGGTACCCCTAACCAGACAAGGCTACAGATGGAATGTGCAATGACAACCCTGACTCTTCAAGGAAATCATGGAAAAAGATCTAGAATCCTTTTGTTTGGTTACTCATGAATACCTGAAGAGATACACAACATGGTGTTTCAATATTTATTGAAGCATTGTGATTCTAGTGTAAAATATGTGTGCTGCAATAATCAATCGACAGAAACAGAGCAGTGTGATCAGCATTACGAGAATGATGAAGAAAATAAACAGCTCAACCGTAGTGCTGTTACAGAAAATATATGATCGCATATAAGTACTGCTAGATTATGTGCTCCTACCTAACGCTATCTATCCAAGTGTGCCTCGGGGGGTGAATATGTCAGAATCCCTGTAACGTGATCTAACTTCCCCACTACCAATGGGTAAGTGTCTTAAGGGAACCCGTCTTGGAGGAGAGCAGGGCATCATCCCTAGCCGGAGGCAAACAGGAATCGGCATGGAGCAACCTCAGCAGTGTCAGCAAAATGTTCCACTACCTTAACCTCTTGCATGCTCACGATGGCCCCCGGCCGTAATGCGTCACAGTGGACGTGTGCTGACGATGGCCGGGGGCCGTCCGAATCCAGCCCACTTTTAAAATCGCTCGCACATCACAGAAATTTGTGGCGCATGCAAGGGGTTAATAAAGGATTGCTGTTATTTAAATAATAAACTGCACTCATGTAATCATGCCACAGCCCCAGTCAGACCCCTACTGTTGATTCTTTTGTGATAGCTCAGTCGCAGAGTGGACAATAACAAACAACAACATTTTGTGTAGTGAATTTAGCCCTTGTACAGAAGGTTCAAGGCACTTGATATTATGCCTACGAAGAAGTGTAATTGTAAGCAAAAGCTATTTCAGAGAATATTTTCCTACACAGGCACGCAAGCAAATGTGTGCCAAATATCAGCATTTGAGAAAAGATGCCAACTTTATAACGTGAGCATGTAAAATGGTGGTATCCCTACTCGGGCCTAAATGTGACCACATGACACCCACTCCTTGGATGTAAGGTGACTGAAAAAGTGTCCTAAAAATGCATGCTAAAAAAGAAACGGTCATGAAAGCTAGACCCGGGTGGTAAACTCAGGTCCGCCCTTGGAGTTTGCGGAATTCTGGAACTCGACGCTCCGCGACGGAAAGCGGAATTTCTGGATTCTGACTTCCTAAGTGCAAAGCAGAGTTTTTTTCCACTCATGTCCTCGAGATTTGTTTTGCCACTCGTGAGCACCACAATAATCTCTGACCGCTAGCGAGCTCGCGTGACACTTCGCACTTTGCACACCTTCCGACCACGACGGCACCCATGCAGTGCCGATCGTGAACGCACGGCTCGAGTAGCTTTTGTGCTCAAGAAGCAGAGGAGATGGTTTTGGGGTGGATTTTCTTCTCCAACGGGCTGTTCGATTTGTTTTGTTTCTGCAAGAACCCTTTTTTACTTTTTTTCCAAACAGGAAGGAAGTACCCCAGAGACTCCAACTTCCTGTTCCTGTCAAGCTGGATCCCCCCAGTACTTTATTTATCTCCTGGTCACTTTTCTTTTGGATTTGGAGGTGAAAGGGTCACTCTCCTTGTCTGCTGCATATATGCCACTGGATTTAAGGACTTTGTATTTGAGATTTCACAAGTAATTTCAGAAACTGGTGTATAAGGGTGTTTGTTTGACTGGGGGCATGAACCAGGATTTATTTGTACTTTTATTTTATTTTTAAAATGTATTGTGGTGGGTGGCCTGCAGTTTCTGTAGGGGCCTAGTTTTTTTGCATGTCATTTTTCTTCTTTTGTAAAGGAAAAATATTGCAGAGTTTAGTGCATTTTCTCCATGTTTTTAATACCTTTCCAATATTCATTTAATTCACTTTGTGGCTGCGTTTACCAATGGGCCTTCAAGCCAGTAGGCCCAGTAATAGTCATGGGTGCATGAAACAACAGTTTTTTGGTGTTTGTTGAATTGAAGCATCATTTAGGCCATTGATGGCATTGGATTAAGTTTTAAAATGTGTTTTTATGGGGGTATTTCACGTTTTGTCCTGCAAACATTGTATAGGTGGGGCCATATATTTGATTCCTTTGGAGGATGTGTGTTGTTGTAAAATTGTTTAGCCCAGTTAATTTTCATTTTTGGCATTGCTGATGTAATGCTGTTTTCTCCTGTGTTACCATGCCTCCTTTGTTTGGCCAGTGTGTGAGTGTGTTTGCCATAGGCCACCATTTGCCTATGTTCCCCATGCCAGTGGACAGGGGGCATTTTTTTTCTAGTAAGTGTTCAGAGGCTCATATGTGTTCTTTGATTTCTATGCCTCCTGCTTGTTGTTTGACCTTGGGATGGGTGGCTATTTTATCTAGACATCCAGTATGATTTTGCCATAGGCCTGCATGTGTTTTTTGTTTTCCATGCATCCTCCCTGTTGTTTACCATAAGGCTGGTGGTCATTTAGTGTAGGCAGCCAGTGTGCTTCTGCCATAGGCCTGCATGTGTTCTTTGTTGTGGCCATGCTTCCTTGCTGGTTGCTGTTTGTGTGACCATGTGGCTGGTGGCCATTTTGTGTAGCCAGCCAGTGTGCTTTGACCATACGCCTGCAGGTGTTCCTTGTTGTGGCCATGCCTTCTTGCTGGTTTTTGTTATTGTGACCATGTGCCTGACGACTATTTTGTGTAAGCCACCAGTGTACTTTTGCCATAGTCCGGCATGTGTTTCTTTGTTATGCTCATGGCTCCTTGTTGGTTGTTGTTGTGACCATGTGGCTGGCGGCCATTTTGTGTAGGCCGCCACTGTGCTTTTGGCATAGATATGCATGTATTCTTTATTGTGGCGATACCTCCTTGCTGATTGTTATTGTTTGACCATTGGCCAGTGGCCATTTTGTGTAGCCAGCCTGTGTGCTTTTGCCAGAGGCCTGCATGTCTTCTTTGTTGTGGTCATGTCTCCTTGCTGGTTGTTGTTGTTGTGACAATGTCGCACTGGCTGGCAGGCATTTTGTGCATTCACCCAGTGTGCCTTTGCCATAGGTTTGCATCGATGGATTAGAGATCAGTTTAATAAAATGTCTAAAATTGATTTTTTTAAATCGCATTTTTATTTTATCTTTTTATTTTTTAATTGTAATTTTTTTTATTTCATGCATTTATTTGTAATTTTTCATTTTAATTGTCATTTTTGTTTATTTAAATTTTATTTTATTTATTTTGTCTCAGTTATTTTACATTTAAATGTTTTTTATTTTGTATTTTTATTTTTTGTTTTATTTAAATTTAGTTTTTTTATTTAAATTTTTGTATTTATATTTTTTTCTTTTAATTTTGTTTTCCTCATTTGGCTTGGTCGATCCATCATCCCTCCATTCACCATAGGTGTTCAGCCATGCAACAACATTCTGTTTTTTAGTTATATATTTTAATTTCCTCCTGGACACCCTGGCTGCTGTGCAGTTTAGACACATCAGCATCATCCGTTTGTGTAATGGTGATTATTCAATTTCCCCTGGGCCACATTGCCTGCCATAGGCGCACACTAACCACCATTGTATTAAAAGAAGAGCATTCCATATACCCATGCAGTTTCCTGAGTACCACAGGTATTTCCTTTAGAATATATGGACATAAAGGAAAGTGTTCAATCATTCTGTATATTGTGTGTGTTATTCTGATGGGGAATTACATTTCATGGAATAGTGGGGTGGTGTGACTTTAAAGTGGTTATTATTTATTACCTAAGCAAACAATCACCACAATTGCCTTTGTCTGACCTAATTCAATCTGCAAATGCCATGTGATTTTTCACAATAAATGTTTTTCTTGCTGGTTTTCTTTTAGGTGCACAAGAGAAGAGATATCACCAGCAGTCCTGCCAAACAAAAGGTCTGTTCAGTCACACGTCAGTCCTCCAATCTCTTCCACTTTTGCAACTTAGTGCAGCTGCCAACTGAGAGCTTTAAGATGGCCCTAAAGAAAGATGCTTCCAAGAATGTGGTCAGTGAGAAGAAGCAGCCTGCCGGCAGTGGCATGTCGCCCCAAATATTTTTGGGACCGCAAAGCTGTGTGCTTGCCTCACTGGCTTCCTGGGAGCAAGCTGAAAGCAACACTCCCACATCAACAGCAGTAAAATAACCTAAGACCAAGACCATGTCTGTCCGCGAGGTGGCCACTGCAATCATGGTGAACATTTGATTTGTCCCTTTAGCAAAGTGGTACCCAATTGTTTCTGGAAACAGTGCAAAGTGGACAGCAGCCACAGCCAGCAATAGTACATGTTCCTGATTTTGGAGGTTGAGCTTCCTTCCGAGCAAGAATCTCCTCTGGTAGAATCATTGGCACCCAGATCTCCAGCAAGGAAAAGGAAAGGTACTTCTCCATCATCTTCTCCACACTCCACTTATGATGATGTTGATAGGGACATGGAGTGATCCCCTGCAGAGTCTAGGAGACAACAGGAGAGGCAAGGGAAATGCAAAGTTCCTGGAAGCCTTGTACTTATGGAAGGGGATAATGAGGAGGATGACAAGGCAGTAATTGTGAAATGTGACACAGAAGAGTCTGGCATTGCTATTCAACCTGCTCCTTGGGATGTGGCACAGGATGCACCACCAGCTCCCATATTTGTAAAGCCCGATCTGATACCTGCACCATCCCCTACCTTAGGAGAAGTGTTCACTGTAGAGAGGTAAATGATGACATGCCCACCTCCCTCGAGTTCTTCATCAAGCAGTGACACAGTAAAAAGTCCCTCTCCCCAGTTTGGGACTTTTTTTAGAGCACAGGGGGAGCACATTGCAGTATGCACCATTTGCAACATGCATGTTCGTCGAGGTAAGCCTGGTTCACATTATGGTACTGGAGGCCAACCAACCCATATGAAAAATCACCACGCAATCCGGTGGGAGGACCACCTAAAAATATATGCTGAACATGGCCATGGTGGTGAGGAGAGCTGGGTAACATCAGCTACAGGTCCAATCGTGGCAGGAGGTGATGATGAGGAAGAAGAGGGTTACATCCTCATTCAAAGCATCCCTGTCCCCACCAGTGCACCAGCAGAATCTCTCACCTCACTGACTTCGCAATGCCACAAGAAGACTCAGAGTGAAATGGAGACACTGCGGCATAAAGTGACTGCTCTTCCATGACGCACTAAGGGCCTGATTCACAAAGGACCTCTGCACTCATGGTGTAGGTCCCGCAGTTGTGGGGGAGTCTCCACACTCTGGCAAAATCTGCTCTTTGAGAGTTTACATTTAGGAGATTTTGTCAGACTGCGGAGACTCCCCTATGAGTGTGGGGCCTCCGCCACGAGTGCGTAGGCCCTTTATGAATCAGGTCCATTGAGTCTACCACCACCATCTACTTCTTGAAGGATGCCTGTGTCAGTAGCTCCAGAGAATAAGAAAATCCAGGCCGCTAATTTGGGCAAATTTAGGCAGGAGGGGCCTTATGAGCGGAACCACCCAACCGTACGTTTTTACAATGGGAAGCTGGAAAAAAAACTTTGCGCTGGACCTCTTCCATTTTTATTTGTGGAAGGAATGGAATACCTTGAATTTGTGGAAGGTACCAAGTCAGACCTATTTTGCCAGAGTTGATCTTTCAGTGCTGCATCACAATGTGCTGCAGTTGGTTGGACAAGCTTTGCAACAAAATGTTGTTCACACTAGCCACCTGACAACAGACATTTGGATCAGTTGTCAGGTGACTGATTACATGCACACTGGATCTCTTTTGCAGGGTAAAGAAAATTATATCTGCATGTCCTTGCCTTGAAGAAAGTTTTAAGAGTGTTTGGCAGCATGCAACAGTGGCCATGTTTGCCATGGAAAAATCACATGGAGCTGTAAACATCTTGGATGAATTTAACAGCAAGGTGTATGAGTGCCAGTGACCCAGAGGTCTCAGAATTGCATTTGTTGCCATAGACAATGCAGGAACATAGTCAAGGCCATTTCAGACAGAGGCTATATCAGGGTCCTGTGTTTGGCCCACTGCATTAACCAGGTGGTATAAGAGTTTATCAAAAAAGAAGATTTAGTCATCAACATACTGACCATCTGAAGAGAAATCTGCACTCATTTCAGCTATTCTTTTAAAGCCTGGAAGCAGTTATGGATTACATGTTGAAATGTCAGTTTGAGCAGTACAAACAGATCAATGACTATGTCATTCAAAGAGGAGGGGATGCAGTTGGGAAACCTATGGACATGGATATGGACACATGGGGCCTAGTCAAATGCCTGATACAGATCCTACTCCCTTTTTAGTTTTTCACATGGGAAGTTAGCAAGGAGGACAGTGTGATGAGCCAAGTTATCCCGATGTTGCATCTGCTACAGGACCAGGTAAAGAAGGTGTCTGAAAGATTCACCCCTGCAGGTGTGAATGAAAACACAGAAGGGCATGCCTTGGTTGAGAGTCTACTCTTTTGCTTGGCTTGCAATGAAAAGCTGCAAAATGATATCATCTCATCCAAACAGTACATCTGTGCCACACTACTTGATCAATGGTACAAACAAATTCTGCCCATTTTCATTCCTTTTTCTGAAGGGAATGTTTCAAAATACAATAGGTGGATTGTTGAGCAAGCCAGAGACCTGGAAGACGAATGGCTGGAACTCAGAGTTCCACCTTGCAGTTCTGGGGTGCTGCCTTCAACTTCCAGAGAGGGCAGTCTTGTCTCACAGCAGCCAACAACACCATCAACCAGAACACCAACAACAACAGCAACAAAAGGACCAAACCCAACCTCTGCAATGTATTGGTTTCAATTGGCAGGGCTTAAGTCCTGTGCAGGGGCAATGACAAAAGACGTGGGCAAGTGGCAGCACCAATGACCATCCACACGGTGTTCTTGGAGTAACTGGATGATCCAAAAGAGGTCTATGTGGATCAAAACCCAATGATGTATTGGTAAGCAAAGATACACCAATGGCCAGAGCTCAGCAGGCTGGCAATAAAGTATCTGGCTTGTCCTTTAGCCAGTGTGTCTGCTGAGCGTGTGTTCTGCTGAGCGTGTGTTCTGGTGCCTTTGTTTCAGTGGGTAGGACCAGTATCTCCCCTCAAAATGTGAAGAGATTGACTGTGATCAAAATAAGCAACATTTCATACCACACAATTACACTGTTCCTGAAACAGCACAGGAGGAAGAGGAGGATGATTGGTGAGAAGTATGTTAGCTGACCAACTTCTGGGTTAACCACCTGCGTTTGAGAACAAACTTTACTTCCCAGACTGAGTATGCCAGAGCCCCCATAGAACCGTTTTTATTATTTCTCTTTGAACTTCTATCTTTGCGGGGAAAAATGTAGCTAGTTGAACATTATTATTTTGGTGTCAGATTTATGCTGCCCCACCATTTTCAGTCACATATATTGCTGGATTGCAGTTGGACCAGCATGCATTGAAGAAGCCTCAACAATTCCTTCATTGCATTGGAGACAATACCTGTCCCCCTCGCATGGCTATCCTTTTTTTGCATCACTTAGCACTACCAGGGCTGCACCACAAAATTGTAGATTTATAAGACTGCCAATATCAAATTCCAATGTGTTGCCTGCATCTCAAATGAATTGTGTTCCTACTACCTAACCAATCCATGCTTGGATTGGAAGAGGTAATTGCAACTATTGCAACGGAAAGTGAGAGATTGTATAAGTGATGATTGATGATTTATGTGGTGGCAGACAGTGAGGAAGGGTGTTGAACTGTGATGGGAACAAGCTTGGGATGATCTGTATTGTTTGGTGCCTGAGTGATAGACAATCATTTTTCCCTGGCGGTGATTGACCTTTACAAACTTACTTAGCGAAAATGATTTACCTGTACGGTCCCCTCCTATAATCGTTTTATTTTATCATCACCTAGGAGGGCTGCCCAAGATGATCATTTGGTTTACAAGACTACAAAATTCCAATCTGTTGCTTTCATCAAAAGTGAATATAGTGTACCTACCACTGTACTTGGATTGGAACAGGTAACCCTTGCACCAATGAGTGATGATCTGATAATTGAGTGATTTTAAGTGATGATTGATGATTCATGTAGTGGCAGACATTGAGGGCGGGTGTTGAACTGTAATTTGGGATCTTGCTTGAGACGATTTGCAATTTTTGGGGACTGAATGAAGGACAATCTTTTTTCCTCTGGAGGTGATTAGCCCTTTCCCACTTAGCCAGTTTTATGTGCAGAGTCCTCTCCTGGACATTCACTTTAGTTAACAAACAAAAACCTATGCAAAATGCTGCATTTCTGTTTCTCTACTTATTCTTCAACAGCAGTGCACTACACATCTAGCTTGTTTGGGTCATGAGTGGTCTGGGATGGGGTTACTTGGAGTCAGGCGGAAGAAGGCAGAACTCAGAGCGGGAGCCACAGGACTACTTCATCAACAGCTAGAAGCAGTAAGTTATTGACTTCAAAGGGAACTCATGAGTCTGAGGCCTAGTACTCAGCTATGTGGAATGTAGAGAGGTGCGATGATTTGGGAATTGATGCTGTGTGTGTTTATGCTTGTGTGTGTGTGTATCCAATGAGTGAAAGTGTGTTGCACTGGTGGCAAAAGTAAAACTCTGAGTCCCCTCTTGTTTTTTTGTTCTGCCTCTGACTCTTCTTGATACACTCCTCATGAAGATTACTTTCCTTCTTTCCTGCTCCTTGACTCTAAAATACAGTTTCTGTTTTACAATCTGCAGGCATTATAGTCTCATGCACAAATGAAAGGCAAAAGCTGAGCTAAACACCCCTGCTTACCTACTGGGCCAGTCCAGATAGGCACCCAAGAGTGATAGGCAATCCCAAAGAGAAAGCATATGCACCACCTACTTTTGCAACACAGTATCATTTTTCTTTTAGCAATCATATTTGGAGAACTAGGTGGGTGGGTTCACTCCCAACCTAGAAGAGACTTCGGCCTCGGGGACAGAAGGACTGTTTACAATGCATTTAACTGTACTGTGTGTTACTCATTTCTCAGTTTCCTTCAACAGCAGACTGATGACAACTTATGTGCTGCTCATTGCCCAGATAAATGTTGTCCTTGTTTAGTGTTTGTCTTTATTCAAACCTTTCACCAAATTCCCTTTCCCATCCATTCATCAAACTCCCTAACCCTCTTCCCCAGGGTTAAGTGATTTACTGAGGTGTGGCTTGATTTACACCAGAAATGGATCACACACTTGGGGGAGGATGTGGTGAAAGTAACACCATCTCACAGCAGGATCTTCTAAGCAATCGTCCACACTGGCCTCATTTACATAGCGGCACATAATTGACCGATATTTTAGTTATAGAACGAAGGACATCAGTCATCAGAATCATCATTCAGGCCTTGTGTTGCGTAACTGTAAACACCTAACCTAAGCTTGTCCACTCCAGACTATGAGTCCATTTTTTATGACTCGAGGATTTTTAAGTTACTAGTAGCTCCCCATTTTTCAAGTTACTGCTATTGCTATTTTTTGTTATTTTATCACTATCAGGAATTCTTCTTGTGCTATCATGTATTAGTCTGTTCTTAATTAATTGTAAAGCTTTGCTATAACCCACTAACTCCGTGTTTTTATTTTCATATAGTTACCTGCCATGGATAATCCTTCTGATTAATCCTACAGTATGAGCTCACCTGGGTGGAAGTGGGACCTCGCTCGTGAAGTTGTCATGCTTCTTTTTATTGCTTCATCTATAGTCAGGTAAGACAATTATGGAGTGAAGAAAACTAGTTAGGTTAGTAACTAACTAACTGACTGCTACTGCAAGTAATTGTTTATCTAGGTTGTTGTAGACAATATAGGTCATGGCAGTAGCCCCCCCAAATGGTCAAGATAGTTAGAGAGGTTTAACTCTAGAACTAAGTGGTTTGTGCTTACAAACATATAAACAGGCTGTAGAAAAAAGAGTGGAGAGGCGCACTCAATGAAGTCAGTCACACAAAGAGTCCATTAAATATGTAGATCTTCTGGGTTTTTTTCCCTTGGAAATATTCTTTATTTTCTTTCACATATAACGGCACAGCCAACGCGTTTCATCCCCATATGTGCCTTTGGGAATTTCGTCAGGGCATGTACTAAGTAGTCGAGTTGATCCGGTAATCCTAGATGAAGTTACGATAGGAAAGCCGTTGTGAGGAAAGATCGCAGTAGGTCACAATGTATGCCTGGGAAATGCTTGCCGCTTAGGTCCGAGTTGGAAGGTGGTTTGTGTACCCCGGGTTAGCCGAAACTTGCAGCTTACAAAGGTCAAGGTGTCGGTCAAACTTGGACCCCTTAGGAGAACTGCAAGGCGAAGGACCTACGGCGTGCTCCGGGAAATAACCGGCGTCGGTAGTTTCTTGTCTTCGCAATGTTGCGGAAGGTACCTCTGATAGGGTGACCGTTCTCCGCCGCTCCTCCTCGCGGAATAATGGAAGCGCCTGTGTAAAATTAAAGTCAGCACGGCAAAGTAAAAGTAAAACAAACTACTTCAGTTATAATTTTAATACAATAGAATACATTTCATCATATATACAAACAAACTTACTATCTCCACTCACAATAGGCCCACCCCTCTCCCCTCACAAACTGACCCAAGCACCAATGTTAGAAAATCTGAAATGTCCAATGAATAAAAAACAATGGTCCCAACTCCCTTCACACCTTCTCAACCCACAACAAGTCACTCCCTCAAAAGAAAAAAATTAAAAAGGACTAGAAGAGGGCATTATGTATTTGGGTTCGCAGCTGGTCCAGGCTCTGCTCCATCCTGAGAAGCCGGCTGTCCATAGTGTCTAGCTGCTGCAGGATGTGGTGCAGTAATGACTTGGCAGAGCAGGGGTGGCAGGAGTTGTGGTCTGCTGGTGGTGACGCCGGCAATGGGATGGCTGGGAACGTGGAGAATGAGGGGAAACGGCTGCACTTGGGCTCGGCTGAGACTGAGAGGCAGCTATTTCTGCCTTTTCTTTTTCATGATCCCCAGCCACTGGTATTCCTGCTGGATATGATCCAGTCTCTGCCGATGCAGACTGGCTACTATCTCCTGCCTGTTGGGTGCTACGGGTAGACTAGTAGGAGTAGCTATATGGAGAAAAACAAAAAGAAAAAAGACAAATTGTAAATAATGCTCTGGCAAACAATAGTTTTAAATTTTTGAGTGGTGCAGTAGCTATATATTGCTGGTCCCCTAGGGCCACTGGAATTTTATTTGATCATGATTAGGAGAGTCACAAGGTCATTTTTATGTTTTACCCACACATGACTCATATAAAAAGGACTGTGGCAGAAAAGAATTAGGCAGAATAAGAATAACACTCAATTAAAAAAAAACTGTGATTTGATTTATTTTTTCTTCTAAAGGCTTTCCAAGAAACTAAACAGACACTTTGAGTGGAAAAATTAATTACCTCTCATCAATGAGTAAGGCATTATGCACTATGGAGTACAAGTTGTGTGCTGTGCTAAATTAATGGTGCCATGCTCATTGTTAGTCAGCGTGTCAGGTATTTTGCTACTGTCTGCAGCAGGGGTAGCTGTAGTTGACAATTATCTATTTTTAAGTCCAATGGTCCTGCTCGCCTCCAAACGCCTTTCCCTTTCTACCCTCACTCAAAAGAGGAAGATGAATAATAATAATATACTATGTCACACATCTCATGTATGAAATGCAGATATTATCCTGTATGCCATAAGCAGACATTGGGGAAAATGATGCACTGCAATACAGCAAAACGAATGGGCTATGAGGATTGTATTTGTCATGTTTGTCACAGTGTATCTTATATGCCAAGCCTGACATCAAATCATGCACTTGCTTCCATTTTACTCACTGGCCTTGCTCACCACCACATATTATTTCCACACATTCATTTGCTGGGCAGTAAGGAAAGGAAACTTATCTTACTCTACTGCAGGGTAGGGTAGATGGATTAGGCAGGTAGGATAGAGCCTTTGATGTACAATAAAGGGGTCCCTACACTAATCATCGATTCGTCATCTTTGGCTTATTCAGTCACAGTACTAGTCGACGGAAATCAAAAGGGAAAAGTCTGTACTGGTGTAAAATAAATCTGTTATGGGAAACCATGAAATACATTTAGGACTCACTTCACATGGCTATAAAATCAACAGTTCGGGCTGGACTGTTCCCATGAGGCAAAGGGTCAAGGCTGATTTGCATATGGCCATGTCTGACCTGGGGTGGTGTGGAGTGCAAAAAAACGATGGATTTAGGCCCAGATCTCTGTACTGGGGTGAATGTATGACATTGTTCTGCATTCTGTCCATCAATTGTTGTTTTTGCATATAAAATCAACTGTGGCACATGCCAAGAAAGTATTTTTCAATTTTTTGGTAGGCTGGGATGGAAGAACTTAGGAAAAATAAAGGAGTGAAGTACTAAGAGGTGACTGAGTAGGCAAAGGGAAACACACCTTGTGAGTTCAGTTTGCAATGCATTAACATTTTTGAAGATGCTGTATTAACTGAAGCAGACATGCATTGCTTACTCAACACTGCAGTCCTGAATTGAACAATACTGCTCTTCGAACAAAAGTGGCAAAATGTCATGCGCTGGGAGGGTGGGTGATACATGATGGGTCATCAACACTCATTATGTGAGCTTTTGATGAGTTGCAGATAGATGAGGTCAAGGTAACTCAACCACGCAGCAGCTGGTAAAGCTGGGTGGTTCATGGTCTCGGGTGGACAACGCCCTGGTATTAGCTAGTGAGTATACTAGTAATTTTCAATAAGCAAGCAATTATGTGACTTACCAGTGTACGTCCCTGCCGCCGCTTCTCCTCCTCCAACTGACTCTCCTACTGCAGTGGCACTATTTGAGCCGGCATTGCCGGTGTTCTGTGTGGCTAGAACCAAACATTATACATTATATTTTAAATGCCAGATATTTCTCCCCTTCATATTTTCATACAAACCCCTCTCATAGCTCTTCATATCTGCCCACTTGTTGGTGTTGTAAGCAGCATTTAAACTAAAACTTTGAGATTGACAGTGAAATAAACCTGTGTATTAACCAATCTCATGATTAAGTTTCTTCAATAGTGAATAATAATTTTTCCAACTTTTCTATGTGCAACATGGTGTATGTCGCATCCTTCCTAGGGATCATGGTCTGTTCTTTACTTACATTGTATGGTAAAAAAAAGCTACTTGGCATTTAGGTATTTCCATGGGATGCGACCAGTTCGTAGCGTCTGTAAAGCCCAACTTAGTAGCATAAAAGACCTAAGTTGTGGTTGCCCATTTTGCATAGAGGACGTCACTCAGTATGATGTCAATAGCAGATGACACAATGTTACCCGGACAATATATCCTAGTGGATAAAGTGGTCAAACCATTGTCTACTACTGCTAGAACCTTTTCTAAATTTGCTCTGTCAATCTCACGTGGTCTCTCAGCAGCTTCCTGTTGTGAAACTTTCCACATTGCATTGTATACTTCAGACAGAAAGCGCTTTTGACTTGGTTTTCAAGGACCTAGTAAAAGAATATGTAGACCCATTTCATCAGAAGTAAGAGATAAGTGCTGTTTCACCTCAGACAACATTGAATGTTTAAGCCACTCTAGGCACAACTTTCCAATGATGTGTGTTGTTACCACACCTGCTTGTTGTGTCAGCACATATCATGTGGCTGGCCTATTAATCTTAAATGTCTTCGTGTTGTCTTGAAAACTTGTCTGACATCCGTTAGTATCTATTGGCCACATTAACCATCTCTCTGGACTGAAACATGAAGAATTGAATGTCCCAATCAAGCATGTAGTCTAATGTTTCCTCTGTGTAATTTGTAAACTATTGAAAATTCTTAAAACATACCAATCTGGGAATATTTGCTGTAAATCCTTTATCTTGGCTAGGCCGAAACAGGACACCTGCTACACAGTTTTATTCAGGAAACTCAGTTAGTCTGGTATAAGGCACGCTCTAAATAAAGCCTCATTCCACTGAACTGGCCAATCTGTTGTACCCATACAGATTTTAAAGCTATAATGTCTCTCCAAAAGGCAACCCCTTGTGTCGACAACTGGAAATAAAAGATGCAGAATGAATCAACATTGTATCAGTTAGCATAATGTTCTTACCTGGAGAAGGTATTAAAGTATAATAATATGAGTCTGGGTCTGCTGAATGGTGTCCAGAGAAATAAGCACATTTCTGTACAAATGTATTTGTGCTCCTTATAGTAGTTTAGGGCAGTGTTCCCATTGTGTGTAATTAAATACTGCACGGGGAGTGCTTGCTTTACGTAAATAACAGTGACCATAATGGTGAAAACAGAACATTTCATTATAATTCAATGTACCATCATACATTTTTTTACTAATGAAAACAGTATAATGCTCTAAGTCAGCAAGCATTTCATGTACTGTGTGAATGTCCCATTCTACAATCATCAGAGATAGTTCCAGGAATAATTACATTGTTCACAGGAATATGGAATACATAAGGTATTTGCAAAGTTTTAGTCAGTCCAAATATATCGCTGGTACCTTATTCCATACAATTCCATCGGAACAGCTGAATGTTCACCAGTGAAAGGTATCTTCACACTTTGTGTGATAAAGACTGAGGCATCCAAACCTTGTTTACCAGTTCAAAAGCAGAGCATTCTGGGAGACAGTGTCCTTTCAGAAGCCAGAAAAAGAATGTCACAAAACCAATCCAAATAAAGAGGATCAGTAATGAAATTGCAATCCAAATGTATATCAATGGAGGCATAAAGTATGTCTTCTTGAGCCACATGAAAAATTCCTGTGGTCCTCTTTGTAGAGGTGGATCTGGGTCTGATGAATCCCAAGATAAGTCATCAAAGTTGACAAAGTAGCCTGAGGCTGTTTGTACAAAATTTGGAGGATCATGAAGCTGTAAAGAACTGGTAGATGACTCTAATGTTGGCACATTGGGGTATACATCATCCTTTTCTGGGGGAGAATTGGAACATGTGTTTCTGCACATGTTCATTGTAAGGCATTTGTTGAAGTAACAAGACAAAACGATACTTCAGTTGCATCTGTCCACAGCCGGGTAGAAGAAGCTTCATTAACAGCTGAAACCTCCAGTAGAGTATTTAGACAAGACAGTTAACTGCCCAGGAGCCCTTTGGCCTGCTATGTAGAACTAGCCACATGATGTGGCTTGATGAGTTCTGTAGACACAAAACTGTTGTGGTTGCTGCCAGCAAAGGGTAGTAAAAGTTCAGTTCTGGTACCTTTAACAGCCAGGATAGGCACAGGTGCTCTGTAGAATGGCCCAAATTCCTTCTTCTCCTGGACCAGATGACCGATCTTTGGAATCCAACCAGGAGGAGCTGCCACTTCCTTCACTTCAACAGTGGTAGAATAATTCTGCTAGATGTTGCTCTGAGCATCTTGGAAATTTTTCAGTCCCTATAAAATATCCAAACTTTCACTGATATCAAAAAGCGTTTCCACGGCCACTGTACTGGGTCTGTCAAGGTCTGGAACCCATATCTTAAACCCGAACAGGATCTCAGAGGAAGTCCGACTTACCAGGGATTTTGTAAGCAAAATATTGAGGGCTTTCCCTACCCCCATACAGGTGGTGAACCCAACTTCAACCAGAACCTAAAACCCTAGCTGTTAAAGACAGCTTTTAGTCTTGGCTCTTCACTACTGTTTTTCCCTTGGGATGATAGTGGGAGGAATACTGCACAGTAACACTCAATTTTCCAATGGTCTCTCTTGTAAGCCCTGGATGTGAATGCCAGACCCTGGTCTGCTTGGAAAATGCCTACTGCATATGGCCCGATGAAGACTTATAAGTCTTATAGAACAGTTCGGATTTCAGACGATTGCTGTGGCCATATCCATAGGAATAGAGAGCAGGAATTCACTGCTACCATGATGAACTTGTAAGCCCAATCTGAATATACGGTGTCGTACAGGCCTCAGCCAGACCCGCTAGTGCAAGGGGTTCGCCCTTCTGTGCACGAAGTCCTCAGACCCCAGAGGAAAGAAGTTGGCACGGAAACTGGAAATACAAAACATAACGTATATTACACCTCATGAGGTGGTGCTACAATTCAAACAGTACCCTTTGGCATTGCAAGAAGTAGCACAAAGGGCTACTGTACACATGGTTTATTTATACCCACACAGGGGCTAAAAAAGAAGGCGGTACAAAGCATAAGAGCACAATTTATGTCCATGTAAGGCAATATCGAGAAGCACAATCGATCCGTGGGAGGAGCTATCAGACTTGGGGTCTCAGCTAACACATTCCAATCTAAGGCTAACCATTAACAGATGCGGACCCTAACGGTCAGCGGCAAAACAAGGGGATGCTAATAATAGCCTGTTGCCGGGCAGATTCAAAGGCCATGAGCAGAAAGGTAGGACAACGCACTTGGTCGACACAAGGCAGCGTGTGGCAGACAACTTGGCTGCCGTGAATCCAAAATGGATGCCACTAAATGTCAAGATAACAGCTAGAACTAAGATGTCTTTTGCTAACGCTCAACCCAATCGCTGCTAGAATACAACAGACAACCCTTTTAGCGTTAGCTAAAGACATACTCTCTTTTAGGGTAATCTGTGTACTAATTTTGTACATCTATGCACATTATGCTAGTTACTTCTTTGTCCACTATGTGTTGTGCTTTCATGGCATTCCTTTTAGATGGTATACAGGCAGTTATGCACATAGAACAGAGCATTGGGCCACAGTGGATACACATACAACAGGTGAAAATCACTGCAATTGCAATACATAAAACAACCCCAGGCAGAAACTAGAGCCCAAAACCATCCAGCAAAAGTCCAGGTGCCATTTTTTACATGAATATCGGCAGCGATCTTATGCAGTTTAAGAATTGCCTCATATACTGAAGGCGAGTTGTCTGGGATAAAGACACAACAACTACTTCCGATAACTTTACATGCTCCTCCTCTATCTGCTAACATGACATCTAACACCATCATGTTCTGAAGAGTTACAATTCTAGCAACTTGCAACTCCTCTGTAATATTTCCAGGGGCTACAGCAGTTTCATTAGTGACAGCCTCCACAACTCTTGTCAATCGTCGTATTTTCCTACTATTTAATGCAGCACCCACAAAAGGAAACAGGCTTAAATTAAAATCAACATATTGCTGCAGACTAGTGTCTGTTTGGTCTATATCATCAATTCGTATTGTCCTTTTATAACGATTCATAGAAATGTTTCTAAACAATTTAAAATCTTGGTGATACGAAGCAGGTGCTAGGAAAACAGGAGGCAATAGGAAGGAAACATAACATATACCAGACCACCCTACAGGCAGTCTATGATATCCATGACTTCCACATACTAGATATGTGTTATGTGAAGCCAGGAAGGTGCTCTCATTTATTCCATCCATATTTAATACAACAACACAATCACTAGTTCCAACTGGAATTCGTCCAGTACTTTGTACACAAAGGTCTGCTTTTGTCCGTGTAACAGTAATTACAGATTCATTGCTTGTGGTAGAGTCTCTTGTATGAGTGAAAACATAAGGCGTAGAAGCATTGTTCGGTCGATATTCTTCCCATTCCCATATAGTTCCATTCGCTTGGGGATACCCATGTTCATCTTGGTAACACGCTTTATTCAGACGGAATAGAAGTCCACCTAGGTTTTCTGTTCGAAAAGAGAAGAGTGTACCAAGCTCGACAAGAACCATTATGCGAAAAAGCAAGTGGAATAAACGGTGTTCCACCCTTCTTCTGATGAGCTGGAAGCATACCACATATCCAGCAATTCGTGGTATTAGTTGCATTGTGAGTGTGGTGGAGCATTTGACCAAACGTATTATTCAAATAAGACTCTCGATGCTTATACTCATGATACGGAAGAGTGAAATGCTGATGTTCTTCTGGAACTGGAGTAGTAGGAACCACAAAAAACTCACGAGCAGGAATCATCATTTCAACAGACCAAGTGATTACTGCTATAATTGTCAAAACAACAAAAACAGCTAACACTCCTAAAGTCTTTTTCTTAGTAGTTATCATAGTCACAAAGTCAATTCTCTTCAAACTAAAAAATAGAAAAAACAAAAATAGTCAATGAGCTCTTTACCCGTGGGTAGACGTTGTTTCTTCACCACAGATCAAGACAGGTATCACTACACTACGCAGGGCTGATCCCCCTCCCTTGTCATATTGGCATTCCATTTCCACTACCCAGAGCGGTTGCTCAACCAGTCTCGCAAGAGAAAAACAAAAACTGTAGATCACTTCCTCGATCTCAAATTGTATCGCGTTGCTCCAGGAGTCGCTTGGTCCGGGAAGAACTCCGCAGATCCGTCAGGTGACACAGCAGGGCCTTTCTCCATAGTCAGGATGTCTCGATGATCGGTCACCACAGCAGGTTCCACCAAGGTCGACAATACCTTCCGACAGTGGGTGCTATGCACCCAGTTTTTCTTGTTGGTGATTCAAACTGCCGTTCTCGTGGCAAGAAGCACTTGTTCTGGTCCCCGCCACCTCGGCTCCAGGCTGTTTGACCTCTCAAAGACCTTTACCATTACAAAATTGCCAGGACGGAGTTCATGGCCCTCACCTTGGGATTTATCGGGGAGCGCTTCTCGAACCTGTTGATGAATAGAAACCAAGCTTTCAGTTAATTGTGCCAAATAGTCATTCATTAAAACACAAGATACATCATACACAGAGCTCGGTTTCGGAACTCCCCAAATGTTCATTGGCCGTCCGAATACCACCTCGTACGGGGTGAGACCCGTTCTAGAATGTGGTACTGATCTGAAGGACAACAACGCCAATGGCAACGCATCTGGCCAAATCAAATTCGTGGAAGCTTGGATTTTCGCAATTTTTAGCTTTAGAGTAGCGTCATACCTTTCCACTAATCCTGCCGATTGTGGATGAAACACAGCATGAAATTTCTGCTTGATTCCTAATCCTTTCAGGACATACTTGATAACTTCCCCAACAAAATGAGGTCCGTTATCATTCCATAAAAGTCTGCAAACACCAAACCGCGGGAAGAACTCCTTCAGTAGCACCTTGGCAGTGGTAATAGCAGTATTGTCTTTTGTGGGATATGCCTCAATTCATTTACTGAAGGCACAGACCACCACTAGAACATACTTTAAGTTATTACACCGCTCAAGCTCAATGTAGTCCATTTGCAGGACTTCAAAAGGTGCAATTGGTGTAGCAAAACCTCCAGATGGAACTCGCGTCCCTTTTCCAGGATTGTATTGTAAACAAATCAAGCAAAACTGTACTACTCTCTTAGCTGTGCTAGCAATTTCTGGATGCTCCCAAACTTGCGTAAGCATTCTCGTTATTGCGGAAGCTCCAACATGTGCTAGCCCATGTGCCATCTGAACCATAGGTTGTACGAAAGCTATAGGCAGCTTCCGTCGGTCCATCTGCTTGTTTCTCCAACAACCTTCGTCATCTAACTCTCCTTCTTTAGACCACTGTTCACGTTCTTTTTCAGAGGCTGTCTTCTGTATCTCTCGCACTTCATGCCTAGCATTGTGCCATCTCTCAGCTTGCGACTTCACTACATACATAGAAGTGGTATTTCTCTGCATCGCAGTTTCACGTGCTACGTGGTCTACAAAGGCATTTCCCTGTCCAATCTTGTCTGTTACTTTCTTGTGTGCACTCCACTTCACTATGGCTACTTTCTTGGGACATGTCAATGCAGTCAAGAGATTATGCACTAATTCTCCATGCATTATCTGTATTCCATGAGATGTAAGAAAGCCTCTTTCCTTCCAGAGTAGGCCAAAATCATGCGCTACTCCAAAAGCATAGCGGCTATCTGTGTAAATGTTCACACACAAACGAGCACAAAGTTCACATGCTCATGTCAAAGCTATCAATTCAGCTGCTTGAGCCGATTTCTGTGGTATGCGAGCTGTCTCCACTATAGTTTCAAGCATGGTAATTGCATATACGGCTGAGGTCATACCATCTGGTAATTTCAAACAAGACCCATCAACCCACAATTCACCATCCACATCTGGAAGGGGCATATCCTGCAAATCAATGTGACCCTTTGTCTGTTCCTCAGTCAGGAATATACTTTCGTGCGTTTCTTGTGACTGAGGCTGAGTCGCCGGATATGGAAACAAAGTAGCTGGGTTCAAAGATGCACACCTCCACAATGTAATGTGGGAGGCTAGCAATGTCAGTTCATATTCTGTAAGACGAGCGCTACTTAAGTGCTGCGTCTTTGTCTGATTCAAAAGGGCATCAACAGCATGAGGTACTAATACTAACAATTTGTGTGACAAAACTATTCCCTCACTCTGTCGAATTGATACAGCTGTTGCTGCAACTGAACGAAAACACCCAGGTAATGCTCTAGCAACAGGATCAAGAACTGCTGAAAAATATGCACACGGACGTTGCTTATCGCCGTGTAACTGAACCAACACTGACAATGCACATCCATCTTTCTCGTGTACGTAAAGTGTGAAAAGCTTCGTGTAATCTGGTGTACCTAACACTGGTGCTGAACAAAGGGCTTGTTGTAACTGTTGAAAAGCACTTTCACATTCCTCTGTCCATGGAAGGGGTACTGGAGTATCCTTCGTCAAAAGCGCTAATAAAGGCTTAACAATGTGTGAAAATCCCAAAATCCACTGTCTACAAAATGAAGTAAGACCCAGAAATGCACGTACTCCCTTCTGTGTGGTGGGAACTGGCATGTCTAAAATTGCTTGTATGCGATCTGATGTCAATGCACGTCCCTCCTTAGACAAAAGGTGACCTAAGTAGGTTACCTTTAGTCTACAATATTACAGCTTCTTTCGAGAGACTTTGTGATGATGTGAAGCAAGAAAAGAAAGCAAAGACAGAGCACATTTTTCACACTGTTCCGAAGTGTCGGCTGCCAATAAGATGTCATCGACATATTGTATGAGAGCCACACCCTCGGGTAACACAAAAGAATCAAGTTCCCGTTTCAATGCTTGACTGTAAATGCTCGGACTCTCAGTATAGCCTTGAGGAACTCTACAAAATCGATACGATCGATTATTCAGAGTGAAACCGAACAAATATCGGCTGTCAGGATGAATAGGGATCGAAAAGAAAGCGTTCTTCAAGTCTATCACAGAAAATGTAGTGGCAGTCGGAGGAACCAAAGTAAGGAGTGTTGTGATGTCAGAAACCACGGGATACTGTGGTACGATAATCTTGTTCACCTCCCTCAAATCAATGATGAACCTATAGACTCGTGTATCAGTGTCTCTTTTCAGAATCGGGAGAATCGGACTATTGCAAACATTGAATGGAACTTCCTCAACAACCCCAACTTGGATCAAATCATGCACAATTCGTATGAGTGATTCTTCTCCCTCCTGTGAAATCCTGTATTGTGGCAAACGAGGTAACACAGCTAACTCCTTGATACTAATTTGAACCGGGGGAATAACCATCTGACCCACATCAGTATCTGAGGTAGCCCACAGAGATTCAGGAAGTGAGGCTAGTGCAACATCTTCTTTAACAAGACAAATTCTGTCAAGCTCGGAGTAATTATCATTTAAAAGGTAAACAACCTTTACAACAAAACTTTTACAACGACCTACCATTACAACGCAACTTTTACAATGCAAACTATTACAACACATTGCTCTGGGGGGCGCTCTAGGATAGGGAATAGGTTAATTTACTATCCAATAACATTCCCTACTATCCACGGGGACTGGAGTTGGAATAGTAAATTAAACTATTCACTATCCAGCGCCTAAAAGCATTATGCGTTGTAATGGTATGCGTTGTAAAAACCGCGTTGTAAAGGTAGGCGTTGTAAAAGTATGCGTTGTAACTTCATACATCCCATTTAAAATGACACGCACCCCTTCAGGAGAACATCGTATCGTGGCTCTAAAATGTTTCAACATATCAAGACCCACAATATTGTCTGGTGTGTTTGGGGAAAGCAAGAACGGACATGGAGCACTAAATTTATCTACATAAAATAGGAGTGGTTGTGACAATGGGCTAAGGGAAGGTGTTCCATCGAAACCTATCGAAGTAATAGTTGTGCCAGACAGGGGAGCCCTCGGAACCAATTGTTTAGACAGAGCGCTACGAGTAGCTCCTGTATCAACCAGAAACCGATCCGTAGAATCCAAAACATGTGCTGTAACATAGGGACCCGTCTGATCTACTGGAACTTCAACTGATTCCTTACCCCATCCTAGGCAATCCTATGCATGAGCAGAGTCGTAAAGATCAGGCTGGACATAATCAGACATTTGATATTGATTTCGTCTATCTAAAGTGTTCTGACTATTCTGTGGGCGTACATTTGTGTCGGGTTGGACACAATCATTCACATTTCCCCGAGGCCCCGAAGACCCTGAACCATTTCTCCCCTGGCGCCGCCCACGTGAATCCTGCTGGGCGCGCAACAATGGGCAATTACGCATCCAATGGCCAAACTGCTTCCAATACGCACATTGATTGATAGACAAATTCGTACGAGTGTAAGGAGTATTGAGAGATCCTCATCCGCCTCTATCGTAGTTTCTATCAGGGCCCCTATCATAACCTCTAGAAGGCGGACCATAAACCTGAGCCAACATAACTTTTGTTTTTAACTCTTTAGATTTCTTGTCCTCATTCCCCTTCGCCTCCGCTTCCTGGCGCTCATAATATTGAGCCATCGTTAAAACAGAGGCCGGAGAGGATGTAGTCCAAGAACTTTCGCTAGCTTTTAGACGGCTGGCTATCCCTGGTAACAGATTCGTAACATATTTATCGACAAACAAATGCCTGCCGGTATCATCTGTTAAAGACTGGCCGCTAAAATCATATAAAGCTTCCTCAAAGCGTGTAAAGAAATCAGAAACCGATTCATCTGTCTTTTGTTTACACGATGCTAAAACAGTCCAATCAATCTTTTAGGGGGGATAATCGTTTTAAGTTTAGTCAAAATGGCTGCAGGAAGATCTAATATTAACCGATGCGGCTTTTGGGCGGGTTCTCTATCCGTATCTAGCCGTTCCAAATCTTTACATTCAGCACCAAAAATAGCACGGTCATCAATTTTTCGAACATTCCTCCTCATATCTGGAGGCAGAATTAAACCGAAAAACAAATCTATATCACATAAGGTCATAGTACAGGAATTTAAAGCGCCTTTGACTTCCTCACAAAAGGCAGCTGGATTTTTACGCGGATCAGGCACGCAGCTTGAAGTGCCATTACATCTGCTCTATTCCAAGGAGTGTACACCCAATTACAAATGAAATATCCTTTAGAATCAACAGAATTTTTATCGTCACTATCACCCATTCATTTAGGAGGAACATACAAGGGCGCAGCTTCCCGCATAGGCCTCATGTCGGCAGGTTTTATCTTATCTGTTTCGAAGACAGGGGACTGCGACTCTCCGGGTGGATTGGACTGTGGAACGCTGTTCGCAATCTTTTTCTGCTCCTGCAGGAAGAACGCCTCATTTCGTAATTTAATCAATCGTCTAGTCGCATCGTCTACCTGGGAAAAAACAAAAGAACCATCACGTAGCTGTTTACGATCAGTTGCTATAACATGAGGTTCTAAGACTGGAGAGTATTTTCAAAACTTTTCTACAACTTCATCAGTAAGTATTGCAAGAAAATATAACTGCTCCTTTTCCGACCAATCCTTCATAATAGCTAAAAGTTCAGGGGCAGAATCAGTTTTACGTAATGTCAAACGAGCAGCTTGTCGAAGTTCGGCCGAACGCGCAGTAGTCAACATGCGCCTTTCGTTGGTACGGAACGGAACGGCACATGGAGGTGGAGGTCGATCTAATAACAAAAAATCATCTTGCGATTTATTAAGGACAGGATAGAGAGGCTGACGGACAGGATATTGGCCAGATATCTGCAACCTATGTTCTTTTTCCTCTCGCTCCTGTAATTCTTTCGCTTCTTTCTTTCTCAATTCCAGCGCTTTCTCATACACAGTCTTTCGCTGTTCTTTTTCAATCAACGCTTGCTCACGTTTCTCTTGCTGTCGTACTTCTTTCTCCCACATTCGCAAACTTTCAAACATATCACGTCTAGACCTTCGCTCAAACAAACATCGTTCCACATACTCAACCTTTCGCGCATCAAATGACCCATGCAGTGGCCAAAGTAACTCAGGATCCTTTTTGGTGTATTTATGCCACAACGTGCTGTACATTATGGCAGAAAGACCAAACTTCACATACATATCCCTATTAGGCGTCCCTTCTGGGGGAGCCGGCTGTGATTCCTCAAGTCGTAAACTGGTACCATTACAAAAGCAGCACAACCTTCGAAGTGCGCTAAAAACAGGCATGCCAAAAATAATGCAAAATATACACTATTATACGTAAAGTAGCGCTTAAGGTACTTTTCTTAGTACGTTGCGCCGTTCAAATCAAAAGTTGAGGAAAGGTCCTCGCATGACCTGCCTATATGAGTTGCAACACATATATACCAAATTCAAATGCAAAATTCAAATACAAATACCAAAGTAGACTAGTCTATTCCCAAATACAAATATGCCACAGTAAGTGTTCCTAAAACTACCTTACCATACAAGGGCATCCAAAACCTACAATAGGCTCCGCAAAACAGCTCTTACCAATCATAGGCTGTCCAGGTTCCAACTGCCAAGTTCTAAATTCGACCAAACGGTCACTGCGTGGCAGACCAACAGAAGAGATCTCAGTCGAGGACCGGCGCCACCTGGATGGTCGGATCGGAAAGATGGGAAGAACCGCCTCGGGTGCCAAGACTCGGGTCTCCTCTGGCAGCGATCGCATCCTCAGCGAGGTTCCGAACCTTCGTCACGACCAATCCTTCGGGCATCCGAGTCGCCGATGAGCCCCATGTGTCGGGCGCCAATTTGTCATACAGGCCTCAGCCAGACCCGCTAGTGCAAGGGGTTCGCCCTTCTGTGCACGAAGTCCTCAGACCCCAGAGGAAAGAAGTTGGCACGGGAACTGGAAATACAAAACATAACGTTTATTACACCTCATGAGGTGGTGCTACAATTCAAACAGTACCCTTCGGCATTGCAAGAAGTAGCACAAAGGGCTACTGAACACATGGTTTATTTATACCAACACAGGGGCTCAAAAAGAAGGCGGTACAAAGCATAAGAGCACCATTTATGTCCATATAAGGCAATATCGAGAAGCACAGTGGGAGGAGCTATCAGACTTGGGGTCTCAGCTAATACATTTCAATCTAAGGCTAACCATTAACAGATGCGGACCCTAACGGTCAGCGGCAAAACAAGGGGATGCTAATAATAGCCTGTTACCGGGCAGATTCAAAGGCCATGAGCAGAAAGGTAGGACAACACACATGGTCAACAAGAGGCAGCGTGTGGCAGACAAAATGGCTGCCATGAATCAAAAATGGATGCCGCTAAATGTCAAGATAACAGCTAGAACTAAGATGTCTTTTGCTAACGCTCAACCCAATCGCTGCTCGAATACAACAAAGGGTCTGCAGTGGTCCAAATATACACAAGCCAAAGGCTTGTCAGAGATCAATAGAGGTGTCTATGATGGGCGTTCCATGATGGAAGCTTTCATCTGCTGGCAGATATCACATTTTAGGACAAAGTCCTTGGTCTGTTTGTGTAAACCTGACCACGAATAGTGTTGCGGCAGTAGTGAAGCTGTAGCCTCTACCCCCGGTGAGCAGATGCCAGTCCCTCATGTGCTGCTAGGATCAACCTCATCCTGAGATCTGAATTAGGTATTATTCTATCCCCCACTCCAGGAATATTAGCAAATGGAAAGTTTTGCACACTTTACTGTAGGAGTATTTAGTTGCAAAGCCTTTAGGCAAGAGGGTGCCATCGCTTGCAGCGTTGATAGCCGTCATGATGTCTCCATCTATCCTTGTACAAGAACGAGTAAGTTCAGTGACTGCAGCAGTTTGCACAGTTGCTTTAGCAGCTTAGTCAGCCATAAAATTCTCTGCATCATGTATTCCTACATGCCAAAGACTCAGTATGTGTAGCACATGAATCTGTGGAAAACATGCTTTTAGTTTGGCCCTTGTCCCCAAAGCATCTTCTGCTTTATCGTGTACCATTTGGAATCTCTGAATCCATTCTGGTTCCAGTTGTGTAAGTACTCATTATAAGACTGAACACAATAATAAGAACCATACACTATGAGTGTGGGGAATCTGGGATCCGTATTCTCAAGTACGAGAATTAGAGCTTTTGGTTAAGCCAGCTGTGCAGTGCAATCACTAAGTGACTACGTGTATGTTTTATGAGCTTGTAATTCTCCATCCTGCATTCAACGCTTTACTGCTGCACATGCAGCAGAGTGTTGGTGCTTTATCTCTACTACAGGCTGAGCAGAACAATCAGTGTATATTATGTGATCAGATGGATCTAGAGGCATGACTTCATTGGACAGAGGATATTCATGTTCATATTGGAGATATGCTTGTGTATGTAGTGTAGAGTCAATATCAAATATGTATTCTGCATCTGTTGCTGTGAGGGAGTTGGCCTATTGTATCCATCTTGGATGTAAAGCTTTTGCATTGGGAACGTTGGCCTTTGTTACAGTCGCTAAGCCTGTGATTGGGGTCATGACAATTATTAATTTCCCTTGAAACAATGATCTTTCTTTCCCGACAGCAGTCAGCACTGCTTTGCGAATTTGATTTCTCTGTCGGTGCAAAACGCATTTCTGCATTTGTATATAAATGTGATTTATATGCAATGGGTACAGTGTCTCCTTCATTGAAAGTGACAAAGGTGACCCTGATGCACCTGCACTTATGTGGATCACCGGGTTTGTGGTGTTAACGTGTGTGTGTAAATGCTTTGAGATAACATGTCCGCTTGTACTGAACGTAGAATTTTTGTGTGTTCAGATGTCCAATGTGAACTTCAAAAGTCTGTATGAATCAAGTCATAGAATGATTTTACCCGTTCAGCATAATCTGGAATGTACGTTCTGCCAAAATTTAGGAAACACAATATTGATTGGAGTTTTTTAATGTGTTTGGCGGCTATAGATGCTCACAGTGCTTCATTTGACAGATCATCTACCAAGAACAGGAGACTGAGATAGGCAATTTTTGATTTTTGGACATTAAATTTGTATCCATGTTAGCAAGTCCCAAAATGATGTGATCTACTCTAGCCATGTGAATTGACAGGTCTTCATCCATCAAGAATATGTTATCGCCATAGGACAATGCCTGGTCGTCAAAATCTTGTAAAGTTCTATTACTTGAGCTGAAAACACCTTGGGCTATTCTTAAACCTTGGGGCAAGCAACTGAGCTGTTTTTGAGAACGTAGTATGATAAATACAGTTAAGTACCTGCTTTCAGGTGCTATATTTTGGCAGAAAAATCCATTTGATATGTCTAATGTGGTTTTGTGTTTTTTACGTACTATATTGTTCATTAATGCCGGTCTATGCGCGTTCTGTACCATAAATGTACATGTAGCAGTATTTATGTGTTTGTGATCTAAGACAAAACAATATGAATGGTCTTGTTTTATTACTGGAAACAAAGGATTATTCATAGGTGAGGTGCAACTTTCTATTACTCCTTGGTATTCAAGTTGTGTGAGTATTTCTCTATCTTGTTTTTTAGCCTCATGTTTAATGGGGTATTGTCATTGTGAGTTTGCAGCACAAGAAGATGTCTATTTGTTTTGCATGGAAAAATTATAAATATGCCCCAAAATCCTGCAAGAAATACGCCAGGCTTCCTGATATTGTGTGCTTTGTTTGTGCTCTTGTTACAATCAACCTTTTAACTCAATCAAATCAAATGAATCCCCTTGATTTTATCCCTAAAGCACTGTGGACAGATTTATCAGGCAGTTGTGTTTCCCTTGCGCCATAGCAATGGGCGCAAGGTGGATACGCAGCTACTAAGTAAGATTTATCAAGTCACTCAAGGTCACCTTCTGTCGCTTGACAATTCTAGTGTAATGCAGCAAAGCACAAATCGCTGTGTTGCGTTACTTTCCCCAGAGAGGCGTTCCATGGATGGAGCGTTGGTGTTCACATGAATTCATCTATAGATTTTGTGGGCATTTCCAGATTTCCCATTGCTGGTAGACCGTGAATGATCCAAAATTTTAAGTCTCCCCAGGTGAGGCATAACAAGGAGAAATATATTTGTTTCTCCTATGTTTTTCCTCTTTCAATGTGTACTGCACTCTGCAGCACACATAGAAAGAGGGAAATGCTTCTCTGGATTGTTGTTATGCAGGAAGGTGCCCCTTCTTGCATGAAAACAATCCTATCTGCAATGCAGGCACCCTTGCACCACAATGTAAGGGTGCCTGAGTTGGCGTAGGAAGCACTTTGTGCGCCAGTGCAAGGAAAGGACAAGACAGTGCCGTATAATGTTAAATATGGTACATTTCTGCCATTTCCCTTTTGCGCCGCAAGGTGTCTTGCTGCAGTGCATGAAAGTTTTATAAATGTGGCTCCTAGGCAATGCTAATAACATAAATAATTTTCTACCACATTGGAAATTGCAATTCAAGCTTTTGAAGTGTTAACAAATTACAAAGGATTTATTGCACAAGATAAATTCAATGTAGAATCTCAATTCTTGCAGTTAATTGTAATAACTGAGTATGTAATGAAGTCCTTTAAGATACTCTAACCAGGGTCTCCAACCTTTTCTGTTATAAGAGCTACTTATGTTCAATGAAAATCATCACAAGCTACTAATGTTAGTGATGTAATAGTGACTACCACATTCAAGTTTGTAAGCATTGATCACGTCATTGCATCTGGCAGGGTTGCCAGCACAAAAGTAAAAAAATGCATTAACAATTTGGAATTTGTCTACATGGGTAATAGCTATAGCTGTAAACCCACTGGAACCCCAAGGTTTTAGTAACATGACTAATTACACCACGTGATTTAATCAATAAAATAATAGCTTTAAGTAATGTGGGAAATTCAACCATTTTTCTCCACGCATATTGTTATGGGTTCTGAAAACACACAGAACTTCATCTCAAATACATATGTTTTACATATATCAAATCAATCTAGCAACGCTTTCTATATTAGTAGGCTGGGCTGAACCAAAGCAGAAATACTTTCAGGTGACTTGAGAACTACCATTAGCTTACGAGCTACTCGTTATAGACACTCACTCAAATGGGATAAGGCTACATCAAGGCTAAAATAACTTAACGCGAAAGCCTTTTAAAGACAAAACAAACTATTAATGGAACTTTACAATTTACCGCTATTCATTTTAGGGCATGTATATTTGGTCACAATAATCATGATTCCTATGTGTCTATGTCTATAGAGCCATAACTTGTTATATTTCTCGCAATTTGTCAAACAGCCCCAATCAGTCATTACATCATCTGTAAAGAAGTCATGGAAGTCTTGTAGAGCTTACCATCAATTGAATTTGCTCCTGAAGAGTGAGGTATTGTACCATCTGATTCTAGGAGGTATTACTGGGAATCTTTAAGAAGAAGAAGAATGAATTCAAAATATGTTATGATCACAGATACATTAAATAGAGTGTTATTTCATAACTTATCAACCAGGAAAAATCGTTTAAACTGAACCACCTGATATTCTTCAAAATGGTATGTCATAATAGAATCTTAACCTTGATAAAAGTCTAATATGATATTATTTACTGATATGGTGTTCCAAATGTATCATGTTACTTCTTTCCCTACTTGGCATAATGTCTTATTTTTGGTAAATATGACATAATTGGGTGTAAATTGTGTTGCCTATCATACACAATTTTATCAGATTATGACTTTCAAGATCTTCAGTACAAAACTGACCTTAAACAGTTCCCTCTATTCAAATGTTTCAAAGGACTTTTAAAACCGATTTTCCAGGGGGAGTTTGTAAGAGAGTCTCATTCGGTTGTTCTGCACTAAGAATAGTTTGTGACATAGCACAATACATTATGTGCCACTGCAAATGTATCACATTATGACAAGGATCTATAAAACTACTGGGTGGCTACGTCAGCAAGATCTTAAGACTTCATCTGTGTGCCAAGATGTGGCACAATATATACCAACTATGGGGCATACTTATCAAAGAGTTGTGTCCCACTTGCGCCTTGTAAGGGGAAGCAATGGCAATACAACTATTAAGTTATTTTTATCAAGCCACACAAGGCCTACTTGCGTGGCCTTGTGTGGCTTGATATATCTAGAGTAACGCAACACAGAGCAAATCGCTGTAAAAATAAGCTGTAGATATTTACACACCTATCAAACAAGTAACTAGATTAATGACTTGCTGCCATTCTCTGAGAATTCAGGGCCTTCCATGGGTATGGCAGACAAGGCAGAGTACCTGGCAGTCCAAAACATGAAAACAAGTAAACAACCCACACTTATTGAGAGAAAACGCCCAAAATATGAAGGACAATTAATTTCTGTTTTTCAAAAGCAAACTCCCACTTTGGGAGTTTTCTTTAACGCCTTAACCGCGGCTGTTTTTCCGCCGCGGTACGGGTGTTCTGAACAGTGGGTGGGGCTGCGTCGGCTGTTGGCCGACAGCAGCACGCAAGGGGTTGAAGCAAAAAAAAATGCTGTGAAGGCGCTTTGAACAATGTGTCACGCAGAAAAAATGCAGGTCCTTCAGAGGAGCTACTGGGAACGGCTTCTTTGAAGGCACGGAGGTCTCTGCCTGTCTGGCAATGATCTCTGAATTTGGACGGCCATATTATGGCAGGGCATTGGAGTAAATCAGTCATCTTTTTATTTCTCAATTAATTAAAATTGCTGCTGTTGCGAAATACAAACATTAAAACAGTTAAAAACAGGAATCCCTCCACTTCCCTGGCACAACCGAGGGCAGCCTGCCAACATCTAAGTGGGGGCCATAGAGATATATATTATATAGTACACAACCATAATTATAAGAAGCAAGACAGTTTAGCACATTTAAAGGCACATGGTCAAGGGTTGCTGCATTGGATTTACAGAGCTAACAAGATTCATGATAAAAAAAGGTTTACGTGTAAGCCTTCGAGCCATGTCCTAAATAGCATGAGAAGTTGAAAAATCATAAGGCCCTTGTTTTGTTTGCGACTCCTTTTTCATTTGACTTGTTTCACATCGCCAGCCAGGTCTTGAGTATCCTCCTGAAGGCCAATAGGTCTTGGGTCTGTCGTAGGCTCAGTGGGAGGGTGTTCCATGTCTTGGCGGCGAGGTGGGAGAAATATCTCCCACTGGTGGTTGTTCTTCGGATGGCGAGTGAGAGGTCAGCGGAGCATAGCTGGCGGTTGGGGATATAGAAGGAGAGCCGTCTGTTGAGGTAGGTTGGGCCGGTCTTGTGGAGTGCCTTATGTGCGTGGGTCAGGAGCTTGAAGGATATCCTCTTGTTGACGGGGAGCCAGTGCAGGTTTCTCAGGTGGGGGGTGATGCGGCCGTGGTGTGGTACGTCGAGGATCAGTCGTGCTGAATCATTTTGGATGCGTTGTAGTCGTTTGATGAGCTTGGTCGGGGCTCCCGCGTAGAGGGCATATCCGTAATTGAGTCTGCTGCTGACGAGGGCCTGGGTGACTATCTTTCTTGTATCTGTCGGGATCCATCTGTAGATCTTGCGGAGCATGCGGAGGGTGTTGAAGCAGGAGGAGGAGACGGCGTTGACTTGCTTTGTCATTGAGAGCGTTGAGTCGAGGATGATTCCCAGGTTGCGTGCGTGGTTGGTGGGTGGCTGGGCTGCCCCCAGTGCCGTCGGCCACCAGGAGTCGTCCCAGGCTGAAGGGTTGGAGCCGAGGATGAGGACCTCCATCTTGTCCAAGTTCAGCTTCTGGCGACTGGTCTTCATCCAGTCAGCGATGGCCTTCATTCCTTTGTGGAGGTTGGCTTTCGCGGTGATGGGGTCCTTGGTGAGGGAGAGGATCAGCTGAGTGTCGTCGGCATAGGAGATCATGTTGAGGTCGTGCTGTCGGGCTACGTGTGCGAGCCGGGTCATGTAAATGTTGAACAGCGTAGGGCTGAGGGAGGATCCCTGGTGTACGCCGCAGATGTTCTTGGAGGCTTTGGAATGGAATGGGGGGAGGCGGACGCTTTGGGTTCTGCCTGAGAGGAAGGAGGTGGTCCAATTCAGAGCCTTGTCTCTGATCCCTGGGGCGTGGGGTTGTGCGCATAGTGTGCGGTGGCAGACGGTGTCAAAGGTGGCAGAGAGGTCTAGGAGGATGAGTGCTGCGGTCTCGCTGTTGTCCAGCAGGATCCTGATGTCATCATGGTGGCGATGAGGGCAGTCTCGGTGTTGTGGTTGCTGTGGAACCCTGACTGGGAAGGGTCCAGGATTCTGTTTTCTGCGAGGTATCGGGTTAGCTGTTGACGGTTTTCTCGATGACCTTGGCCGGGAAGGGGAGCAGAGAGATGGGCCTGAAGTTCTTGAGGTCTCTTGGCGTGTTTCCAGATCTCTGGGAAGGTCGCGGTCTCAATGGAGAGATTGATGACATTGCGCAGGTGGGGTGCGATGGAGCTGCTTGCTCTGTTGAAGACGTGGTGCAGGAATGAGTCTGACGGAGAGCCGAAGTGGATTGCGCGCATGGTCTTGATGGTGTCATCGATGCTCACGCTGGCCCAGGCTAGCAGGGGGTCGTGGTCGATGGTGTGCGGAGGGTCTGTTGTGTTGCTGTCTGTTGGGGCTGTCTGGGTGTTGAAGTTGTCGTGGATGTCTGCTATCTTGCGGTGGAAGGTGGCGAGGGAGTTGCACAGGGCTTGCAATGGCGGGATGTCGTTGGTTTTGGAGCTGGGGTTGGAGAGTTCCTTCATGATGTGGAAGAGCTCCTTACGATTGTGTGTGTTTTTGTCGAGGTGGTCTTTCAAGGAGGTACTCTTGGTGGCCCTGATGAGGTGGTGGTGGTTGCGGATGGCGTCCTTGGGTGCTGCGTGGCTGTCCGGGGTTTGTTCACTGTGCCATTTCTTCTCTAGTTTCCAGCAGGCTTGCTTGGAGGCTAGGAGTACTGGGGTGAACCAGCTGGCCCTCTTGCTGGTGTCTCTGTGGGGGGGTTTCTTCAGCGGGGCGAGGGTGTTGGCGCAGTCCTCGATTCAGCGTCTGAGGCTGTGGGCAGTGTTGTCGGTGTAGGAGGGTTCGGTGGGTCGGCTGAGAGCGAGGTTTGCGTGTGGTTGGTTTTCAGTGATTTTGCTCCAGCAGCGGCAGGGGATCTCTTGGGTGTGGTGGTGTGTGGTGGGCTTCTGGAAGGCGAAGTGGATGCAGCGGTGGTCGGTCCAGAGGAGTTCGGTGGTGTGGCTGACTGAGATGTGCAGGCTTGAGGAGAAGACAGGGTTGATCATGTGGCCGGCGGAGTGGGTGGGCGTTGTGACGAGTTGCTTCAGTCCCTGGTTGGCGAGGTTATCGATCAGGGTTGTGGAGTTGTTGTCGTTGTTGTTCTCAAGGTGAAAGTTCAGGTCTCCAAGGAGGATGTAGTGGGTGGAGGTCAGGGCGTGCGTGCTGATCAAGTTGGCAATGGAGTCGCTGAACTGGGGGCGGGGTCCGGGTGGTTGGTAGACATAGGTGCCTCTGAGGGTGGAGTTAGGATCTGTTTGGATCTGGAAATGCATGTGTTCGGCAGTGCTGAGCACTTCGTAGGTTCTAGTCGAGACCCTGATTCTGTTCTTCTGGACGATGGCGATTCCTCCTCCGACTCCGTTGATGCAGTCTCTGCGGGTGATCTTGTAGCCGTCCGGGATGGCTATGGCGATGTCGGGTGTGGAGGAGTCACTAAACCAGGTCTCTGTCAGGAAGGCGACGTCCGGGGAGGTTGTGTCGAGCAGGTCCCAGAGCTCGACGGCATGCTTGCGTGCGGAGCGGATGTTCAGTACTATGCATCGGAGGTGGTTGGGGTCTTTCTTGGCGGGTGGTTCGCCGGCTCTGAGGCTGGTGCAGCTGCAGTTCCTGCAGGTAAAGGGGGCATGTGCGTTTCGGGGCGGCCCTGAAGCAGGTGTGGCTCCGTCCGGAGATGAGAGCGTGCAGAGTGCTGGCATCATAGTAGCGGCAGTTGTTGTGGCGGGTGCGGGAGCCAAGGGTTCTGGTGCTGGGCTCGGACCAGTCACGGACGGGCACAGACAGGCTTCCCTTAGGAGCGCCTTTGGCGTGCGTTGGAACGGCAGCGCAGTGGCTGGCATATATGGGGAGGTGGGATGGAGGAGCAGCTGGGAGCCGGGAGGCGGGGCAGCAAATGGGCAGTGGGCTGTCAGGGGGTGGGGACGCAGCGGCGAGGGCGGTGAGGGACAACGAAGGTAACAGAAGGAAAAAGGGGCACAGAATTGAGGGGAAAACGAGTGGAACAGAGGGCAGAAGGGCACAAAAAATGAGTGGAACAGAAGGCAAAAGGGGCACAAAAACAAGGGAAAAACGAGTGGCACAGAAAGCAGAAGGTCACAAAAATGAGTGGAACAGAAGGCAAAAGGGGCACAAAAACGAGGGGAAAACGAGTGGCACAGAGGGCAGAAGGGCACAAAAAACGAGTAGAACAGAGGGCAAAAGGGGCACAAAAACGAGGGTAAAAATTATTGGCACAGAAGGCAGACGGCAGAACAAATGAGTGGAACGGAAGGCAAAAGGGGCACAAAAACGAGGGGAAACGAGTGGCACAGAAGGCAAAAGGGCACAGAAATACCGGAAAAATAAGTGGCACAGAGGCAAAATAAAGAACACAGAAATACAGGGGCAGCTAAGAACAGAAGGCAGAATGGACAGAGAGGCACGGGGCAGCGAGGGGAACAAAAGGGAAAACCGGGCAGAGACACAGGGGCAGCGAGGGGAACAGAAAGGAAAACGGGCAGAGACACGGGGGCAGCGAGGGGTACAGAAGGAAAGACCGGGCAGAGAGAGCACGGGGACAGCGAGGGGAACAGAGGGAAGAAAAAGAGGCACGGACCACGTACAGGCAGCAGGGGAAGACAGACAACAGCAGTCACAGACACAACAATGAAACTACACGCAATACAATAAAAGCAATAAAGCGGAGGATGAACAAACCTAACTATGGCCTACCACTGGCCACCAGGAATGAGGCGCAGGTGGTAGCCTGCGGGTGGTGAAGGGCCTCGAACTTCCTCAGCAGCGGCAGCTGGGGCAGGGAGACACAGGCGGTGCTGTGCGGAGGGGGAGCAACCTACCTGGTGGGGTACATCTTAATAAAATCTTAACCTTGATAAAAGTCTAATGGGATATCACTTACTCATATGCTATCTCAAAAGTATCAGGTTAAATCCCTACTTGGTATAAAGACTTATTTTTGGTTGATATGGCAGATAAACTTGCATTACCATAAAGTAAATTGGGTATAGATTTATTTGGCCAACAGACATCCTGTTCCTTAGTTTCCTCTCTCTCAAATCTCTTTTGCCTCTGCCAGCACAATCATGATCTTATGTCTCATCCTGCCATTTTGGGAAAATGGCCTATACGATGCGGGCAGAGCCATGTGTGCCATTTTCCCGCAATCTCAACCACGCATATACCTTAACCCCTCCGCCACGGGGCTCATTCCCCTGCGGCGTTGTGGGAGGGGGCCGCGGTACTCAGGACGAGCACAGCTCGTCATGCTGCACAGCAGAGCTGTGCTCATGACGTGCTGAGCTCGTCATGACTCCACCCACTCCCGTGGAACGTCTGCACAGGAGGGGAATTATCCCCGCGTGGGCGTTCCCCAGCAGTTATAACGAGCTCAGCTCGTCATGAGCACAGCTCCACTGTGCCTCAGCTCGTCATAAGCCCCAAAGGAGTTAACCATGCATATGCTTGGTTAAGGCTATTGTGCAGTCTAGATGCTGGAATGGGCTGGCCCAGGAACAGGAAGGATCAGGAAAGGAGAGGCCATGGTGAGGTAAGTAGGACTGTGGCCGGGTTTTGGGAGGTCGTTTTTAAAGGTTGGGGTTACATTTAGGGCTGGGGGGGTCGGGTTTGTTTTCAGGGCTCTGGGTAGTTTTGAGGGCTCAGGGTGAGGTCTGGGTAGTGTTTTGGGCTTAGGGCGGAGGTAGTGTTTAGGGCTCAGGGGAGTGGAGTAGTTTTTAAGGTTTGGGGTAGTTTGTAGGGAAGGGGGTCAGGTTTGTTTTCAGGGCTGAGGGTAGTTTTTAGGGTTCAGATGATTGGGGTAGTTTTTAGGGCTCAGGGTGGGGGTGGTTGTGTGAGCTTTACCGCACATCCATTTACCAGTCATGCCTTTACCACAAAATTGTGTGCTAAAGGAATGCGTTGTTCAGATGCATTCATTGTTGGGGCCACGTATTTGAGGTATGTGTGGTTTTGCCATGCGTGGTTCTTTCATACAACCGTCGCCTTGTAACCTGATGTGATTATTGTAGCTCCAGGATCTAGCTTCCACTGTCTACCAACATGTGAATTGCTTACACATTGAGGGGGTTCTAAAAAATATAGGGCCTCATTTATGAGAAATGACGCATCGCTGCGTGAAAGCAGCGATGCGTCACTTCTCAATGCACACTCCTTGCGACATTCCTGATGCGTCATATTTAATGTATGACGCATCATGTCGCAAGGAGTTACAGATACGTCAGTATTTTTTACGTATCTGTAAGCGCAAAAGTGACGCATTGCTGGAGTGTGTCACAAAAGTGACGCAACTCCAGCAATGCGTCCTTTCACATGGGGCAAGCCCCATGTGAAAGGGCCTGCGTCAGTCTTACGCCTGCTATAAGGCAGGCGCAAGATTTTGACGCAACTATGTCCTAAAAGTGACGCAGAGCAATCTCATAGATTTCACTGCGTCACTTCTACGACCCTTCCTTGCGTCAATACACCCCCCTTGCATACATTATACCTGGCGCAGGTATAATGTGGCGCAGGGGTTTACAAAGTGACGCATCTACCTAGATGCGTCACTTTGTAAATATGGCGCAACAAGGTACATTTTGTACGCCACTGGTGCGTCACAAAAAGTGACGCACCGGCGGCGTAAAAGTGACGCAAGGGCTCATAAATGAGGCCCAAAGAGTCACCACTCAATTGTGAACCATGAATCCTTGAATGTTTGCTTCTCTTTGTTTATGCACATGAAGTGATTCAACACAGACCCCTAAAGAATCTTCCTAACTGCTAACTGGTGCTCCTTCCTGTTTAAAAACAATCCAGCTGACAACACAGTCACTCTTGCACCTTGGTGCAAGGGTGCCTGCGTTGGCGCTAGGCTGCAGAAATGGCGCCAGCACTGGGGAAAAATACAGGAATGCATCTTATTGGATAAATGTGGTGCATTCCTGCCCTTTCACTTTGACGCAGGGCAGCCCTGCCAGGTGACTTGCTGCTCTGCCCTGCACTGAAACCCCATAAATGAGGCCCTACGTCTCTTTCTCTCTCTCTCTCTCTCTCTCTCTCTCTCTACTATGATCTCTACATTATCGATACATAGACTACTTTGTTATTTGTTTGTTTTCTTTTTGGTATGTCAAATGATGCTTTTGATTTAAATGAGTTCTAGTAGTAGTAACAATCAAAGGTTATTTAAACCATAGTCTGTTAAACCAAAAATCATGACAGCTTTGATGTGGATTACGTTTTACCCCACCCCAAGAGACTCGATATTTACATGTCGCTCAAGACAGTTGAACTGGATTAAAGCTTCCTCTAAAATAGCAAAGTACATAGATAGTAACCACAGTGATAAAACATTTATAAAAACTTACAGTAAAATAACAGTGATAGCATACAAATAAAACAGTTGATTTAAAATTGAGCGGAAGGAAGACACTAGTTCACAGGTGCTGTTTAAGATGGCTAAGACTGATACCCACTGCACAAGCATACAAGCCAACATTTTAGAGCAGGCAAGTGGGAAATTTTAAAAAATAGTCGGGAGAATGTATTTTCCCCAATGATTTAGACTGAAGCAGAGGCAATCTGCCAGCATGTATGGTGAAAGACAATCAGCATTTCATTTTTGCAGTTTAATAACATATCGTAAACAAAAACAGAATCTAAGGTCTGTTTTTTGCATGTGCTATTCAAAAAATTTAGGAGCACGTGCATCAAACCATTTTGCGATTGCAAATAGTGTAACTCGCAAATTTCAGCTGTTTCGATCGCAAAATGGCCTTTTGAGATCCATGTACCTTTTTGCAATTCCGAATTAAGGAAATCGTGATGATTTTTTGCGATTCCCTTAATTGCAAAAGCAGTTATGAAATCGCAAATTGCGATCCCCTGAATGTGATGCATCAAGCAATCGCAAAGTGCGATTTCGCAATTTAGAATCGCAAATTACCATCAACTTCAAGTTGATGTTAATTTGCAATTCCTTTGAAAAATGCAAATAAATGCATTTTTCAAAGTTCATTGAGGTGCACAAAGTTTCCACCACAAGTGCAGACCTACCTTTTTGTCTGGGGTGCATCAGCGTGGCCTTTTGGCCCACTTGTATCCTTCAAATTGCATGCGCAATTTGCGAGTACCTATTTGGTACTCGCAAATTGCGCATGCAATCCCATTCATTCCTATGGGCCTTTAGGTACCTAGGAATGAATGGGAAGCCATTCCTTAATTGCGAATCGCAATTTGCGAGTCACAATTAAGGAATGTGTAGTAATTGCAATTTTTTGGGTGATTCCTACATGCAAAAGGAATTGCGATTCCTAAATTGTGATTTTTAAGGAATCTCAATTTAGGAATCGCAATTACTTCCTTTGAGGCATGTGGCCCTAAATGTCGAGGCCTGTCACACAGTCTAATCTCCCCCTTTAAGAATTAAGGGCAAACCATTCGGACTCAGGATATATATTTCTGAGCTCAAGCTGCCTTGCTTCCAATGGATCATGATTCAGCAGTCCGAATTGGCAGGCATATTTATGAGTTTTGTGGCACAGGGCAGTGCAGCAAGTCACCTTGCTGCGCTGACCTGCGTCGCAGGAAAGGGCAGGATTGTGCTGTGTTTAGCCAATGCAGTGCATTTCTGTCCTTTCCCCTTATGTTGGTGCCATTTGGTTCCGCCAAACCAGGAACAGTTACTACGAATGGTAGAACCTGGATTGACTATAGATCTTTCCGAAATCGGGAATCATAACAATCCTGTTCTGGAGGTAGTACCTATTTTGAATGTATCTTCGTATGAATTAAGTACAAAAGATATTGAGTTACTGAGCCATGGACTATCCTTCGTTCCAACAACTAGAATTGATATGTTCACAACCCAGGTAGAGCTGTTTACATTTTTCAGAACTATTCGCTTGAAATATTTTTTCAATAAAATCCCGGTAGTGACACAGAATAATATCATTGGGTTACGGTGTACATCTACATTTTATCCAGCAACTAACCTTATGTGAAATTAATTGATTACCTTTGAGAACGTGGTATTAACTGAGGTAGAACAAATGTTCCATGAGACTAAATATGTCAAATATAACTTCACCAAAGATGAACACACGACTCTTAAGGCCTTTGCCAGTCGGGATGATATTATTATCAAGCCGACTGATAAGGGGGGCAGTATCATTGTACAGAAAACTGTTGATTATAATAAAGAAGCCCTAAGACAACACAATAATGTATCACATTACATGAAATTACCCTGTGATCCTACGCAGAAAATAAGGACACAAATTTTGACATTGACAAGTATAGGTCGTGAGGGTCTATGGCTTAGTCCAAAAGAATTTGACTATTTGAATAAGAAGGATTTCTCTATCTCTGCATTTTATACGCTTCCTAAGATTCATAAAGACAACAAAAACCCACCAGGTAGACCTATTGTGGTTGTTTGCCAGTCTATTCTACAACCCCTTGCAGAATATGTTGATTTTTTCATTAAACCTTTTGTACCTCTCACAAAATCTTACACCAAAGATAGTACAAGCGTTATCACACAGCTTGAAGGTGAACTATTCAATCATTCAACTAATGTTCTGGTGGGGAGGTAGTATCGCAAAATTACAGGAATTTCACACATGGCTTAATCAGCAGAATATTAACCTACAGTTTACAATTGAATATGACAAACAATCTATCAGTTTTCTGGACTTGGTATTTGGAATGATGGGGTTGTAATTGCTACAGTTTTTTCACCAAACCTACAGCGAGAAATACGTTGTTAAAGTACACAAGTCCTCACCCTCGCAGTTTGCGTGATAATCTCCCTTCTGGGCAATTTTTACATATCAAACGGAATTGTAATAAAAGGGAGGATTTTTTTAAAGTGGCTAAAATCCTGCAAATAAAATTAGTGATGAGAAATTATCCTTACAGAATGGTTAAACGCTTGCTGAAGCGGGCCTGGTATTATGATGATCGCAAAGCTCTATTGGAATCTAAAAGACCAAATGAGAATGAACCCGAATGTGTAACATGTGTAACCAAGAAAAACCAAAGGTGATGATGGACGGAGCGTTGACAATACAAACACTCACCCCCAGTCAACTGATCTGGGTTTAATCCATCACCGTTCTTTAGCTCACTCCGCCACCCCAGTTCAGACATGGCCATATGCAAATCAGTCTGACCCTGTGCCTCATTGGAACAGTCCAGCCCGAACTGCCAAGCCATGTCTTCCCTGGACCGGAATCAAGCTTCCCAGGACCGGTTTCTGGCATTACAGCCGCCTTCAGCCGGGCATGCTTGACTCCAGTGGCAAAGTGAGCAAGGGACTCACGTCTGAGCATACCCTGCCAACTTAGGGCGAACAAAGAAAAACCAAAGGTGATGATGGACGGAGCGTTGACAATACAAACACTCACCCCCAGTCAACTGATCTGGGTTTAATCCATCACCGTTCTTTAGCTCACTCCGCCACCCCAGTTCAGACATGGCCATATGCAAATCAGTCTGACCCTGTGCCTCATGGGAACAGTCCAGCCCGAACTGCCAAGCCATGTCTTCCCTGGACCGGAATCAAGCTTCCCAGGACCGGTTTCTGGCATTACAGCCGTCTTCAGCCGGGCTTGCATGACTCCAGTGGCAAAGTGAGCAAGGGACTCACGTCTGAGTATACCCTGCCAACATAGGGCGAACAAAGAAAAACCAAAGGTGATGATGGACGGAGCGTTGACAATACAAACACTCACCCCAAGTCAACTGATCTGGGTTTAATCCATCACCATTCTTTAGCTCACTCCGCCACCCCAGTTAAGACATGGCCATATGCAAATCAGTCTGACCCTGTGCCTCATGGGAACAGTCCAGCCCGAACTGCCAAGCCATGTCTTCCCTGGACCGGAATCAAGCTTCCCAGGACCGGTTTCTGGCATTACAGCCGTCTTCAGCCGGGCTTGCTTGACTCCAGTGGCAAAGTGAGCAATGGACTCACGTCTGAGCATACCCTGCCAACTTAGGGCGAACAAAGAAAAACCAAAGGTGATGACGGACGGAGCGTTGACAATACAAACACTCACCCCCAGTACACTGTTCTGGGTTTAATCCATCACCGTTCTTTAGCTCACTCCGCCACCCCAGTTCAGACATGGCCATATGCAAATCAGTCTGACCCTGTGCCTCATGGGAACAGTCCAGCCCGAACTGCCAAGCCATGTCTTCCCTGGACTGGAATCAAGCTTCCCAGGACCGTTTTCTGGCATTACAGCCGTCTTCAGCCGAGCTTGCTTGACTCCAGTGGCAAAGTGAGCAAGGGACTCACGTCTGAGCATACCCTGCCAACTTAGGGCGAACAAAGAAAAACCAAAGATGATGATGGACGGAGCGTTGACAATACAAACACTCACCCCCAGTCAACTGATCTGGGTTTAATCCATCACCGTTCTTTAGCTCACTCCGCCACCCCAGTTCAGACATGGCCATATGCAAATCAGTCTGACCCTGTGCCTCATGGGAACACTCCAGCCGAACTGCGAAGCCATGTCTTCCCTGGACCGGAATCAAGCTTCCCAGGACCGGTTTCTGGCAGTACAGCCGTCTTCAGCCGGGCTTGCTTGACTCCAGTGGCAAAGGGAGCAAGGGAATCACGTCTGAGCATACCCTGCCAACTTAGGGCGAACAAAGAAAAACCAAAGGTGATGATGGACGGAGCGTTGACAATACAAACACTCACCCCCAGTCAACTGATCTGGGTTTAACCCATCACAGGGTCAGACTGATTTGCATATGGCCATGTCTGAACTGGGGTGGCGGAGTGAGCTAAAGAATTGTGATGGATTAAACCCAGATCAGTTGACTGGGGGTGAGTGTTTGTATTGGCAACGCTCCGTCCATCACCACCTTTGGTTTTTCTTTGTTCGCCCTAAGTTGGCAGGGTATGCTCAGACGTGAGTCCCTTGCTCACTTTGCCACTGGAGTCAAGCAAGCCCGGCTGAAGACGGCTGTAATGCCCGAAACCGGTCCTGGGAAGCTTGATTCCGGTCCAGGGAAGACATGGCTTGGCAGTTCGGCCTGGACTGTTCCCATGAGGCACAGGGTCAGACTGATTTGCATATGGCCATGTCTGAACTGGGGTGGCGGAGTGAGCTAAAGAACGATGATGGATTAAACCCAGATCAGTTGACTGGGGGTGAGTGTTTGTATTGTCAACGGTCCGTCCATCACCACCTTTGGTTTTTCTTTGTTCGCCCTAAGTTGGCAGGGTATGCTCAGACGTGAGTCCCTTGCTCACTTTGCCACTGGAGTCAAGCAAGCTCGGCTGAAGACGGCTGTAATGCCAGAAACCGGTCCTGGGAAGCTTGATTCCGGTCCAGGGAAGACATGGCTTGGCAGTTCGGGCAGGACTGTTCCCATGAGGCACAGGGTCAAACTGATTTGCATATGGCCATGTCTGAACTGGGGTGGCAGAGTGAGCTAAAGAACGGTGATGGATTAAACCCAGATCAGTTGACTGGGGGTGAGTGTTTGTATTGTCAACGCTCCGTCCATCACCACCTTTGGTTTAACATGTGTAACCACCTTTGGAACAGATTCAAATGCCATTAAAAAGATAGTGGCAAAAAATTGTCATTTGATACAGAAAGTGGACCCACAACTCAAGCCCCTTCATTTCGCTTTCAACAGAGCAAGGAACTTGAGAGATAATGTGGTGAAGGTATACAGAGAACCTAATCTTAAAACAATTCAAAATAGTTGGGGGTTGATGCCGATTTTAGGTCATTATCCATGTGGGCATTGTGCTGCTTGTGCAACTACATCAATGGTGAAATTGTGTATTATAAATGGCAAGCAATGGATATTGCGCCATACCTCTAATTGTTTAACTAGGAATGTCATCTACTGTATTCAATGCCCGTGACTGTTGTACTATATAGGCAAAACAACACAGGAGGTAAAGAAACAAATAAGTCAACACCAGTCACGTATAGATGTAAAATTCTAACTGCACCTCTGGTGGAGCATTATTTAGAGAAACGACATACGCCACTGGATATGAAATGGTTCATGCTAGAGGTCATAAAAAGTTTGAAAAGGAGACAGAATGTGGATCGTCTGCTTATACTTAAAGAAAATAGGTGGATTTGGTCAAGTAAGACAGTTGAAAAAGGTATGAATTATTTTGTTGAATGGCAAACTCTGGCCACATTATAGATATTCTGGTGCGAGTGTGAAGGCCCATTGGTGTTATGAGATGAGTTTGCAGTCTATAAATTGTCATTGGACTTTGCCTAGTGGGTGTATTTTTAGTTAAGAGTTACTATTTGGTTGTTTAATTCTATTTCACATTTTTTAGGTAATGGGGGTACCATGTATCTTCATTGTATCTGATGATGATGTATACTGTGGACTCAAGAAAGTTTACCCCGTCACTTGACTAATAGGCACACTTGGCCGGATGTTGGGCATGTCCAGACAAGTAATCAGGATTTTCGAGGTGTTTATACCTAGTTATTTAGAACTAAGATTTAGAGTGGGCAAGTGGGAACACACCCACACTTACTTAAGATTTGTATATACTGTTTATTCACTAGCTGGTGTACTTGCACGGCTAGGTTGGCTGTTAAGGTATAAATAACTAGAGCTGCTGACCTTTTTTGCGAGTGAGTTTAACACTCCAAGATGGCCGACTTTTGTATGGCTGTGCAGTATCACTTTGTGTGTTGGGATGCGGTATTTAAACATCGACACGGTATATGACGGGCTATACCTTTATTTGTCCAATAGGTTTATAAATACAATGATTTCATTTGCCCAAAGAAACGAACAGAGAACTTAAGAGGATTTTATTGTCGCTAAGCTGCACATTATATGTGGATAGGATGTCACTCGAGGTGTGGAGTGCTTCGATCTGGGCGCTTTGCATTTTTGCATGAAGGTAGCACTTTGCTGGTTTTTTGGGGTATGAGCAGACGATACATATTTGGAACTCATTAGGGTTTATAAGTGTTTGAACTTTTTATATATTGTATTATTAGATTCATGGTGCAGCATTTGTCCTGATGATGGTCTTGTGGATTTGAATAACAGGATGTGAGACCGAAATGTCGACGCAAAAACACGACTTTGTATATATGGTTTACAATGTATGTTTTTGCAATGGAATGAAAACTGTATAATTGAATATTATATATGGCTGATGCTATGCACGGTCAATATGTGAACGAAAGGTGTCTGAAACCACTGTATACATGAGAAGGAATTTAAACAGTGGTTAGTGTGTTGCCATACATGATGTTAATTTATGAATACGGTTCTATCTCCATTCGAAAATGATTGGATTGTGATAATTGATTAATTCTATCACATAAAAAAGCTGTTTTTGTTATAAATCTTGTGAGTTTTGTCAAATTATGTTCACTGCTGTGACACTATAAGCATTAATGGAAAAGTTAAATGAGTCCTCAAGGATCAATCATGTTATGTTATTTTGGAAGCCTAGCGCCAACGCAGCCCCCCTTGCACTCGTGTTGTCGGCAGGATTGTTTTGTGCACGAAGGGGCACCTTTCATGCACATGTAGGAATTCCTCCCTTTAACAAAATAGTACAACGCAGCAATTTTTGCTATGTTGCATTACTCCAGATTTTTTTAAGCCATTCAAAGCCAGGCAAAGTGGCTTTGCATGACTTCAAAAATATGACTTAAGGTTTACGTTGCTCTTGCACCATTTTGCTTTGTGCAAGTGATGCAAACCGCGTCATAAATATGGCCCTTGGCTTTTGCATGCAGGAATCGGAACGCAGGAGACTAGCCTTGAAATCGGTAGTACCCCACCTAAATCGGAAGGGTTGGCATGTATGCACAAGTTACATCCAGGAATTGCATAGCATGTAAAAATCTTATTGCTTCCTATCTGGATATTACCCCATACTTAATTAAAACTGGTTTTATGAACCTACGACTGATTCCAATATAGCGTAAGCAATCCATTACCATACTCACACTTGAGTCTCTCATTTTTAACCCGCTGCTGCAGCTATGTTCTTAGTACATCAGACATTAATGGGCACATGCATCAAAGGAAATTGCATTCGCAAATGGTGCGAATCGCAAAATTCGTCTGTTTGCGAATGCAATTCCCATTTTTGGGATGCATTAACATTTTTGTAATTTTTGCAATTTAAGAAATCGCAAAATTGCGATTTCTTAAATTGCGATTGCATTTAAGGAATCTCAAATTGAGATTCCTTAAATGCAATGCATCAAACTCTAAAAATTTGCGAATTCGCAAATAAGGGGAGCAAATTACCATGAAGTTGACCTTCATGGTAATTTGTGAAAAGTTTGAAAAATGCACTAAAGTGCATTTTTCAAAGTTCCATTTTACACACACACATGCCCTTGGGGCATGTGAGTGTGCAAAATGAACTTCTAAGCAGATTTCAGGGGTGCAACAGGGTGTCCTTTGGACACCCCTGCACCCTTGAAATTGCATTCCTAATTTGCGAATTTCTAATGGTGAATTGCAAATTAAGAATGTCTTTCCATAGGAATGGATGGGAAGGTATTCCTTAATTGCGATTCTCAATTAGAGAATTGCAATTAAGGAATTTTAAGAAATCGCTATTTTTTTAGCAATTTCTTGATGCATTGCAGTTTGCAATTCCTTAATTGCGATTCCTTATTTTTCGCAATTAAGGAATCGCAAAATGCAATATTGATGCATGTGCCAGTTAGTATCAACTAGAAGTGAAAAACCAAGGGGCTTATCTACAAGCCCCTTATGTCATTTTTTAGATGGGAAAAATGACGTACAGGTGGCGCAAGCGGCTTGTAAATATGCCCCCAAAGTTTAACCCCACTTGAGATTTCACGCCGGCTCTCCGCCACACTGGGTTCAGCAACCTTGAAAGATATGGGAAGGCCGTGCAGGTCTGCATTTTATATAAAACCACTGCCACCACTCGTAGGGTCTAGAATGGCCTACATAATACCAATTGTAAATAAAGTAAAATAAAATGTGCAAAGGGGACCAATCTCTTCTATCTGGGGCCTCAATCCCTTATGTCATCCATTTGTGTGCCTTAATCTATTCGTGTTCCTACCCAGAATCCCTCTCTCTCCCACAGAGAATTACTAGCACGCACAGTAATATCGCTATCTAGTGAACCTGGGGAGCTGGGTGGGGGGGTATAGTGTTACTGCAGCAGTGGGAAACAGCTCACGTATTTCCAAAGTTGTAGGAGAGATGAGAAACAACTAAACTGCACGCAGTTGAGGTTTCAAATGTGCGTCCTCAGACGAAAGATTTCTACATTTTGTATGCGAACAAGAACGCTAGTTTTTACCTGTATCAAACATGGCCCTTGAACCTCAAAAAAATCAATGGTTAGGAAAATCTATAGCTCAAGAGAATTAGAACTGAACAACGTGCATGCCAATTGGTGTTGACATGTACACTCTTAGATAAAATACTATTATTATGTATACAAACTTTACTGATTGCCTTAATTAAACATTACCCCTGAACCCTCAGAAAATCGATTGTTGGTAATATATATTGCTTCATTTGGCATTCAGTCATTGTGAAAGAAAGTGTGGCCCCTAGCGGACAAATAGTGTAGAACTTTAGAATGAGCAATCACTTACTTGGCTGCACCTATATTTTGGTAGGAATAGGTCTGAATTATAAAAGATAGCTGTGACAAATACCATGGTTCATTCGGCAGCTTGGAATATTTGTAGAGACTGGTGTATTTTCGATCAGTTTTACTTTGCCGATGGTTGTACTTATTTTACAATTGTATAACGCGTGAATAGTTTTAAACTGACATCGGAGTGCTGACCTATTCATTCAACATTCCAAAAATTACACGAAAAGCATTAGAACACATTTTCATGTAATGGTTTTTACAGGAATAAAAAGTTAATATGTATAAACATATTCAGGCAAACCTCGCTCTAATAGAAAATGACGCGAAAAACATTCGAACACATTTTCAAGTAATGTTTTTTTTTACATGCACAGAAATATATATATTTATGAACACATTCGGCAAAAACTGGTCTCAAAACTGGCAGTGATGCAGATTAAAACATGGACATGTTCAAAAAGACTTATTCCGTGTGACATAGGCTTGAGGAAATTGCAATTTTAATGTAATACATTTTTTTAGGTTGAACAGGGAAATCTTTTTATTTTTTTATTTTTGTCTCCCAGGGCACCAATATCGTTATCCCAGAGGATATACCACTCTATCATCACTGATAGACAAAAAGTTGCATTGTCTATGGAGCCATTAGACTTAGCCCAAACAATAGATATTTATATTACATGTTTGGGTGTTTTATTATACAATATGCAGTGGTATAGAAGAGCATATTTTTCCGGGAAGCAGTGAAATATGGGACAAATTTCGGGACTTCTAGTAAAATATTAGTTTTTTCATCATGATAGCCCCCAGACAATTCTGAAGACCTTTACAGGGCCTCTATGATTATGAAGCAAGGACGCTAACGTATGCAACAAGGTTATTTAAATTATGTGGCAAATATTTCATATTATGCAGCATATTACCTAGCAGTAATATTTTTTATTAATTTTAGGTAGCAACAGCGGCGCTTATTTACAAGCCAATTGCGCTGCTGCTGCGTTACTTTTTGTGATGCACTGGCGGCGCAACGTGGCTACCCATATTTACAAGGCCACATAAAGCCACCCTGGTGGCTTTTCATAGCTTTGAAAATATGGCCCCTTTCACACATTACTCTTCCATGAATTTTGCTATGAGTGTTTCCACGCAACATCCATGGAACCTGACATATTCCCAGATTTACAAGGTTTCGTAAAAATGGGATTGCGTTAGATTCCTATGCCTCCCCAAGGGAGGCATAAGGAAGGCGCAACAAGGAGAAATATCTTTATTTCTCCGCATTTTTCCTTTTTCTATGTGTGCTGTATTGTGCATCACACATAGAAAGAGGAAAACACCTCTCATGAATGTTTTTGTGCAGGAAGGTGTCTCTTCCTACACAAAAACAATCATCTGTACAAAGCCTGTAGTGGCGCATTGCAGTGCATTGTGCACCAGCGCAGGGGTAAAAGACAGGAATGCGCTGTATCTTGGAGTTTCTGCACATTCCTGCCTTTTTCTTTTGATGCACAGTAGCACAGCAGGAAGGCTTTCTGCACTGCCGTGCATCAAAATAAATGTAAATGAGGCCCAATATTTTAGTGAGTTTTGAATTTATGTGGGAAGTGTTGTAAATTCATAGTTATTCTCTAAACACTGCAGCCACAGGTTCACATAAATCCATTGGCTGGCACCAATGTCCATGTTTTATTCTGAATGGGAAAAATGTCAACATTCTAATTCTAATCAGTGCCCATTGTTAGCTGCATTTTGAAGTGAACTACCCTAAAGTAAACACATATGGGCCTATTTACAAGTCCTGTGCACGGCCGCACCGTCACTTTTTTGACTTTCCAGCAGGGCAGAGTGCAGTTCCAGCAGGGCAGAGTGCAGAGCCATATCTATGAGGCTAAGAAAAACCACCCTGCGTGGCTTTTCATGGCCTCGTCAATATTGTGTAAGGCAACATAGCACAAGTCACTGCGTTGCCTCACACTGTGCCAGGAAGCCCGTGCCATGGTCTTTGCTGTGGGTGTTCCCACTCACCGGCCAAGGTATTTGACATATTCCCAGATTTACACTACAACATAAATCTGGGAATGCATCAAAACTAAATTGTTTTTGTCCAGGAAGGTGCTCCTTCCTGCAAGAAAACAATTGTGCCAACAATGCACACACTTATGCACCATGGTGCAAGGGTGCCTGCATTGACGCCAGGCGGCCATTTGTGCACCATCACAGTGAGATAGGACTGGAATTAACTGTATCTCTTAGTTAAGGCTCATTCCTGCACTTTTATATTGACGCAGGGCAGAATGCAAAGTGATGTACAGCACTGCCCTGCATCAAATCTCTCTAAATGAGGCCCATAGTATAAAAAATACATTATGCGTAATAGTTGTAATATGGTGCTATATTAAGGGGGCGTTGTTTTGGCATCCAAGATGGTGACGGTGTTCTAGGGCTGCTCCCTTGGCCCTCACGAGAATCTTTCGGCATCCCTTGCCCAACAACAAAGTTTTTGATTTCCCTGCTGTGTCTTGTGGTGGAGGGGATCCGGAGGCCCGGACCAAGCCATTGGGGAGTTGCGGGCTGCATTTTGGGACCGAGACAATGAGACCGCCACAATATGTAGGAAAGATGGTGGTCCGCGACTGACCCAGGGGCCTACAGGGGTATGGCTACCACTTTTCCGGTGGTTCTGGGGGGGCCCTGCTCCAGGGATGACGGAGGCCAGGCATGATGTGGAGAAGTGCCACACTGCGGTATGGCTGGCTAACCGTTTCCTTGAAATTGGTGAGCACGGGTGTGAGGGCCCGATTAACTGAAGGTGTGAAGGACACTGCAGCATAAGGTACATCATCAGAGCAGTACTTGCACTGGAGAATGTGACGGGCCCAAAAATTGAAGGAGGGCACGCCTAGGAAGTAGGGATGACTGGCCCTAAATTTCAGTGCTTGTGCTCCTCTCTTCTTGCCCATACTCTGCTCCTGAGCAGAGTGTCTCATGAACCCCGAATCCTGCACCAGATCCCCGCTACTGTTATTGTCTCCCTGGGCAGTGACAAGAGGCACAATAACTGTGAGAAGAAGAATTCAAAAAAGCTTTATTTCAATATTCAGAATAATATCATAAAAGCAAGAATTATTAAAAAACAAACTTATAATCACAAAGTGCCAGTTGCGTTACCATCATGGGTACACCATATATTTTAAAAACAGGAGTATGATCTCAAAGTGCCAAGTGCATTAAAAACAATAACTGTGTGTGCCCGTGCTGCTGACTTGAAGGGTAGCTACTTTGAAGCTCACCTGGTCTGGTACTGGACAAGAGACACTAGACGTCACCCGCTTGCTTGTGGGGGTAGTGTTTGAAGATCGGGGTACACCCCCTTCCTGACTACTAGACCATTGCTGGGGCTGCGGACTGAGCAGCTGAGGAGGATGTGCCTGCTCCTGGGGGACTAACTTAACCCCACTATGTGAGGTGGTGCTGCTGGGAACCCTTCCCTCCCTCTTTTAGATTGCTGTTTTGGGGTAGCTTGGGACCAGCCTTTGGTGATGCGAGAGCTCCACCCAGACCCTGCCTACTAATGAGGTGGATGCTGCTGGTGAATTTTCCTCTGCTGGCAACAGGCATCTGTCTAACCTCAGTGCTTTCCCTATGCACCACTTGATCTGACATTCCAGCAGATTTTCAGCTGACCAGGCTGCTTGAGCTGCCTCACCGGGGAAAGTGGGTCACAGGGAGTATTGCGCGCTTTCCCCCGATACACCAACAAATGTTCAGTTGAAGATAGGGTGGGACAAGCCTTCCCCATTGGCGCCAGCACAGGCAAAGATTGGCCAGTACACCACGCCTGTCTATGACAACTACTGGGCTACTGTCGGTCCCCCTCCCATGTGTTTGCACCCATGCAAGCAGACCTCGCTATCATCCCTAGGAGAACCAAGACTCGAGCGAGGCAGTTTATTTATTTATTTATTTAAGTCCTCATATCACCTTTCAAGCCGCTGCGGAACTTGTACAGCCATATTCGCTAACTGTGGACCACTTAACTTACCGCACTCGCTTGGGTCACCTGACCCATCTCCTTTTTGTACGGGGACGTGGTGTAATCATTGGACCAACTAGATCAGTCTTAGACTTCGTCCCCAACTCATTAGAGGATGCCAGATTTTAATCGGCTTATCCTCTGCACCCTCATATTCTAACCGGGCCATAACAAACGATGCTTTAAGCCAGTCCTCTCTTTTTGGAGGGAGGGGGTCTTTCCATCTTCTGCAGATCTCTCTCTGCGCCAATAAGATCATATATAATAACAGACTTCTGTCCCGCCGTTAAGCAGTCTGACAAAAGAGACCATCATCTCCAAATAGAACTAAAGAAAGATTAGCCTCCAAACTAGTTTTAAAAACTTCCAAAAGGGTATCCCCACCTCTTTCTAAAAAAGCTCCAACACTATACATTCATAAAAGATATGGATGTCATTAGCTAGCAGAGTATGACATCTTGGGCATTTAGGTGGAGGTGCTGGGGCGAATTTTGCTATCTTATAGGGAGTATAATAAAGTCTTTCAATGACAAAAAAGTGATTCTTTTTCAAACAGGCCGGTTTTATGGACTTGTATATTGTCTTTAAAGATGACTCAAAGAGGGCTTCTACCGGAGATCCCATGGAGGTTTCATTCCATACCGCCTCTGAGGGAGGGATAGCAAGATCTTCAGCTTTTAATAGGTGATTGTACCACATCGATATTTCCTTTTTAAATGGGATGGCGGATTGGCACAACCTCTCAATCTCCCCATTTCCTTTATCTCCTCCCATTCCGCACCATACCAAGATACTAGATGGAGATATTTAAATCTGGATAGTCCAATCCCTATCTTTGCCCTCAGATATTCCCAAGGATGTATTCCTTCAACATCTATCAATTCCATCCAGGTGGTAATTCCCACCCTCTTTATTGGTAGTCCCAAGATATCTCTCAAACACTCTGGAGTTCCGGGCGAGTCCCAGACAGGAGCCAAATCTGAATAATAACCTGTCCCCCAGCTGAGCCTTGCCCTGTGCCACAACTTCAGAGCTGCCCTTAGGACCTTCAGACAAATCCGCTTGAAAAATCTGGGGGATCTAAACTTATACAAGAAAGCGAGGCAGTTGAAACTAAAGTGTGTGAGACCTGGGTGTATGTGTCCCTGATGCATCAGGACCTCCATAATGTTGCCGGCCGGGTGATGGAGGCTTAGGCTAGAGTATCCTAAGTGGAGGATGAGGTGGCCTCCCTTAAGCTCCAGGTCTCCAAAACTACTTTCCACCATGGCATCACTCCAAGAGTGAGCCGAGGATGCTGAGTACCAGCTGCAGAGGAACAATCTCTGGCTTGCCAGCATTCCAGAAGGTTTGGAGATATCTGACACGGACTGTCCGCTGAGGTTATGGATCAGCCACTGACAGACGGTCCCAGTGGTTTGTGGTGAAGAGGGCACACTGGTCTCTGGATCCTCACCCCCTGCAGGCCCCTCCCGACCATTGATAGCACATATCCTCAACCATTGAGACCAAGACATTATCCTCCATGAGGTCAGAATGCATCAAGACTTTAGCTTTCAACATGTGAGGAGTTTGATCCTTCCAGATTATACTTGTGCTGTTCAGCAGCATAGGCATTTTTTGAAGACATGAAGCAGAAACATGAGCTCTCAACCAGCAGTACATGCTCCTTTTCACAGTAAGAATGAAAGTGATATTTAACTCTTCTACCTAGTTCTTTGACACCCCAGAGCAGGCTTGGGAAAGGGCAACAGAGTAGCGTGTATGTTGGCAGCCTGGCACTCCTAAGTGGGTCATCTCCCAGGTGAGGGGAGGCCCCCTTCCCTCTCTTAAACCCTCCAGGAAGAAGGAGAATCGCTCCCCAAAGACTCATTCCTGCCCACGGGGAGGAAAGACTCGCTGAGCCCAATCAAGGAGATGCTGAGACTGGCACTATTGGCCTGGGCATCCTGCTCTCGAGCACTCCGGACCATTTCCGGTTCCGGGATGAGGGTTCGGACATGCCCCCATAAAGCTCCAAATGCAAAACTCAGTGATGTTGGTCTGGTGACTGAGTGAGGAAGTGAAACATGGATACTCTGTTCTTTCTCTCTATACCTGTTTTTCAATGTAATGTTTCAGGTTTTTTTATGACTACTTCATTGTAGGCACACTGGTAGATATAGTGATACTTGCTGTTGGACACTGGGATTCTTTATGTGGGGTCCATTATACATTGTAGGTAGCTCTAGGCCCTGTTTGATTGTAATTATGTATGGGGTTGGAAGTATGGGATGTGGGGAATTTGGGGGAGAATTGTTTTGTTTGTTCTTTTAGGTTTGACCACACACCTCACTGGCACATTCCTCACACACCAAACATTCGCAATTTGTTAGGCTGTCTTGGGGTCCCTCTTGTGCCCAAGTTCCACCGGACCCCCTGGCATCCATCTGTGGGGGCTGATGCTCCCCTGGTTTTTCCCCCTGTTGATGTTCCCCAGGTGTGGTATGTGGGGATTGAGCATGGACTGGAGGGTAGGCACTTCAGTTTCCTGCAGCACCTCCAGCCCACATTGCAGGAATTTTGGTCTCTTCTGCTGACCCTTCCTCAAGGTATCACACTGCTAGGAGGTGACTTCAATGCCATTCTCAAACCCACGAATGACAACTCTGCCCTTCCCCGACTGGAGCTTCCATTGCACTCCCGGCACCTTTCCTCCAGGGTGGGCCCGATGGGGCTTTGTGATGCACGGAGAAAGTGGCACCCCCCTGAACGTGTGTACACCCACACATCTCCAGCACAAAAGTCACTGTGGTGCATTGACCAGATTTGGTTCCAGGCAACGGATGTCCTCCAACTCGCAGAGGTTAGAAGCCTTCCTCAGGACATATTGGATCATGCCCCCTTATTCTTAGGATAGCCCCACCCACAGCAACCCTGCGTCCCATGTGGCGCATTAATGCCTGAAATCTCACTGACCTAGACTTCTCTGACTTTGTTGGAACAGAGATCAGCTCATATTTTGACGTGAACCAGGACACGGTAGCCTCAGCTGACACTCTCTGGGCAGCCAGCAAAAGGATTGATCAAGTAGTATGTCCAGGGTCAGGAGGTGTAAAAACTGTTGCAGATGACAGCTCTGGAGGCCTAGATCCTCTCCTTTGAGTGGTGGATGCGCTGACGGCCATCAGTTGCCCTAGACCGCAAGTTGGTGCTGGTGAGGCCTAGCTTACAACAGATTTCACTGGAACAGGCCAGACAGAGCTGGAGGGCATTGACGCTGTATATATATGAGCAGGGGATAAATCTGTGAAGCTCGTATACTGGCTGGTCACTAGGGATACTGCCTCTAGAGTAGTGCCCTCAATTCATGAAGTCGAGGTTAGCCTTCATGGACTGGCACCCGCTGTAGCGCAGATCTTTGCGGACTACTACTGTGCGCTATATGCAGAAGTATCCGAGCCTTCTCAAAAACATGCGCACCCGGTGCTGCAGGATATTCCATTGCCACTGCATATGGCCTAGGTAAGTCACCCCTCTAGCATGTTGCAGTAGCCCACAGGAGAGGTACAGTTGCCCGAGCACTGTACCCCTAAGGTGTCTAAGTCCATTCTTAGACATTGTAAGTGCAGTAAAGCCACAAATAGTATATGGTCTGGGAGTTGGTCGTTGCGAACTCCACAGATCCATATTGGCTTTACTGAAACCGGGGAAATTTGATAGCAAACTTCTCAGCTAATTAAACCCACACTGATGCCAGTGTGTGTTTTAATGTAAAATGCATTCAGATAACATGTTAGAGATGCCCCCTGAGAAAATGACCAGCCCTGGTGTGGTACCTGATTGGCTACCCATCATTTGCCACTGCCAGCCAGGATAGGCTGGGTCCACAAGGGGGAGGTTTCAAAGGCCTGCCACCTTTACTAACTGACTCTACCTTTTGCTGCCCCCAGCAAATTGCTCCCATCGGTTCTGACCTGACTTTGGGTGGGAGAATCGGTGGGAGAACCAAGTTAGGAGGAGAGGTGTACCCCTCAGGTGGGGGAGGCGAGGTGAAGCACACATCTCAGTCCTCTCTATCTTAAAGATGAGGGGACCCAGACAACAAGAGAGGGGCTCATGCCTCACTCCCACTGCAAGGTGGCATTTTAGGGGGTAAACTCACCACAAGGAAGGGACACATTAATCCCAACTTCCACACCCCTGTAACGCCCGTGACCCCACACCTTGTCTCCTCAGATTCAGGAAGAAGAAAGACCAAAGAGCCATGCTGAAAAAGGAAGATGAGGATGACAACTGCTTTGACCCCCTACCGGCATGTCCCAACTTTGACCTTCAACCAGTATAACCCCTGCGTGTCCAGCAGCCACCAGCCATCCGGTACCCATAGGACCTGCCCTGCCTTCACCAAAAAGACTCTGTTTCCCACTAGCACCAGATTTGCTCAAACCAAAGACTCCAACACAGACCCCGGATCCAGCAAAATCTGAGGTTCTGCACCACTCTGCACCCAACACCTACAGCCTGAGTTCGAGCAGCCCAACACCACCAGGAGGTCTCCCCAGTGACATGGGATCCAGTGATTTCCAACCTGCCTCGACCGTCGACCCGACAACTGCAACCCCAACCTGAGGGGTGACCCCGACTGCAACCAGAGCCGGGAGGAATACCTAATGCCCAAAGACACCCTGCACCTGAGGCCCTCTGGCCTTGGGTGTCCAAACCAATGGTGTCCAGGTAACCCTCAACAGTACAACTTACCTCTCTTGCTGGTGGCCTCCCCCAGAAACCCTACTTGACTGAGCCTGCAGCTTTTCTTCCAAACCGATGATCTCCACTGACATCAAAAGGGCTCCCGACATCTCATTGGCACCCTGAATCTGGCCGCCTCCACGCTGTAGTGGTGCTGCTCCTGTGCTGATTGTTGGCCCATGCAGAGCTGATCTTAAACTCAGGAGCGTTACTCCTACAACCAAGTGGTCTGCCGGTAATCCGCCCCTAACTGAAGGACCCCTAGCACTATCGGCTAACATTGGGCCCCTTCATTCTGCCACTGGTGATGTGAGTGCCTTTTTGAGCCTTGAGGAACCTTGGCTCTAACCCCAAACAGCTATTCTTGTAGGTTATTTACTTACCTGCAAACCGATAACCTTATTTTGTTCCATAGGAACCCATGTTGAGATTTTTTCACAAAACTTTTCTAAGTGTTGAACGGACTTTTCTATTGAAACTAAAGTAACTTTGCTTTTAACCCAAAACTGTTGTACTTACCTGTGTTTTGTAACATCCACTGTGTGATATCTAATGGCCATATGCTAATCAGCTTTGACCCTGTGCCTCATGGGAACATTCCAGCCTGAACTGCCAAGCCATGTCTTCCCTGGACAGGAATCAAGCATCCTAGGACCTGTTTCTGGCTATCAGCCGTCATCAGCCAGGATAGCTTGACTCCAGTGGTGTGGAGAGCACGGGACTCACGTCTGAGCATACCCGTCCCACTCAGGTGACAAATGCAAAAACAACAGTTGATGACAGAATGCAGAACAATGTCATACATTAACCTCAGTACAGAGATCTAAATCCATTGTTCTTTTGCTCACCACACCACCCCAGTTCAGACATGGCCATATGCAAATCAGCCTTGACCCTGTGCCTCATGGGAACAGTGCAGCCAGAACTACCAAGCCATGTCTTCCCTGGACCGGAATCAAGCATCCTAGGACCGGTTTCTGGCTATCAGCCATCATCAACCAGGAGAGCTTGACTACTGAGATGTGGTGTACATTTGTTCCTTACACATCTTTGTCCTCAAATGTGTGATAACATGAATTCTCCTGTAGAGAAGACAACGAGAATACAAAGCAGTGTTTTAACCTCAAACAAGGGTACTTCCCCTCAACTACATAAACTGACTGCATCTTTGTTTGGTGACGATATCGACATATTCTTCACCATCAAATATGCATAAAAAAACTAAGAAAATGTGCTGAGCATTCGTTTGTTTGTTTAGCTGTACATTATCCTGGGGAAAAGTGGGAAGAAGTTTCCATACTACTAAGGTAGCTGGGGCAGGGCCAAATGTCTGATGCCTTTTGGTGTTTTTCCATATATATATACTTGTAAAAATATAAAGAGTGAACAAGGTATTCTCCTCTCACCAGGAGAGGAAAAGAAGCAACCTACTTGTCACTGTCACTACAAATTGCACTCTGATAGATGAATGATGTATTCACATCCATGCTACCATTTGTAAGCATTTTTTCTTTTGAAATTTTTGCATAAAACACACTTACTTTGCCATCTCCGTGCCCAATAAGTTAGAATCAGGTAAATTTTACTGAAATATTCTACCTTGGAAGACACAGATGTGCCCAGAAGGTTTTTCCCACTATATTGTTTTTAATATTTGACAATTGGTCGCAAAAAGTTGCGATATATATTTCGGTACAGTGGTTATAGATGAAATGGGCATGATTTTTAGAAATTCTAAAAAACATATATACATATATTATAATTAATGTTTGTGATCAGAAGTTTACTAATCTATGCTACTATTATAAAGAGAGAGCTGAAAACTTTGAGGCGGGTAAGCTCAAGAAGTACAGCACCAATCCCAACACCCAATACAGCATTGTAAAGGGGAGTTGCAGCAGGTGGACATAGGCTATACAGCTGCCCACCATATACATTACAAAGGTCAAATAACCTTAGGGGTAAAGTAGTCCCTTGTGGGCGTTGGCGTGGGCATGTCAAAGTACACTTCATATTATTCCTTTGTGGGCATGCAGCGTTGTCAGAGGGGCGTGGACCAAATAAAATAAAAAAATGGCCGCAGAGTTCAGTAGCGTGGCTTTCACAAGCAATGTGTGCGACCATTCACGCTCCACCATGGCATTGTACTCAGTTATCACACGACTGTCTCCAAACACCAAGGTGCACCGCATTCACGCCCATTGACATTCATGCGGCATTACTTATATATAGTGCGGCGCAACCTTTGTCGGCGTCAGCGTTGTCAGAGGGGGCTGGACAAAAACATTTTTAAAAAGGGGGCGCGGCTTTCACAAGCAATGTGCGCGCACATTCACGCTCCACCTTCGCGTTCTGCTGACTTCTGACACGGCCGTCTCCAAACACCAATGTGCGGCGCATTCACGGACCTTGCCATACTGCGTCACAAATTGGAAACAAATACAAACCTTTACTCCTTTCTGGCCGTCAGCTTTGTCAGAGGGGGCTGCACAAAAAAAAAAATAAAGGGGCGTACAATCGCGCCATTCACGCTACAATGGCTCCGGCGGAGACCTAAGGTAGGCACGTACCACACGATGAAAGCCACTTCACGATTGAAATTTAGTCCGGGGCTCAGGCGGGGCCTCAATGCACTCAAACTACCAGAGTGAATCCCACACACATTCATCCCCGGACAACGTCGGGACGGGCTGCTAGTATAACATATAAAGTGAGATTTTCATGAGTAATTTTATGGTTCAACACTGTTTATTCTAGTTACCGTTATTGCGAATATTGCCTGCCTGTTATTGCCTGCCACATTGTGCAGGGAAATGTAGGGGGGCTCCATAGGTGCCCTCAAAACCCAACACTGAGCGCTATGGGGGAAGTGGGCCTGCTAAGGGCCCCCAAAGTACATTTCTGCCTGCCTTTTCATGGCAGGTTGACTGCCATGAAAAGATTGGCAGAAAGGGACATTGTAATTCCTCTGGCGGTGCCTGGTAGGCACCGCCACCATTGTAGGGATCAGTGTGCCCTTCAATGGTCCGACGGGCTGCTTGAGCCCGTCATATCCGTGGCGGTCAGTCTCTGACAGCCAACCCTCTGCACCCATCCTAATGTGGCTGGCGGAAAGCATGCTTATGATGGCGGTGAGACAGCCACCGACAGGCTGTTGGTGGCTGTCTCACCATTTACTTCCTAACCTGTACCCATATAAAGCCCACAACCCACACCTAAAATTAAAAATTAAAATAAAATGATTACACAATTAACATAATTAATGATCAATTAAATAATTCGGATTAATTAACAACTAATTATTCATAAATTGTTATTAATTAACTTCCCACACTGTACCCCTATAAACCCTACAACCCACACATAAAATGTAAATAAAAAAATTAATTGCACAATGAACATAATTATTTACCAATTAAGTAAAAAATATTAATCAACATCTAATTAATATTTAATTAGAATTAAATTACTTTCTATCCTGTACCCGTATACAACCTACAACCCACACCGAAAATAAAAATAAAAATAAAACAATTAACATAATTTTCAATTAAATAAATATTAATATATAAAAATAATAATTAATTAATTAAAAAGTAATTACTTCCCACCCTGTACCCCTATAAACTCCACAACCCGGACCTAAATCTTAAATAAAAAAAATGTCATTGCACAGTTAACATAATTAATTACCAATTAAATAAATAATAATGATTAAAAACGCATTAATAATTTATTATAATTAAATTACTTTCCACCCTGTACCCCATAAACCCAACACCCTCTATGGTACTAAAAATCACAAAAAAAATACATTTCATTACTACTAAAAGTTTACTAACTATATTAAAAAACAAACAATAACTATACAAAAAATATAAATATATACTAAAATACATGATAATTATTATAAACAACTAGAGTTTTTTAAACGGTATTAATGACTTTGATTTTTTGAAAATCAATATTACTTACCTTAAAATCAATTTTTTTGACAACAATATTATTGCAGTTGATAATTTCATATATCACGATATTTTGGAGACGATTTTTTGGTATGAAGGTATTTTAATGTCAATATTTTGTCAGACTGCCATGGCTGTATAGGTGAGTGAGTGTTTTTGTAGCTGTATGTGTGAGTGAGTGGGTGTTTCAGTGGCTACATGGGAGAGTGACTGGTTGTGTAATTAGGAAATTACTTTACTTCAATAGATGTGTCAATCGTCCGTTTAAAAAGAAATAGAACATAAATATAAGTTAGAATTACTTTTTTCCAAATTCTACAATAAACATTTAGGGGCTCATTACAATGCTGGGTGGAATCACTTCTGCCCGACACTGCATCGGTCATGAGACTGACAGACACCCAGTCAGCGGGCCCGACTGTCTTATTAGGATGCTACCGAGCACTTTTCGGTCACATTCCCATATTTTACTATGGCAACATACATTCCGGCTGTAAAACAGCCGTAATGCATGCTCCCGTAGTAAAATGGGAGGTGCGGTTCATCCCTGCAAGGTGCCTGCCACAAGGTACAGGGATGGATCAACCGGTGGTAGTAATTGTTTATTTGTTGATTAATTAAAATCATTATAAAAAAAGAAAAAGTACATATCAAGCACAAATTCTGATTGAACATATATGGATACAATGCCAAAATATAAATAGGTCGACAATTGTTTTAACCATTTCCCATTTGGGGATTAAAGTGCATGGTGCTTACAGCAAATACTGTACAATTTTTGAAAGAAAATCTACGATGTCTAAATAAAATGCGATGGGCTCACATAGTAAAAACTAAGGTGCCCTGTGCTAGCAGCAGATATACAATAACAGTTAGCAGCAGAGTAAAAAGACAAATTTGCAAATTGTCTATAACTATTAGCAGCGAAAATACAATAGTATTTCAACATCAATACTAAAGTGACTTATGCTATCAGCAGCAAAATATAAAGGGGCAGATTTATGAATGCCTTGCGCCGCCGGTGCGTCACTTTTTCCCATGTTAAAAATGACGCACCGGCGGCGCAAGGCCTTCATAAATCTGCCCAAAAGTGCATTAAGTTTTTTCACCAACAAAGCTAAAGTGCCTTATACTAGCGGCAAAAGGATCAACTGGTGGGTATCGGCCTCCATCTGGAGGCTGTGCACCAAAGGGGACTTAGAACAAAATATGAGTTAGTATTACATTTACAAAATTCTAAAAACCAAAACATTACACATTTATTATGCTATAACAGTATATCACATTATAAAATATAGTAAAATATTTAATTTTCAATTTTTTTTGTTCTCAGCTTTTATACTTGCACACCATAAACATTGTACACTGTATAAAGATTCATCCCTGAACAGTGGGGGGAAAAACAATCACATAGATTGTAGAAAAAAGTGCCAAGTATATCACTACAAAAAAGTGACACTATGGGCCCAAATATGATGTGGTTCCTATTTCCGAGCCTCATCGCAGTTTCACTTCTGACTGCCTAATTATAATCTAGGCAGTCGGAAGTGAAACTGACCAGTCATTCTGGCTGGATTATGACAGGCTCAAGGAGCCCATCTGCAAGTCGGAGACCAGCACGTAATCCCAATAGACACATTTTCCTCCATTGGGATTACAATGTCGGTTTCCAACAGGCTTTCCATGTCGGGCTTTCTGACATGGAAAGCCTGTTGTAAAGCAACATTGGGCCCTTCACCTTGTAGCCTCCGGTGGGGGCAGAGGGGGAACCTATGGTGTCTCCTGTGAATTCCTGCCTTGTGTGGCAGGCACCGTGAGGCAACTGCCACAAGGTGCATGGATTCATACAAACTCCCATTTCTCTATGGGAGCTTGTGCTATGGTCGGTTTATGGCCACAGCACAAGCTCCCATAGGAAAATGGGAGTATGCGACTGCACCATGTGCAGTCGCATTGTAATTAGGCAAGCGGAACTTCCGACAAATGGTTGGGCAGTTCCCATATCGCTGAGTGTTGGGCGGACGCAAGTCCACCCAGGATCGTAATAAGGCCCTAAGTATTGTGCACTCACTACAAATGTTTAATCTATTTTTAAGTTACAGTTACTGAACTAATCAAAATAAATATATGTTAAATAACTCTTATTATTTTAACTGGTACAATACTACTCATAGATATAAAGCACACTTGGATTTTGAAGACCCATTTGAAAACGTCACCCCTGGTAGGCCGGATGATGTCTTAAACACTGACGATCCACGTAGAGGAAATATTGCACACCACTATATCAGTAATCCTCCTTAGAACTTTGGTTGAAAAAACAAAAGGTAAGAATTTGGTTGTTTGAAAGGCAGTTTTTGTTTGAATTTATGGTTGTTGTCATTGCATTCCATCCATCCAGTTTCACTCTTTAAATAGACAGTATATTGTCCAGATGTCACATTAAAACCTTCATGTAAGATGGTAGCCAAAGTAGTATAAGTTCTTTCAGAAATTGATATTTGTCCAGCATTAAAGTTTGTAATTTTGGTTTCCAATTTAGATCCATCTACTCTGCTTCATTGTGGTTTAATATAACGTATTTTTCACTTCTCCGTATATGCAATTTGGACATAACATCTGATCTACAATTTGGACATGTCATATTTAGACAGCCTTTTTGATCAATCTGTCAAAAGGCACACTTTTGGTCCAGTAGTGTTAAGTACAGATGTCGCTCAGAACTGATTTAAGTGGATGACATAACAGAGCAATCTTCATACTCATGGTTCATACTCATGGTTCCATGTGTGAGTCCAAATAGTCATCAATATTTATTTTTCTTCTAAAACTCCAAGAATGACCATTATAAACTCCTGTGCATCTTGTTGAGTAAATTGTACTAGAGCCACCAATCTAGTAGATGTTGAATGCCTAAAGCACAATGTATTACAGTCCTATCACTAAGTAAATGGTGCAGCAGACCGCACAGTGCAGAACATAATCACGTGTGTGGTTTCTGTTCAATTACATTTATAAGATGTGGTAAATGAACAAATACATTGAGAACAACATTTGCACAGCAGTTGATACCAACCAAAGATTAATGCATCCAGTAACATACCCAGGCAGAACACTGATTTACACACTGAGAGAGTGCAGAGACTGACACACCCAGGCATGCATCAATGGAGAAACTGGCACATCCATCCAAACACTAATGCATTCAATAGCACGCCCAGACACACACTGATGCACACAGTGAGACATCTAGCGACTTACCATTGCAGACACTGACACACCCAGGCATACAGCAATGCAGATACTGACATACCCAGTCATACAGCAATGCATGCACAGATACTCCCAGCTAAACAGTAATGCACTCAATAAATAACATAGTCAAGCACACACTGATGCATACATTTAAATGCCCATGCTCACATTGATGCATACACTAAAACACAAGGCACACACTGATGCATACACTAACACACCCAGGCACACACTAATGCATACACTATCACACCCAAACACACACTGCTGTATGGACTCACACACCCAAGCACAAACGGATGCATATACTGACACATCCAGGAACTTACGAGTACAGACACTGACACATCCAGGCATACAGCAATGCAGACACAGACCCACCCATCAAATGGTAATCCATACAATAACACACCCAGGCACACATTGATGCATACACTGACAAAACAATGCTCACACTCATACAAATGCTAACACACCCAGGCACACAGGCACATATGGATGCATACACTAACATACCCAGGCACACACCGATGCATACACTATACATTGAAACACCCAGAGACTTACAATGCAGACACTGACACACCCAGGCATATAGGAATGCAGACACTCACACATCCAGCCAAACACTAATGCATCCAATAACACACCCAGGCACCCACTGAAACACACACTGACATACCCAGGAACGTACCAATGCAGACACTGGCACAGCCAGGTAAAATGCTTCCACACATCACTTTCTTTTCTCAAGGTGGTGTGTCTTCCTCCTCATTAAGTTTAAGGAAACAAGGTCACCCCCGTAGTAGGACCAGGGGGTAAAGTATGATACTTCTGGAAACCGTGGTCTAAGGAGAGGCCTATGGGGTCCTCTAGCAGCCTGGGCTGAGTAATTTAAAAAAAAAGAATTGAATCAGTTTAAACGTTTTCATAAGGGGTCCTAGGAGGACTGAACTACTTCAATTGCACAGACAAGATTTAGGATGGTTATGACAACAAATTTATTATCTCCATAATTTGGCTTATCATATACTCTGTTTGTGGTATTTTGTGCTCACAGAAGCATTAAAAGTGCGTGAAGTGAAGGTGTGTGGGTGACATATTAAAATTACATCACATTGTAAAACAATCTTGCTTTTCAAAACTCCACAATTAAATAAAAGCAATACTGGAGTTTTTTGTTGGGAAGGTCGAAGGCGTTTCGATCTCAGATTACTGAGATCATCATCAGGACGTGAGCCTGTGAGTACTAACAATCCAGTCAATGGTTGTGGCTGGATTGGTGTTGGCCATCCAAGGAGTTAACAGATGGGTGGAATTTCTTAAATTCGCACTGACACTCGTGCTCAAGATCCCCTTGGATACTGATTTGGCTCTGGGGGAGACAGCCGAGTCTGGACCGGGAAAGTGTAGGTCCAGTGAAGATTAACTTGTTTTGGGAGGTTAAAATCTGCGGGTGAAGACCTGCGTAGCCATCCAAGGATTCATTCCTGGATGGACACGGGCTACGCCAGGCCTCACCCACAGATTTTATCCTCGCAAAACAAGCTTCATATGTAAAAATGTGCACCTGGAGGTCCTGGAGTTCCAAATCATGTGAAGTGTAACCCTGGGCGTAAAACTCTGCTCCGCTCGTGGAGTTTGCAGATTTTTGGTAACTCTGCATTCCGCATAAAATGTGGAGTTGCCAGAAAAGTCCACACTACGCAATGGAGTGGAGTTTTTGTTTGTTTTCATGGTCCCAAAATGCATTTTTGCACACATGGGAGCAACTTACCTGCTGCCTGTGATCGCTGACGAGATTTCCCATCCATTCGCGAGTGCCATGAGATTTGTTAGCCGGCCGCATGTCCCACAAGAGTTCGCAGTCACAAAACCGTCATTCGGGCGTGCCATCAGACCTCCAGTGGAGGTTTTGTGAAGAACCTGACCCCAAATATGCAAAATCTACAATCTGGAGAAGGTTCTCTCCCGGGCAGTATCAAAACCTTCTCAAAATGATCTATGGGAATTGTCTCAAAGAGCACACTTGTGAAATACTGGCACCACAAGTACCATCAGGCCACAGGGGTGGCCGTGCCCAAATGGGCAAAGTGGTCCCGAAAATCTATTTGCAATTTCCTGTCAAGTCCTGTGTCTCTGAGGAAGTGCTTTGTGCACGAAACGCGTCAGGCAGGACTTTTACTCTGCTGCATGCTGTGATTTTCCCCACGCTGCTTGCCTCCTTAATAAATACGGCTGAACTTCATATCTTCTTGTGAGGCTTCCTTCATACACAGGCAACTTTCGTTGGGATGTTTGACGGCTTGCTTGACCCGCGAAGTGAAGCCCTGGGAGTGGCGCTTCAATTGTAAGAGCAATTTTGTTTGGATATACAGTGGCCTGCTCCTGGTCACAAAGCTGCTCCACTGCTGAGAGTGCGGGTCCTGGCGCTCCACTAATGAACACTCACTAGGAACGATGTTGCCTTTTTATCTGGGCATAAAGAAGCAATGAAACAGGCGCAATTTGGAACATGCAACCTGACTGATTTTATTTTGAGTAGGAAAATACAATGACAGCTGCGGGTACTAAGAATATTGACTAACCCAAAACTACATGAACCACAATGCCTGGTGCGAAACGCCCTGCTGGGCGGTACTATCAACCTTAAAATGAGCAAAAGATTCAAGGCAGCTGTTTCTTTCCTTGTAGCCAGCCATTGAGAAAGGGAGATTGCCTCCAGAAACGCGTTTGGAAACGGCGAGAAGAGACTTTGCGGGGACAAGGGTGCTGTGTCTCATTGCTGCGCAGTGAATACACAAGGTGGAATCATAACATCGTGTGTGGCGCTTCAATTGTTTTTTTTTTTTTTTTTTTTTTTTTTTTTTTATATATTTTTTTTTTTTTTTTTAAATGTTTTATTTTCTCCCCCATTTTTTCCGTAAATTACATTACAGTATATACAGTACAGAATTTTCTTACAATTATACAGTCATACAATCAAAGCCATGAAAAAAGAAAAAAAACGAGACCTAAAGAAGTACAACACAATAATTCCAAACAAAGAGTGTTCCTGAAAAAATGAGCACAGAAACCCAATTCACGTCTTGCTATTCTTCCACTCTTCTATGGGGCGCCATATCTTCCCCCCCAGTATTCTTGCCCTTTTGCCTTTCCTATCATAAATGGCTTTCTCCAGATTGTATATATGCAGTAGCCTAGCCATCCAGATATGAAATAGTGGTGCAGATTTATCTTTCCAGGCTTTCGCAATAATTAATCTGTACACTGCTGTGGCCAAAAATACGAATTCGGGATAGTTGTTATTATCGCCTATGCTAATTCCTAATATTATCAGCTCGTCTGTGAGTTTTACCTTCAAGCTTAAAGATTTCACCAAGAACTCCTCTATTGCAATTTTTAGTGTGCATAACTGAGGGCACTGGCAGAACATATGCGTAATATTAGCATTCGTTGCGTCACACCGTGGACAAGTTATACCAGTGTTGCCCCCCCATTGTGCTATTCTGGCTGGTGTGTGATATAACGAAAAAATAGTTTTATAATGTTGTGTTTGCAGTGTAGCAGAACAAAGTATAGTTCTTCCAAAGTCTAAGGAGGCTTGCAAAGCTTCCGGGTGAGCCCCAACTTGCTCAATCCATTTCTTACTAAATTTCTCCCTGTCATCTGCTTTATATTCCTGTAATTCTATGTACAATTGTCTGATTGAACCCCGTAGACCACTCCCTAGGTATTCCATAATCCTACAACTTGACATACCTGCTGGTCCCCCCTTTTTTAGATGGAAGTAGCTTCTTATTTGTAAGTATTTAAAGAAATTATTTCCAGGTATTTCAAATCTATGTTGGATATCTTGAAATAACAAAAAATCCCCTTCCCCATCCATCAAATCGCCTATTTTCTTAACCCCTTTGTCATTCCAGGTTTTCATTGTGTTATCCCAAAAAATTTCTGTTGGTAAATCAGCATTTAGGTATAGCCTCAGATATCTGTTAAATCTGCCTAGCCCTACTCTTTTCATAATAACCCTCCAAATTTTATATACTGCCTCCAGGGTTTTAAATCTAGTATGCTTAAAATATGTAAACTCTACTGTATTAACCAAGGCATTCTCAGCCCTTTCTCCTAATAGTGCTTTATAAGTATTCTCTATACCTATCCCTTCCTCGTGAAAAGATCCACCACCCAGTAGCGCTTTAGAGTACTGCAGTACTGCAGCCCAATAATAAAATCTGAAATCTGGTGCCCCCCAACCTCCCTTTTCCCGTGGTAGTGTCAGAAATCTGTATGCTCTTCGTGTCTTGCCTTGTGCCCATATTAACCTATTCAGTGTTGCTTCTATTTTATTGAACCATATCCCATCAAACAGTAAAGGAATCGCCCTAAAGAAATATAGAAATTTGGGGAATGTGACCATTTTAATAAAGTTAATGCGCCCCATTAAAGTCAGATGTAGATTATTGACCCTCTCCAAATTTCTCCTAACTTTCCCTAATAATGGCCCCATGTTTATTTCCACCAGCTTCCCTAGATCGGCCGTCACCTTAACTCCCAAGTATGTAGCTTCTTGAACTACTCTACTATCACTAAAGGTGGTATACTTATTCTGCACTATCTGTGTTTTCCCTTTGTTTATTAGGTATCCTGAGAATATACCAAATTTCCTTGCCTCATCTTCAATTTCGATCAGTGCTTGCGCTGGCTCTGGAGTGACAATCGCTACATCGTCTGCGTAGGCAAATAATTTATAATCTTCCCCATGCAGTGTAACAGGTCTAATCCTACAATTCGCTGTTAACCTTCTCAAATAGGGGTCCAAATAGATGGCAAACAGCAACGGAGAAGCTGGACACCCCTGTCTTGTCCCCCTCCCAATCTGTACCGTTTTCGAAAATGATTTATTTATTCTTATTCTAGCTGTAGGTTGTCTGTATAGAGCCTGGGTTGCTGCCATAAATCCTTTACCTATTCCCGCCCACTCCATCGCTTTCCATAGGTAGGCCCAGGAGACCCTGTCAAATGCCTTCTCGGCATCTAAAAAGATTGCTGCAACTGGGTCTCCCAAGGCCTCTGCTGCATCCAGGACAGTGATCATTTGTCTGGTATGTTGGGTAGTCCCTTTACCAGGTATGAACCCATGTTGTTCCGGGGACACCATTTTCTCAATGATCTTACTCAATCTATTAGCGAGGGCCTTAGCGTATATTTTCACATCGGCATTAAGTAGAGTGATTGGTCTATATGACCCTGGCTCTGTTGGTGGTTTATCCTTTTTTAATAACACAATGATGTCTGCACCCGACCATGACTTTGGAACAATCCTACCACCCTGTGCCAGACAGCATATCGCCCACAAATCTATACCTATGACGTCCCAGAAGATCTTATAAAACTCGACGGGTATCTGATCCTGTCCTGTTGCTTTACCTGCTGGAAGGTCGGAGACAGCGTCCCCGATTTCCTGAAGAGTTAACACCTCGTCTAATTTATCTCTCTGCTCTATACTAAATTCTGTCTGTGGTCTTGGAGTTAAATAGGCCATACTTTCTTCCTCACACTCAGACTCGCTCGTATTTTCATCTTTCTCGTATAATACCTCATAGTACCTCCTAAATACCTCCTGTACCTCCTCAACCTTATTCACGATTGCCCCAGTGTTATCCCTGATTTCTTTTATTTCCCCTGCTGCCATCGTTTGTCTTGTTCTTATTGCCAGGAGGTGCCCTACTCTTTCATTGTATTCATAGCACAACTCTTTTTTTGCTAAGTAATTCCTAGCTAGCTTCTGCGCTAGCGAGACCCCTGTTTCTGCTTTTTGAATTTCCAGTTCAAGTAATATTGATTCAAAAGGTTCCCTCTTACTAATTGCCTCTACCAAAGCCTCTTCAATTGTTGCAAGGATTCTAATCTCTTCCTCTGTTTTCTCCTTCTCCCTTCTATTTCTAGCGATTGTGTAGCTTAGTGTCTCCCCCCTTATACCTGCCTTGAAGCTATCCCATACTACATCTGCCGATGTGGAGTATCTATTAATGTCCCAAAAATTCCTTATCCAAGCTTTCATGCTTATAATGTATTCCTCCTCCTTTAATAGCCCTCTTTCAAACGTCCAGGTAGAGTTTAATCTCTCTTTAACTTGAGCAGTTCTTATACTTAAAACCAGGGGGTTGTGATCCGACACAATCCTAGGGAGTCGATCTATACTGGAGATACCGACAAGAGAGCTAGAAATAAGAAAATAATCCAGTCTAGCTATCGACTTATGTGGTGCAGAATAGAATGTGCTACCTGACCCCATTGGGTTTTTTTCCGCCCACATATCACTTAGTGCATTGTGTCTAGCAAGATTTTGTAATGATCTGTATACCTTTTTCTTCCTCCCCGTGTAACTCTCCCCATGCTCAAACAAACCATTTAGCCCGTTGATGTTAAAATCACCACAGCATATCACAGGCTCTGGCCATATTGCTAGTTCTCTATCTGCAAATTCAAAAACATCCGGATCGTCCTCGTTTGAGCCGTACACAGAGATAATTGTAAATCGAGATGTATTTGTTTCCAGTTCAATCATCACCCACCTCCCTTCGCTGTCCTCCTTTTTCCTTTTGACTATTGTGCAGCCTTTCCTTGCCAGCACTGCAACCCCCCTACACCTTTCTATCTGGCCTGTATAAGCTAAAACATCATACCCCATTTGCTCCAACAAATAAATCTCATTAACGGCTATGTGTGTTTCTTGCAGACAGACAATGTCAATTTTCCAGAATCGCAGTAGAGCTCCCAATTTTTGTCTTTTTTCTCTGTTGTTCAGACCACATATATTCAGCGTAATTATCTTAGTCTCCATCTACCCTATTTTTTTTCCCCCCTTCCTTTCTCCCAGCTTTCCACTCTCATTACTTCCGCATTTCCCTCTTGAAAGCGTAATGACTTTTATTAATCTGTACTGTATTTTTATTCCAAACACAAAACGTGCCCCCCCACCACCCTCCACTTCTGTACCCCCCCTCCCCTGCAGCACCCCCCCCCCCCCCCCCCTGTGACAGGCAAATAGGTCAGAGCTGACCTATGCGTGCCCACTGTGCGTTGTAGCGTCGCCCCCTCTCCTCCCCTACCCCACCGGCAAAGAAAAATCCAATCCCAAAACAACTCCTATTCTCCCTAGTCTTTATATTGTTTTCCAATTTACCCGTTTTTATTTAGGCAATACTGTTTCCTCCCTAGTTTCATTTCCTCTGCTTTTCTTTTCCTTTTTTTTTTTTAACCTTTTCACCCCTCTACCCCACCCTATTCTCATATGTCTACTTGGTAATACTATCTACTAGCTCCACCTTTACCCTTCATCTCTTTCAATTCTTCTAGATATTCTCCAGCCTTAATCTCTGAAAAGAACATCCTGACTCTGCCCCCAACAATGACTTTTAGTTTTGCCGGAAACATTAGATAGGCTTCAGCGCCTTGACTCTGAAATGCTGCAATCATTTGCCTAAGTCTCCACCTCCTTTCCACTGTGACGTGGCAAAAGTCCGGTCTTGAAAAAAATGTAGTTCCATCCACCGTCTTTTTAGAGTCAGGTCTGGCCTTATCCATCAGTTCTTGTCTCGCCAGAAAGTTCCCGAAGAACACTAACATCGCTCTTGGAAGTGAGCCATCCCCTCTTTTTTTCCCCTTTGTCGTGAGCGGAAACCTATGTGCTCTTTGCACCTCTTGTTCCCATTGCCATGGGGTCTCCGGGAAGGCCCCTTTTAGCAACTTTATCACAAAGCCTCTGGGGTCTTGTCCCTCTGTCCCTTCTTCTATTCCAAGAAGGCGTGCGTTATTTCGCCTCTGGCGATTCTCCAAATCCTCTACCTTCCATTGCAGATCCTCCATCACCTTTGATTGCTCTTCTCTGTTAGTCTGCCAGTCCGTCACTTCCTCCTCAATCCTGCCAGTTCTTTCTTCCACTTCAGTAACTCTTTCGCTCACTTCCTCATATTTTTTATTTATTCTCCTAATGGAGGCTTGAATTTTTTTCGTATCATGCCTGGCTCTTCTACTCTCTGCTCTGGCTTCCATTTGGATTTGTTTTAAAGTTGTAAATATTAAGTCTAGTTTCCCATCCTCACTCTGGGGGTCTTGCCCATCCTCTTTGTAGAGATTTGAAGTAGCAGAATAGTCCCACATCAATTTTTTATGAGAACTCTTGTGCGTTATTGTGGGGGATCCTGTTCTCCTACTAGTCGGTCTGCGTTTTTTCTGTGTGTCTTTTTCTTTGGAGCCCCCTGTATCATCAGTGCTGGAGAATGAGTCTCCCGTTTCACCCTCCTCTTCACTGCTGGTGATAATGGAGTCTGAACCTTCAGGAACAGAGAAGAATTCTCTGTCCCCCTCTGCTCCCTCTGTGCTTTCTGTGCTCTCCGTATATCCACCACCCAGCTGCTCCTTTTGCCCTTGCAGTAATCCTGCCTCCACCTCTTGAAGCGCTTCTAATAGCGGGTCTGTGGTTAACGATTTAATTTCAATCACCTCTTTTGACACTCTCACCTCTTTTTCCCTGGTCGTCCGCCCAGCCTCCTCTCCGGCAGTAGCTGACTCCTTTGCAGCTTGTTCCGCAGTAAGCGTGAGCTCCGCCTGCTCCGCTCGCGTCGGTTGCCTAGCAACGCCTATGCTTGCGTCCACGAGGACGCTGCCTCCAGGTCCGCCTGCCAGAGAGTTCTCCGTACCCAAGGCTGTCTCTGCATCCTCCGTTAGGGCTGGCGGGGGTACCTTGCTACTGAAGATCTCGATTACTGAGGGCTGACGGAAGGAGGGATCGCCCTTCTTTCTCTCCGTGGTGAGTTTTCCCGCTTGGCCAGGCTGCACGCTGTGACTACCGCTGCGCGTGTCATCATTTAGAATCAGATTCTTGCCTCTGTCTTTCTCGGCAGCCTTCTCTATTTTGCGCTGCTGTGCCTTGGCCGCCGTCGAGATCGTAGGTGTGGAGCGTTTGCTGGGTGGGGGCCTCTTGGTCTTCGGTATCGTACCAGTCCTTCCCGGATCCTTCAGGGCTATCTCTTCTGCCGGTCCGATACTTAGAGCCACTGTTTGTTTGTCTTTCGCCCGATTTGCCATTTTAGGAGGGCAGGCCTTTCGGAACTCCTTAAAGAGTGATTTCCATTGCAGTAACCTTTTTTTAAGGTAATGAAATACACCGCTATTCCCTTCCCGCATCTGTCGGCGTAACCACCACTGCATGCTTCTTTTAGCAGCCGATCAGGATCCTGTTATCTCCATGGGTCAGAGAGGGGTCTAGATGCGACTTGCACCTACAGCGCTACAGCGGCCATCTTGCCTGTGGCGCTTCAATTGTAAGAGCAATTTCGTTTGGATATACAGTGGCCTGGTCCTGGTCACGAAGCTGCTCCACTGCTGAGAGTGCAGGTCCAGGTGCTCCACTAATGAACACTCACTAGGAACGATGTTGCCTTTTTCATCTGGGCATAAAGAAGCAATCAAACGGGCGCAATTTGGAACATGCAACCCGACGGATTTTATTTTGAGTAGGAAAATACAATGACAGCTGCGGGTACTAAGAATATTGACTAACCCAAAACTACATGAACCACAATGCCTGGTGCGACACGCCCTGCTGGGCGGTACTATCAACCTTAAAATGAGCAAAAGATGCAAGGCAGCTGTTTCTTTCCTTGTAGCCAGCCATTGAGAAAGGGAGATTGCCTCCAGAAACGTGTTTGGCAAACGGCGAGAAGAGACTTTGCGGGGACAAGAGCGCTGTGTCTCATTGCTGCGCAGTGAATAAACAAGGTGGAATCATAACATCGTGTGTGGCACTTCAATTGTAAGAGCAATTTCGTTTGGATGTACAGTGGCCTGCTCCTGGTCACGAAGCTGCTCCATGCTGAGAGTGCAGGTCCGGGTGCTCCACTAATGAACACTCACTAGGAACGATGTTGCCTTTTCATCTGGGCATTAAGAAGCAATCAAACGGGCGCAATTTGGAACATGCAACCAAACGGATTTTATTTTGAGTAGGAAAATACAATGACAGCTGCAGGTACTAAGAATATTGACTAACCCAAAACTACATGAACCACAATGCCTGGTGCGACACGCCCTGCTGGGTGGTACTATCAACCTTAAAATGAGCAAAAGATGCAAGGCAGCTGTTTCTTTCCTTGTAGCCAGCCATTGAGAAAGGGAAATTGCCTCCAGGAACGCGTTTGGCAAAGGGCGAGAAGAGACTTTGCGGGGCAAGGGCGCTGTGTCTCATTGCTGTGCAGTAAATAAACAAGGTGGAATCATAACATCGTGTGTGGCGCTTCAATTGTAAGAGCAATTTCGTTTGGATATACAGTGGCCTGCTCCTGGTCACGAAGCTGCTCCAATGCTGAGAGTGCAGGTCCGGGTGCTCCACTAATGAACACTCACTAGGAACGATGTTGCCTTTTCATCTGGGCATAAAGAAGCAATGAAACAGGCGCAATTTGGAACATGCAACCTGACGGATTTTATTTTGAGTAGGAAAATACAGTGACAGCTGCGGGTACTAAGAATATTGACTAACCCAAAACTATATGAACCACAATGCCTGTTGCGACACGCCCTGCTGGGCGGTACTATCAACCTTAAAATGACCAAAAACTGCAAGGCAGCTGTTTCTTTCCTTGTAGCCAGCCATTGAGAAAGGGAGATTGCCTCCAGAAACACGTTTGGCAAACGGCGAGAAGAGACTTTGCGGGGACAAGGACGCTGTGTCTCATTGCTGCGCAGTGAATACACAATGTGGAATTATAACATCGTGTGTGGCGCTTCAATTGTAAGAGCAATTTCGTTTGGATATATATATATGGCTCTGAGTTGCTGGCTGCTGCTTCGGCAGTGTTTTGGAATTTACCCGGGGTACCGGGATACGTCAGAGTCCACCTGCTGGTCTGATGTAAATTACGGCGGTGTTGGAGTCATTCTGCTCTACGCTGGGCTGGGCATGCATGTCTGCCTCGTCCCCGCTTATGGAACACCAGAAAAGGCAGGTTGAGTCGGTTGGAGACCGGAGGGGGCAGCATATTCGTCTACAGCAAATTGGGGAACAAGGTGACGCTTTCTAATCCTGACGCAACGTTTTTCCAGTGATAAAGCAATGCACTCTGGGAAAGGTAGTCACCCAATGTGACTTACCATAAGACATTTGCGATTGGCATTTGGGCCTTTGGGGGTGGAGCTAAGCTGGTTTAATCAGGTGGGGCGTGACATTTTGTCAGTCAAATTCTGCTGCCATCTGACACACCGACACCCGTGGCGCTGAGGAAGGCTAAATCTATAGCCGAAATGCATTTGCCTGATAGCGGGTGTGTACTACTTCCTTACCTGCTGTGGACTGAATAAAGGTTGTTCCCACTGGTTCTCCTGCTGTGGCCTCTTCACTTTCGGCGGCGGCTGTTTGGTGATGGAACACATATATATATATATATATATATATATATATATATATATATATATATATATATATATATATATATATATATATATATATATATATATATATATATTACGCTCCATGGGGTTGTCCAAGTAGCGGGTAGCACCCGAGCCTGCGTGCGCCTTCCCCAAAGCGTTAGTTGGTATGGGCAGTTGCGTGTTTGAAATACGCCCGACGCGTTTCGGAAATTTATTTTCCTTATCAGGGGTCAGCAGTAAAGTGCACGACGTCTACCATCTCCCTATCTGAAAACACACATTGTGCTTGTGGGAGATGTAGTCCATATATCCTGAATGGATGCACTTTCAAATTACTGCTCGTTCCAAAGGCTCTACCATGAGCCCCAAACATCACTCCTGACTTAATCCATCGCGCATCTCCACATACGAGACTCCTTGGATAGCGAGTCTCGTGGCCCCCGTTTCTTCGGGGTGCTGCAACCCAGCGGCAGGACCGCCGCTAATGTATTACGCTCCATGTGGTTGTCCAAGTAGCGGGTAGCACCTGAGCCTGCGTGCGCCTTCCCCAAAGCGTTAGTTGGTATGGGCAGTTGCGTTTTTGAAATAGGCCCGACGCGTTTCGGAAATTTATTTTCCTCATCAGGGGCCAGCAGTAAAGTGCACGACGTCTACCATCTCCCTATATGAAAACACACATTGTGCTTGTGGGAGATGTAGTCCATATATCCTGGATGGATGCACTTTCAAATTACTGCTCGTTCCAAAGGCTCTACCATGAGCCCCAAACATCACTCCTGTCCTCATCCATCGCGCAGCTCCACATACGAGACTCCTTAGATAGCGAGTCTCGTGGCCCCCGTTTCTTCGGGGTGGTGCAACCCAGCGGCAGGACCGCCGCTAATGTATTACGCTCCATGGGGTTGTCCAAGTAGTGGGTAGCACCCGAGCCTGCGTGCGCCTTTGCCCAAAGCGTTAGTTGGTATGGGCAGTTGCGTGTTTGAAATAGGCCCGACGCGTTTCGGAAATGTATTTTCCTCATCAGGGGCTAGCAGTAAAGTGCACGACGTCTACCATCTCCCTATATGAAAACACACATTGTGCTTGTGGGAGATGTAGTCCATATCTCCTGGATGGATGCACTTTCAAATTACTGCTCGTTCCAAAGGCTCTACCCTGAGCCCCAAACATCACTCCTGTCCTCATCCATCGCGCAGCTCCACATACGAGACTCCTTGGATAGCGAGTCTCGTGGCCCCCGTTTCTTCGGGGTGGTGCAACCCAGGGGCAGGACCGCCGCTAATGTATTAAGCTCCATGGGGTTGTCCAAGTAGCGGGTAGCACCCGAGCCTGCGTGCGCATTCCCCAAAGCGTTAGTTGGTATGGGCAGTTGCGTGTTTGAAATAGGCCCGATGCGTTTCGGAAATTTATTTTCCTCATCAGGGGCCAGCAGTAAAGTGCACGACGTCTACCATCTCCCTATATGAAAACACACATTGTGCTTGTGGGAGATGTAATCCATATATCCTGGATGGATGCACTTTCAAATTACTGCTCGTTCCAAAGGCTCTACCATGAGCCCCAAACATCACTCCTGTCCTCATCCATCGCGCAGCTCCACATACGAGACTCTTGGATAGCGAGTCTCGTGGCCCCCGTTTCTCCGGGGTGGTGCAACCCAGCGGCAGGACCGCCGCTAATGTATTACGCTCCATGGGGTTGTCCAAGTAGCGGGTAGCACCCGAGCCTGTGTGCGCCTTCCCCAAAGCGTTAGTTGGTATGGGCAGTTGCCTGTGTGAAATAGGCCCGACGCGTTTCGGAAATTTATTTTCCTCATCAGGGGCCAGCAGTAAAGTGCACGACGTCTACTATCTCCCTATATGAAAACACACATTGTGCTTGTGGGAGATGTAGTCCATATATCATGGATGGATGCACTTTCAAATTACTGCTCGTTCCAAAGGCTCTACCATGAGCCCCAAATATCACTCCTGTCCTCATCCATCGCGCAGCTCCACATACGAGACTCCTTGGATAGCGAGTCTCGTGGCCCCCGTTTCTTCAGGGTGGTGCAACCCAGCGGCAGGACCGCCGCTAGAGTATTACGCTCCATGCGGTTGTCCAAGTAGCGGGTAGCACCCGAGCCTGCGTGCGCCTTCCCCAAAGCGTCAGTTGGTTTGGGCAGTTGCGTGTTTGAAATAGGCCCGACGCGTTTCGGAAATGTATTTTCCTCATCACAGGTAGTAAGATCATTTGGCCTGGATGTGTTATCATACGCTGATGACACACAGATCTTGGTATCCATCACCCAGCCAGTTTGTGAGATTGCTTCCAAGTTCAGAACCTGTATGGAGGCAGTCTCCAAATGGATGACGTGTAATTTCTTAAAATTAAATGGTGAGAAACCCGAAGTTATGGTCTTCGGAGGGAGCCAAGATCTTTGGTCGAAGGAGTGGTGGCCCACGTCACTTGGAGAGTGCCCAACCCCTACTCCTATTGCTAAGAATCTTGGAGTACAAATTGATCCTACCCTCTCTTTCGACTCCCAGGTAAATAGGACAGTGTCAACTTGTTGTGGCACTATCAGAATTTTAAAGAAAATTGCTCCTTATCTATCCTTGGCAGCCCGGAAACAAGCTACAGCTGGCTTAGTACTATCGAGGCTAGATTATTGCAATGCCCTCTATGGTGGCATCAATAAAGGTTCCATCCATCGCCTCCAGATGGTACAAAATGCGGCAGCCAGACTGGTGCTAAGTCTTCCTAGGAGAGCATCTGCAACAATGGCCAGAAGGGATCTCCATTGGCTTCCAATTCCATCTAGGATCTCTTATAAAATTCTCTGTTTGGCCCATGGTGCCATCCATGGCTCTGGATCTGAAAGCATTAGATCTCTTCTGTGTGCCTACACCCCTATCAGAACTCTTCGCTCATCTGCAAAGAACAGGCTGGTGGTTCCTAGGTTTAACAAGGTCAGATGGGGAGGTAGAGCTTTTTCCGTCTTGGCACCCAAACTGTGGAACCTCCTCCCCCTTGAGCTTTCCAGTCAACCATCCTTAGCAATATTTAAAAAGTCACTTAAGGCCTGGCTTTTCTCTCAGGCATATTAGGCTTTGCTTTCCCGCTGGCCTTCTGGTCCTGGCATTGGAGTTTGGATTTCTTTGTCTGTCTGTAGTGCGCCTTGATGCCCCTTGGGGCTAAGTTTTGCGCGGTATAAAAATGCCTTTCATTCATTCATTCATTCATTCATTCATCAGGGGCCAGCAGTAAAGTGCACGACGTCTACCATCTCCCTATATGAAAACACACATTATGCTTGTGGGAGATGTAGTCCATATATCCTGGATGGATGCACTTTCAAATTACTGCTCGTTCCAAAGGCTCTACCATGAGCCCCAAACATCACTCCTGTCCTCATCCATCGCGCAGCTCCACATACGAGACTCCTTGGATAGCGAGTCTCGTGGCCCCCGTTTCTTCTGGGTGGTGCAACCCAGCGGCAGGACCGCCGCTAATGTATTACGCTCCATGGGGTTGTCCAAGAAACGGGTAGCATCCGAGCCTGCGTGCGCCTTCCCCAGAGCGTTAGTTGGTATGGGCATTTGCATGTTTGAAATAGGCCCGATGCGTTTCGGAAATTTATTTTCCTCATCAGGGGCCAGCAGTAAAGTGCACGACGTCTACCATCTCCCTATATGAAAACACACATTGTGCTTGTGGGAGATGTAGTCCATATATCCTGGATGGATGCACTTTCAATTTACTGCTCGTTCCAAAGGCTCTACCATGAGCCCCAAACATCACTCCTGTCCTCATCCATCGCGCAGCTACACAAACGAGACTCCTTGGATAGCGAGTCTCGTGGCACCCGTTTCTTCGGGGTGATGCAACCCAGCGGCAGGACCGCCGCTAATGTATTACGCTCCATGGGGTTGTCCAAGTAGCGGGTAGCACCCGAGCCTGCGTGCGCCTTCCCCAAAGCGTTAGTTGGTATGGGCAGTTGCGTGTTTGAAATAGGCCCGACGCGTTTCGGAAATTTATTTTCCTCATCAGGGACCAGCAGTAAAGTGCACAACGTCTACCATCTCCCTATATGAAAACACACATTGTGCTTGTGGGAGATGTAGTCCATATATCCTGGATGGAAGCACTTTCAATTTACTGCTCGTTCCAAAGGCTCTACCATGAGCCCCAAACATCACTCCTGTCCTCATCCATCGCGCAGCTCCACATATGAGACTCCTTGGATAGCGAGTCTCGTGGCCCCCGTTTCTTCGGGGTGGTGCAACCCAGCGGCAGGACCGCTGCTAATGTATTACGCTCCATGGGGTTGTCCAAGAAACGGGTAGCATCCGAGCCTGCGTGCGCCTTCCCCAAAGCGTTAGTTGGTATGGGCAGTTGCGTGTTTGAAATAGGCCCGACGCGTTTCGGAAATTTATTCTCCTCATCAGGGGCCAGCAGTAAAGTGCACGACGTCTACCATCTCCCTATATGAAAACACACATTGTGCTTGTGGGAGATGTAGTCCATATATCCTGGATGGATGCACTTTCAAATTACTGCTCGTTCCAAAGGCTCTACCATGAGCCCCAAACATCACTCCTGTTCTCATCCATCGCGCAGCTCCACATACGAGACTCCTTGGATAGCGAGTCTCGTGGCCCCCGTTTCTTCGGGGTGGTGCAACCCAGCTGCAGGACCGCCGCTAATGTATTACGTTCCATGGGGTTGTCCAAGTAGCGGGTAGCACCCGAGCCTGCGTGCGCCTTCCCCAAAGCGTTAGTTGGTATGGGCAGTTGCGTGTTTGAAATAGGCCCGACGTATTTCGGAAATGTATTCTCCTCATCAGGGGCCAGCAGTAAAGTGCACGACGTCTACCATCTCCCTATATGAAAACACACATTGTGCTTGTGGGAGATGTAGTCCATATATCCTGGATGGATGCACTTTCAAATTACTGCTCGTTCCAAAGGCTCTACCATGAGCCCCAAACATCACTCCTGTTCTCATCCATCGCGCAGCTCCACATACGAGACTCCTTGGATAGCGAGTCTCGTGGCCCCCGTTTCTTCGGGGTGGTGCAACCCAGCTGCAGGACCGCCGCTAATGTATTACGCTCCATGGGGTTGTCCAAGTAGCGGGTAGCACCCGAGCCTGCGTGCGCCTTCCCCAAAGCGTTAGTTGGTATGGGCAGTTGCGTGTTTGAAATAGGCCCAACGCGTTTCGGAAATTTATTTTCCTCATCAGGGGCTAGCAGTAAAGTGCACGACGTCTACCATCTCCCTATATGAAAGCACACATTGTGCTTGTGGGAGATGTAGTCCATATATCTTGGATGGATGCACTTTCAAATTACTGCTCGTTCCAAAGGCTCTACCATGAGCCCCAAACATCACTCCTGTCCTCATCAATCGCGCAGCTCCACATACGAGACTCCTCTGGGTAGCGAGTCTCGTGGCCCCCGTTTCTTCGGGGTGGTGCAACCCAGCGGCAGGACCGCCGCTAATGTATTACGCTCCATGGGGTTGTCCAAGTAGCGGGTAGCACCCGAGCCTGCGTGCGCCTTCCCCAAAGCGTTAGTTGGTATGGGCAGTTGCGTGTTTGAAATAGGCCCGACGCGTTTCGGAAATTTTTGCGGGCTCCATACAGGACTTGATTATGTGCTTTCCGCACCACACTTCCCATAATACACAGTCTCATTTGAGCCCCCCATTGGTGGGTGTGTCATATGGAAAATGGAGAAGTGGGTTAGCGGTTGCGCACACCGCTTCCGTTAAAGCCCCTGAAGAGAAGCATATGGAGCTTTGAAACGCGTCGGGCAGATCCATTACGGAGCGACATCTACAAGCGGATCCCCGTCCTCACCTACACATAATTCAAGCTGTTGCTCATGTGCTACTCAAAGGAGGACAACCTTGGAGCGACAATTTATACGCGGCTGTCCAGCCGCGGAGTATGCACCACCCCGTCATCCTTGGGGGTCACGGAAGTGAAACAGCAGCCGTACAAGGGATCAAGGACGGGCCCACTTGCGAGGTCCATACAGGACTTGATTATGTGCTTTCCGCACCACACTTCCCATAATACACAATCTCATTTGAGCCCCCCATTGGTTGGTGTATCATATGGAAAATGGAGAAGTGGGTTAGCGGTTGCGCATGTGCTTCCGTTAAAGCCCCTGAAGAGAAGCATATGGAGCTTCGAAACGCGTCAGGCAGATCCATTATGGAGCAGCATCTACAAGCGGATCCCCGTCCTCACCTACACATAAATCAAGCTGCTGCTCGTGTGCTACTCAAAGGAGGGCAACCTTGGAGCGACAATATATATAATGTAATGTAATGTAAATTGATACTTGTATAGCGCACTACTCACCCGCAAGGGTCTCAAGGCGCTTGTACGAATACCGCTGTGGAACCCATCCTGGCTTTCCTTGTGAGGTGTCCACTCCTGGGCACCCCCAAGGTGGAGGCCAGGCATCCTTAGCGTTGTGGGGGCCGTTGTGGAGATTAAGCAAGCTATTGCCCAGAGTTGCAGAGTGGGACTCCTTGATTGGAATAGGCACCGAGGCGAGAATTATCAGATCCGTGGAATTTTTGAGCCCAAGACCCGCCGAGGCGGGGAATTGAACCCTGGTCCCGGGCTAGACCTCTGCATCAGGGTCTGCCGTTCTAACCATTGAGCCACACTTCTCCACTTATATATATATTCAGATTCACAGTTTGCCCACGAGCGAGGCGCACTCCCCCTCGGCGTTGTCAGGTCAAGGCAGGTTGTAGGTGATACCGGCGTCTGCAGCAACCAACGCGTTTCAGGCTAATGCCCTTCTTCCAAGGTTACGCTGCTTCCCCATAAGAAACCAACATTCAGAACATCCAGTGAACGCCCTTTTATTCAAATCCCTGATAGGACACAGGTGAGTAAGTGGCATAATGAATTCTGGGACTGGAAGTTCTTTACTCAATAACACCCCAGTGGGCTATTGGCATCTTTGGGGCAAATGTCCAATTCAATATCCTAGGTATGGCCGCAATTCCTTCCTCCATGTTGCCTTTCACCAGTTTGGCCCGCAGCGTATCATGGAGACAGCCGCAGGACCGCATCATAAGCGGCGATGCGCCTCCCGGCCGTACCGGCCATACAGATTCAGTTTCACAGTTTGCCCACGAGCGAGACACACTCCCCCTCGGCGTTGTCAGGTCAAGGCAGGTTGTAGGTGATACCGGCGTCTGCAGCAACCGACGCGTTTCAGGCTAACGCCCTTCTTCAAAGGTTACGCTGCTTCCCCATAAGAAACCAACATTCAGAACATCCAGTGAACGCCCTTTTATTCAAATCCCTGCTAGGACACAGGTGAGTAAATGGCACGATGAATTCTGGGACTGGAAGTTCTTTACTCAATAACACCCCAGTGGGCTGCTGGCATCTATGGGGCAAATGTCCAATTCAATATCCTAGGTATGCCCGCAATTCCTTCCTCCATGTTGCCTTTCACCAGTTTGGCCCGCAGCGTATCACGGAGACAGCCGCGGGACCGCTTCATAAGCAGCGGTGCGCCTCCCGGCCGGACCGGCCGTACAGATTCAGATTCACAGTTTGCCCACGAGCGAGGCGCACTCCCCCTCGGCGTTGTCAGGTGAAGGCAGGTTGTAGGTGATACCAGCGTCTGCAGCAACCGACGCGTTTCAGGCTAACGCCCTTCTTCCAAGGTTACGCTGCTTCCCCATAAGAAACCAACATTCAGAACATCCAGTGAACGCCCTTTCATTCAAATCCCTGATAGGACACAGGTGAGTAAATGACACAATGAATTCTGGGACTGGAAGTTCTTTACTCAATAACACCCCAGTGGGCTGCTGGCATCTATGGGGCAAATGTCCAATTCAATATCCTAGGTATGCCCGCAATTCCTTCCTCCATGTTTTCAGCGGAGCGGGACTTTTTCCTTAGGAAGCATTGGGGGAAGATTTAAAGACACACCCGTGATTTGCAATATTTTATATAAAGACTGCCAGCAGCCCACATGGGTATGATTGTTTGGACTCCCAGTCCCAGAAAGCAATGGTGTATTGACTCACCTGAGTGTGATCGTGTTTCACATTTAAATAAAGGAAATCGCTGGAAAGTCCTTATGTGTGGCATTCGTTATGTAGCAGACAGCCTATGAGCAAGGGAGTAATTCTCGAAACGCGTCAGGTCTCTGCTGACGTCGAGTGTGCCTGCTCTTCCCTGACCCTATGGATGTGGAGAAGTGAGTGCGCCCCGCCTGAGGCAACTTGTGAAACGGAATAGAATCGGCCTGCCCGGCTGAGGGGCGCACCACCGTGGATAACAGTGGTTCCGCTGCTGGACTGTGTTTTCAGCGGAGCGGGACTTTTTCCTTAGGAAGCATTGGGGGAAGATTTAAAAGACACACCCGTGATTTGCAATATTTTATATAAAGACTGCCAGCAGCCCACATGGGTATGACTGTTTGGACTCCCAGTCCCAGAAAGCAATGGTGTATTGACTCACCTGAGTGTGATCGTGTTTCATATTCAAATAAAGGAGATCGCTGGGAAGTCCTTATGTGTGGCATTCGTTATGTAGCAGACAGCCTATGAGGAAGGGAGTAATTCTCGAAACGCGTCAGGTCTCTGCTGACGTCGAGTGTGCCTGCTCTTCCCTGACCCTATGGATATGGAGAAGTGAGTGCGCCCCGCCTGGGGCAACTTGTGAAACGGAATATATATATATTAGCAGAACAACTCAGAAGAACCCCACAGAGTATCTGCAGCACAGAGAATGTCCACAGCACGGCAGTTTTCCTTCAAGGTTATTTTATTTCCTTCTCTCACACCATGTGCAACATACAAAGGACGGTCGACGCATTTCTGCTAATGCCTTCAACTGGACCATAGAGTCCCACCGTCTAGGAAGTCTATTTAAAGTGACAAGTATGATTGATCCCTTGTTTGCTTCTAAATAAATAGACTTGATCACTCACCCATCTTAAAAAACATTTGTGAATCGGCAACCAGTAGCTGCCATTTTCTAAGAGCATTCAGTACAATTTTGATCATATTGGCAAATTTTAGAGTGGTATTGGCAATTTTCACAGTAAAGTACTCTTAATGAAATGGTAATCTTTGTTATGACACGCCTGTGCTTTCTAATTCACACGTATGAATATATATTTACATATGTTGGCGATGGGTTAAAACTAAGAAAATTATAGTCCATAGGTGGTAGAATGGTAAAATGGTAAGGTCCTATGGGGTTCTACCAGTAGTTGTTAAAAATTGGGGTATTTGAATACTTTGATACTATATGGACAATTATGCATTTATAAGATACTTATAAAATATTTAAAAAATATTCATAAAAATATTTATAAGATAATTATGGAAAATTCATAAGACCGCATAATATAAAAAATCTCTGAGATTTACATATATTTCTAATGGGATATCGGAAGTCTTAGTTGTCTATGTGAAGTACTGTATGTGACACCCAATTTCTCAACGTATTTTCTCGAAGTAAAAAAAATATCAAGATGCCATATATATCTAAAGGTCAAATTCCCTTCCGAGGCTTTTGATACGTGAAGCTGTCCCCTGATTATTACTGCGATTAACAATCTTCATATATTATAGGAGAAAGAGAAAGTGTCATGTGCTAAAGTGCAAAATGTGCATTCGTGGGTCATCGGTGAGATAGTCCACCAATTTTACATGATATATGCTACATACTAAGGCTGACTCATTGATGAATAAAGTAGAGGTTGTAAAGTACATTATGCAAATTAACATCTTAGAGCCTGTACTAAAGTAGTTCGTCAATATCATTATCTTTTAGGACCCAGTATTTAAAGTGACACGTGCATTGTGCAATCATATTGTGCAAATTTGCAATTTCTTTGGACAAGGGATGTTTCTTTCTCCTCATACTCCTTCGTCCTTCTATCATGATGATTGTTTGTAATATTCTTTTGGGGCACTACTTCAATTGCTTTCCCTGGTCGCATTCAAACCTGGATGCTCTCTCCGTTAATTCAAATGTGTCCCCGACAATACCATTATGAGTCCCTTGTTATTCCATTCGCCAATTTTACAAAGTTTCAATAGTCCAGGAATGTACCCTAACGGGATTATGTTTATTTTCTTCTCAGCATCAGTTAATTTCTAAAGTCCGATATGTGTCTTAAGAAATATGGATGGGTCGGTACTCAGAGATGGACATCTAGTTCTGCATCCAGATTATGGCCAAAGGGTTTTTCAGTCCCCAGTGCCAGTATGAGCTTTGACTCTGCTCTTCTGAGGTCCAGGGTTTTGTCACCCCCTCTTTCGTTTAGTTTTATCATCTTGGCTCTATAATATCTCAACCCTTGAGAATTTCCTTGATGTTTTTCGGAAAAATGTTTGGCCATCGGAAATGCCAAGTCTTTATTTTTAATCGCTCTAAGATGCTGTAAAATCCGTAATTTTAATTTATTGATGGTACTTCCAACATAAAGTTGTATACAAGGACATTCTAAGATGTACACCACATGCTTAGATTCACATGTGATGTGTGCAGTTATCCATTCCTTTTTTCCATTGGACAATACATATGATTGTGTATTCATTCCGTGTTCACAGGCCTTACATTTTGAACATTTCTGGAGTTGTTAACCAAGTTACATTTTCTTTTCCTGATGTTTCTAGGTGGCTCTGTGTTAGGATGTTGCCTAGCGATGCAGTCTTCCTGTACGTTATCTTAGGAATTAGAGGTGATTTCCTCTTTAGTGACTCATCTGGCAATAGTATGTTCCAATGCTTTTTCAAGATGTGTCATAAACTTTTGTTTTCCACATTGAAATCGAAAATGATTCGAGTTGTTTCATCATCTTCCACATCAGTTATCTCATTCAGTAATTCTGGTCTTGATTTCTCAGTCACTTTATTTTTTGCTGCTTCAATCACATTCAAGGGGTAGCCTCTTGCTAGGAATCTTGTTCCAGTTTCATCAAGATTCTTATCATGTCATTGTCTTCCGAGCAGTTCCTCTTGATGTGGAGCATTTCTCCGTATGGGACACTCCATTTCAGATGTTGTGGGTGTCCGCTATTGGCATGGAGGATACTGTTGGTGGCAGTCGGTTTTCTGTGAATTCTGGTACAGAGCTTCTTATTTTGTACAAACACTTCCATATCCAAATAGATCACTTGTGTTCTGCTCCAGGTGGATGTGAAGGATAGATTGTAATTATTTTGGTTCAGACTTTGAATGAATTCTTCCAGGATCTGCAGGTCTCCTTCCCAAATTATGAATAAATCGTCGATGTACCTCATCCACGATTTAATATTCGGCTTGTACCTGCTTGATAAGATGTCCTCTTCCCAGACTGCCATAAACAAATTGGCATATGTTGGGGCAAATGATGTCCCCATTGCCGTCCTTTGCCTTTGCAGGAATGTCTCCCCATTAAAGAGAAACACATTATATGATAAACAGTAGTTCAGCATGACCATGATGGTATTCTTCTGAGTGCTCCTCAATTCTCAGCTGCCTGTAGGCCTCTGCGATATATTGTTCTCGATCCTGGAGAACAATATTACCACCTTTATCGGCAGCCTTGCTGATAATTTGCCGGTTATCCCTAAGTTCTTTTAGTGCTTTTTGTTCTCCTTGGGTCAAATTCCATATTTGTTTGTGGTTTTTCTTCCTCGTGGTCCGCTGGTTGAGCTCATCTACTACAATCTCGTGAAACAGGTCAACCTTGTTCCCGGGTGGTAATTGTGGGCAGAACTTTGACTGAGTTTTCAGTCCACTCTCACCACCATAGTTGGTCTGTATGCCTTCTCTTTGACAAAATGTAACATCGTCTGCAATATTGAGAGTATGTCTTTCACTGTGCTCTTGAGTGTTATTCCCTAGGTTAGATATTATTCTTAGAGCAGGCAAGTCATTTTGGTTTAATGGGGAAATTTCTGTGGTTTTTCCACCAGTTTTGCCACCCATGGTTACTGATTTTTCCTCAAAGTATTTTTTGAGTTTGGCTTTGCGGCAAAATTTTTATAAGTCAATGCAAAAGTTGGGAATATCTAGATTTGCATTTGGACAGAAGGTTAGTCCTTTATTCAAGAGGCTATTATGATCGGTGTTAAGAGTCATGTTAGAGATGTTGATGACCAGACCTTTATTCAGTGACATCTTTTTTATTTTAGTTTTTTCTTGTCTTCGCCTCTTTTGGGCCTTGCTCCTTCTTTTACTGCGTCTGGTTGAGGTGGGTTTTGTCCCCTTCCTCTCCCCCATGTTGTTCCTCTTGCTCGACCTCGCTGTCGCGTCTCCATCTGGGCTAATCTCATTTCCCCACAAAAATCCAATTTGGAGATTTCGGTGTCTTCATCTGCCGAGCTCAAATACGAGCTGTCATACATCCCCTGGGCATCATGACTGATACATTTATCCATGGCTGCTCTATTTCTAAGGGAATCATATTTTCTAGCCAACGTGTAGATGCGACCGTTTGCATAATCCATGCAGTCGCGATTAAACTTGCTGGCTTTCCTTTTTTCCACATCCATCTCTTGTTTGCTTATTTTTTTCTCCATTGCCTCCAATGATTCTTTTTTCTCATTATTATTGGGTAATTTGTACAGCTCCTCCTCCACGCTCTTAATTTTCTCCAGGATCCCTTCTAGTTTCCTTTCAGCGTGTAAGATAAGAGTCTTCATTAATCTCTGAGAACATTCATTTGTGTCCATCTGCCATTGTTTTATTAGGTCCATATCAAGGTCATTGAGTGTGGGCATAATGAGGATACGTAGACCTCTGGGCACTCTTTTAAACTCGATGTACTTCTCCAAAGTAGTTTCCTCCCACCATTTATTTATTTCCACAATTTTAGCCTGTTGTAGATCTCTTACCAAGTTTTGGACAGTTTTTCTCCTTCCTTCTGAATGTACGCTGCCAGCGCTGCCCACACTGGAAGGATCCTTGGGTGTCATATTATCATCTAGGAGTTCATTAACTCTCTGAGCCCGGCTTGGATTTCTTTCCTGAAGAACTGGGTAATTTAAGACCCGGCGGCGCCAGGAGCACGCCCAAAGTCTTCGGGTTCACCTGTCTTAGAATACAGAGACACGGGACTCTTCGTGGTGACATCAAAGATCGAATTTATTGACTGCAGCCAGTAACAGAAGTCTTAGAAATCATCACGGTATGAGTTCTCAGGAACTGCTCAATTCTACAAAGCAAGTCATCCCTTTTTATGCCAAAAATCACATCCAGACAATCACCTAATATTTACGAACTGTCCAATCACATGTATCCACACCAAAAGTATCGCATGACAGTAAAACCCACTTTTCAGTTGCCCGGCCCATGATCAATCATCGGACAAACCCAACATTCTTCTTTAGACAGGCCGAACGTACCCATAATAAAGAGGCCGCGACCCATATCATAAATAGACCATAAAGAAAGAAAAAGAAACAGGTAAGAGTAGGATAAGGCATATTTGTGTTAGTAAACCTTTACGATGCCCTGCGCTCTGATTTTAGTCTTGATCAGCTAGCGGGCAAGAACTGGCTCAGCAGGGTCGGCTTCAGGCAACGAGGTCAATTCACTTCGGGTCATGTAGAAGTCAGCACAAACCCCAGCTAAAGGGCACCCGTTTTAAAGACCTAGTCAGCCGTAATCATCGGCCTATATGAGGGCAACCACAAAATGGCTGCTTTATATAGAATGATAACTATGGTTCGGAGCAGAATCTTCAAATACACTGCGAGTCTTCGTGTGTAACATGGCGAAAACACTCGTACTTGCCGAACCCATCAGTTACGGTTCCTTGTTACCAAAATCGTAACGGAACCATGACATTTAAAACACGGGTTCAGAATTCACGGAACCTCGGTCCCTCCTTTTGCCCTTACATAGGCAATTACTTAGTCTATATCTGAGTCGATGTCAATTCTCATCAGATCACCAAGGTGCTGTTGAAGCATTATCTTGTTTCTCTGTGTATCTCTCGAGACAGGCGGTCCCCTGACACACGTAGTAGCACAAAGGCCACATATGGCAGGACCGCACTGTATACAAAGACAACACGAGAAAAGAACCGCTAGAGGCGCACCAATGATCATCAGAAGCTTCCATCCCCAAACGGATAATAAGTTCAAGTTCAAGTTCAGAAATTTGTATAGCGCACTACTCACCCAGAGGGTCTCAAGGCGCTTGAGTGAGGGTGGGTACGCTATTTATCGAACAGCCAGGTCTTTAGCTGCTTTCTGAAGGAGAGGTGGTTCTGTGTAAGGCGGAGGTGAGTGGGGATAGAATTCCAGGTCTTGGCCGCCAAGAAGGAGAAATATCTTCCTCCCATGGTGGATCTATTGATGCGCGGGATTGCGGCGAGGGCTTGATTGGATGAACGTAGTTGATGGGTGGGTGTGTAGAAGGACAGTCGTTTGTTGAGACAATCGGGTCCTAGGTCGTAGAGGGCCTTGTGTGCGTGGGTGAGGAGACGGAACGTTATTCTCTTGTTGACGGGAAGCCAGTGGAGATCTTTCAGGTGACCGGAAATGTGTGCTTGACGGGGGATGTCCAGTACGAGTCTGGCTGAGGCGTTTTGGATGCGTTGGAGTTTTTTCTGTAGTTTGGCTGTGGTTCCGGCGTAAAGGGTGTTTCCATAATCTAGTCGACTAGTGACTAGTCCGTGGGTGACTGTCTTTCTTGTTTCGGTGGGGATCCAGCGGAAGATTTTTTTGAGCATGCGTAGGATGTTGAAGCAGGATGATGAGACGGCATTGACTTGTCTGGTCATCGAGAGGGAGGAGTCTAGGATGAAGCCAAGGTTACGTGCGTGGTCCATTGGTATGGGTGCGGTTCCCAGGGCCGGTGGCCACCATGAGTTGTCCCATGCAGAGGGGGATGATCCTAAGATGAGGACTTCCGTTTTGTCCGAGTTTAGTTTTAAACGGCTGTTCTTCATCCATTCGGCTACTTCTTTCATTCCTTCGTGTAAGTTGGTTTTGGCGGTGTTTGGGTCTTTGGTAAGGGAGAGGATCCGCTGGGTGTCGTCTGCGTAGGAGATGATGTTGAGGTTGTGTTGTCGTGCGATGGAAGCGAGGGGACTCATGTACACGTTGAAGAGGGTGGGACTGAGTGATGATCCTTGTGGTACGCCGCAGATGACTTTGGTGGCCTCTGATTTGAATGGGGGAGGCGAACTCTCTGTGTTCTTCCGGTGAGGAACGAGATGATCCAGTCCAACGCTTTTCCTTGTATTCCGGCGTTGCTGAGGCGATGTATGAGGGTGTTATGACAGACTGTGTCGAAGGCGGCGGAGAGGTCAAGTAGGATGAGGGCAACTGTTTCTCCGTTGTCCAGAAGCTTTCGGATGTCGTCTGTAGCAGCGATGAGGGCGGTTTCGGTGCTGTGTTTGGCTTGGAAGCCGGATTGTGAGGGGTCGAGTGAGTTGTTGGATTCGAGGAAGGCGGCGAGCTGACTATTGCCGGCTTTTTCGATGACTTTGGCCGGGAAGGGGAGGAGTGAGATGGGGGCGGTAGTTCTTAAGTTCAGAGGGGTCCGCTGTGGGTTTCTTCAGGAGGGCGCTGAGTTCGGCATGTTTCCAGCTTTCTGGGACGGTAGCGGAGTTGAAGGAGCAGTTGATGACGTCGCGAAGATGGGGTGCGATGATGGAGTCTGCTTTGTTGAAGATGTGGTGGGGGCATGGGTCAGTTGGTGAACCTGAGTGGATGGAGTTCATCAGGCGGATGGTGTCTTGAGTAGTGATTGGGTTCCAGGTGCAGAGGTTGTGAGAGTGCTGTTTTGGTTCGGAAGTGGGTGGAGTGGATTGTTCTTCGGACAGGTTTTCAAAGCTGTTGTGAATATCGGCGATTTTGTTGTGGAAGAAAGAGGATAGAGAGTCGCAGAGGACTTGGGAGGGAGTGATGTCGTTGGAGCCGGCGGTGGGGTTGGTGAACTCTTTGACGATGTTGAATAGTTCCTTGCTGTTGTGGCCGTTGTTGTCGAGTTGATCCTTGAATGCTAATTTCTTGGTGGATCGGATCAATTGGTGGTGTTTGCGGGTGGCGTCTTTGAAGGTGGTCAGGTTGTTAGTGGTTGGGTTTTTTCTCCATGTTTTCTCGAGGGTACGACATAGTTTCTTGGATTTCTTAAGGTCATCGTTGAACCAGGGGGCCTTTTTGTTACCTTGTTTGATCTGATGGTTTTTAAAGGGTGCTAATTCTTCTGCGCTGTGAGTGATCCATTGTGTGAGTTTGGTGGCAGCTTGGTTTGGGTCTGATGATATGGCGGGGGGGTTTAGGTTCAGTGATGTGAAGAGTTGGTCGGTGGTGATTTTGTTCCAGTTTCTTCGAGGAATAGGTTGTGGTGGGATGTGGGTTGTGGTCTTTTTGTAGTTGAAGTGAACGCAGCTGTGGTCCGTCCAATGGAGAGTTGTGGTGTGATCGAAGGAGATGTGTTTTCTGGAGGTGAAGATAGGGTCGAGCGTGTGTCCGGCTAAGTGGGTGGGGGTGTTAACAAGTTGTTTGAGTCCGAGGTTGGCCAGGTTGTCCAGAAGGGTGGTGGTGTTGTTGTCGTTATTCTTTTCCAGGTGGAAGTTGAGATCTCCCAGTAGGATGTAGTTCTCGGAGGAGAGGGCATGTGGGCTGATGAAGTCAGTGATGTCTTCGTTGAATTGTGTGCGGGTTCCTGGTGGTCTGTAGATGAGGGTGCCTCTAAGTGTGGTCCTGGGGTCGGTGTGGATCTGGAAGTGAAGGTGTTCGGCGGTCGCGATGTTATCGTCTGAGCTGGTTGTAATTCGGATGGTGTTCTTATGGACGATGGCGATGCCTCCTCCTGTTTGGTTGGTGCGGTCTTTTCGGATGATCTTGTAGGCGTCCGGGATGGCTATGGCGATGTCGGGCGCTGATGAGGCGTTCATCCAAGTTTCTGTAAGGAAGGCGATGTCCGGCGATGTAGTGTCGAGTAGGTCCCAGAGTTCAGTGGCGTGTTTGTGGACCGAACGGGTGTTCAGCAGGATGCACTACAGGTGGTTAGAGTCGGAGCTGAGTTTGGAGGAGGAGGATTTGGTGTGAGTCCTGATGCAGGCGAACTTGCAGGAGTGGCAGGCGAATGGTCCGTGGGTGTGTCCTGGGATAGCTACGCAGCATTGTGGTTTGCGTCCGGGGTTAAGGGCAAGGAGAGTTGCGGCGTCATACGTTATGCGGGTGGAGTGGGTTTTGCGAGGGCCAGGGGGTCTGGCGCTGGGCACGGTCCAGGCGCGGACAGGCGTAGACGGGCTTACCTTTGGCGCACCTTCGGCGCGCATAGGGCGCGACCGCTGCGCGTGAACGCTACGCGCAATGGCATCTGCCATATGTGGATAGTGGAAGGGGAGGGGCGAGGGAGGGTCAGCTGGGAGGCGGGGAGCGGGGTGGAGATCAGGGCAGGGAGTCACAAACAACAACAACAAAAATGGCCGCAAGCCAGTGACCAAACGGGACTGGGGCATGATCGGTAACAGCGCGAAGTAAATGGCAGTGGCGCCGGCACAATTAGGCAAAATGAAACTGCAGGCAGCGTAGCAGCACAATTTAAAACTTCAACAAGCGCACCTTGGCAATCAAGCGCTACGATGAACTATACCTCAGCAATTGTAATTAGTAATAGGCAGGCGGGGCAATCTGTCGCTACCACAGTAAATGAAATAAATAAATATGGAGGCTGAAGCAGTGCAAGGCGAGATCGCTACGATACCAGCAATGAGAGGCAGGGAGCAGCGTGTGGAGCGGCCGCTTCTGCAGGGAGCAGGACGGTCACAGCGCAGCCACGGTGGAGCGAGGTAGTGAGTATCAGTGGGAGGGAGGGTCAGCTGGGAGGCGGGGAGCGGGGTGGAGATCAGGGAAGGGAGTCACAAACAACAACAACAAAAATGGCCGCAAGCCAGTGACCAAACGGGACTGGGGCACGATCGGTAACAGCGCGAAGTAAATGGCAGTGGCGCCGGCACAATTAGGCAAAATGAAACTGCAGGCAGCGTAGCAGCACAATTTAAAACTTCAACAAGCGCACCTTGGCAATCAAGCGCTACGATGAACTATACCTCAGCAATTGTAATTAGTAATAGACAGGCGGGGCAATCTATCGCTACTAATTTACATGAAATAATGATGCAGGCAGGCGGGGCAATCTGTCGCTACCACAGTAAACGAAATAAATAAATATGGAGGCTGAAGCAGTGCAAGGCGAGATTGCTACGATACCAGCAATGAGAGGCAGGGAGCAGCGTGTGGAGCGGCCGCTTCTGCAGGGAGCAGGACGGTCACAGCGCAGCCACGGTGGAGCGAGGTAGTGAGTATAAGTGGGAGGGAGGGTCAGCTGGGAGGCGGGGAGCGGGGTGGAGATCAGGGCAGGGAGTCACAAACAACAACAACAAAAATGGCCGCAAGCCAGTGACCAAACGGGACTGGGGCACGATCGGTAACAGCGCGAAGTAAATTGCAGTGGCGCCGGCACAATTAGGCAAAATGAAACTGCAGGCAGCGTAGCAGCACAATTTAAAACTTCAACAAGCGCACCTTGGCAATCAAGCACTACGATGAACTATACCTCAGCAATTGTAATTAGTAATAGGCAGGCGGGGCAATCTATCGCTACTAATTTACATGAAATAATGTTGCAGGCAGGCGGGGCAATCTGTCGCTACCACAGTAAATGAAATAAATAAATATGGAGGCTGAAGCAGTGCAAGGCGAGATCGCTACGATACCAGCAATGAGAGGCAGGGAGAAGCGTGTGGAGCGGCCGCTTCTGCAGGGAGCAGGACGGTCACAGCGCAGCCACGGTGGAGCGAGGTAGTGAGTATCAGTGGGAGGGAGGGTCAGCTGGGAGGCGGGGAGCGGGGTGGAGATCAGGGCAGGGAGTCACAAACAACAACAACAAAAATGGCCGCAAGCCAGTGACCAAACGGGACTGGGGCACGATCGGTAACAGCGCGAAGTAAATGGCAGTGGCGCCGGCACAATTAGGCAAAATGAAACTGCAGGCAGCATAGCAGCACAATAGGCAGGCGGGGCAATCTATCGCTACTAATTTACATGAAATAATGCTGCAGGCAGGCGGGGCAATCTGTCGCTACCACAGTAAACGAAATAAATAAATATGGAGGCTGAAGCAGTGCAAGGCGAGATTGCTACGATACCAGCAATGAGAGGCAGGGAGCAGCGTGTGGAGCGGCCGCTTCTGCAGGGAGCAGGACGGTCACAGCGCAGCCACGGTGGAGCGAGGTAGTGAGTATCAGTGGGAGGGAGGGTCAGCTGGGAGGCGGGGAGCGGGGTGGAGATCAGGGCAGGGAGTCACAAACAACAACAACAAAAATGGCCGCAAGCCAGTGACCAAACGGGACTGGGGCACGATCGGTAACAGCGCGAAGTAAATGGCAGTGGCGCCGGCACAATTAGGCAAAATGAAACTGCAGGCAGCGTAGCAGCACAATTTAAAACTTCAACAAGCGCACCTTGGCAATCAAGCGCTACGATGAACTATACCTCAGCAATTGTAATTAGTAATAGGCAGGCTGGGGAATCTATCGCTACTAATTTACATGAAATAATGATGCAGGCAGGCGGGGCAATCTGTCGCTACCACAGTAAATTAAATAAATAAATATGGAGGCTGAAGCAGTGCAAGGCGAGATCGCTACAATACCAGCAATGAGAGGCAGGGAGCAGCGTGTGGAGTGGCCGCTTCTGCAGGGAGCAGGACGGTCACAGAGCAGCCACGGTGGAGCGAGGTAGTGAGTATCAGTGGGAGGGAGGGTCAGCTGGGAGGCGGGGAGCGGGGTGGAGATCAGGGCAGGGAGTCACAAACAACAACAACAAAAATGGCCGCAAGCCAGTGACCAAACGGGACTGGGGCACGATCGGTAACAGCGCGAAGTAAATGGCAGTGGCGCCGGCACAATTAGGCAAAATGAAACTGCAGGCAGCGTAGCAGCACAATTTAAAACTTCAACAAGCGCACCTTGGCAATCAAGCGCTACGATGAACTATACCTCAGCAATTGTAATTAGTAATAGGCAGGCGGGGCAATCTATCGCTACTAATTTACATGAAATAATGATGCAGGCAGGCGGGCCAATCTGTCGCTACCACAGTAAATGAAATAAATAAATATGGAGGCTGAAGCAGTGCAAGGCGAGATCGCTACGATACCAGCAATGAGAGGCAGGGAGCAGTGTGTGGAGCGGCCGCTTCTGCAGGGAGCAGGACGGTCACCAATAATAGTCCCCAAAACCATCCAGTTTACAACCAATCTCCTTCGTCCACATGTATAGACTCGGAGATCTTATGTAACTTGGAAATGGCCTCGTATACCGTCGGAGCATTATCTGGGATAAAAACGCAGCAACTCGATTGGATCACCTTACATACTTCACCTCGATTTGCGAGTATGACGTCTAAAACTATACGATTCTGTAACGTCATAAGGCGATCCGCTTGAAGCTCAGCTGTCAGATTACTAAGGACACCGGCAGTTTCGTTTATGGTGGATTCAACCACTCTCGTCAATTGCCGTAGGCCTCTACTGTTAGCCATAGGTACCCAAAACGGCAAGAAACCCTTAAAGAAGTCTCCCACTTCCTGTCCAGCTGTATCTTCCCGATCGAAAACACCTCTAACAACTCTTGTCTTGTGGTAATCTGCAGTGGCAGTATACGTAGGAGGCAGCAAGTATCCAACATAACACGTTCCTGGAAAATCAGGGGGCAACCATGTATACGCTCTGTTGTAACAAACAAAATACGTGCCCTTAGCTGCCAAAAACGGAGGGGAAGATTGAGATGTAAAGACATACGTCTGAGTACAAACACTCTTCCCCAGCTGAGCTTTTGGATTTTTGCCATTACCTTGCAGGGAAAATTGACCTCGGTGGGGTACGACCCAAATCGGAGGTGACCTCTTTCGTTTCTGCCTTTCACTCAGACTAACACTGTATCCGGTCGTGTTCCATCCAACATAAGCCGATAACTCTTCCTTGTGAATAGTCCTGTACATGTTGATATCTCTGCTCATATTCATAACTCCCTTCACCAATGCTTGATTACTCAAGTTATCTCTCATGGAATGCAGGGGATAGACTTCCAGGGCATAAATGAACATCGTCTGAAAAGCCCATAGCGACCCATTCTGACTAAACGGTAAGATCAGATAGGGAACAACTCTATCTGTAGTATGTGGCATAAGACCACACACCCAACAATTAGTAATGTTCACTATCAACTGATGTTGGTGCAGTAGCTGTATGAATGTGTTATGTACGAACTCTGACCTTCTATTCTGCTCGTGTTCGGGTAAGATATGAAAGGAATGCAAAGAAGTAGTAGTAGGAAAAGTCGTAAGTTGAGAAACGGGTGCAGAAGTCAATTGAGTAGAAAAGACAATCCAACTCACCAAAGTCAACGTCATGCTAAAAAACATCAGAATACATGTAATCAGAAAGTACTTGTTATGCATTATTTTACATAGTTTTATCTTAAAGTTCATTTTCTGCACAGCTCTCGCTATTGCAAAAAACTCCATCCTCTAACTGGGCTGTTCGCGGCGGTTGCTTTTCTTCTGCTAAGGAGTGCGTCTGTCAGCCTAGGGAACGCCCTAAGACCAACCAGAACCGTCAACCTTGTGTCTACACGGCTGCAATCCCAAGTCTTTACACAGCGACCCTACAACTGAACACGGACGGCGGTTAGAAAAAGGAAAAAAAACATTTTTTGGGGCTGAGAGAGTGCAGTTCTAAAATCAAAAAGGAATTATTTGCTCTTTATTAGTCCATTATTTCTAGGTCGTAGATTATAACGGTTTTTACCAAGCTCTGTTTGGTTTCGAAATAGCAGTTCAGGCTCGGTGGTATCCAATCTCAAAGATGAAGGCACAGCTGCTTGTAAGACATCATTGTCTTCTTTCTCAGTCCCTCTCCATACCAACTCAGCGTCGCTGAACGGTGTGAACTTTGGCAACCTTTCAGTCTCGGTGTCTGCAATACCGTCGAGGATCCACTGGTCGTACGGCAGAGGTAAAGGTACCCTCTTACAGTGTACGCCGTGGATCCAATTTTTATTCCCAAATACCCTTACAGATGTTCTTGTAGACAGCAACACCTGATGAGGGCCCGTCCGGCGGGGCTGATCGTTCTTGGTCCGTTGAAAATTTTTCACGAGAACCCAGTCACCAGGATTGATGGTGTGACCTGGGTCCACAGAGGCTGGTGACAGGCTATCGTGAACCTGTTGATGCAAGACACGCAATTTAGCCGTCAGGTCATACAAATAGTCCACAACACAGGATAGTCAATATCACAAAATTTTGTTGGTCTCTGCACTCCCCACACATTTGCCGGTCGACCAAAGACAATTTCATACGGACTAAGCCCGATTCGGGAATGCACTGTAGTTGTAGTTGACAAAAGTGCCAACGGCAAAGCATCGGGCCATTGGAGACCAGACCTTGCCTGAATTTTGGCTAACTTCAGCTTCAAAGTGTCATTGTAACATGTCACTAATCCAGCTGATTGGGGATGATTCGCAGCATGGAATGTTTGTCTTATGCCCAAACCCTCACACACTCTTTTCATGATCTTCCCCACAAACTCACTTCCGTTATCACTCCACACCATCCTTGGCAACCCAAACCTAGGGAAATATTCTTTGAGCAAGACTTTAGCTGTGGACGAGGCCGTATTGTCTTTTAGGGGGTATGCCTCTACCCATCTAGAAAAGGCACAAACAACTACAAGGACGTATTTCAAATTGTTGCATCTTTCCATGTGGATAAAATCCAATTGCAGAACATCGAACGGATACAATTCTTGACCTCATTCTCAGCACAACCAGTCGAATCCAATCTACCCGTAGTTTCTCTCCACACACTCTTTACAACAGGAAACTGTGGCACGATCATTTTATTAACCTCTCGAAGGTCGATCACAAACCTGTAGACAGGTGGCTGAGAAGAGTCAGTGCGCTTCAAGACAGGCAAAACGGGACTGTTACACACATTACCTCTCGTTTCTTCAATCACACCTTTCTCAATTAAATCATAAATGATTGCTAAAAGCGCTCTTTCACCATCGCTAGAAATCCTGTATTGGGGGATACGTGGCAGTTTAACGTTCGCTTTAAGCGTTACAACGTAAGGTGGAATCTCCAAAAGACCCACATCATTAATACCAGTAGCCCAAAGAGTATCAGGGAGAGAACGCAATTCCGGTGGTAGCCGATCTTTAGACAAATACATCGGAGAGATCACTTTCTTACCCAATGTAAGCTGTACTCCCGAAGGAGAACAATGCAATGTCGCATTCAACCTTTTCAACAAATCTAAACCTAACAAATTCTCACCACAACCTGTCGTTAAAATGAGAGGTGCTTCCAATTCACAAAGGCCCTATAGAAAGAGACAAGGGACTAGAAACTGGATTACGAACTGGGGCGCCAGAGAATCCTACCGAAACATTCGTTAAGCCGGACAAAGGTGCGCCAGGGAGTTTAGAGTGCATGATAGAACTCTTCGCTGCACCGGTATCCAAAAGAAAAGGCGCTACCACACCTGATGTAACTACTGCAACATAAGGCCCACTCTGATCTACTGGAACCGACACTACTCCCTCTCTTTGTCCATGGCTGTCCTAGCAATCATTATAGTCAGCATTCTCACTCTCAACATAATAGTCATCAGCATAGTACTGAGTCGACTGACCAGACGCAATTTTTTGTTGATCAAAATAATTCATAGAATTTTGTGGGGGAAAGGAAAGTTCGTTCTGGGGAAACGCACCATGTCCTCTACCCCTTGACACTTGCTGAAAACCACCACGGCCTCTCTGGATCGTCATACCACTCGCGTGCTGTCGCAACACAGGGCACTCATTTTTATAATGACCTTCCTCCCCACAATACGCACACTGATTTAAACCCAAAGGTGTTCTTGGAGGAAAATACCCAGCGTTCTGTTGCGGTCTCTGAAATGATGGAGGTTGCTGAAACTGTGGGCGTTGCTGTGACTTTTGCTGATTCGAGCGAGGCGGATACGCCTGCTGCAAAAGAACCTTTGTCTTTAAGTCTTTTGTCTTTTTCACTACTCTCTCTTTCTCGTCCTTGTCCCTATTCTCGTAGTACTGTGCAGTTGCCAATATCTGGGCCGACGAGGAAACAGCCCAAGAACTCTCAGAATCTTTCAACTTATTACACAGTTCAGGAAGTAAGTTGAAGACAAACTTATCTACGAACAATCTTTGTCCACCTTCCGTACTCATATCCTAACCACTATGATCTATAAATGTCTCTTCAAACCTAGTGAAGAAATCAGATACACTTTCGTCCTTCTTCTGCTTACATGCTGCTAACTTGTCCCAATTTACTCGTAACGCTGGCATCATCGTTTTCATAAGACCTATAATTCTGCCAGGTAGATCTGCCACTAGAGGCTCAGGCTTAGAACCACCAACTTGTCTAGCGTCCGCGGCAGCAATATTGACCCATGAGTCACCCAATTCTATCACATGATCCTCATGACGAATCTTTGCCCATAGAGGTTGAGGTACTACGTTACCCAACAGCATATCTATGTCGGCTAAATTCATGATGCATGCGTCAACTGTCTGGGACGATTCTTTGTAATAGCCAGCTGGATTCTTACGGGGATCAGGTAAAGACTGTTTAAGGGCCAAAACTTCTACTCTCTTCCATGGCACATGTACCCATACTCTCTGAAAATGAGGCAGAACAGCTGGATTAGCGTTTGCGTCCCCTTCTCTCCAAACTGGGGGAACTTCTCTCATTGGATATTGTCGTACCTTTCTCCTAACTGCGGAATCAGGCTCAAACAGTCGCTGAGAAGGGAAATCGCTCCTAAACGCAAGTACCATCGCAACTGCTTCCTCAATTCCGGGAACCACTATCGTCCCTTTTGCAAACTCAGACTGGACATTTAGCAACTCTACCGGGACTGAGCCCAAATCATTATCGTCCCATTCCTCACGGAGGAAAGTACACATTACATCAAACACATATCTCTGCTTGGGTGCTTCCCACTGCAGGAAGACATCCATAACTGACTCTAAATTATACCTTGAAACATTCGAAATCCACCTGCGAACCAGGAGATTCAGCACTGCCCGCTCTTCGGGACTAGGTAACTGAGTACGCAATTGTATACGCGTAGAAATGGGGGTCATACTCGACGACCCAAAGAAAGGAGACAAAAGACCAGTAACAGTTTCAGTCATTCTTTGTCGAGCAGAAGGAGAAGCTGTCATAAGGACGGGAGACAAAGTATTTTGAGGTGATAGAAACGTAGCAGCAGTAGGAAGAGAAATCGAAGGTACAGGAGAGTAAGATGAAGAAGTTTGAGACTGATAGCAAAGTCGGCGGCCCCAGAGGAGGTTGTGCCGTAGGAGGAGAAACTAACTGAGGAGGAGCTAGAGGTTGAGCAGGACCAGGGGGTGGAACAACTGGAGGTGGAGGAGGTGCCGTAGCGTTCTGTGCATAAGGGGGTGGTAATCTCAATAGATGCGACATTAAAGGGTCCTTTTCAGGATCCTTTGTTGCCTTCTCAAGAATAGGTGGCAATGCTGGGTAACATTTATCAATAGCCATATTATGTTGCCTATCTGATACCTCAATTGCTTTATCTTTTTCGTCTTCTTAAAACTGCCTGGCAGCTTGCATTATCGACAACCCTTTTCTCTCTTATCTTTTTTAGCTTGTTTGATTTCTCGTTGTCTGGCCTCTTTACGCCAAAGGCGAAAGGAGTCAAACATTGCCGGCCGGACTTTCTTCCTAAACAATTTCGGTTCTAAGTTATCCATAATCTCAGTATCAAAACTACCATATTGGGGCCATCGTAAAACCCCATCTTTTCTGGTATAGCGGACCCATACTTCATTGAACGTAATGGGGCCCACGCCGTGTTTAGAATAAAGTTCATAAGTCGGCGTTCCAACTGGAGGTATCGGACATGAATCCTCCAACCGGGAATCCTTGTTACAACCACAACAGAATATTCTCCTAATTTTGCTAAGACTAGGCATCTTCGCTTACTAATCTAGCTTCAAACTTCAAGGGATTATCTGCAACGATAGTCTCGCAAATATACGAGTCCCTCGGCTTTGGAAATTGCAATACCCAAATCAAATACCCAAAAACTAAGTATTCAAAGAACCAAAAAACAAAGAACAACAAAGAACTGGGAGCGACCCACGTATACTTAACTAAGGTATCAGTCACGTCACCAGAAGACCCGTCTATCGTCTCGCCTTACAAAGCTGCACAAAGGGGGGTCCAAGACAGGGCGGCAGTCAGGGCAGCGGTCCTTCGTAGCCATCTAGAAAGCGGGAAACCTCGCAGCAAAGACCTTCAGTCCACGTTCGGCATACCGGGGTCGATGGAGTGGGGGCCCTCTACCGGAATTTCCTCACGAAGCTCCTCTCAATCTTCAGGCTTGGACCGGTACCGCTTGATGTCGCCCCTTGTTGGGCGCCAACTGAAGAACCGGGTAATTTAAGACCCGGCGGCGCCAGGGACTCGCCCAAAGTCTTCGGTTTCACCTGTCTTAGAATACAGAGACACGGGACTCTTCGTGGTGACGTCAAAGATCGAATTTATTGACTGCAGCCAGTAACAGAAGTCCTAGAAATCATCACGGTATGAGTTCTCAGGAGACTGCTCAACTCTACAAAGCAAGTCATCCCTTTTTATGCCAAAAATCACATTCCAGACAATCACCTAATATTTACGAACTGTCCAATCACATGTATCCACACTAAAAGTATCAAATGACAGTAAAACCCACTTTTCAGTTGCCCGGCCCATGATCAATCATCGGACAAACCCAACATTCTTCTTTAGACAGGCCGAACGAACCCATAATAAAGAGGCCGCGACCCATATCATAAATAGACCATAAAGAAAGAAACAGAAACAGGTAAGAGTAGGATAAGGCATATTTGTGTGTAGTAAACCATTACGATGCCCTGCGCTCTGATTTTAGTCTTGATCAGCTAGCGGGCAAGAACTGGCTCAGCAGGGTCGGCTCCAGGCAATGAGGTCAATTCACTTTGGGTCATGTAGAAGTCAGCACAAACCCCAGCTAAAGGGCACGCGTTTTAAAAACCTAGTCAGCCGTGATCATCGGCCTATGTGAGGGCAACCACAAAATGGCTGCTTTATACAGAATGATAACTATGGTTCGGAGCAGAATCTTCAAATACACTGCAAGTCTTCGTGTGTAACATGGCGAAAACACTCGTACTTGCCGAACCCATCTGTACGGTTCTTTGATACCAAAATCGTAACGGAACCATGACATTTAAAACACGGGTTCAGAATTCACGGAACCTCATTCCGCCATATCTATGTTCAATTATAAATGCTCTTGCTAATTATCCTTTTTTTTCGTGTATTTTCTCTTTATTTCTCTTGTTTTCTATTTTTAAAAAAATGTATTGTTTTGTTTTCGTTTTCGTTTTTGCTTGTTTTTTTATTATTTGTCTTTTGTGGGCTTTGTTACAAAAAAAGTGTTGCAGCAGGTGTGTTATCAGTAAGAGACTTTTCTTGACTAAATTTGCAGCAGTATGCTTTCTCAGGACTGCCGTGAGTGTCCTCTCTTCACGGTACACCTCGCAATCCGTGAGTATGTACCGATCCACTTTATGCCTCTAACAGTCTTTTTTCTTTGTTTGTTATCTCCAGCAGAGCGAAAGACACCAAACTGTTTGCGGTTTCCCTTCCCAGCAAAGACAGCGTTGCTTGTGCATTCACTCAACGCGGTTACTCTCTGCAGCGGCTTTTTACTAAAGATCGGGTTGACAACGCGGAAACCCCCACCCGCAGCCTCCGCAGCGTGGTTAGGACCCCGCAATGCCTCCCATGATCCTGTGCACTTACCGCGCAGTTTTCGCCCGCTGTGACCGCCAAAATCCCTCCTGTCTCACGCAGAGTCCTGCCTGATTAGCTCTGTTTGCTTGAGACTCGTAGGGGAGACAGAGGCGTCGTCCCAACACAGCTCCATTGCTCAAGGGCGGGGCTGAATCAACGGCATGGAATTGCTTCACCTCAGCAGTGGAGTGCTCGTGGTGTGTAGATCAGCCACTGCACCAATATTAGCAGAACAACTCAGCAGAACCCCACGGAGTATCCACGGCACAGAAAATGTCCACAGCACGGCAGTTTTCCTTCAAGGTAATTTTATTTCCTTCTCTCACACCATGTGCAACACACAAAGGACGTTTGACGCGTTTCGGCAAGTGCCTTCAACTGGACCATAGAGTCCCACCGTCTAGGAAGTCTATTTAAAGTGACAAGTATGATTGATCCCTTGTTTGTTTCTAAATAAATAGACTAGACCACTCACCCATCTTAAAAAACATTTGTGAATCGGCAACCAGTAGCTGCCATTTTCTAAGAGCAGTCAGCACAATTTTGATCATATGGTCAAATTTTAGAGTGGTATTGGCAATTTTCACAGTAAAGTACTCTTAATGAAATGGTAATCTTTGTTATGACACGCCTGTGCTTTCTAATTCACACGTACGAATATATATTTACATATGTTGGCGTTTGGTTAAAACTAAGAAAATGATAGTCCATAGGTGGTAGAATGGTAAAATGGTAAGGTCCTATGGGGTTCTACCAGTAGTTGTTAAAAATTGGGGTATTTGAATACTTTGATCATATATGGACAATGATGCATTTATAAGATACTTATAAAATATTTACAAAATATTTACAAAATATTCATAAAATTATTTATAAGATAAATATGGAAAATTCATAAGACCGCGTTATATAAAAAATCTCTGAGATTTACATATATTTATAATGGGATATCGGAAGTCTTAGTTGTGTATGTGAAGTACTGTATGTGACACCCATTTTCTCAACGTATTTTCCTTGAAGTAAAAAAATTATCAAGATTCCATACATATCTAAGGGTCAAATTCCCTTCCAAGGCTTTTGATACGTGAAGCTGTCCCCTGATTATTACTGCGATTTACAATCTTCATCTATTATAGGAGAAAGAGAAAGTGTCATGTGCTAAAGTGCAAAATGTGCATTCATGGGTCATGGGTGAGATAGTCCACCAGTTTTACATGATATATGCTACATACTAAGGCTGACTCATTGATGAATAAAATAGTGGTTGTAAAGTACATTATGCAAATTAACATCTTAGAGCCTGTACTAAAGTACTTTGTCAAAATCATTATCTTTTAGGACCCAGTATTTAAAGTGACACGTGCATTGTGCAATCATATTGTGCAAATTTGCGATTTCTTTGAACAAGGGATGTTTCTTTCTCCTCATACTCCTTCTTCCTTCTATCATCATGATTATCATGATGATATATACATATCATATGTTTCTCCCATATCTGTCTGCAAAGTGCAAGTCAGGTAGACTGATCTGGATGTATAATCAGATGGATTCTCTTTAGTGTTTTTGTTGATGACTGTGACATCCAATGAGGACCAGGAATTGGACAACTGAACTACAAATTTGATACCAACCTCATGTAGATTACTCTCAAAATTATACTATAAAGGTAAAGGATTATCACTGCAAGCCCAAATCTCCTGAAGAAACGTAGGTGAGCCAAAATCATACACACCAAGAGTTCAGATAAAACTACACAAAATAATATTAGAATTTGATGCTCTGAGATCTCACTAATAGGATCTTCTCTAGTCACTAGTAGTAAACCCAAATTGAGAATGTACATTCAGCGGAGTCAATTTTGTAAGTTTAGTTTATCAAAAATGTAGAAAGATAAATGCATCAATAGATTGGGTCAGGTAATAAGATAAACTACTAAAGGTCAAATAAGTACCAAAGCTCAAGAGTTCTAAAAGGGACATGAATTTGCCAGTCCTGCCCCCGAAGACCATTAAGCTCATATAGCATATGCACCAGTTTGGGAAAGAAGCCAGATGTGTCTACATCAGGCAAGTTAAATTGCCAGGTAAGTTCTGCAAATCTCTGTTAGTAGTTCTTAGTCAGCATGCATCCAGAACAGCAATCGTTCATCACCAACAAGCTGCATATGCGCAAATCGCTATATCCTCAATGCTTGAAATCTGCTAAATCCGGCAATATTATATTCATAGTGTTTCCAGTGATGACACCTCCTGGAATCACCTCATCTGGTCAGACCACTCAGTCCATTGTTCAGTTCAAATGGAGTGTGTGTCAGGTAACATAAAAAAGGTACAAAATGGAGAGAAATAGGTGGGACAATTATGCAGTCCTCTTTCAGCCATCTAGTATGCGAAACATTATAACAATGCTCTTTTAGCTAGAGCATATGAGAGGGTTCTACAGGACAATTTCCCCAGGCAGATGTCCTGAAAATGGTAACAAATATGTAGCAATTTTTTGGTACAGTGCATGAGTTCTTATGAACGAAAAAACCTGTTTCACATAATTTGTTATACTGAGGAATTCTCTCATGAACAGTGAGCTTAGCAAGGCAGAAAACTTCATGTGTGTACCAACATGTTAATACATTTCAGAATATATGTTTAATATTTCTATGAAGTAAATTCTCTATACGTTTCACAGAAGCATCCTCAAATAACAAATGTGAAGCACCTACTTTTCTTTTTGTAATTTTTGGTGCACACAGTTACAAACTTGAAGAAATAGATTTTAGTAAAATTCACTATCATAATCAGGATTAATCATTATATTTGATAAATATCATTAGTTACTCTTTCATATAAATGATGTATAGAAATGAGTAGAGGTTTATAATGTGAGAGTTCACCATTTGCACATTTGTCTAACACACGTTAATAATATGTAATACTTTGTCAATTTATAAATCATAATCTATAATAGTTAATGAATTATATTACCTAGTTTAGATCTTTTTCTGCATGCTTTTATGATGCAGTGCCTAAAAAACTTTCTTTACTGATCATGTTTTCATGAATGTGTGATTGGTGCACGTTTATAAATTTCCCCTCGGAAAGTGTCACATTCGGTTTCTCTTGTCATTAAATGAAAATGTGATTTCCTCTCCATCAGGAATAGTTTAGGAAATATAATAAGGGAATATGAAGGAAGCCAAAAAGAAGAAATGTAAAAAGGATGAAAATATGAAAGCAAGGATGGTTGAAAGGAAGGAAGGGAAGAAGAGCAAAAGCTGCTGGATGGAAGGATGAAGGGAACAATAGATAGAAGTGATACATGTTTTGCTATTCTGAGACGAATACGTCCCGAGATTAGGTTTTCTAAACCCTGTGGTTAAAGTGTAGGCTAAATGCTAATTTCCAACCAGAGACTGGAAACCTAGTGCACTGAAGATCATGAAACTCACCAAAGTATTTATTGCTAATGGGTGCAAACATAATTTCATCATGAATAGATACACTCAAGAATCCACACTAGGTATACGTGATGTTATTAGTTTCCTTTACTAGTGCATGAAATGTATATAGTTGTAAATATAAAAATGAACAAAATAGTGGCTATGAAAGTGATTAATAAACAAAATATTGAAAAAGAATTACAATATTGTAACTAATAATGTTTAGAATTTCCTTGCATTGAAAAGATGTAATCAAAACCTTGCTCTTCAAACACCTCCCAAAGGGGGAATGTTTATGTGTTTCAAAGATGTCCTCACACCTCTGTACCTTAAGGTGTCCTCACAATTGTGTACCTTATTTTGGCCAACAATCATGTTCTTCCATATTGAGAAGGTCATTCTCTATGTGTCGCTGCGCTCAGCAACTTAGTGAGACCCCAGCAAAAGATGAGGAGCTTGTCTGTGGCCTTCAGGAAAGATGTGTACAGCTCTGCGTTGCATGCATCGAATCTCCCAGGAATTAAAGATCTTCCTCTCTGTCTAATACTTATCTGTACCCAGCTTAAATACACTTTTCTGATTATTTTGAAAAGGGTGGGCCTCAAAATGAATGCTGTCAATTGCAAGAATTAACTTATTAGTCTTGTTACACCTTCACATTATCCTCTAATCATGTTTAAACAAATACGTACGAATACTTGATGCAGTACCAAACTATAGAAAAAGCAGTGTTGTGTGATATACATGTGCTAACAATATGAAATGCAACACACATTTATAACTGAGAAATGTGCACATAAATACATTAATATATGTAATGTATTAAATGCAATAGGGATAAGCAAGGATTGCATTATTCCCGGTATGACAGACCAACAATTCTCATGAATATATCTGCACAAACGTGCATTTGCATTGATAAATGAGAAAGCTAAGCAAAATACCTCGTGACGAATCTGACTGTGAAGCTTGGTGCAAAGACCAAAATTAATCCAAAAGGGATTAATAGTAAAAAGCTAGTTTAGGAACGCGATTCAGACAAACAGCAGCAGCTTCTGATTGTCTTTCTCTTATTTTACTAAGTGTGTATCATTATGAAAACTTATCAAAACTTGGAAATTTGCAGCATTGAAGTTGTAATCCATGGGTTGAAACATTTGTATTTTTCAAAGTTCCATTGTTAACAAGAAAATCAGAAATATTGGAACTAGGTGCAGTGATACTGTAGTCACCAATCTTTGATGATGATGATGATGATGTCAGCACAGATGAAGATCCATGAATGGCAGCTTGAAGACCATGGATAACTGCAGTGCACTGCAGAACGCCTGTTCATTGATTGATCGAGTTTCTTCCCAGCAATCAACAGGAAGTATAGCTTCTTGTTCCAACCGAATATCAAGACAACAATTTGAAAACAGTTCAAACACTGAAATGTTCGTGGAGTTGAAGTTTGTGAAATACCAGGGCTTCCTTAGCTTAGCCAGCAATTCTTCTCCAACGCAATGGCTTTGCAACATTGAAATTTAGTTTGGTGTGACGTGTATCCGTTCATATTGAGTTATATTTGTTCAGTAGAAAAAAATTCAAAATTGCATACCCAAGGATGAGAAGAGCGGTTGAGACACCACCTTGCAAGTTTAAAAACAAAGAACCATAGAAGGAAGGGATAAGTCTAAAAATTGTTTGAAAACCAGTGAGCAAGTGAGATCCAATGGTTTTAAAAACATGATTAATGCCAGTTGTGCCTGAAATGTGAAGCAGCAAAATGTGTTGGAAATTAAGGGGCATATGTATCAAGCCCATTCCCGTTTGCAAACGGGAAAAAGCCTTTTAGGATGTATAATCTCAAAAAGCCCTTGCAAAATAGGGAATCATCGAAAAACTTGCGATTCCCTATTTTGCGAATGCATTTAAGGAATCACACATTGTGATTCCTTAAATGCAATGTAGGAAGCACCCAAGTTGTGCGATTTTAGCCTAAGGAATTGCAAATTACCACCAACTTCAGGTTGGTGGTAATTTCTGATTTCTTTGAAAAATGCACTTTTTTGCATTTTTTAAAGTGCCAAGTGGCACATGTATATGCGCCACATCTGCAGACATGCACATTTCAGGGGTGCAACAGGGTGTCCTTTAAGCACCCTTGCACCCTTGAAATTGCATGCGCAATTTGCGAGCACTTATTGGGTACTCGCAAATTGCGCATGCAATTCCCATTCATTCCTATAGGCTATTTGCGATTCTCAAATAGCGATTCTCAAAAAATCACTATTTGAGAATCGCAAAACCATTGTTTGATGCATATGCCCCTAAGGCCGCAAAAGATGCTGGATCTCGAATGGCAAACATTTCACCCTCAGAGGTTAGAGACACTTCTTTCTAGGTTAAAACTTCAATAAGTTTGTTTAATTTATCAAATCACGTATTATCATGCCTACTTTTAGCCATGTGGCACTTTCAAAAACCTTAATTTCCTATTATTTTCAACCATACTGCCCTTCTGTTAAATCATTTTTCTACTAAATAGCATTTCTATTATTTGAGTTCTCAGAAATGTGTTGCAATATTTTGTTTTTCCAGTTGTCTTTCACTAGTTGAAATTTAATATCCACTGACCACCCAATTTTCGGAGTGATTGAACTCACCTATTGCTTCTTGAATTTTGGAATGTGTGAACATTGAAATGGGAGTTTAATAAAACATGGTGTGCAATCGTTTTGGTACACATTTGTGTGCATTTGTCAGCCGTCTATAAATCTTAAAATAACAGATTTAATGTCACTGGCTTGCACACATCTTTGCACAACTACAAATTCTTTGATTTCCTGAATATTTCAAACACTTCAAACGTTTTTTTCGGAAGTTAACACTCAATCTCAAATCTTTGACATTTCCAGGTCAGTCTTCAAAACGGGGCAAGTAATAGCAACAGTCGTGTAATTGTGGCCTGTTGACTTTAATATGAAGAGTGCTAAAACATTTTTTTATTGTTCGGGCTCCAAGAATACGTTATTAATCAGCCTAAATGCCAGCGCGCTAATTTAATCAAAGCCTTATTTAAGGAGGGCCGGGTTTTTCATTATGAGAGCACTCGGTGGCTTTGGCCCCAGTTCAGCTCTTCATCAACAGCATTCTAAGGTGCATCTTATTAAAGCTGCAGCCTACAGCATGCGCCATTTTAAGGAAACCGCACAAGAATATTCCGTGGTTGGCTTAAAGGAACATTGAATGTCTAGTCACACGGATGAAATGCTGTCTCGCTAACTCACAACCAGACTGTGGCTTTGTGTGATTTGATTTTTAGAGGAAAAATTATGGGAGAGTTAGATATTGAGAAACAGGCAGGATAAACCGGCAGTAAAAAAACATAAAGAAATCCATTATACATTTGTACACATATATTATCTCTTTCAAATTCATTACAGGCGTAAGTTAATTATGATGAAGTGAAACAGTCAGATTAATTATCTTAATAAAACCAGCAGTTTGTTAATTTTAAGAGCAATAAAGTGTGCTTTGATATTTAACAAAGACTAAATGAAAAGTGCTAAGAGCGGTGTCTTACTGGTAATCTAACAGTACAAAAGATATACCAACGGTGATAACGAAGAGTTCTGAATGTAATGTTAAAAAAGCAACTAAACAAATTGCCTTCCCTGTTGACAATGTACAAACACTGGTGGAACCTGGACAGGGAACCACGACTCATTGCCTGAGCAGTTAAACATGGAAGAATGTGTAAACAAATCTGCACATTTCCTGCAGATACGTTAAGGGGACTTTAGAGGGGCAATCAATGAAAGGTTAAGAAATTTGAAGAGAGTAACTAATACAAACTAGGACACAGGGTATGAGCATGCACTTATACAGTTTTTGCAACAGTCCTTGCAAACCAACTAACGTACAGCAAACTCTGGATAGTGATGAAATGAGAATGTTTTTCGCTATTCTGTTTGGGCACTGTTTCATGTAAAGTTAGCATTGGCTGCACCATTTTGTGTTTAGTCGCCATTTTGAATCATGCCACTGACTGCTTATTGTCTCCTGGTAAAGCAGGTGGTGGAAAGTTTCATTTCTCCAAGGTTAGGCCTTACTCTGCTAATGAATGCACTGTCTTATTAGCCCATACCTTTGCCACTAGAACAAGGTTTGCTCCCTCTAGTCTGGTGGCAGGCTCGGCCAGGATGACCTTGACTAAGAGATAATGTGTGCCTGGCCTCAGAATCGAAACTCATCTTACTGTACTTCTTTGTGTTAGCCGCACCTGCTTGAAAAGTTCTATTAGCGGCTGGGTTTTCCTGATTTTGAAAATGTACATATTGTATAGCTATGTTTGCTGAAGTCAGTCCTCTCTGCAGCACCCCTAAGCGACGGGGCAGACGGGCCTCTACTCGAGTGTATCTGAATAAACATATACTTGGTTTGTATTCTCTACTGTCTGACCGACTCTTCATTTGTATGGAAGGCTGAGAGGTGGTCGTGAGTGACCCGGGTGGCCCTAATCGGGCCCTTTCCTTCAATAGCGCAGAATCAAAATTGGGTGTAGGCCTTGAACTCTAACCCAGAAATTCCCCAGGTGATTGTAGCAGCATTGTGGGAAAAATAAAGCATGGTTTCCCCTTAGAATGCCCTTGGTTTACCAACGAGATCTGCAAATAAAGTTAATGAGTGGAAGCGATGAGGTTATTGGCTTAAGGGGGGTTGGAAGCCCCACTCAGGCAACAGCCACAATCTTTGTTAGAGTAAACCACAAAAGTTACTAATTTATTATGCACTTACCCCTCATGTTAGCTTAGCACAAAGCAGTCAGACTCAACTTAGAGGCAATGTGTGATGAATTTATGCAGCATACAAATAGCAATAAAGTGAAAATACAGCATAAGAAAAATCCCAGTACTAAAATAAAAACATAGATTTAATTTTAATAAATACAATGAGACCAAATGACAAAAGTCCAATGAGTAGAACATGAGATATTACATTTCAAAGGTTTAGGTAAGTATGAATGAATGAATGAATGAGTTTAATTTTCTAAAAACACACGAATACCCAAGGGTATCTTGACGCTAAAGTAGAAAAGCACCACTTGTAGTAATCTGGTCATGTTATGCTGGGTGAAGTGACAGGTTCAGGCCAACCACAATAATCAGTGGACCAATTCAGGGACCAAGTTAATCGTGCTGAAAAAAAAGTTACTTTTTCAAAGTCCAGCGCGAGGAAGCCAGTTTGCGGTGGAGGAGACCATGTAGAGCATTGTGGATGGTCATTGCTGTAGTACAAATAGCAGGTCGGTTGGCACAGGCTGTCGTTGTTGTAGCACGAAGAGCCAGTGGTGTGTCGCAGATAGCCATTACTGGGGCTTCAAGTTGGAGGTCACCATGTGCTGTTGATCCAGCGGAAGGCCAAGGATGAACATTTCACAAGCAAAGCATTTCAATCGGGCCATAGACATTTACCCAAAATGTTCATCCACTCTCCCTGGCAAACCCACTGGGGGTCAAGTTTTATAATTCACTTACGTTCTGATTAGTTAATTTACTGTAAACTCAAATAATTTGGAACAATATTCAATACCTAACTAATCTTCACAGATCAACACTCTTTCCTCTGGTCGATGGACCATTAGTTGAGTTAGTTGATGGTGATATTAACAGTTACCTAACTAATTCATAGAACTCAGTGAAATAACCACAGACTTTGGGTAAGATTAATACGTTTTATCTAAGATTTCCAGTCATAAATTGAACACTCAGGGGATTAAGTAATCCGGCAGTCGTCTTTCCTTTCGCGAGGGCACCCAGTCTCAACAGCCAGCTGTGTCTTCTTACAGTATCTAAGGTCTGACTGGTTCCCAGCAAACGCGATCATTTTTCAGAAGTATTAGTAGTTCCACTGCCGTCTCTTTTCACAAAGGTGCCCAGCCTCATCATCCAGCGGTGCCCCCCTACAGCGTTTAGGGTCAAAAAGGCACACATCGATCGCGAACATTTACCAGGCAGCAATGGCGAATATAGAGGGCAGGAATAATCCTAAAAAGGTGAAACCGGACTCTCTTTTGGACTCACCCATCAAAAGTAAGGCCGATATGGCAGCCAATATGGAAATGATTCTCAGGAAGCTGGCAGATCTACATGAGCTTTCTAAATCCACCAAAACCAATACCGACTCAATGCAACTTGAGCTCACTGCGATCAGAGCTGATATAAATGTAATTAATAATGGCCTGGGCGCGGCTGAACAACGAATAAGCGACGTGGAGGACATATCGAAATAATCAGTCTCCAAAATCAAATGTCTAGAAAAGACCACGGAAGAGTTGAAACGCCACAATGCGGAGTTGGAAGACAGGAACAGAAGAGGTAACATCAAGATCTTTGGTATTCCAGAGAATTCCGAAAAAGATGCGGATTCCTGCGTGGCATTCCTCGAATCATGGATTCCCATGATAACCAAACTGGTCTTCCCACACGGCCTTGAATTGGATAGGGCGCACAGGATCCCCACCTTCGCTACCAAGAACTCCAATGGCCCCAGACCAATGATCTGCAAACCGCTCAGATTTCAGCACGTAGAGATGATCCTCCAATTCGCAAGAAGAAACCACTCCATCACATGGGAAGGCCATAGAATCATCTTCACACAAGACTATTCTAGAGATACGGTATCAATCCGCAAGGGTTTCCCGGAACTCAGAGACAGGCTAAGATCCAAAAGCATTCCTTTTTCCTTTGCTGGACCAGCGAAATTCAGGATCGTCTTCAACGGCCACCCGAGATACTTCACAGACCCCAAAGTCTTTGCTGATCTTCTGGAAGACCGTCGCGAACAAGAAACGGACCTAGCGTTAGGCCTCTCGAACAAGAGGAAGACATGATCTCACACGTATTTAGGCTCAATCTCAAGTGTCATTGTCATGCTATCCTCAATCCTTCCATTCGTACTCTAATTTCATAAATGTGGCCCTGCGCTTCACTGTTCGCCATCCTGCATAATTTATCTAGTGTTCTTACTATTGAGTCATTGTTCCTTTGCTGGTCATTACCTTGCGGCTGCAGGTAGCCACATCTGTACTGTGAGTAGGCCTTGAGCCCCATTACATTGTTATACTTACGTGTTCTACCTACGCACGTTGTATGTTCCTCCTATAGGCTATGTTACTTTCTCTACAATTTAGTTATCTGCGGTGGGAGTGGCTGTAGCCCTAAGGCAGATTTAATGCAAATAGGTCTGTGCCCGGATAGAGTGATGTAAATTTGATGTAGTATTGTTGTTATTTACTGCTCTGTAATGCTCCTTATTGCTCACCGTCACAGATTAGTTATAGGTGATATAGTTATATCCGTTTCGCCTTCTTGTGTAATGCCTTTGCTCCCTATTCACCGCCCATGCTTACAGTTAAGTTCACGGACCTCTCCGTTCATCGTCATGGCAGTTTTGTACTAGTTAAAATAAGTACATTTTAGTATCTTAAGCTAGGAAGCTACTAGTTACCATCTATGTATCCCTAATTTCCGCCTTGCACGGGACTGCCGTCGCACTCCCGATGTACGTTTTTGGGGGGAGGGGGGTGGGACAGAGGGAGGGGGTTGGGAGAGGGGGGGGTAGGGAGAGGAGAAAATGGAGCTGAAAGAGTCCAAAGAGCCTTAGATTTTTTTTCTGTACGTTCTATGCTGTTTTGTTCTTATGGTTACCTATGCCACAAATGTCAATTGTATTTCGTTGCAGTCCACTATACCTTCACACATTGGCCCTCACGTTGTCCACACTGTGCAGCTTGGGGAGTTACCCATTGCCTACTTCAGATCACAGCGCACTATCTCAGCGACGTTCCTCATCCCCAATGGCTAAGACAAACTCACTAGCCGATGATCTCACGATAGTCTCTCTTAATGTTAAGGGCCTAAACCATCCGGTAAAGAGGAGGAAAGTTCTTGAGTATATTACCAAATCCAAGGGGGACATTATTTTACTGCAAGAATCCAAACTGTCCGAGGACGATCTACGCTTCCTGAACATCCATTGGGCGTCACACATCCTGTCTTCACCAGCATCCCACAAAAAAGGAGGGGTTATCACCCTCTTAGCGAAAAAAGCGAACCTTACTCTAGTCTCACACTCCCACGACGAAGTAGGCCGACTTTCCATTACTAATCTTCTCAGGGAGGATGACCCCATTCACGTACTAAATATCTACGGCCCAAAGGCAGATGACCCAGATTTCTGGGACTCGGTCTCCCGCTCATTAGAACCTATCCCTACGGATGACCTGTTGATAGTGGGAGGTGACTTTAATCTCCCCCTGGACTCAATCCTCGATAGGCAATCCAAGTGTGCCTTCCACCCCTCCCGCTCGCATGACGCCCTCCTTCGCCTATGTGACAGATACCACCTGAAAGACTCATGGCGCCTACAAAATCCAGACGGTAGGGATTACACGTTTTACTCTGCACCACACAATTCCTATTCACGTATCGACTTCATTTTGGTCTTAAGCCCCTTCACTCACCTTATAGAGGAGACAGAGATAGCCCCTAAATTAGTCTCTGATCACGCATGTATCTGCACCAAACTGGCTGGTTCCAGATCGATTCTCCCACCGAGGAGATGGCGCTTCAATGACGAGACACTTTCAGACCCCACGAACAAGTTAATAATATCGGACGCCATTGAGGAATATCTTTCTTTAAATGACACCCCCGACACTACACCTACCACCCTGTGGGATGCTCTGAAGGCCACAATTCGCGGGGCCATCATCACTATTAGGGCAAGGGTAAACAAGGCGCTCAATAAAGAACTAGAGTCTCTAGAGCATCAGATTGGCACACTGGAAGCCCAACACAAATCCAATCCGCTTGACTCTACAGTTTTAGATACGTTGACCAAGAAAAAATACGAATATAACACCATCACCAGCAAACGGGCGGGGGTATGGATTAATCGCTTCAAGGCCCTAAAACTGTGCGAGGGAAACTGTTGGCCTCCTACCTCAAACACAAACAGAAACTGACTACCATATCGTCCATTAAAGATTCAAGCGACGTCACACACACCAAACAGTCTAACATCCTTGATACTTTTAAAAAATTCTACGAAGATCTTTACAAAAATGATAAATTATTAGACGAATCAGCCTGCGCTGATTACCTCACTTCACTCCACCTCCCGAAACTTTCTGAAGCTGACAGATCCCATCTGGACACCCCAATCTCTGGTTCAGAAATCAAAGCAGCAATTAACACCCTGAAGAATAATAAGGCCCCCGGTCCAGACGGCTTCACTGCACCCTTTTATAAGGCCTTTGCAGACCAAATTAGCCCCCGCTCCTTAAGCTCTTTAACTCCACTGCAAACAATGGCGGTGTTGCTCCCTCAATGAGTGAGGCCACGATTATAGTACTGCCAAAAGAGGGGAAGGACCCACTACTCACTAAAAACTACCGTCCCATATCCTTGATAAATCTGGATTGCAAGATTTATGCTAAAATCTTAGCAACCAGACTAAACTCCATTCTCCACAAATTAATTAGCCCCTCGCAGGTTGGCTTCCTAAAGAACAGGATGTCCAACGACAACACGAGACTACTATGTCATATTCTAGAAAAGGCAAGATCCTCTCCCGCGCCAATGGTAGCAATAACCTTGGACGCGGAAAAGGCCTTTGACAAGGTCTCATGGTCCTTTCTACGCCAATGTATGTACTCTTTCAACCTTGGCGATGCCTTTACCAGGATGGTGATGGCCCTCTACTCTGCACCTTCGGCCAGGATAGCTATACACGGCACCCTCTCGGAACCGTTCCGTCTCTACCAAGGTACCAGACAGGGCTGCCCTCTCTCACCAGCTCTCTTTCTACTAGCCCTTGAGCCCCTCATTACAGATATAAAAAATAACGGAGACATTGCAGGTATTTCCTTTGGGGACACGCGAGTCAAGTTAGCAGCATATGCAGACGATATCTTCATCGCGACGGAAAACCCTGCTAACTCCATTGCTGCTCTAATGACCTCGATAGACAAATACTCCTCCCTTTCCGGCTACAAATTAAATAGGGATAAATCCGAAGTAAAACCTCTTAATGTCCACACTTCGAGAGAAGTGCTGGGCGATTCCGGCCTACTCTAGCAAACAGGAGTGATTAAATATTTGGGGATTGAGTTCACGGATGAGATATTGAGTACCCTTAAACATAACGAAAACAAAACCATGAACAAAATCAAAAGTCTGTTGGACGGTTGGTCACCCCGTTTCATCACCTGGTGGGGCCGTATTGAAACCATAAAAATGATGATATCTCCCCTGGTTAACTACCTAGTCACGATGCTCCCACTCGTCCTCTCTAAAGAATTCCATGCTAAATTGGATAAAAACATCTCGGCATTTCTTTGGCAGGGCAAAAAAGCAAGAATCAGTTTAAAAAAGCTTCGTTTGGATAAAAAACTAGGAGGAGTTAACCTGGCGGATTTTAAAACATACCAAATAGCCTTTTTAGCAAAACAGGGGTCGCACTGGATATCCTCCCAGCCTGACTATAGCCCAGTGTGGCTTTCTGTGGAAAAGTCAATACTGAAGGGTCTCAGCCCCTGCGCCCTACTCACCGTCAAACCCCACCCCAACCTAGGCCCGGGCCCTATCTTCAAAAACACTAAAATGGCTCTTTTAAAAGTCAGTAAATACCTGCCGCAGCAATTCCGACAATCGCATTGGGAGTCACTATGGCACAACACCGCCATTACATACAAAGGGAAACCTCTAAACTACCCCTCCTGGATAGACAGTGGTGTCATATTCCCTCACCAACTCGTCAAAAACACGCTCCCACTAACCTTTAAAGAAATTCAGGATAAGTTTCGACTCAATAATATTGAATTCTATAACTTCCTACACATTAAAGTAGCTCTAACGAAGACTAACCTGAAGGCTTTCACTCCATCCCTCCTAGACTTAATCCCCTCCCTTAACAAACTGGGACACCAAGTCTCTAGATTGTATAATTTAATGCGGCCACAATCGTCCTCCCTAAATGCACCTCTCCAACGCTACTGGGACTCATTCTCCTCCACACCTAACTCGGACGCAATCTGGACCAGTACTTGGGAGTCCACCACTCGCCACAAAATATGCCCCACACTATCACAGACCAAGTTCTGGCTTCTACAAAGGCCTTCTGGACACCTAGGAGGTTGTCTGATGACACGTGTTGGAATTGTTCAGGGGTGGGAGGAGATCTGGAGCACCTAATCTTCAAATGCCCCTGTGTGACCTCGTACTGGGACAGAATCTTTGGTTTTATAAAGGAAGTCCTCCATATTGCACTACCAAGAGAATTCTCGACGCTTGTTCTAGGTTTTGCCAAAGCCGTCACACTCAATGAAGACGACAAAGCCCTACTGGACCTGCTGCTGACGGCTCGGGTTAAAATCATACTTAATAACTGGAAAAGCACGAACAAAGCCTCCTTTCCACACTGGTTGAACTGGGTATCTTACTTGAGAGGTGCTGACAATATATCCTTGACCTCCACCCCGTGGAGACCGCCAACAAGGAAAATCTGGTCCTCACTAGATGATCCCTTTGACGCACACAAACCTCCTTGAATCTTGACTACTGGGCACTCAGAGCGTTTCATCACATAGGGTTCAATATGTCCGTTGGCCAGTCTATGTTTTGTACAATCTTCGCCACAGTTTGATAACTCCATCTTCCCCATGTACTATAGGTTTGGTTTACGCAATTGTATAACTTATGATGCTTCTGCTCTTGTGTGGTGGTGCCAATTTCTTTCCAGGTCAGGTTATACAAGACATCGAGTAACCTTGGACACAACTCTCATCTAGCGGCCCGCAGGACATTTTATGTGGAACCTTATTTATCGTAATGGACTTATTGTTTACTGGAATCGATTGTTTTACTGGTACCAAATTTCAGTATTCCTATTCATATGATTTTTCTATCACTGCTCTGTAATTACTCGTACTGAAATCGACTATTCTTGTACTGATGTATCTCTTTGCAGCTCCTAATAAAAATCTTTGAACACAAAAAAAAAAAAGTGAACACTCATTAATACAAATTTACAGTGCAAACTCAATCATTCTTCATATGGGAGCGAAAAATTCATTTAGCAAATACATCCATTAATGCAAATTCATTCAACAAATCAATGCATAAGAGTGGATAGATGTAGAGACAGAAGGCACAAAAACAAAATAAATTTGCAAAGGAATATGCAAATTTTGAGACAGAATAATATTTACCTAATAGAATTATTGAAAACCACCCCTCTGGCCAAAGGACTGGTGGGGGTCCTCTGAATTCGGATCAGGAGACAAAGACTATATGACAGAATCAGGACAGGGCAATTACTTACTAGACTTCCCACAAACCCAACGCACGAGGATGCTTCCTTCTCTTACACTCTCTCCCTCCCCGATGTTCTTCCGCAATCCTCAAATTTAATCAGGCTGTCATTTGGATGATCTGAATCTTCCCAGACTGCTCTCTCCTCTCTCGACCCAACAGCAGCAGCTCTCACCTCCCTCTCTCTCGATGATGATCTTGATGCTCTCTCGATGCTGCTTGCTTGGCCCTTAAGTTACTTTAGTTATAGTCTTTATTTCTACATATCCCATCCTCAATAGTTGCAAATATTAGTAAAATATGAAATGTGCTTAGACAGGACTAGGGGAGTCTTCATCACACTATGCTGACATATTAATTTTTTATTAAGGTTCTACTGTCTCGCAAACCCTTCTCCTTTAGCTCATTCATAATTTTCTCTTCCCATACATATATTTTTGCCATTTTAATAATTCATTGAATACAGGCTACATAGACGAGTGATACACGTCTTCTCTTTCCCACGTCTTCTGTCCATGGTGTCTGGCAGCTATTCAGGTTTCCGGTCATTGTTTTCTTCTTCTGACTGAGCTTGATCTGGATTTTCTGTGGTAGGTTCTTCTATTCTTTGCTCGATTTGTTCTGGTCTTTAAATTTCTTACCCTTCTTTTGTCTCTATAACAGCCTTATGGCGACCCAGTAACTGGGCTTGTGCGACTCGTTGTTGTCCCTGCACCATTTTCCTCCCTCTGTCATAGGAATAACAGGCCCAAAGGCACACTATTAATAAAAGAATCATAAACAGGTGTTATTTTCTTAAACAGATAATCTTCACAGTTCACCACCAATTCTACTCTATCCAATGTTATTATTATTTTTCTGAGCAAAAGCATTAACAACAGCTGCTTTCTTTTAAGTACAAGCAAGCAGATGCCGGGCATGCGGTGCCTCAAGACCACATATTCATCCTTCTTGCACATGCTTGAGAGTTTTCGCCCTTTTAAAGCGGGTTAGTCACGTTACCTCTGTGTAATTCTGGTTGCACAGATGCAAAGCGTATTTCCAACCTAAAGAAGGTATTAGTCGCGTTGCACTTTATTCCACAATATTTAAGCATGCGTCAAGCTTTCTCCCCATGTGTCGGTGTTTGGTGTATATTAGTTTCTCCTTGTCTACAATTTAATGGTAAGTAAAAGTTAATGAAGGATTTCTCCGAGCAAGTTTTGTTTTCTTGAATCCTTGCTCCATCAATCCCCCCTCTGATGGCATTTTTGAACCATCAAAAAATACCCATCATTAACAAGTGCCAACTTTATTTATCTAAGTTCAGTATCTACGTTGTTTTCTATAAGTTCTTCATTTTTCTCTTTCATGTCTAGTTCTTTTATCTTATCATATAGACTTGCTTTTATCTCTTGTAACTCAATCTCTTCCCTTTTTCTCTTTCTTCCCAGTCTTTTATTCTTTGTTTCTGCCACCACTCTGTTTTTTATTTTACCCTTGCAACACTTATATGAAATCATTATCATCAGAGTTATTGTTGCTACTGAGATTATAGGGATTAGTATTTTCCCTAATAGACTACTCCCAAAAGTAGAAAACCAACTACCTATAGTGAAAAAACTTTTACTTAGTCTTTCCCAAACACTGTCAACCTCCAGTTGGGTCAAAACTTCATGAATCTTTGTAATATTCTTAATATATCCCTCAATACCGTTTCTTTTATCAGGGAGATATAGACAGCAGTGTTGAATTTTCAATATGCCACAGACTCCACCCTCTTTTACCAATAATATATCAAGGGCAAGTCGATTTTGCAAAACCATAGATCTAATTGCAACCCTTTCAGTATTAATCATCAAGAATCCTCCAGCAGAATCTGTCGATAGGCGATCAACTACTGTTGACAATTTTGAATTTTATGTGAATTTAGTACAACTCCAACTGACAGTATCAGTGCACCAAATATGTCCCCTACTATTTCTGAAAAACTTGGCTTACTTTATTGATTCCATTGTTCTTATCTATGTGATAAACCTTTGGAAATACTATCCCAAAGTAACAACTACCATACCTTTGTGCAGGCAACCTATAATAGGCATTTTTACCACATAAATCCCTGGAAAAACAGGATCAGTTCCACCTTTTAGTCCCCATCCCCCCATTATTAGGAAGGCATGTTCACATTCACTGGAACCAATGAAGATATTGTTATAGTCTGTTTTTTGTCTAGGTAGACAGAATTTCCCCAATTTTGACATGTCTCTGGACATTGCAGCATGAGTCTCGCTTTCCTTATAGTCCCCTTCCTGGTTAGCCCATGGCGGTGCATGTGTCTTTTGTTCAACAGCCTTCTTTTTGAAATCCTGCCTTCTCTCCTCTAATAAATTTAGAAAATATTTCTCTTCATCATGAAAAATGCATGTTTAATTGTTCTTATGAGCATAGGTTATATCTATTGGGTTCGTTGTTAAGAAGAACTCACCCATGTTCATATCTCTTTAAATAGGGGTTTCTCAAAAGACCAAATCCATATTCGAATAGTAATACTGCAGTTTGCCTGTTACATAAAACAGACTAGACACAAAACTATATGGCACACCATATGTGAAAGGAAGATGGTGATATGTCGCGCCTCTGAGACAGACGTAGGTAATTTCGTGCAAACAGAACAATCACTCACATCCATTGTATCAACATATTCGTAAAGAAGTTCAGTAAATACATTTAACGACGAATCACTATTTGATTTGTCATGATTATACATGCTCTCATCCATTTTCTCTAAATTTGTAGTAGTAGTTCTTTTAGTAACTACATCCATTCGTCCACTAGTATTTGTGTTATTTCGATTTTTAGTTACCATTAGAACAGGTATCACAACAGTTAACAATAACCACATCAATATTAGTATTGAAATACTACACAAAATATATTTAACACATCTTCGTTTTAGACTACATTTCGGATGTTCAGTGACATTTGTTTCTGTCATTTTTAGTACCTAAAGAAATTAATTAATATCTCAAATTATTTCTTCTAAAAAAAACAAATCTCAGAAAAGTAGAACCTACATTTTTATTCTAAAAAAATCTTTGTGTGATCCCACACTTCAAAAGCTTTTCGTCTTTGCCCCCTTTTTCTTTATTTTCTGTTCTTCTCTTCTTTATTTGTTTGACAGTTTCCACCGTTTGTGTAAAAGTCTTTTCTTTTTAAGCTGGTCTCAATTTTCTTTTATCAGACTTTTCAAAAGTGAAATTTTCTTGTTCTTCATTCAGATCAAGAGTCTCAAAGTCCTTGAGTATAATATATGTCCATTCAGGAGCTTTATATTTTCTGCTCGAATTCTCTCTCTTCTCAATTTCCTTAGTGTTTTTCTCCTTGATTGTTCTTGCTCAACTTGACTTGATACCTCATTTACTTGTTCTTTTCCTGTTTTACTTCTTAGAAAGTATCTCAGAATTTTCACTACACTCGGCCAGTGGTCACCTTTTCTGACCCTCTTGATTTGTACTGCCTTTTCACCTTCTTCGCCTATTTCGAACGTTCTTTTATTTTCTCTTGCTTTTAAATGAGCTTGTTCTGGGCTTTCTGATCTTTATTTTTCTGTTGACTGAATTTGTTCTGGACCTTTCAGTCTTTCTTTTTCTTCTTCTGACTGAGCTTGATCTGGATTTTCTGTAGTAGGTTCTTCTATTCTTTGCTCGATTTGTTCTGGTCTTTAAATTTCTTTCCCTTCTTTTGTCTCTACAACAGCCTTATGGCGACCCAGTAACTGGTGCCCACTCTACTTGACTTGTTCATCGTCGATGCGCCTTTCAGAGTCTGTTTCTCTGATTTCTTCGACTTCTCAACTTTCAGCTTCTGGTTCTTCTCTTTGTTCTACCAGTTGCTGCTATTGTCATTCAGGTGGATGTGGGACTCTGTGCGTATGACTGGCATGAATTCAGTTTGGCAAGCCAGCACACTTCACTGCTGTCGTCGTGACCAATGTAACTTGATGGGGTACTTTCCACCTGGGTTCTAAACACAATTTCCTTGTGTGTTTAGAACCACAACCCAATCTCCTGGACTTAAATCATGAGCTTGATTTGGCTGTGCTGTGGTTGCATCTTCTCCAACCTGATAAGACACAGAACCTACCAGATCAGCTAGTCCTTTACAATAGTCCAAAACCAGTTCATCAGTTATATTCATCAGCTTCTTTCCAGGTACAAATGCTTGTCTCATTGTTCTTCCCATCTCAAGTGGATTCAATCCTGTTGTCCTGTCAGAAATACTTTTAAGACTCTTCAATACAAGGGGCATCTCATCAGGCCATTTCAGTGATGTGGATTCACACACCTTCCCTAACCTATATTTCATTGTGCCATTTAGCTGCTCAACCACTCCAGAGGCTTCCGGTTGATAGGCACAATGTAATTTCTGCTCAACTTTGAAAGCTGCACAAATGAATTAAATTACCTCATTTTAAAAATTAGGTCCTCTATCTGAGTTCTCTCAGCAGTAGCGTGGCAACAGTGAGACTGTCATTCCTTCTCGTGTGATAGGATTCTACCCATCGAGAAAACAGACATAAAATGACAAGGATGTACTCCAAACCATTGCACGTGACAACTCTATGAAGTCAAGCTGCAGTCTTGTAAATGGTCCTTCTGCCTTTCCAATTTTTCCCCAATTGATAACTGGCTTTCTACTTGGGTTTTGCTGCTGCCATTGGCAGAGACTCTCTGCAATTATCCTAAACTTGGCATTGTACCATATCTGCCTGAAGTGTCTTATCATGGCATCCCTCCCAATGTGTGTAGCTGCATGATATAACCTAGCCATTTGTGACAACAAACCATCTGGCATTATTGGTCTACCATCTGGACATACCCATACTTTATTGTCTGCTCTCCTTGTGCAACCTGATTTAATCCAGAGTTATTTTTCTTTTGCATCTTCCTCATCCTGCAACTGCCTAACTTCATCCCATGTTTCAAAAGCGGAGAAAAACATTAGTTGGCAATTGGTAACTTCTTTTTCCAACCCTCTGTTCAAAAACATTGTATTCGAGCACAAAATTGTGCCACTTGGTCAGCATATCTGTTGCCCTGTGTCACATAATCATATTCTGACATTTGACCACTGCAATTTCGTTTGGCAATTGTAGTGCTTCCAATAGTTCCTTGACATCTTTACTATTCCTGAAAGGAGAACATGAAGAAGTCAGAAATCGCCTTTGCGTCCATAATTGGCCAAAGTTGCGCAAAACCCCAAAACCATATTGACTATCCATACATATGGATACTCTCAATTTCTACCCAATTTTGCATGCTTTTGTCAAAGCGATCAATTCAGCTATTTGCGCAGACTTGACTCTCCTTAGGCAGGTTGCTTCCAGAATAACAGACACGGTACATACAACATAGGCAGAACTCAATTCTCCATTGACCTTCCTCAATTATGACCCATCAACAAACAATACAGAATCTGATTCTTCTAATGGGACGTCATGAATGTCTGGTATGGGCTTCGTACACATTTCTGTTACATCCAAACAATCATGATCAACCACCTCTTTTACTTCCTCACAGTATGGATTTGGCAGCAAGGTTTCTGGATTTACTGTGGTACACCTTATCACACTTACATTTTCAGCAACCAGAATCACTCTTTAATACTTAGTCAGTCGACTATGGGCCAAGTGTTAAAAGGATCTCGACTGAATGCGGCACATAAACCTTGAGAGGATGTTCCATTACAATCGATTCACTCTGTTCCAGACTCACACAAATAGCAGCTACTGCTTTTAAGCAGCCAGGCAATGCTGCAGCCACTGGATCCAGAGTGGCAGTAAAGTATGCCACGGGACGTCGTGACAATCCATGTCTCTGAGTTAACACTGAAAGTGTACATCCTTCCCTTTCACAACAGAACAAAGCAAATTCTTTCGTATAGTCTGGAATTCCCAATGCTGGTGCTTGACACAATCTCTCAATTTTATAAATGCTTCCTCACTTTCATCATCCCATTCAATCGGATCATTCACAACCTTATTAAAGGCTTTGCATGCAGTGAGAATCCACTGACGACAGTATCCATTCAATCCCAAAAACATTTGCACTTCTTTCTTAGTTTTAGGCAGACTCATTTGTCAAATCACTTTTATTCTTTCTGGCGTCACTTTCCTGACACCTTTTTCTATCTTATACCCCAAATATTGAACTTCTTGTTGACAAAACTGTAATTTTTCTAGTGACACCTTGTGTCCTCCTTCCGCCAAATGGTTCAGTAAAGCAATTGTGTCAGTGACACATACCTCTCATGCTTTTGTTGCCACCAGTAGGTCATCAATATACTGAACCAGAACCGAATTTCCTGGCATAGCCAATGTCTCCAAACACTTTTTCAAAATCTGATTGAAAATCAAAGGCCTCTCTGTGTACCCTTGAAGAACTCGGCACCATGCCAAAACACGGTCTCTGAAACGGAATGCAAAAATATATTGGCTATCTGGATGTAAAGGAATCGAAAAGAATACTTGGCACATATCAATCACTGTGTACCAATGTGCATCCCAAGGTATCTGATGAAGAATCACTGCTGGATTTGGTACTACTGGACAACGGTACTACTATCTTATTATTCTTCATCAAATCTTGCACTATTCTATACTTGCCACTGGGCTTTTTAAGCCCCATGACTGGCGAATTACAAGGACTGCTCATTATTTCCTCTAAAATACCTTGTTCAATCATTTGATCAATTACTGGAGCTACTCCTTCTTTCACTTTAGGACTCATTCTATATTGGGGTGTGTTCGGATAAATTGCACCCTCTTTAACCATGATTTTAATTGGGTCTATATTTGCCATCAGACCAATTTCTTTTCCTGAAAAATCCCACACATCTGATCTTACTGTGTTTTTCAGCTCATCAGGCAAACTGCTTTCAGTAAGAAGTGAAAACATGTCATCCACTTCTATCCCCTGTTTTGCTAGCATCATTTTAAAAGCAACATCTTCATCAGGTGTTTGGAAAGCAATACCATCAGGTGTACAGTAGATGGTGCAATTCATCTTGCACAACAAATCTTGCACTAACAGATTTATTGGACTCGAATCACATACCAAAAACCGATGCATGTCTTTACAATTTCCAATATTGACTATTATTGGTTTTGTGACTGGGGTCCTTATTTGCTTATTCGAGACTCCTACAACTTGGATAGTTTCTCCCGAGAGGGGTAGGTTTGGAATTGTTGCTGCTCTCACAGTAGAACGGGTAGCACCAGTATCCACTAGGAAAGTGATGTCATTACCTTCCACTTTCCCATCAACAAATGGACCTGACTGATCTACCGCCAAGGATGCGCCAAGCATGCACACTTCCTCCCCTCTCAGGCACTATCATTGAGACGTGTCCAAATCACTCTCATTACTGTGCATCTAATATTGTTCAACTGTTTGTGTATTCTTACCACTCTCTCCATGAAATCCGGTGTTCACACTGTATTTCAGCACCTGAGCGTTCACATGGTTTGGCATAGGGGCTTGTGGCACCTGTAATTGAGGAGTAACTACTTATTGCTGTTGCTGCAGGTTCACAACCACCTCATTCTGCATCTGTGCATTTAAAATTTGATTTACCCCATTACTCTGCTGAACATTTCTACACTCATTCTTCCAATGTCCATGCTTTCCGCACGCATGGCAAGGGTATTTCTTTATCGCTTCTTCTCTACTCATTCGTCCTTTTCCTTTATTTCCATTTGATACTATTCTGATTCTGACCGTTCGTCTGGTTATCATGTCCACATCGTTTTCTCTTTCAGCTTCATGTGCTTTGCATAAATATCTTTAGTACAATACTTCGCATACTTTAATATATCATCTATGGGCTTGCTTTGCCAACAAAGCATATGTTGTTGAATCATCTGACTAATTTCTGATCTCAATCCATACACAAATCTATACACAAAATGTCCCATATCCTTATCACCAATATTTTCAAATCAACAATACTGTTTAAATACCTGCAATAACCTCTTGTAATACGCATGCACTGACTCCTTTGGTTCTTGAGTTGTTCTATATATTTTAACCCAATCTGTTTCTTTTAGAGGAATTTTGCCTTTCAAGAAAGTAATCACCTGTTGATACTTTTTCATCACATCCTCTGAAGGCGCACCTGTCTTTGTGTCTCTGGGATACTCTTCAGTTGGCCAATCAACAGTAAATTTACATTCCGTCCACAAATCAGTTGGTACTACTAGGTCAAACAGGCCATCCAAATCTTTCAACAGAACCTTTGAAACTTTCACAAACCTGTCTACCTGCTATTACCATTCAACTGGTTTCTCTCTTAACCTAGGGAAATCGTTCGTCATCTTTCGTATATTCTACCCAATTTTCCAACCAGACACAAATATGATATCCTCGTTCCATCATCATAAAGAAAGCAGGCGTGTTAGGAGGCAGGCAAAATCCAGAAAACTCTTCCGTATTCTCAAGTATTCTATTTGCTGATACTCGTCCTATACCAGCGCATCTCATACCAACAGTATAATCAGGGCTCACTACATATTTCTCTTCCACAACCAATACCAGCGCAGTTCTTGTCTACTGGCCAATGAGAGTTTACAACACACCCACTTGTCTGACCAATGCCAGCGCGGCTCTTTGTGACATCAGTATTACTCCTACTACTGACCCTCCCTTTACAATCTGCACTTGTTACACGCCCGCTGTTTCAACCAATACCAGCGTGGCTCTCTGTGTCATCAGTATGACCCCTGCTACTGACCCTCCCTTCACAAGGTAATACAACAATGTAGTTTCTAACTTTTCTTTATAAATTTCTGTTAGTAACAATGTAAAAACAAAGCTACTCTGTCTGCTCCGGTAAACTAGAGATATTTTCTTCACTTGCTTCAAAAAGAAAAGTTCTTCCTTTCACTATGAGTAAAAACCACTGTTTACCCTTCACTTAAGTTCGGGGAGGACCTATTATTCCTCTAGGGATACTCCTCCGTGGGTACGGCCAAAGTTTCACAGGTGGACTCTTCGCTATCACTCACACTCTACTCTTGTACGATATAGTTACTAATATAACACCTACAGTCCTCCGTAGCTTTTAGGTATTATGACAACAGACGAGTAACCTTCTGCAGTGTGATTTCCTTACTACGCTCTTCTAAATTCCATTCCCAGGATTCCCAGGTATCTCCGTACCTGTACTTCCAGACAAGATAGAACACAACACTAACTCTTAGTGTTAAACATATAGTTGATAATCAATAACCAATAATCACCAATCTAATCAATAATAACCATAACTCTGCTACCAGAAAACTGATCCAGTGGAAGGCCAGGGATGAACACTTCACAAACAAAACATTTCAATGGGGCCCATACACATTTACCCAAAATGTTCATCCACACTACCAGGCAAAGCAGCTGGGGGTCAAGTTTTATAATTCACTTAAATTCTGATTAGTTAACTTAGTGTAAACTCAAATAATTTGTAACAATGTTCAATAACTAACTAATCTTCACAGATCAACACTCTTTCCTCTGGTCGTTGAGTTAGTTGATGGTGATATTAACAGTTATCTAACTAATTCATAGATCTCAGTGAAATAACCAGACTCTGAGTAAGAGTCATAAGTTTTATCTAAGATTTTCAGTCATAAATTGAATGCTCATTGATACAAATTCACAGTACAAACTCCATCATTCTTCATATGGGAGAGAAAAATGAATTTAGCAAATACATCCAAGGACACAAATTCATTCAACAAATCAATGCATAAGAGTGGATAGATGTAAAGACAGAAGGCACAAAAACAAAATACATTTGCAAAAGAATATGCAAATTCTGAGACAGAATATTATTTACCTAATAGAATTATTGAAAACCACCCCTCTGGTCAAAGGACTGATGGGGGTCCCCTGAATTAGAATCAGGAGAAAAAGACTATAGGACAGAATCAGGACAGGGCAAATACTGACTAGACATCCCTACAAACCTGACACACCAGGGCGCTTCCCTCTCTTACACTCTCTTCCTCCCTGATGTTCTTCTGCAATCTTCAAATCTAATCAGGCTGTCATTTGGATCTGAATCTTCCCAGACTGCTCTCTCCTCTCTCGACCCAACAGCAGTAGCTCTCACCTCTCTCTCTCTCGATGATGATCTTGATGCTCTCTCGATGCTGCTTGCTTGGCCCTTAAGTTACTCTAGTTATAGTCTTTATTTCTACATATCCCATCCTCAATAGTTGCAAATATTAGTAAAATATGAAATGTGATAAGACAGGACTAGGGGAGGCTTCATCACACTATGCTGACATATTCATTGTTATTAAGGTACTATTGTCTCGCAAACCCTTCCTCTTTAGCTGATTCATAATTTTCTCTTCCCATACATATATTGTTGCCATTTTAATAATTTGTTCAATACAGGCTACATAGACGAGTGATACACGTCTTCTCTTTCCCATGTCTTCTGACCTTGGTGTCTGGTAGCTATTCGGCTTTTCGGTCATCAGGTCATATTATGAATCCACTGAGCATGCGCGACTCATTTTCGTCCTGCACCATTTTCCTCCCTCTTTCACAGGCATAATAGGCCCAAATGCACATTTTTAATAAAAGAATCATAAGCAGATGTTATTTTCTTAAACATATAATCCTCACTGTTCACTACCCACTTCTACTCTATCCCATGTTATTATAATTTTTCTGAGCAAAAGCATTAACAACAGCAGCTTTCTTTTAAGTTCAAGAAAGCAGATGCCAGGCATGCGGGGCCTCAATATCACATGTTAGTCCTTCTTGCGCATGTGTGAGAGTTTTTCCCTCTCAAAGCGGGTTAGTCACGTTATCTCTACGTAATTCTGGTTTGCGCAAAGCGTTTTTTCAACTTAATACGGGTTTTAGCAGCGTTGAACTTTATTCCACATTAATTAGGCATGCGTAAAGCTTTTTCCCCATGTGTCGGTGTATAGTGTATATTAGTTTCTCCTTTTCTACAGTTTTAACAGTTAGTAAAAGTTAATGAAGTATTGCTCCAAGCAAGTTTCGTTTTCTTGAATCCTTGCTCCATCACTGTTGCTGCTGTAGCACGAAGTGCAGATCTCGCATTGCCGGTTTTTGCTGGTGGTACCATGAAGAGTTGAGTTCCCTGGACTTTTGCATGGGCAGTTGTTGCAGGCGGCAGGCGGCAGGTTCTTGGCACAAGCTGGTCCGTTTGCGTTCAGAAGAGCCCAAAACTTCAGGATTTCACTTTTTCTTACAGAGGAGTGCACTCTGATGCCAGCCAAGGGCCTAGGACCTAAGGACCTACTGACCTAAGGTCAGTAGGGCTCAGGCAGGTCCAGTGCAGGAGGTCAGGTGTACAGTTGCAGGGAGGTCTCTGGAGCTTGTTGTGTCCCTGTAGCTCAGAATAGGAGATCAGCCAACTGACCCTTGGAGTTACTCAGGAAGACTGGGATGAAGTCAGCTGGTCCAGCCTTCCTTCTCAGAGATCAGGGCAGAACTCAAGCGTCAGTACATTCCATTGGGATAAAGCAGGCCTCAAGCAGCAGAGCAATCTTCTGGACAACAAGGCAGGTCTCAAACAGCATGGCAGGTCTCTGGGGAAAGAAGCAGGTCTCAAGCAGCAGGGCAGTCCTCTAGGGAACAAGTCAGTCCTTCCTCTTGTAATGTCCGCAGATCCAGGAGTGTACTGAAGAGTGGCTCTGGAGGGGCAATATTTATACCTGATGCTTGCCTTTGAAGTTGGGATTCCCTATTTTACCCCCACATCTGGTTCTGGAAAGTGTTCTTCCTCTATCAAGGCTCCAAGAAGTCTTGGAAGACAAAAACTAATGTCAGCTTCCTTTTTTGTGTGCTGCGGGTAAGCCCTTTGAAGAGTAGGTGGGGCAGGGATCAGCTCATCCCCCAGACATCCTACCAACACTTAGTCCCATTTTGTCTCACTGTCTGGGAGGAATATACAAAGTCCAACAGCAGAATCATTCACAGTCATGTGAACAGGATACTGGAAGAAGGCAGAAATAGCTAAGAAAGAAAATGCAAATTTCTAAAAGTGGCATTTTTAGAATTGTAACTTAAAATACGATTTTGCCATTAAAGAGGATTTTAAATTACAATTAATTTGAGTCTTTTTACTTGACATCTACACATGTTCCTAATCAAATATTAGCACTTATTTATTGTAAAAAGGCAACCCAATACAAGTGATGGGGAGAGGTAGGCCGTACAGTAGGGAAAACATTTTTAGGAGTTTTCCAAGACCAGGAAATGTAAGACTTAAAAACACATGCCCTAATTTTGAAATTAAATGTACCCTGCCCTATGAGCATTTAGGGCGTACTTTAGGGGTGACTTATTTGTATTAAAAATAAGATTTAGGCCTGGCAAAAGGTGTATCTTTCCAGGTTGCAATGTCAGTTTAAAACTACCCTCCAGGCTGCAGTGACAGACTCGAGACTGGTTTTAAATGGCTACTTCAGTGGATGGCACAATGAGTACTGCAGGTTCACTAGTTATAGGACACAAGGGAACCCGAAGGTGGTACACTAGGGACCTTGGGCGTTTAGCTTATTACAAAAAACAGTGGACCCTAGTAGTTTGGGTGATCAGGGTAAGAATAGACACAAACTGGAATAGTATTTATGTCCTTTTTCCAGCCGGACAGGAATTTATTTGGCGATGCACACAATCAGAAAGTAATGTCAAGGGGGCACAGCCCGTGACCCACAGTGAACAAGACAAAACAACAAGTATAGGCAAGAACGAGCAAATCGGTCTGTATACTTATAATCAGTGAACAGACTTGATTGTAGTTTGAGTGACCATTGTACATAGTATTCACAAGCATATTCAGTACATATGATCCTATTGTGTCGATGATGTTTCGATGCCGAAAAACAAGATAAAGGCATCATCTTCAGGACAAATATATAAATCATGTTTGTCTTGGAATTATAAACACTTGCCTTTCATGCAAGACAGATCCTTAGGCGGGGAGGTAGTACAGGTCGAGAGAAGTGGATCGATTTGGGCCAATGATAGCGTGTATTTCAGATTATCCCGCTTTTGAGTCAATTAGACCATCCAGATCACGGCTCGAGTTGTGCCGGTTGCAGAATCGCAGTACGCGGCATCTCTGGCGGGGATTGCTGCCAGAGATGCCGCGTCCTGCGATTCTGCAACCGGCTCAACTCGAGCCGGCATCGAAACGTCGTCGACACACTAGGATCATATGTACTGAATATGTTTGTGAATACTATGTACAATGGTCACTCAAACTACAATCAAGTAGTCTTGTTCACAGTGGGTCACGGGCTGTGCCCCCTTGACATTACTTTCTGATTGTGTGCATCGCCAAATAAATTCCTGTCCGGCTGGACCAAGGACATAAATACTATTCCAGTTTGTGTCTATTTTTACCCTGATCACCCAAACTACCAGGGTCCACTGTTTTTTGTAATAAGCAGGTTCACTAGTAGCTTTTATTTTACAAGCCCTGAGTACATGCAGTACCATTTATAAGGGACTTACAAGTAAATTAAATATGCCAATTAGGTGTAGTCTAATTTCACTATGTTTAAGGGAGAAAAGCATAAGCACTTTAGCCCTGGTTTGTACAGAGTACCAAAGCCAACAAAAACGGTTTCAGCAACAGAAGGCAAAAGAAATCTGGGGGAGACCCTGCAAAAAAGGCCATTTCCTAAAACAAGTTTCAAGTGTGCTGATGAAGAATGTGGTTTGCTTATTATCGTGCTGACATGATAATGGAACTCTGGGTCGCCCTCTTTGTGTCTGATGAAGAATAATTGGGCTCCAGCAGACGATTGAGTCACATGTTAATTAGATTCATATACTGGTGTTGATATACTCTCAGCGAACATTCTTATGAGAACCAGTTTGAGAGTAATTCTGCAAATAGATTGTACAGCTGCAAGGAATACCAGGAGGCAATTATACAGCTTATTCCTTGCTGATCCTGATCTCTCAGGCAATGTATTCCTAAGGAAAGACCGCTGTGTTGATTGCTACTGTGGAAAAAACAAAAGGAGTAACTAAATGGTGTCACTATTTGCATTATTCCTGGTGTTTCTTCTGTCAGCGGGAAGACAGTGCTGATGGCAATACAAGAAAACCAAATTTAGCATGAGTCAGTCCAGTATACATTTTTATTATGCTGTACTAATCACAGAACATTCAAAATAATACAGAAAATAATACAGAAATCTGGGACAATTATAGGGCTGAAGTGCATATTTTCCATTATGTGGTGCCTTGAGCATTCGCAGAAACGCTTGGAATGTGTCCTCAGCCTGGCACATAATGTATGTCCTTTGCTGGACTGAGATCTTTATATCATTTTTTTTCTGGTGATGTTTACTTGCTCCAGTGGGGCACATCTTATCTTTTTTTTTGTATCTCAGGAAAGCAAAAAATACAGTAAGCCATAAAACAAGCAGCAGTCATACATATAAAACAGTGTAACAGAAAGATCCGACTATTCTATTAATCAATGAGCGGGCTCCACAATTGTAAGCCCCTTTTCTTCGTCCTGTGGTCTTTACATTTATACAGCCCCATCTCAAAATTAAATATATAAAACCGTTTAGCATACCAAGCTTGATAGGAAGGGGCATCAGCATCCTTCCATTTTGTTGCAAACAGTATACAAAGAATTGCAGTTACCATAAAACAAAAACAAACATGAGTTGATTCCAGCTGTGGAGTTTCATCGCAACCTAATAACATCAGAGTTGGAGATAACAGGACTGGCCGTGAAACAGTTTTAAGCAGAAATGATTCAAACCTCTGTTTTAATTCATTAAGTTTAGTGCACTCAAAGAACTTGTGCACAATGTCCGCAGGGCCTTTTGTGCACCTTGGGCAGAGGTCATTTTCCCATTTCCCCATGGCAAATCAGTTTGCAGGTGTAAAATATAAACTGAAAACTGTTTTAAAATGTTGCACTTTTAGGTTAGCTGATAAAAGCACCATTTTAGACAACCAAAGTGATCTGCTTAAGTCTACATCCGAGTTCCCCAATTTATCTACCCATACGGTTTCAATTCTCGGAATGTCATCCACATTGGCCACGAGCATGATGGAATATATATCCTTAATGGATGACTGTATAAAAAACAGGCCTTCTAGCATCTGTATTCTGCCCTTGTTTATAACCTGTGGTACTAAGGGTTGGATTGTCTCCCTTGTTTGGACATATTTAAAAAGAGAACTTGATTCCACCCCGTATCTCTCCTGAAGTTCTGTAAATGAAATAACCCCATTCGTATCAAGCATGTCACCTTTACTATTGATTCCTGCCTGTTTCCATCTTGTTCCCATTACATCATATAATGGAGCAGGGAAACTTGATGAACACCACAAAGATATATATCTTTGTACCTTAGGGATTTTTAAGTGTTTGCACACTTTGTGCCAAACGTTCCAGGCTGCTCTAAGAGGCTTAAACCGGGTTTTTTGAAAGTAACTCCCTTCAAGCTGTCTCAAAAGGATCCCGGGTGCTGCACCACCAATGGCAAGTTCGAAAAACGATGGTGGGGTTTCCTCCTGCTCTTGCAGGGTTGGTTCTAGTTTGTACCTAAACAATATGCCCGTTTGCAGCAACATTATGGCCCAATAATAGTATAAGAGATTAGGGAATGCCAACCCCCCCTATATTGCGGAAATGTCATGCATATCATGGATCTCCTGATCTTTCTATAATTCCACATAAATTGTGAGAACATCCCATTTATATTCTTTAAAAAAAAGTATTTGCTGGTTCCAGTGGAATACAACGGAGTAAGTTAAGAACCTTGGGGAACATCGTCATTTTTATCACATTGCTTCTTCCTATAATAGAAAGGTGTAATTTATCTATTCTCCTTAGATCACTACCTATCTTCTTTATAAGAGGTGTCGCATTAATATCCCAAATGGAGTCAACTTCAGCAGAGATAGCTATCCCAAGATAAGTAGTGGTTTCAGTCTTGCGTGGATCCTGACAGACCGTGTTTTTAGTACACACTATCATGGTCTTGTCTGTATTCAAGCCATACCCAGAGTCCCTACCAAATTCTAGGGCCAGCTCCTCAATCCTTACTAATGCACCTATTGGGTCAGGGGTGATGACAGCTATATCGTCAGCATACTCTAACACCTTGGTTTTAAACCCCCTGAGTACAAATGTCTGATATCTTGATCTTGTAAGATTGCATTTATAAAACGGGTCAATATATAGTGCGAAGGGGATAGGGGAGCAAGGGCACCCCTGTCTTGTTCCCGGGCTATCGGAATCTTTTCTGTTTCCCTACTCATCAATTGAATCCTTGCAGAAGATTGAATGTACATGGCTTTTATAGCTGTTAATATACGTGGACTAAAGCCCTTATTTCGAAGATTGTCCCAAAGGTATGTCCATTCAATATGATCAAACGCTTTTTGTGAGTCGAGCAGTATAAGGGACTGTGATGGCAATACAGGAAACCAAATTTAGCATGAGTCAGTCCAGTATACATTTTTATTATGCTATACTAATCACAGAACATTCAAAATAATACAGAAATCTGGGACAATTATAGGGCTGAAGTGCATATTTCCCCTTATGAGGTTGCTTGAGCATACGCAGAAATGCTTGGAATGTGTCCTCAGCCTGGAACATAATATCTGTCCATTGCTGAACTGAAACTTTACATCATTTTTTTTCTTTTTCTGGTAATATATATACTTGCTCCAATGGGGCACATCTTATCAATGTTATTATATAACAGCCTCGATCAATATGAGTGCACTTATGGTCAGTCCCTTTGGGGTTGTTACGAAAATCATTTCACGTAAGTCTTTCAGACGGCCAATATGGCTGCATATAAAGAGGGGCACAAATGTGGTGGGTGGATGTATTGAATTAATCTCAGCCACTGGTGATGACTCTGGTCCATTCCAGTCTATCTTACTTTTGGCCATCAGTTAACCTCAGACAGTAATCATTCTGTGTCCTGCTCCAGTAGGGTCAGTCTACTTCAAACTGTCAGGCAAAGCCCTCTCTGAATGGAAATAGAAATAACTCCAAAATGCTTTCTGCATTTTCAGCCTCATCAGTGAGATGCAGCTTGAGTGTTATGACACAACAATCATGGGACCCGCGTCTGGCAAAGCGCTTAGGTAACTGCAATGAGGAAATCAAAGAGTGATGAGCTGGATGCTTGAATTAATCTTACATATTTGTAAATAATTAGGCAGCATTGCATTCCATCATTTTCTGCCCATCATGCCACTTCAGAGGGAAACTAGACAGTCTAACTGATCATTTTGTTTTATACTTTTATTCTCAGACACATTGTTCTGTTGTTTGACTAACTTTAGCTTCCAAGGTACAAGTGATTGCCAATATTCAGGCTTGCCCTCAATGCGTACAGTCCTGACAAAGGCCTCTGACAATTTATCAACCTATCGAAGACTAGGCCATAAAGGCCTATCTCAAGTAATGGGACCTAAAACACAGAGAGGCAGATTTACAAGCCCCTTGCACCTTCTTGCGCCGCTATTGCACCACTTTTTTTGACGCAACGGTGATGCAAACAATGTAGCCTATTTAAAACGTGACACATCTAGGGAGATGCGTCATGTTGTAAAGCCCTGTGTCACATTATACCTACGTCAGGTATAATGTATACAGGGTGGCCGTTCCCACGCAGGAAGGCCTAGTTAATGTCATGCAGTGAAATCCACAAGATTTCACTGCTTCAATTTTAGGACGTCACTGCGTCAAAACCTTACGCATGCTTGAAGCAGGCGTAAGGAGTGAAGCAGTACAGTAAGTATTGGCCTCAAAATACATTACTGGAGTTGCGTTGTGCTTGCGACACAACTCCAGCAATGCGTGACTTTTGGGCCTACAGATGCGTCAGAATTTCTGACACATCTGTTAATCCTTGCGCCATGGACCACTGTATTGTAAATAAAAACCAGTGTTGAGGATGTGTGAGGGGTTGAAGAAAGGAGAATTTGTTTGTGGGGATCCTGTAAGAAACCTCATTTAGATTTCGGTCGGAAAGCCTCCATAGGCTTTCCAACCGCCATCTCTAGTTTGACTTCCAACTGCCTAATAACAATGTAGGCAGTCGGAAATCAAACCAGCGAGTCATTCCCGCTGGCTTCTGACAGGCTAAAGAAGCCGCAACATAATCCCTATGGACGGCATTTCCGCCGTTGGGATTATGATGTCGAATTCGGACAGACTTTTCATGTTGTGTTTTCTGACTGAAAATCTGTCAGAAAGCAAATTTGGGGACACCTAGCATGGCACCCTCCTCCCTGCGGCCTCTGATTGGGGGCCAAAGTAAATCCCCGCACCATATGGCAGGCACCTCACAGTGCAGGGATTTGCACAAACTACCATTTCTCTATGAGTTGAAACTGTTCGCAGCACAAGCTCTCATAGAGAAATGGGTGTTTGTGACCACACCATGTGCGGTCGCATCCTAATACGGTGTTCAGACACGCCAACCTATGGTCTGTTGGTTCCTACACCGAAACGTGTTCTGGGCTGATTCAAGACTGCTCAACATCATAATTAGGGCCTTAGTGAATGCCATGTAGCTTGCAAATTTTGATTAAAATGTAGTTTTAAAACTGGTATTCTGCAAGTGGATATTGTTTAGACATCACATACAACCCTCAAGTGCACAACTGAGAATGTACAGTAAGAGGCAGATTGCACAGAAACACTGCACAAATATTCTGTGCATATTTGTGAATGCCAGTGTTTGTATACATTAGAACATTAAAGCCTGACTCATTAGGTATTGATAATGCTTGCTGCTCTTTGTTGCTATTCTTTGTTTGTTCTTTTACTCTTCATATTTTCCTTTTATGTCTTATTTTTCTACTTTTTTCTTTGCTTCATTTTGCTCTTGATTAGTTTTTTTCTTACATTCTTTAATTTTCATTTTCGTCACGCATCTTTCTAGCTCTGTTCCCTCCATTTTTTCTTTCTTTTTATATCTGTCTTTTCAGGAATTTTCCTCTTTTTCTGTTAGCCCTCCTGTTAATAACATTTGTTTATCCAGCATTGTATTCAACACTTACTTCTGTAAATAACAGCTAGAACCATTACCTTAATCAATGTGATTCAGTTTACAGATATCGAACAGTATAGGCCGAGTGAACTCTGGTGTATGTTTAAATAAAAACGCAATAATATAGGTTACAATAAACGTGCAGTAATAACGTGCAAGCTTATATTAAAGAAAAGTGCTTTTAAAATTATGGGACATTCACATAGCTGCCACATTTATTAAGCGCTATATAAATACAAATACATATACACATGTTAGGCCTCAGAGTGTTAAAAATGACACTGCTAAAAATTGTTCACTTAGAAATGCTTAACACATTAATTGATTTTCTTAGTAGAAGATGAGGTCATGTACAACTGAAGGTGCTGCAAAATGTGTAACTCTTGACCTCCACAGAAAGATGCTTTCCCATGATAAGATTAACATTTTATAACATGTTTCACATATTTCTTGTAGAAATGTTTCTATTTTGAATAGAACTTAATGTCATAATTGATTCGGATTTTGACCACTTCAACTAACTCGTATTTCCTTTTCAGAGTATGTCATTGTAAAAAGGTTTACTTTTCATTAAAAGATGTTTCAGTTTCTGCATAGCTTATTGTGTGGACTTTAGTTTTGAAGGATAGAATGGTACAAATATATGTTGCAAAGCTAAGCCGTAAGCAGAGCTAACTCTGTTCCACATTAGTTGAAACAAATTTAACTAACGCAATTTATAGACTATTGTTTCTCGAAGATATGATGAGGAGTAATCCGATTCCCATGAAGACATTGGATGATGATGAATGTAGACGGAAGAAGCAACTGTTGAGGAATCTAACAAAATGTGTTGTTCATATAAGAGCGTGTTCCTAGATTGGTCCAGACTTCTCCTAACCTTCCCTTTGCCAACCTCTCTCGCTGGCTCAGATTCACAGAAACACTTGTTCACTGAACTTTGATTGATGAACCTTATCCAATTTGTCCCAGAAATTGAACTATATTGTGCTGAGACTCTACTGAGTTTGTTGAACTTCTCTTTATGGAACGTTCTGCTTTGATATTTCACATTGAGTGAACTGAATTTACTGAAGCTTTATGCTTGCTCACCCTCTCAATATAAAGCTCTTCATGAGTTCTGACTCCTTTCTCTTGTTCTTAGAATAGGGATTCTTTCCTTTATGGAACACGCTTATTGTTTTGATGATTCATGCTTATATTGATGCTAATAAGATTTACAATGCTAATTGTTAAATAATGATAATAAAGATGAGCTACTAAAAGTTTTGAATACAAGAAATCCTTTTCAACTTCCCAAACTCTCTTTATTGACTCACACCTATATTGATTTTTGGTGATCAATCAATCAATAGCTTGTAAAGCGCGCTACATACCCGTGAGGGTCTCAAGGCGATAGGGGGAGGGGGTGCTGCTACTGATCGAAGAGCCAGGTCTTGAGGAGTCTCCTGAAGGTGAGCAGGTCTTGGGTCTGCCGTAGGTGGGTAGGGAGGTTGTTCCAGGCCCTGGCGGCGAGGAAGGAGAAGGATCAGCCGCTGGAAGTTGCAGGAAGGATGCGGGGGACAGCGGCGAGGGCGAGGCCGGCAGAGCGGAGCTGGGGGTGTAGAAGATGAGTCTGCTGTTCAGGTAGGCTGGTTGGGTGTTGTGGAGTGCTTTGTGCGCGTGGGTGAGGAGCTTGAAGGTTATCCTCTTGACGACGGGGAATCAGTGAAGGTCTTTCAGATGGGGGGTGATGTGGCTGTGGTGAGGGATGTTGAGGATCAGTCGGGCGGAGGCGTTTTGAATGCGTTGTAGTCGTCTCAGGAGTTTGGCCGGGATTCCAGCAAAGAGTGCGTTGCCGTAGTCCAGCCTGCTGCTGACAAGGGCCTGTGTCACTAATTTTCTTGTTTCGGCAGGGATCCACTGTAGATCCTGCGGAGTATGCAGAGGGTGTTGTAGCAGGAGGAGGAGATGGCGTTGATCTGTTTAGACATGGAGAGGGAGGAGTCGAGGATGATTCCTAGGTTGCGAGCGTGGTCGGTAGGTGTCGGTGTCGGTGCTGCTCCCAGCGTGGTCAGCCACCAGGAGTTGTCCCAGGCTGAGGGGGTCGGTCCGAGGATGAGGATCTCCGTCTTGTCCGAGTTCAGTTTCAGTCGGCTGCTCCTCATCCATTCGGTGACGGCCTTCATTCCTTCGTGGAGGTTGGTTTTGGCGGTGTGTGGGTCCTTGGTGAGGGAGAAGATGAGCTGGGTGTCATCGGCGTAGGAGATGATGTTGAGGTTGTGCTGGCGGGCCACTTGTGAGAGGGGGCCATGTATATGTTGAACAAAGTCGGGCTGAGGGACGAGCCCTGGGGCACGCTGCAGATGATGTAGGTGGCCTTGGAATGGAAGGGTGGGAGGCGGGCGCTCTGTGTTCTGCCGGAGAGGAAAGATGTGGTCCAGTCCAGGGCCTTCTCTTGGATTTCGGCCTCTTGGAGGCGTGTTTTTAGTGTGTGGTGGCAGACCATGTCAAAGGCGGCAGACAGGTCCAGGAGGATGAGGGCTGATGTTTCGCCGTTTTCTAGTTGGCGCCTGATGTCATCTGTGGCGGCGATGAGGGCTGTCTCAGTGCTGTGGTTTCTTCTGAATCCGAACCGAGATGGGTCTAAGATATTGTTGTCTTCGAGGTGACAGGTTAGTTGCATGTTGACGATTTTCTCGATGACCTTTGCCGGGAACGGGAGCAGGGAGATGGGGTCTGCCTTGGGTTTCTTGAGAAGGGCGTTGATCTCAGCGTGCTTCCAGCTTTCTGGAAATGTGGCTGTCTCGAAGGAGATGTTGATGACCTTCCGTAGTCAGGGTGCAATGGATGCGTCTGCTTTGTTGAATATATGGTGTGGGCAGGGGTCTGATGGTGATCCTGAGTGAATGGAGTACATGATCTTGCATGTCTCGTCGTCGTTGACATTGGTCCAGGAGGTAAGGCCGTTGATGCGGGTGATGTTCGTTGGGTGAGTGGGGGCTGGCATTGTTGGGATGGTTGAGGTGTTGAAGCTTGCGTGGATGTTAATGATCGTGCGGTGGAAGAAGGTGGCCAGCGAGTCACACAGTTCTTGTGAGGGTGAGATGTTGTTGGCGTTGGCGCTGGGGTTGGAGAGTTCCTTCACGATGCTGAAGAGCTCCTTGCTATTGTGTGCATTGTTGTCCAGACGGTCTTTGAAGGAAGATCTCTTGGCTAGTCTGATGAGGTGGTGATGTCTGCAGGTGGTGTCCTTGTGGGCTGCGTGGCTGTCAGGTGTTTGTTTGTGGATCCATTTCTTCTCCAGTTTCTGGCATGCTGGTTTGGATGTCTGGAGTTCTTCGTTGAACCAGGTGGCTTTCTTGCTGGTGTGACTGTTGGAGGGTTTGTTGAGCTGGGCGACGGTGTTGGCACAGTCGTTGATCCACTGTCTGAGGTTGCGGGCGGCGGCGTCTGGGTCGGTGGGGTTGGTAGGTGGGTTCTGGGCGAGGGTGGTGGTCAGCTGGTCTTCGGTGACTTTGCTCCAGCAGCGGCGGGGCAGCTGTTGGGTGCAGTGGTGCATGGTGGATTTATTGAAGGTGAAATGGGCAGCGGTGGTTGGTCCAGTAGAGTTCAGTGGTGTGGTCAAAGGAGACGTGGGTGCTCGTGGAGAAGACGGGGTCAAGCGTGTGGTCGGCGGCGTGGGTGCTGTGACGAATTGTCTCAGGTCGAGGTGGGGGAGGTTGTCGATCAGGGATGCAGAGTTGGCGTTGTTGTTGTTCTCAAAGTAGAAGTTCAGGTCCCCGAGGAGGATGTAGTCCATGGTGGCGAGTGCGTGGCTGCTGGCGAGGTCGGCGATGGAGTCGCTGAACTGTGCTCGGGGTCCGGGGGGTCTGTAGACGAGGGTTGCTCTGAGGGTGGTGTTGGGGTCAGTGTGGATCCAGAAGTGCAGGTGTTCGGCGGCGTTGAGGGTGTCGTCTGAGTGGGTGGAGACCTTGAGGGTGGACTTATGGACGATGGCTATTCCTCCTCCGATTCCATTGGTGGGGTCCCTGCGGGTGATCTTGTAGCCGTCCGGGATGGCTATGGCTATGTCGGGCGCTGAGGAGTCGTTCCACCAGGTCTCGGTCAGGAAGGCAACGTCTGGGGCGGAGGTGTCGAGCAGGTCCTAGAGTTCGACGGCGTGTTTGTGTGCAGAGCGGGTGTTCAGTAGAATGCAGCGGAGGTGGTTGACTCCGGTCTTTGGAGGTTTGGTGGATCTGTCGCAAGTGAAGCTGCATGTGCGGCAGGTGAAAGGTCCGTGGGTGCGTTTCATGCAGCCTGGAAGCAGGGACGGTCTCGGCCGGCGTTGAGTGCATGGAGGGTACAGGCGTCGTAGCAGAGTCTTGCTTCGTGGCGGTTGTGGGGTTCAGGGGTTCTGGTGCTGGGCGCGGTCCAGGGGCGGACGGGCGCAGATGGGCTTGACTCTGGTGCGCCCCTTCGGCACGCCAGCGGCGCGCCCGCTGCGCGCAGCCACCATTTGAGGTGAGGTGGGAGGGAGGATCAGCTGGGAGGCGAGAGCGGGGCCTGCAAATGGGCGAAGGGGAGCGGGACACAGAAGAAAAAAGGGGGCAGGCCGCAGGGGAGCAGCGACGGGAACGGGGACCAGACAGTGAGGGGTACAGAAAGCAAAGAGGGTGGAGACTGGGTTACTGGGGAGAAAACAGGCAAAAACAAGCAATGGAACATGAAGCTAGTGAAAATGAAAACAGGCTAAGACAAGCAGTTGGCAATGAAATCACAGGCAGTGTACAGACACAGCACAGCAGCGGCGAACTCACGATAACAGGAGGCGGCAGGGGGAGAGTCACGGGCACAACTGGTGGAGCTGTGCGGCGTGGGGAGCGACCTGGCCTGCAAGCAGGGTCAGGGGTCGCTAAACTATTGCTATTCCTAATTTGATTTTCTCTTCTCACCACTATGGCCAAAGCCTGTTGGCCAGACCAAGTGAGGATTAGCCTAGATGAATAGTAAACCAAAATACCTAATATAGCCTAATTCCTAAGCCAGCAAGCTTGGTAGCAGAGTATGGTTTATGTTGAGAAGAGAAACTACAAAGAAATCTTGAGTTAGATAAATGCCCAAGTCCCATTGCCCAAATCCCAGAATCAGAAGACTGACAAGTTGTTATTTTCAAAGGTGGTTGCTGTATTGGAGGTGCGAGTATTAAAAGGGTTATGCATAGTGAATATTTATTATAGTGGTGCTTATTGATGAGATATTGGTGCATGTGTTGAATTAATTGGTGATGTTATGAGCTTATTATGAAGAAGTTGAAAAAGGGTTACCGGTCTTGATATAGCCAAAGATATCACGATAAATACATAGATATTGGAGAGTGTAGAATACACTATATGTTTTTCTTGCTGCTAGAGATTTGTGGTGTGAATCGTTAGGTTCCGTCTACTACAAAATTGAGATAGGGACTGTAACATTGTGGTGATTGTACTAATTTTGATTGATGCTAGTGTAAACTAACTGCAGAGGTGAAGCTACATTGATTAGAGTAGTTTCCCACTGGTTGAGATTTCATTGCACATGTGGAAAACCTTTTCTTGTGTGAAAAAGTCGGAAGTTGTGAAAAAGCTCCAATATTCTGATTGGTGGATTGTGTTTCATTTCTTATGAAAAGCAGTCAAGGGTTGTATATTTTTGCATTGTTTCTGCCTAATTTGCATTGTTGAAATGATGAAATTGTGTGAATGAGAGAAATTGTAAAAGAGTAAGAGAAGTTGCTGCAAAGAGTAAGATAATACGTCATATTGTGCTGCACTGAGATTGGTTGGTTGGTGTATTGCTGCGCTGTGATTGGTTGGTAATGACACAGTGTGCTGTGCTGTGATTGGTCAGTTGTCATGTGAATAACACATTGAGATTGGTTAGGGAGTATTCAATTAATAAAAACTTCAACAGGATTGGAGATAGAAATCTGACGTTTAAGGAAAGAATCAAAACATTTGGGCATTGAATTTCATTATTGGTTTTGTTAAATCATTTTTTTTAATATGTAGTTATTGAGTTTAACAATAGGCATTATGATGAGACAAAATGGATTTACAAACTTTAGGACATATGTCCTGTCTAATACAGTATGCTATGAACACAATGGTCACTCACAAGGACAATGGGAGACAAGGAATAAATATAGAAATACAATTAAATCTATATTACGCTGTCCAGCCGGACAGGAATCTCTTTAATGTGACAAACATTGTCCATTTATAACTGTGAGGAAAATAAGCAGAAGTGTAAGGAAGGGGGGGAAGGGCACAGGAGGCAACTAAGGGATTAAACAATAATATGGCCACTCGATTTTGTTTATTTGAAATTTGAAATGTTTAAAGAGTATTCACAATTTTTTAAAAGGTAATGTGACAATTCCACTACGGGAGGGTGAAGAGGTGCCTCTTGATGGTACGCTTGCACATTATTTGACAACAAATTTAGGTTTAGACACATCTTTATAGCTTCAACAATGGTGCAAAATCACTGAGAATGACGGTCCTGTGAGTTTTCCAAAATATGGGACATTCAAGCATAGAGTTATTGAGAGACTGAGCTATACGCTTTAAAAAATGAAGCCACTACCTAAACCTACACAATATGAAGCACTAAATATTTGGGAGAAAAACGCACATGCTACAGAGAGAGACAAATGTACCAGAATAAGACTTAGAAAAGCAGGGCTTAATTATACAGATGCTCGATGGGATGAGCAACAACAGAGATGGAGGAAAGCTATAGTCGAAGAGACTAGGCTGTATCCAGCCATTCCTAATGATACATCTGTGAAATCTACCAAGAATAAGACCTAGAAGAAAGATTGAGGATGATGCAAAGAAATCAGATTCTGAGAGCAATTCAAGGGTTGAAATATTGGATGCATTGGTAGCTACTCGTCTACCGCCTTATGTGGCCCCTGTAACTAATGCTGAGGGAATACCAAGAGTGGCTACCACTTCTGTTGATCCGCATCTAGTTCCAATTGGAAGGCCATAAACTTGACACAGCCCACTGTTCAGCCTGCTATAATAAGTAGAGAGCCTACAAGAATTAATACTGGCCCTACTGTGATACGTCAAAGGGTTACTGCACAATTTGTAACTGTACCAGCACCTGTGACTAGGATTGTACCGGCATACTCACTAGAGATTCATACACCTGCTACTCCTATTAATGACAGTTTGTGGAATAATAATTCAAGGAACTGTTGGAGGAGTACCAGAAACAGGGTTTATCGAGACATCACAGAATTCACAAATTAACACTTTGACACAACCACAAACAGTTCAGTCATTAAGAGAAGGAAGAAGGAAATATCTTACAACAACAATGAAACAGGGTGGATGAATTTGTTTGAAGATGGGTTTTCTTCCGCCATGGTTTGAAGAAATGGCAGGGGATAAAAAGACAGAGTCAGATTGTCATTACACAGCAGACAGAGAGGGAGAGACCACTAATGTCCTGAGATTAAAAATGGAGGAAATAATCAGAGGTTGTTTGGAATTTGATAAATTAAATTAATACCAAGAGAAAGAATGGTTATATATGTGTAAATAAATTACTGGATGTGATACAGTCACACATGAAAAGTTGACGAAATTGGCCAGAAAATACAATGTTGATAATTCAAGTGGCCCATTTCAGAATAGTTACAGAATACAATTAGATTTTAAATTTCTTGATACAATGCCATCATAAGGAATGCAACTGCACATCACAGAATTCATAAGTTGTATTCGTATATGGGGTGATTTTGAGAAACTGGAAAATAAATGGGCAAAGAGGATCAAAAAGAAAAAGAAGCAATCAAGAGTGTCACAGACAGGTTTCCTGGATGAAGGAGAATCTTCAGTGTATACTTTGAGGGAAATACATGTAGGGGTATATGTCCATGTACAAATAACAATAAGGTGGTTGAGGGCTGGAGGGACGTTTAAAGACCTTGCCTAAGTATTGTCCCCCAAGGGAACTATGAAAACAACAAAAGAACGTAGGGGTCTGAACTAGAAATCCTCTCGTGATTCCATTGATTTCTCCTAATGTCTCACAGAGTACACAGGAAAGAATGAATTTATATTAACAGATCGTATCGCCAAAATGTGAAACACCAGTGATTGTCAGTCAACCGTAGTGAGGATTCCCATCAATGTCTTGTGTTGATCAATATTATCATCGGGTAATCCTACCAGGGTATTGTGTCTCTAGATCAATGAGACCGCCCAAATACCCCTCTGTTCGGCTTTGGGTAACAAACCACAATCACTCAGTTTTACCACATGATGTTGATATGATGGGAATGTGCAGTGCAAAAAACAAATTAGTGGTGATTAAAAAAGGGATAAGGAACTTACAAGAGCTATTTATTGGACATAAGTCATGCTACTGCTTATAAGTGACTAATATGTGAAAAATAAATTCAAAAAAACACACTTGTGAAACATCAACAGTAAAGGATATATTCTCCCTTCCACTGTCTGAAATCCCCTGTCAGACCGAGACAACGACGGACAGAGCGGGGTCTCACGCATCCTGAGCCAGGTCCAGGAAGAGGTGAGGTCCACTCCCCGGACACCCTGGATGTAATGTAGACACCAGGTGCCGAAGAGGATTTCAGACAGTGGAAGGGAGAATATATCCTTTACTGTTGATGTTTCACAAGTGTGTTTTTTTAAATTTATTTTTCACACATTAGTCACTTATAAGCAGTAGCATGACTATAGAACAGAGGCCCTGAAGAAAGCCTTGCTCATTTTCCTTGTTAGGCTGAAACATGTTGGCCATCTCGCAGATATTTGGTCATACTGCGATAACTGTAATGCACTGTTCTTGTTTTTAAACAGGAAGGGACTTATGTCCAATGAATAGTTCTTGTAAGTTCCTTATCCCTTTTTTAATCACCACTAATTTGTTTTTTGCACTGCACATTCCCATCATATCAACATCATGTGGTAAAACTGAGTGATTGTGGTTTGTTACCCAAAGCCGACCAGAGGGGTATTTGGGCGGTCTCATTGATCTAGAGACACAATACCCTGGTAGGATTACCAGATGATAATATTGATCAACACAAGACATTGATGGGAATCCTCACTGCGGTTGACTGACAATCACTGGTGTTTCACATTTTGGCGATACGATCTGTTAATATAAATTCATTCTTTCCTGTGTACTCTGTGAGGTATATGTCCATGTACCATGGAGCAAGGGAGATCTGGCAGCATTTATTAATAATTTTGCTAAATTGAGAGACAAACCCAAGTAGTGGTACATGTGGTGCGTGCAGAATGATTTATGGTCTGAATGTAAGGTTGCAGTGCAATGCTGCAGGTTCCACAAGCCCACATCGTCCCACAGAATATGGTAAACCCTAGATTCAATCTAAATCAGATGTCCAAAGCAAAACTATTCCAATTTCAGAACGTATTCAGCAATTCCTGATGTTAGACAATGACAGTTTTGCCTCCAACAATTCCCAATGAAGGTGCCTGAGGGGGAGAAAGATTGCGTGCTTGGCAGTGGACCAGAGTGGACCTTTTGTAGGAGAGGCAAATGGTCACCAAGTGTCATTTTTCCTAACATAACATGTGTATTTGTAAAGCGCACATTTACCCAAGGGTATCTTGGTACTGAATAACAGATGTTTTTGTTACCCAACTCAATGGTATTCATTGTATCAACCTCAGAACGATGAAAGGCTAAGTGGAATTCGAACCTGTGACCATGAGGTCGTACACAGGCCTCTACAGTGGATGCATTAGTCCACCAAGCTACCAGACCCGGCTGATTGACACAGGAGCTACCAGATCCCCTGTTACAATAGCGAAAGTCCCAGACCTACCTTTCTCAGGAAAGAAGATTCAAGTTGTAGAAGGACCTCCCATTTGCCAACCTGACTTGCTGGCTCACATTCGCAGACACTGTTGTCCACGGAGCTTTGATTGAGAACCTTATCCTGGCCCTGAACTATATTGTGCTGAGACTCTACTGAGTTTCTTGAACTTCTTTTTATGGGGTATTACACTTTGATATTGTAAATTGATTTACTGAAGCATTTTGCTTGTTCTTACTCTCTCGATATAGAGCTCTTTATAAGTTCTAGCTGACTCCTTTCTCTCATTCATAGCTTAGGAACTCTTCCATTTATGGAACGCTTTTTGTTTTGATGATTCATGCTTTTATTGATGTTAATGAAACATTTTAAAAGTCCCCACATAACTTCATTGACTCGCACCTATATTAATTTTTGGTAATTAACTATTGATATTGATGATTTGATTTTCTATCCTGGCACCAACATCCAAGGTCTATCAGCCTGACCAGGCAAGGATTAGCCTAGAAGAATAGTAAACCAAAATACTTTATTTAACCTAATTTTCACACCAGCAGCCCTATTGGTATTTGAATCTGTGACCTGCAGGCTACATCCAGAACAGAATATGGACTGCGTAACTTTCTGAGGTGTATTTATTATGTACTTGTACTCCAGCTGAGCCCTGTTTACATATTTTTCAAACTATCCTCCTCTCTGCACCCCCTTATCTTGTTTTTGCTTTTCCTTTTTATTACAATCCGATTTATACAACCTTAATTATTAAGTTAGCATTTTTTGTGATTTTTATATTTTACAGTTTGACTCTTAGTTTTTATAGTTTCACTGTTGCCTTTTGTTTAGCTTGATGTTCATGTATTTCTCTTTGACCTCTCTAGAGGGAGCCCACTGACATCACTATAAGTGACAGCAATAAGAGCGAGCTTCATTGCCACATCGACCATGAGAATGTGAGCGACCAATAAATTGAAGACCTTCATCTGCCAACCTCAACACTTGTTCCACATGCAATAGCATTTCATGAATGTCCTGTCCCTCTCTGTAGTGGTGAGATGCTTGGAATAAAGGCCAAACAGACCACTGTTATCAGAGACATTTATGTAGAGAGTTAGTATGAGAAGAAGCTTGAGGAAATGCATAAGAAGAACAACATGAATGAATTCTGTGTGATGGAGGTAGCTCAACCTGTAGTCTGTGAAAGAATAGTGTGGGCGGACCAGAGCTGAATAAACAATACTAACTGCAGCACTGCTTTGTAGAGACCATAAGATATGGTCTGCTGCTTACAATGATGTTGATATTGTTCTTTCATATACATAAACAAAGTGGAATCCACTCAGGTGATAGTGATCCCTAAGGTGATGGGGAACACACAATGTTGTTTAAATGCCCCTCACACACCAACAGGCCCCTGCGTGCTACGACTCGCGAATACGCAGGAGCACTTGACGTGAACTATGTGTGGGGGTGTGTATTTTTAACAAGGATGTGAGTGAGGTGAGGTGAAAAAAGTGGGTGGTTAAAAAATACCTGGCACGTGGGAAGAAAAAAACTTTATTAAATCCCCGGCTGGTATTATTAAAATTTAAAGTGCAGGGCGTGGTTATAAAAAGATACGTATTAGGGTATCAAACCACTGTATTAAAAGTCAACATGTTTCGGAGGTCAGAGCCCCCTTCTTCAGGACAAGGGTGTATGCACTTACCCTCCCCTTACTCACATGTAAAATGTAAAAGTGAAAAATAAAATTACCACAATGTGTAATGTTCCTCACAATGTTATATGTAAGTGAGTGTAGTTGCGCCCAGTTGGCGTAAGAACCTGTGGAAACAAAATCATATATAAACAGACAGTTTATCACAGTTTTAGAGGAGAAGGATAATGCTTCTCTGAAAAAACATCAGGTGAAACCAAAAAATAATTGGAACCTGGAAGAAGAAAGAAAAAAGACACTACACACATATACACACGCATACCAACACAAATTGCTGCTCAGATGGAATATGAGCAGAACAAAGAGAAATCAAAGGTTCAGCAAATCAGTGGAAGAACTCAAGCATCTGATCAGTGTAGGACGTTAGCGCATTACCGGGTATTTGGTGATATCTCTCCGTATTTGGGCTTGTACCGTTTTGCATTAATCAATTAACCCTCACTAATTACCCCCAGACAAGCGTATTTAAAGGCCCGAATCCCTCTGCTGCTCACTTCATCGGAGCCGCGTTGAGGGATGGCAGGCGATTTGTTGTTGCTGTAACCGTGAGTTATGAGACCATTTTGAGAAGCAGTTGTACATTGTTCTTGTGGCGCTCAGATGCTTGAGTTCTTCCACTGATTTGCTGAACCTTTGATTTCCTAGGTTTCTGATTAGGAAAGGATTCCCCAATATACGTTAAAGGCTCATGAAGTCCTCTAGTTGTGAACTTTAAGTAAGATCTTTTGTTCTCTTTGTTCTGCTCATATTCCATCTGAGCAGCAATTTGTGTTGGTATGCGTGTGTATATGTGTGTAGTGTCTTTTTTCTTTCTTCTTCCAGGTTCCAATTATTTTTTGGTTTCACCTGATGTTTTTTCAGAGAAGCATTATCCTTCTTTCTTTCTTCCCACGTGCCAGGTATTTTTTAACCACCCACTTTTTTCACCTCACCTCACTCACATCCTTGTTAAAAATACACACCCCCACACATAGTTCACGTCAAGTGCTCCTGCGTATTCGCGAGTCGTAGCACGCAGGGGCCTGTTGGTGTGTGAGGGGCATTTAAACAACATTGTGTGTTCCCCATCACCTTAGGGATCACTATCACCTGAGTGGATTCCACTTTGTTTATGTATATGACTCGGGAGACTGAATCCACTGACTCTCTCTCTCCCCCCTCCTGTTAGTAGATATTGTTCTTTCACCATCAGCCATATTGAGAAAAACGCATGCAAACTGCACTAACCCTAGAATCATCCTTGGCAATCACCTTTTAACATTGTTGGCCAGGTGCTTCCTGAAGAGAAGTCTATCAACCACATAAGCTCTATACTGCTGTGGAGGCAGCAGACTATATGGTCTGGGACTACCGACCACCCCCTCCCTGTCTTGTACACCACCACACCAACTGTAAAGTAATAGTCATGCTAGGAATTTCTTTGGAAGGCAGGGGGTCTCACGACCCCACGGCCGTATTTATTAAAATATGAAAACAATTAAATTGTGAAATCAAAATTAATACAAACATTAATATGCAAAATTCTGACATTAGCTATACAGCAATGTAGACAGGTATGAAAGGGCTAACTTTAACAAATGTCTAATACAGCGTGTTTCCTAACCGAATCTAACATCCTACGTATGAATGTTGCATCCTAACATTCCTGAGCCTACGGCAAGGTCGCTAACCGGTCTCAGATCCTTTTACCCAGCTATGCCTTCATGTATGAGTGCGCATGCGCAACAGGGCCCGGTTACCGGGAGAGTACGTCCCTCTCCCAGTTACCCGTACGCTCCGTGAACTCCATTAAACCAAAATGAGGGCCCTTTCACTTTGCGCCATTTGATGACGTCATAGTGTTCGTGCGGGGTGGCTACCAACCTAAGGAAAGCGTGACTCCCTCCCCCGCACCCTTCCAACCAAGTGGATATCCATGCCCCTGAAGTTCTAGGAGAGACCATTAGCCCCTCCCCCTGGGCGGCCCCATTCAAGAATGGTGACGCCCCCTAGGACCTTAAATTGCTGCTCACCGATCATGACCTTACCGCCTGACCATGGATTTACAATAAATACGACAGTTATGACCTGTAAAAGGGAAAAAAGGCCTAAGGAGAAAAAAATTACTTGCATTTCAATGTACATCAATTGTACCAAACCACTTCTAATGCCTGTAAAACGGGAAAAAGGCCTAAGGAAAGATACTCACGATAAAATATTCACACTCTTGGCACTACAAACGGCAATAACAATTGATACATAATCAACCTTCTGTTTCCAGGGCTGGTGGGTGGGAAAATGATTTAGCCCCTGTCTGAGGGGCACGAAGCAGGCGTGAGGAGTGCGAGGTGCAAGAGGGTGCCTCCTGCGCTCCTCAGGCCTTTTAACCCCGTGGCCTTTTGGGGGCTGACCAGTACAGCTGGCCCGCCTCCCTGCCAGCCCACCTCCTTGACCCGGAAGCCGTCCTATTGCTTCCGGGTGATTGGTCAGGCTGCGCCAATCGGTGGTGAGGTGCCCTACGCCGCGTCATCAAGACGCGGCGAGACAAAGGGGGGGGCACCCCACCATCGATCTGCGGAGGAAGGGGGGAAGTCGTCGCCCCGCCATATGTGCGTGAAGGCCGAGCGGCCCCCCCTTTCCTTATGGTCTGGGACTAACGACCACCCCCTCCCTGTCTTGTACACCACCACACCAACCGTAAAGTAATAGTCATGCTAGGAATTTCTTTGGAAGGCAGGGGGTCTCACGACCCCCCAGACATATTTATTAAAACATGAAAACAATTAAAATTGTGAAATCAAAATGAATACAAACATTAATATGCAAAATTCTGATATTAGATATACAGCAATGTAGACAGGTATGAAAGGGCTAACCTTAACAGCGTGTTTCCTAACCGAATCTAACATCCTACATGTGAATTTTGCATCCTAACATTTCTGGGCCTACGGCAAGGTCGCTAACCGGTGTCAGATCCTATTACCCAGCTACGCCCTCAGGTATGAGTGCGCAAGCGCAACAGAGCCCGGTTACCGGGAGAGTACGTCCCTCTCCCGGTTACCCTGTACGCTCCGTGAACTCCATTAAACCGAAAGGAGGGCCCTTTCCCTTTGCGCCATTTGATGACGTCATAGTGTTCGTGCGGGGTGGCTACCAGCCTAAGGAAAGCGTGACTCCCTCCCCCGCACCTTTCCAACCAAGTGGATATCCATGCCCCTGAAGTTCTAGGAGAGACCATTAGCCCCTCCCCCTGGGCGGCCCCATTCCAGAATGGTGACGCCCCCTAGGACCTTAAATTGCTGCTCACCGATCATGACCCTACCTCCACAGGCCAGCATAGTTGACCGACAATATGCCCCCCCCCCAAAATTCCTACTCTGAAAGGTCATACCTACCTCGCAAAACCCTCCAACCATGCCAAGATATTCTTAGTCCATAAGTCATTGCCTGCCTCCGTCAGATGGACCCCATCGCGTAAGTAGAATTGATTCCCCCAGATGCACCCATGCGGAATAGTCTGCAATTGAGGCGTTCGGAATAATTTCTCTATCTTGCTGTTGATCCTCTTTACCGAGTGATTCAACGCCCTGACCGAGTCCCCCCCTCTCCACTGCAACCTAGGAATCAGTTGAGACCACACTATGGTGCAGCCTGGGCATATCTTCGCAAGCCAACCCACTGCCGAGATGATTTCTTCCAAAAGGACCCTCCTGCCCAGTTTTACTAAATCGTTCCCCCCAGATGTAGTATAACCACTGAGGGTGGTGGGATGTGTTGGCCGAGTAATTCCAAAAAGAACCCCCTAAGCTGGCTGAGGCAGAGCCCCCCTCTACCATGAAAGGATATCTTGAAACCCCTCTGCTCCGCCCTCCTTCTGCATTCACCTGCAAGGAAAACATGTTTCGCACGTTTAATATATGAGTGACCCACAATCCATACTACTTGTGTCCTCCTGTCTTCTTGCGTTTGTCGCGCTGATGATGGATGCTGTAGATGACCCGGAACCAGTTCCCGCCCTGCGTCACAGGCTCGAGAAACTGCAACAAAACAGACGACAAGGCAGGTGTCAGATATTTTAGTTGCACCTTACAACATGTGCAGCCACACATAACGTTTATAACAATCGGAAGACCATCTCCCAATCCTTTTTACACAGTTGGCATGCAACCCTCTCGCTGTTGCTTCAGTGGCTGCCCCAATTCTAAAAGAATGTGTCCCAAAATCCTTTGGGTTGAGACCGGCCTTGCTGATTGCCATTGACAATACCCTGCCAAACTGAAACTTGGTCAGGGGGGTCCCGTCTGCATGTACTAACAATGCCCCCCCTGTCATGCCTATCCGCTGCCAGATGAATGCCTCTACATGGGACACGGGGCAGCACGGATTTGTCCGTGCCCGGTGAAGTACTAGGCTATCCCCCCGGGCCTCCTGATCTGTTTTTGATCTAAGTATTGTCACCAGCATTGTATCATCCTTTATCCTTGTGCTATCAAACCGGAGCCCACAATGCGCGTCCAATTTGTTGTTAGCCACCAGTTCACTTACTAGAAGTGCCCCATAAAAAGCCAATGAAAATGCGGCTTTGCATAGTAGCACCTCCCATGCGGGCTACAGACGTCAGGTAAAGCCACCAACAGTGCCGCAAGCCACTCTAAACCTATTGGTTGTCTGGAATCAGTGGTATTCACCTGCATACGCCGCCAACCCCTCAGTGCCTTACGCATTATGAAACTGTTTGTGGGGTCTCTAGCTCCCTTGGACTGCGCGAAAAAGGAGACGGCCGCCTTATGTCTGCTAGCTGTCGCCGCTGAGCGCCCCTCCCTGTGCAACATCTCCAAGTAAGCGGAAAAATTCTCTTCCTGATCCCATCTAACCTCCCAATCGCGCCCCAAAAAACAGCAATAAGACATAAACGCCCCTTCGTAAGCCGTCCTGGTCCTGTGGGCTAGGCTAGCTGCCACGAGGTTCTGTAATCGGGGGCACCAATCTGCCAAAGTGTTGCTGGGAAATGTGCCTGTGTAGCCTCTGCAGCTGGTAGATGTTCCCTGAATACCTGCATTTTAAAGCGAGAGAGTGCGTCAGCTGCGTTATTCAGGACCCCCGGGACATGTTTGGCCCTAAAGTGTATGTTCAACTTCAAGCATCTAAGCACAATCTCCTTCATGAGGCGGAGTATAAACTTACACCGAGCTGCCTGTTGGTTGATACATTCAACTACACTCATGTTATCAGACCAGAAAATCACTGATTGATTGCACAAGTGTTCTGGCCAAACCACTAGTGCGACCCATATTGGAAACAGCTCCAAGAAACCGATATTTGCAGTCAAACCACTTTCCTCCCACCATGGCGGCCACTGTTGTGCTACCCACTTGTTTCCAAGTATGGCACCAAACCCCACACTACACACAGCGTCAGTCCATAGACCTAACTCTGCTGATGTAGTGGGGGGGCCGGACCACACTACTCTGCCGTTGAAGTCCTCCAGGAATGCCATCCATATCCGCATGTCCTGGCGAATCTCCACTGACAGCCTAGTGCGATGGTGTTTTTCCCGCAGCCCCTTCATGGCCTGGGCGATTGAGCATGAGAAAGGACGTGCCATAGGTATAACTCTCAGTGCAAAGTTCAGCTGCCCCACAGTCTGCTGCAGCTGCTGCAATGTTACCTTTTCTTTACCCAAACATTGCTGCAGAGCTGTTCTGAATTTCTCGATTGTTAGAACTGGCTATTTCTGGTAGGCTAAGGCTGACGCCAAAGCCAGGCAGAAACCACCATTCTAGTCAGGGCAAGGGAGTCACACGCCAAGATAACCCCTGCTCACCCCCTTGGTAGCTTGGCGCCAGCACACAACAGCAACAAGATCCTAGGCACACCACAAAAGGGACTCCACACAAGGTTATATTAAAATAACTTTTGTATTGTAAACACACATCAGATAAAAATCACACATGTACAGTGTGCCAACTGGCACGGGCAATATTCATAAGGGATTATGTACAAGACAGGGCCACATGGGCCACTGTCATAATCAACACTTTTAGAGATAGAAATACTGTCAGAAATTAGAATAAGTATAGCACAAAATAACAGTTGTAAATCACATCCAGTAACTACTGGGGACAGGTGAGTACCACCTACGCAACCCTAAACACCTTAGGAGAATGTTACGCAGGGGACCAGGACCTCACTAGGACCGCCTGTACTAAAAAGAACAACCACCTAAGTATTACACAGCATTTAGGGGTCTAAGAAAGAACACATTACCCATGATGCATAAATATACATTCAGAGGGGTAGTAAAGGGAAACACATGATGCATAAACCTACACATTCAGCGGTGTTAAGAATAAAGCACATGATGCAATAAAAACACATTCAGAGGTACCAGAACAATACAATAGCGCAAAAGTCACATGATGTCTAAAAACCATTCAGAGGTGCAGGAATAAAAACCATACAATTGCGCACAACCTTACATAAGCCACCACCTGTGGCAGTCCCTAGGCCAACTGGCCTTGTTGGGGCTCAGACGCCCTGTGTCCAAATGTCAGGGCGTGCTGCCATGCAGCGCCAGTCTCAAGAAAAGAAAGCCTAAATGTAGCAGCTGGCACTAAGTGCTGCGCAGCTGTGAAGGCCTGGCACCACTGTGCCCTCTCTGTCCCACACAGGGACTCTCTCCTGAAATTGCGCCTAAACGGTGCAGCTGACCACTAATTGCTGGGCAGCTGGAGAATCATGAAAAACTGTGGCAGGGCCTTCAGCAGATCCTCTGGCGAATTGCGCCACCAATGGCGGAGCCACACAGGCTCTGCAGCTAATCCTTTCTCTGGAGCCCTCTGGCTCCTCAACAAAATACCCCCCTTGAGCCTAGCAGGCTCTTAACACAAATAAGGGGTCGTTGGAGCCCTCCCTCGGGAGCTCGACATCAAGAACCTGGCCCCCGAGCCTCTCTGGGCTCACAATACAAAAATGCGGGCGGGGAGTCCCTCTCGGGGGACTCAGAACAAAATGCCCCACAAGCCTCTCTCAAGGCTCAAGCAACAATGGTCTCGATGATGGGGCGGCCCGCTACCATCTGAGGCCGCCCGACATGCTAGCAGCCCACCGGGGGGGCGGGCACCGGCAATGTGCCCCGACGCCCCCCCTCTGCCATAACCACACCGGCCCCACTCGGCCCAGCCGGCCCCAACTCACCGGCTGCTGTTCCTGTCTCTCCGGTGTCGGGACCCGGGCAGGCTCCTTCCTCCGCTGCGGGGTCGGCCTCACTCTTCTTTCCCTCGCCGGACATCTCTCTCTCTCCTCGGGGCTCCCTCCAGGCCACGGGAGCCCCGCACCAGCCCGACATCTTCTTCCTTCCCCCGAGCTGTGGGGGCGGGACTTCCGGCCGGCCGCGACAGGATTGGCCGGCCTGTCAATCACTTCCGGGTCACCGCAGGCAGCGCGGCGGCCCGATTCAGACAGGCAGGCGGGCGGCGATCACGGGGACGAAATCGAGGTGGGCTCTCGATCAAAGTAAATAATAAAGCGAGGTGGGCTCTCGTGAATTGGCATCAAAAAGCACTACCAAGCGCTACAAGGACACGGAAGCGCTCTGAAGCGCTAGGGGCGAAATACAGCGCTCATGGACCAGAGCAGCACTCTCCAGCGCTAGAAGGGAAGAATAAAGCGCTCCCAGCGCTAGCAATGAAATGCCGTGCTCCCAGGCACTGTAAGTTTAGAGAAAGGTCCAGCACCGTTCTTCAGGGGGAAAAGAGCGCCAAAAGGTCCCCAGCAAAGTAGGACGCACAGTCCAGCAACGAGGTCCTTCCAGGCAGTCCTGAAATCATAAAGAGGAAGCAGCATAGCCCCCAGCAAGAAAAGTCCTCCAAGAAATGTAGCAGGCAGGGGGACAGTCAGGAAGAGTCCCGCAGCAGTCCATCAGGGCATCCAGGGGCTGGGCAGGGCTCAGGGAGGCAAGCCTTCCCCTGAGCCCAAGCAGCAGCACGCCCCTGGCAGATTCAAGTCCAGAAAACAAGAACATTTTGGAAGGGGACACAGCCCCTTCTTATACACAGAAAAGTCTTTGAAGTCTTTGTGTAGGCAGTGTGAGAACCAGCTAGACTGGTTTAGAGGGAAGTCCCTTCAGTATCAGGGACAGAGGTGACAGTCTCCCAGCGGGGGGGTGGAGCCAGCATTGTGGCAGGCAGGCACAGCCCTTCACTATCAGGTGCTAATCTCCTCCCACTCCCCTGGCAGCAGATGCTGCCTTTCATCCACGGGCTGACTCAGACAACCTCCTGGGGCTCTGCAGCCCCTGTCACACTCAAACCAGACAGTCAATCCACAAGCAGGCCCAGGCACTCCTGGGCCAGGCTCACCAGCAATCACGTGCCAGCAGACTCACTACACAAATATGCCAACTTCTAAAAGTGGTACTTCTAGACTAGACACAACCATGCCGCATACACCATTACGCAGCATTCAATCTCACGAGTTCAGACATACCAAACTCGACCCTGCACTCCCCACACATCAGGAACTATCATGGGCACACATATTCCCCATTCATTCCTATGGGAGGGCAGGTCACTCACCACACATACACAGAGAGCACACGCACTTTACACTGTACCACAGTGAAAAAGTGCGCAGAGGCCTAAAATCACCAACACCAGGTTCCAGAAACAGGCTAGGAAAAAGCAAAAAGTTTCGGGGTGAACCTGCCAAAAGGGCCAGGTCCAACATCGATCTTTTCTCTGGGCAACCTGAAACAACCCTCCACTGAGTCCAATTCAATGCCTAAAAATTCCAAGCATGTCCCTGGCCCAACAGTCTTTCCCGGTGCTAGCGGGACCCCAAAAGTCCTCATGAGCATGCAAAATTCCTGCAATGCCCACGCGCACTCCTGTGAGCCCACCGCGCCCAGAAAAAGAAAATCATCCAGGTAATGCATGACCTGTTGGTGACCTGTAGCCTGCCTCATCACCCATTCCAGAAATGAACTGAATGTCTCAAAATATGCACAAGAGATCGAGCAACCCATGGGCATACACATATCCATATAGAATTTGCCTTCAAAGGAAAAACCTAGGAGGTGCTGATCTAGGGGATGTACTGGGAGCAGCCGGAATGCGGATTCAATGTCAGACTTAGCCATTAGTGCCCCAGGGCCGAGGGTCCTCAACATCTCTACTGCTTGGTCAAAAGACGAATACTTAACGCTACAAATGCCTTCGTCAATAGCGCCATTCAACGATGCGCCCCTGGGTGCTGAGAGGTTGTGGATGAGTCTGTACTCGCCCTTCTCCTTCTTTGGGACTACCCCAAGGGGTGAGCAAAGAAAACCAGGTACAGGGATGTCACCAAAAGGACCAGCTATCCTACCCAAGCGCTGTTCTTTTTCAATTTGTGCGGCTACCACAGCTGGGTTATGTCTCACTGACAACTGATTTCTACATTCTGGCGTCCCCGTATACCCCCCGCTGGGATCCGGAAGCCATGGGAGAAACCTTCCAGGAGCAGCCTAGCAGAGGCATGATCTGGGTACCTGTTTAGCCAAGGAATCATAGCCAGGATGTCAATGGGTGATTGAGTGACCCGTAAGCCTCCCTCTCTACTGTTTCTTCCTTCCCCTGTTTCCTGAAGTGTTACCTTTTGACCGGCATGCTGTTTCTGGGTGGGAAGGGTGTCCACATATGTAGCACGCGTGCTTGAACTTACAAGTGCCCGCTGCCCTGGTGCATGTACGCCTGTTAAAGTCCCAACACACACCCTTTTTGTCCCCACCACTTCTGCTCCTCCCGGGCGCGTCACCCCCTTGCGCCGGCCAAAAGGGCTGCTGGGGTGTGGAAGGGTAGGTTTTGTTCCAGCTTACGCCTGCACCCGCTGACTGCCCACCTGTAAACTGGCCATGCCATGAGAGAGAATCTACTCTATCTCAGGTCAATGAGTTGTCAAATTCTTGTGCTTTCCTGAAAGCTGTATCATACTCCTTCCATCGGTCCCCTCCATGCTTATCACTCCACATTGTGATTCTACTCTGGTAACAGGCCATTTCAGCCTGCAAATTGGGGGAACGTTCAGCAGTGATTGCCATGAATACAAAGAAGGCTCTAATCCAATGAGTCAGTGTCTCCTCCACCCTGAATTTTGCCAATTGCGTCCGCCATTCACTAGGCAACATCCATTCTTTTTGTGACTTGGCATACTCCATCTCCCTATTGTCAATTAACAACGAAAATATATTCACATATTTTCCCGCCCAAATCATCTCCTTCACCACCTGTGAAACATGTTGGCCCATGTTCTCCCTCCTGGACGGTATTGTACCTTCCCCTAACAGTGGCAACGCAACATCCTTACCACTTTCCGCAACTTGCGTTGGTGCCACACTCTTGTGATTCGCCACCGTGCTGGCAGAACCTGTTTGAGGAGAAATCGGTGTGCTAGGCGCCCCACCGCCATCCTTGGCCAAAATAATTTTTTCCACCATTTTCTGTACTTCTGCGGAAGGATCTTGTGAAGAAGGTAACAACCCCCCAATCTGTAACCATGGGAGTACTGCTGCTATTTGCGCCGCAAGCTCTACCGGCACCGGACTGACCACGGGGGGTACACTCCCTGGGGGGGGGGGGTGCGGCGTCCTGATCCATGGCAGGTGCTGAGTTCACCACTGGTACTACCGGATGTACTGCTGGGACCACCGAGGGCGCCAGATTTGGGGGTGCCGGCGGCGTGGCAGTAGCCGTTGCCATCGGTACACTTATCGGGGTCATGGGAGTAGGCGTTGCCACCTCGTCAGGGACTATCCCCGGTGACCCCCCTCCCGCTGGTGCCTTGGGGGCCCGACTCTGAGTTCTCTTGGCCCTGCCCCTTTTAGGCTGTGCCGCCAGCTCCCGCCTAGTTTGAGGGGGCACTATCACCCGCTTGGGTCTCCCCTGAGGCCCTAGCTGACCATCCAACCTCTAACTCATCTCTGCCACACTTCTCCCCAGCTGATCCACTTTCCCCAATCTCTTGTTCATCGCTGTCATTCAGCGCATCATGGACTGAAACATGAGCTCCATGCGGGAACAATTTCCGCCCCGTCCACTTGCCATACCGGTTCTAAGTTTGAAAAACTAAGGAGTTAGGCCCATGTAAGGGGTGGGGTAGGCTGGACCCTAATAAATATTAACAAACACAAAATGCCTGCCCCAACCTTTTTTTGGAACACTTATTCGAACCAATAGGACAAACAAAAATTACTTACGTTTGGCCTGGTATTTATTTTATACCCATCAACTTCAATTTTATGAAATATTTTTTGTATAAAAGTTTATACAGAAAAGGAACGAAAACATTCAATATATTTCACTTAAACCGGTACACTACTATTTACAAGACTAACATTATATACATTTCAAGATAACAATTCTCATGCATTCTACACATAATATACAATACAAACACAAAAGAAATTAGACAAATTATTATTCAATAGACCTAATCTATATTCATAAGAAAAAAAAAGAGACAAAGTCAAAGAGAAAGAGCAAGACTTTGATTGGACAATGACTTGACAACTGGCCACAGCCAGTTGGAACGCTTGGTGTAACAAAATAACTCCTTCAGATGTGCCGACGCATTTCTAGTCCAAGGAAACCAGTTCCTGGACTTTCATCAGGGCTTTGTCAATTGTCTGTATCAAAAATGCAGAAAAACAATAAAGTTTTATTATTTGACTGCATTCCTCTTGTCTGTTCAAGTTGCAACACCACTTATTTTCACAAAAGAAGTACCTGAAATCTTTTGAAAAAACCTTTGGCCTCTTTCGATATCTTCAGGCTCAGGTAAAAGGTCTGTATACTGTTATGTTATTTATAGGGAAATTAGGACAATCCGACCTACAAACGAAATGGAGGCTATATTGTAACTTTGTTTGCTAAATCTCATACAGTGCTTGTTAGAAGTGGAACACAGTTATGCCATACCTCTCATGAAGAGGGTCCAAAATCAAACACGTTTATGTATACATTCTTGCTCCTATTTTGTGACGGGATCTGGTAAAAGGATGAATTGACTCGTTACCCTCTTATGTTTTAGGGTGTTGTGCTAAAGTTCTTTGCCAAGAATCTTAGAAACCCATACCTTATTTTCCAAATTAGTCAAAGGAAATTATCATTCACGCTCGCCCATGGGAGGGCTCCTTCACGGAGCGCTAAGAGCGCGATTAGTTGTGCGCTTTTCATATCTTCTAGTAGCTTATTTCAAAGGAAATGAGCCTGTCCTCGACTGTAACACCTACGGATGAAACATTCTATTGTAAGTGCGCGTGGACTTACAGATGCCTAGCGCAGCTGCTATTTGTACAAAACGCTGCGACAAACGGTTATCTTACTCGTACCTCTTGTCACCAACTCGCTCGGAAATGAATCACTCGATGCTGGTAATGCCGGGGGCCGTCTCAAAAGACCTATATATCAAACTAGGGGGTCACCTCAAGGTTTCTGGGACACGTAGTTTCTATAAATGAAGAGGCCATTAGCGGTGCTACAAAAAAATTGTCACATCGACAATTCAGTGTATTCGAGTGTACTTCAATAGGACAAGTTGGTTATGTGTTGTACTTAGGCATTGGACAAGTTGGTTATGTGTTGTACTTAGGCATTCAATCGAAATCAGACCCGATCAGTATTAATATTGGATAGGCTAGCTAGAGTTCAGAAAGCAGCCATGATAGCAGCAATCGTGTCGAAGAAGGGGTTATTGTCAAAAGCAAGGGCCATCACTGATATCCTATTTGGCAACAAATTAAAAAGGGGGGACTCAAGGGAGGAGCTTGGCGGGCATCCGAGATGGCCGCGTGAGCACAGCGCTCCCCGGACCCCCGCCGCTCCCGGCATAATATCCTGCATGAATCCTGATTTTTCACGAGGATTTGTATAGAGGACGTTGGGCTGATCTACCTGGACCTTTCAGAAATTTATTTTGACACCGGGTGCCTGAGTTACGGTGATTTGAACTTTTGATCTCCGCCCTTGAGGTGCGCCCGGGACTGGGTGAGGTTCGGTGGCCGTCTTGGAGTTGAATAACAACGGCAGGGGGATTGGACTTGTGGGTCCCCTTCTTGAGTTTCGGTTTCGATTCTGCCTCTGACTGGGACTTCGGCGAGAGGGTCGGGCCAGAGCTGGGTTCAGGGCACGAGTCGGCTGTCGGCCTTTGGCTGGCCTGTTCTCCTATTTGGCTGTCCCTATCCTAGTGGTACCCCGGTTGCGGTTCTTTGGTCCAGGGGCCTCCCTTTCTGGTGCCCGGTCCATTGACCCTGGTGAATCTCCTGACGCAGCTCCAAAATGGCGGGCAGAGGGGACCGGGAGACGCGGAAGACGAAGACACCTCTGCACGGGGGTCCGGTCCAATCTAACGTCATGGACCGTTATACCCACTCTAAGGGGTCCCCCGGTGCTGCCCTGCCCGGTCCCAGTGCGTCTGACCACATCGTGGATGCGTCGACGGAGCCTTCCTTGCAGGACATCATGGGCGCCATTTCTGGCATGAGGGAGTCGATAGGCCAACAATATGAAACCTTGGCCCACAAAATTGACACCGTGGCCATCGATGTGAACTTAATTCGAGCCGATCTCTCAAAAACGAACGAAAAGGTGAAGTCATTGGACATCAAATCATCTAGCCTCACGTCGGACGTCTCTGAGATACAGACGGAGATTGGCAATCTCCGTAGGGTGAACGATTTCATGACCCGGCGCTTGGAAGATTTTGAGAATATGGCACGTCGCTGTAATGTTCGCGTGGTTGGTGTTCCGGAGAATCCAGAACCCCACTCGGTTGATCTCCTGGTTGAAGACCTGATCCAAAACCACCTTTCTCCATCTGGCCTTAGTAGATTTTTCACAGTGGAGCGTGCACATCGTGTTCCGGGGGGCCAGGGTAAGCCAGGTGCCCCGCCGAGACCTATTGTTGCAAAACTTTTCCACTATAGGGATCGGGACGCTATCCTGCAGGCATCACGGGTGAAGGGCCCGGTGGCCTTTGAGAATGCCACGGTGAACTTTTATCCGGACTTTTCCCAACAGGTCCAGAAGCAGCGGATGGGATTTCGTGGTGCCAAGAAGCGTCTTAGGGACATGGGGATGCGCTACGCTATGCTTTTTCCGACCAGGCTGCGGGTTGAGTATAATGACCGAACTTTCTTCTTTGATCGGCCGGATGCTGTGAATGACTGGCTGGACTCCTTGCCTGGCCGACCTCCTGAGACTGAGTCCGAAGCCCGCCCGGGCGGTGCTGAAGGTGGTGTAGAGAGCTGAACATTTCGTCTTTGCCTGGTGCCTTGTTTTGAATAACTCCTTCCAGGAGTGTATGCCTGCGTTCCTCAACTGTCTATGTGATTTGATGTATGTTCCTTTTTCTCGTTACTGGTCTTGATCGGGGTGGCGGGTGGGACGGAGCCTTTCCTCCTCCGGGGTCTTTGTGTAGAATAGGGGTTCTTGGGCGACAGGCACACTGCAGGTTGGGGTGGCTTTTTAGCTTTTTGCAGGGGTGCAGGGTGGGAAGTGTTTTCTTGTTATTTGGGGGGTGGGCGGTTGGGAAGTTCGTTGTTTGTGTGTTCTGTTCTCAAGGCGACTTTATCCTGTATTTGAAGATGTTTCTTGTGTCATGCTCATTGGTGGGGGGTTTTGGCTTTGTTGGGTGGGATGGGGGGTAGCGGGTTGAGATTTGTTTCATGGAACGTTAACGGTCTGGGGGATCGTATCAAACGGAGTGTGGTGTTGAAATGTATACGACGTTTATCTCCGGATATTGTTTTTCTGGAGGAGACTCATTTGGTAGGCAATGTTTGTCATGCGATGAATAGATGGGGCTATTGCCTCGTAGCACATTCGGGGTTCACCTTGGGTTCTAGGGGTGTGGGTATCCTTGTTCGGGCTTCCCTCCCCCTAGCTACTGATGATGTGATTCAGGATGATCGCGGGCGATATGCTGTCCTTGTGGGTCGCTATGAGGGTCGTGCCCTCTCCCTCTTTACTGTTTACGTGCCCCCCGGCTTGCAGACTTCTACCTTTTCCGATTTGGGCCGTGTGTTGTTGGACCTCCCTGATAGTACTCTCTTTCTGGCTGGTGATTTTAATGCGGTGTTCTCCGGTCTCCACGATCGCCACCCCCCTAGAGATACTCCTGCGGCCCAACAGTGGTTGGGTGGGTTTTTGGATACCTTTGGCTTGGTGGATTGCTGGAGGCTTTTGCATCCTTCTCAGCTTCAATACACCTTCCACTCTGGGGCCCATGGGAGTCTGTCTAGACTGGATTATTTCCTGATGCCTGCGGCTCAGTCGCCAGCGGTGCGTGAGGTTGTACACCTACCCAGGGGTATTTCTGACCACTCTCCGCTCTGGCTCCGTTTTGAGGTTGGAGTGGAGGCAGCTGGCCGGGTGGCTCCCATCAATCCGTGGTACCTTACCTCCCCCGAGACCCGCAGCCTTTTGCTTCAGTCCTTGGACGCATATTTTCTGGATAACGAGGGGTCGGTTTCCTCAGCAGTGTCCCTGTGGGAGGCCTTTAAGACGGTGATTCGTGGGCAGGCCCTCTCCCTTATTGTTGAAGCTAAGAGGGCGAGGAATAGGGAGGTGGTGGACCTTGAGGGGGAGATTTCTGCATTGGAGGATGCTTTGGACTCGGGTGTCACATCTGCGAAACTCCACGCCCTGGGTCTGAAACAATTTGCCTACAAATCTATGGTCACGGATGCTGCTAAAGTGATGTTTCGGGAACAACAGGGTCGTTTGTATGACGTGGGGGACAAAGCGGGTAAATTGCTGGCATGGCTGGATAAGAAGGAGAGAGCTAATCGTGTGGTGCCCGTGATTCAGTCTTTGAGTGGTGAGAGTGTGACGGACCCGATTGGAATAGTTGACTGTTTTGCTGAGTATTTCCGTGTGGTATATACCCCTGTGTCTGTGAGGGATGTGGCTGACTCTCGCCTTCTATTGCGTGATATAGCTCTGCCCAGTGTCTCTGATTTGGATCGTGTAGCGTTGGATTCCCCCTTTACTCTTGATGAGATAGCTACTGCCATCCGTTCGCTCCGTTCGGGCAAAGCATTGGGCTCGAACGGGTTGCCCATTGAACTGTACAAGTTGCGACCCGACAGAGTGGCGCCGTATCTTCGCGCCATGTTTCTGGAGTCCCGAGAACGGGGTATTCTCCCATATGATCAGCGACTGGCCACGATAGTCGTCATCCCCAAGGATGGTAAACCGCGGGACCTTTGTTCATCCTATAGGCCCATATCCCTGCTGAATGTTGAGCCCAAGGTATTGGCGAAACTCCTGGCGTCCCGCCTCCTGACGGTCATTGGTGGCTTGGTCCATCCAGATCAATCCGGATTTATCCCGCATCGCAACACGGCTCTTAACCTACGTCGTCTCCACGGTGCGATTGCGAGGGCGGGGCTTCTGACGGAGCCGGCCATTTTGGCATCGTTGGATGCCTCGATGGCTTTTGAAACTGTGGAATGGCCTTATCTTTGGACGGCTCTTGAGAAATTTGGTTTCGGGCCTGAGTTTATTGGTTGGATCCAGTTATTATATGCTGAACCTCTGGCGCAAGTAGTTGTAAATGGTAGAGTTTCGGCCCCTTTCACCCTTGGCAGGGGTACCCGTCAGGGCTGCCCCTTGTCTCCGTTGCTTTTTGCACTCGCCTTGGAACCATTAGCTGCATGGCTTCGGTGGGAGCCTTCGCTCAAGGGGATTCGCTGGTCACCGGACTTTGAGGACCGTGTCTCGCTTTACGCGGACGACATTCTTTTATATCTCACCTCACCGCGTAAATCTCTGACTGTTTTATTTGATGTTCTCACTTCATTTGGTGCCAACTCAGGCCTCGTTATTAACTGGGCCAAGTCCTGCGTGTATGTTCTTTCGGGTGTTTTACCCCCATTGCCGAGCAGACTTCCTATCCAGGTGGTCCAGTCTGGCTTCAAATATTTAGGGATTTTCATTACGCTGGACCCCTCGCTCCGATTTGAGCGTAATCTCCTCCCCCCGTTGCTTAGATTGCGACTGGACGTGGCCCGTTGGCGTAAACTTCCTTTGTCTCCTCTGGGCAGGGCGGCTTTGTTTAAAATGATGTCCTTGCCGCGGTTCCTCTATGCGCTCCAGAATTCCTATGACGACATCCCCAAGACCTATTTCCGAGAGATCGAGAGTCTTCAAAGGCAATTGATTTGGGACGGGCGTCCACGTATTGCCCTCGCGAAACTCACCATCCCTTGGTACGACGGGGGCATGGCGCTCCCCGATATCAAGCGATATTATTGGGCTTCCCAGTTGTCTGCTATTAATCACGTGATGTTTTCACCGGGTCGAAATCCTGCATTCGAGATGGATAGACTCCAGCTGCCGGGTGGGGACTTTAATAGAGCGCTTTATTCTCGATTGGCCGGGCGCCATCTCGTGGGCCCGTCCAGGATTGCAGTAACTGTGTGGCGAGCCGCGAATGTGAGTTTGGGATGGGAGGATCGAATGACACTGGCGACGCCGCTTTATGCCTCGGAACGTTTGGGGTGTCTCTGGTCTACTAAGGGCTTCGACCGCTGGGATATGATTGGGATATGTAAGGTGGGTGATGTCTGTTCGAAAGGTAGTGTGAAGTCGTTCCAGGCCCTCCAGGCGGAATACGGTTTGAATGGTAGGGAGTTTTTTCGTTATCTGCAGGTCCGACACGCCCTCGCCTCCGTCTTGACTCCTGATGAGGCCCTGCCCGAGTCTTCCCCCCTCGAAGATCGTGTCCTTGATGGGCACCTGCCTGATAGCACTATTTCCCTGATCTATAAGAAGCTGATCAATAATCGGGCGGACTTAATGGTCCGACTTCGGGAGGTTTGGGTCGGCGATGGGCTGGAACTGGACGACGAGGATTGGCAATCGGCACTCTCCTCCCCCAGGGAGGTAGCCATTCCTGCCCGTCTCCGTTTGGTTCAACTTAAAATCCTTCATCGAGTGTATGTCACTGGTCCGCGTCTGGTGATAATGGGCTTTTCCCTGGATGGGTTATGTAAGCGTGGTTGTGGGTCGAGTGCCACCTTTTTACACATTCTTTGGGAGTGCCCAGTTGTGGCGGCCTACTGGACTGCTGTGCTTGAGGTGATGACTGCTGTGACTGGTGTTGCCCTGCGGCCGGAGCCACGACGGTGTCTGTTGAATGTGTGGGAGCCCACTGACTACTCTGTAGCCCAGACCAGATGGGCTACCTTGGGTTACATGATTGTGAAACGGGATATTGCGCAACTCTGGGGCGCATCCAGGCCCCCTGCGGTCTCGAAAAAATGGGAATGAATATGGGCCCCTGGCGAAGGTTTAGGGTGACGAATTTGGGGGATTGATATGAGATAGCCGGAGTGTCAGGACTGGGGGGGTGGGATGTGTTGGTTTGGTTGTTTGTGGGTGTGTGTGGATTGAATGGGGTGGCTGTGTATGTCCTGGCACCGGCAGGGGGAGAGCAGGGTAGCATTTTTTGCTGTTGCTGTCATCTTGCTCGTGGGTGGGGGTGGGGGGAGCTGTTTAGGGGGGTTCTGGACTCGAGGGTTTTCGGGGGGTGGGTTGGGATGGGCACGGGTATTGTTGCTGGCATTAAGTGTACTGTGATGCAGGTTTATGTATGGCTGGTCAGGCGAGCTGGATCTCCCGGTCTCGATAATGTTTGGGTCTGGGGGTGGCGGATCACAATGTATGTATTCTATGGCCCGGATGGGCGCAATCACCGACTATGGGTTTTAAATTCTTAACCTGGAACGTGCGCGGATTGGGTACTTGCGCCAAGAGACACCGGGTCCTTTCCTTCCTCAAGAGACATGGGGTCTCCGTTGCGTGTCTCCAGGAGACACACTTGGATGAGGAGGGTGTCCAGCGGCTGTCCAAGAAATGGAGGGGCCAAATGTTCCATTCCTCCTTCTCTACTTATGCCAGGGGGGTCCTAATCTGGGTGGCGCCTGGGGTTCCCTGTGTCGTTCAATATGTTGAGGCGGACATTGAGGGCAGGTACCTGCTGCTGCGGGTTAAGCTAGATGGTAGGGATTTTCCACTCTTAAACTCTTATGCACCAAATGTCGATGACCCTGGTTTCTTCTCCCGCCTCCAGGACCTCGTTGTCTCGGACCTGGATGCGCCCCTCCTCTGGCTTGGGGATTTTGATTGCGTGTTGGATCCGGAACTGGATAGACATCCTCCTCGTTCTGGCACGAAGCCGCGCATGACAGCGCGCCTCAGGGAAGTAATGCATAATCTGGGGGCCGTGGATGTGTGGCATACGGCCCACCCCACGCAGAGGCTATATACTTGTTACACCCCGATGCACGACACCCATAGTAGGTTGGACCGTGTCCTTGCGGCCAATATTGCCGTGTCTCTCTCATTGACGGTAACCCACCAAGCCCGTTTTTTGTCGGATCATGCCCCACTGACATGCATGGCGCAATGGTCTGACCAGGCTGCGCGTCCCCGCACCTGGCGCATGCCAGCGGACATTCTGCAGGACCAGGTGGGGAAGGACCACGTGGCGACTGCCCTGACGGACTATATAGATTTGAACTGGGAGAGCGGTGATTTACCCTACTCCGCCAAGTGGGAGGCCCTGAAAGCGGTGGTACGCGGTGCCTGTATGGGCCTTACATATGGGGTCCGGAAGCAATTGCTCTGCGACTTGCGGGGTGCAGAAGATATACTCCGGCGCTGTCAGACTCTACCTGACCCCGGCGACTCGGATCAGGCGGCCGAAAGGGCGGCCCAGGTGTCCGATCATGACATTCTTACCCGCCTCGACAAATTTACTCTGGGCCAATATAGACAGCGTCTTCACCGCGAGGGGGACAAGTCTGGTCGTCTTCTGGCCTGGATTCTTCGGCGTGAATTCGCGCCGGAGCGGATAGTTGCCCTACGGGCTCCAGCTGGTGATATGGTGCACTCGGAGTCTGATATTCTTGAGATCCTCGGCTCCCACTTGCAGACAGTGTATGCGGCTGACCCTTCGCTCACGGAGGCCTCCTATCGGCCTTACCTGCAGGGATTGGCTTTCCGGGCCCTCTCGAACCAGGCGGCCGAGGAAATAGATGCGGCGTTGACGCTTCGGGAGATTAGTGTGGCGTTGGCCGCCCTGCCGCGGGCTAAGGCGCCGGGCGGAGACGGTTTCCCGCCTGAATTTTATCATTCGTTTGGCGATGTCCTGGCCCCCCTCCTCTTACAGGTTTATAATGAGACCCTGGAGACCGGCGTTCTTCCGCCCACCATGAATCGGGGGAGTTCTGTATGATCTTGAAGCGGGTGGGGACAGCTGCGATCCCACGGCGTTCCGACCTATCAATCTGATTAATACCGACGTTAAGATCCTCACCAGACTATTAGCCACTCGCCTAGCCTCACACATGGCACACTTGGTCCATCAAGACCAGTGTGGGTTTATCCCTGTTCGCAATACTGCGATGAACTTGCGGCGCCTGACCCATATCCTCCACGAGGTGCGTGGGAGGTAGAATCCCCACATACTGGTGTCAATTGACCTGGCTAAGGCCTTTGACACGGTCAGCTGGGGGTATCTCTTGGAGGTGCTCCGGATGGAGGGGTTGGGGACAGTGTTCTGCAATTGGATCCGAGTGCTCTACGGGGCGCCCCGGGCTAGGGTTTGGCTTGGTTCGGCCCGCTCCGAGGAGTGGTCCTTGGGTAGGGGCACCCAGGGGTGCCCACTGTCACCGCTCATATTTGCCCTGGCAATAGAACCTCTGGCGGTCTCCATTCGTGCTGAGATGGCGCAATGGGGCATTAAGGTGGGCGATACTGTGAATGTGATCTCCCTCTATGCAGACGATGCTCTGTTCTATTTGACCTCCCCGAGCGACTCGCTTCCCGCTTTGATGCGGCTGCTGGACCGCTTTGGCGCAGCCTCCGGGCTGCGCATTAACCCTGGGAAGTCTTTGATTTTCCCGCTGGCGGGATGTACTACCGATCCGAATGTGAGCCTCCCGTGCCTGGGGCTGCGGTGGGAGCTGGAGGTGTTCCGATATCTCGGCATTCATGTGGCTTCGTCGGATGAACTCCTGCTGGCCCGCAATGCTGAACGGGTGCTCCGCTCCCTGCACAGTCTGTGTCCTTCTGGAATACGCTTCCTCTCTCCCTTATGGGGCGGTTAGCGGTTGCTAAGATGGTGATGTTGCCCAAGATGTTGTACGTCCTGCAAAATACCCTATGCCCGCTCCCCCCGCGAATGTTTCGCACGCTCAACTCACTGCTCACATCTCTACTCTGGGCAGGTGGGCGTAGTAGAGTTGCCCTACATACTGTGGTCTAGGGCTGGGAGGAGGGAGGCCTGGAGGCCCCGAGGTTTGACCTCTATTATTATGCGGCGCAGCTCCTACCCGCCGCGAGGTGGTTTGCAGATACAGATAACTGGGAGCTGCAGCTACTGGCGGGCAGGGCGAACGAGAAGACTTTACGAGTGGCTCTGATGCAGGGAAGGGGAGCGGACGAGGACCTGCCCTATGTGGTGCGCCACGCAGCGGGAGTCTGGCAGCGATTTGTGGAGAAAGTTTTGCGGCGGGCCCCCTTTCATAGGGAGCTGCCGGTGTGGATCTTGGCCCCGGTGCTGCGGATGGAGGCAAATGTGTCCTTCCGGGAATGGCGAGACGGCGGATGTGAGACTCTGGCAGACCTGTACCCAGATGACTCCTTCGTGTCTTTTGAGCGTGCCACGGAGGCCTTTGACCTGAGCAGGGGTCAATACCTGCACTACAGGGGACTCCAGGAGGTGGCACGGACGACCTGGCCTCAGTTCCCAGAGGCGCCTCCACTGACTCACACCATCAACATCCTCCTTTCCTGTGGCAGAGGGAAGCGGCTGATCTCTTTATTGTCCTCAGCCATGCGACGGGATTCGACCCCGCCGATCGCACCGTCCTGGGCGGCCTGGGAAGCGGACCTGGGGATGACTCTGGAGCCGGGACAGCGCAAACGTATTGGGCTCCTGACCCGGAAAGTCTTGTGTAATGCACGGTTCAAGATGATCCACTTTAATTTTGTGCATCGCACATACATGACCCCGGTCTCCTTGAATCGCATCTTGGTGGATAGGCAGGACAGCTGTCCTAGGTGTGGGGCGGAGGGAGCTGGATTCTTCCATCTGGCTTGGGAGTGTCCGCAGGTCGGTAGCTTTTGGAGCGAGGTGGTGGACCATATTGGCCGTGTCACGAGCCTCCCGATTGCCCTGGATCCGCTTCATTGTCTCTTGGCCCTGGTGCCCAAGCCTAAATGGAGGAATTTGTCTTACAAGTTTCTACAGTTGTTACTGGTGTTAGCAAGGCGGCAGGTGGCCATTACTTGGATGGGGCGGAGGGCCCCCGAGGTCGCCCTGTGGCTTAAAGATGTTAGGGAGTGGTCCCTGGCTGAGGAGACGCATATGCAGCGCACGCGCCGCGATGAAAGGCTCCAGGAAGACTTGCTAGCTTGGAGGTTGATGTGTGCAGAGGGGCTGCCGGATGATGACTCGTATGCCACTAGTACCGAATTGCTCACCCCTGAAGGGTCTGGATCCGAGGGGGAGGCGGTGGGAGGCGAGATGGAGGGACCTGGTCCGGAGTAATGCCCTGTTGGGCACGCACTAATGTTCCCTATCGTATAACCCTGTGATTTGTCTGGATTCCCAGAGAATCACTACTAAATGTGATGTCTGCACCTTATTGGGCCTTGACTGGATGACCTGGCTATTGCACGTACTCTATTACTGATGCCACGTATGGGGGGGGGGGGGGTTGTTTGTTGTTCTGTGTTGGACTGTGTTTTTATTACAAAATGTATCTATACAGAGGGATGGGAGTAGGGCTCCATGGAGGACGTAGGAGAGGAAATACGTGAAAACCAGCTGACACTGGAGATGCACGTGTACAGTATGCAAACGACTATGATTATATCTGTGCCATTCACTGACATTACGCCGCCCGGCCTCCGGGATGTGGGCCACAAGGCTGTGTACAATCCTGAATGTTGCATATTGCTAATTTTACCTCTCAATGCTTACGGGAGGTTTTGCCTGTTCATGTCCTCTATGTTTTCCGCAATAAACATATTTTTCAAAAAAAAAAAAAGGATGAAGATACGGGAAACAGGTCAGAAGAATTTAAAAGGTGAGAGTGAGCAGTTTAGCTGTCAATCATATGTGCAGAGATAAACATGAATATTACCAGATACAGCCACCAGTATCTATCTCTATCTCTCTCTCTCCCTCTCTTCCAATTTTTTTTTACTATACCCAAAAAGAAGGAGAAGGATTCATGGTGAGGATAATGTGATACACCAAATTACCTGCAGAAAGAGCAAAACACTAGTCTCTTTACTTTCATGACCAATTGGAATTAAGCTGCAACTGTGCTAAATTAAAGGGCCTGAAAGGTAAAAGGAATGACAGCATTGTAAGGATGAACATGGAGTAGGCTTTGTGTTGATGTTTCATCAGAGAGTTAGCTCAAGGAAGAGCAGACAGCTTACATAGTCAAGACAGGCATCTCTCTCTCTCTCACTCTCCTCTCTCTCTCACACACACACACCACAGGGTCGCTGACAAAAATGCATTGGAAGGAATCTACTGGGAATAGGCCTTTTGATTCCTAATTTGTATTTGTTCACTACCCTCAATTTAAAAAGTCAGAAATGTCCCACCTGCACTATTATGTTTGCCTTACTACAGATGCATTATAACCTTCATGTTTGTGATGGCATACCCATCCGCCAAACTAGAAGTCCGGCTCTTAATCATTATTGCAAAGTTTTAATTATAAGTCGGTGAAAACAAGTTGGCACAGACCTATTGGCATAAGACAAACATGTTAAGCAACTGTCGAAAATTACAAGTGTATGATTACCAAAGGTGTTGATAAATCATTTAATAATAATGTATGCTTTACATATCACAGTAAAAACGTGTTACATGGAATGCAAACAGAACCAAGGAACTGTATTTCATAACACTCAAAATAGCTCTTATTAACAAACTTTAACTGCATTTCAGTTCACAAGGAAAACTTAATTTATTTTAAGTATAGAGGCTGGGGCATACAGATATTGTCAGCAAATAAGTTAGTTAAGTTAATATGACTTTATTTTGGTTAAAACCCTTAACAGTACATATACATATCTGATACAAGACGTAATCGTACAGTACAGAGCAGTTAAAACTCCATCAGTATTATTTCTATGAGGCCCTGTAATAGGTTTATTTAAAAACATTATCAGATGTAAAGTGCGAACAGCCTTTTGAAACACGCCTAGTCCTCATCAGCATTCTTCCCAGGTCCACACTAAGCACTCTAGTCCCTTTTTGTAGACCCTCTAGCGCGCCTCTCCGGGTCAGATAACATCCCAATGGTTGGTCACCCATCCATAATACATCACACTAAATTAATTAATCAGCTATAGACATTTTTACGAGAAGGGTTTAGAAGAAGACATCATCAAAGTGCAAGCTTGTTATAAATTCAGATCTGTACCGGTTTTGATATAGTCACAATTAGATTATATAACATCATAACTTTTGTGCTAAACATTAAAAAGTGTAGAGTGCCTTGTAAATGTATGCCCTTCTTCATCCACTCTAGATTAATCACATCTAGACATTTTAAATTGAGGATTTAAGAGGGGGGCTATAATACCATCAAACTACAACCTTTTAAAACAGTCAATTCTGCAAGTATTTAGTGCCGTCCGTAAAAATTGTAAAAGATTGTGAATTTTTATACTAGTAATTGGAAAGCGTAGTTTGCTTTAAACACTATTGCCCCTCTTTCTCCGCACAAGTCAAACTGCACCTAAATATCTGCTTAAAGTGTAGATTATGTGCGAAGAAGAATCCGTTTTTAAAATCCCTAATGCATCTTGATGTTCCTGAAACCCATGTTACAATACACAAGGTGAATCCATTTCCTTCTGAAGTTAACATAAAAGAGGCAGAAAAACAAAATATGTGTGAAGTTTTCTTTTGCGTGTAAGGTACACATAGTGCAATTAATGTCCACAGAGCCATTATTATCATGTTTCCATCTTGATGTCTATGTTCTGGTTTAGAGGATGTCAAATCGAAGTTTCGAAGCTTTTTGGCCAGTTGGGGCTGTACATCATCCAAAAGGGTTCAAAGTGTGGGATGGGCTTGATAAGTAGGAATTGAGCAGACAACCTGCCCAACCTAGGATTTCGATATAATACGTTATTCGCATATTCCAAATAAATCAACTTTAAACGTCTTTTGGAGAGTACCTTCAAAGATTGAGAGTCACTCCAAAAGGAACTTAGGCCTAGCTTGATGAACCAGGCAGGAAACTAAGAGAGCTGTGAAGCCTTAGGCCCTCCATGTAGCCGTCAATTTCCTGTGTAGTCCATATTCTCACCCAGAAAAGAAAAGGTCCAAAAACTGCTAAGTGCTCTCTTCTCTTGAGATTGATGTTTTGGTACAAAGAGATGAGAGGTGTATAGCTGGGGAGACATAATATCGATTTTATGAACTTGTTCTCTCTCAAAGTATCAACAATGTTGAATCCCCATAATTCAGCTCCATATAGTACAGCTGCTTGGGCCTTACACCTATAGGCTTCGAAAGCCGGAGAAATCGTCAAATTTGTCAAATAGATTCTATAAGTCATTTGGGGTCTGTGACAGCAAAAGAGTGTTGTCAGCAAAAAATAATACAGGTACTGGAACTCCTTTAAGCTTTGGTGCATCATTGCTGCACTCCTGGACGTGATTAATAACATCATTACTGTAGTATCGTGATGGCCCCCCAAGGATCACACGATACCGTTGCTTTGTTTCAGGTATGTTTATTCTTCATTGTGTGGGAGGGTATACTCAGACGTGAGTCCCTTGCTCATTGCACCATCAGGATTCAAGCAAGCCGGGCCGAAGAAGGCTGTGATGCCAGAAACCGGTACCCGGAAGCTTGTTTCCTTCCCAGTATAAGAATTGGCTTGGTAGTTTGGTTTGCCCTGTTCCCATCATGCACTGGGACAGGAACAGACTAATTTGCATATAGCCAGGTTCTGAGCTGGGATGGTGCAGTGAGCTAAAAAACGGTGATGGATTAAAACTATGATCTCTTGACTTGGTAAGAGTATTCTGCATCATTCAGAAGCTCTGTCCATCACCACCCCCCTTTTCCAAAATCGGTTTTATCCACACTATGTGTGGGAGGGTATACTCAGACGTGAGTCCCTTGCTCATTGCACCATCAGGATTCAAGCAAGCCGGGCCGAAGAAGGCTGTGATGCCAGAAACCGGTCCCCGGAAGCTTGTTTCCTTCCCAGTATAAGAATTGGCTTGGTAGTTTGGTTTGCCCTGTTCCCATCATGCACTGGGACAGGAACAGACTAATTTGCATATAGCCAGGTTCTGAGCTGGGATGGTGCAGTGAGCTAAAAAATGGTGATGGATAAAAACCATGATCTCTTGACTTGGTAAGAGTATTCTGCATCATTCAGAAGCTCTGTCCATCACCACCCCCCTTTTCCAAAATCGGTTTTATCCACACTATGTGTGGGAGGGTATACTCAGACGTGAGTCCCTTGCTCATTGCACCATCAGGATTCAAGCAAGCCGGGCCGAGGAAGGCTGTGATGCCAGAAACCGGTCCCCGGAAGCTTGTTTCCTTCCCAGTATAAGAATTGGCTTGGTAGTTTGGTTTGCCCTGTTCCCATCATGCACTGGGACAGGAACAGACTAATTTGCATATAGCCAGGTTCTGAGCTGGGATGGTGCAGTGAGCTAAAAAACGGTGATGGATTAAAACCATGATCTCTTGACTTGGTAAGAGTATTCTGCATCATTCAGAAGCTCTGTCCATCACCACCCCCCTTTTCCAAAATCGGTTTTATCCACACTATGTGTGGGAGGGTATACTCAGACGTGAGTCCCTTGCTCATTGCACCATCAGGATTCAAGCAAGCCGGGCCGAAGAAGGTCTTGATGCCAGAAACCGGTCCCCGGAAGCTTGTTTCCTTCCCAGTATAAGAATTGGCTTGGTAGTTTGGTTTGCCCTGTTCCCATCATGCACTGGGACAGGAACAGACTAATTTGCATATAGCCAGGTTCTGAGCTGGGATGGTGCAGTGAGCTAAAAAACGGTGATGGATTAAAACCATGATCTCTTGACTTGGTAAGAGTATTCTGCATCATTCAGAAGCTCTGTCCATCACCACCCCTCTTTTCCAAAATCGGTTTTATCCACACTATGTGTGGGAGGGTATACTCAGACGTGAGTCCCTTGCTCATTGCACCATCAGGATTCAAGCAAGCCGGGCCGAAGAAGGCTGTGATGCCAGAAACCGGTCCCCGGAAGCTTGTTTCCTTCCCAGTATAAGAATTGGCTTGGTAGTTTGGTTTGCCCTGTTCCCATCATGCACTGGGACAGGAACAGACTAATTTGCATATAGCCAGGTTCTGAGCTGGGATGGTGCAGTGAGCTAAAAAAACGGTGATGGATTAAAACCATGATCTCTTGACTTGGTAAGAGTATTCTGCATCATTCAGAAGCTCTGTCCATCACCACCCCCCTTTTCCAAAATCTATTCTTCATTGTGGCACAGCTCGCCTTGCGTCCTACCCCTGCGCCTCGTCCCCTGGAATGTTCCCTCCCCTGCCCCTTGGCCGGATGTGGTGTCCGGTGTCCCCTCCCCACATCCTTGACCCCATGGGTCCTAGTGCCCACTGTCTGGGCATGACATCTACCATTGAGTGAGAAGATGGTGGGTGAGAGGATGGAGCCCTGTCTCATTCACCTATTCATATGGATGGGATCAGTGAGCTCACCCCGAGGGCCCCATCGGACTTTTGCGTAGTTGTCGTGGTGCAGTCTAATTATCTGGGTTAAAAGTTACGCTGGGACTCCTTGCTTCCCATGCGCTAGCCACAAAGAGACCCTTGGACTAGATCAAAGACCGCCCTAAGATCTATGAGTGCAACACATAAATGACCCCCCTTCAGCTTTGTGTACTTCCTTATGATACATAAGAACCTAAACAATTGGTCTATTGTGCTTACCTGGGTCCTAAACCTCACTGATACGGTGATAGGATCTTGTTATCTACAATCCAGCCGCTAAGTTTGTTTAGGACCTCTGTCTCACATAAACCTTTTGGAGAGTATCTAACAGACTATGGGCCTTATTTATGAGGCCTTGTGGCAGTTTTGAGCTTCCGTTGCGTCACTCTTTGTGACGCATCAGCGGCGTAAAACATGCCCCCTGGTGCGCCCTATTTACAAAGAGACTCATCTAAGCAGATGCGTCACTTTGTTATTCCCTGTGCTACATTATACCTGCGTCAGGTATAATGGATGCAGGGTGGGTGTTCCCACGTAAGTAAGCCTCGTAGAAGCGATGCAGTGAAATCTACAAGCACTTCTAGGGTGCAAATGCGTCAAAAACGTACGCCTGCTTCACAGCAGGCGTAAGACTGATGCAGGCCCTTTCACATGGGGCTTGCCCCATGTGAAAGGACACATTGCTGGAGTGGCGTCAGTTTTGTGACACACTCCAGCAATGCGTCACTTTTGCGTCTGCAGATATGTCAGAAATACTGACCTATCTGTAACTCCTTGCGACTTGATGCGTCATACAGTACATCTGATGCATCCATCATGTCGCAAGGAGGGCACACTGAGAAGTGACAAAACGCTGCTTTCACTCAGCGATGCGTCACTTCTATAAATGAGGCCCGATGTGCTCTGTAATTAGCCAGGTCTTGCCTTTTCCCTTTTTTAACAATGAGGACTATTTTGGCATCTTCCCATGTTTCTGGGACCGGGGCTCCTGAAGCAACCGAGCTGCACAATAAATAAACATGTGGGACCCAGACGGATTTATTATGCCTCAGTAGACACTGCACAATCCCATCATGGTTAGTCAGGAGAACACATGGTCACACTAGGTTTGAGTCTTGGAACAGTGTGCGCAGGGGAATGAAAATGTCCGCTAGTTTGTGTTTAGTTAAGGTCTCGAACTGTTGCTGTTTAACGCCTCCTCTCTGAGTGGCCATCGGAGGGTTCAGAGGCTGGTTGTGTGGCAGTCTGAAGGTCAGAAAGGATTGTGTCCCTGTTGGTGGCAATGGGGTATTTGTGTAACTCTAAACTAACCTCTCAATGTAACGCCACACTCTCCACCTGGGGCCATACAGTGAGGGATCGTGGCCAGGCAGTCAGCATTGTGGTTTCCGGTGATTTCTAGCACCAAGTGATATGGCACCAGGCTGTCAGCAGGCCCAGGTATAGGAACAGGGAAGGGACCCTCAATTTCTTGGCCCTGCGGAAGAGGCCTAGAAGGCATGTTTCCTATGTGTGTGAGACAGGGTACCCTGTGCAAGTGGATAAGTGAGAAGTGACACCCCGCTAATAATGATGAGAAGGTAGGCAGGCCGACAACATGTGAAGCAGATCTGCATCAACCAGGCAGCGCAAGGGCAACCTGTGTCATTGAGGTGAAAATAACGGCTTATTTTGGCGGGGATAAGGTAGGACATATGTATGATGTAGAATTCAAGAAGTCTGAAACCAGTGTTGCACGGAACATGATTCGGACTTTCCATTATAGTAGCCCATTCCTTATTCGCGCAGGGCGAGCCAAGTCTCTCTGCCAATGGGGGCGCAAGAGCATAAATTGCGGTGCAGTATAAGTTTGCAGTGAGTTCAACAAACCAGTGTGTGAAGTGTCTGCCCGGTCCCATAAATGGAGATATTGTATAACGAGGTGAGTCAGTGTTGTGTCGCCCCATTTGTATTCCAGTGATGCAATCAGCGAATTATATAAAAGGGAATAGCCTGGGAGCAAGCCATCGTCTTCCATCAAGGACTCATATGGGATGAGAACACCATCGCAAGAAAGGTCTCCTAGGGTAAGGATACCAGCTGCATGACACACAGTGAGTTCTGTTGATGAAGTGATGTTGTGGCCTTTAGGTGTGCAGAGAAGGGCTATTGCCGGCAACTAGGGAGTCAGTGATCATGTGAGGAAAAGAAAACAGTAAAAGCAATGGTATGTCATTCCCAGTAGCACAGAGTCAGGTGGTGTCGCTTGGGTGCATGTGTGGAACAATTGAAGTGTAGAGGCTATGGTCCAAGCCGGTAGAGTTGTGACAATGTCGGCCAGCTGCGAACTATCTAACCGTTTAGCCACCTATTGGAGTTAGGAAGCAAGATAGTACTATTCAAAGTTCGGCACAGCCAGTCCACCCTGATCTGTAGATAAGTAAAGTTTTGAGGGTGCTACTCTACAGTGAGAATTGCTCCAGATGAATTTGTATGAGCTTCTCAAAAAAACTAAATAACAGGGCCGAAAGATAAAGGGGGAGATTAGCAAAATATTGGAGGAGGAGAGGGAGGACAATCATCTTGTGGAGGGCTATGCGTCCACACTCTGAACATGATAGGGTATGCCAAAATGTCATCTGACATCTTGTAGCAGCACGTGTGAGATTGCCATCAAATAAGTCTGTCGGTGAGTGATATATCCGTACCCCTAAATGCCAGAATGTGGAGGGCTGCCAGGGTTTGGAACCCCATTGAAAGTAAAGTTTGGGTTGGACAACATAGGCATGAAGGGGAACAAGCAGGATGTATCCTTCCCTCTCAAGCCAGAGAGGTCAGCGAAAGGGATTGAATGCACATCTCTAAGATATAGGACCAGGTCCTCTGCATAAAGAGAAATGTAGTGGGTGCTGTCATCCTGGGGAATGCCCCAGCTTACCTCTCGTTCCCGGATGGCGACCTTGAGGGGCTTGATTGCCAGAGTAAAGAAGAGCGGGGAGACTGAACACCCCTGACCGGTGCCTCTGTGTATGTGAATGGGGTCCGACATAAGGGAGCCTTTTTTCACCCTGGTGAGTGGCTGAGAATACAGTAATTGGACCAACCAAAGAAATCGGTTCCAAATACCGTAATGCTGTAGAAGTGCAAATAAGATATCCTAATCCAGGGAGTCAATTGCCTTTTCTAGATTCAGCATCAGGCTGCCTGCATGAGGTCACTGGTGTGGAGCCTACCTCAGGGCCCTAAAAAAATCTGTAGGTTCAGTGAAGCATTATGGGCTAGAACAAACACATTCTGGTCTTGGGGGACCAGCACAGGAACTAGGGGTGCCAGTCGGTCTGCTAGAATTGTGGCTAGAACTTTGTAGTCCATGTTCAGCAGAGCCAGGGACCTATATGAGCCGAAGGCAGATGGGTCTATATCTGGCTTGGGCAAGGAGATAAGCTAAACATCACATGGATGCGGGGAGGCCTGAGGCTGACAATGCCTCATCATAGAGAGTTTGTAAGTGAGGGACAAGGAGTGGGGCATAAGCATTAAAAAACTCAGCTGGTAGACTATCTGGGTCCAGAGTCGGGTCTGTGGTGAGGGAGTGTGTTGACTCCTATATTTCAAAAAGTGTAATAGGTTCATCAAGCTCTGTCCAGTTGTCCGGCATGATGTGAGGCAAGGACACAGAGGGGAGAAAGGAATGAATGTCGCTGGGATAGGAGGTTAAAGCCGACTGGTATAATGAGGTGTAATGGTGTGTCAGTTAACTGAGTATACAGGTAAGTACCTGCAGCCTAGCATAACATTGTGATGGAGCATCTCTGTTGGTTTTGGAGTATAAGCTATGCTAGGAGCTAGCCAGATCTGTCAGCAGCAGCGTGGGTACAAGCTGAGTGAGTGGCATAATTAAGACAGTGCAGCCTCTCTAGTTGTGAGGCATGTCTGTGATGATCCTCATCCAGGTGGCATGAGTTTGCTCAGTTGCGCTCCGCTCGTGTTTCGGAATCGAGGAGTGTGCATTCTATATGAGAGATATCTGTTGATTATTTGGCGTATATTCAATGTATCCCTCTGACATCTGAAGGCTACCTTAATTGTGTCCCATTCAATCAATCTGGTGGTGGTAGTGTTACTGTTGAATTAAAAATAGTCTGCAATGGCAGTACAATGGCGGCGTGGGGGGTCTTCTAGTGCTGCTGCTTGTAATCTCCAAGTGGGAGTGGTAGGAAGGACTACCTGCAAATATTGGGACTTATGAGTGGTGCAGCCGAAATTATCAACGTGAGTAATGGAAGGGAGCAGATCGACTGTGCCAACAAATCTGTCATACTCTTGTGTTGTGTTGCGTGTGCGCCAAATATCAACTAGTTTCCAGTAACGTAGTCAGGTCTGCAGGGCTTGGGTATAGGATATTGCGGATGTGCAAGGTAGCGGAAGAATGAGCAGTCACGTATGCCATGGGACCCCTCTCTATTGGGACAGTAGCTTAGACAGGTTATGGAGGAACAAGACCTGTTCCACATTGGGTGCATATCTAGTGCCTATAGGATGTAGCAACCGTCTAGGTGGCCCATGGCAAGTGCATAGGAGCCCTCTGTGTCTACAACTACCTCATCCGCCATGAAGGGGGCCACCGGTTTGGTCCATATTAGTACACCCTGGCATAGGAGGAGAAATTGGTGGCAAACACCTGAGCACGCCTGCGCCTCTGGAGCCTGGTCACTTTACTGTGTGTTAAATGTGTTTCCTGTAAGAGCGCTATGTGGGTTGAGAGGCGTTTGAGATATTAATAGACAGCAACACGGTGCAAAGGCATGTGCATTCCCACATGTTCCTGGTGATAACATTATTGTGAGCTGTTGCAGGGATTCTGCGCAGGAACAGAACTATGCTCTGGACCATAGAAGGTCAGTAGGTAGGTCACCATTTCACCTCAGTACCCATGAGCTCAAGTCTGACTAGCTGTAGTGTCTCACTTGCCCTCCTAACCATATCTAGAGAGACAAGTGAATTGAGACCACAGAACACAACACTCCCGACCATCTCAGGGATCATGGTAAAGGACACCCCCTTTCACTGTCACACTTGAACTCATCCACAATAAGATATAACAGAGAAACAAAGGAAGTTTAAAATGTTTATTTAAACTATTGTGCTCTAGAACCAATATTCGTGCCACGATTAGAAAACAAATGCCTAATGAAAATACAGTTAGCATAGTCAGTAAATCATATAGTATGAAAAGCCCTGTCATATTATATGACAGATTAGCCTAGCCCCCCTCCCCTTCTAGAGAAGCAGATTGATTATAAAATAAAGATCTCTGGGATTAGTAGCGTGCCCCGTACCTTAAGGTACACAGGTGGACTTTTGACATCCCAGGTACAGCCATGATCTCCTCTAAGAAAGTTTCTCTCTATATATATGTAAAATTACTGTGCATACGTATATGAAAAGACCCATATGCTCACAAACAACAGCTGCACTCATGCGTTGTGTCTAGGTGCTAGTGCCTGACCAGAGCAAAATAACAAGGGACATTGTTGTTTGACGCTATCTGCTGGGTTCAGACTAAATCCCAGGAAAGAACGGAACACGAAAACAACTGCAGGTTCTGTGTGAATGTACAATGTGGCACAAAAATAAGTGTTTTATATAGTGATGTGTGCAAAGCAAATGCGACCTGTATCACGCACAGTTAGGCTAGCATAGGGAAAACTACAATGGGCCATGCACTGAACACATGACAGGGTCATGTGATCGATAAAGAGGAGTGTAGTGGTGTACCACGGTGTAGTAGGAGGAAAGCCAATCCATGCATGTTGTTGGTGTCCTGTAAGTATGGGCAGTGGGGCCAGACATCAGAAAACCAGAAAGTTGTAACTAAGGAAAGAACCAAACACAAACCATGAATACCATTAGAGCAGAGCAACAACATGTGTCTTCCCAAACTACTGAACTGTGAGTTTTGCAAACTGCAACACAAACCATGAAGTGGGAGTACAGAGGGGAGGAGCAGCAACCAAAAGTTGGGCACCTCATGTGATAGGACAAATGTGCATTGGCGGGGACGTGTCTGTAGCTTCTCTTCTGGGCCAAAAAAAACTACAGAGCATCTATAAGGGTTGACAAAGGATACAGAAACAGTAAACTCCCATGTCAGCTGCAATGGATTTTTTTTTAAGAGAGTACAGGTGAATCAACGTGAAACATCCAGTATTATAGACCCGTCATATTAGCTACAAGACGTTCCACAGATAGTAGGTTAGATAATCTTATCAGCCATCTGTGGTGTCACATCAGGAAGGATCACCAAATCTGTCACAGAGGGCCAGGTGGCAGAAGAGCCGTCATCACTGAGGGAATTGGTGGATCCATCATCTGAGTCTGGGTTTTTCGTGGCTTCATGGATTTCTGTTGCTATTTGTGGAGCTCTGCCCTTCTTCTGGATAGCTTGTTCCAGGTTGGGCACAGTTTTGGGCCAAGGGGAGTTCTGTGAACAGAGTTTGTGTCTAAGGTGGCAACCCTCAGTTTTATGTTGAGACATCATTGTCTTCGATGTCATTTGACTCGAGTTGGCCAATCCGTTGGACTCCAGTCAGTCCAAAGCATCTCCAGGAGAGTCAAATAAGTGTGTTGCCCGAAGGTGCACAAGTAACAAGAGAGAGTATCGTAAGTCTAGGTCTCAGTGCTGTTGTTGGACGCCCAAAAAGGAGTTCCGCTGTAGATGCATTGCCAGTGCAGGAAAGGATATAATGCTGGCATTTTCAATGGTTATGTCTCGAAGTTTCCGTGTTTTATGTAAAATGGCATCTCTGTCACAGTAGTGAAGCAGGCAGAAAAGAAACAGTCTGGGATTGGCCAGGAGGTGGGGGTTTGGAAGAAGGAACATGTTGAGCCTGCTCATTGTTGAAGTACTGAAACAGGGCTGCCGGGGGAGGAGGTAGTGCAGCCAGCGCTCCATGTAGGAAACTGCATTTTGCCCCTCAACTCCCTACCGGGAGCTGACCACCCAGATGTTGTGTCTTCAGGAACATGCCCTCAGCATCCTCCTCCATGCATTCCAAAGTGTGTATGCAGTCCACTAGGACTTGCAGCGAGGACTCCATTTCACGAGACCTCGGGTAATGTTCGGCAAGAGTTCGTTCTGCGGTGTGTACCTTGTCGGCTAGTTTGTGGTGGTCCATCTGGAGGAGTGTGAGATCTGCTGCAACAATATCAATTTCACTTTCCAGGGATGTGCAAGTGCTCTCCAGAGAAGCCTTGGTGTGTTCCACGGCCTCCAAGACTATGTCCAGTTTGTCCCCTATGGACTCAAAATGAACGAGCTGATCTGGCATGTCAGCCCTACCAGATGCCATGTGTGCAGAAGTAGTTGGGCGTGTTGTTGTGCTCTGGGGGCCCTATCATCGGCAACCATTTTGGTCTTGTGCATGAGTAGGCCGAAGGAGGGGAGCTTCAGGATGATACCCCAGCTGACACACTTGCTAACACCAGCTGTCCACTACAGGTATTGCAGCACGAGCAGTCCAGATTGTTAAGGCAGTATCAAAGGCCAATACCCACCTGGAGAGAGGTCAGCACGTGCAACAGTGGGAAGGGCAGGCATGCACAATCACAAACGACATAATATCCAGACAGGATCCGGCAGGTCCAATAGCAGGGGGACAGTGCAGGGGTGACAGCACAGAGGGGCAGTCACAGTAGATCAATGCCCACATCTCAGGACAGTGCATGATTGGGCCTGATTACAGACACTTTTGATTACAATGGGGTGCAGCAGAATGTGCAGACCGATGTGTCCCATTGCTTGAGGCATACATGTCCAGTAACACAGATGTCCAGCAGGAGAGGTGACAGGAGGGCGAGGGTGCAATCCCCAACAGCCTTATATATACCTCAGGCAGTCTGGGTCATGAACGTTGGTCACCTATGAGCATGAAAGTGGAGACAGTCAATGTAGGCAAATGCAGCCTACTGAGGAGCAGAAGGACCAGCAGCAATTCCCCTGGAGATGGCCTCCAAACAGCTGCATCTTAAACACAAGCATACAGGGAAAAGACGTGTGTCACACAGAAAGAAGGGGGGACAGCTAACTGGAAAAGCACTGGCGGTGAGCAGTTATGGTGCTCTAGCCTCAGCGGCATAGCATTATGATCCTCCAGGTACTACCACATTGTTTCCCTTTGAGTATGGAGCAGGATTTGGCAAAGAGAGCACAGGCCTGGGGGTCCCAACAGGAAGCGAGGAAGTTAGATTGGCTGCAGTCCCCACCTGGCAGGGCCTCTTGGGGTCGCTTCCTCATTTCATATCCATAGGACTAGAGGAGGCACTCATGCAGAAGAAGCGTCGCCACAGTCGGCCACTGCTGAGCGGCAAAGGCCTTTCCAAGTGTCCTCATAGTTGTTGGCCATATGGCACCGCAGTTGTGACAGCCCAGCTGCCCTCCGGGCATGGTCAGGCACCTAATAGTGTAGGCAGGGGTGTTGGCAGCTCAAATGGGCACAGAGCCGCCTTGGCAACTCGCAGTGGGAGGCCAGGTGTAGTGCTCGAGCATGGGCCACGCTCTCTCTGCCAGCAGCTCCGGATCAACGGAGGACTCACCAGAGTACCTCTCAGCCGCCAGTCTTATGGCACAGAAGCAGGGCCCACAGTCACGGGCTGTCCTCCAGGCAGGGCGCCATCGACTTTAGGCAGCATGAGATGGGCAGCCAACTGGGCACAGGATGCCACTTGTACCGCATGGCATCCGGCCAAAGGGGCAGAGCTGTGTAGAGCTGCAGGTCCCGGCACTAGGCTCAGCGAGGTGGCAGCTCCTTCACTCAAGGCCTGTGACAGGAGCGTCCCAGGGGACAGAACAACAGCCCCATCAACGTCAGGCAAGGTAGGGACAATGTGCAACTGAGCCATCCCCACCGACGGCCGTCGGTGTGGAGGATATAATTTGGATAGATTGGGTTGTAGAGTGGAGCCTCTCTAGAGTGCGTCTGCCATCTTGGCTGTGCAATCCGCGCCCATGAATCATATAATATTAATGCATGCTTTACATATTACAGATAGAAACTTGTTAAACTGAATGTAAACAGAACAAAGGAACTTTGTTTAATAACACTGATGGTAGATCTCATTAGCAAATTTTAACTGCATTTCAGCTCACAAGGAAAACTGAATTTATGTTCAATAAAGAGGCTGAGGAATCCAGATAGTTTCAGCAGGTATAACATGTACAGTATCAGAAGTTAATTATCAAGGTCCACACTACAGTCATACTGTACAAGTCTCCTTTTTTTTTAGATATCAACGCTCCTGTAGTACAGATTAAACTCTCAAGAGTGAGACGACATCTATACAGGGCCAGTGGATTCTGTTGAAAAGTGTGCCCAGCAGTGGGGGAGAGCCTTAAGCAAAGGAGATGCAGTTCACTTGGGTTTTTAAGTCAGTGACTGGAGGGGCATATATCCAGTATCAATGGAGCAGAATGGGGTTCACTATGTGAAGCAAACTTTAATCAGCTGCCACGACATTTGAGAACTGCTCATGTAGCCCTCTAATGGATCTGGTATAACTAGAGCCAAACCACCATTTTGACCCTAGACAGACCATTGTGCAGTTGATGGCCTGACAGTTGACCTATGTAGAGACATCACTTGGTTCAGTTCCGAGTAAATCATGTTAGGAGGACCAGGTCTATTCCCAGGGAGGAAAGGTGTGTTCTGGGTAGGGACTGGAAGGCCCTAGGCAGAAAAGCTAAAACGTCCCGCTCTTCCATTTAGAGTCCCTTTTCGACCCGGGGAAGTCGGTGGCTGAGAATTATACAGCTTTCTGTAGGCAATTAACCAGCACAACCGATCAGCTCACCCCCATGAAGAAGATCAGGAAACGGGGGAAATCCTCTGCCCCATGGTACACGGAGGAATTGAGGATCTATAAGTTGCAATGCAAACGGGCTGAAAGACAGTGGAGATTGCATTATGCTAATGATGATAAAGCCACTTGAAAGGACTGCTTAGCTAAGTATAAAAAAGAGAAAGTAACCACCAAGGCGGCATATTTTGCAGATCTTATTTTAAAATCTCCAAATAGTGCTAAATGTGTTTACAATATACTGAGAGACATTATCAATCCTGATTGCACGAGTAATAAGATTACTCATCACAAGAGCTCTGTAATGGCCTGGCAGCCTTTTTTCAGGATAAACCTAATAGGATCATTGAGGGTTTGAAATCAGACACCTCACTAGGCACTAGTGAAAGGGAAGAAACAGGACCAGCTAACTTAATGGGCATTAGGGATTTTGGGCTGGAGCCAGGGAGGCAAGGGATTACCCTTGATTGCTGGGAATTGCCTACGGAGGATGAGTTCATTAGGGTGGCAATGGGGATCTCTTCTGTCTCTCCGCTGGATCCCATTCCCCAAAAAATTTGGAAAGACCTGGGCTCTGAGATCCTTCCATTGCTTCACCAGCTGTGTAACCAATCACTCAGCAGTGGAGTGGTTCCATCTTGTTGGAAGGAGGCGATATTATCCCCCCTGTTTAAAAAACCCTCATTGGACTCTGGCTGTCTTGGGAACTACAGACCAATCTCCCTCTTACCGTATCCAGTAAAGACAGTGGAGCACCTGGTGAGCCGAGCTCTCTCTGGCTTTTTGGAAGGTAATAATAAGTTGGGGGAAGACCAATTTGGTTTCCGGCCAGGTCATGGGACTGAGACAGCGTTGGTTACCGTGTTGGACAATCTTCGGATGCCTGCGGACAGGGGACAATCTGCAACATTGATTTTGTTGAACCTGTCCGCCGCATTCGACACTGTAAACCACGCTATCTTACAGGCAAGACTGGAAGAAGTAGGGGTGACAAGGGTGGCCTTGCAATAGTTTCAGTCTTATCTGGCAGGTAGACGGCAGGCCGTCGCTTTCCCTCCTTTTCAATCAGATTTTTTTGTCAGTAAGCATGGGGTCCCTCAGGGTTCCTCAATTAGTCCCATCTTATTTAATGTCTATATGCGGCCATTGCTGGATGTCATTAAAGTGAACAACATAAGTGTGGTCAATTACACTGCCGACACTTAATTGATTGTGTCCTTGGATGGTGAATATGCGGACTCCCAAGAAACATTTCATAAGTGTATGCGTGAAATGGTGTCATGGCTGAGAAACAACGCTCTGCAATTTAATATTGACAGGTATATATGCTCATCAGAGGACTCAGTAAGGTACTACCACTATTGCCTCCTCAGTTTAGAGGCATAGTGGTTAGGAGTGTTGTCCTCAGCAGCCTGGATTACTGTATTGCTTGTCCTGCTGGAGTCCCTGAGTTATTTGATCTCGCAGCTCCAGAGTATCCAGGCAGTAGCAGCAAAGTTTGTCCTTATGACAACGTGTGGGTCCTCTACATCTCAGGCTTTAGCTGAGCTGCATTGGCTCCCGGTGAGACAAAGGATATTGTTCAAGTCCTTGTGCATTGCCTTTAGAGCGCTTCACGGACTTGGACCCAAACCGCTTCAGGCTAGGTTTGGATGGTGCCTACCTGCACGTAGCTTGCGTTCTTCGGCAGCTAATCCGGCTATCATTCCAAGGATCAAGAGATCTACAATAGGAGGACGAGCATTCGGCATAGCAGCTGCCCACTTATGGAATGGCTTTCCCGCCGGAATTGAGGCAAATACATGATCTGCTGTTGTTCGGAAGTTAAGACCTGGCTCTTTCCCAGAGTGTAACCAGCCAGCCGGTCAGCCTTTGCAGCTGATTTTTACCTCTTTTTACTGTGTCTCAGCGCCAGGATGCCCGTAGGGTTACAGCGTGCTTTCTAAGTGTAAAATACATACATATACATGTTGCTGTATGAAGGTGGCACACCACTGACAAATTGTTCATGTAGCAGGAAGGAAAGAGGGAGCTGAGGAGGAATATGGCAGGGACATAACTACTGTTGATATGCAGAGTACACAGAAAGAAATGATGGTTCTACTTTGCTTTTTTGTCCAAGTAGTTAATTTTAATTATCACTTCACTAGAGCACTGCACTGCACGCTATTAGCACCACTTTCTGATTAACAATCTGGCTAGAGTTTCTTTTGATATCCATATCCGCACCGTCAATTGATGGTTGGGTGGTGTTTGGACCGATTCATAAATCCCACATGATGAGATTCCGCCAGAAGGGTGGGCTGATGGGAATTTCTCAGCCAGATGTAACTCATTTTCTCTTTACATGAATCCTGTTGGTTCTTAGTCACTAGTACAGAAGTATACACAGTGGACCTGTCATCTCTGTTTATATTTTGATATCATTAGACTAGGGGAGTGAGATGTCAGGTCGTTAAATATATTCCCTTGCACCCTCTTACAAACATTTTTATTGGGTTCTACTTTGCGGCATTATGAGAGTCAGGAACAAGTACAGAAATCCGTGGCAGCAATGAAAAATGGTTTAGAGAAAACAGAGAATACAGTACCTGGTCCAGAGTCAGGGAAGTGATCCATTGCAACATGGGTGAAACATACAGCGATTCTTCTAAGTGAGGTAGTATGCAATAAATGATGGCATTTAAGCAAAATGTTACAAAAGTCCTCTTCATGATTGATGGAAAGGTGGAGTTTTATAGAATGGGAAAGAAAAGGTGAGTATCTGTGTATTAGGATTTCCACATTTTCCTGTGGGAATGAAGACCTGCAGGTTCACATAGAGAAGCACAAAGTCCACTGGCTATCTTTCCAGTGACATGCTCATGGTGGTCCTACATTACACTGTGAGTCATAAGGTGGTGCTGAAGGAGAAACCTCAATATGGAAATCAATGACTCTTTTGCTTTCCTCAAGTCATTGAATATCCCAAAAGAAAAAGTGAGAACGGGTAGAGGTCCAACGCGAACTTTCCTTGCTAGGTATCCCATCAACATTGTGGAATTCTACCAGTTTGAGGATATTGTATAGTAATGACATTTTCCTTTCATTAACCCCGAGGTGGCAAACATGATTCTAGGGTTTTTAAAGACTCTTGCAAAGTGAACTTGAGAGAGTATTAATACTTTTTTAAATCTGTTTAGTGATTTCACGATTCAAGAGAATTACAGTAAAGCATAGCAGAATATTTGGATTATTTACATCTCAACATGACAGCACATAATTAGTTCTAATGTTCTTAGTCCTGAAGAGCAAGGTGAATTGATATTTCAGAGATAGTGCGTTCTTTGACATGCATATTCATAGCAATAGACAACCTTTAAACTATAAGGAAAAGTGTTACTTCCTGTTGGATCCAATGTTTCACCCTGACCCCATTTCCCACTACTTTAATCTCTGGAGTAGATTATATAGTAGTGGATATTTATAAGGGGTGTTGTTGTTGCGATCGAGGAGGTGGGAGGAACAGGTCCTCATTGCATCTTCAGGTGGCTTCGCTCTGAACTACACTGCAAGAGTCTCTCTCCCTTGGCTAAGCCAACCCACCATGTAGGCCATTGTATTTGGTCAAGTCTTCTTTTCTTTTGTCCTGGGTTTTTCTAAAGGAAGCTAGTACCTTATCCCAAAGAGAAGCCAGCAGCCTTATGTGGACTCCTCAATTCTCTTCTCCTTGTAGCGCTATTGGGTATGGGAGTTACAGCTATGCTCTCACTTTTACCCACCTTTTTTTATGGTACTGCTGCCAGGAATGAGCATGAATCACTTAGTTGGTGTGAGTAAGTGGCGGTTGGGGGACCCATTATTGTTATTCATGCAGTTCTGAGTACAGATATGTGAATTCCCCCTCAAATACCTTCCAATACTTGAGCTTTACCCTTTGCTTTTCTTCCCTCTTTAGATCCTGGCTATGCTTCCCAATAGTCTTTATGCTGAGAAACATTTGTTTCTCTGTTGGTATTTGAATGGTGGACAGAAAAATATGGTTGTAGAAATGTTCTGAATGTTATGTTCTTGGCCTCGAAGAAGCATATGTTCTGTGGAGAATTTGATTTGTGTAGACGGTTCTTGGTCTCACACTTAATATTTTGATGTAATAATACTACTGAAACCTATGTTGGAGCTAGGCATGTCATCTCAGTCCCATAACTCCTGATTGTCAAAATTGAAACTCTTGATTCCATAATGCTAGAATCTTGTTTTCATCTTTTATACTTTGTATCACCTGTATTGAGTGTAATCTAGTTTCTATGTTTGTAATCGGCTAGCAGTTTAATGAATTATACCTGTTTTGGCTGGAGAGTTGCAAACCTACAGCCAGATTTATCAAGGTTTTGTATCACACTTGCGCCATGTAAGGGGGCGAGATTTATCAAACCATGCAAGACCATCTTGCATGGCCCTACAAGGGTTGATAGGTCTGGAGTAATGCAAGGCAGCACAAATCGCTGCATTTCGTTACTCTGTATCAGGAAGGCGTTCCATGGGTGGAGCGTGGGTGTTCCCATGCATCCGCCCTTGGAATTTGCAGCATTCCCAGATTTACCAGTGCTGGTAGATCTGAGAAATGCGTCAAAAAGCTACACCTAACCATGTGAGGTGCAACGTGGAGAAATTATTTTATTTCTCCTTGGTTTTTCCTCTTTCTGTGTGTGCTACATTCTGCAGCAGACGTGCAAAGAGGAAAAAGCTTCCCAAGATTGTTTTTGTGCAGGAAGGAGTTCCTTTCTGCACCAAAACAATCATGCCTACAATGCAAGCATGCTTGCACCATGAAGCAAGGGTCTCTGCATTGGCGAAGAGGAAAAAGCTTCCCAAGATTGTTTTTGTGCAGGAAGGAGTTCCTTTCTGCACCAAAACAATCATGCCTACAATGCAAGCATGCTTGCACCATGAAGCAAGGGTCTCTGCATTGGCGCTAGGCAGTCAAAGTGCACCAGCACTTGGAAAAGACAGGAATGCACCGTATAATGTTAAATACAGTGCTTGAATTTCTCTTTCTTCTAAAAATAGCTCAGCATTTGTGATCAGTTACTTATTGTAAACAGAATATATTCTTTGAAGGTTGGGTCCCTTATGTAGGCTCAAAAGGCAGTTGAGCTGTGGTCATTTGATAACCTTCTCATCATTTTATCATTTCGACAAACAAATACGTATGTTTTCTTGTTTTGGAGATCTGTTTCACGAGTCTCCAGACTAGTGAACTAGATGATAGGGATATGCTTCTGACCAGTAGATTGCTAGATTCCTAATGGATAGCTGAGGACTCGATTTTTTTTAATATGGAACTACTGCCTCATGACCTCACAATTACAGCACTTACAGTTGTTGGCAGCGGACTATAGAAAAGGAATACGGGCTTTCTTACCTAAACCCAATGGGGAGAGCTATGTATTATGTCATGAAAGATCTTCACATATTCTCCTTGATTGTATGTAACTTGCGCATGAGAGTGCTGGGTACATGTCAGGTGGGATAGCCTTGGTGGCTACCCCTGGATATACTTATTTCCTCTAATCGCTGAATGTTCCATAGTGTAAACTGGAAAGCAGCGCCTGGTGTATCCCCTCACTCTGCATGTCTTCCTGCTCTGTTCCTCTAAAACCATCTTTCCCCAACACCACCCCTTCTTAGAGTTTATTGAGAAATCATGATCATTTTCCTGTCTGACTTTGGCTATACATCCAGTAAGCTAGAAATCAAGGCTTTTTGTTGCATCAGAGGCCTCTTCCCAAATGATTTCCAGCAGGTCAACCGGTGGCCTGGCTGTATTAACACCCAAACAAAGGAATAATCAAAAATCAAGGCTGAGGTTGAAGGCTTTCTACAGCGCATTGGGATGCTCACCCTTTACCTGCATCTTGTGATTTGTATTGCTGGTGAAGAAGTCACCTGGAATGGAAAACAAACTCAGAATGAAAGTTTCAACTAGAACCAGTTGTGATGAAAACATGGCACACTTAAAAGAAAATGTGCTCTAGGTTCATTAATTGACCTAAAACATTTGATGGTTACCTTCAACCTGACTGGACAATTGCAAATGAGACAACTACCTCAGGACCAGATAAAAGCTACACCTGCAGCACATTCACTGATCACCTTTTAATTTAAGAATGTCTGTGCACCTGGGTAAAGGATGGCAAGCGCAGGAGACAGAGGGCCTCATTTATTAAAAGTGACGCATCGCTGCGTGAACACAGCGATGTGTCACTTTTCATTGCACCATCCTTGCGACATGCTGGATGCATCATATTTACAGTATGAAGCATCATGTCGCAGGGAGTTAGAGATACGTCGCAAAGTGGCGCAACTCCATCAATGAGTCATTTCACACGGGCAAGTCCCATTTCAAATGTGCCTGCGTCAGTCTTATGCCTGCTGTGAGGCAGGCATAAGATATTGACGCATTTGCGTCCTAGAAGTGATGCCGTGAAATCTCATATATTTCGCTGTGTGACTTCTACGAGGCTTACTTGCGTCAGAACGCCCACCCTGCATACATTATACCAGTGCAGGTATAATGTGGTGCAGGGGTTTACAAAGTGATGCTTCTACCTAAATGCTTCACTTTGTAAATATGACGCAACATGGCGCTTTTTTACGCTGATGGTGCATCACAAAATGTGACGCACTGGCAGCACAAAAGTGACGCAAGGGCTCATAAATAAGCCCCAAAATTCTTAACTATCTACATTTATGGTGTAAACACTGCTTTCTGCATCAGAAGGAGATAGGTGGCCTAGAGCACCTAGCCCGCAAGAGACCGAGTTATAGTTCTATCTGTCTATTCTGACATGAGGAACGTAGGGCTACTTAGCCACACAAAGACCGGAGACACAATCCCACCACCGAATCCAGTCCGGATGAATTGCTTGATGGTGCCGTAGTGTCACCATAATGGGGCAGATTTATGAAGGCCTTGCGCCGCCGGTGCGTCATTTTTAACATGGGAAAAAGTGACGCACCGGTGGCGCAAGCCCTTCATAAATCTGCCCCAATGTATTTAAGCTTAATGATATGTTAACCTGCAACACACTAAACCATTATTTACATGTGTGAATCATACGTTTCAATTAACTATGGGTAGAATGTGTGCAGCTTCAACAATGGCATGAGTGGGCCTAGGTGTCCCCTAAAAATAAACATTGCGTTTTTGCTTGATGTGTATAACTTTCTTTCTGTTTCAGTCAGCATGTTCTTGTTAAACTTGTTATTCTTAGTTTACAGTTTGAAGTTCATAGTGCAGCAAGTAACAGGTGTGAACGATTATTCACAGCACCTGCATGGGTTGGGCGACAGAGGAGGTGAACACTCCTTTGTGAGATAGCATGCAGGCCGTGATGATGGAAGAATATGGTATTTTACTGTATGTGACAAGAAGTCTGACACCAAGTACATCAGGAACACAGATTTTGATTGGCTCCTATTTGGTGGAAATCTCTAGAATGTATCACTTTGATTTAATTTCATGTTTTCACTGTGTGAACTGAAGGGCATATTACCAACAACTAGCGATAATTATCGCTATGTTGGTTTAGCGGCGATATTTTTATCGCCGAGCTGCGGCGATTTTTATCGCTTAGGAAACTTGCTATTATCAAGGTATATCTCCTAAGCGATAAAAATCAGCCGAAATGCATGAATATCGCTGAAAAGGCAGCGATATTCATGCATTACCGAGCTAATGCTCTTAGCCATGTTATCCACCTACCATTGGATAACATGGCTAAGAACTGCTCAGGGGCAGGTGTTAGCTTTTGGAGATATTCGCGCTTAGCGCGAATATCTCCAAAAGTTGGTAATAGGAGATAGCGATGTTAGCGACTGTTTCCAGTCGCTAACATCTTGGCACGCCCACTTTGCATGTCATTAGTGATAAATATCACTGACATGCAAAGCGGGGCCCAAGATGGTCGCTATCTTCTACTAGCTGTCACTAACTGGTGTTAGCGACAGCTAGGTAATAGGGAGATCATTTTATCTCCGCTTTCTTGCCTTTTAAAGCCAAAAAAGCGGAGATAAACCCCCTTGATAATATGCCCCTGAGTTAGTTAGGAGACTTCACCCTGTCCCCCATTGCAGGCCGACGTTCTCTCTCTCTCTCTCTCTCTCTTGAGACCCAATACTCCTTATATTTCTGCTTATGAACTTACTTTCTAGATCAAATGCATGTCCCCTTTTCTTGATTGGAACCTTCATGTGGTTCAATTTGATAGTCTACGCCCGCTGACACCTGCTGCTTATGAATTCCCCTACTTAAACTGCCACATTATATCAGCATTGGGTATTTCCCTTAAGGGATAACTAAATCTTTATGTAATTAAATTATGTCTTTAAATAACTGAACTTTGTAGTACTTATTTGACTTTCCTAGCTGATTTACGACCGTGCTGTAACCAGGTGCCTATTGATCTGAAATTGAATTTACTCATTTGAAATTGCAACTTTACTAATTTGTTCATAAAACTTTATGGTTTACAAATTCACTCCTCTCTTTTTATGGTGGAGCAAATTATGCTTCACTGTGACTGAAATGTTCAAATAGATGACTGTAAGCCTCAGTTCGATATCACGGGCCATCCGAGAAAGTGCAGTGCGGACTGGAAACAGCACCCAGTTTGCGCTTTGCTAGTACCATCCTTATCTTCTTATGCTATCATCAATTTGCATGACACAGTCCACAAGTTTCCTGCTGAAGGTGAGATAACAATAAAGCCTACCCTAGAGCACTAGTCTCCCATCATCCATTACCACTTGCAGGACACCTAGGGCCAGATTGATTATTGGATTGCATTGCCCTTACATCATGCAGTATGTCACAATGGCAACACAATCCTTAAATCAGATTTACCAAGCAACACAAGGCCACCTTGAATGGCCCTGCAAGGCTTGGTAAATCTGTAGTAAAAGAAGGCAGCTCAAGTTGCTGCCCTGTGTTACTTCTCCCTTGGAAGGCGTTACATGGGTGAAACCTGTGTGTTCCCAGATATCCACTCATGGATTTTGGCACATTCTCAGATTTACCCAGACTGGTAAGCCAGGGAATGTGCCAACATTCTATACCTTCCTGAAAGAGGTGCAAAGAGAAGAATCTTTATTACTCCTGCTGTTTCCTCTTTCTAAGTGTGCTGCATTGTGTAGCACACTTGGAAAGATGAAAAAGCCTCTAAGAATTATTGTTGTCCAGGAAGGTGAGCCTTTCGGCACAAAAACAATCCTGTCTGCAACACAATCACCCTTGCACCATGATGCAAATGGGCCCGCATTGGTGCTAGGCTGCAATGACTGTGCCAACTCAAGGAGAGAGTAGTCCAGCCATTGTTTTGATATAGCTGGCCTTTAATGAACTGAAAGGCCCATTCAGAGAGACAATGATCTCAAACATTCCCATCTGTTCTGCAAATGCGATAATTGTACTGCACTGTACCTCAAAACAAGCAACACGCGACTTTGACACACAATTGTATCCGCTCACACCTCCACACCAATAACAGCAGCCCTCACTTAGGCTTTCGGTTGCCAATCATAAATAAAACAAGAATTAAGAAAAGAAAACAAACAAAAAGCAGATCACTTTATATTTCTAAAACAGTGGAACATGACTCCAAATGAAAATGTAACCTAACTAGCAAATTGCAAATTAATTCCAAATCTCCCTTTGGTTTGTTTTTGGTTGATTCACAAATCACTGCAAAATAAGATTTCAAGTTGTAATCCACCTGATTCAGATCTGTGGGTTGGTGTGGGTGGGGGCGTTAAATTCACCCTCCTTTAGCAAGTCATAACATAAAATGAATGCATAATTTGAAAACACAAACTGACAAGTGAATAACAAATCACCTTGGCAAAGAAAATGCCAACGCTACAAGCAAATTGAGCTGTCAAGATGAATAGCAATCTATGACGTTAAATGAAAACTCACCTCTGAAAATCTAGTGTTTATAGGACACTGTAGGCATGCATTTCACCAGCTCAAATAAAAATACAATTGAAATACAAACACCAATTGTGGATGCACTTTTAAAAACATGAAATGGAAACTGTGCATGAGATAACACAGTCACACATGCTGAACCCCATTAAGAAAGGTTGTAAGAAAGTTGAAAGGTAATCGTAGCTCAAACTGAGCTTACGTCTAAGGGGCTAATACGCCTGACACTATCTCGGTACTAGGGGTGACCGACATATGGAAACTGTGCTGCAAACCGTGCATCATAATCCCAAGGGACGAAAGGCATGCTCTTTGGGATTACGAGCCGGTTCCGACTGCCCGATGGGCTCCTTGAGTCTTTCGGAAGCCAGCCGGAATGACCTGCCGGTTTACTTTCCGTCCTCCAGCATTGTAATGCAGCGGTCAGAAAGTAAACTGAGGGGCTGATTACGATGCGGCCCGGAAGGCGCCGACCATTGGTCGGAGCCTTTATGGGCCGCAGCGTAATTGGTGCCTAAGTGTAGGTTTTGATTGCAGGCTGATTGTCGTATATTACAGTGCCACTCATGCAGTATCAGTATATACGCTTTGCATATATTGTGTGCCAAAGTGGATGGTATTCAAGTACACGAGTAACAATAATGATAATCTTTCATAAGGGTGATTCATATCACACTTTTGCTGTTTCTGAGCAATGTAGATAACAGAATACATTAAACCCTCAAGCCCACTTTCCTAAACCTAACTCTGCAAGGCTTTCATTCTGCGAAATTCACACGTGCAATAGTTAGTAAAATGCCCCTACTAAATTATTTCAACTTTCCAGCGAGATGTAATTAAAATGGTTATGTGTAACTGAAGAGCAAACTGAGAAGCAGTTGGTATTGTTATATGTAAGAATGCACATTAAAAGAATATGTTAAGTAAAGTCAAATGTTAGAAGTTATTATTGGGAAGCAGATTGTATTGTTAAGTGTAACTGAAGAGCAAACTGAGTAGCAGTTGGTATTGTCATATGTACGAATGCACATTAAAAGAATGTGTTAAGTAAAGTCAAATGTTAGAAGTTATTATTGGGAAGCAGATTATATTTTTTAAGAGAAGCAAGGTAGTGTGCACAATGCACATATTTGGGAAGAGGGGATTTCGTCTCAGCAGATAGACAGTGTTTTGTAAAAGAATGTTATTGAATACCCTCAATGACTTGGATTGCAAACATCTTTAATTATTATTTTATTGAAATGCTATGCATTCCATTTCAGACAGAGCCCTATAGTATTCTGATTTTTAAAATAGCAGTCCAAGGCATCAAGAATGAAACAAAAGTAACTTCTCACACGGGGTTTCCTCACCAGCGGCTGCATTGCAGAAAGTACCCTGGGGTGTGTGTTGCCATTGCGTCACCCTGTGTGACACCTGGGCAATGCAATCCTTTGATAAACTTGGGCCTTGGTACGCTGTGGTGAGTCAAAACTTAGTAAATCTGCCCATTATTTTAGGTGACTAGTTTTCTGAGTAAACCTCATTAGTCCATCATTGACGCTGTGTGTGCCTGTTTAAATCCATCTTTCTGTCTGGTGTGCAGTCTAAATATCGAGTTTTTTTATCGACTGGACAGAATATCGAATAAGGAATATCGAGATGGCAGTAATATCGAGGTGAGAAATATGGAGGTATGTTTTATCGATTTAAAAAATATATATATATTGAAGTGAGAAATATCGAGTAGTTAATATCGAGTGTTTAAAACGTCGTTATTTTTTGTTAGTTAAAAATATCAAAAGTTTAAATATAGAGTGTTAGAATATCGAAAGAAAAAACTATAGAGTGTTAGAATATCGAAAGCAAAAATATAGAGTGTTAGAATATCGATGTTTGGTATATAGATTGTTAATAATGTTGAAAAATGTAGCTGTTAGTAAAAAATAAATATGTTTGTTAATTGATAAAATTAAATATGTATATTTTTTAATGAATTTTTTATAATTTTTTTAATATTTTAAATATTTAAAAAATATGTATAATACATTTTAGGAGCGGGATGTGGGTTTTTAGGGGAATAGGGTGGGGAGTGTTTTAATAATGTGAATTTGGAATTTATATATTTTAAAAAATTTTAAATGTCAATTTTTTTTAAATATCTTAAAAAATGTATGATACATTTTAGGAGCGGAATGTGGGTTTTTAGGGGAATAGGGTGAGGAGTATTTTAATAATGTTAATTTGGAATTTATATTTTTTATATTTTAATTTTTTATTAATTTTCTAAATTATTTTTACAAATGTTTAATAAATTTTAGGAGCGGGATGTGGGTTTTTAGGGGGATAGGGTGTGGAGTGTTTTAAAAATTTGAAAGAGAATTTTCTTTTTTTTTTACAAATTCAATTTTTTTTATTTTTTAAATAAAATGTATATTAAATTATAGGAGTGGGATGTATTTTTTTAAAGGAACATAGGTGGTTAGTGTGTTAAAATATGTATTTTTTAAATTTAAAATTTAAAATTAATTTTTTTTTTTTATTTAAAAAAAATGTGGGTTATTTGTGTGCTATTTATGTTTTTAGGTGTTTAGGGTGTGTATTTTTTTTTATTTGAAATATAATTTTAAATTACAAAAATTTGAGAAATTTAAATTTTGGAAATGTTATTTTTATTATTAAATAAAATATGTTTTTGTAAATATTTGTAAAAAATATTTTAAAATATTTAATTTTGATATTTATTTGGGGTGTTTTGTGTGTTTCTGTTGGAATAGTGTTATTTTTTAAAATAGAAATTTAAATTTACTTATTGAATCTATAAAAAATTAAATTTTTTAAAGAAATTTTAAATTTTAAAAATGTTGAAATACAAAAATCATTTGAATGTAAATAATGTTTTATGTTTGTAAGAATTGTGTTATAATTAAAAAAAATTGGATGTAAGAGGTATGTATTGTTTATGGAGGTTCGTTATATGTGTTTATTGTATTTACTTTTTTAGAGTGTATAGTTGGTGGAGTGGGAATAGTAAATTATATGTGTCTTGCGTCCAGCAACTTCCCTGACTTTATACTTGATGGAGTGGGAATAGTAAATTATATGGGTTGGCTGTCCAGCACCTTCCCTGACTGTATACTTGGTGGAGTGGGAATAGTAAATATATGGGTTTTGTGTCCAGCACCTTCCCTGACTTTATACTTGGTGGAGTGGCAATAGTAAATTATATGGGTTTAGTGTCCAGCACCTTCTTAAAGTTTATATTTGGTGAATTGGGAATAGTAAATTATATGGGTTTAGTGTCCAGCATCTTCCCTGACTGTATACTGAATTGGGAATAGTGATTTATATGGTATGATTGTCCAGCATTTTGTGATAGTAAAATATTTAATTTTGATATTTATTTAGGGTGTTTTGTGTGTTTCTGGTGGAATAGTGTTATTTTTTTAAATAGAAATTTAAATGTACTTATTAAATCTATAAAAAATTTCATTTTTTAAAGAAGTTTTACATTTTAAAAATGTTGAAATACAAAAATCATTTAAATGTAAATATTGTTTTATGTTTGTAAGAATTGTGTTATAATTTTTTTTAAAAGTTTGTGGTAATAGGTATGTATTGTTTATGGAGGTTCGTTATATGTGTTTATTGTATTTACTTTTTTAGAGTGTATAGTTGGTGGAGTGGGAATAGTAAATTATATGTGTTTTGTGTCCAGCAACTTCCCTGACTTTATACTTGGTGGAGTGGGAATAGTAAATTATATGGGTTGACTGCCCAGCACCTTCCCTGACTGTATACTTGATGGAGTGGGAATAGTAAATTATATGTGTTGACTGTCCAGCACCTTCCCTGACTGTATACTTGGTGGAGTGGGAATAGTAAATTATGTGGGTTGACTGTCCAGCACCTTCCCTGACTTTATACTTGGTGGAGTGGGAATAGTAAATTATATGGGTTTTGTGTCCAGCACCTTCCCTGAGTTTTTATTTGGTGGAGTGGGAATAGTAAATTGCATGGGTTGATTGTCCAGCACCTTCCCTGACTGTATACTTGATGGAGTGGGAATAGTAAATTATATGGGTTTTGTGTCCAGCACCTTCGCTGACTTTATACTTGGTGGAGTGAGAATAGTAAATTATATGGGTTTTGTGTCCAGCACCTTCCCTGACTGTATAGTTGGTGGAGTGGGAATAGTAAATTATATGGGTTGACTGTCCAGCACCTTCCCTGACTTTATACTTGATAGAGTGGGAATAGTAAATTGTATGGGTTGACTGTCCAGCACCTTCCCTGACTGTATAGTTGGTGGAGTGGGAATAGTAAATTATATGGATTGACTGTCCAGCACCTTCCCTGACTTTATACTTGGTGGAGTGGGAATACTAAATTATATGGGTTTTGTGTCCAGTACCTTCCCTGAGTTTATACTTGGTGGAGTGGATATAGTAAATTATATGGGGTTTTTTGTCCAGCACCTTCCCTGACTGTATACTTGGTGGAGTGGGAATAGTAAATTATATGGGTTGACTGTCCAGCACCTTCCCTGACTGTATACTTGGTGGAGTGGGAATAGTAAATTATATGGGTTTTGTATCCAGCACCTTCCCTGACTTTATACTTGGTGGAGTGGGAATAGTAAATTATATGGATTTAGTGTCCAGCACCTTCTTTAAGTTTATATTTGGTGTATTTTTTTAAATAAAGTATTATTATTAATACATAAAATATTAATAATAATAATTTTTACAGAGATAAAGTAATTTTACACAGGTAATGTTTTTAGGTAAATTATTTGTACATACAAAGAGTAAATATTAGTAACATGTATTACAGTTTTTTATATTCATACAATCATGTAAGTAATTTTTATTAAAGTAAAAGTTTGTTTAATTATTATAAAGTAATTGAAAATAACATATAGGACATTGTAAATAATTTTTATAACATTTAAAAAAAAAAATGTAATTGAAAAAAATACAATAGTTAGATAATATTGATTGAAATATGTGTAAAATAATTTTAGACGGTCATTTAATATTAATATGAGTGAGACTATTTGTTTGTTGGGGACTATTTTGTAACCGCTTTATGTTATTTTGGGTCATTTCGACGTGGAAGAGCTCGCGGTTGGAGGCTGCTTCGAGTGTGGAAGGGTAAGTTTAATTTTAAGTAGTTTATTTAAGTTAGATGTATAGTTTGAGTGTTTGTGGAGTGTGTATAGGTTTTCTAGTGTTGGGTAGTTGTAGGATGTGTGTGTTTTAGGCGGTAGTTATGGTTTTCGTTTTGGTTCCGGTTTACTCGATTTGGGCTTACTATGCTGAGGTAGGACTAGGGTTAGAAATGTTAATTTAATGATATGTATAATGTTTGATAATGTTTTAAATGTATGTTTGGGTGTATTGTGTGTGGGTGGGTATGTTTTTTTTACTATTTTACAGGTACTTCGCTAGGATGTCATTTTTGGGAGAAGATTGCATTTATTTTAGAAAGAAGTGTGTCGATTATTATTTATTCTTTTTTAGACACACTTTCTTACATTTTCGCGTTTCAAGGAGCGTTTCTTTATTTTTTTAAATATTTTCGGGTTTTTAATGGTTTATCTTTGGATCGATTATGGAGAAGATTCGTTATGGATGTGTTTTTAATTTTTATTTTTACATTTCGTTTCCTTGGAGCGTTTTTTAAGATTTTGGTAACTATTTTCGGGTTTTTAAGGGTTTTCGACTGGATGGTATTGGAGAAGAATGTTTTTGGATTTGGTGGCATTTTTTCATGGGTTCCTTTAGATTGTTTGGATGGATTACTACTATGGAAGGATTTCTTTCGTTACAAAGGTTTGTCTTCAGCAACAAAGTGAGTAAGTTTTCTTCATTTATTTTTTGGGTGGGATTGTCATTTTATTTGTTTAATTATTGTACGTGATATGTTAGAAATTATAAGAAAAATGTTCAGATATATTTAAATAAATGTATTAAATATATTTGAAAATTTTGTTACAGTTTCTAACATGTATTTAAAATATATATTTTGGGGTCGATTCCGATTCGGGAAAAAAATCATCCGCACGATTCTTTTCCTGAGCCGTCTCCGTACGAATCGTGAACATGCCGTATGAACCGACGAGTACGATCCGGACTGGGGGATGAGGACGCGATTTGTACGGTCCACGTCAGGTAAGGGTGATTCTTACGGAAAAGCACACATTCACATATACACCGTATGGTGCGTACACCCCATGATCGCAGGGGTACGGTGCGTACCCCTGCGATCATGGGGTCTACGCACCGTACCCCGCGATCGCAGGGTGTACGCACCGTATACCCAGCGAACATTGGGTACGGTGCGTACACCCTGCGATTGCGGGGAACGGTGCGTACACCCCATGAACACAGGGGTACGCACCGTACCCCTGAAATCATGTGGTGTATATACCGTACCCGGGGGGGACTGTTCCGTACCTGTTTCAGGGCGAACTCTGCTTTTACGGCTGTTTTCAGCTCCCTTAGAAAAAGGGTCGTACAGTGCGTACCCGACATGAATCGTACAGATGTCGCGTACAGCGGGTTCTGAGGGAGAATCGTACGGGGATTTGATTTGTACGGTCTCTGTACCATTCATACGGAGTCCAGCTCCTGGTACGAATGGTACTTCGTCGTACGTACGGGGGACGTTGCACGGTACTATTTGTATGGGAAAAACGCTCCGAACGGCTATTCGTAGCAGTTTTTTCCGAATCGGAATCGGCCCCTGAATGTTTAATGTTTGCTCAGTATAGGTATGTTAAATATGTTTAAAGTATTGTTTTTGCTATCATAGACAGATATTGTAGGCCTCTGGTAGTTGGGTATAGGGTTACCTGGTCTTGTAAGGTATTGTACATTTTTCTAGTTTGTTTAGTTAGCTTAGGGCCAATTAGTCTTACATATTGCTCCATTCGGAGTTCTTGGTAGCTTTGCTCTTTTTGTAATGCTTGAAGGAGTGTATGTCGTGTGGGGGTACCTCTGCCTGCACTTGCTTGGAAAGCATTGTGCCATCCTTCAACAGCGTTGTTGCTTTTAGCCTGTTTACTTAGGGTACTTAGGTAGACGTTCCACAAGGGAATTTGAATGTTTTGGTTGCCTTCTGTGTCCTTATCTGTGTAGCCTTCCTACCCATGTGTCCTCGAAGTAATCTAACAGAGGGCTTAGTTTTGTTTCGTTTTTTATATAATAGGGGCTGTCTATTAGTAGCTTGTAATGTTCTGCTACGTCTGTAACAGGAACGTAGGCTAGCGCAATTAGTTTTTTACCTGGTAGGCAAAAGTGCTGTCATTACAGTATTGGGAGCTCAGGGCAGATTTATGTATATGTTTCCATATACATTGGTTAAAATGGCAGTAGCAACCTTGGATTGCTGTGTGAGGGTAGGTCTTTAGAATTGCATTTATAATTGCTTTTTCAAAGTCTATGATAATTTTTGGGAGAAAGTAATTATTTGTTTGTTCTGTTATTTTATTGAGTAGCTCAACATAGGTTGTTTGCTGTTTGTTGGGTAGTAGGGTATATATGAAAGGAATATTGCAGTTCTGATAGTGTCCATGGATGGTGTATAATTGATTAAAAGGTTTTGGGCATACTGAGAATGTACCATCCATCATCCATGTTTCGCATTGGTGTAATTTCAACATGTTGTCTGCTGTAGCAAACATTATAATTCTTTTTTTATTAGATGCATTGTCGTATAGAATGAAAGGTTCCTCATTATGAGTTATTCTCAGTTCAGTTGGAATTTGCACTTGCTCAGAGGTTTTTGGGGCAGGTGGAGTAGCCGCAGTTAATCTTTTTTGCCTAGCTATTGTCCTTTATAGAGATTCAATGGAAGGGAGTTGGCTTGATGCATGTTGGGGGAGAACTTTTAAGTGTTCTTTAGGATAGTTGTAGTAGGGAGGTCTGTGCTAGTGCTTGCTTCTTTTAGTGAGTCAAGCATTTGTCTAATTTCTAACTGTGTCATGTTGGGAGGGTGGTTATGTTCTGTTGTATTTGTTACAGTTTCCTGTGTTATTGCTCGACCATAACATTTATTACTGTAGTATTTGCTGCATTTCCAAAACACTTTCATTTCATGCTGTTTTTCCTGGGTATATGTATAGCCCATATAACAAAGTAGCATTTTGCCTTTCTGTGAACTTACAAATTTGGCTCCTTCAGTCATTTTTCTTTTTTCTTTCTACAGTAAATAAATGTTGCATAGAGATATTTCGGCCCCCATTAAAAGTCCGCCCGCCATCCCATCGGTAAAAGGGCCCGCCCGCCTTAAGGGCGGGGGTCCTGATGTTTGCATTATGATGCGCCCGCCACACTGGCGGGCGCATCCCTCATGCTAAAAATGTATGCATGCATTTGCATACACGAAGCGGCAGGCACCGCGCAGTGCCTGCTGCTTTGTGTACCCCCCATGTGCACCCCCACCCCTCCTTCACTCTGGGGGCCCGCAGGGGGCACCCAGACTGAAGACTGCATGCCTTTCCATGGCGGCATCGCCGCCACGGAAAGGCATCTCTTTTGGCCCATACTAATATGGCTGGCGGTGTATATGAGACACCGCCACCATATTAATCCTTTTCCGCAAGGCGACCAGGGCGGAAAAGCAGCGGACGGTCTTTCCGTCCGCTGCGGTCCCCCCGCCATACTAATATGGTGGGGGGGAAATCAGTTGCGGATGTCGGGCGGATTGCCCCCGCCAGGCCGGCGGTGGCTACCGCCAGCCTGGCGGGGGCAATCCGCCCGACATCCTAATGGGCCCCTTAGTATTGTTTTACGTTCATTATTTGCATTAGTAACATTTACACAGGATATGTACCTGTTTCTTGGTTGTTTGGAGGCCTGTGCTGTGTGTTTGGATGCTTTACTTCTCTTTATTTTGTCGATGGTTCTGTTGGGAAAAGAAAAATGAGATTTATTGTATATGTTTTGTTTTGTATTATTGGATTTCTTTCCCTATGGACGTTTTCTTGCTAGTTTTTCTTTTAAAAGTTGTCTCTGTTATTTTAGTTTATATACTTACTTTTGTTTTAGAGTTGATAGAGTTGTAAAAGTTGGGCTTTTTTTCGGCTATTTTTATATATCTGCAAGACATGGTAAGAAGGAAAGAAAATGATGCAGTTATTGTTGTTTAATTTTAAATTTTTAGTTTTTAGTACTAAGTTTAGTAGTTAATATAAGGTAGTGGTAATTACTTTTCTTTTGTATATCCTTTTTTCGATTGTAGCAACTTTCTGTTCTGGTGAAAATTTTTCCAGGGTTTCCCCTTCTTCACGTTTTGTGGCGCAAAGTGTTATCTAATTGTGTCTTATCTTTCTTTCCATAGTGTTTCTATAATGTGTTGTTGTTTTGATTGGTTTGCCTAATTTTTTCGTGTTTTTTATTGGTTGCTTGAGAGTGTTTGAATTTTTTGGGGAGTTATGTGGTTTATATGGAAGACGCCAATTATTGTTTTTTTTTCTCTTGAAGCCTTTTTCTTTCTTTCTTTTTTTATAATTGTTTTATAGTGTGAGATTTATAATGTTTTATATGTTAATATGATGCAAATGTATTGTATTTTCAAAATGTTATTTTTTACCAAATTTGTGATGTTTATTTATTCAGTGATTATAGTATGTTTAATTTTATATAAGTATGGTGATTTATGTTATCATTTACCATGTTTTTTCCGTGATATATTTTGTTTTTTATGATGTATAGAGAAGTCGATACATTTATTTTGTGATATTTTAGTTTCTATATATTTTTTTCAATATTTTTGCTTATGTCTTTATATGTGGTGAAAGTCGATATATATTTTTTGCGATATTTTTTTGGGTCGATAATGTTGTTGTGGATTGTTTTTAGTTGCGATATTGTGGAGTCGATATTTGTGTAGTTTCTTGTTTAAGTATTGGTAGTCGATATTTTTGTAGTCGATAATTTTACTTCGATATTTTAAGTACTTGATATTCGGTCTGTCGCTATTGTTTCAGTGATCCCTTTCTGTCTATATGTTTATGCAGTTCAGACCGATTCACAAAGGTAAATTTAGACCTGCAATCAATTTTAGACCTGAAGTCTAGCTTTAGACCTGAAGTCTAAGTTTAGACCTGAAGTTTAAGTTTAGACCTAACGTCTACCTTTAGACCTGAAGCCTAAGTTAAGACCTGAAGTCGCCGGGCCCGATTCACCAAGGTAAACTTAGGGCCCGATTACGAAATTGGTAGTCCAACAGCCGGACCATTGTTGCGGCAGTCAGGAGAATGCAGCCAAGCCAGCGGCGTCCTGATCGCCACATAATAATTTTACCGCAGGGCTGCCGGTTTTGTGTCAGCTGTCCCACGTCACCAGCATGCTTAAGCTCATAGAAAGCATGAAGCATAGGCCGCTGATGTGTCAGCTCCACTTGCACGTCAGGTGTACTGTCAACCATGCACCATGTTGTGCATGGCACACAGTGCCCGCACAACAGTGCAACAAGAGGAGGTACAACATATGCCCCCATACACTTTGCCCAATGGGCAAAATCATCCTGTTGGGGGCCCCTTCCCTACCATTCTGCCAACCTTTAATTGCGGGGTCCCCATCATAAAAAGGTCAGAGAAAAGGCAGGTTGTGATTTGGACAGCGGTGCCGCCATCCACTTTGCCTCCCATCCCCACCACTTTCCCAACCACTGCGGGATCCAGGATCTTGGTGGTGGTAGCGGTCTTGTGGCAGTCTGCCCGTCATGGTCATAATTGAGCGGTGAGACCGTCGAGGAGGCGGGTGTAGGTCCAACAAAGTGAGTACTGTGGTCTTCTGACAGCCGTACTCATAATCAGACCCTTACACCTAGGTCTAAGTTTACCACTTTTTGGTATTGACAAAGGTAAGTTACCACTAGTAACTTTACCACAAGTAATTTGACCACTAGTAAGTTTACTAGTACTAAAGTTACTAGTATTAACTTACCTTTGTAAATACCAAAAAATAGTAAACTTAGACATAATTAGTTAGCTTAGACTTAAGTCTAAGTTTACTACTTTTTTGTATTTACAAAGGTAAGTAACTACTAGTAACTTTTCTACTGGTAATTTTACTATTAGTAAGTTTACTAGCAGTAACTTGCCTTTTTGAATACCAAAAAGTAGTAAAATTAGATGTAAGTAGTAAACTTAGATTTAAGTCTAACTTTACAACTTATTGGTATTCACAAAGGTAAGTTACTACTAGTAACTTTACTACTAGTAATTTTACTAGTAGCAACTTCACTACTTCTAACTTCTTTGCTAATAACTTTACTAGTAGTAGAATTACTAGCAGTAACCTATCTTATGGCATACCAAAAGAGTAGTGAACTTAGACTGAACACTAAGTTTATCTCTGTGAATTGGGCCCGCAGTTTAGACTTCAAGTCTAAACTTATACTTCAGGTCTAAACTTAGGGCCCGAGTCACAAAAGAACTTACCAATGGTAACGTATTCGGACTTGTGGAAAAAAAACTCTGCACTTGGGCAAAATCCCCGCACTGAGTACTGCAGTGCAGAAAATCTATTTAAAGCATGGAGATTCTGCCACAGACTGCAGAGACTCCACACTCATCACTTTACAAGTCGTTAGTCTCTTTGTGAAACGGGCCCTTAGACTTCATGTCTAACCTTATATTTCAGGTCTAAACTTAGGGTCTCATTTACAAGAGGCCTGCCCCGACAGAGTGTCACTTTTTTTGACGCTCCGTTGGTGCAAAGTGCAGACCTATATCTACAATGGATCACTGAAATAATATCGACTGACAAAATATCGACTAGCAAAAATATCGAGGAAAAAATATCTACAGACAAAATATCGAGTTTGTATCTACAAACAGGTAAGTATAAAAATATCGAGTACAAAATATCGTTTACAAAAATATAGTTTTAAAAAATATCGACTTTATTAAAAACAGTGTTAAATTAAATTTAAATTAAACATTAATTACTAAAATATACTTAAAAATACTTAAATGATCTTATAATAATTAAATAATTAATGAAAGTTATAAAAAAAATTACAATCATATTTGTTAAAACATATATATATATTAACATAATATAATTAAATAATATCCAATATTTTTACCGTACGATAGCATAAGTGTAAAAAATGCTATTCCCACTCCACAGAGTGCAACTGTAGGGAAAGCGTTGTATAGCGTAGGGGTAAAAATTACTATTCCCACTCCAGTGGGTGCAACAGTGAGGAAAGCGTTGGATAGCGTAGGGGTAAAAATTACTATTCCCACTCCAGTGGGTGCAACAGTAGGGAAAGCGTTGGATAGCGTAGGGGTTAAAATTACTATTCCCACTCCAGTGAGTGCAACAGTAGGGAAAGTGTTGGATAGCGTAGGGGTAAAAATTACTATTCCCACTCCAGTGGGTGCAACAGTAGGGAGAGTGTTGGATAGCGTAGGGGTAAAAAATACTATTCCCACTCCAGTGGGTGCAACAGTAGGGAAAGCGTTGGATAGCGTAGGGGTAAAAATTACTATTCCCACTCCAAAGAGTGCAACAGTAGGGAAAGCGTTGGATAGCGTAGGGCTTTAAATTACTATTCCCACTCCAAAGAGTGCAACAGGAGAAAAAACTTTGGATAGCGTAGAGGTAAAAATTGCTATTCCCACTCCAGTGAGTGCAACAGTAGGGAAAACGTTGGATAGCGTAGGGGTAAAAATTACTATTCCCACTCCAAATAGTGCAACAGTAGGGAAAGCGTTGGATAGCGTAGGGGTTACAATTACTATTCCCACTCCAGTGGGTGCAACAGTAGGGAAAGTGTTGGAGGGCGTAGGGGTAAAAAATACTATTCCCACTCCAGTGGGTGCAACAGTAGGGAAAGCGTTGGATAGCGTAGGGGTAAAAATTACTATTCCCACTCCAAGAGTGCAACAGTAGGGAAAGCGTTGGATAGCGTAGGGCTTTAAATTACTATTCCCACTCCAAAGAGTGCAACAGTAGAGAAAGCGTTGGATAGCGTAGAGGTAAAAATTACTATTCCCACTCCAGTGATTGCAACAGTAGGGAAAACGTTGGATAGCATAGGGGTAAAAATTACTATTCCCACTCCAAATAGTGCAACAGTAGGGAAAGCGTTGGATAGCGTAGGGGTTAAAATTACTGTTCCCACTCCAAAGAGTGCAACAGTAGGGAAAGCGTTGGATAGCTAAGGGGTAAAAATTACTATTCCCACTCCAAAGAGTGCAACAGTAGGGAAAGCATTGGATAGCGTAGGGGGTTAAATTACTATTCCCACTCCAAAGAGTGCAACAGTAGGGGAAGCGTTGGATAGCGTAGAGGTAAAAATTACTATTCCCACTCCAGTGGGTGCAACAGTAGGGAAAGCGTTGGATAGCGTAGGGGTTAAAATTACTATTCCCACTCCAAAGAGTGCAACAGTAGGGAAAGCGTTGGACAGCGTAGAGGTAAAAATTACTATTCCCACTCCAGTGGGTGCAACAGTAGGGAAAGCGTTGGATAGCGTAGGGGTAAAAATTACTATTCCCACTCCAGTAGGTGCAACAGTAGGGAAATTAAATACTTCATATATTATTTCAATAAATATAAATTAATATCTATCAAAAATTAATTAAAAGTAATTACGAATTTAATATAATATAATAATTAATCAATTAAAATTACAAATGTATTACACATTAACAATTAATAATTTCACATTTAAAAATTAATTTACAATAAATTCTAATTAAATACCATTAAAAAATTGTTTTATTTAATTAATTATAAATAAATTACTTCCCATCCTATTCCCCTATAAACCCACAACCCACTACAGAAAATAAATGATTAAATTAACATAATTAGCAATTAATCAATTAAATAAAATTAATTAGCAATTCTAATTTAATTATTTACCCATATAAAATTAATTAACACTTAATTCTAAAACAATACCAATAAATATGTTAGCATATTTAATTAATTATAAATAAATTACTTGCCACCCAATTCCCCTATAAACCCACAACCCGCTACAGAAAATAAATTAGTAAAATTAACATAATTAGCAATTAATCAATTAATTAAAATTAATTGCCAATTAAAAGTTAATTAATTACCAAATATAAATTAATTAACAATTAAAATAAATAACAATAAATAAATTTACATATTTAATTAATTATAATTAAATTACTTCCCACCCTATTCCCCTATAAACGCACAACCCGCTACAGAATTAAATTACGCAAAAATTAAAAAATTTAAATTTCATTAATTAAAATTATTTATAACATAAATACACACTTTTAACACACATAACATAAAAATCACTATAAAAAATTCAATATTATCAAAAATTCGATAATTTTAATAAACTATATTATATACTTCGATATTTTCAATGTCTATATTTTTAACATTCGATATTACATTACTTACCTTAATAACGATAATTTTGATGTCTATATTCTGTCCAGTCGATATTTTGTCCATTCGATATTTAAAACTCGATATTGTGTCCAGTCGATATTTTGTAGTCGATATTTTGACTGTTTACCATCTACAAGGTCAATTAAAAGCCACTTTGCGCGGCTTTTCATAGCTTCGTAGATTTGGTGTAAGGCAACACAGCACCAGTCACTGCGTTGCCTCACACTGAGTCAGGGAGGTGTGCCCTGGGCATTGCAGTGGGTGTTCCCATGCAACAACTATTGCAGTGGGTGTTTGCATGCAACGCCAATGAATTTTGACACATTCCCAGATTTAGAAAATCATGTAAACCAATGAATGCGTCAAAACTGTGTGCCTCCCCAGGGGAGGTGTAATGAGGAGAAATATGTTTATTTCTGCTTGCCCTTTCCTCTTTTTCTATGTGTGCTGTATTGTGGAGAAGTGTGGCTCAGGGGTTAGAGGCAGCAGACCCGGAAGCTGAGATCGGTCCTGGACCAGGGTTCAATTCCCCGCCTCGGCGGGTCTTGGGCTAAAAATTCCACGGACTTGATAATTCTCGCCCCGGTGCCTCCTCGACTCACGGGTTCACACTCTGCGACTCTGGGCAATAGCTTGCTTAATCTCCACAACGGCCCCTCGCGGCGGGATGCCTGACTTTCACCTTGTGGATACCCTGCTATCTCACAGGGGAATACCAGGAAGGGTTCCCTAAGCAAGCGCCGGGAAACCCACTGCGGGTAGCTGTGCGCTATATAAGCTCAACTACATTCTACATTTACATTTACAGCACACATAGAAAAAGAGGAAAATGCCACCTATTGTTTTTGTGAAGGAAGGTGCAAGAGTGCCTGCGTTGGCATTAGGCACCAATTTGTGAAGACAACAATGCGCCGTATTTCATTAATACGCAAAAGAAATAATTGATGGACAGAATGCTGGACAATGCAAACATTCACCCCCAGTCACAAGGATCTGGGTTTAATCCATCATTCTTTTGCTCACCACACCACCCCAGTTTGGACCCAGCAATATGCGAATCAGTCTTGACCGTGTCCCTTGTGAGAACAATCAAGCCCGAACTGCCAAGCCAGGTCCTCCCTGGACTGGAAACAAGCATCCTGGGACCGGTTTCAGGGCATCACCCTTCATCAGCCAGGCTAGCTTGAATCCAGTGGCGTAATGAGCACAAGACCCACGTCTGGGCATACCCTTCGCACTTAAGGCGACATATGCAAAATAAATAATTGATGGACAGAATGCTGGACAATGCAAACATTCACCCCCAGTCACAAGGATCTGGATTTAATCCATCATTCTTTTGCTCACCACACCATCCCAGTTTGGACCCAGCCATATGCAAATCAATCTTGACCCTGTTCCTTGTGGGAACAGTCCAGCCCGAACTGCCAAGCCAGGTCCTCACCGGACCGCAAACAAGCATCCCGGGACCGGTTTCAGGTTATCACCCTTTATCAGCCAGGCTAGCTTGAATCCAGTGGTGTAGTGAGCACAGGACCCACGTCTGGGCATACCCTTCCCACTTAGGGTGACATATGCGAAAGAAATAATTGATAGACGGAAACAAGCATTCTGGGACTGGTTTAAGGGCATCACCCTTCATCAGCCAGGCTAGCTTGAATCCAGTGGTGTAGTGAGCACGGGACCCACGTCTGGGCATACCCTTCCCACTTAGGGCGACATAATCAAAATAAATAATTGATTGATTGTATGCTGGACATTGCAAACATTCACCCCCAGTCACAAGGATCTATGCTTAATCCATCATTCTTTTGCTCACCACACCAATTCATTAATACAGCACATTCCTGTCCTTTCCTTTTGACGCAGGGCAGCAACACAAGAAGACTTGAGGCACTGTGTTTAATCCATCATTCTCTTGCTCACCACACCACCACAGTTTGGAACCGGCCATATGCAAATCAGTTTTGACCCTGTTCCTTGTGGGAACAGTCCAGCCCGAACTGCCAAGCCAGGTCCTCCCTGGACCGGAAACAAGCATCCTGGGACCGGTTTCAGGGCATCACCCTTCCTCAGACAGGCTGGCTTGAATCCAGTGGTGTAGTGAGCACGGGACTCACGTCTGGGCATACCTTTCCCACTTAGGGCGACATAAGCAAAAGAAATAATTGATGGACGGAATGCTGGACAATGCAAACATTCACCCCCAGTCACAAGGATCTGGGTTTAATCCATCATTCTTATGCTCCCCACACCACCCCAATTTGGATCCAGCCATATGCAAATCAGTCTTGACCCTGTTCCTTGTGGGAACAGTCGAGCCCGAACTGCCAAGCCAGGTCCTTCCTGGACCGGAAACAAGCATCCTGGGACCAGTTTCAGGGCATCACCCTTCATCAGCCAGGCTAGCTTGAATCCAGTGGTGTAGTGAGCACGGGACTCACGTCTGGGCATACCCTTCCCAATTAGGGCGAAATATGCAAAAGAAATAATTGATGGACGGAATGCTGGACAATGTAGACATTCACCCTCAGTCACAAGGATCTGGGTTTAATCCATCATTCTTTTGCTCACCACACCAACTCATTAATACAGTACATTCCTGTCCTTTCCTTTTAACGCAGGGCAGCAACACAAGAAGACTTGAGGCACTGCCCTACAGCAAAAAGTTGTGAATGAGACCCTTATTTTTAAGGTCTAAAGTTAGACTTCAGTTTTAAAATTAGATATCAGGTAGACTTTAGGTCTAAACTCCGGGCCTGATTCACAAAGGTAAACTTAAACTTCAGTGTATGTTTACGATGTTTTGTTGTTCTCGAACAAATGTTACTAGTAGTATCTTTGTGACTGCAGAGTCTACTGCGTTCTTGGCGGAGACTCCACACAAAAAACGATAGGACTGTCTTAGAGACTACTAGTAAAATTACAACATGAATAACAACAAATCATAAACGTTCACTCAAGTGTAAATTTATGTTTGTGAATCAGGCCCTTAGGCTTCAGGTCCAAATTTAGGCTTTAGGTCTAAACTTATACTTCAGGATTAAGTTTGTCTTTGTGAATCGGGCCCTGAATTAGTAAAAATGGCATTCATTAATCAGCATCTTACAATTTTTGTAACAATAATACCATTCATACTTTACCATGTTCATGTGTATCAGAGCTCATCAGATGAGCATAGCTTAGTTCAGAAATGTGCAAAGTAGTTAGGAAACCTTTCGAACCAGCCTCCGAGGGCCACAGCCCCCAGAGGTAATGCTTAGTGAAATAAAAGGACTGTGCAGCCCTGCAGCTGACCAATACAGCTCACTTTTACGCATATGGATAGGACAATCGAATTAAAGTGACTTACTAGGGAAAAAATCCCAGCAGATACGTTTTCTCACATTATAATCCATCTGATTCATTCCTGGGAGTCTAGAGTGGGTAAATTCGCCCACCTTTAAGAAAGTATAACTTTAAAGATGCATAATTTGCACATCCAAGCAATCACCTTGACTAGAACCTTGATCTTAATTCTGTTTCAGGTGCAAACCTAAAATTCGTGCGTTAATTGGTTGAATGTTAATTGCAAATGCGCTGTTTGCCCCTGGCTCCTACCTTTTGCTAAACAGTAAAAGAGTAAGATTTTAGTATGATTGTACTCAAAAATCCTCGTCAGATGACAAATTGATCTGATTATAAAAACATATTATTTTCAAAAGGCAAAAACATCTTTTTTTCTACGATGTTTATCATAGTTGCATCTAACTGCATGTCAAACTGGTAGACGCGAAATGTCGAAACACAATAGTGGCTGTCAGAAAAAGCATTTGGCAAATATTCTCTAAGGGATTAATCCATTTTCCGAGTAAACAAAAATGAAACTTTCTTTAAAAGGAACTTATTCAGTGCATTTTTATTTGGGATCAACATTGATCTTAAATGGGTGAATCAAGCAACATGGATTTGACAGGCTCGGGTATTTCTGAACATAGGCCATCATTTCACTGTAGGCACATTTGCCCATGAAAAAATGATCCTGAACAAGGTAACTCAAAGTTGAAATCTTGTAACCAAATAATGCACCTTCAAAGTTTGTGAACCTCTTAATAGGGAATAATATAATTATAGGTGTGTTATCCCCACTTCTAAGTTGCAAAAACCAGCAAGGGACATATATTAAAGTAACAGGTAAATAGTGTAGCCCGTCTTATTATTCACTGGGCGCGCAAATTGCACCCAGGCACTAGGTTATTTCAGCTCCATTCAGAATGAGGGCCTAAGGGTCTGATTTTGAGTACTGCAGTCCATAGAGTGCCGTACTTGCGGTGGTAGCCTGACTGCCGCCACACTGCGGGCCCGCAGGCATCATTGCAAGTGTGACGGTCGGACCACCACAGGACTGTTGCATCTGCCGGGGATCCAGGATCCCTTGGCGGTTGTATACCAGTCAGGGAGCTGTAATATGCTGGTGGTGCTGCTGCGGTACATATTACAAGTTGACTTTCCACCACCCCATTCATGGCGTTGAGCACGCCATGAAAATTGTGCTGGAGAGACCTGCCACTCCTGGGGGGCATGCAGGGAGCACATGTAACATGCACACAAGTACCTGAACGATATCGACTGCAGCAGTTCATGCCGTGTAGGTACTGCCTTTGATGTTTCCATTGCTGCGGCACTGCCCTCAAAACACCAAAGAACCGTCCGCCAGACAGGAGAAAACTACTAATCTGGTGGGCGGTTTGTACATAGGTTTGGCAGTGCAGGACAGCGGCGTTCCCGCTGTGCATCGCCAAACTCATAATGAGGGCTTATGAAATTATGGACCAGACATACCAACACATTTTGTGGCCACTAATGCTCCAATATGGAAAATACAAGTGTTTCCAAATGCAAAGTAGGGCTTTGCTATATACTAATACCATCTTAGTAATCAGTAAACTTTTACAACTCTTAAAATGGGATTCCGAATGGTATCAAATAGCCAATCGGAAAGGGCATTTTTAGCTGTCTCTTCCAAATTGTGAATCAGTACCATATGTGTCAATGAATAAATGTATCAATGAGTAAATTCTAGTCACAAACCATAAAAAAGTTAATGAATCACAAGTTGTGGCGGTACCACATTCACATAAGGAAAGGGTTCTCTTCTGACTCTTTCCTCTTTGGGAATTATATAGTTCAAGTTCAAGTTCAGGAATTTGTATAGCGCACTACTCACCCAGAGGGTCTCAAGGCGCTTGGGGAGGGGGATCGTTATCTATCGAATAGCCAGGTTTTAAGTTCTTTTCTGAAGGAGATGTGGTTTTGTGTGAGGTGGAGTTGAGTGGGTAGTGAGTTCCAGGTCTTGGCCACCAAGTAGGAGAAGGATCTACCTCCCATGGTGGATCTTTTGATACGCGGGACTGCGGCGAGGCCTTGATTGGAGGATCTTAGTTGGCGAGTGGGTGTGTAGAAGGATAGTCGACTGTTGAGGCATTCGGGTCCTAGTTTGTAGAGGGCCTTGTGTGCGTGGGTGAGGAGACGGAAAGTTATTCTCTTGTTGACGGGAAGCCAGTGGAGGTCTTTCAGGTGGCCGGTAATGTGATCTTGGCGAGGGATGTCCAAAATGAGTCTCGCCGATGCGTTTTGGATGCGTTGGAGTTTTTTCTGTAGTTTGGCTGAAATTCCGGCGTAGAGGGTGTTTCCGTAGTCTAGCTGACTCGTAACCAGTGCGTGGGTGACAGTCTTTCTAGTCTCAGTGGGGATCCACTGGAAGATTTTTTTGGGCATACGAAGTACGTTGAGGCAGGAGGATGAGACGGCGTTGACTTGTCTGGCCATCGAGAGGGAGGAGTCTAGGATGGAGCCTAGGTTGCGTGCGTGGTCTGTGGGTATGGGTGCAGAGCCCAGATCCGAAGGCCACCATGAATCGTCCCAGGTAGAGGGGGATGATCCTAGGATGAGCACTTCCGTTTTGTCTGAGTTAAGTTTTAGGCGGCTGTTTTTCATCCATATGGCTACATCTTTCATGCCTTCGTGGAGATTGGTTTTGGCGGTGTTGGGGGTCATTGGTGAGGGAAAGGATCAGCTGGGTGTCGTCTGCGTAGGAGATGATGTTGATGTTGTGTTGGCGCGCGATGGAAGCGAGTGGACTCATGTAAACGTTGAAACGGGTGGGGCTAAGTGATGATCCTTGTGGTACCCCGCAGATGACTTCGGTGGCCTCTGATTTGAAAGGGGGGAGGCGGACTCTCTGGGTTCTTCCGGCGAGGAACGAGATGATCCAGTCCAAAGCTTTACCTTTTATGCCGATGTTGCAGAGGCGTTGTATGAGGGTGCTGTGACAGACAGTGTCGAAGGCGGCGGAGAGGTCGAGTAGGATGAGGGCCACTGTTTCTCCGTTGTCCAGTAGTGTTCGGATGTTGTCTCTTGCTGCGATGAGGGCGGTTTCGGTGCTGTGTTTGGCTCGAAAGCTGGATTTTGAGGGATCGAGGGAGTTGTTGGATTCCAGGAAGGCGGCGAGTTGGCTATTGACGGCTTTCTCAATGACTTTGGCCGGGAATGGGAGGAGGGACTTGGGGCGGTAGTTTTTAAGCTCAGAGGGGTCTGCTGTGGGTTTCTTCAGGAGGGCGCTGACTTCGGCGTGTTTCCAACTTTCTGGGAAGATAGCAGAGTTGAAGGAGCAGTTGATGACATCACGGAGATGGGGTGCGATGATGGAGTCTGCTTTGTTGTAGATGTGGTGGGGACATGGGTCGGTTGGCGAGCCAGAGTGGATGGAATTCATTAGGCGGGTGGTGTCTTCAGTGGTGATTGGGTTCCAGGCGTTGAGGTAGTTGGAGGGCGGTGTAGGTTCTGAGGGGGGTGGGGAGGGTTGTTCGATGGAACTGTTTTCGAAGCTGTCATGTATGTCGCCAATTTTGTTGTAGAAGAAGGAGGATAACGAGTCGCAGAGGTCTTGGGAGGGAGTGATGTCGTTTGAGGCTGTGGTGGGGTTGGTGAATTCTTTGATGATGTTGAATAGTTCTTTGCTGTTAAGGGCGTTGTTATTGAGTCGGTTCTTGAATGCTGATTTCTTGGTGGATCGAATCAGCTGGTGGTGTTTGCGGGTGGCTGATTTGAAGGTGGTCATGTTGTCGGTGGTTGGGTTTTTTCTCCATGTTTTCTCGAGAGTACGGCATAGCTTCTTGGATTTCTTAAGGTCATCGTTGAACCAGGGGGCCTTTTTGTTGTCTTGTTTGGTGTGATGGTTTTTCAAGGGGGCTAAAACGTCAGTGCTGTGAGTGATCCATTGTTTGAAAATGATGGCAGCTTGGTTTGGGTCTGAGGAGAGGGCGGGTGGGTTCTGGTTGAGCGATGTGAGGAGTTGGTCGGTGGTGATTTGGTTCCATTTTCTCCGGGGGATAGGTTGTGGGGGGTTGTGGGTCGAGGTGGTTTTGTAGCTGAAGTGAACACAACAGTGGTCCGTCCAATGGAGAGCTGTGGTGTGATCGAAGGAGATGTGTTTGCTGGAGGTGAAGATTGGGTCGAGCGTATGTCCGGCTATATGGGTGGGGGTGTCAACAAGTTGTTTGAGACCGAGATTGGCCAGGTTGCCCAGAAGGGTGGTGGAGTTGCTATCGTTTTTCTTTTCCAGGTGGAAGTTGAGGTCTCCCAGTAGAATGTAGTTCACGGAGGCGAGGGCATGTGGACTGATGAAGTCAGTGATGTCTTCGCTGAATTGTTTACGGGTTCCTGGTGGTCTGTAGATGAGGGTGCCTCTAAGTGTGGTTCTAGGGTCGGTGTGGATCTGGAAGTGGAGGTGTTCGGCGGTTGTGAGGTTGTCGTCGGAGCTGGTCGTGATTTTGATGGTGTTCTTATGGACGATGGCAATGCCTCCTCCTGTTTGGTTGGTGCGGTCTTTCCGGATGATCTTGTAGTTGTCGGGGATGGCAATGGCGATGTCGGGTGCTGATGATTCGTTCATCCAGGTTTCTGTAAGGAAGGCGATATCCGGTGAAGCAGTGTCGAGTAGGTCCCAGAGTTCTGTGGCGTGTCTGTGGATCGAGCGGGTGTTCAGCAGGATGCACTTCAGGTGATTAGAGTCGGAACTGTGTTTGGAGTCAGTTGATTTGGTGTGGGTCTTGATGCAGTTGAACTTGCAGGAGTGGCAGGTGAAAGGGCCGTGGGTACGTCCTGGGGCAGCCTCGTAACATTGTGATGTGCGTCCGGGGTTAAGGGCTAAGAGGGTGGCAGTGTCGTACGTTATGCGGGATGAGTGCGGTTTGCGAGGACCAGGAGGTATGGCACTGGGCGCGGTCCAGGCGCGGACGGGCGTAGACGGGCTTACCTTTGGCGCACCTTCGGCGCGACCGCTGCGCGTGACCGCTGCGCGCAAATGCATCTGTCATGTATGGGTAGTGGAGGGGGAGGGGCGAGGTGGGGTCAGCTGGGAGGCGGGCGCGGGGTGGAGCTGCGGCCAAGTAGGCACAACAAACAACAAAATGGCTGCAGGAAGGGGAAACATGAAACTGGGTGAGCCTTGGGATGAACAGAGGCACAATCGGGTACAATATACAATTACTCTTCAACCAACAATGCGCAGCCTTTACAGCGCAATACAGATATGTAAAAAGCACAATGCATCAATTTCACACGATAAGATAGGAACGAACAGTGCAGGCTGCGCCAGTAATGCGGGGGAAGGTCGCGCTGGGATTAAGCTTCAAGGCGCTATGATACCGCTGGGCAGCAGACAGCTATCAGGCGCTTTATTGTCTCAAAAGCCACCAAGCCTTGGGAGCGTGGGGGGAGCAACCTCTTCTGAAGCAGGTCAGGAGAGTCATATAGAAGTTTCTCAGGGGAAGGTAGTGGTTCTGGGGACAACTGCCAACTCTCAGAGAAACTTTAAAAAGAAGGAAACCTTTCTTCATTTTAAAAGCAACCCCATTTCCTTAAAGGCAATGGAGCTGCTTAAAAAAGTTCATTACTTAAAAGCAATCACAGGTAGGTCTCCATCCCTATGGTTGTGAACAAGTGGAGTGAGTCACAATTTGTGACCTACTTATTGAATAATAATTAGGTTGAGCATATTACGACCCACTCCTTTTTGAAATTTTACAATCTGAACTTAAAAGGTCATAAGTACTTAGGAGGGTTCCCAAAAATTACAACCAGTTTTTACAACAAGTAAATTGACACATTTGCCCCTTCAACTCCTTGGAACTCCAAAAGATCACATCAGCGCATTGGTAAATGTACCTGAAGCAATTAATTAAACTTTACCCTCATGACTACCATTTCCTGACACAAAATAAGAGGCCTCCCTGTTTCGATGTACGGAGACCAAACTAGAGAGCGTCCCTGAAAAGTCTCACTTAAGAAACTGGGCATTTTGCTATATCCCAGACACCTAAAAAACATGGGTATTCAATCTCTTGAAATGTTAATTAGTTATAAAATGTGTTCATGCCCAGGAATTGTGACAGGAAGACCTGCTGAAATTCACAGAAGCACATTGCTCAAAGTTCAGTCTGCACATCCATAAATTGAGAAGAGGCACTATATTCCTCATCCCTGGATGCTCAAACAATAATTGGGTCAAAATTGCACACTCGCTAATATAGACAATCTGCGGTAACAAAAATCAGTGGGTGTACAATTTTATCCTGTTTTTTGTGGTATCATTATAATCAGGTCTAATATGTAAGTAATGTGTTATTCAACTTTGAGAGTTTACAAATTTGGTTGCTATGTTTCAATCTTTCACATTTTAAATACCTATATGTGCCTCCTTAAAAGGATCACTAACTATCTTCCAGAACTCCTGTAATCCATACTTAAAAGGAACTAGTGATTTTAAAGGAATGCACTATTGGAGCCTTCATTAACAAATTAGCGGATGGAGAACGAAAATTGGAATTGGCTATAAAGAAATTCATAACCATCTCCCACAAGAAATGGGAGAAATAACAAAAAGTACTTCACTCTCAACCAGAACAATTAAATTGGGTAGCTCAGAGTCAGGATGATGCCATCAAAAAAGGGCCAATGTACTGGGCCAACAAAGGGGACATACTGCATTGCCTTCAGTGGTCTTGCAGAAAAACATTGATGATCTTGATTTCTTTTTTAATAACTTCGAAAGAACTGCCCAAGTTGCAGCATAGCCCACTGAAATCAGTATTTAGGGCTGTTGCTCACCAGAGAGCTGCAGACCATACACCAGGTAGCAAACCAGAGGGATCTCCCTCCTAATACAGATATATAATAAAGGATCATGGAGCAATTTGGGGTCTACGATGAGACATATTGCATTAGACTTCAATAGTTAAAAGAAACTGGGGAGAAACACCATGTATGAGCTTTGGTTTATGGTGTAAAAGTCCTAGCAGACAGGTGGTTATAGTTGGAGATAGCAAGTACAGATGAATTACTCTGGAAGATATACCTAGAACAATTTTTGGACTCTTTGTAAATGGCAGTTCATTGATCAGTAAAGCAGTATAGCAACTTGTATCTCATCTCAGCTATGGAAATTGTATCGACCTTTATCAAGCTCAGGCAGCAAGGCGTGCGAAAAGGTAACCTAATCGCAAGGGGAAATTAACCATCATGGGGGTGGGGGGGGGAATTACCCTTGTTAAAATATTCCAAGGTTGTAATCCCAGCTGTTTAAAAAGAGAGAACGGCAGCATAAGAGGGAGGAGACACGTGTTAGAGACAAAGACACAGTGGAGAAACGGCAGGGGAACTGAGGCAGGAGACAGACCTAAAAAGACTGAAAAGGGACTAGACCGTTCAGTATATGTAATAATTCGAAGAGGTAGGAAGTAAGACAGAAAAACAGTCAAGGGAAGTCCCAATTTAGTTAAGCTTGGATGAGAATTACATCCTGTACCCTTCACTTACGTGGGTTTTTTTTGTGTCTTTTTTTTCAAGGGACGGTGGATTGCTATCTTCAGTGTCCACCCCTGGAAGAAGCCAGACAAAACTCCGGGGCCCCCAAAATTGCTGAGCAGGAGAGCTCCATATCTACAGAGACATGGCAAGCTCCTTGCTCTCCCTAGTGATGGCAAATAGTTTTGTTGCCAGCACCAAGCACACACATTTGCACCTTAGTGCAAGGGTGTGTGCATGAGGCTAGCATAGTGTCATGCTTGCCAGTCTCACTCCTGCGTGCAGGTCGCTTCGGGGCACTGGCGAACTACCATAATGGCCGGTCCCGCTATCAGGCATGCGAGGGAACCAGCAACAGAGTTTAAAGGCTCTTCGCCCCGAGCTGAGATGCTTCGAATTCTGGCATCGGATTTACAGTATTCCCTTCCGGGCTTACCTGAGTTTACGGGTCTCCTGTTATTTGGATCCTTCGACGAGTCACCGGCGTTCTGCTCCCTTCTTCATTATGTCTCCTGCTTGTGGTTTCCTGCTCTCCTTTATTGGTTTCCTGGCTGCCTATTGGGTTGCTCCTCATGTTTGCTCCTTTGATCGACTCCGACTCCCATGTGACTGCTCATCTGGCAAAAAGCCCCTGAAAAAGAAAAAACAGCAAGAAAGCTGCATTAATCTTTTACAGTAACAGAGCTTCTAGTGCTGAACATTTTTATTATCTTTAAATTACTTTGATACTTATCTGATGCAGAACCAATATCCTTGGAGATCTGTTCTTTCCCTGCTTTAGTTCATTCATGAAAGCAAGGAATTTCTGTTAGTTCTACCTGACGTCAAGGTTGACTTAATTCAGTTTTATATTCGTTTTTACTACTTCTACCCTATGTTGGTTTTACATTAGTAATTAGTCCTGAAGTTACAAACCAAGTCATCGTAGGCCCATAGGTGGGTTTCAGTGTGCTTTTCTTTTCTTTTATTTCTATTTCATGAATTTATAATTAACCTCTCTCTTTTATTTCTCTAGATAAAGACACATCCCGCACTCAAACAACTTATCAATATTAACGGAAGAAGGGAACTATCCGGGTAGCTAAAGTTCCACATGTTTTCTTATATAGATTAAAATGATTAGAATTTCCCAGTATACTCACACATTCTGTCTTTTTGTTCAACAGAGATCTTCACTGGCTGTTTGGTCCTGTCCTAGAGTGTGGTACGTCTTGGGACATTTCTTATTTATTTATTCTCCCTTCTTCCCCTGGTTACTGTTGACACTTTGACGTAGTTGGGTGCAATACATGATCAGGAGAGGATGGGACCTTTTCATCTTTGCATAGCGTTCCTGCAAAAAATTAGGGACTTGACACATAGGTTTTGTACTAGAAGAGTACCCTTCCAGTATAAAACTCTATAACTAAAAGCTTTTGCTACTTTGTATGTGTGCTCTACATTGCTGCACACATGCAAAATAAGAAAAGAAAGGAGATATAAAAACATTTCTCCTTTTAATACCTGCTTTCCAGCAGAGTTATTTTTTGGCATCAAACCCTGACTGCTAATTTTAGTAGATATGGTTTTGCGTGAAAAAGAATGTGTGGTTGCAAGAGAATGCCCATGTACCACCCATGTAAAGGCCCCTTGATGCTAAGTAAAGCATAGCAGGGCGTTTACTTAAAAAAACAATCAAAATGCCATTTTGGGTTGGTTTGGAAATCAATAATAACAAACAAAGGGGGTCCTAGGGAGTTTAAAGACCTATCACAAGTTTAGTCCCCAATCTCAAGATATAAACAAACGAAAGAACCCGGGGGTCTGTGTAATAATTAACAGCCTGTACTGAACGTGCCTACAATGATCATCAACCAATGACTACCCCAGAACAGCTCTAGAATAGAAACACAACCCTTATGAGTAGTTGGATTCCCATAAATCATAAACTCGATCAATCTTTTCATCTGGGTCTCCAGCCTTCCATCCACTTCACCTCTTAATCAATGAGGATTCATCTGTGGATTATATCATAAAGGAGGTCTTCAAAAGAAACCACAAAGAAAGAAAAAGACAAGTGTAAAAAGACCCTGGAAAGTGGTCCTACCGACAAAATGTTATGATGGGAGTATCATATGCAGTGCAAAAGTGTAAGTGCAAGTTAAAACAGGATTTATAACAGAAAATAACTTTTTATTAGTATATCTAGTTATAATCCTCATTAAAAATAGTGCATACACGCAGTTTCATATATCACCGCCTGTCTTGTACGGTCGACATGTTTCAGCGTCCGGGACTAATTGTCCCTGGCTTTCATCAGGACCTTCCTAATTTGTTGCTACTCCACCGATGTTTACTGTGTACTACGTGCAAACAAAAAATGTATATAAAAAATGTACTTTGTGTAGATTGGAATTATTACACTCTCACCTATCGAGTATATATCCTCTGTACCCACAAGGTTTGAATGTACCTGAAACAAAGAAGATCATGTATGGTAATGATACAGTGGATCACACTTGAAAATCATTAGCTAGCGCTAACAGACTGAAGATACGAGGTCTGAATACATTTACAACCTCGAGCTAGAAATAACATAGAATTTTTTAAAAACAAAGTAGGGATGTTTCACTCACCCGTGTAGTATGAGGAATAGGCCTCACCTAGCCTGGAACACAGCTCAGGTATAGAAGGCCACGCTCTATTGTGTGTGGAAGAAGATGAAGAACAAGGAGAGCTATAATCAAGAGATCTCAATTGAGAATCTGTAGAGAATGCCCTCCCTCTCTTGAATACAATTTCCACATATATACACCTACATAGCCAAAAAGCACATGTGGTAGAGCTAACTAGCACTATTGTTGTGTAGTATTTTTAGGATGCAAAGGGGAGTCCAATAGAGGTAGGAGCAGAGAGAAGAAAAAAGAAAGAAAAAAAAACAGTCATGAAAAGAAACAAAAAACGTCCTCGTTTATTTTCTGCTGGACAGACCCAATATGTGAGAAATGGTTTTACGAGGTTGTCAAAAATGGACCCTATTTACACAGGGCACTATCATGATACTTCACCCTGTTTAATGGGACCAGAGCACGATAACACTAGCGGCCAGGGAAGTCAATATAGCCTGCACTTACACTTTTGCACTGCATTTCATACTCCCATCATAATATTTTGTCTGTAGGACCACTTTCTAGGGTCTTTTTACACTTGTCTTTTTCTTTCATTGTGGTTTCTTTTGAAGACATTCTTTATGATATAATCCACAGTTGAATCCTCATTGATCAAGAGGTGAAGTGGATGGAAGGCTGGAGACCCAGATAATAAGATTGATCAAGTTTATGATTGATGGGAATCCAACTACTCATAAGGGTTGTGTTTCTATTCTAGAGCTGTTCTGGGGCAGTCATTGGTTGATGATCATTGTAGGCGCGTTAAGTACAGGCTGTTAATCATTACACAGACCCCCGGGTTCGTTTGTTTATTGGTTTGTAAATCCCCAAAAAGGTTTTGCATTGGGTTTGCATTAAAAAGTTACAAAAACTTGACGCAAAACCTTTGTAAATCATGGCCAGGATCTATTTCTGAAGGCCTGCAAATCCAGCTCATCATAAATTAATTACAAAAGAATTAAATTCTGTCTATCCAGTTTTTGACAGTTGAAAGAAGAAATAAAGGCAAGTTAACATTTCTAAAATAAGAGAAACAAAGCTTCCTAATCATTATTTCTGCCCATCCCGCCACATATCTATAGGAATATTTTTTTTTTATGACATGTTTGTTTTGTGGCATTTAGTGAAAGAAAAGCTGTGGTGCCAAAAGTGCAGCTAACAACAGACACCATTTTTTTTAACTTTCTTGAATAAATTGTTGTTCTGAAAATTCTGGACTCGAGAATTAAACTTCATCATAGCATGACGATTTTTATATCAAAAGACCGAGAATGGCTAGTACACTATGTACAAGCATTTTCGTCATATTCGAGTGACGATTTACCTCGAAATCGTCATTTTCGTCCTGAACCCTTGGCTTCGTTTGTGTACGGCAGCCATTTTGTGAGTTGCCCTCACATAGGCAGACGAATTAAGCCAAATTCGATTCCAAAGGACACGTACACCTTAATTGACTTTCCTGTGACCTGGGCAAGCTGGAACCATTGCCCCAGGCCAAACCTGTTTGGTCAGTTCCTCTCCCAGTGGCCGAACGAGATAGCATCAAGGCACAACATGCCATACACCCTTTTTATCGCACACACACCCTGCCTAATCTTGCTCACACCTGCTCCTGCTCTTTTCTCTCTTACTTGCTTTATGAGGAGGAGGTGCCCGTTTTTATTGGGGGTCCACCGGTATCTGATGGAAATGCTGGGCCTTGCCGGGTAATTTGTTGTGGGCTGGACAAACTGAAATGTGGGCTTGTCATCATGACTCTGCTTTTCCTTTGTAGTGGAAACATCCGAATGGTATACTAAAATGAGAAGAGTGTTTGCCTAAAGCACAATATTTCGTATAAAAAGAGAAGCCTGACTTTGTAAGATTGAGCAGTCTCCTGAGAATATACATCCCGTGTTGTTGTACTTCTAGGACGCCTGTTACTTGGTTGCAGCCAATAAAATCGATCCTTGACTTCACCTAGAAGACTGAGAGTTTCTGTGGTCTAAATCAGGAAAGTACTCGAGGTCTTTGGGTGTGTACCCTGACACCACTGGGTTACCGGTTCGGTACCGGTTCTGAAAAACCCAGTACCTCAGTTGGCACCCAACATGGGGCGATACCAGCGGTACCGGTCCAGCCAGAGGTTCGTGAGGAGCTTCGTGTGAAAATTCTGGAGGAAGACCAACCACTTCATCGACCCCTGCATGTCGACGTGGTCCGAAAGTCTTTGCTGCGAGGTTCCCCGCTTCCCGACGGCTACAAAGGACTGCTGCCCTGGCTATCGCCCTGATTTGGACCCTTGAAGTTTGGTAGGGCGAAACGATGAGACGAGTCTTCTGGTGATGTCATTGATAGCTCAGTTAAGTATAAGTGGAGCGTCTTCCAGTCCTTAGTTGGTTCTTAGTTTTGGGTATCCTTTGGGATCGCTTTGTTTGGAACTTGCAAGTGCCAAAGCCGAAGGACTCGTGTATTCACGAGAAATATCGTAATCGATAATCCTTTGAAGTTTGAAGCTAGACTAGAGAGCGAAGATGCCTGGTCTTAGCAGACTTGGAAATTTGTTTTGTTGTGGTAATAATAGGGATTCCCGATTGGAGGACTCGTGTCCGGTTCCTCCGATTGGAACTCGAACTTATGAATTATATGTGAAACATGGAGTAGGCCCCATCACATATAATGAAGTGTGGATCAAATACACCAGAAAAGATGGTGTTTTAAAATGGCCCCAATATGGTAGCTTTGATACCGAAATCCTAGATAACCTTGAAGTTAAACTTTTTAAGAAGAAAGCCCGGCCGGCGATGTTTGACTCTTTCCGCCTATGGCGTAAGGAGGCCAAACAGAAGGAAATTAAATTAGCGAAGAAAAATAAGAGAGAAAGGGGTATTTCGATAATGCAAGCTGCTATGCAGTTTAAAGACAATGAAGAAGAACAGATGAGTGAGCAGTTGCACAGGCAACGTAAAATGGTGATAGATAAATGCTATCCAGTTTTGCCGCCTCTTCAGCAAGATGCAGCAAAAGAACTTGAGAAGGATCCCTTAATGGTGCATTTGTTAAGTTCGCCACCGCCCTATGTGCAGAATGCTACAGCACCCCCACAACCTTTAGTTGCGCAACCTGTGGTTGTTATGCCTCCTGTTCCTCCACAGCACCCACCAGCTATTCTTCAGCTGGCTCCTGCTCCTCCGGTGCAGCCCCCTCAAGGGCCACCGGCTTTTACATCTGCTCTTCCTATACTTCCTACAACTTTGACTACTATATCGACTACCACTCCTGGTACTTCTCCTGACACTGCCTCTACATCTGCCTCATCTAACCCTGCTTTCCCTCTTGTCTTTTCATCGACTTCTCCTTCTGTTCATCAGAGAGTGGCTAGCACTGTTACTAGTATTCTGTATCCTTTCTTTGGAGCGTCAAGTCCGGCTCCTGTCTCTGAGCATAAACAGTTGCGTAGCCAACAGCCTGATTCTAGGGAGAAAGAAACGTTAAATCATTTGGCACATAGATGGGTGACTGACCCGACAGTATATGATCTAGAATCTGTTATGGATGTCTTCTATCAGTGGGAAGCATCAAAGCAGAGATACGTTTTTGAGAAAATGTGTGCTTTTCTGTGTGAAGATTTAGAGGGAAATTATTTGGACTCTAATCCGCCCGAGTTGAGCAATGTACGGTTTGAGTTTTCAAAAGGCGCAATTGTGGGTTCAGATGTTAGGAAAGCAGTTGCGACTTTGTTGTCACTTAGGACTGAAGGTGTTTCCAAGTCGGTGTTTGAGTCTGATTCTTCTGTTAAGAAGAAGGCGAGACAATATCCCATGAGAGAAGTTCCTCCACAATGGAAGGAAGAGGGAGCGGCTGGTCCTGGTAATAACCCCCCAGCTATACCAGCACATTTTCAGCGTGTGTGGGTACATGTTCCAAGGAAGCGAGCTGAAGTTTTGGCCCTTAAACAGACATTGCCTGATCCCCGTAAGAATCCTGCAGGGTATTACAAAGAGTTGTCACAGACTGCTGGGTCATGTATCATGAATTTAGCGGATATAGACATGTTGTTTGGGAACGTTGTTCCACAGCCTTTATGGGGAAAGATTCGTCATGCAGATCATGATCAGGAGTTAGGTGACTCATGGGCTAATATTGCTGCTGCAGATGCCCGACAGGTTGGTGGTGCTAAGCCTGAGCCTTTAGTAGCAGAACTTCCTGGTAGGATCATTGATTATATGAAAACTATAATGCCTGCGATGCGAGTAAATTGGGATAAGTTGTCTGCATGTAAGCAGAAGAAAGATGAAACGCTGTCTGATTTCTTCACCAGGTTTGAGGAAACGTTTGTCGACCACAGTGGTCAAGATATGAGCACAGAAGGTGGTCAGTGATTGTTCGTCGATAAATTTGTGCACAATCTGCTTCCAGAGTTGTGTAAGAAGTTGAAAGATTCAGAGAGTTCTTGGGCAGTTTCCTCTTCAGCACAGATATTGGCTACTGCACAATATTACGAAAATCGAGATAAAGAGGAGAAAGATAGAGCAGAAAAGAAAACTAAAGAGTTAAAAACTAAGGTTTTGTTACAGCAAGCATATCCGCCACGTGGTGGTGGTGGCCAGAATAATGGTGGTCAGAATAACTATCAGAATAATTATCAGCAACCTCAACAGTTTCAAAGGCAAAGAGTAGAGTATACTCAGCCACGTGTTCCTGTAGGTCCCAACCAGTGTTCGTATTGCAAGGAAGAGGGTCATTTAAGTATAGTTGCCCTATTCTGTTACAGCGCGCAAATGGTGTGTCAAATACAAGAGGTAGAGGTGCTCAGCAAGCGCCTAGAGGTAGAGGACGTGGAAACGTCCCCCAGAATGCACGTCCCCTTCTGCCTCAAAATTCTATGAATAGTTTTGATCAGCAGAATAAAACGTCTGGTAGGACAGCTCAGTACTATGCTGATGATTACTATGCAGAAGATGAGAATATGGAAGATAATGGTTGCTAGGAAAGCCATAGACAAAGAGAGGGAGTTGTTTCAGTTCCAGTAGATCAGAGTGGACCATACGTTGAGGTGATTACATCAGGTGTGTCAGAGCCTTTTCTGTTGGATACTGGTGCTACAAAGAGTTCTATTATGCACTCCAAACTCACTGGCGCACCTTTGTCTGGCGAAATGAATGTTTCTGTAGGTTTTTCTGGCGCCCCGGTTAGGAACCCTATTTCTAGTCCTATGTCCCTTTCTGTTGGTCCTTGTGAATTAGAAGCACCCTTTATTCTGACAACAGGTTGTGGTGAAAATTTGTTGGGATTGGATCTGTTAAAAAGATTGTATGCGACTTTGTACTGTTCTCCTTCAGGAGTACAACTTACTTTAGGTAAGAAAGTGGTTTCCCCAATGTATTTGTCAAGGGATGAACTTCCAACAGAATTGTCGTTTCTTCCTGATATTCTTTGGGCTACTGGTCCTAATGATGTGGGTCTTTTAGAAATATGTTGTAATACATTGTAACATTGAAAGCCAATGTTAGAATGCCACGAATTCCCCAATGCAAAATCTCTAGTGAAGGTGAAAAAGCTTTGCTAGCGATCGTTTACGATCTGATTGAAAAAGATGTAATTGAAGAGACAAGAGGCAACGTTTGCAATAGTCCTTTTCTGCCTGTTTTGAAATGAAATGACCCTTCCCAACCACCTGTTTACAGATTTGTGATTGATCTTAGAGAGGTCAATAAAATAGTTGTGCCACAATTTCCAGTTGTCCCTGATATCACTGCCCTATTGACTATGATTCCAGCTTCTGCAACCTGGTTTTCGGTGATTGACTTGAAGAATGCTTTCTTCAGCATCCCGATTGCTGAGGAGAGCAGGGATATTTTTGGCTTCAGTTTAGGAGGACGAAGCTTCCGCTTTAAACGCGCTCCCCAGGGCTACTGTGAAAGTCCATCAATATATAGTCAAGCTCTAAAGACACAGCTTGATACAATTGTTTTACCTGATGGTGCTACTCTTGTACAGTACGTTGATGATTTGCTTATTGCTGCAGATACTGAGGAAATCTGTAAAGAAGCCACGTTGTCATTGTTGCGTCATCTGTGTGATTTACATCACAAGGTGTCACTTTCCAAATTGCAATATTGTCGACAAGAAGTGACCTACTTAGGTCATCTCTTATCGAAGGAGGGAAGGAAACTGACCCCAGAAAGAATTCAGGCAATAGCGAAATTGAGTGTGCCAAGAACACAGAGAGAAGTGTGTGCTTTCTTGGGCATTACATCATATTGCAGACAGTGGATACCAAATTTTTCCTTGCTGGCCAAACCCTTGGTGGCATTAACGTGTAAAGATACACCGAATCCCGTTCCATGGTCTGAGGAGTGTCAGAAAAGTTTTTCTGAATTGCGCACAGCATTATGTTTGGCCCCTGTGTTAGGTACCCCCAACTACAGTAAGCCCTTTACATTGTATGTCCATGAGAAAGAAGGTTGTGCATTGTCAGTGTTGACACAGTTGTTTGGAGACAAGCTGCGTCCATGTGCATATTTTTCGTCGACTTTGGATCCGGTAGCTAAAGCATTGCCGAGTTGTTTAAGAGCAACAGCGGCAGCAGCTGTTTCTATTCGACAGTCTGCTGGTCTAGTGATGAATAACATGCTAGTTGTGATGGTTCCACATGCAGTAGACACGTTGTTAAACAGAACCAAGACACAGCACTTAACTAGTGCTCGATTGTCAGGTTACGAATTAACATTGTTAGCAAGTCATGTGCACATAAAAAGATGTAACACTCTAAACCCAGCTACGTTGTTGCCAATTGTAGAGGAATTAGATGCTTCAGAACTGCATGATTGTTTTCTTAGAACAGAAGAAGAAACGAAAGGGAGAATAGATCTTAGGGACACTCCTCTTGCGAAGTGTGATGGTACATTGTGGGTGGATGGTTCATGTTTCGAGCTCCCGAATGGTGATACAACTGCAGCATATGCTGTCACGACTTTGCATGCAATTGTTGAAGCTGCACGTATTCCACATATTTCAGCTCAAGCAGCAGAATTGATTGCACTCACGAGAGCATGGGTGTTGTCGAAAGGAATGAAAGTGACCATCTACACCGACAGCCAGTATGCGTTTGGAGTGGCTCACAGATTTGGGCAATTGTGGAAAGAACGTGGGTTCCTGACTTCGCATGGAGCTAAGATTCAGCATGGTCAGTTGGTGAATGAGCTTCTTGAATCACTGACCTTGCCTCTGCAAGTGGCGATTGTGAAATGTAGTGCTCACAAGAAGGTGACTGATGATGTTGGTCGTGGAAATGCATTTGCTGACGAAATCGCGAAAGAAACTGCAAGGAATGTGATGAGCCGAATGTATGTTGCAGGCCCTGCAAGATGGGTTGGTGATGTTGGAATGTGTGAAGACACGATAGAGAGTGTGAAGTCTATTCAAGCTGAGGCTACAGAGAAAGAGTTGAGCATGTGGAGAGAAAGTACGGGTAGAATGGATGCAAATGGTTGTTGGATTGAATTGTCAGAGCATCAGAGATGGTTGTTACCCGATGCGTACGTGCTTGCAGTGGTTACAATGGCTCATGGAATGGCTCACATCAGCGTGAAAGGGATTTGCAAGTTGTTGGCTCCAGTATGGCAAAATGCAGGAATTCCCAAGTGTGCAGAGAATGTGGTCAAGAATTGCATGGTGTGTCTGAAACACAATCCTGGTAGGGGAACTCCAACTCCAGCTGGTCATTTTGCGCCTCCTACGTATCCGTTTGAGGTTTTGCAGCTAGATTTCATCCACATGGAGAGGTGCAACAACTTAAAATACGTACTCGTTGTTGATTGTGCCTTCTCAAGATGGGTAGAAGCATATCCCCTAAAGGACAATACTGCCTTGTCCACAGCGAAAGCCCTTGTGAAAGAATTCTTCCCCAGATTTGGAATGCCTAGAATGGTCTGGAGTGACAATGGGAGTGAATTTGTGGGTCGAGTGATGAAGAAAGTATGCGAAGGGCTAGGCATTCATCAGAAGTTCCACGCTGCAAATCACCCCCAATCAGCTGGACTAGTAGAATGCTACAATGGCACATTAAAACTTAAACTGGCCAAGATTCAAGCGAGCACTGGTCTTAAATGGCCTGATGCTCTACCCTTAGCACTCCTATCCACTAGAATGACTGTGCATTCGCGAGTGGGACTTAGTCCATATGAGATTGTTTTTGGCCGCCCGGCCAACATATGGGGAGTGCCAAGGCCCACAAAGTTCAGTGAAATTGAACACCCTGTTTTGCTCGATTATTTGTACGAATTGACAACTAAATTGCGTGTTTTACACCAACAGGTGCATGATACACTGCCTCAAGTCTCTGAAGCTCCAGGACATCAGATCGACCCTGGATCCTGGGTGCTGGTCAAGAATTTCCAGCGAACAAAGAACGACCAGCCCAGGTGGACCGGCCCACACCTCGTCCTTCTTTCCACAAGATCAGCTGTTCGAGTGGAAGGGAAGAAAAACTGGATCCACGGGATCCACTGCAAGCGGATCCCTTTGCCTCTGCCATATGACCGGTGTGTCCAGGAGGGTGTCGCTGACTCAGAGACTGAAACCGTGCCACGTTTTCTGCCTTTCAGTGATGCACGTGTAAAAGGAACACTTACTGAACAAGAGAGTGATAAAGTTTTGCAACCAGCTGTATCACCATCAGTTCGATTGGACACTACAGAACCTGAACTCCTTTTCCAAGATAATACAATACCAGGAAAACAACGATATAATCTGAGGCCGAGAAATACAAACTAATAAAAGTGTTTTTTCCCCTCCAAGTGCTATTTTTGAAAGCGCAGCTCTACCATCTGAGAAACTTGCTTATTTTAGTTTTTCGAACCGCCATCCGCGTTCCGCTGCTAGGACCGCGATTGCCCAAATTCTTTGGGGTGCAGCTGACGACAGTTCTGGTTGGTCCAAGGGAGTTGCCCTAGACTGACAGAAGCATTCATTAGCAGAAACAACCTCCCATCGCGGGCAGCACTTTAGAGAGGATGGAGTTTTTCGAGATGGAGAGACCTGCCAAAACAATGGACTTTAAAAACAGAATATGTAAAATGATGACAAAGAAATTTTTTTTGATATTGTGCATTTTTATGTTATTCAGTGTGATGATATTTTTAATAGGATATGTTTTATTCTCTTTTCAAGTGACATGTGCACCCACTACATCGCCCATATCTCCTCCTTCTACTGTTTCCCCACACTCTTTTCAACCCCTTCCTGAACACGAATCAGCCAGGAGATTAGAGTTTATTAATAACTCCTTTGTTCAGCTCTTGCACCAACACCAACTTGTAATGAACACGACTAACTGTTGGGTATGTGGCCTTATGCCCCACACAACGGATAAAGGTATCCCTTATCTGGTCCTGCCTTTCAGCCATAATGGTTCTCTGTGGGCATACAGAACAATGTTCATCTACGCACGTGAAGTCCACCCCCTACGTTCTGTAAAAGACAATCCTAAGAATAGTGCTCTGGTTAAGGGTATAGTCGACATGATTAAGGAAGAGATTTCTTATGAAACTACCCCCGAAGATGAGACACTTGCATACATAGGATGGAACGTGACCGGATATGGAGCTACTCTGAGTGAGAAACAGCAAGCTAAGAGATCGTCCCCGATTTGGATTGTACCCCATCAGGGTCACCTATGTCTGCAAGGTACTGGCAAGAATCCCAGAGCTCAGTTAGGGAAAAGTGTCTGTACGGAAACGTATGTTTTTGGGTCTCGGACTTCCCCTGCGTTTTTAGCAGCTAAGGGTACCTATTTCATCTGCCATGATAGAGCCTATACATGGTTGCCCCCTGACTTTTCGGGCTCATGTTTTGTTTCGTTCCTGTTGCCTCCCACCTACACAGCAGCGGCAGACTACCACAAGACAAGGATAGTTAGAGGTGTCTTAAGTAAAGAAGACACTGCAGGTCAAGAATTTGGGGACTTCGCAAAGGGTTTTCTGCTGTTCTGGGGACCCATGGTTAACAGCAGGAACATAAGGCAATTAACAAGGGTGGTTGAGTCCACCGTAATTGAAACTGCTGGTGCCCTTAGTAACTTGACTGCTGAGCTCCAGTCGGATCGTCTTATGACCCTTCAGAACAGGGTCGCATTAGATGTCATACTTGCAGACCGAGGTGGGGTGTGTAGATTGATCCAATCGAGTTGCTGTGTTTTCATTCCAGATAACGCTCCAACAGTGTACCAGGCCATTTCCAAACTACATAAGATTTCCGAATCTATTCATGTGAATAAAGGAGATTGGTCGTTAATGGGATGGTTCTGGGAACTGATATCCGCCTGGGGATGGAAAATTCTGATGGTCATTGGGATGGTCTTAGCCATTCTTTTCCTGTTCTGTCTGTGCGTGCAGTGTGCTCCTGCAATATGTGGCCTCTGTGCTACATCATGTGTAAGGAAACCTGTATCAAGAGACGAGCTAAGTACTAGGATGATGTTACAGCAGCATCTCAATGACTTTAGGAATATAGACCTGGACTCAGATTAGCATGAAATTAGGTTAAATTGCCTATGTAAGGGCAAAAGGAGGGTTTGTGGTTCTGAAAATTCTGGACTCGAGAATTAAACTTCATCATAGCATGACGATTTTTATATCAAAAGACCGAGAATGCCTAGTACACTATGTACAAGCATTTTCGTCATATTCGAGTGACGATTTCACCTCGAAATCGTCATTTTCGTCCTGAACCCTTGGCTTCCATTCTGTGTACGGCAGCCATTTTGTGAGTTTCGATTCCAAAGGACACGTACACCTTAATTGACTTTCCTGTGACCTGGGCAAGCTGGAACCATTGCCCCAGGCCGAACCTGTTTGGTCAGTTCCTCTCCCAGTGGCCGAACGAGATAGCATCAAGGCACAACATGCCATAAACCCTTTTCATCCCACACACACCCTGCCTAATCTTGCTCACACCTGCCCCTGCTCTTTTCTCTCTTACTTGCTTTATGAGGAGGAGGTGCCCGTTTTTATTGGGGGTCCACCGGTATCTGATGGAAATGTTGGGCCTTGCCGGGTAATTTGTTGTGGGCTGGACAAACTGAAATGTGGGCTTGTCATCATGACTCTGCTTTTCCTTTGTAGTGGAAACATGCGAATGGTATACTAAAATGTGAAGAATGTTTGCCTAAAGCACAATATTTCGTATAAAAAGAGAAGCCTGACTTTGTAAGATTGAGCAGTCTCCTGAGAATATACATCCCGTGTTGTTGTACTTCTAGGACGCCTGTTACTTGGTTGCAGCCAATAAAATCGATCCTTGACTTCACCTAGAAGACTCTGAGTTTCTGTGGTCTAAATCAGGAAAGTACTCGAGGTCTTTGGGTGTGTACCCTGACACCACTGGGTTACCGGTTCGGTACCGGTTCTGAAAAACCCAGTACCTCAAAATGATTAATAAAACATTGAACAAAGTTGAGGGTCAGTGGATTTATATGAATCTGTGACTGAGGCGTTTACCACATCATTACAGATTTACAGCATTCGCCACATAATGTGCCAAAAAATCTGCATAATTTCCTGGTTTCACAAAAACATTTGTTTCTCCCCCTAATGGATGAAAATAATATTGCCAGAAAATGTGCTACAAAATTTGGAATATTTACTGTATAATTTATAAAACCTTGCAGCATCATTTAGGCCACCTTGCCCCATCATCCTATGGATGCTATCTTTGATAAACTAAGATAAATCACCTACGCAAGATCAGAGGAGGTGTTAACCTCAGGAATATATGAGACAGGGTGTCCTTATAGATAATAGCTTGACAGCAAATAAATCAACATAGTCAAATAGCGTTACGTCAAGAAGGCTCAAGTCCAGTAAAGTTTAGCAACCATGAAGGTTAATTAAAACTTTTTTTAAGTGCAATCCACAAGGCAACAATAATAGTCAAAATGCATAGTAGTTTGATACAGAGAATTAGCAGAAGGCTCAATCAGAAGCAGCAAAGACTCTGACATGAACTCAAGTCTCAGAGCAACCTTATTCTAAGTCCTAAGCATGAGACAGACTGAAAAGGATCCACTCTCTCAGTCGGGCCAAACCAGATTCATGGCTCACCTCCAAATTCGTGGTCTTAAATGGCAAAATACACAATGGAAATCACACTGTCAGCATAAGGGGATCAAATCAATACATGAATTGACAATTCAGAGTACAAAATGTAGTACAGCATCATCAAACACCATCCCCTAACCGAATTTTAAAGTAAACCCTTTTTAATATCATTGGAAATGTCTGTCCAAATCTAGTTACACTAAATAAAAGTCTCACATTATGAATCGGCATTCACTGCACAGTCAGAAAAAGCCTTGAATTGTAGCGAAAAGCTTCCTATGGAGTTATTCGAGAAGAGCATGTCCGTACAGATCATTTCGTGGTGCACATTTTGTTACGTGCAATGAGCAAAGAAATTAAAAGCCCATCATGGCTGTGTTAACATTCAGTATAGGTCTAGTTCTGGCCTAGTTTTCTCAAGCTCAGGAAAATACAGTTTTACACAGTGCAGTGCTGTCATTTAAATGCAAACATATTCACAATGTAAGGCACACATTTTTAATAAATCAAAATCATCTCTCTCAGTCCCTCCTCTGGCTGTTTAATCAATCATGAAATTTGCACTGATTATTATTTATTTACAAATTGGAGATGGTGTTTCATTGTGTTTGGTACTTTCTTTTTAACTGTTTTGATAATGATAAATGCTTTACACTTACTGGACTTGACACAGAATATTGACATTACTTGATGATGTCTCACAACCATCCCACCTAAAAATCCACTTTTTTCACAGGTACAAAAGCAATGCCTCAGGAAACTTCAATGTGTTTTTGTTCTTTTTTTAAAGTTCAGTTCATTGATTCAGTCCATATGTTGAGAATTCACCAGAACCTTCGTCTGATTACTTACGGTACAGAACAAAAACAAAACAGACTTTAACTATAAAGTATTGTTCACAAAGATAGTGTTCGTCAAAAATAAAGCAAACTATCTTTTTAATATACTCAATAGTTCGTAGTAGTTATTCTATAAAAATTAAGTGGCAACCTGGCAATAGTCTACATCGCCATTCTCTGATTCTGTATTTGTGGAACAAAACGAATCAAGAGCTGCATACTTTTTAGGCATTCTTGTTGGTTTCCAATATGCTGGCAACTAACTTTCACTGCCATTAGAATCGTGTTATTCTAGGAGAGAGCGCGCGACGCGGCGGACAAGATGGCCGCCCCTCCCTGAGCTCCGCGTTTTCGGCGGCGCTGCATTTACGGAGGTCCCGCTTTTAGACAGCGTTTCAGTTCGGAAACAGCGGTATTCGATGTCGGAACTGCCCCCCAACACATGGGTATGTTCCTGAATTTTAAAAATGCATTCTTGGTGTACGAATTCTGCATAAATGTCGGCGCCTCGGTTCCGGCCGCCATTTTGTTTTGTTTTTCTTTCCGTTTTTCCTCAAATATCCTTCCACTGCCTTTTCAGCTGCCTATGACTTTTTTAATGAACTTTACTTTACTGTTCCAGGAGGCATTTGATTTTCTCTGAGGCATCTTGTGGTATTTTGGCACTATTTTGGGCGTTTGCTCCTGCCCTTGTATTAACATTGTGCTCGCCTGCCTGGTGCTTCACTACTTCATCTCTGTGCGCTATTCTCTGCCACGAAGATAAATCGTTCTTCATTGGGGGTGTTCCTGTCTCCACTTCTGCAGTTCGCCTTGATTTTATTCACCCCCACTGCCTGGTAGGCTGCTTCGCTCGTTACCCCACGCTGCTTTTCCGCCTCAGTCACCATGCAGCAGGCACACAGCACTAAAGCCTCCACCGCGCAAGGATCCTACAACAACAGATAAGCATCTTAAGACGGATCCCCCGTCCCCTTCTAAATCTCCATCTCCAGTTACCCTTGAGGACCTCATGGAAGAACTTCGTCTAATTCGTCCCTTTATTGCGGATACTACTACTACTCTGCAGAGGTTAGACGACAAATGGTCCAGCCTAGATCAAAGGGTCACCAATGTTGAACAAACAATCAGCGACGCTCAGGATGTTGTCGCTAAGGTGGATAACCTCACCAAAGAAGTTCAAGTCCTCAAGAAAACGACAGAGGATTTGGAAAACAGGAATAGACGCAATAACCTGCGTATTTACGGCGTTCCGGAGAATTCAGAGGGGTCCGACATCATCCTCTTTTTGAAGTCACAAGTCCTACCAATAGTCGGCTTGCCTAAACATGTTGACCTGAATATTCAAAGGGCACATCGTCTTGGACCAAAAAATTCCTCTTCTTCTTCAAAACCTAGAGGCATTATTGCTTATTTTCTGCTGTATTCTGACCTCATGTCTGTTTTGCATTCAGCCAAGCAACACAAGCAATTACTTTGGTCAGGACATAAACTTTTTTTCTCTCAGGATGTCTCCAAACAGACTGCGACGCGTCGAAAGGAATTTCTGGATATGCGGCCTACACTACGCTCCATGAATGCTAGATACGGACTTATTCATCCCTGTTTCTTCAAGGTCACATACAAAGAAAGGTCTTATAGCTTCAAGGACCCGGCAGATCTCCGCAGATTCATCCACTCTCGCAGAGAAGACTCCATGGAACAAGGCGACCCTTGATTTCTTCATGTCTTCCTCTCTGTGCTTTGCCTATCGTCCATACTTGTGTTGGTTTTTTTTTGTTTTATTTCGTATGATCTAATTGGTTTCTTGTCTTCCGTTGTCTTCTAGGTTCGACGTCCTATGTTTTGGTTGTATGCCCCCCCATCGTACTGTCCTGTCTTCGTCTTCAATATTCCAATTCGCTGTTGTTCTTGCCTAACTGTTCGGTAAGTCTTCTCCATTTGTTTATATTGTCGTGCTCGGTCTTGGGTTCTATTTCCTTTATTCCTTGTTCCTATTCTTGTCTTTCTCTTTCATGTTCCTCGGACCGGGCTCTTTGACATTTTCCCTTCTGTGCGGTCGTCTTTCCCTGCTGCTCCCGCTCTCACTTTATTGTCTCTTTTCTCCGTTAATTGTTCTGTATGGCTGGAACCTTTTTGGTTTCCCTTGCCATCCTTCTTCTTACTGTCTTTTTTTGGGTAGCGTTTTGCGCCCACTTCCTTTTTCCTTATTATCCTCTCCTTTCCCTTTCTTTTCCTTTTTGGTTTCCTTCTCCTTTTTGGTCTCTCTCAGCATCCTTTACTTCACTCATCCTTCCTCTATTATTCTTCTTTCCTCTTCTCAGACGCAATGGTGTTTTTTTTTTTCTCTACTCTACCTACCTTACTCTCCCTCTTTTTTCTTCTTCCTTTCGGCACCACGTTATTACTCACTTCTTCTCTTTCTCCACCACTTATATTTCTTCACTTCTCCGTATTTCACCTCCCTATGTTGGCTTCACTCCTCTTTCTTTTGTTCTTTTTACTTGGGGTTCTGTACTACCTCCACTGTTCCTCTTTTTACTATATCTGGCTTGTTTTTACCTCTCCTTGCCACTCTTTATATATATTTTCCCTTTTTACCTGTCTTACTCTCTCTTTTTACTTTTCCCTTAATCTCCTCATATGAAAGGTTTCCGACTCATTTCTTGGAATGTTAAGGGTCTTCATAACCCTATCAAGAAACAACGTGTTTTATCTCATCTTGCTCGTTTAAAATGTCAAATTGCCTTTTTACAAGAAACACACCTTTCTACTCAAGAGTTATCGATGTTACGCAGACAATGGGTTGGGGATGTTTTTTGCTCTCCTGCTATTAATCACAAAAATGGTGTTGTTATTTTATTTCATAAAACGTTGTCTGTTCAAATTTTAAATGAAACTATTGACTCTAATGGCAGGTGGCTGTTCCTTGATTGCATTGTTAATGATGTTCATCTCTCTCTCTGTAATGTCTATGGTCCGAATGGCATTGATTCTTCCTTTTGAAATGATTTCTCCTCCCTCCTCTCTTCTAATGCAAACAATGATTTGATTGTTGGGGGAGATTGTAACCAATTGATGGACCCTTTTTTGGACCGCAAATCTCAAGCTCGCTACATTCCCAACAAAATGCAAAAGTCCTTCCACAAAGCCATCTCCTCCAGAGGCCTCATAGACTCATGGAGGTTGTCCCACCCTGACTCTCTAGAATTTTCCTTTTTTTCTCCTGTGCATAATTCCCTCTTCCATGTTGATTATATTTTTCTCTCCCACCATGCTTTCCAATTTATGACCAACTCAGAAATAGGCTCTATCCTCATCTCAGATCATGCTCCAGTTATTTTAGATATGGACTCCCCCTCTCCCACGCCTCAGACCCGCAGATGGCGCTTTAACAACTCCCTTTTACTTGACCCGACTTTCATTGAACACTTTACTCATTTCATGGATGATTTTTTCACTACTAACTTACACTCCACCTCTGCCTTTCATTTTCTTTGGGATGCTTTCAAGGCCACTGCTCGGGGTTGTATTATTGACTTTGTTTCACGTAAAAAAAAGAAAGCGCTATCCCAAGCTTCCTCCTATTTAAAACGCATTAAAGAACTAGAGCATCTTTACTACACTTCTAACTCTCCTGACTCCCTTTCCTCTCTCATTTCCGCTAAACTGCAATTTAATAAACATTCTTGGGAATCGGCCTCCAATCACCTTCTTCAATTTAATGCAAAGGTATATGGTGGTCGCAATAAAGCTGGTAGGGCTCTGGCAAATTATCTCAAAATTAAAAAACAGAAATCGAAAATAGTCTCGGTTAAAGATTCACAAGGCTTGCTCCAGTCTTCTGATGCCAACATTCTGGATTGTTTTGTTCAATTTTATTCCTCTATTTATACTCCTGAGTCTTCCCCCTCTGCAGAGCAATTAGACTCTTTCTTTACCTCTATCCCCAAATCTCCCAATCCTTTGTTGGATCTCTCTTCTCTTGATGCCCCGATTTCAGAAAAGGAAATTCTTGCTGCTCTCTCTCTTCTCCCCAAAGATAAGACACCTGGCCCCGATGGCTTTACTGTTCATTTCTTTCTCCACTTTAAATCTATCTTGATTCCTCATTTTCTTCAGTTAATTAATCACTTTCTCGCCTCTGGTGAATCTAAAGGTTCTTTTTCGCAGGCTATGCTAGTTCTTCACCCCAAGAAAGATAAAGACCCTTCCCTATGTAAAAATTATCGACCCATCTCCCTCATTAATACTGATTGTAAATTGTATGCGAAAATTCTGGCCTTGCGGATTAATTCTATTGTCCCCGATTTGGTTAACATTCATCAATCCGGCTTTGTTAAGGGAAGATCCATTACAGACAATTCTAGAACCCTTCTGAATATTATTCATCTTTCTGCTAAAATGGATGACCCCTTGGCTGCCATTACTCTAGACGCCGAGAAGGCATTTGACCGTGTCAACTGGGATTTTATGTTTGGTGCCCTTCGCTGGAACGGTTTCAGTCCCACTTTTCTTAAATTTGTTAAGTTGCTTTATACTGCTCCTTCTACTTCTATATGGATTAATGGTATGCAATCTGACTATTTTCCCCTTCATAGAGGAACCAGACAAGGCTGTCCACTTTCCCCCTTCTCTTTGTTTTGGCACTCGAACCTTTCCTTGAGAAAATTCGACAATCCCCTTCCTATTCTGGCTTTCTTTATAAAGATGTTGAGATTAAGTTTACTGCTTATGCAGACAATATTTTGCTTTACATTTCCAACCCTGTTGTTGCCCTTCCCACTTTCTTTTCTTTAGTACATGATTATTCCTCTGTTTCTGGATACAAATTAAATATTGATAAAACTGAAGTCCTTCCCCTCAATACATTTTGTCTTCCTCACATGTTTCAGGGTTCTGGTTTCCAATGGAACTCTGGTTCTATCAAATGTCTTGGCGTTTTATATGCTAACACTATTAGAGAAACTATCAAAATTAATCACTCCGATATCCTTAAAAAGCTCTCTTCTCTTATAGAACGTTGGTCCCCTCTTTTTCTTTCCTGGTGGGGTCGTCTCTCTACTATTAAAATGATGCTCCTACCTATTGTGAACTTCCGTCTCTCCATGCTTCCTACCTCTCTACCCCATTTCTTTTTTAAGTCTATCAATAGTCTCTTTTCCAAATTCCTGTGGAATAATCAACAACCCAAACATCTTGGTGGTGTTAACTTCCCCAACATCTCACGCTTTCATTCTGCTTTTACTCTCAAGCAAATTTGGCCTTTTCTTCTTGAAACCTCGTCTCCTCCTATTACGGCTTGGAGCTCTCTGGAATTGGCTTAACTTCACCCCTTCTCCTTTCTCATTGCCTCCAATCTCACTCAACCACCTCCTAAGCAACTTTCTCCTATTTTTAAACACTCCAAAGCTTTAACACTTGCCCTTTTTCGTTCATTCTCTGTACCATCTACTCTTCATATGAATACCCCACTTTGGTATAATAAGTCTCTTAAATTACGCAATTGCGCGCTCTTTTGGAAGGAATGGATTGACAAAGGAATTCTCACTTACCAACATCTTCTTTCTGACAATTTCTTATTAACCTTTCCAGCACTTCGCGATTCCTTCGGTATCTCTAACAAATTCTGTACTCGCTTTCATGAACTTCTGCCCAAACTATCCACTATTATCCTACACAATATCCCTTCGCCCTCTTCACCTCCCCTCCTTGCCTCTCCACCTAACTTTCAGGTTCCCCTTAAGGCCTCTGCTATTTACAAATTACTCTCTCCCTCACTTACTGACAGGCCTAAAACTAAAATGGAACTTATCTGGGAATCGGACCTCAATCAAACTTTCCCCTCACTTACTTGGGACTCTATTTGGTCCAAACTTCATTCCACCTCTCGTTCCGCTAGTACCACACAAACCCTTTATTTTTTCTATAATAGATTATTCTATACTCCCTATGATTTGTTTAAATTTAAATTGTTAGACACCAAGAAGTGTTGCTCCTGTTCATGCACTCCTGGTGACTTTGTTCACATGTTTTTTCTCTGTCCCAAGGTCCAACGCATGTGGTCCCATATTTGGTCTACACTTAATAAGATTTTATCTACTAATGTTCCCTTTGTTATTTCTTCTGTATTCTTGGGTGGTTTGGCCCCAGTTTGGGATGTCCCACTCCATACTCGTAAGTTTATTGATCTTTGCATTGCTATCGCTTTTCAAATTATAACAACTAATTGGAAAGACACTACAAACGTGGTTTATAATGCTTGGTGGAATTTGCTCTGCCATCATCATAGACTAGATCGTGCATGGGCTTCTTCTATTCCATTGTTGATAAAACGTGATTTACTTTGGTCCCCTTTAACAGACTTTAGACTTTATATCTAAAAGTGCCTCTTGATCACATGTTATTGTTATATTTAGTATTACTGTTATTATTATTAATGTGAACTTCTCCGTATTTCATACCTCTTTTCTTCTCTTATCATAACTTTTTCTATTGCTGTTCCCCTTCTATTCCCTCCTTTTTCCCTTTCTTACCTCTTTCTTTCTCTCTTTCCTCCCCACAAAATGAAAAGTTATAAAAGCATTTTTTTCCTTTGTATAGCGCTTCCCCTTTTGGGGGTCTTTCTTGTTTATTGGCACATTATTCTCCACAATTATTTTATTCCTACTGCTCTTAATTTGTGCTATTGTACTGATGTTTTACATTGTTTCTTCAACTTAATAAAGCTTTTCAAACTTTAAAAAAAAAAAAAAAGAATCGTGTTATTCTGGTTCTGGGTCTTTTCTTTTCAGCTTCATTCTCTGATTCCAAGCTTCTTGGTTTTCAATTTCATCGATTGTTTCAACTTGTTGTTCAAAATTGATTTAGATCTTAAGCCTTATCTGATTCTACAAAAAGTTGCCAAACCTGAATGCAGGTCTCAATTCCCTCATCAATAATTTGGCTATGGTCATGCTGTTGGCTCGCCTAGTTGGGTAGCCTTCGGCCCACCTAAAGAACAAGCACACAATCACAAGACTGTAATTATTATAAACTGGCATCACAACAAAGTTTAAGCGTAACCAGGTAAAAGGACTTTTGGGTTTGTATATATGGCTCAACATCACCAAAGTTCCTTTTTCCAGATTATTCTGCTGGCAGGTAACACAGCCTTGACACAAATTCTCAGCAACAAATCTATTTTTCAGGATTGTACCAATATTTATTAAAAAGCCACATCATAGAATCTCAACCGAGATGAGTTGGACCATTAATTGCCTACTCTTACAGAACAAAATTGAGTCAGACAAAATGTACTGTTTCTCTGCTGTTACCTACACACCATTCTGGCCTTTTGTACTATCTGTTATTTCTCATTTTATTTTCTTATCTTCTAGTGCCTAATTCGGAAGCCCCTATAGCACACTTAGGACCTCATTACGATGATGGTGGGACCACCACCGCCAGCATGTTGGTGGCTGTCCCATCGCTGACAGCCCTTCGGTCTCACCGTCACATTACTATGCTGGAGTCAGACCCTTTTCTGTAGGGGGACAGACTGCTACTTCCACCAGGATCAGTGATCCTGACGGGGTGGCGGTCGGAATCGTTATCTCGAATGGGGGTGGTGCTGAGGCAGGCACCATCATCAGGATAGTGTTGTCCCTTTTGACAGCTTTTGAATGGCAGTCCGACCACCATGAAAAGGGCTTTGGCGGGGACTCAAACAGGGCCCCCGTCCCTCATGGGCCACTGCAAAGTGGCCCTGGGGGCACATGTAGTGTCCCATGCACCTCCAAGCACCGTGTGCCATGCACCACATGGTGCATGGCACACTGTGCATGAATGTTCACAGAGTGCTCCTTGACACTGCGGCTTGTGCTGCGGCTCTTTTCCTTGGCCGCAGCACACACTGCATTGTAAAAGAGAACTTTCCGACCACCAGCACGGTGGTCCTATTCTATGTGGCGGTTGGCCAGCCAACTGCTTGTTGGGCAGTCTCCTGAACGCTGAGATTGAGGTCCGTGGTCCGACCAACTGATGTCCAAATGAGGGCCTTAATGTCTGAACTGCATTTAATAGAAAACAACTTACATTTTCATTCTTAGTTTTACTTTGCTCTTGCTCATTTTAACTGATTGTAGCAGAGTGGAGTGCACAATATTTTTCAACTTCATCTGCACAACGACTTCCAAGTGTAACCATATTATTTCTGATTTATGGGCAGCGCATTTTATAGAAATCTCTTTAGGTTGTTTCAAAGGTTGTTTCAATGCTCCTAACAATTTCCAAATGTGTGCCCCATTGCCTTTAGGTGTACCAGAAGATATCATAAAACCCCCTTGTGACTATAATTGCTTGAAATCATAGACTATGCTAAACCATACTGGTTGTCAGTGTAGATTGTAGCACTCAATCCAACAGATAACCCATATGGTCTTGTAAGTGCAATTAATTATGCTACTTGTGCTGTAGTTACATACTGAACTATGATGACTCCACAATATTTATTAAGGTGCACACTTTATGTCCAGCTCTTAATGTTCCATGATGGTCATTCAAGAACTATCCACAAAAAGAATCTGATCAGCCTGTTCAAGTGTAACATCTTGTATGTCCTGTCTTGGCTTGGGACACAATTCTGTCACATCAATGCAATCATGGTCACAACCGTCTTCATCGCTATCCCTCTCTGCAATTAGCAATCTTCGGATTGAACTATTGTCAGCTGGCAAAATCATGTGCTTATATTTGGTTATACAACTGTTTGTCAAATGCTGAGTTTGTGTAGGAGTCAGCAGAATTTCAAGTTACAGAGGAACTAACGCAATAAGGGTCTGATTACGATTTTGGTGTTCTGACTGCCGCAGCCTCTAGAAGACAACAGTGCCTTCAGTCTTCCAACTGTCGTATTAGGAGTTGACCGCGGTGGCCGCAGTGTGGCTGCGACAGTCTTGTGACAGAGGTCAATGAGTTTCCAAATATATCGATGCATGTTTGAGCATTAAGACTGCATGTGTTGAATTCTCACATATGCATGATACATGTAGAAAAATAACACCCACTCACTGCCGAAGTCTGGCCCACATGTGGGCAGTCCAGGTAAAGGGTATATGGTACAAAAAGGACTTACCTGTATATCACTGCAAATAGGGTCATATTTCTGGGGTGCAGATGCTGCTGTGAAGGGGTACCTGGAGAAAGGGATCCACGTTGAACTCTGACAGAAAGAAAGGGAAAAAGGGGAGTAAGCACCCCAAATCCTTAGTTTCCACCGACATGAAGACGGCGGTCCCACCGCCACGGTGGACTCGACGGAAAGCCAACTCGTAATGAGGATGGAAGTGAAACTCCTCAGTACTGCCCTTTGGCAGCTGCTTTTCTCAGACCACAGCTGATGTGGTCTACAGATGGCTGGCGGTGTCTGCAATTCGCCGGCAGTCTTTGCAACAGCAATCCGACAATCTCATAATATGGTGGCCGGAATACCGAGTTCGCAGTGGTCGGACCACAACCACAGGTACAGCGGTTCCCGGACCGCAGTACTCACAGCCTAAGTGTGAAACCAACAACAATCCCTTTGCTTTACTGAATTGCAAGATAGATTTGCTGTTGCATACTTTAGACATCTGGGAAGTGTGGCAGCGATTGGGTGTAATGTAGAAGAGAAGTATGCCAAAGTCCTCTCGATTTCACCATATTTTTGGGTCAGAACGGACAATGCCCATACTGCTCTCTCATGACAAAACAAGTCAAAATCTTTTTCGTAATTTAGCATTTCTAGAGAGGGTGTGCTTCAGAATTTGCCTCTGAACTCATTTGTAATCAAATGGCACAGGACCAGAAACATCTTTGTTAGTAAGCCTCAGTAAAGACTTTGCAATGAGGGGAATATTTGAAATCCACTGTCTATAGTAGGCAACCCTTCACAAAAACATCCTCACTTCTCTTTGCGTTTTTTGTGGACTCACTCTCAGGATTGCTGTAATGCATTCTTTAAACACTTTTGGAATATGGTGACCCAAACTGATAACATCTCTCATACAGTACTGTATTTTTGTGAGAGATATCAGAACATTTGTAAAGCACACTACTTATCCTTGAGGGTCTCAAGGCGCTGGGGGATGCTGCTAGTGCCTGAATAGCCAGGTCTTGAGGAGTTTTCTGAAGGTAAGCAGGTCCTAACCAGGCAAGAATACTCATGTTTGCCTTCATTGCTCCGTATCTGCTCTCCAATGTCAGGTGTGGTGTTTGCTACATCTGCGGTGTGGCCCTGCCTGAAATTGTGATCATCACTCTCAAACACGATACCCTGGAGGATATTTCTATGAATGATATTGCCCCACGAGCACATGCAAAAATGTGCAAACTCAACTGCCTCCATGTAAAAACGGAAATAAAGCACCCTTGCTGGTGGGACCTCTCCCAAAGGCAAAGAACAACGACGTTCATTGCCAACAACTATTGGCAACCAAAGGCAACCTGGTTTTTCTCATTTCTGAGATTAAGAACGTGTTGTCATTATTATGTGAGTTGCCCAGATCTATATCTAACTTTAACAATAATATGCAGGTGTTGGAGAGCAGAGTGAGACGTCTCGTCTGGAGTCAGCATCAATGGACTTGTTCAGGGATAAGATAAATTGAGATAAAAGTAGTAGTAAGTGAACATGCACTAGAAATTACTATCTGACATGATCACAAACAGAAAATTGCTCAAAAGGAAGAACAATCTGCACATCTGTGGCATCCCCATAATGGTCAAATCTCCCGAACTATTAGAACTTGTCCTTTTTTTATTTAATAAAGTTTTGCAGGATTGTCTTTGCCACAACCACGTAACCTCTCCTTCTCAGGTCAAGAAGAGATTCATGCTGGGCACCATGAAAAGAATCCATTTCAATAAAGTAAAGAAGTGCAGAAAAATCTGGAAAGTCACTAAATACTTCAGAAAGATGAAAAATCTTCATAGGTTTAGCTTCCCCTTCAAGCTTGTATTTAACCATAAAAAAATACAAAACTCTGCACCAATGGATGAAAAGGCCATGATGTTTTGGGGAATCTGTAGCCCAAACAATACAGAGAACATGAAACTCTGTCAGTAATTGGTACACTTGCTATAATACTCGCAGAAAGTACTGATCATGTGATGAGGAGGACGAACAGGAGACAGTGGTGTTGAAATTAATTGGAGTGACGAAACTGATCTTAACTCGGCAGTATCAAAAGGAAGGGCAACGAGATGGGTAGCCAAGCCAAAATGCGTAAAAGCAATGTCACTAGTTCCACAGGTAGGGTAGATCAGACAACGTCGGATTTGCCATTAATAGAAGCCTTTAAGTGTACTCTTAATAGTATCCTAGAGGAGAAACTAGGTCCAATATACACAAAGTTACATAACATCAAGCAGATAATAGCCGCACAACACAAATACATACAATCTTCGATCAATCTTGGAGGTACTGCAGTAGATATTTCACCAGCTACTACTGATACTGATACTCCGAGGGTGCCTGCCATGGGGCAGGAAGAGCTTTTATACTCACAAAACACAGGGGCTTCAGGGGTCACAGTCCATAAAAAGAGTAATAGAGCAGCGGAATCAAGTCTTAAACCCCGGGGGGGGGGGGGGTCGGAAACATGACCCATTAGAAAGCATCGCAATGGTAGCTAAAGATGTAGGAAATATGGGAAACATCACTTACAACGCAACTTTGACCACGCAATGCTTTTACATCGCAACTTTTACAACGCAAACCATTACAACGCATTGCGCTGGGGGGAGCTCTAGGATAGGGAATAGGTTTAATGTACTATCCAACACCTTCCCTACTATCCACGGGGACAGGAGTTGGAATAGTAAATTAAACTATTCACTATCCAGCGCCCCAAAGCACTATGCGTTGTAATGGTATGCGTTGTAAAACTTGCGATGTAAAAGCATGCATGGTAAAAGCATGCGTTGTAATGTCATACATCCAGGAAATATAGGAAGTGTGCACCAGATACCCCTTAATGTCGCTCCACACAAACTAGCAACTCTAGATCTGCCCCCACAATCAACCCCGTTGGTGGTTATCTTAGGAAATTTCCGGCCTCTCATGAATGATGCAACGGAGGAATACGATCAGTTAAAAAATAAAGTCATGCATTAGCTGCATAGGAATACATCTGTATGTCCCAATATCGCACACGACATCATTATGGTATGGCGAGTTGCCTGGGTTGGAGGCTCTAGGAAACAGGGCAGGGGGGACTGCATAGTGGTGAATTTTAGTAACCCTGTATACGCCGAGAGAATACTCAGGGAGGCCGCAACTGGGCCATTAGACAAAGCCAGTGGCATACAGGTATTACCCCTGGGCTACTTTTTTGGGCAGAAGAGAGTAGGGAATATCACTATTGCAACAAAAACCCATCCTGGCCTCTAAATTTAGCAGCAGATAATAGAACCTGCAGATCTAGCCAATGGACGATCAGTGTCAACCCCCGGAGAGTCCCTACGTGGGAACTGAATAGATTTGACGCCAACAGGGCTAAGCCCTGGGGTGTTTTCACCCAGGGCCAGAATAGATTTGAAGCCCTATCCGGGTTGAGCGAGTGTGATTGACTAAATGACAGTATAGTGTTTACACTCCAGTCAGTTCAGCCATTTGCAAATATCATACCAGTTATACAGGGTATTGAACATATAAGCACAGAACCATCCGATTCATCAAGTGCAAAGCTAACAGCTCCAGTGTTGACACAGAGAGATATACCTTGTGCATTGGTTGGAACTCATATGGCCACACCCTCCCAGATCTTAATTACAGCCTCCCTAGCTGACTCTCACGATACCCACAATTTTAACGTACTTTCATGGAATATAGCAGGGCTTGCTGACAAGATCATCGACCCTATCTGGATCCAGTTCATTAGTAACTTCTCAGTTATATGTTTGCAGGAGACCTGGCTGGTCGACTGCAACCTTTTTCTTGAGGGGTACAAAGCCTTCTACGTTCCTGCGACCCCCATAGCTAGAGGGAGAGCTATGGGAGGGCTGGTCATTTTTACTTCCTTGTCCCTAAAATGCAAAATTAAGTCTATTTCTTCTTTGAATAGAGACTTACAGGCTATTGTTCTCGAACGAGGAAACCTTAGTTTATGCCTAATACATTTTTACAATGCTGTTAACAGGGAAGGAGGTAGTAAGATTACTGAGATGGATAAGTTTGTTAAGTTGCACTGTGGTCCACAAAGAATTAGTATAATGATCATGGGGGACTTTAATATACACCCATGTGGAGCGCCTGGGCTCTCCAAAATGAACGACCTAGGTTGCCCAAAGGTGAAGGGCCTACATTTTAAGCACTCCAAACAAGGGGATGCCCTAAATGACATGTTAAATGATTTTGATCTCTTCCCAGCTACAAGCTTGTTAGCTTGTTACCTCCACTGAGTATACAAAAAGTACCCACTTTTAAAGGACGCCATGGTGGGTCATTTATAGACCATATATTAGTTTCTACTAATTTCCATACATTGGTATTGGGTTACACAACCATGGAAAGTCCCTTCAGTGACCATAACCCCGTCTGTGTTAGAATAAGTGATAACCTTTTACAAAGGAAGGAGCTTATACAGGCAGTGGGAACTCTTAAGACAACCAGTAGCAGGCGGCGTCTTAAGTGGATCCAGGTAACTCCCTCATTGTTTTATGAAAATCTACAAGAATCATGTAAGTCGGAATTCCTGTATTGTTTAGACCCAGAGTCCTCTGCCTTGGGCACTATAAATGCCTTTAAAGGCATAATTAACAAAGTTTTGATCCTGTTAACCGTTGGGGGCCAGAGTAAGACCAATGACAACCCAAAATGGTTTGACCACTCATGCTTAAAAGCTGCTAGAGCATTAAAGGCTGCCTTAAAGAGTACCCCTAGGGACAACGCCCTAATTCGCTCTGCACGAGCTGCATACAAAAAGCGGATAGGTCTTCGCAAATGGGAAGTGAAGGAGGACATATGGCGGGAACTCTTAGAACCCCTGACTTTATCTAGCAGCTCTAGATTTTGGAATATTATTAACAGCCCGTTATTTTTAATTAATAAATCCGAGGACCTGGGTACAAATATAACAGAGGAGGAATGGGTGACTCACTTCAGTGCTATTTTAAATGCACAACATCTGTCCCCGCGCTGCAGTTAAATTTACAGCGTGGGAACGAGATTATTTTTACAGCACAAGAGGTGGAAAACAATATTAACAGCCTTACCTGTAAAAAGGCTCCAGGCCCTGATGGTGCTCCACCTGATCTCTTTAAATCCAACCTATCTTTGTGGATGCCAGTCTTGGTGGCGGTGCTGAATGCAGCAGTAGAGGCTGGATGCCCTGAATCCTGGGGATCCTCTACAATAGTCCCAGTATTTAAAAAGGGGGATCGGAATTGCACAACGAATTATAGACCTATCTCCCTTATTGATTCCATTGTGAAAGTCGTAGGGGGAGTAGTGTTGAACAGATTGAGTGCATGGGCGGAAGAAAATAACATTATATCTGAAGTGCAGTATGGGTTCCGCCCGGGAAGATCTACCGTGGCACAATGCGTCAATCTCTACCTTATACTGGGAAAATATACTATTGCCCGCCAGGGAACAATCTACATGGCATTCATGGACCTATCCTCAGCCTTCGACTGTGTTAATCGGGAGGGGCTGTGGGGGTCCATGGAGGCCATGGGGGTTGAAGCAAATCTGGTGGATTTTTTGAGAGATCTCCACAGAGAGACCAGGGCAAACTCGCAAGACCTAAGGGTCACACAGGATTTTATTATAGAAAGGGGGGTATGTCAGGGATGTATCCTAGCCCCCTTTCTTTTTAACCTTTACATAAACGATCTGGACCGGACCCTGCAGGAAACTGGGGTTGATTTTCCATATGTGGGTGACAGGGGACTGTCCGTTTTGCTATACGCAGACGACGCGGTTCTCCTGGCACGCACCCCTAAAAGCCTGCAAATCCTGCTTAACACATTTCAGGGGGTTCATGGCAGAAAGAGATCTGGCCATAAATAATGCAAAATCGTACATTATGCAGGTAGTGCACCCATCTAAGCGACAATATCTCCTAGTGGTAAATGGAATGAGAGTGCCAAAATCTCTACCTTTTTCGTACTTGGGTGTCCTCTTGGACGAACGCTTGAATTGGGACTCCCTGACCAAGAAGAAGAGGGGGGAGGTGTCTAGGAGCAATTTTGCAATTCTCAGCTTTGCAGGCAAGATGGGTAATCGTCCAGTGGCTGCAATGCTGAAAATTTATCAAGCCAGGCGTGTATCCACAGCCACTTATGAGAGTGAGCTGTGGGGGTACACCAGAGTGGAAGGGATCCAGGTGACTGAAAACACCTTCTTAAAACAATTGTTGGGGGTCCCTCAAGGGGCGCCAAATTTTTCTGTTCATGAAGAAACTGGCGTCCAATATATCAGTGATACCCTGGGTTTGCGCCCCCTGCTCTTCTGGCTGAAAAGCTGGTTAAATAAGGATCTCGTTCTCACACACAAAATATACAGGGAACTCCTGAATTTAGGCCATATGTCTGTAATACCATGGTTTAAATACTTAATGAACCTCTAGGGACTGAAGTATCTATGTCTGAAGAGACTCAAGTATATCACAAAACCTGTAACTCTGGCCTTGGAAACGAGTTAGCTGACCCTTTATATCCTATGGGAATGGAAACAGTAGTAGTGAGGGAAAAGACAGAACCGATTGTAGCCGAAGTAGGTAGTGCTAAGGTGGATGAGTTATACCTGGAATCTGGTGGACTTAGTTTCTCTGAAATGGAACCTGCCCCTATCCATTTACTAACTGCACCGACTGTAGACGGCACCCCTATTAATATCCTTTCCTGGAACATAGCAGGGCTCAAAAAAAATCTTGCAACTCCAGAATGGAATGATTTTATTGAACCATTTGATATTTGCATGTTCCAGGAAACGTGGTGTCTGTCTCCAAAATACAAAAATGGGTATTCTACCTATTATGTCCCGGCTGTTTCCTCTGGGAAAGGCCGCCCATCTGGTGGCCTACATATATGGGTGAAAGTAAACTTAAACTATGCTGTCAATATGTTCAATGTTCCCTCAAACAACATCCTGTATATCTCTCTGAAAAGCCCCCAGGGGGGCAAAATACATATTTTTTGTATTTATGCAAGAGGAACGCAGGGCTGTCAAGCCTCTCAAACAATTGAGCTATTGGATTCCAAGTTATCAGAACTGGCTCCTGGATCTAAAATTTTGGTGGGGGGCGATTTTAATTGTACATTCGAACCTCTAGATGATGAGGATATATTGGGCTGGACCTCGGAGGACTGGAAGTATTCCATACCCACCCTGGATCTGGCGCCTATTAAGAAATGGTATCCCAGAGCAATACAGTTAAACGCCTTAGCCCTGGCCCATAACTTACGAGCTTTGAATGGGCGGACCATCTCCGATCGCAATGGGGCGATGACCTATAACAGGCTAGTCTCCCCATCGCGAATCGATTATATTTTTTTAGATATCCACTCTTGGTCCAACCTCATAGATATGGAGATCAGGCAGTCCACAGACAGTGATCATAACCCTCTATGTATGGTAATTAATTGGCCCAATGGGCAAAATGAGACCACAGGACCGAAATTGATCACTAAGGAGGCTATTCCATCCAACTGTAACAGGAAATTGAGATGGGAGGTGATCAAGTTTGAAGAGGGGATTCTTCATCATATCAGGGATTTAGTTATTGCGGAATCTTCTATTTTGTCAGCAATGAAGATGGATTCGGTTAATTTTAATACTTATGGGCCACAATTATTAACCCACTACCAAGATCTTGTAGATAAAATAGGAAAGTTTTTCCATAAAACCACCAAGGGGAAGCAATCGGCTGAGAAGCGAACCTCGAAGACCAACCTTTGGTATACAGCTGACTGCAGGGAAAAGAGAAAGGCAATCGCATCAGCAATAAAGCTAAAAGACCCCAGAGCAGTAAGACTGGCCAGGGGAGATTACCGTAAAACCATGGCAATAGCTAAAAAGAACTGGGAGGAAGATCATTGGCAGCAACTCAAAATTGCAGCAAGGGATAAGAACTCAGTGTCCTTTTGGAAATTAATTAATATTTTAGATCGAAGAGGAGTTGATCCTATTTTAAATCACATAAATGAACAGCAATGGCACGCTCATTTTTTAAAGTTATATTGTGAAGATGAGACCCAAGTCCATCTATTACCAGCAACATCGCTCCACTTAAGAACAGATTTATTAACAGAGGCAGTTCCATTTGAAGTAAGAGAGGTCAAAGATGCTATCTCCAAAATCCTCCCTGGCAAAGCAGCTGGTCCAGATGGCCTGCCTGGAGACTTGTTATCTCACGATCCTTTGATATGGGCAGACTCTATAGCTAGTCTAATGAATTTAATCCAGCTGGGTCTCCCCGTTCCAGATTCATGGAAAGGGGCGGAGGTAATTACGATCTATAAAAAAGGAGATAGAGAGGACCCTGCCAACTACAGACCAATTAGTTTAATTGACACAATACAAAAGGTAGCTGGCAGGGTCATTGTAAATAGAATTGAGACATGGCTTATGGAAGAAGAGGTATTAACACACTTCCAGGCAGGGTTTAGACAGAATGTTGGTGCAATAGACCAGGTGTTCCGGTTCTGTGCGGTCTATTGGAAGTCAGTATCTATTAACAAAGGTAGTTTGTATATGGCTTTCATAGACCTCAAAACCGCATTTGATGTAATTCCACGCTCCAAACTGTGGGAGGTTTTATTGGCTATGGGGTTCCCTAGCTATCTGCTGCAATTTATTATTAAGCTTCATGAGGACAACTTTGCAAGGATACGGTGGGGGAGCCAAGGGTAATTGACAGGGAGGGTACCAGTCAATAGAGGAGTGCGGCAGGGATGTGTGATGGCACCGACGTTGTTCTCCCTCTTTATAAATGGGGTGGTGGACCATTTGAGGGAGGACCCTGCGGATGCGCCCGTCCTTGCCGGTGAGAAGACCCCTACACTCCTCTTTGCGGACGATATTTATTTATTTATTTTATTTAATGGCATTTGTAGAGCGCATGCAATTACCCGTAGGCGTCTCGGCGCTGATATGCAATGCTGTCTATCCCTGATCAGAAAGTTGGTGGCTGGGTTTACTGGTTAAATAGCCACGTCTTCAGTTTCCTTCTGAACTGGAGAAGTGTGGAGCTTATTTTAATGTGGTTCGGTAAGGCGTTCCAGATTTTGGGGGCTGCGATAGAAAAGCGGCGGTCACCCCATGAGACTGTTCTGCTTCGTTGAACCACCAGTTGGTTAAGCGAGGAGGAGCGGAGTGTTCTCGACGGGTTGTAGGGAATTAATAGCTTTTTGAGAAAGCACGGTCCTTGATCCTGCAGGGTCTTATAGACTATGCATAGTGCTTTGAATTTAGCCCTATTTTGGATGGATAGCCAGTGGTAATCTTTCAAGGTATCCGAGATGGGGGCAAACTTGGGTTTCTTGGATAGCACGCGTGCCGCTGCATTCTGCACAGTCTGGAGTTTTTTGGTGACTCTGCTTTGTGCATTGAGCAATAGACCGTTGCAGTAATCCAACGATGTCAGGACCAGAGAGGTCACTAACGTCTTGGCTGCTGAATCTGGTAAATAAGGGATAATCTTTTTTATTATTTTGAGCTTAAAATGGGCGTTAGCTGCCACCTTATTTGCATGGGCCATGAAACTGAGCTTGTCATCAAAAGTGACTCCTAGGTTTCTGACCTTAGCGGTGGGGGTAGGAGGGACACCAAGAGCCGATGGCCACCAAGCTGCCGACCAGGCTGGCAAAAGGTTGCCAAAGATCACCACCTCAGTTTTATCGGAATTGAGCTTCAGTCAATTTCTTGCCATCCACTCACCGATAGCAAACATCCCCCTTTGGAATCTTTCTGCCACCTCCTGTCCATCGCCCTTTATGGCCAAGACCAGCTGGGTGTCGTCAGCGTATGAGGTAAGGCCCATCCCGTGTGCTTTGATGACACTAGCAAGGTCCGACACATAGATATTAAATAGTGTCGGACTGAGGGATGAGCCTTGAGGAACCCCACACGGCAACGACAGATCCGCTGATTGAAAAGAACCCATGGTGACAGCCTGGGTTCTGTTGGCCAGGAAGGAGGCAAGGAGATCCTTAGCTGTAAGCTGAATACCCATCCTTTCGACACGGTCGACCAAGATCTTGTGGTCGACCGTGTCGAAGGCCGCTGAGAGATCCAGAAGGACGAGCAGTGCTGTTCCTCCCTGATCACGGATGACTCTTATGTCATCCGCTGCCTTAATGAGAGCGGTTTCCGTTCCATGGTGTTTACGGAAACCAAACTGTGTATCATCCAGCAGGTTATGACTCTCAATGAATTCTGAGAGTTGGTGGTTCATGGCCTTTTCGGTGACTTTTGCTAGAAAAGGGAGACTCGCGATAGGGCGATAGTTTTTTAATTCACCTTTATCTAGACCAGGCTTTTTCAGCAGGGGTTTAATCAGCGTGTTTTTTAATGAGTCAGGGTAAATTCCAGATGTCAGTATAGTATTACAGACATGTGTAATAATGGGAATGACTGTGTCTGGAACGGTTGCGATCACCGAGGTTGGGCAAGGGTCCAGAGCTGACCCAGCTTTGATCGATTTTACTATGCCCTTAATTTGATCCATAGTGAGGGGTTTAAAGTTGGTCATGGTGTGTTTCGGTATGATCATTGAGGATGTAGCAGGACTACTAGCCGGGTCAGAGTTAAACGCTTGGTAGATGTCATTGACCTTTTTGAAAAAGAACTCGGATAAGGCATCACATAGTGCTTGTGATGGGGGGGGGTTGAGATCCGGGGTATTTCCAGAAAGGGTTTTAGCAATGTTATATAGCTGTCTGCTAGAATTTTTCGCGGTCTCTATATTAGTGGTGAAATAATGTTTTTTTGCTGCTACTATCATAGCTTTATAAGAAGCAAGAGCTCGTTTATATTTTTCCTTATTTTCGCTATCGTAAGTTCTTCGCCAGTGCCGTTCTCTGTTCCTAGTTAGTTGTTTTTGAATGTTCAGGTCTTTTGTGTACCACTGAGCTTTAGGCAAATTTCTGTTCTTTGACAGAGATTTGGTGGGTGCCAACTGAGTGGTAGCTTCGGCCAACCATTTCTGAAATTGGTTGGTGGCGATATTGGGATCAGTGGATAGATCCGGGATGGTGTTGTTTAATAACATCGTAAGGTCATTGGAGTTGATGTCCTTCCATGCTTTAAAAGTGCCACTGTTCGTGTAAGCAGCCTTTTTTCTCGGCGAGCCTTTGATGGTGAGGCTGCTAAGAATGACTGAGTGGTCAGTCCATGTCATGGGAAGAACTGAGGCTATGCACAGACCTTCCACATTTGAGAAAATTCCATCTAGCGTATGACCTGCTTGATGGGTGGAGGTCGTGACCAGTTGACTAAGACCCATTATTTCTAGGTCGGATGTAAGGGAAATGGTATCCTTATCGCTGCTTTGCTCCAGATAGAAATTGAAGTCGCCCATAATTGTGGTAGATTCTTCTGTAACTATGGACTCAGTGATGTTACTAAGGTTATCAAGGAATGCTGATCTGCTCCCAGGGGGTCTATAGAGAAGCACTCCCTTGAAGTTGTAAGTAGGGGACAGCTTTATATTGAAATGCATAGCTTCACATGAAGTAATGGGTATAGGCGAGGAGCGAACTTCCAAATGGTCTCGCGCTATAATGGCTAGCCCCCCACCTTTCCCTTTGGGCCTGTCCTGCCGATAGGCACTGAAGCCTGAAGGAACTGCCGTAACATAATCTGGGGCAGATGCCTCATCCGACCAGGTCTCTGTGATGTATAGAACATCTAAATTGAGATCACTGATGAGATCAGCTATTTCCTGACAGTGCTTGCTCAGGGAACGCGCGTTGATTAGCGCCATGGTCACGTGAGTGTCTTTCTCAGCTCCACGGTTTTGAACTAGGTTGGTTGGATTCGAGAACACGAGTGTAGTATTACAATGTTGGCAATGTGTTTGTGTCTCTGGTAACATTGTGGAGAAATCGTATTTGGTACATAGAGGGGCATAGGAGGGACCAATCTCCAGCAGTGTACTCCAGTTATATGAGAGAGGTGGGCCAGGGGTTGTGGCCCTAGGCCCGGTCCCGGCGCGGACGGGCGCAGACGGGCTTGCCTCTGGCGCGCCGCCGGCGCGCCGCCGGCGCGCCCGCTGCGCCCGCCCGCTGCGCTACGATACCCTCCTGATGTCCAAGACCCCACAGGGTCTGCAGAAATTACTTGACCGTTTCTCTCTCTTCTGTAAGGGGCGAGGTTTAACAATAAACACCACAAAAACAAAGTTAATGGTTTTTTCGTCAAAAAGAAAGTCTAGGAAGGTACATATTTCACTTTTCGGGTCTCCTCTTGAGGTTGTCAACGAATTTGACTATTTGGGGGTTAGGTTATCTAATAACATGTCCTGGGCCCCACATATATCTAAAATGGTACTTAATCTCAAAATGGCTTCTGGAGCTATATTGAAAAACCAACGCCAGTCCATCAGTAGACCTGTTGCTCCAGTCCTTTCAGTCTATGAGGGGAAGGCGGTAGCTTCGGCTGTCTACGGCTCCGAAATTTGGGGCGCTGAAAATATTAGAGGCCTGACGGTTGCAGAGAATAAATTTATTAGAGATTTGGTATCACTTCCTATGTCAACTCCTTTGTTGCCATTATTTTTTGACATGGGTAAGAAATGTATTGTTGATAAAGTCCATCTTAGGCCCCTATTATTTTGGGTGCGCCTTAGAAGGACCCAAGAACTAAATGAATATGCCCGAGTGCTGGATGAGTTAATCACCCTCAATGTGAATAATAAGATAAAGTGGCTTAATAACCTCAAGTTTTTGGTAATCGCGATAGGTATGGGTGAGTCTTGGATTTCGCAATGCCCCCCTACTAAACAACAGGTAAAAAAGTTATACTGGGAATGGGTTGATTCCAAGGTTCATGCTAATCCGAATTTAGGTCCCCTGACGATTAACTTTCTTGAACACAAAGTATCGTGTAAGATTGAGCCCTTTTTGGACTTTATTCAGCTACCTAGAGATAGGACTTTGTTTTTGAAATTAAGATATGGCACCTTGCCTGTTAGAGAAAATATGGCAGGTTGGAAAAGCATGGAGGGGCAAGACCTAAATTGTCCAGGTTGCAGTTGCCCGAAGGAATCTTTGGGCCATTTTATATTTGCATGTTCAGCCTACAAGCATGTTAGGAACAAATGGCTGAAACCTGTGTGTAAGACCTTGGGTGTGAAAGATCATAGATCTGCCCTGCGCATTGTGACAACTAATACTGCCTCATTGTACATTGTTTGTGGGGTGACAAAATACCTTGCGGGTGCCTGGATAATTCGATCCAGATTGCTAGGTAATGCACCAAACCCATTTGAAATGATTATATAGTTTAACTATTTTATTTTTAATTTCCAGTGTTATTTTGCTTGGAATGTAGTACTTTAGGACAGGCTGCTTTTTATGTATTTTTGTATGTATGTCTGTACTTTTATGATGAATATTTATCGAATAAAGTATTACAACAACAACATTAATGAAATCTTTTAGTGAGCTGGGACGTTTGGACCTTTTTCTAAACCCAGAGTGCATAACAAAGGCAGACGTGGCCCTTGTGAGGGAATCCTATCTAGTGCGCAAGCAGATTAAGTGCGAGGAGCAGGAACTTCTGAAAATCGGAGTTCGTAAACATCTAATGCTCAGAACCTCTCCCGGAATGGAGGATTATCTCTCATGGCCTTTGTCAATGCACGAAAGATTTTTGTTAGTAAGGTTCAGACTGGATTATTTTCACCTTTTACTGGCAGTACCTAGGGTGAGCCATAAAGGACAGGTGTTAGCACCCTGTGGCTGCGACAATCTGTCTCCACAGGACCTGTTACACTTTGTCCTTTTCTGCGTTTTTTCTGAGGCCCCCGCAGACTGTTTTTAAAACCTATTTTAAAGAAACTAAACTTCTCACAGGCACGCCCAGCTTTGTTTTACCTGCAATTGTTAAAACCTGCATGTATCCCGATGATTGTAGGCTTTTTAAAATGTTCCCTAAGATACAGGATAAGTCTGGACTTTTAATCGTTTGGGACGTAATTGTACTATTATGAATTGTTTTTAATATTATATTGTGATTTTCCATATTTTTATGAAATCCCATGTGTAATGGCCCCATGGATTTATGTAACCTGACCTGTGCCGCCCTCCTTTAAACTTGTTTGTATCCCTGATAAAATTTAACTTTTATGGTTTTCTTCCTTGAAACCGAATAAAGTTTAATGAAATGAAATGAAATGATCTTAACTCAGATGAAATCGTTACATAGTGTTTCTCTAAAGGCCTCAATATCCTTTAACAATTTTAAACACATATCAGGTAACCTTTTGATTGCCTAATAGTTGAGCCTGTAGCTCTCTCAATATCTGTATGCCTGTTGGAAATAGCCTCTGTGGTTTAAGTGTTTACTTTTGAATAAATAGAAAATTAAAACGTTTGCTTTTATTAATCTAAGTCAGTTGAACCACATACATTCGGACAGCAAAATCCTGAAACGATATCATAAAGATAGTAGACAATATAGTGCAACGACATACAAAGATTGGGAGAATACTGGACTTCACAGCATATTATACATTGAATCGCGTTTTGCATCTGCGATTCGGAATTTAGAAGGGGCATGTTTAGGGCAGCCCTTACAAATACCAAATATGTATTGTATGTATTACTTTTTTGTGACTGAATTCCCATCGCAAAACAGTAATACTTTACCACCAGTTTAAAACTGGTGGTAACTCATTCGCAACGGGGAAGGGGGTCCCCAAGGGACCCCTTCTCCTGAGAAAATGTAAATAATATTTTTTAAGAGCAGGCAGTGGTCCCACAGACCAGTTCCTACTCTTAAGAAACACAAGGAACATAAGGAACCCCTAAATGAAACTCAATGAGTTTCATACATTAGGAACACCGATTTCCTGATTGCGTATCGGAGAGGATCACAATTAGGAAATCGGTATTCCTAATATTTGTACATCTGATGCTTTGTTCCCCGAAGAACATCTTGACCTGGATACTCAAAACTTTTACTATCTCTTTCCAAATGTCAAACTTGGACAAAATACAGGTATTGCAGATGAGATCGAAATGCTTACTCAATTTAGCTCAAGGGGCTCTTAGCACATACAAGGTGCTGTGCGGTGTAGGGTTTATATCGAGATAATTGGACTGGCATTGCAATTAATTTGTGTTTTCTGCATCTAGTAGTCTTATGGTCTCTCGCAAACATTTTAAGCCTTCTGCTCGTAACAGCTGTATGTAATACGTCACGCATTTTGTCTTTGCCCTTGTTCAGCCTATGCGCTTGAGCCAAAGTGGTTCATAAATATTAGTTTTATTTTACCCGTTCTCCTTGTACTGGATCCACAGTTGCTAAACACAAATTTTAATATAATACGTAACCATGGTTTTTAGTCTGAGCAAATTAGCACATTGTTACTCATTAACTTGTTATGGTTTTATTAACTGAAACTACAAAATTGACATTTAAATTGAAATCGAAATGGCTTTTGCGTTCCTGGTTAGCAATACGGCCACAGGATGATACAAGATCTCCTGCGGCAACTTACAAGATACTTAGGAGAACAGTGGTGACCTTATTTAACCTCTACCTAGACATGTATCGGGGACAAACATTATGACCGAATCAATGTTTATTTAATTCATAAAACAATTAAGAACAGAACATCCTATGTCTCATTTAGATCAATTGCACTCGTTAACATTGAAGCTAAATTCGTGGTCACTCAACAGTTTATGCCAAACAGGATTAATTCTGATAAGATAAAAGAAACCTACCCAGTCTTTTGGGGCATGTGACCAGCTTGGCAGCATGGTGGGTGGTTTCTCCTGAGCTCCAGGTCTATCAACCTTGCTTGGTGGAATAAATGGGCAGCCAATGACAAAATATCAGAACAGACAAAAAGGAAATGTCCAGGGTGTAATAGCACAATGGGACAACTGAGGTAAGCACACCTGGTAAGGAGGCCATGTAGGGTAGCCAGGATGGTGTTATGGTGGGAAGGGAGAGGAGTCTGCCAGCGAAGATGACGTAAATGTGCTGATGAGAATCAGCACATGGTACCGAGCACCAAAGAGACCTCTTCCACAACCGGCCCCTCTTAAGGAACCCAGAGACATGGAGATTGATGTCAGAGTTGCCCCTACCCCCCTGCATTAGCCATGGTGCAGATGCTCTGGAGTAGCGTCCAAAGAGATCCTGTGACTTGGATGCTACAAGAAAGAAACAACATTGTGATGTAATTATTGATTCAAGCAGTGGAAGACAGAAGATATCCCCGAAGACAGAATGGATGACTGGGGCTAACATGAACTATGGACTGTGGGAGACAAGGTGAAGAGGTCTGCAAAGGAGGTAAAGAGTGATCCTTCAAGGCCCATAATAGATTCGCCTCCACAAAACAGTGGTCTCAGAAGGTAAACTTGGAGATGTGAAGCAGGCAACCCCTTTAATAGCCCATAAACGCCCCGAAGACACCTGCAAGACTGAGAGAGTGACTGCACAGGACAAATATAAACTGGCCATGTATGATGGAGAAATGCATCATCCACCACCATTAATGATAGGAAAGTCTTGACTGATTCAAATTGGGATAGAATGGGAATAAATGAGCCAACAAGTGATCATGATAAAAAGAGGACTATGTGGTACATAGCTCCAGGATGAGACTCATGTAACACTGCTCAGAATTAACACACCACAGAGGAGCAATCCTTGATGCAATCATTTCTGATAGAAGCACAATCACTATTGACTATATCATTCTTGTGGACTGGTCAGATCACCACATCATTCTTTTCCATATCAACCAACCGGCCCTAACTCAACTCCCTAAACAGGACCCTCCCAAATGGGTCAGGAACACAGCTCAAGTCCCTCAGGCCAACCTAGAAGAAGGGCTAAGCTCGCTCCTCCCTCGCACGACGGAGCACCTCTCAACCACCGAACTCACCTCTCTCTACCACTCCAACATGACGCTCACCCTGGACCACCTGGCTCCCTTGAAACTAAAAAAACCCAGAAGCACCCCCTCCAGGTCATGGTTCACCACCGACATCAATGAAGAAAGAAGACATCTTAGAACCTTAGAAAGAATCTGGAGGAATAATCCCTCCACCCTCCACTGTGATCAATTTAAGACAGCACGCAGAAACTACAATAAGCACATTAAGAACCAAAAGACAACTTTCTTCTGCTCCACTTTAGACAGCGCAAAAAACCGCCCCAAAGATCTCTTTAATATCATTAGGAGCCAAACATCCAAACCGACAACATCCGATATAGTGACATCCAAAGAACAATGCGACAACTTCCCCACCTTTTTCAACGAAAAAATCGCCAAGATCGATCTCTCTCTCAGCACAAATCCCTCCCCTCCCACTGAGATCAATACACCGGCAATTAAGGACAGCGCCCCCTTGAATTCACCTTATCACTGGTCCTCCTTCACCCCCAACCAGGAATCAGAGATAGACAATCTTATCGCCAATGCTAAACCTTCATCCCACTCCCTAGATCAGCTTCCCACGAGCCTGGCTAAATACCTGAAACTCATCTTAGCCCCAATATGGTGCAAGATCATTAATAGCTCACTGAGCTCGGGAATCATACCAGACTGCCTCAAAGTAGGCCAAGTCACGCCGCTGCTATACACTGAGGATATGAACGACGTTAGACCCCTATCGAACCTACCTCTTTTATTCAAAATACTGGAAAGATGTGTACTTCCACAGCTAACCCAACACTTGGAGAACATCAAGCTCCTAGACCTACACCAATCGGGATTCAGAAAGGTTTGCAGCACCAAAACCGCAATCCTAAATGTCATAGACGATCTACATAAGTCACTTGACTCAGATCAATGCTGCCTTCTCATTCTCCTAGACTTATCGGCCGCTTTCGATACAGTTGACCACACCCTGCTCCTCAAAGTCCTCCAAGAAAGAGGAGGCATTAACCCCTTCGCTGCGGGGGTTATTCCCCCCCTGTGCTGGGGGGGGGCGCGCACAGCGCCCCCATGCTACGGGGCTCCGGTGCTCATGACGAGCTGAGCTCGTCACAGGTGTATTGACTCCCGTGGAACGCTCAGCACAGCAGGGGAATTCTCCCCGCACCTGAGCGTTCCACGGGCTATGACGAGCTGAGCTCGTCATGAGCACCGGAGCACCGTGGCTCATGACGAGCTCAGCTCGTCATGAGCGTCGAAGGAGTTAAAATGACGGTCCTACACTGGTTCTCCTTCTTTCTCCACAACCGCTCGCAATGAATAAAAATGAACAACTTTGAATCCGAACCCCTTCCCGTCAACAGAGGTGTTCCACAAGGGTCAGAACTCTCCCCCCAACTTTTCAACATCTACATTGAACCCCTCACCACACTACTCAGGAATTCCTACATCCCCTTCCACCTCTCTGCGGATGATACACAGCTTTACCTGGAAACCACCTCCATTGATGACATTCACAGACGAAATGTCATGCTCAAAGAGGTCCAACAATGGCTCACAATGAACCACCTTAAACTTAATCAAGAGAAAACAGAAGTACTCCTCATCTCCAACAGAGACGAAAACCCCCTAAATGGAAGAATGGCTCAAATCCATTGACGCCCTCAATGGCACCCTCACGCCAACGGACTCGGTGAAATCTCTAGGTATCACCCTAGACCCCAAACTGGACATGAAAAAACACATCTCAAGATCCGCCAAAAGTGCTTTTCTCAATCTGAAACTTCTATACAAAATAAAACCCTTTGTTCCCCCGAAAGACCATCAACAGGCCACTCAAGCACTGGTGCTCTCCAGAATTGACTATGGAATCGCAGCCTTGACCGGGACAGCAAAATCTCACCTAGGTCCCCTGAAAACTACCTTCAATGCCACAGCAAGAATGGTCACAGGAACTAAGAAATTCGACCACATCTCTCCCGCACTCAAGGAACTTAAATGGCTCCCAATTGAACTGCGAGCCAGCCTCCGAACGGCCTGCATCACGCAATAAGCCCTTCACACAGGCAAACCAGAATACTTGGCCGCCAAACTCAAAAGGCCCGGCGAGTCCAGGAATCTCAGGAGTTCCAACACACTACTACTCATCCCACTGAAAACTCGGAAACACAAAACCGCAACTAAATCTTTTGCGGGAAATGCACCTAAGATCTGGAACTCAATCCACCCCTGTTGGAAATGGGATCCCTGGCTGGCCAGGGCTTTCGCCAAAGTCAGTCAGAGACCACCACTCCCAAGTCAGGGCAAGGGAGTTACACGCCAAGATAACCCCTACTCACCCTCTAGGTAACGTGGCGCGAGCAGCAAGGCTAAACTTGGAGGCGATGTAGGCTAAGTATTTGCGCACGCACCCCAGCAACAACAACCAAAGGCCCACCACAAAGGAAACTCCACACAAGGTTATATAAAAATAGCCTTTGTATTACACCAAAACACATTAGATAAAACACACACTTTACAATGTGCCAGAGGCACGGGCAGAATTTACAAGGGGATATTTACAAGACAGGGCCACCTGGACCACGGTCAGGAATCAGAAGTAGCACTTTCAGAAATAGCACTTAGAAGGTAAAATATAAATGTACTTTAGCACAAAATAGCACACAACCAGTAACTACTGGTAACAGGACCTCACTAGCACCACCTGCACTAGGGAGAAAACAACCACCTATGTATCACTATACCTGTAGGGGTGTAAGCACATAACACATGATGCAATGCATAACATTCATTCAGAGGTGTAAAGAGGAAAACACATGATGCATCAACAATACATTCAGAGGTGTAACAATAAAACACAGTTGCGCAAAACTCACAAGTCACCACCTGTGACTGTCCCTGTGTCCCAATGTCAGGGCCTAAACGTGGCAGTTGCCCACAAAGTGCTGGGCAACTGGTGCAGGGAAAGTTAGGGCACTGTGGAGCCTCTCTGGCTCAAGAACCACCACTGTGGCACTGCGGAGCCTCTCTGGGTTCAGCAGTAAATCAAAATGCCCCCCTAGAGCCTCTCTGGACTCTTGCAAATGTGGCACCAACGTTGGAGTCCCCCCTCTGGGGACTCGAAATCAATGAAGGCCCCTTGAGCCCCTCTCAGGGCTCTAAACACGACTGTGGCACCTTTGAGCCTCGCTGGGCTCTAAACAAATAAAGGTGATGCCCCCTGAGCCTCTCAGGGCTATCAACATCAAGCAATGCCCCCAAGAGCCTCGGGGCTCTAAGAACACTTGCCCCTTCGTTGGAGTCCCACTCGGGGGACTCTAGAGACACCAATGCCCCCTTTGCCGGTGGAGCCTCGCAGGCTCGAAAGAAGATGTGGGCGGGAGCCTCTCTGGGCTCTGCACAAATGTGGCGCCGTGAGCCTCGCACTGGAGGGGAGGGGCGGGCACCGTCAATGTGCCCCGACGCCCCCTCTCCCTGAGCAGTCACTCACCGGCTTCTGCAGATGCTCCCTCGGTCTGGGGAGTAGCGCGTCTCCTCTGCCCGGCGGCTCTTCTTCTCCCCGGGGCTCTCCCTTCACATGGAGCCCCGGCAGGCAGCAGCTTCCGCCTGCCTCTCTCCTGCCCCCGGCCTGCCTGACTTCCGGGTCGCGGCTGCGGGGGCGGGACTTCCGGTCGGCCCGCTCTCCGATTGGCCGGCCGGCGAGAACACTTCCAATAAAGCGCTCCCTCAGCGCTAGGACCAAAAGAAAGCGCTTTCAAGCGCTAGGGCCCCAAGTAAAGCGCTCCCAGGCGCTTAGCAGAAGCAAAGTCCAGCAAAGTTCAGGGAAGTAGGCAGAGGGGCAAGGCTGGGCCCAGAGCCAGCACACTGGGTCTCCAGGCAGGGAGACAGCCCAAGTGGCGGTCCTCTGGACCAGCAGCAGCAGCAACAGCCCCCTCAGGATCCTGGAAGAGAACAACTTCAGTGGGGACACAGCCCCATTTTTATACACCATTTCCTTTGTCTGAAGGTGCAGGGTGGGGGCGGAACCAGTCGCAGCTGGTTCTTGAGTACTCTGTTTACCTCAACCACCCTCTCTATTCACTGGCAGGGCTTGGGTCATTAGACACACCACAGGGGGGCGGAGCCAGCATTGTGTGGGGAAAACCCAGCCCATCCAGGACACAGGTACACTCCTCCCACACATTACTCATGCAAATCTCCCACTCACCACCGGGCAGACCCATCCAGACTTCCTGGAGCCTGGCATGCCAGCCAGCTCCAGCCAATCACACGCCAGCACCCTCACAGCACACGTACAGCCATGTCTAGAAATGGCGCTTCCCTACTAGACACATACATGCTGCATACACCGTTGCGCAGCATTCACTCACACGAGTTCACACATACCAGACTCAAGCCTGTACACCCCACGCATCAGGAACTACCAGGGACACATACCTTCCCATGCATTCCTATGGGCGGGCAGGCCTAGCTCAGCACATGCACTCAGAGTGCGCACGCACTTTCCACTGGGACACAGTGAAAGTGCGCAGAATCCCTAAAATCACCATTGCCAGGTCACCATTTCAAGCAAAAAGTCTAGGGGTGAACCTGCCCTAAGGGCCAAAGTCCAACACAACCCCCTTCCAGCCAAAACGCAGGGTAGAACAATCACCACCGTGATGGACTTCCCTGCTTGGGGCGATAGAACACGGACGCGGGCCCGCAACTGCAGGGACACCCTCCTGTTCTACGCCACGGTGAACCCATGGGATTCCTTCTCAACACACTGTCTGGACCAACTGGGCTACCCCACTGGTACTCCCAAGTTGTCCGCGGCCAGGACCAGGCCCTGGGCCACCCAGGTGCCACTGGTCCATGCCAATTCGCAGAGCGGGGGGTAGTAACCCCTGGCACATAGGAGCCATTCTCCACTCTTCCTGTCTGCAAGACAGGACTAGACTGCCACTGGTTCTCCAGCCTAGGGCCTACAACCTCAGGCGGACCAGGAGTCTCAGGGAAGGCTCTCCTCCCCTTACCTCTTCTCCTAGGGTTCCTCCTCCCTCTGCGAGGGGTACCCCTAGAACGCCATTCCAACCCAGGGCTTATCCACTCAGGTTGCACCGGGGTCAGAGGTGGGCTCTCCCACCCTCTGCACCCCCTTCCAGAGGTCTGCCCTCTCCCACCTGGAGAAGTTCCTCTGGAAGAAGAACCGGTCAGGACACTGGTTACAGTCGTCCTACCCTTCAGGTCAGGCTGATCCTGAACCTGGCCTTCCAACCTCTGGTCTAAAACCTTCGGTGGAACAATTGCCTGGCACTCCAGGACTTCTGGGGACTTACACTCCATCCCCCTGAGGCTAACAAATGAGACATATGTTGTGTGACTGTCTGTCTGGCGCAGATCTCCCGTCCCCTGTCCACCTGACAGTGCGTGACGATCCCCCAGACCAGAAGTGGCGCCACCCGGGTCCCCCCAAGAAGATCTAGCCCAACTGGCTAGTCCCTGGTCCACTGGTGCATCCACTGGGAAACTCATCCCCCAATCACTCCTCACGCTGGACTCCGGTACCCTCCCTACCGGAGCGGTACTGCCAGCCTCTAGAACCACAGGAGCTCTGGTTACAGACGCTCCAGGTCCTCTACTCACTAAGAGATCTTCCTCAAGTTGACTAAGAGGACAGCCTAGGTCCCCAACCTGGTGTTCCCTACAGAAACCATCCAAGTCCTGAGGCAGGGCTTCGGGCGTCTGGGGAACCTCCGTCTCCCCCTCACTCCTGCTCCACTGAGCCAGGCAGTGAGCCCCTACACCCTCCTCGCTATCCTGGGACCTAGCTGGGCTACACTGAGCCTCTTCCACCACGCTGGGCTGGAAGATACCTGAACCACTACTTTTGGAGTCACTCCCTAATGACTCTAGAGAACCTCTAGCACTCTCCAATCTGTCTGCTTCCTTTGCCAGTTCCCAAGGATCAAAGGTCTCCAACCTCAACAGGTGTTGCCGCAACTCTGGCCAACAACAACTGAGCACCTGCTCCTTGAGAATAAGATCAAACAGCTTGTCAAAATCAGGTCCCGTGGGAACCTCTAACCACTCAATCAGTGCACACTGACAGTCCCCTGCAAACTCCTCCCAAGACTGGTGAGACAGTTTCCTACTGTCCCTGAACTTCAACCTATACTCCTCCTCTGGGGAAACAGGTACCAGACTGTGGGAACTGGGGGTGGGACTTCTTGCACTGGGCTCTATATAGCTGCCACCACTGGACTCAACCCTCCCCGGGGAATCCAGAAAATTAAAACTGCGCGCAGGGGATAGTCTATCCTCCAGAGCTACTTTGCCTCTGGTGGAGGCCCTCTCAGCCTCCTCTATCCTTTCCTGCGCTAAGACCCTCTCGGTCTCTAGCTGTTGCTTCCTAAGCTCCAGCTGCGCCATAGCCTGGGCATGCTCCAACCTGAGCTTTTCTAAAGCCAGCTGGTGCTCCCTTTCTCTCCTCCTATCTTCCAGCTCCTCTGGGGACAGGGAAAGGGATGAGGCGCTGCCTCCTACACTGGACCCAGCAAGGGACTCCCTATCTATGGGGTCTCTACTCTCTACTGGCGTCCAGGTGCTGTCATCTTCTTCCTCCTCTTCTGAATCTTCAGGGCTCCCCACCGACCCACCACCCTCCTGGTGTGGGGCCCAGACCCTTTCCTCACTGCGCTCACGATCCCAGTGACCCTCTTGCCATCTGACCAGGCGGTCCCTAAGGTCGTACCAGTTTGACTCACCCCTCCCTAGGTCTCTCTCGTCACAGAACCTTACCAGCTCCCACGTACTGTAGGTATCTAGATCACTGAAATCAAAGACAAGCTCCATCTTGGCAGACGTTCTAGAGACAAGATCACATAGGGAACCTAGGGGTCTGAGCTAACACAGGAGTACACAATTCACAAAGGTATCAGCAAGCTCTCTACCCCAGAGAACTCACACTCACTTGCCTAGTGCCACACACCATTCATCCACACACAACCCCCCCCTCGGACTAGTAAGGCAGTTTCTACCACCCCTGACTTCTCAACCTGACCACATGTGACACAGGTACCAGACTCTGGGCGCGGGGTGGGGTGGGGGACAAATGCACTGGACACAATTGCACAATGATACCTTCAGGAGAAGAAAATATGAAACTTCCAAAAAAAACAATCCCCTAAAATGTGGTCATCTAAAATGCAGAGTTTTGTGGTGCAGCCAGCCGCTACTAAGGTACAAGGCAAACACAAATCCTTATCCCACCGCTTGCCGCCAATGTTGGAAATGGGATCCCTGGCTGGCCAGGGCTTTCGCCAAAGTCAGTCAGAGACCACCACTCCCAAGTCAGGGCAAGGGAGTTACACGCCAAGATAACCCCTACTCACCCTCTAGGTAACGTGGCGCGAGCAGCAAGGCTAAACTTGGAGGCGATGTAGGCTAAGTATTTGCGCACGCACCCCAGCAACAACAACCAAAGGCCCACCACAAAGGAAACTCCACACAAGGTTATATAAAAATAGCCTTTGTATTACACCAAAACACATTAGATAAAACACACACTTTACAATGTGCCAGAGGCACGGGCAGAATTTACAAGGGGATATTTACAAGACAGGGCCACCTGGACCACGGTCAGGAATCAGAAGTAGCACTTTCAGAAATAGCACTTAGAAGGTAAAATATAAATGTACTTTAGCACAAAATAGCACACAACCAGTAACTACTGGTAACAGGACCTCACTAGCACCACCTGCACTAGGGAGAAAACAACCACCTATGTATCACTATACCTGTAGGGGTGTAAGCACATAACACATGATGCAATGCATAACATTCATTCAGAGGTGTAAAGAGGAAAACACATGATGCATCAACAATACATTCAGAGGTGTAACAATAAAACACAGTTGCGCAAAACTCACAAGTCACCACCTGTGACTGTCCCTGTGTCCCAATGTCAGGGCCTAAACGTGGCAGTTGCCCACAAAGTGCTGGGCAACTGGTGCAGGGAAAGTTAGGGCACTGTGGAGCCTCTCTGGCTCAAGAACCACCACTGTGGCACTGCGGAGCCTCTCTGGGTTCAGAAGTAAATCAAAATGCCCCCCTAGAGCCTCTCTGGACTCTTGCAAATGTGGCACCAACGTTGGAGTCCCCCCTCTGGGGACTCGAAATCAATGAAGGCCCCTTGAGCCCCTCTCAGGGCTCTAAACACGACTGTGGCACCTTTGAGCCTCGCTGGGCTCTAAACAAATAAAGGTGATGCCCCCTGAGCCTCTCAGGGCTATTAACATCAAGCAATGCCCCCAAGAGCCTCGGGGCTCTAAGAACACTTGCCCCTTCGTTGGAGTCCCACTCGGGGGACTCTAGAGACACCAATGCCCCCTTTGCCGGTGGAGCCTCGCAGGCTCGAAAGAAGATGTGGGCGGGAGCCTCTCTGGGCTCTGCACAAATGTGGCGCCGTGAGCCTCGCACTGGAGGGGAGGGGCGGGCACCGTCAATGTGCCCCGACGCCCCCCTCTCCCTGAGCAGTCACTCACCGGCTTCTGCAGATGCTCCCTCGGTCTGGGGAGTAGCGCGTCTCCTCTGCCCGGCGGCTCTTCTTCTCCCCGGGGCTCTCCCTTCACATGGAGTCCCGGCAGGCAGCAGCTTCCGCCTGCCTCTCTCCTGCCCCCGGCCTGCCTGACTTCCGGGTCGCGGCTGCGGGGGCGGGACTTCCGGTCGGCCCGCTCTCCGATTGGCCGGCCGGCGAGAACACTTCCGGGTCGCACTTGGCAGCGGCCCGGCAACGTTTTTAAACACCCCGGGCTGCGGCGGTGAATCTCGAGGGGCAATGCCGGGTGGGCACCGGCCTTAATTACCATAAAGCGCGGTGGGCACGCGCTCCATTATTCAAAACCAGCGAGGTGGGCACTCGCTTTACAAGGTCGATAAGGCGCTCCCAAGCGCCAGGGGGCAATCACAGCGCTCCCAAGCGCTACAATTCCAAATAAAGCGCTCTCACAGCGCTAGAGGCCAATAAAGCGCTCCCTCAGCGCTAGGACCAAAAGAAAGCGCTTTCAAGCGCTAGGGCCCCAAGTAAAGCGCTCCCAGGCGCTTAGCAGAAGCAAAGTCCAGCAAAGTTCAGGGAAGTAGGCAGAGGGGCAAGGCTGGGCCCAGAGCCAGCACACTGGGTCTCCAGGCAGGGAGACAGCCCAAGTGGCGGTCCTCTGGACCAGCAGCAGCAGCAACAGCCCCCTCAGGATCCTGGAAGAGAACAACTTCAGTGGGGACACAGCCCCATTTTTATACACCATTTCCTTTGTCTGAAGGTGCAGGGTGGGGGCGGAACCAGTCGCAGCTGGTTCTTGAGTACTCTGTTTACCTCAACCACCCTCTCTATTCACTGGCAGGGCTTGGGTCATTAGACACACCACAGGGGGGCGGAGCCAGCATTGTGTGGGGAAAACCCAGCCCATCCAGGACACAGGTACACTCCTCCCACACATTACTCATGCAAATCTCCCACTCACCACCGGGCAGACCCATCCAGACTTCCTGGAGCCTGGCATGCCAGCCAGCTCCAGCCAATCACACGCCAGCACCCTCACAGCACACGTACAGCCATGTCTAGAAATGGCGCTTCCCTACTAGACACATACATGCTGCATACACCGTTGCGCAGTATTCACTCACACGAGTTCACACATACCAGACTCAAGCCTGTACACCCCACGCATCAGGAACTACCAGGGACACATACCTTCCCCATGCATTCCTATGGGCGGGCAGGCCTAGCTCAGCACATGCACTCAGAGTGCGCACGCACTTTCCACTGGGACACAGTGAAAGTGCGCAGAATCCCTAAAATCACCATTGCCAGGTCACCATTTCAAGCAAAAAGTCTAGGGGTGAACCTGCCCTAAGGGTCAAAGTCCAACAACCCCCACATCAGAACGACCATTTCTTTCCCGAAAGTCAAGATCCTACTCAAAGCCCTCTTCCTAGAGCGCTTTCGAAGGTAACGATAAGAACACAAGATATTTCGGAAATAGCTCGACACCTTACTATAACTTCGTTGTGTTCTAAAACAGTCGTGTCAGAACTAAAAAATCACCGGGATCACCCGTCATACCTCGTCTTGATCGATAGACACCCCACTCGCTACTAGCATGTTAACTCCTCTATATGAAACCTCGCAGCCCCAACCCTCTTGTTCGATCACAAGATCTGTATTGTATATATGTCTATATTGCTCTTAATTTTGTACGTTGCGGATTCTGTTTATGCTGAAAATGCTCATAACTGTACATGCTGTGAAGCGCTCTGATACCCTCGGGTCCAGCTAGCGCTATACAAAACTTCTAAATAAATAAATACATGCTTCTGCCAAAGATGTAAGAAATGGAATGTCAGGCAAATTCAGCAAGAAGAGAGGCAGAGGTATCAGCTTGGACTGGTGCACCTCTCAACTGCTGAAAGCAAACATCATCAGGTCTGTCCATGACATGCAAACTTCTATTGTGACTAGAAAAGAGGACATGGCCCTGACATACAGAACCTTAAAACATGGTTGCAGGATTTACACAAAAAATAGGAAGAAAACTTGCAGCAGAAGCTGGAAGGGGTGAAAAATAACCTCAACAAGATGAGACTATATGTAAACCACATTGGCACTCAAGTGGCTAAATCAGATTTATTGCTAATGCTTATTGCCAAAACTTCTGAATTGAGCAAAAACTAGCTAAAATAAAGGCCATAGGTGCAACATTATGATTGAAATGTGAAAGCTAAGAAAACAGAGGAAGTTGAGACAACATCAGGATCTACAATGCGAGTAAAGAGACTGAGAGCTCTGACACTGATGCCTATCTACAAGCAGTTTTTAGCCATTTTCTGAGAATAAAGAAGGGGTAGTCAATAGGCATAGGGAGAGCCCATAGAGTAGGACTCATAAGACCCACATACATTTTATTTTTAAAGCCAGTAATCTTTCCCCGGAAATATTTGAAAATGACAAACCGATCCTGCTGAAAGACCTGACCTGGGAACTTTGGAGAAGCACAAAGGCTCAAATCACTAACGAACAACCTTCATGAGATTAAAGTTTATTTCACATAGATATTTCTGTATGGATTAATCTTCCATCTCGAGAACAAGAAGCATTATGTTCAAATGACCGATAATGGCCTCATCGCAAAATAATTTCCATCCTTGAGTGACGGAAGATCATAATCAAGGGAAAGAGAAGGAAGACCACTGCCATAAGCCTCAAAAAAGAGATATTTTCATCCCACGGAGCTAAGTCGTGACACATGAACTTGACATTAGTTGAAAAGTGGTCCTTTCCCTGGTATGCAAGTAGGGGAAGAGGGCGTGACGTATAACTGTTGGCCGATGGATTGCAGGCCTAAATTTTGGATAGGTACTGTATGCTTTCCATGTAGAATAACCAGATTCCTCTCAATGAGTAAGGTGGAGAGTAAGAGAGCTGGGCTGGGACACTGTAGAGAGCCTGAATACATGCAATAAGTTAAAAGATAGCTAAGCCCCAAAGAGAGCTGCAATGTTTCACTTCAAGTTCAGGTAGATGCTTTATTTGCAGAGTTAGCTAATAAGATTTCAGATAATGAAAATTGTTGCAGGGGCTCAAAAGGATCTCAAGCAAAGGGAGAGCGTTCAAAGACAGGTGTACAAGTCACCTCTACCACTAGAGAGATTCCACCTTGACATTCCATGCCTCTTCTAATAATGTTAAGAGGTTTTGTTCACATTCAAAGCAGTATTTTCTGGCTTAAAAAAAGAAATGTTAGCCCTGCCGTAAACCCACTACACAAAGGGAGATTCTGGCATGTTTTCCACTAAGCTTTACTCCACAAAAGTCTGTTATGTAAAGGACTTGGGGCTTGTTATACTGGAGATGATGACAAAGAAGAAAGGCAAGCACACCATAGTGAATGGGAGAAAGGGATGGTAGGATGATTCCAAGACTCACCCAATCAGGGACTGGACATTCTTCTGGAAAAGGTCTTGTGGAAGGGGTTGGGGTTCATGGAAGGGACTTTAATTGTCTGGGGAAATTTCAACATGTTTATCGACTCACGGGTGGTCAATCACTGGCTGTATGGGGACATAATAAAAGGAATTTAAGAGAAGTAAAGGAACAGGTTGAGGAGGTAGGCTTCATATATACAGAGGGTGAAGAAAGATGGTGTTCATGTTTTATTCATCAGTGCACCACAGATTTTACAGGATTCATCTTATATTCCTTTCTAGTCATTCAGATCTCAGCAAGGGGAGAAAAGGCATTAGACATTCTATTGGTATATAATCATGATTCTATAATGGAATCATGGAACAATCTGGCAAGCCCCAAAAAAGGAAAACAAAATGGAGGCTGGCAGGATACCTCTTCCACGATGAGGGTAACAGACTTCTCCCACTTATAAACATATATGTAATGACTAATGCCACAGAGGCTACACCACTTTCTTCACCTTGGGACACCTTTAAGGCTCAAATTAGTGAATGTCTGCAAACAAATTCAAATTATTCTAACCTACACTCTACTCCAAGGAACTTATAGAGGGGGCGAAAATAGGTGCATTTTAGATGGAATATTATGTCCTCATATTTCACAGGAGAAGGCTTAAGAGTTATTTATTCTGATAGAGCAATCTGAGATACAGGCAGCTATAAAAACATTAAGTCATGAACTGCCCCTGGGTAGATCTACTCTTCTAGAGTAACGCTGATCCTTAGTGTGATATTTCATGGCTTTTTGAAATTGGGTGGTGAGGTACACCATCCATTGAGAACAATACCAAGCAAGGGAAAGACCATTCCTAATGTTAGTCCTGCTAACTTCTTCATTGCATTGAGACTTGCCAACCTCCTACTGTCTCCAATACATGAGGGAAAAATTGGGGCTGTGATGAGACAACAAACATTTGACAATATACGAAGGCTAGTCCATGTTGTGAAGAAGGCAAAATGCAAGAAGTTTAAGTCAATCATATTGGCATTAGTTGATGAGAAAGGATTCAAAAGGGTAGACTAGACCTTTATGAAAGCCTTGGTGGAAAGGTTCAGGATGTGAACCTCATTTATTAATAAGGAGCTGACAAGCTACCAGTCCTTGAAAGCTAAAATATTGTTAGAGAGGGTATTCTCAAATTATTTTCACCTCCCACAAGTAACTGGACAGGGCTGCCCCTATTCCTGCTGCTGCATGTTCTGGTTATACAGCCCTAGCCATGAAAATATGGCCAAACAGCAACATAAAAGGAATCCTTATTGAAGGGGTAGAGAATGCAATGTTGTAATTTGCAGATGAGTAATGCTGCTCCTAGCTGGGCTAGAGACATGACTTCCACTTCTGCTTTAGCTGTTGGGGGACTATAACAGGGTCTCTAGGTACACAATAATCACAAATTGGAACTCCTGCCCATTGGATATCAGGATGGGATGTACAGGACCTGAGAGATAAAATACCCTTCAAAACTACAAAATGGATGCATGATACTTTAATATATATATATATATATATATATATTTAACTGCTTCAGCCACGGGGTGGTGTCATGCAGTTCCTATAAATCTATATAGGATCTGCGCGTTTAGCCATCATAAACTAAGGATATGTTAACCTTTAGACCAGCTAGCTCACTGTGCCACCATAAGCACCCTAACCTTACCAAGGAGCGAATAGTTTCTGGCAACTATCCAGCATGACAACCATTGATCCGTCAGGGATCGGGGAAAAAGTACAGTACTTTTCGCTCAGTCACTCGTGCTCACTTAGGGCCAGATGTAGGTAGAATAGATTTACCGATTCTTAATTACCGAAAATTACCGAATTTTACCGATTCGGTAATTAAGGATCGGTAAATCTGAGGGGTGGATATGTAGGTATTCCAGATGTGCTGGAATAACGAATTGGAAAAATTCGGTATTTACCGATTCGGTAAATACCGAATCGGTAATGCCCATTCATTCCTATGGGCTTTGAAGCCCATAGGAATGAATGGGCATTACCGATTCGGTATTTACCGAATCGGTAAATACCGAATTTCACAAGGGTGCAGGGGGTGTCACTTTGACACCCTCTGGCCCCCCCAAAACAGGCTCGGGTGCCATGTGGCAGGCATACATGCCCTAAGGGCAGGTCTGCCTGTCACATGGCATAGGTGTGCATGCACACATGTGCATGCACACCGGAATCGGTATTTTACCATCAAATTGGATTTGATGGTAAAATACCGATTCGGTAAGGCCTCTGGGACTCAGAAGAGTCCCACCTACATCTGGGTGCCTCAGATTCGGTAAATTTACCGAATTTTTATTTTACCGAATCGGTAAAATTACAGAATCGGTAATTTTACCGATTCGGTAAAAAAATGCCCCCTATATACCTGTCACCCATTTACCGATCTGTAACGGCCAAAATCGGCCGTTACCGGTCAGTAAATGGCCTGAAACGGCCACCTACATCTGGCCCTTAGTCTCAGAGAGATACTCAGAATAAAAGATGGGGACATTTTCAATAAGCATTCATTGAACCAGACTTCAAATATATAACATGCTTGCTGCGACAATCATTAGACAGAAAGAGATGAATAAGATTACAAGCACCAACAGAGTAAAGAAAAGGCAGAATTCTACCATGGTGCTAAAACAGTGAATATATGCAGGCATTTAGATACATGGTAATAATCAAGCTTACTTCTAAGATGAAAACCCTACCTAAGTGCACTTAAATGTACCTAGTATGTATGTAAGTGTAAAGCCAATAATCCCCTAGGAAAGAGCCAACCCATTACCTGATGGGAGAGAACAAAGGACAGGGATGCTAGAGCACTGCGAGCTGGAATTTCTGCATGCAGGACTCCCAGCATGAAACGTTCTTTTCTTGTTGCCAAGTGAAGATGTGGTTCTTTTATGCCCTGAGAGGTACCCTCATGGGTTCTACTTAGATGTGTAATGGTACTGTGGGCCTGCCATCCAAGCATGATGACAGCTGTGACTTTTGTACATGAGTTATTATACAGAAGGTAGTACTCATGCTGTGTATGTCCTAGTCAGGGGATTAAGATATGATACTAAGAATCGTCATGCATAATAAATGAGGCTAGTTTTCAAAGAAAACCACAGAACTTTTATTTGGCACATAACTTGGTAAAAGGTCAGTGCCAGGTCTGTTATGTAGAGCAAGGTAGGATAGTTGTAGGTAAAAGGTTGTGCAGCTACCTAGGCCTATATTGGAGGACATTGGGGCTCATAACCGTGGTACTCAGTGAATACCCCTATCCTCCAGCAAGAAATCAAGACATCCCTAAAGAGGGGGCGTGATTTGTATTTATGTTGGTGAGACCACATGAGATTATTACATTACCCATACTGATGTACATGGTTCCAGCCTAGCTCATTCAAAATGAAAAGAAAATATGATATATTCTCCAAATGGCCCTAGCAAACTTTGGTCCACAGTCATTGGTGACCTTCTCACAGCTTCACTGAAAAAAATAAAGGCTACAGGGACGGTATAGTTAGGCTCAGAGTTCACTCATACAAAACCAGTGAAATTCAGCAGTTATAGTTACCTAAGCTAACTATAACCTGCGCCTCCGCAATGCACTGCGTATGACCTCCCATATTACATCACTCATGACATGGTCAGTGACATCACTGATAACTTCACAAATAATATCCCTGATGACATCACTGATCACATCATCCAGTAACTCTGAGACTTTTTACAAAGTTTATGAGTGTTAAATATATATACCAAGGTGTATTTTTGAATCCGTGGGTGTATGAGTGCATGTATGGATGATTCAGTGAGTGCATGACTGACTGTATAAGTGAGAGATTTGGTGTCTCAGTGAATGTATGGGTGAGTGACTAGATTGCATGAATGTCTGTATCAGCCTGTCAGTTGGTGCCTAAGTGGCTTTATGGGTTGGTGCATTGGTACGTGAGTGGCTGTATAGGTGATTCATTGGTTGTTTGAGTACCTGTATTGTTGTATGAGTGTCTGTGTTGGTAGGTGCGGGGGTGTGACGGCCTTCATGCATGAGTGAGTGGGTGATTCAATGGCTGTATGGGTTAGTGAGAGCAGCTGTGAGGCACTGTATCAGTGACTGAGTGTGTGTATGGCTGTGTTGATGCGTAAATAGATCTGTCAGTGGTATATGGGTGAGTAACTGCATATGAGAAAGGCAGTATAGGTGACTGTTGGGGTATATGAGTGACTGCATGTGTGCGTGAGTGACTGTGAGAGTAGCGGTATGAGGGAGTGTGTGCTTGTGTTACTGACTGTATAGGTGAGTGTGTGTATCAGTATGAATAAGTGAGTGGGTGGGTGTATAATTGTAAAGGTGAGTAAGTGGCTGTGTGATTGACTCTATCGGTGAGTGAGTAGGTGTGTGAATAGCACTATGGGTGAGTGACAGTGTGTGAGTGGCTGTATGGGTGTATGAGTGGATATATCAGTAGCTTTATTAGTGAGTGAGTTGATGTATGAGTGGCTGTATGGGAGAGTGAGTGGATGTGTGTAGACCTATGAATCAGTGAGTAGATGTGTAAGTACTGGTATGGGTGTGTCAATGGTTTTGAGCATGGTAGTGTGGAAGATGGAGTGGGTGTATGAAAGGTTATACTGGGGTATGAGTGGGTACGTTAGAGATTTTGTGGATGATGTCATCAGTGATGTCATTTGAGTTGTCATCAGTGATGTAATTAGGGATGTCACTGACCATGTCATGAGTGATGTAATATGTGAGGCCAAAAGCAGTCCATTGTAGGGGCCCAAGTATAACTGCTGAATTTCTCTGGTTTTGTACAAGTGAACCCTGAGCCTAACTATAATGTCTCTGTAACCTTCGGTTTCTTCAGTGAATTTCTAAGGTTTTTTTAATTCCATTTCCTTACTATAACGTCACTGTAACCTTTGTTGTTTTCAGTGAATTTCTAAGGTTGTTTGCAGAGTGATGGAGAAATGGGGCTGGGCTTCCTGCCAGTTCTCAGGAATCCCACTGTGTAGGACTTTAAGGTAGTACCAGGAGGGTACATGCCCCCTTTCTCCACCTCTTCTGCAAATGCACCTCCTGGTGCACTACTAGTAGGGGTGAAGTCCCCATGGCTATTGAGGGTCCTTGGGGGCCAACTCCCCCTCCTGTTACCTCCAGCAAGTCCCACACAGTGGGTTTGCTACAGGGTTTTCGGTGGCCATGCCCCCTTTCTCCACCACTCTGCAAAAACGAATCCTGGTGCACTACTGGTAGTGGGGATGAAGCCCCTCTGCTCTTGAGGGTCTTTGGGGGCCAAAAATCACACTTGTAACTCCTGCACAGCGGGTTTCCTGAAGTTGGTAGAGAAGATACGTTAAGCGGCGCAAAAGTTATTGGCAAAACAAAAAACACATTTCCTATGAAAACTTTGGTCCTAACTATAACTACCTATCACCAGTAGGTAATATATATATATATGATAAATATTTTTCGATTGTTATGTATAACAACAACAATGCATTCAAGCAGTTATTTTACCATTCACCAAAATGTTTGTCATTTATCTGCAAACAGTAACCAATCTGGATTACCAGTAATATTTATTCAAGCATGCAGTAGAAAGTAATGTGTGTTTTCTTTGGATGCAACTAATGTATATAGTCACTGTAAATAGATGCACTATGCCTTTAAATTTTCTGCTATCTGGTATCAGGCACAACCATGTGATTCACGTGTGGGAGGTGTGGCCCAATGGGTGGGCTTTCACCATGCAGATAAAAGAACTTTCCAATGTTTGAAATGTGGTGTGTGAACAAGAGTACGCCAGTACTCGAAACGTTACATTTTGGAAGGCACTTGGAATAAATAACATCTTGCCTGGACTACGTGGGGTCTGTCTCTTCTCTCGCCGCTGCTGTCACCGCTGCATGTGGAGGTTTGAAGGATTTTCATAATATATATATATATATATATTACCTACTGGCGGTCGCCAGTAGGTATATATAGTTAGGATTTTTTCCCTATGGGATTTTTGAAAATTCTATGTCTAATAACGTTGGCGTTTGTGGACGGAATTGGCTGAAATTTTCTGGAAAATGGAACATTTTGTTTCTGAGCAGCCCCTGAAAATTTGGGGGGGTTCGTCTAGGGGGGGCCGAGAAAAAAGGGGGGTCCCAAAACGTGTTTTTAACATTGAGTTTTCCATAGGGCGGTTGGCCTCACTTTTAGCCCGAACGGCTGAATGGATTTGCACGAAACTTGGCAAAATTGTAGGGACTGGTAGCCCGATGTGCCTTTTGTAGGTCTCAATATATGTGCTCCAGTGGATTTTGAGAAATTAACGTTTAAAAAAGATATATATCTGTAACAGCGGACCGGGCAGCTCCCCGGTTCGCGGACCGGGGCGCGTACCGGAACTTCGCGTAGCGAAGCTGATTGGCTCTCCGGTGTCTGTCAACATTCTAAACAGTCCGGAGCGGCCGCCATCTTGTCTCTCGGTAGGATTGAGAGACAAGAGGAGGCCAAAACAAAGGTGGAAATAACCATAAGGGGGCATAGTAGATCCTCCCTGACCCCCTAGGTTTAATGTGGAGGCTTTAAAAGGGCCCCGCGGGGCAAAAAAAATAATAATTTTTTTTTGTTTTTTTGCGTGGGTAGCGCCCGGTCCGCGAACCGGGAAGCGTTCTGGGCAGCGTACTACAATGAAAAATGAATGAGAGACTTTTCAAATGCAGTATGTTAATTGATTGTTGGTTTTGTTGATTATTTTTTATTTTCTTTATTTTTTAAGCATTTTTTTTTATTGTGATTGTGTTTCATAATTTATTAAACTTTCTAACATTTCATTGTCAGAAATTTCATAATTATCATGGAATATACATTGTAGTCTCTGAGGGTGTAAAATGTCCTCATTTGCAAGGAGGTTATCTACTGCTTGTACACATTGCAGTAGTTCATTGTCCCAAGTTTCATCGAAAAATTCAATGTCAATTTGATCAATTGTATCAATCAATTCTTGGCTGCTCTCTTGCAGGTCCATTTCAAAAGAAACTTGGTTTTCGCCTTCCATTTTGCCTGAAATTTGGATTAAAAAATATATATTAGTAGAGATAGGGCAATGTTGGGAATAATTTTAGATAGGCATTTTTTATCAGTGAATTTATCTTTGGGCAGTGTATAGTATCAGAGTGGAAGTAGGAATATAAAAAAGTGTATGTGATTTAACGTAAGTAAATTCATAATTATACAAGAGAAGCCTAACTCCATCCATAACTATAACAGAGAAGTCTCTCTAAATCTATAACTACTACAGAGGGATAGTATATATCTATCAGAAAAAGTTTACCATATTAACTTATAGTGCACAATATACTTCAGTTTTAAAAATAAAAACTTACCTTTAGAAAGAAGTTGAAGGAATTAGTGAAAATACTATTGAAATGTACAGCAAGAAGTAGTAGTCAAAATGGCTGTGTTTTCTTCTCTTCCTTTATATATATTCAGGTATATAACCAATGAAATGTCAGGTAAAAAAAGTAGAAAATGAAAGTAACATTTTCATTGGTTGTCAATTCCAACACTTCAGATGTGTTTTGTGAAGTAATTTACCTCAGGGTATTTAGAGAGGTCTACAGGCTAAATGACTAAATGGAATTCCAATCAAATTTGTGAAAATGGTAGGGATTGGTATGTAGTATGAGCTAATCTATATTTGGTGAAATTGTCTCCAGTGGCTTTTCTGTGAACTACTTTCCCACCTTTTTTGATGGTGCGCTTCCCAGGGAGCAACCCGGTACGCGAACCGTTGAGCGCCCCGGTTCGCGAACCTTAAGCGTTCCGGGAGTCCACCATTTTGTGTTTCGGTCGAATTAAGATACAAGATGGAGGGCAAATAATGTTCAGAATGGGTAGAAGGGGGCACGGTAGAGTTATCTTGACCCCCTAGGTTTTCTGAGGGTGGCTGAGGAGGCTTATATGTGCGAAAAAAAAACATTTAAAAAAAAAATTTCGCGAGGTTAGCTCCCGGTTCGCGTACCGGGTAGCGCCCCAGGGAGCGTACTTTGTTGAAAATTAGTGAAAAATGTTAGAGTAAAATAATAATTGTGAGTGATTAGATGTAGGGTAGCTCTGAGAAGAGCTTTTGGGTTTATGGTACATTTAGGTACTTATAAGTAGGTACCAATGCACATTCTTAAATTCAGAGTGAAAATTCTGTTGCCCTCATCTGAGAAGTGAACTCCATCTCCTCTGTAGATATCTTGCATGTAGTAACGCAAGTTATTGTTGTACAGGGAGCCCATTCCATGGTCTCTCATGTAAGCTGAAACAGATTTGTTTACATGCTTACTCGACTTCTCAATTTGTGGACAAAATTGGTTTGACCACCTCCATTTCTGTCTTTGGCATATATTTGAATATACCAAGGCAGTCTGAGGAAAAAGTGCCATTAATTGCTCAAAGGTGTCCTTTAAAAGCATTTCCAGACCTACACCAGTCAAAGTGCCCAAGTCATTACCTCCACAGTGCACAATTAACAGGTCAGGTTTGGGCAAATGCATAAAGGTTTTCACCAATGGTATCAATTGGTGACATTTTAATCCTCTGTGGCCAAACCACTTAATTTCCACATCTTGTAAATTGAGGTTAGGTAATTTCCTGTTTTCAACGTACCTTTGAGCCCAGTGAATATAACTATGTCCAACAATCCAGACAGAAAACATGGTGAGAGAAGGTTCTCCTGCAGTCAGATGAAGTGTGGCAATGAAATGGCAGTTGAAAAAATGAGAGTTTAAAATGAAAAAAACTGTGGAGTTTCTGTGTTCATGAAGCAGTAACAGTGATTGGTGGATTTTGATTGCTGAAAACAGAAAGTTAGGGTGCACGGATGTGTTTTTTGAAAGATGTATTTTGAATGGTCAATAAAAAATCATTAAATGAAAGAATGCACTGGATATGCAGGTGCACTGAGAGTTCAGAGTTCAATTGCAACATTGTTGTGTGAACTTGCAAATACCAGAAGTCTTCCAAGAGGTGGTTGCCATGCAGAAAAGGCAGAAAGGGCAGAGGGGGGAAGGGTTTTCATTTGAAAAAAAGTGAGGGAAGAGTTTTGATTGGGTGACATGAGAGATATGTGTGAAGAATTACAGCATTTCTGTGCTTTTGATAGCTGCAGACTCTGGAGTGCATACCTTTTGCTCTGCTGAAGACAAATTGGTGTGTTTCTGAGACTGTTTTCAAACTCAAAGTATTTGCTAAGGTGAGAAAATATTTCTTTAATTTAGATAGAGAATAGTGTGCTTTAAGGAGAAAATTATGAATTATGTGGCGCAAATTGCTTGTAAATATGCTCCCACATGTGCATGGAAAATTTAGATTTTGAATGTTTGTGTTACATAGCCATGTTAAAAGTGATACAAACATGCTGCAAAGGCAATCAAAAAACGCTTTTATGTGTCTTAAGGACATTTTAAGTAATTTTCCCATGTGCAGTGTTTTGAAATTATGATTTGAAAATCGTTTTTGGGGAAAGGAATTGTTTTTAAATTTATGACAAGGACATAATGGTGTATGCTTCTTTATACGGCAATTGACTGTCCCTGATGTTATTTTTCCCATTTTAATGTAAGACCTTTCTCTGTGGCGCAAGTTGCTTGTAAATATGCTCCGACCTGTGCATGGGAAATTTAGATTTTAAATGTTTGTGTTACATAGCCATGTTAAAAGTGACCCAACCATGCTGGAAAGGCAATAAAAAAACACTTTCATGTGTCTTAAGGACATTTTAAGTAATTTCCCTGTGGGCAGTGTTTTCAAATTATGAATTGAAAATCGTTTTTGAGGTAAAGGAATGTTGTTAAAATTTATGTGCGCCATATGCCCCCAAATTTCGTTTTCAGGGGTGCAGCAGGGTGTTCTTGAGACACCCCTGCACCTTTGGAAAAATTCCTAATTTGCGATGAGCTAATTGCTAATCGCAAATTGCACCTTCATTCCTATGGGCCTCCTGCTCCATGGAAATGAATGGGTAATTTGCAATTAGCAATTTGCTCATCGCAAATTAGGAATGGTAAAGAATCGCTATTTATTCCTTAAAATTCGCTATTTTGGAAATGCAAAATAGTTATATGATACATATGGCGGTTGATGTCTAACAAGATAAGAAGCTTAGGGATACATTTATGATGACTGGCGCAATGAAGTGGACATCACTTACTTCATTGGTAGAGCTTTACATGTATTATGTCCTCTGTATTCTTCATCAAGCGTAACTTTAATCTGCAATCCTGAGTAGGCCTCACCTTAAACAAACCTCTGGATAGGCCACACCTTATCGTCATCCTGAATTAATCATTTAAAATGCTAGGGACAGATTTATGATAGGTGTATGCCTCTTTTGCGCCACTTACAAAACACTGTCCACGGGGAAATGACTTAAAATGTCCTTAAGACACATGAATGTGTTTTTTTAAAGCGTTTGCAATTTTTTTGGGTGACTTTTAACATGGCTATGTGACTCAAACAGTCAAAATCTAAATTCACCATGCACAGGTGGGAGCATATTTACAAGGAATGTGCTCTATGGGGAAAGGTCTTATAATGTAATATGGGAAAAATGACATCAGAGACACTGAAATGCCTTATAGAGAAGCATACACCATTATGTCCTTGTCATAAATTTGCAAACCATTACTTTTCCCCAAAAACGATTTTCAAATCATAATTTGAAAACACTGCACATGTGGAAATTACTTAAGATGTCCTTAATTCAAAATTTGCTATTCCTTATTTTGCGATTGCACTGAAGGATTTGCAAATTTTGCGATTCCTTAAATGCAATGTATCAAACAAAAAATATGTAAAAAATGATATTAAGGATTTGGAAACTACCACCAACTTCTAGTTTGTGGTAATTTGCGAATTCTTTTCAAAAAGCATTTTTTTCCAAAAAACAAAAGGTGCCATATGACGCCTATACATGTCCTTAGGGCATGTATGTGTGCCATATGCCCCCAAATTTCTTTTTCAGGGGTGTAGCAGGGTGTTCTTGAGATACCCCTGCACGCTTGAAAAAATTCCTATTTTGTGATGAGCTAATTGCTAATCGCAAATTGCAACCTTCATTCCTATGAGCCTCCTAGCCCATGGAAATGAATGGGTAACTTGCAATTAGCAATTTGCTCATTGCAAATTAGGAATGGTAAAGAATTGCTATTTATTCCTTAAAATTTGCTATTTAGGAAATGCAAAATAGTTTGATGGTACATATGGTGGTTCATCTGTAACAAGATAAGAAGCTTAGGGATACATTTATGATGACTGGCGCAATAAAGTGGACATTACTTACTTCATTGGTAGGCCTTTACATGTATTATCTCCTCTGTATTCTTCATCAAGCGTAACTTTAATCTGCAATCCTGAGTAGGCCTCACCTTAAACAAACCTTTGGATAGGCCACACCTTATTGTCATCCTGGATTAATCATTTAAAATGCTAGGGACAGATTTATGATAGGTGTATGCCTCTTTTGTGCCACTGTGCGTCACTTTTATGATGCAGCGGCGGTGCTAATTTGCAATTAGCAATTTGCTCATTGCAAATTAGGAATGGTAAAGAATTGCTATTTATTCCTTAAAATTTGCTATTTAGGAAATGCAAAATAGTTTGATGGTACATATGGTGGTTCATCTGTAACAAGATAAGAAGCTTAGGGATACATTTATGATGACTGGCGCAATAAAGTGCACATTACTTACTTCATTGGTAGGCCTTTACATGTATTATCTCCTCTGTATTCTTCATCAAGCGTAACTTTAATCTGCAATCCTGAGTAGGCCTCACCTTAAACAAACCTCTGGATAGGCCACCCCTTATCGTCATCCTGGATTAATCATTTAAAATGCTAGGGACAGATTTATGATAGGTGTATGCCTCTTTTGTGCCACTGTGCGTCACTTTTATGATGCAGCGGTGGTGCAAAAGATTTGCTATGAGGCGACAACATTACAAATTGATGCATTTAGGCAGATATGTCATGGTGTAAAAAAAACGTACCACATGAAACCGATGCAGCAGTGATGCAAAAGATGCACCATGTCGCAAGACAGGCCTCACTTGGGGCCATATGTATCAAGCTAATTAGCATTCGCAAAGATCAAAATTCTACGAATTTCGGCCTTTGCGAATGTTAATTAGACAAATGGTATGTATCAAACAAGTTTGATGCAAAATAAGGAGTAGCAAAATTTGCTATTCCTTATTTTGCAATTGCACTGAAGGATTTGCAAATTTTGTGACTACTTAAATGCAATGTATCAAACAAAAAATATGTAAGAAATGACATTAAGGATTTGGAAACTATTGTGGTAAATTGGTGGTAATTTGTGAATTCTTTTCAAAAAGCTTTTTTTCAAAAAAACAAAAGGTCCCATATGACACCAACACGTGCCCTTAGGGCATGTATGTGTGCCATATGCCCCCAAATTTCTTTTTCAGGGGTGCAGCAGGGTGTTCTTGAGACACCCCTGCACCCTTGGAAAAATTCCTAATTTGTGATGAGCAAATTGCTAATCGCAAATTAAACCTTCATTCCTATGAGCCTCCTAGCCCATGGAAATGAATGGGTAACTTGCAATTAGCAATTTGCTCATTGCAAATTAGGAATGGTAAAGAATTGCTATTTATTCCTTAAAATTCGCTATTTAGGAAATGCAAAATAGTTTCATGCTACATATGGCGGTTCATCTGTAACAAGATAAGAAGCTTAGGGATAGATTTATGATGACTGGTGCATCACCAGGGATGTGTCAGTCATCCTGCGCCGCTGTCCCGCCACCCATGGTGTGCTGCATTTAGAATGCGGGGCATCATGGGGCAAAAATGGCACAGATGCGTGACGTATCTGTGCTGTAAAGGTAGTGATTGCTGGAGTTGTATCGCAAGTGCGATGCAGCTCAAGCAAGGCTCAGGGGTGCCCCATCTCCACAATGTTGCGTCAAGACCTATGCCTGCTTAAAGCAGGCGCAGGGTTTTGACGAAGCTTTCTCCTATCTGATTGTAAATACGGCACACCATGGGTGGCAGAGTAGTGGTGCACGTTAACTGGTGCATGCCTGGGGATGTGCCATTTAACATAAATCTGCCCCTTTACATTTAAGTATGTGCAGGACACACAGAGTCGGTGAGGCTTATCCAAGGTTAAGAAGAGATGAGTCCTGTTCACTGAAAATTTAGACATAGTCTTCACCTGCTCAGCATTGCTGGACATGGCTAAATAATAGCTGCAAAATATTACTCTTGTTAAACAATTTTACTATTATAATCTCTGAGATTTGTCTCTTACTCTGCAACATCTCATTGTTGTTATCTTTCTTTAAAGATAAAGACAACCTCAACATGAGCGACAATCTGCAATCAGTTGATTTTGATCTCATCATTGAACTTGTAATTGAAACATCAGTGGATGTTGATCCCTTGGATGATTTAAATCCTGAGGATGAAGAAGAGCGTGATGAGGATGCAGATTTGTCCGAATTATATGACATAGGATGGGAAGCTGACCTGCTTGAGCCTATGGAAATATAAACATTTATTTTTAAAATTTATAATTAATAAAAAGTAAAAAGGTAAACCGTTTAATTTAAAAATAAAGACACCTTCAAAAGCAGGTTATGTGTAGTGTCTTCAATAAAATATTAAAATATGCTCATAAAATTAGATCAGATTCACATATAAAATAGCACAGGTAACATAAATATAAATGTCATTTCTTTTCTGCTATTTCTGTATTGTAAATTTGCAAGGACTAAAAAATCTTCTATTTAAAATGTCAAGTAGTGTGTTAAGTTTTTGATCACTGTTATTGTTTTACTGTTTGGTAATAATGGTTAATAACATTTTTTATTATATTTTACCACAGATTCAACTGCAGATCATTTCAAGATTTCACCATGCCAACAATAGAAAGACAGAGAAAGGCTGCAAAACGTCAAAGACAGCAGGTGAAAGAAAATAAGCAGCAGTCCTCTAACAAAAAGATTTGTCAAGTCACGAAGAAAGCACCGGGTAAGAGCACAAAATATTTCATAAGAAATATGTGTAGTAAAAAAAATATTACTACAGAAAATGTTTCAGTCCATAAAACGAGAAGGAATTCAAATGGAAAGGAAAGGCCAATCAAAAATGTTACTGCTAGAGCAAGAGATAACTCTGTGCATGATAGTAGAAGGAAACAACAGTTTAGGGAGATTCGTAAACGAATGTTCCGCAACAGGATAATTGGCAATTTGTTAAAAAATATTAAGAAAGGTCAACAGAAACTGGTTTTTTATAAGAGAAAAAAAAAAGTTGAGAAAGTTATTGATCAGGCATTTGAAATTAAACGTAAGTTATTTATTTTGATAATCAATAGAATTAGGAAGCTAAACAAGGCAATTTATGATTTCAAAAGAAATAGTAGATGGAAGAGAATAGTTAATCGTAGTAATTTTTGTGAAGTTTTTTCTGGAGAATGGATGCATAGTTCAAGCTGTGAGGCATTTTTTAATGAGGAGAGTTATTTCCAGGATAATGATTTGGTGCATGCAGTTGACACCAGTGGTCGTGCTTATGAAGTGAAAGATGGTTGTCCAGTTGAAAAAGAAAAACTTGTGACAACAGAGGCAGAAGAGGTGTTAGGTAATGAGGTTTTAGGAAGACGTGCTAAGGGTCCTGTGTACACCTGGAAGTGTAGTAGTATTTGCAGTGTGCGACAGGATTCCATCAATTTGCTTTGTGATTTTGTACGGTCATTTAATAAGAAAAGTTTGAAGCAGAAAATAAGGTTGTTGCAAGAATTAGATCCTTGCAGAGTAAGAGAAGTGACAGGTTTGCATGGTCATTCACTGGCTTGTCTTTCCAGGAGAGTATGCCAGAGTGTTTTCATCATTTCAGGATGCTAGCAGTGCATCATAATAAAGTGAGGAAATTAGTTAGAATGTTGTATTATGCTAAGAGTCCAGCAATTATGCTTAAACAATTATGCGCTGCTCTTTTGCATGGTTCTGAAATAGATGTGAAGAATATATGTGAAGAAATTGAGTTTTGTTACTTTGGAAGTAAAGAGGAGAATGTTGAAATTGAGCAAGAAGAAGAGGGTCATGTGGAAGATAGTGTACAGGTTTCCAGTACAGATAATTTCCAGAGGGAAATTGCGACGTTTGAGGTGAAATCAAGTGAGAGGCCTAATTTCACTTGTGTGTGTTGTCGACGCACTTATTATAAGAATCAGACTAAGTTAGTGGATTTATATGCAAAAAGTGAAAGGGAAAATAATAGTGAATGGAAAGATTTCGCAACATACTTGATGGTAGAAAATTGTTTTGATTTGGGATTGGATCAACGTGTGTGTAGTTATTGTTGTTGCAAATTAAATCAAAACCAGATGCCTGCTAGAGCAGTTCATAATAATCTGGAATTGGTTGAGATTCCTTCTGAATTGAAGGATTTAAATACTTATGAATCTATTTTGATTCAAAGTATCCATCCCTTTCAGGCTATTGTAAGAATGGAGCCAAAGACAGGGAAATTGCCTACATCAGATTTACAGAGAGGATTAAAGGGAAGAGTTGTTTATTTGCCTCTAGATTTGAAGAAAAACATTAACACAATTGGAGTAGAAAAAGTGGAAGAGGAACCTCTGGTTATCTTAGTTAATGGGGTTCCGACAAAGAATAAGAAAATATGGCAAGATTTAGTAGATGTTCGGAAAGTTAAAAAGGCAACATTGTATTTGAAAAAAAAAAAAAAATACTATAAGAATGTATATGTTGCAGAAGAGGAAGTAAGTGAGGAAGAGGATAGCGATTTGTGTGCTGGTCAAATTGAGAAAGTAGAACCCTCTACTAGTGAAGAAATATATGAACATTATAGTGTTCATCCTTTGCATTCCAAGGAAGTCATGGGGAATGCTATTGAGTTGTTTCAAATGAAACAAGCCAAAGGGAGTCCCATTAGTGTTTGGGAGGAAAGTTTGGAAGCTCGGTGTTTCCCACAGCTTTTTCCAACAGGTCAGGGAGGAAGATATGATGAGCGACCTCATCAAATTCCTGCTTCTGAATACCGGACTTTGCGATTGTATGCAGGAGATGCTAGGTTTCGACAATGCATTCCTTATTTGTTTCATCTCCTGTTTGAAAGAGATCTGTCTGGACTGTCATATGCAGTGAACCACATCTTGAAAAGTGGTATACACATGCAAAACATCTCGGCAAGTGACTTTATGGATAAAGTCAATGTCCAAGACAGTATTTTGGATTCTCACCTGATTAATCTCATGGCGTGTCAGCGTGGTACTAATGAGTACTGGTACCGTCGTCATGGTGATTTAAAATGTATGCTGAGGAACTTAGGTACTCCCACATGGTTCCTCACTCTGAGCTGTGCCGAGTATGGCTGGGAAGACTTACTTGAATTTCTACGAGAGGCAAATGCTAACGTAGATAACATCGAATTCAAGACACCCGGAGAACTGTGCTCTTTGGATCCAGTCAATGTATGTAGGTACTTCAATCATAGATTTGAAGCTATGATGTCTTTCATCATGAATAAGAAGAATCCACCTCTTGGAGAGGTGTTGGATTTCTTCTGGAGAAAGGAGTACCAAGCAAGAGGTGCTCCTCATATACATATGTTGCTGTGGATCAAGGATGCACCTAAATTTGGAACGGATCCAGAAGACTCAGTGATGAGTTTCATCCAACAGTATTCTACGTGTGCTGTTCCAAACGCAAAGGAGAAGAAAAGCCTAAGAGAAAAAGTTCTGCGTTTCCAAAGCCATCGATGTGGAAAGTACTGCCATCGTAAATTCCGAAACAAGGACAAGTTCTACACTAAATGTCGTTTCGGCTTTCCACGACCGGTGATTTCTAAAGGAAGAGTAAACAGTTTGATGTCTTCGCTGCGACACAATGTCATGAAGAAATCACCTAAAAACACTTACAATTTGAAGAGGAACGAAGAGTCCAAGTACATCAACGACTACAACCCGGTGATTTTGTCCATGTGGAATGCTAACATGGATATACAGTTTGTGGCTGATAACTGTATGGCTGTGGCTCGGTATGTGACGTCTTACATCACCAAAAAAGAGAAGACAGAATTGAAGGATATGTGGGAGGACATTTCCCATGAAAAGAGCCTCAGCAAGAAGTTGTACAGTTTCAGTCTGAAGATGTTGTCGCATCGAGAAATCGGAGCGTACGAATGTTCTGACCGGTTGTCTTCAGCAAGTCTCTATGCCAAGTCCAGGAGTATCGTTTGGGCGAGTCTTGGTCTTGCTGCAACGCGTAATCGAGTTCTCAAACCTGTCCGGGAAATTGAGTATTTGGCGGAAAAGGAGCCAAACAGTACCGACATTTTGAAGACCAACATGTTGGATACATATTATCCAAATCGAAGCATTCACCTCGAGAATGTTTGTCTGTATGAGGTTCTTCAAAATTACATATTCAAGAGGAACATCAAAGAAGATACTGAGAAAGGAGTGTATGCTGTAATAGGAAGTGAGGGATGTCTGGTCAAGCAAAGAAAATGCCACTTGGTAAACCATCGAAAATTGAGTGGCGAATCTCCTGAAAAAAAGGAGTTTTTCTATTTAGCACTTTTGCAACTTTTCAAGCCTTGGCGTGCAGAAGAGGAACTGCTTGGAGATTTCCTCTGTTACGAAGACTCTTTCAATGCCGCCAAGGAGACCATAGAATGTCCTGCTTTTCCCAAATATGTAGAAATGTTGAATGCGGAAATTGAGCAGGAAGCAACGATTGCAGCCGAGATTGCCAGAGACAGTTCTCAGGACAGTCAGAGTTCTGCTTCATTGAGTCAGGATCCACTAGGAGGACCTGTTATTGAAAATGAAGCTGCCACTGCTATGAATGAAGTGGAAAGAGCCATGGCACATGCTCAAGAGGATGCGGTTAACTTAGAAGAGTTGAAAAGACAACTCAACGTTGAGCAGAGGAAAATATATGACGAAGTTACCATGCAAATTGATCATGGATTAAGTCATGATAAGAAAGAGTGCTCATGTACGTCGTTGAAGCCTGTCCGACTGTACGTGAGTGGAGAAGCGGGAACTGGAAAAAGTTTCCTCATTAAAGCAATTTCATGCTATTTGCAGGAAAGGACAGAGTCATCGCTGTCTTGTGTTGTCACTGCTCCAACTGGACTGGCAGCACATAATAATAAAGGGATTACTTTACATCGTTTACTGATGCTGCCAGTGGAGCATGACAACAAATTACAATATCACAAGCTATCTGGAGATGCTTGTTTTGAAGTTTCAAGAATCTTGAGGAAAATGAAACTTCTTATCATTGACGAAGTAAGCATGGTTTCCAATGTCATGCTTGCCTTTGTGCATTTGAGGATGCAAGAAGTTCTCAAAACAGAGTATGATGTGTTATTTGGTGGCAAACACATCATTGTTTTCGGAGATCTTCTGCAGCTGACACCAGTGAAAGGGCAACCTGTGTTCAAAATGCTCACGCATGAAGATACCAGGAAGTGCCTAGGCAGCATTGGCAACGTCAATATATGGTTAAACTTCAATTATGCTGAACTGCATGAAAATATGCGTCAGGCGAAGGATGAAGTTTACAAGACTATTCTACAAGATGTTAGAATTGGAAAAGTGACCGAGCATGGGAAAGAAGCTTTACATGCACGATTACTGTCAAATTTATATCCAGAACAAGATGTTGTGCCTGAGAATATTTTTCAGAAAATTACTGAGAAGAAATCTGGAATATGTTTGATGCCAACTCTTGCAGAATGTGCCAAATTTAACAACAAAATGTTGCATTTAGAAAAGCAAGAGATTGTGAAACTGGAAGCTATTGATAGAGTAGAGCATATGGGATCAACAATTATTTTGTCTGAGAATCTGAAAACAAAATTGGATTCATTAGAGAAGAGTATATCTAAAACTGCAGGTTTTGAAAAGACTCTGAATGTGTGCTTGAACTGCCGTATAATTTTAAGAAGGAATTTACATGTTGAAAGAGGTCTGGTAAATGGATCAATGGGTAATGTTGTTGATTTTGTGAAATACAGAAATAGAGATGGAATTGAATTTTTAAAAATTAAATTTGATGGCATTGAGGAAGTACAGCTAATTGGTCGTTGTTCTGCTAGATTTTTGCTTGTAAAAGACTTATATGTTCGCCGTAAGCAGTTTCCTGTTTGCTTGGCATATGCGGTGACAATTCATAAATCGCAAGGTTTAAGTGTAGACAGTGCATTGGTGAATATTGGCAGTTCTGTGTTCAAGGAGGGTATGGCATATGTGGCATTGTCACGAGTTAGAACTTTATCGGGATTGTACTTGATTGAGTGTGATGTCACAAACATTTGTGCGGATCTAGATTGTGTTAAGGAATACAATAGGTTAAGAAGAGAGTATGCGCCACATTTGCCTCAGTATCCTTTGTTTGAGAAACGTGTGGTAGGCCGGAAACGAAGAAATGTGACCAATACTGGGGAGGTTGTAGCAAAAAGACAAAAAGTCAATGAACCTAAAATTACAAGCAGAAACAAAAAGGATTCTGTTGAAGATGTTGTTGGTTTTCAGTTTGAAAACAGTTCTGGTGTCAACTGCTATGCTAATGTAGTGGTTAATGTTTTGTTTTCTCTAGAAAATGTAAAAGAAGAGATTGTGGTCAATTCTGATCAAAGATTTTGCAGTTTGTTGAATTCTGTGTTAGAGAAATGTAGCACTGATAGAAGAAACATAGAAAGTGTGTCTGAAATTCGAAATCTGTTAGACAGATGTTCAGGGCAAACACAATTCTCTCAAAATATTCAGCAAGATTGTCAGGAGTTTTTAATGTATATGCTTGATGTATTACATGCTGAAGGTGTAGATGTAGATCAGCTGTTTGGGCTTTCTTATCAATGGCAGCATGACTGCGAGAACTGTATGGTATCAAGTACTACTAGTGTAGACTCAGAAAGATTTATATATTTAACTTTGCCAGACAGTAAATCAGTCTCTTTTAATAAGCTAGTAAAAGCAGCTGATCACAACATGGAGTGTAGCCAATGTAAATCTGAAATGATGTCCACATTATTTATACGAACATATGGCCAGTATGTAATTTTAATGTTCCAACGATGTAGGCCTGATGGAACAAAATTGACAACTTTAATTAAAAATTTTGTAGCTTCGCAGTTGTCAATATCAGGAAGGACTTTTGTAACTGCAGCAATTATATATCATGACGGCCCTTCAATAACATCAGGACATTACACAGCTTATTTAAAGTCTAGAAATGGCTGGTCATTCTGCAATGATTCTGTTTTAATTTTTAAAAAAAATTGCCGTATGACCTTAAAAACTCTTACCTGGTGTTTTTAAAACCAAAATTTTAGGGAAATAATCTCAGGATGTGCTCTGTGGAATTTCAAGAAGTTCTAATGGCTCCTACACAATTTGGCCTTGAGGATAAGTGTAGTTCAGAGACATAACTTCTAACCATAAGACTGGACGTCATGGAGAAATACGTGCACTTTGAATGAGTTCAGAAAAACTGTTTCTTTTTATAACCTAATTGAAGCAGCCAATCAAAACATGGAGTAGAGGGAATGTAAGTCTGCAATGCTGTCTACTGTTTTACATTGCTTTGTGATTAAAAGTGATGTAGAGAATTAAATAATTGTAGTAGTCATAGAGGTAGTGTAAGTCTGCTTCATAGTAAGCAGTATCAGTGTCATAGGAAATGTAGAACATGACTGAGCAAGAAGGGGAAGATATTACTATTCCAGGATTGTGAAAATGATCTTCAACATTTTAATTCTGAAAGTTGCGGAAATGCCAAATGACGGGATTGGCTTACAAGAAATCCAAGAGTTATAAATGGCTCTGACAAGATTTGGCCTTGTGGAAACTTGTGGTAGAGAGCAAGAAGTCATTTATTGCATGTAACGTGTTTTTAAAAACGATGGAGATTTTCTTTCAGAAAGTGGCGGGCTGAAAGTAATAACAGCACAAAAGAGTGTAAGCTGTTCATAGGACATCCTTTGACGTCATGGAAAGTAAGTTAACTTTAAGGAGTTCTGAATTCTGATTTCTTATGTTGTATGGGTTTTTTAAACACAATCATTTTGATTGTGTTTTTTTTTCCCCGCTGTTACATGATGAATACCTTCAAGTCACTGATTTAAGTGAAATTTGATACATTCTGAGAACAGCAAAAATAAACCATTTAACATGTATAATTAATGTTCTACTTTTTGTACTTATGATATACATTTAGAAATGTGAGGTAGATATGGAGAAACTGAGGCTTCTGTAAGTGTCAAAGTTAATGCTTACAGTGCTGCACTTCTGGGTACTGTTTTTTTTTGAAAACTGAATAGGCCTCACCTTAAAGAAACCTCTTGAAAGGACACATCTTATTTGTATCCTGAAAGAATCATTTAAAATGTTAGACACAATTTTATGATGGCTTTACATCTTTTTTGCGCTGCTATTGCATCACTATTGTGAGACATCAGCAGTGCAAAAGATGCACCATGTTCCAAAATAGGCCTCACTTCATCAGCATCAAGATACTGTTTGTTTAAAATATATATCTTTAGGATTGTGTAGGGGACGTATAGCAGCAGAGGCTTCTGTAAATCTCAAAGTTTTTGAAAAACTGTTTCTTCTTGAACCTTTTCCCTTGTCTTTTCAAATTTTTAAATACATGTTTTAATATTTTTGAAATGTTTCTTCTCTCTTTTACAGATTGAAAGTATGAAAAAATATTTGAAAAAGTTAACAAGAATTATAAGGTAAATGTTTTCTACTCTTTTAACCCGCAATCCACTGCTGATGATGTCACTGACTATGTCATGAATGATGTAATAAGTGGACATGACTTACTTCATTGGTAGGCCTTCACATGTATTAATGCATACACTGCTGCACTTCTGCGTACTGTTTCATATGCTGAACTACATCTGCACTATGAGATACCTAAGCAAAGGCAACACAGGTGATGTGATTGTGAAATGAGCAAAAGAAACTCCACGTTTTTCAATTACATTACTTGTGTTTTCTAAGTTTACGAATGACATTGTGCAGATGAACTTTAGGTCTGTCTATGGACACAGAGAGGTCTGGCCGTTGTTCAAGAGTGAAGTGGACATGTTTTACTTCAATGGTAGGCCTTCACATGTATTATCTCCTCTGTATTCTTCAACAAGCATAAATTTGATATGCAACCCTGAGTAGGCCTCATCTTAAACAAACTTTTGGAGAGAACACACCTTATCGTCATCCTGAATCAATCATTTAATCTATCACATTTAACATCTATTAGTTCTACTGCTTCATTTCTTTAATCCTTACTTTCCTGCGTTTGCTACTTCTCTCATTCCTTTCTCTATTACTTAATTATTCTACTCCTTCCAGTATTTTTCTCAGTCCCTCTCTTCTCATACTTCTTCATTATTATTCACTCATTCTGTCTCTATTAATGTTACTGTTTCTGAATGATCTCAAAAAAATTTTAAAACAAGAACAGTAAGTATAAGGATAGGAAACAGACATTTATGTTACAAGAAAGACAGCTATAGGAAGTAAACAAAAGATACTGTTACTCGCAATCCACTGCTGATGATGTCACTGACCATGTCAAGAATGATATAATATGTGACATGATCAGAAGTGGATTGCGGGTAACAGTATGTTTTCTTTACTCCCTGTAGCGGTCTTTCTTGTAACATAACTGTCTGTTTCCTTCCCTTATACTTACTGTTCTTTTTTTAAAAAAAATTTTTGGGTTCGCTCCTGGTTCGCGTACCGGAGTGCGAACTGGAAGCGAACTAAAAGAAATAGAGGTTGGCAGAGTTTCAAAAATTCTACCAATTTTTTTTATAATGGGGAGGTAGTTCTGAAAAGAACTTTTTTTTGGTTTTTGTTGTTTTACATTTTGTTTATTATTTTTCTGAACATTTTTTATATTTTTTTTGTTTTTTCTGAACATTTTGTAATTTTTTTGTTTTTTGGGGGGGAGGGGGGAAATAAAAATGATTCATTGAAAAGGGCTCAACAGGAGCAACGAAAAAAAGAAGAATTTATTTTTTGGGGCGTTTTGGGCAAACATGATTATTGATAGCTTTCACTATAAGAGTAATGCTACTTTCTCGGTAGCATATTAATTGGTTGCACCGCACGCACACTTGCTTTACTTCCCCCATGTCCATTTGAATGTTCGGGATCACCTCCCTCGCCTCTGGTCCCGATACTTCTTG